>NC_140029.1:60288919-61677023 GCF_963513975.1 Fringilla coelebs | reverse complement strand
ATCTGATATTTGCTGGTTGCACCAGTGTGGAGTGTGAAGTTCAGCAGGGCACCGTTTCATGATCATTTTTCACTGGTCTGAACAACCATGCAAGCTGCAAGGAAAGAAAATGTTGGCTCCAACAGATGTTTGAAAACTTGAGTTTTTCTTTGCACTGGAACTGAGAAAGGGCTGTGTGGGAAGGAATGAATGTTTGCTGAGTTCCTAAATAAATCTGAGCCCAGCTTGAGAGACTGAAAGCCCAGTGGCTTCTTTGAGTTCTCTAACAAAGGGCTGCACCCAAGTGCACTGAAGTCAGAGAGGGATTCTCATTGACATCAAAGAACATTGAATTAGACCCCATGAAGGACTGTCTCTGCCAGAGACCAGCAGAAATAATAGTGTGTGATGTACGTGACCAACCGCCCCTGACCAACCGCTTGGATTCCAGGCATTAAACACTGCAAACAGTGAGCTCACAAACAATTCATGAAAATGTGCCAAAAAATTCAAAGAAAAATATGTACGGAAACTGCAATGTGTTTGTGGGTATTTTGTGAGCAGAAAAATAATATATTTGTGGAATAAATTAGTCCCTGAGAAGTGCTCTCTCAGCTCAGAATAGTGTGCAGTTAAGTCAGCTAATTGAACTCAAGCTTCTTTTCTCTTGTCAAAGGAAGTGGGCAAGTACAGAGACATGGATGAAATGAGTTTGGGTTTGCTTTTAAAATGTGCGGTGTCAATTAAATCTCATTGTAATAGTTCTTATAGTTTGAAAAATAATTTTTTTGCGTCTATCCAAATGCTTTAGCCTATTCTCTCGTGAATGCTGACAAGCTTTGGTCTGGTGTTTATCCATATCAGACGCTGCCAAGCTCATCCAGTCCCTTATCTCCTTCTGATTAGATTACTGTAATGTCCTGCCTCGAGGTTCCTCTGGCAGGGGATGCCACCACTCCTGTGGGAGCTTTACACGCAGGAGGAAATCCAGTGCTTTTTATTCCAACCACATCGTGTCTTTCACTGGCTATAAACAAAAAGGATTAACTAGAAATGGGAATATCTGCAGCTGGAATCCAGATCAGTTAGGAAATGGGGTAACACCAAGAGCAGGCATGTCTCTGATGTGGTGAGCAATAGCTGTGCAGAGGCAGCAAGATAAAGGAAGAAGGCTCAAGCTCAAAGCTTTGGCTCACCTTCGGTTCTCTTTAGACAACTGTGTTTAGGCTGCTGGGGGACTGGTCTGTGCCTCCCTTTTGGGCTGTCTCAGGGAATCAGGAGGACAAATTTATCTCCTCCCTGAGAGGGTTTGCTCTTGGTGACAAGGAGCAGAGGTGGGATTGTCCACACCCTACAACGCAGGATGGTGGCTGCTGATGGTGGTTGAAGAGTCTCTAAGGGGCTCTGCAGTCCTTAAAATTATCTGCACACAGGCAGTCCACACCTCCACTAAGCCATGCAGGATCAGAGACAAAGAAGCAGAGGGGTTTTGGCTGCACAGCTCTGGAGAGAGCCCCTGAGGTTTTTCAGATAAGGGATCAGACACACACAGGAAGCATTGAGAAACACAGGGCTGGAGGATAAACTTCTCAGTCCTCTGTGCATGTTGGCAACTGCTGCAGGTGCTTGATTGCAGGCTTGGGTATAAGGGTTACTGCTGTGTTCATTTGAAACTGAATTTTAGTTTGGCTTCTAAGGTGGGAGAAAAACAAGAGCCATGCTGTTCCCAGCATTGTTCCACTCCAGACTGAGCTCTGAAAGCTGCAGCTCTCCTTTCTGGAGTGTGGTTATAAATACAGATGGTCATAAATGCCCTCAGGCGCCAACCAACACTCAGTCCCAACAAGCAAGTGCCTCTTTCTATCTGGATATCACAAAGTGCTCTACAAACCTCCCCAGATACACTCTCAGAAAGACTATTTTGTGTCAGGCCACTGAAGCACGCTGGGTGACTTCTCCAAGGTCACACAGGAACCAGTGCGGCGCAGACGGCAGGTTGTTTAAATCCCCAAAGATAACTCCTCTCCTTGCTTCCCCAGAGAGTGCCTGTCACTGAGCATCAGGCTTTGGCCCTCTTTGTCTTTCAGCTGTTCAACTGACTGCTGTTGCTCTCTGCACGATCAAAATCCTGTTTGATATGGCTCTCTTGCTGCTGGTGTTATTTATAGCTGTTCTTGCCTTCCACCAGACCGGACATCTCTTTTATGTTTAAGCATGTTCAGCTCCTGATGTTGCTTCAAGGGCTGTGAGTGTCTTTTGTGCAACAGGCACCACTCAAAATTAATTTAATAAATTAATTTAATATCAAGTTTGTCTTGATATTATATTATCACTCATCTAAGGATTTTCAAGTGTGTCAGTTGTTCCACTAGGGCTGTCACTTCCTAAATCCTTTTGGTGAGCACCATATTTTACTTTTACTTCTCTCATAGCCAGTGTTTCTTTGCTTCCCACAATACAAAATGTTTTCTGAGTGCCTTACAGAGGAATACCTCACCCTTTTATTCTGTCACAGACAACAGGCTACTGAGTGGGGCTCTGAGGCTCATTAGAGTTCATAACATCACTTGTTTAAGTGTTTGGGCTTTTTTTTTAACTCACCATGTCAAATGTGCTTAGTGTGTGGAGTTGGCTTGCTACAGTGGTGGGTGTCTGCAATCTTGGCCATGCTTCTGCTGATGGCAGGCAAAAAACTGCCTGGAAGGGCCTCTGGAAGGAAATAGCTGGCCAGCCTGCAGTGCTGGTGGTTTTCACATCTCCATCGAGCCTGGAGATGCTGGCCTCAGCACAGCAAGGTGAGCACCTCTTTCCCACCTCTCTGGAGATGCTGCAGAGCAATGGGGAGGCAGCCCAGTCTGGCTGTGACCCCACTGGGGCCTTTCTGCACAAGGCAGAGCTGCTGCAGTGAACATTTGGCCTGAGACCTCGGCTTGGCAGCATTACAGGAGCAGATTTACTGGTGGGGATTAAGGGAGCCTTTGTCATTCCTCTCCATTAACACCATCCAGCACACGGGTGGTGTCACAGGGTGACATGTGGAGCTCTGCAGCTGCCCCTCTGCAGCTGTACCCAGCTTTGACATCCTGCTGATGTAGTTCTCCAGAGGCCACCCTGGCCACTCAGTCATGAATTCAAGTTCTTTGATCCAGTCTGACTGAAAATGGTATAGATAGAGATAGAAAAACCTGCATATTGTCTCAAAAGAGCTCTAAACATGACAAAAGTTTGGTAAGTCTGCCCTGCAAGGATGGTCCTGTGAATCATGGTCTCACTTTTCAGCTAATACTTTGTATGATGTTGTCTCAACTTTCCTCCCTCAGGTTCCTGAATTTCCAGTGCAGTGGGAAGTGCTTTTAGTCCTGCCCTGGTGACAAGGCCTGCCTTGAACACTCGCTTCCTGCTTTTGGGGACTATCCAAGTTATTTTTCAAAGGGCACATCAAAGTAGGTTTGGTGGTCTCCAAAGCAGATTTGGAGTAGTCTTGGCTTTGCTCTGCTCTGGGATCACTACAGGCGAGCTAAAGGTAGAGGGGAAATGTGGAATTTTTAAACATCAATTACACAATATAAAATCAGACCTAATAAGGTAAGGAATAATGTACACAAAAATGGCATAAACTATTGTCTCTGTCCCTTTTCTTCTTGCTCTGTTGAGGATCTGTTTGGCTTCTCATGTCTTGAGCTTAAGCATGCACCTAGCATTGCCTGGGTGAAGTCTCCCTTGGCTTCTGTGTTTGCCTTGCAGAGCCCCAGGATGCTGGCTCCCCCTTGGTCCCTTTGGCTCTAGTTAAGGAGGAACATGAAGCAACAATCATTTTCCCTTGTGCCCTCCTGGTGCAAAGGAAATGCTGCTTGTTACTTCTAGTTGGAATCCTTCAAGCTGACTTGTAATGATGAGCAGATTTTTCTGATTATGATGAATGCTCCCTTAGCTTTCAGCATTTGGTTCTCAAAGTCCAAGGAAGAATCCATTTCCCAGGGCACTGCACCCATGCACCTGGACAGGATAGTGGGAGTTAGCTGAGAGGCTGAGCAGGATTTCTTTGGGGTTTTATTTAATATCTTTGTTTCCAGGGATTCAGTTGGTTCTTGTTTATTTGTTTGTTTACTGGTTACTCTCTCTGCTCTACTCCTCACTTTCAAAAGCTTTGCTACACTCCTCCTCCTCATTGTCATTATTCTGGGAGTCACTGCTGCTTTGTCAGCTTCTGCCTGGGGCTGAGGTGGCTTCCAGGGGTTTCCCTGAAGCTTTCTTTTGCCTTCAGCAAGGATAAAGCTGGGCAGAAAGCTCTGTGTTCAATGCTTCAAGAAGCAGACTTTCAATTCCCTCATTGCAAATGAAGTTTTCATGTTTTTTCCTTTGCTGAGACAGAGTATTCTCTCTCCTCTGCCAAACACAGGACACTGCCCACTGCCCAGGGTAGGTTGTCTAGTTCAGCAGTGTGTTTACCATTTTCTTCCTGCCTTTCCTTTGCTTTACCTGAGGGAAAAAGGCTCATTAGCTTTATAAGAGCTCAAAGCAGACATGTCTCACAGACACACACAGGCAGCAGGTTAGAACTATTTGGTGAGCAGAGCTCTGGTCCTTTGCTCAAAGACTGCAGCAGCTCATGCAGGTGGGCTGCTCAGCTGTGCTGTCATCACGATGGACTTGTGAGAGAAGAGAAATAGTTCATCCCAGTGACAAAGAACATCAAACATTTCATGTCAAAAGCACCTAGTGTGGTTGTTCTGGAGGGCAGTCAGCTCTTCCCCTGAAACCAGCCCTTCTTCTCAAGCTGTCCCCTGCACAGGTGAGCTGGTAACTGAGGGGGCTGGGACCCTGCTGAGCAGCAGCACTTTTACACAGCTGCAGCTGGGATCACCAGGTAGGAATTCTGGTTTCTAGCTCTGTGAACAGAGAATCTGCTAATCTGCTCTACAGCAGGCATAGGAGCTGACTGGGTTTTTTTGGGGGGGAGTCTTAAAATTTTTTTGGTTGTTTTTCTGGGTTTGTTTATCTGTTTAAGCATTTTTTTGTTTGTTTGTTTTTTCTTTTTTTTTTTTTTTTTCCATGAAAGAAATCTCCAGCAGAAGAAAATGCTTTGAGTTCTGGGAAGGATTTTTGTGGGGTTTTTTATTAAATCCAGAGGCTACTGGAATTTGGTTGTTTTTTTTTTTTTTTGTCATTACAGGCCACAAAGTCACATTTTCTCCCCATTGCTGAAGCAAGTAGTAAATCCAAAGGCAGCCACTGATGTGCAAACACTACAGCTAATGGCAGACAGGCAAACAAGCTGTTGTGGTAGGAGGTAAACACAGAGAAGAGAAAGGAAGAGAAAAACCTAAATGACTGAGATGATGGTGACACACACAAAAAAACCCTCAAATTACAAAAATGTGAGAGGAGAGCAGTCCCCTTTTTACTGGTTTTGGTGCTAAGGATCTCCTCATTATGTACTGAGGTAGCCACACCATATAAAGTATATTAATTGTATATACATTACGTATGTATATGAAGTATAAAGCACTGGATTTCTTCTAGTAACATTCATGTTTCTTGATTTTATAGTGACTTAATTCTCTCCCCTCTCAACTGCAGAGCTCCAAGTTTCAGAAATAAGAATGGAGAATTTTCACTTGTCTTTTCATGTAAGAAAACACTTGTGCAAATTGTAAATGCTTGGAGAGACCTTGAACCCTAGCTCCTATATTGGTATCGTTGGAGGAGGGACAGAGGTGGCCAAATAGCAGGTGGGATATTAAGAAGTCAAAGGTGTGGTTTTGGGCTCTGCCACAGTCTTGCCATGAGCCTCTGGACAAACCTTATCACCTTTTGGTTTATTGCTTTTCAGCTGCTAAAACACATGAGGTAACTTACCTTGTTCTTCTGGGGTGTTGAGAAAATTGATCAGTACCTATTTTAAGTGTGCTTGGAACAGATGTTGCTGCGTTTTGTTAAAAGGCTACCAGAGATGAAAAATTGAGATAAGAATCACATAAACTGTAGCCACCCATTTGTATTTTTATTGATTTCATTTTTCATTTCTAGAGCAATTTATTCTAAAAGGTCTTGGAACAGAGACAAACCTCTACATGGTTCTGTCTCAGGAGATCATGGACCAGAGCTATATATATAGATTGCACAATATTACCTCTCCCTGTACCCTTGCCTGGCTCATGTCTTTAGACCTCCAGTGCTACAACCAAATTGCTGCTGTTGCCTTTGCTTAGAGCCAATTGTCTGCCATCATCCTGTCAGGCACTTACACTTATTTCTCCTAATATAATTTATATTAAGCCAATTTATATTACACAGTGAGTGCTTGATGGAGATGGTACCCACAGGAGGCTTATGTGCTGCTTTCCCTCAATGATATTTAGCTGATCTACTGACAGGTATTATCTCTTCCCATAGGGTTTTCCTCATTTACATCCTTAGAGCATCCGAGCGGCAAGAACACATTTACTCCAAGGAAAAACCCTGCTTTTCAGGACTTACCTTGCTGTCCCCTCTGCGGGATACAGGATTAGTGCCTCTCACCAGGCCCTCCAGGAGCCCCAGGTGGTGCACTTTGATTTTCCCATTTGGTCTCAGATCAGTCCTTGCCCAGATACGTTTGCGTTTCTATTTACTTTAGGTCTGGTTTGTTTGCTTCTCCTGTATTGAAGTTTTCTCCAGGAAACATGCAAATTGCCTGGCTTCTGGAGGTGCCTTCCTTCCACCACCTTCCAGCAATGGACCCAGCTTCAATTAGCATCTTTTCCTGTGTGAGTTAGTTGCTGTTTGCATCACTGGAATTACACTGGTGGGAAATTAATCTGATGACAGCTCCACCAAATCCTGTTAAGTTACTTTTGCTGCAATTCAGCTTCCTCAGCTATTTTTTGTGTCTTTTCATCTTATAGATCTGTATAGTGCTCTGCTTGTTGGGTGCTCTGGGAGTACCAGGAAATGAGCTAGCAGACAACCCAAAAATAGATATAAGCAGCTTCAGCTCATCTGAAGGGGTTGGGAAGGAATATAGAACATGTCCATTTCTTTAACTTGAGAGGGAAGCAGGGACAGGTGCTGATATCTGGTGTCGAACAGGGAGGGCCAGAGGAGGCATTTAACCCCTCTTTCTGTTTTTGTCACCCGTTAAATTTATGCCAGGCTTTGATATAAACTCCCATTCACAGAAATATTTCGCCAGGTAAACCTACAAAATCCATATAGAGCAAAGGTGATGAATAATTGTTCCTTTGCTGTTGTTTAGGAGATGCACACTCTCTTCTTCTGCCCTGCCCCTCTGCAGAGGGGCCAGTTAAAGTGCCCACTGAGAGGCACTGCCCATCAAACCACCTGTGAGGAGTTTGGTGGCCAAAGATATCTGGATGTGATGTCCCCACTTGCTGCAGGCAGCAGCATGCGTCAGGCAGCCCAGGCAGAAGGTTCACCCATTTCTCTCTCTTTTGACTTATTTCATGAGTAACATTTTGTGCTTCCCTTTGTTGTTCTCTGGGTCAGTGGCAGGGCAGCCTCAGGGCACGGTGCTCTCAGACCCCAGGGGCAGGCACAAACCCACCAGGGCTGGACTCCCTGCTGGATCCCACAGCACTTCACTGGTTCCACAGCCATCAGAGTAAATCCTCCTGTTTGCAAATCTGCTTTCCAGAAGACAGCTTGCACACTGAGGGGTAGGGCTATGAAGTCTAGGGCAGCACTTAAGACAGAGCTGTGACCTTTTTATTTTTTTTTTCTCCCAGTGGCTTTGATTTTTTGCTCTGTAGAGTTTTCAAGGCTTTGGCTCCCAATCTTACCAAAGTAATTATGTGACTTTGTAAAAACAATTCATTTTTCAGCACTTCTCCGGCGCTGCCAACTTTTCAGCGGCTTTATAGAAAATATTGCATTCTTTGGTGCTTTGCCTGAACTTACACGTGTTTAATCAACGAAGCTTATCCCTCGCTGCAGAATAAACCCCCAGCACCATCCCTGGGTCTGAAACTTTGAGCTGGCCGCAGCCCTCGCCCCGCCTGCACCTCTCCCGCCTCCATCCCTGCAAGGTGTAGCCCCCGCACCACCACCCAAGCCAGGGACGCAGCCTGAGCCGTGGCATTACACAACAATTTTCATTGTAGCTGTCTGCGGGACTCCTGCGAATCAGCACAATGAGACATTTACCAGCACAATGCCACATTGACCCGAGCGGCCGTGGGGTGCGAGCCGTCCCCCCTCCGTGCGCCTTCGCTCCAGCTGGCATGGCACGTGCTCCCCTATCACTAAACACAGTCTTGGAGATGCTCACACCGCTGAACAGCTAAAAATATTAAAAGGGGAAAAAAAAAAAGTTCAGCAAAGGAAAAATTAAGCCCTTCAAAAGGAAGCAAATGATTTGAATGAAAGTATTTAAAGGAAATTATTTTATCACTCAGAAATTTTATCTATCCTCTAAAAAAAAAAAAATAGACAGCAACACCAGTAACTACTTTTTCAGGCTACGTTTTGCAGGCAGTTTTTATCTGCAGAAAGGATTAGCTTGTCCGTGGATGGAACGTGCTGCACACACCCTGTTCCCATGCAGATTCATGCGGCAGGGAGCTGTATTTCCAGCTCAGCTCTAGGACGTTTTTTCTGTTGCTAAATCAGATGACTGCAAAGACCATTAGAGCAGTTTATCGCTGGAATCTGCAGGAACGTACTGTACCCAAAAGGAAAGTGTCCATTGACAGGGGAAGTGCAAGATCTGTGATCCTTGTAATTATGCAGATGATCCTGTCCAGAGGTCTGTGGTATGCAGCAGGTCCACAATGAAGGCTTTCGGCTACAACGCTTTAACAGTCCACTGAAATCCAGCTGTTCCTGCTCTCCAGTCCACTTGGCTGCAGCCCTGACTGGCACATCAGCATGAATGGTTTTGTCTCTCGCTGGGGACATGCAAAACGCTGTCATCCAAGGGGCTCCTTGAAACTAAAGTGCTGCTTTTCCAGGCAGTTTGTGTTGTTGCTCTGCTGGGTCCTAGCAGAAGTTTGCACCTTGCAGCTCACTGGTAGTGAAGATATCGGACACACAGAGAGGGGTGATTTTTGGAATGCAATGCTAGCACAGGCTGGCAGTATGCAGGTCAGTCACTTCCTCCAAAAATCTCCAGTCAAAGCCTGATTTAAAAAAGGATCCCTTAAAATTAAAGCCCAGGCAAAGAGAAAATCTCCTCACCCCATGGCAATATTTCTGCTCCATGTGCAACCTGGTGTCAGAGCTGCATATTTCCCAACACGAAGCCAAACTCACTCAGGTGCTGAAACCTCGGAAGGCTGCGTGCGAGAAAATCACCCGATGGAATTTACAATTATAATTTCTTGAAAGGCATTGCAGACAGCAAAAAGGTTTGGGAAACAAAAGAGGTTGCCCTCAAGGGTTTGAAAGCTGTAGTACTGACGAGCAAAACAGACTGTGCAAAATTGTGTATGGCTAAAATTGTACATGAAAAAATTGTGCAAGCCTTGCTGCCACTTGGTTCCCAGCCTTGCCAGGTGAAAGCCATCCTCCTCCCACAAGCAGTCTATTCCCAGAAAACCATGGCCTCACCAGAGAAGGCAAAGCATCTTAGGGTTGGAGGGCTGTAAACTTCTGGTGATGCCAGGGAGGCTTTTCAGTGAGGAATACGATCCCTGTTGACCTTGAGGACACTGTAGCTGTTTCTAACCTCTGATGTTGTATCAGGAAGTTTAAAGAAACACCCAGCTGGGTTATGCCTCTCTGCATTCAGAAAATAATCCTGCCATCCCCCACTTCTCCCAGGGCAGGACCTGGTTGTGCTGTATCCATTTGAAACAAGACTCAGCTCCTTCACTGTAAAACTTTACCCTCCAGTGGCCAGAACAGGTTGGGAGTAAGGAAATGCTGTTCCAGCTCTCCTGATAAGGACCCAGAGAAAGCAGAGAAAAAGTGTTTTTGTACAAGGCCATAAAGGACAACTGTTTCCAGTCTGGGAAACAAGCCTGAATCTCTTGACTCTTAGTGCTCTCTCCTTTTTGGCAGTAACCTAACACACTTTTTCTGTCTCTGGGACTGCCTATCTCCAGGGCAGAAGACAGCTGAGCTGACACAGAAGGAAGCTTTGGTGACTGCATCTTGGAAGAGCTCATCAGATTTTTTATATGACTGAATGCAGCTGGCTGCAGTGCGGGAACTGCAATGGCTTTAGGCCTGAAGTTTTGGTGTGATATGGCCTGAACTAGCTTTTGGCAAAAAGCTGTATACCCAAAACCTTTATTATTTGCAGTGCAGGTTGTCTGAGCCTGATGTGAGTTCACCTGTGCAGCTCACTCCAGAAAAAAGATTATAGCGAGTGAAAATGAGAATTTCAATAGTCAGGCACAGACAAGGAATCGCACATCAAATGCTACTTGCCTACTGTCAGGTAGCATTAAAGGGAGCCAGAAAACTGAGAGAAAAACCTTTCTGCATATCTGAATCCCAGAGGAAGGACTAGATATGCCCTATTCCCATAGGATATTGTAAAATTGCGACAGGCAGCTTTGAGGTGAGAATGAAGGCTGTTCTGCAAAAGCATGGCTGGAAGACAAATTACTGAAGGGTTAGGTGAATATTCAGAGCAGAAACCAGGATTTATTGGCAGGACACAGCCTCTGCATATTTTATCTTCCAACAGCCTATTGACACAGAGAAAGGCTTAGCTGAGCTAAATTGGTGTTGGAAGCCAATGAGATGAAGAGTTGTCCTTCCAGGAGCATCCCAGAAAGAGGTAATCCTATGGAAATGCATTTAACAGGGATGATAGGTTTTCTCATGTGGGAGCAAGTGGCAGGGGTTGCTTCCACAGGCACACCATAAAGCAGAGGAAGTTCCAGCAGCACGAGGAAGCCTGGGTGAGTTGGCAGCACCCACGTTTCCCTGCTCACCCAACCCCTCTGCAAAGGTGTGGGGCTGGGGAGAGAGCCCGGGGGAGCTGCATGCTGGAGACAGCGGGGTCACCTCAGGGAAGGGAGTGGAATGTTTTCAGTGGCTATCACTGTGCTTTGGGGAAGGAGGAACAGGTCATTGTGGTGACCATCAGAAAAGCAGCTTTACATCCCTTGCCTGGTTGCCACCTTTAGTGGGAAAACAGTGAAATGGTTTGTGCTGGCTGCTAATAAACATTTCATGTTTGTAAATTGGCTTTTTTTGGCTGCTCCAAGCTTCCTTCCAAGTCCAATGGTCATCCACCCTTCCAGCCATCTCAGGTGGGGGCCAGGAGATCCCCTGAATTTCTGTCCCACCTGTGCAACACCCGTATATTCCCTGCTTTGCAGCTGTGGCTCAGAGCAGCCGCACACGTGTCCCCAGCTGAGCCCATGGCAGGGGAAGCGCTGCTCCTGCCAGGGACACGGGAGCTGCCGCCGGAGCTCCAGCTCGCACCCCTGGGGATCCTGGCTTAGCAAGGGCCAGCCCTGGGACTAGCCTGCTCAGGGGACACTCTCCTGATGGATCTGCAGCCTCTCATCAACATGGGGACTCCACTTTGCTTGTGGAGCAAGTGCACACAGCGCTTGAAGCATCGAAACGTATACATCTGTCTCTGTACGTACATACGCACAAACAGATTAGATGTCAAACAAAGCATTATAAATGTGCAGTGAAGAAATAACAATCTGGCTTCTTTGGTTAAACAGTTTGATTTACTGGGCTAAACAACAGGGTTTTTCCTCTGTGCTATTTAATTGTTACTGGGAGGACACATCTGGTCGCTGAGTAGAAATGCACTTTTGCGATGTCAAAGCATTCAAAAATGTGAGGGAGCAACAACTGTCAAACAGGATCCACACATAAAAAAGTCAGCCAGAAAGCTCAAATAAATTTTGAATGATATACACTTTAAAAGGCTGAGGGACAGCATGGCTCTTTAATATTATTGTGGCCAACTTATGACATTTATAGCTCTTCTCCTGTTTGGCCACTAGGAACTTGTCTGTTCCTATTGAGAAATGATGCCTCAGAGACAGCAGCCACTTGTGATGGAGATCTCAGGTCGTGTTGGAGATCACATAGAAAAATAAATTCATCTAAATAAATGGATAACTGCACAGAGCAGAAAGTCAGTCTCCAACCAGGCAAACCTGGAGGGAGGAGCACCTCCTGCTCTCCAGCCCTTATTGCTGATTGCAAAGCCAGGGACCCAGAAATGTTGTCTTATGGCCGTCAGGACTTATCACTGTCACAAACCGGGGGAAAAAACCTAAACAAACTCATCTCAGAGTTAAGGAGATTAGAGGGACTGAGCAGTGAGATCTCATTTGGGTCTCCTGCAGTTTTTTAATGAGGTATAAAAAGGGTTTTCAAAAGTAGACGTATTTTGATTCCCTCCTTGTTTTTCTACACTAGAAATTTAAATTTCCTCTGCTTTCCCAGGAAGACTCGACTGAGGAAGGACTTCCAGCAGCACAGGAGCACTGCAACTACCATGAACCTCCTTTCTTCAGCCACTCAGGGCCAGTCCTCAGCTTGCTGCCTTCCTGGTCACCCTCACCCACAGACAATGCTGAAGAACCGTGTTTTCAAAAGTGACCAGCAATTTCCATCACTCAGCCAGTGACATCCTAAAAGGAGGTGAGGTTTCTGAAAGCAACAAGCGAGCTGTGGAAGAAGCCAAGTAATCTGAAGGTTCTTCAGTGTGGTAGCCAGAAATGAAGGCTTTCCACCAAAAAAAACCACCTTAAATAAAGTTCAGACTGATTACAGAATTCAGCTTTTCCTTTGGAAGAAATTAGTCATAGCACACTTTTTGTGGGAGAAGTATGGGATCCACCTGAGCTGTAGGGCCATTGTATGTGCCGAGATTGATTAATGGTCATCCAGAGAAGAAGTTTGTGCCACCTTTAAAAATACACACTCACGTACCTCACACATTTACAGATACCTCACACAGCAGCTGGCCACATCCTAGAGATAAAAAACATCTGTTAGAACTGATTCTCTTACATGAACTGGGGTTTTCAAGCTGCCACACTTGTGCCTGTGTGCTACCGTGCAGTATTGTCACACCCAAGCATGCAAGAAAGCATGAGTCATGTCCCTTTGAAATTAGAAAATGAACTTTAAAAAGCACCCATTTTCTCAAGGAGAGAAACCCCAAAACTGTTGAGAACTTAGTTTTCACTCTGTATGTATATGGGAGTCACAGCACTAGAAGGAAAATTACAATTTTTAATATAACTTTTTAAATTTAATTTTTTCCTAAAAAACCCAAATGTAATATTTTCATGCAATCCTGTGATTCCAGACAATAGTGCCTTATGGGATCCATCAAGCAATACTTATACTTAATTTGTGAGTCATAGAGACTGGAAACTGGATACATGATTATCTTACAGAAATGCAAACAAAGCACAAAGACCCTCCATTTTTCTTCACAGCAATGAAGAGCTTAATAAAGAAAAGATGTTAATACTAAAAATGCTGTATTTTGTCTTGCTTTGCTCTTTATACCAGACTGTAGCCTTCTGGTTTCCCCTAATGAAATGAAAAAGCATAAGGGGCACCTTTACAGCCTCCTTTCTGAAACCCCCTTTTTCTATGTAAAAAACAACAACAAAATCAGGTAATTTTTGTGACAAAAGGTCTGGCCTTGTTTGGAGCTCTGCCTGCCATATCAACAGCTTTGATGGGGCAGTAGAGGTGGCACCTGGTGGGGAAGGTGCTGTCACCTCGACCCTTCCAGTGTTGGGCTGTCCAACAAGGCTCCATGGGCCAGCACCATGGAGCAGGGAGCCTGGGATTTTCAGGATTACAAAGGTGGCAAACACAGGGGATGAAGCTTTTATCTCCAGATTAGCAAATGGGCCTCTCTGTGCATTTCCTTGTGAAGGTGCATCAGCTGAAGGAAACTGATACATGCCTTCTTGTCATCTGGTTCTAGCAGATGGTTGGGATTAAGGGAAAAGTGTGATTGTTTTAGTTTCCACTGTTAGGGCTTATCACTCATTACCTTTGGAATTATGAATGTATATGTTCAGCTGTGCCAAAAATTTTGATGGAAAAATACATTGAGAGACTCTAAAATATGCAAAATAAAGGAAAAGTAAACACTGAACCTTTTTGAAGCTAATAGAGCTGCTTGCTCCCTGGGGCTGCATTCAGCACTGCCAAACTGCTCCCCAAAACCTGAAAAAACGGGACATGGGGAAACCACAGGGTGGAAATTCAGGGACTGATTCTACAATTCTCACATTCCAGATTGATGAACTTGGAGCATGAGAGAAGCCTACAGGAGCCAAGGGCATCCCACAGGAGTTCATGCGAAGCCCAGGGTGTGGCTCCATGGCTCTTTGGTCCCTGCTCCATCGGCAGCGCAGGAGTGGGATGAGACACTGAGCCACTGAACCAGACCAGCAGACAGCCTCTACCCATCACTTACAGGGATGTTCCTGGTGGTGGAGGGGCTGAAGGTGCACACCCTGGGCCCAAGCACACACTGGTGCTGGCTCATGGAGGAGATGGGAGCCAGGGGATGGAGGGAGAAGCAGGACAGAGGCAGCACTGGCTCAGACTGATGGAAGTTTCACTCAATGGAAAGCAAAGTGCATGAGGCTGGAGCTGTATCCCCACCTACCTAATGGATTGCCCTGGGCACTGCACTAAATACATTAAGCTAAGATGAATATACATATTTTAAGATTAAATCTACTTCCTAATGGAACTTTTCACTGGCAAACTTTTCTTATTGTGCCTTTGAACTCCATGTGTCTGAACAACTGCTGCTGGGTGAAAAGAGCTTCCCAAGTCAAAATAACAACATCAAAAGATTGAAGAAACATTCCCAACATCCAGAAAATGTTTCGGGTTTTTTTTCTGTATGGGTTAAGCCAATGAAACCATAAAGTTCCTTCACATTTAACTCTTGATTTGGGAAATTGGTTTAAAATGGATGAATTTTCACAGAGCCACTGAATGGATAAGGTTGGAAGGGACCACTGGAGCTGGTCTGATTCAATCTCCCTGGTCAGCAGGGTCCCCTAGAGTGCATTATTCAGGATTGTGCCTAGGTGGCCTTTGAGTATTTCCAGCAAAGAAGGTTCCACCACCTCTCTGGGCAACCTGCGCCAGTGCTCACACACGCTCACAGTAAAGAAGTTCTTGCTTCTGCTCAGGTGGAAAATCCTCTGTTCCAGTTTTTGCCTCTCATCCTATTGCTCAGCACCACTGAGAAGAGCCTGGCTCCACCCTCTTGGCAACCTCCCTTCAGACACTTAGAGATACTGATGAGGTCCCTCTCCGTCATCTCTTCTTGATGCTGCACTGACCCAGCTCCCTCAGCCCTTCTTCACAGGAGAGATGCTCCAGTCCCTTATTCATCTCTGTAGCTCTCCATCGGACCTGCTCCAGGAGCTCCCTGTCTCTCTTGTGCTGAGGAGCCCAGAACTGGACACAGCACCCCAGATGTGGCCTCTGCAGGGCTGAGTAGATGGCAGGATCACCTCCTTCGACCTGCTGGCAATGCTCTTCCCAACGTACCCCAGGATGCCATTCACCTTCCTGGCTACAATGGCACAATGCTGGCTCATGGACAGCTTCATAGAACATCCTTAGTTGGTCCGTCCATCCATCCATCCATCCATCCATCCATCCATCCATCCATCCATCCATCCATCCATCCATTTATCCAGAGCCCAGGCTGTGCTGTTACAGAACCTTTCCAGGAACTGGTGTGGGTCTGACTGGCAAGTAGTTCCCTAGGTTCTCCTTCTTGTCCTTTTTGAATCCTGGAGTGATGTTTGCTTTCTTCCAGTGCCCAGGCATCTCTCTTGATTGCCATGACCTTCCAAAGGTGACTGAGAGTGGCCTAGAAATTACATCTGCCAGCTCCCTCAGCAGTCATGGATGTATCCTACCAGGACCCATGGACTTGGGGATATTGAGTTGACTAACCCAACCTTTCCCAACCAAGGGAAAATCTTTTGTCTGGACCTTCTCCCTGGTCTCCTGGGTCAGAGATTCCTGAGGGCTGGCCTTGGCAATGAATATTGAAGCAAGAAGACATGCAGTATCTCAGCCTTTTCTACAACCTATGTTGCAATGGTTCCTTTTCCATTCTGCAGTGGGCCTACATTTTCCCTGCTAATAATTTTGTTGTTCATGTTTTTGAAGAAGCCCTTCTTGTTGTCCTTAACAACCTTAGACAGATTTAATTCCAAAAAAGGCCTTGGCCTCTTTCATTGAATTTCTGCATACTCTGATACTATTCCTTTAATCTTCCCAGGTAGCCTGTCCCTGCTTTTACCTCATGTATCTCCTGCTTATGTCCTATTTTCTCTCTGGGAATCCTGTTACAAGTGGGAGACTTCATGGAGGGGAAAATAGCTGCAGTACAAGACTATCTCCTGTTCCTTGATGTTACAAAATGCTTTGGGATTCTATTCTCAGTCTGGCTGAAGACTCTAGAATGAGGCTTTAGCTGCAGGGTCCCAACCCAGTACTTTTTTCCCAGCCTGCTTTCGGATGTAGAATAAAATGCTGCTGAAGTCTTCTGACAAGAGGCAGCAGCTTCATGACGTGGTGCCACACAAATACTTCCTCACCACAAAATCTGACAGCACATTGAGGTCCCCGTGTGAAGACACCATTCTGGTGCCATCCAGCAGCGTGGTGGTGCGGGGTCACCAAAGCAAGAATGTCCATCCAGGTTGCAGCCCTCTGGTCCCTCTGAGGTGTGGGGCCACCCCCACCCTTCTCTGCAGCCCCAGGTAGGGCCAGAGCTGGTGGTGGGTCCTTGAAGAAGTTTGGGGTCAGCCTGGCTCTGGTTTCCTGTAGATGGCACTGACTGATGAAGGGAGGGTAAAGGGTGGTGAGGACAGCCATGCCACGCTCCCAATGATGCAGGGTGGCTGCTCTGGCCTCTTGCCCACGTGGTGTGAGCATGTAAAAGGGGAACTCATGCAGGGATAAAACGGATGGTCCAAAGTGGCAAAAAAATGGAAGGTCCAAAGTGGGGAAAAAACCTGCTTTGGAACTCCACTGTGACGCTGTGCACATCGAAGCTGGCTGGTCCATCCCTGTATGCAGGGGATGATGGATTGCTACAACCACATCTAAGGATCTCATAATGAAGATCAGGAAAACCACCAAATGGAACAATTCCTTTGCCAGCTCTGTCATCTATCTGGACTTTGTCTTTTCCACTGGAACAGGGCTAGCTGAAGGGGATGGTCCTACAGCTTTTTCCAGCCCATTTCAGAGAGCATCAGCTGCATCCCGCTGGACCTGTTGACCAGGGATTAATTCTATTGGTCCTGTGCAGTGCCTACTTGGACATAAATTCCACTGGAGACAGCAGCAGCTTTGCTGCAGAAAGCTGGAAGCAAGGACAACAGAACAGGATTTTTTCAGAGGCAGTAAAACTTTTTCTTAAAATATGTCAATAAATGAGAGAACTGTGGGATTTTAAAAGCAGGAAGATGAGAGGCTGAGTCAGACAGGGTTGCTGACCACAGCTCTGCCTGCAAACTGGGAAATGAAAAGAAAATAATTTCTGCCCTATAGAAATATCTAATTATTGTCTGCCATCTCAAATGCCTCCAAAGAGAAACTCCTGCAGAGACCTTTAAAGCTCTTTTAGTACAGAAAGCAGAAAAATATTCTGTCAGACTGAACCAAGATGGGGAGTGTGATCATATAAATCCCATGTCTTGGAGCCCAGCCCAGATGCTTCTGACTTTGTTGTTTTTCACAGCAGTTTAGCAATTCAGCAGAATCACGTTTGCAGTCCTAGATCTACTGGTTTTGGTAGTGGTGGTCCTTGAACTAATTGCTTATGTAAATAAACATTTAAAAACATAGAGGAGGGGGACTAAGACAGCTGCAAAAGAAAAAAGAAAAAGGAATTACTATCAACTTCCAGCAATATATCTGGGAGTTAGAAATAATCATTCTTTATTGAATTCAGAGAGGCTTTATTTTTAGAGAGGATAAAACCTGCTAAGCTTTCAGTTCCTGACACATCTCTTTGGAGCAAGAAGAGAGCGATAGCAATTAACAGGGAGGTCTCAGGCAGTGCCGATGGACGGGGGCTTTTCTGTGCCTTTTAATCTTTGAGCCCCCTAAGAGAGAGGAAGTGGTGAGGTAGGCAGCGCACGGCCCAACAAAGGTAATTATTGCTAATGAAAACAGAACCACCGCTCCAGCCAAACCATCCCAGCCAGCGTGGGAGGCTCTGGGCTCGTTATCGACCTTCCAGAAAGCCTTGGCGACGTTCATCGGGAGTGGGTTGGTGTGATTCCCACGGCACTGCCACCATCACCTGTCCCGCTGGCAGCAGCGCCAGGGAGCCTTGCGAAAGGGCCGGAGGGGCACTTCAGCCGCGTCGAAAACACCTTCGGTGGGCCAGACCTTCATTTTTCCCCTTGAAATATGTTTTAAATGAAGAAAGTCTGGTGAAAAGAGGAGGGCGAGCAAACATTTAGAGCTGTTTATTGACTAAAACAAGGTTTAAAAGCCGCATTATCGTCCCGGGACACAATGGCCGTTAGTGTTTTTGTTGGTAAGTACCCGTGTGATTTAAAGCTGCTGACAGCACCAGACGCTCACAATGAAATCATCTCTCCCTCCCCTCCCCGCAGCTCAGGCAGACACTCATTTGTATGTATGGGTTCAGCCTGTCTGCTGCGGCTGGCCAAAGCGACAGATACTAATGGCATATGTTAATTACAACCCAACAACTTCCTTTCATTCGGGTGTTTATTAACATTCTCACTTCTGCCCGTGGAGGCAGCTGCCGGGAGATGCTGGGGCGGCCGGGGATGGCATGGGATCTCCGATCCGGGACGGCGATGTGCGCTGGATCGCGGCCGGCAGCCCGGCCGGGAGCCCGGCATCCCGGAGCTGGTTTGGTTCCCCCTCTGCTTATAAGGCTGCAGAGGGGCTGGAAGGAAGAAGGGAGCTGAGATCAAACTCCCAGCCACCGCTGCTGGACGGCCCCAGGTGTGGCTGTGCCCGGAAGCCGGCATTTGTGGAACAGCCCCAAAGAGCTGGAAAACAGCTCAATAATTCGGAATTTAGGGGGATCGCAAAGTATCTGGTGTAAGCAGCGAATGCAGCCAAACGGGTTTTGCTGGGAATAAGGGGAATTGTCATCTCACCTGGAGCCAGGATCCATCTGCTCTCCTGTCCAATTGCTGACTGTAATTGGAGACAAATACTTTAAAGGCAATGCAAGAAACATGAAAAGGGACAATTCAGGTGTTTACCTTCCTCTTCACAACTGGTTTGAGACGTTGGAAAAATGAGATAAAAGTTTACTTTGTAAGAAAGAAAGGATATCAGATATTCATTTCTGAACCGCTCATCCTTATTAAGAGCTATCAGTGATTTCTTATGGCAAGGTGATGCAAGATGATCAGGTAATTGTGTAATACATTTTTTAAAAATCCTCAAATCTCTTTTCAAGTCGTTGTGCTTCGATTTCATGCAACTTTATTAGTAACAACTGTGCTGGCCAGGAGTCCTGGCCAGTGGAGCAGGACTGGATGCAGCTCGGTTTTGCAGTTGTGTAGAGCAAACCCAGCAGCTCACAGTATAAAACAAGCAGAGTCAGACACAGGACCACAAAGGACAGCAGTGTGAGCAGGCTATTCTCTGCCACCTTTGAAGAAAATTGTATTAATCAAAAGACATCTTCAGGAGCAGTTTCTAGGAGGCAGCTGTGTGGCTGATGGGAAGCTTTGAGGCAGCATGAAAGAAAAATAGGAGAGTTCCTTTGCTTTTGTTTTCAGACTGGATTTGATGCACGTCAAACCCTGTGTGAGATAAGTCTGAGTATTCCTGGCATTCCTCTCAGCAGGCATCAGGCTGCCTTTGGCATCTGGGGACTTCATATAGCATTGTGCTGCCCTGGTGACTGCGAGTTGTTAAGTCCTCACATAATTCCCTACAGCCTTCACTCATCTGGAAGTAAAGCATAATTAGCAACTTTTGTTATCTCACTATTTAACCCTTCTATGGAGTTTGTGTTTTGTGCTGTTCATTTACAAATATCCGAGCCAAAATGATACATCGGCTTTTATTTTTGAGATGTGCAAAGAATTATAGATCAGTAAGACACAACTGTCCTTTACAGTTGCCTGCTATTTCTTCTTTCTGTATCCTGTTTATCTTCCTGAGGTTAATTACTTAAGTTAGTGGTTTGGCCCATTGCACTGCACAACATAAATAAAAATAAGAGAAAAAAAATTATAGTAAAAAAAAATAAAGTCCCTGATAGGGACATTAGGTCATAATGTAAAAGGCCACTTGAGGAAATTTGATTTTTGTGTGCAGCTCATTCTCAAATTCCTGCATTTGTTCCTGGAGGCTGTTCTTGAGCAATTCAGAGTTAGAATGTGGAGGATCTGCAGGGTGAAGCTAGGCAAGGGGGCACTTCACGGTGGCCTACAGCACTTTTTTCCCTAGAGGAGGCAGAGAATGGTTCCTCTCCTTCCCTCCTTCATAGGACACTAAGACATAAATACCTCTGCCTCCAAGGAGCTGCTTGTGTGGTTTTTCTTCTTCAGGCTGACCCAGGGCAGGGCTCTGAGGCCTCTGAGGTCTCAACAGGACTGAAGAAGTCGTATCTGGGATGGGTAAGCCAGAACAGCAGAAGGAACAAATTTTTTTTCCCTGTTTACATCCAGCACAATCCCCACACAATCACTTGTCACAGAGTACCAAGCATAGCCCCAAAATCGTGTCAGGAGAGCAAGGGTTCTTGGTTTAGCAGCCTCTATTGAAAACTACTTTGTTTCTTGTTTAAAGACAAGACATTTATTTATCTGGTTGTACATTGTTCTCACTCCCCATGCTGCTGGACTGATGGGACATTTCAGTTATTTATTGGCACGTAGCAAAGCCAAAACCTTTGAGTACTACAGTGAGGATCTTGCATTGTCCCAATCCTCTGTAGGAACTGTCCACTAGACAGAGGGAATTTATTTTCTGTCTTACAGTGAAAAACAATCCTGTACTGCAACAACCAACAACCACGTAACCAGGAGGTGTCCACGGGGCTAGGTTTTAACAGCAGCTCACAAATGAGTGCTAAATTGCCCATCATTATCCCAGGGCAAGGGCAGTCATGCCACCTGCATACACCCATGGGCAATCTCACCATGAAAGGATTGTTTCAATGCTCCGTGTCTGATTTTTGTATTAACAGAAATGATAAAATTAGAGCAGGAATGTCCTTGGATGGCTTCTGCTGTGTTCTGTTTTCACAGGATCAGCTGCCCTGTGTGAGCATCTCTGGCTGGTAAATCCCAGCTGTCATACAGGAGTTCCAGCTCGTGCCTCTCGTTCCCAGGTCCACAGCCACAAACCACACTGAACAGCCCCTGCCTCATGAATTCTGCCCTTTGTGTGCAGCCACTGAGCAACCACGACACAGGGTCTTTCTAGCCATGAGTTTTCCACTCTTTCTGGTATATCTCCTACCCAGCTCAATATGTGTAAAGTCATCAGGAGAAACAGATACAACTGGTAGGCTGATAGAAGCAGTACAAGAGGAATTGATAAGAGTTTGTCATTGACCATGGTGGATGGGATGCATTGGGTAAAGCAAATGGGGCCCATCTTTGCAGCAAAGCCTGGTGACACCTGTCAGTCCTCTTTCCATCTCTGTGTTGGCCCATGTCCTCACTGGTTGCAGGTGGAACCAAGCACTCTGATCACCAGGAGCCCTCTGGACAGCTGCCACCCCAAACTCCCCGGGGATGACCTGTAAGGCAGGACCTCATCTTGGGCTCTAGCTGGTCAGAGTGACCCCGAGATAGGTTGGAAAGTCTCTTTTCCCAGCCTGGCAGTCAAAGAAGGAGTCAGAGCTCTTCTGTTCTTGGTCTCAAGGTCGTTTATTGTTCCTTATCTATAACATTCTTTCTCCTGACCTGCCAAGGTCTGCTCAGCAAGACAGTCAGAGGCACTCTGCCTGCCTCCGGGGCGGTGTTATCTTTTTATACTAAAAACTACGTGTACAATACTTACAATTACTTTCCAATACCTATTACCTATGTTAGACAGCGAGCTTCTACTCTAGACCAATCTAAAAGTGCCAACATCACAGCAGAAGATGGAGGCCAAGAAGAAGAAGGAGAAAGGCTGGACATGCCCAGATTCCTCCATCTTGTCCCCTGAACCCCCATTCTAAAAACCCCAAAAAACTATTTTTCACCCCGTGACAAACTGATTTTTATTCCACTTATGCTTTTGTGGCTTGCAGATCCTCACATAAGGTTGGTAACTTTTTCCATGGGTCATAATCAAAGTCACAGGTGTCTTGGGCTCTGTGCCAGCGTCCCTGAGCCCCCTGGCACGGGTCCTGGCAATCCAGGACAGCCAGAGGGACGTCCTGAATTCCAACAACCTCAGATATCATTTTCTTGCCTGAAAGCCCGAACACTTTGGAGGATCAGGCCTCTTCTTTCCTCCTTCCTGCGCCTCATATCAGAGAACGAAGGACTGGAACCAATAAAATACTGAGTTTCCAGTAAAAACATCCCCACTAAGTCCCAAAGGAATTTGGGATACATTTTTCTGGACTGCTAAGCACAATGATTGCACCAGTCTGGAAAATAAAAGCTGCGGACCTGAAGTCTTGAATCAGGAGCAGGAAGCACTGGCTGAACTGATAACTGGGCCGTTGCTTTAAAACAGCTTGGTGAGTACAGCAGGCCAGCAAGGCTAAGGCAGGGGTGGGCTGTGCCTCTCCCATCATCTATTAGCCCCCCTGCAGTAAAGAGAAGAACTGATTCAAAACCAGACTTAAATTCTTAGTAGCATCTTAAAAATGCTCCTCAGATAACTGGATAGGTGTGTGAGTCAAGTTCAGTCACGGATAAAAATTTCCAGTGAGAGTGTAAAGCAGGAGTTCACTTGCCATGTGGCAAAGGCAGCACATGGCTACTGGTGTCCTGATGGGCAAAGCAGGAGGAGGGGAAGAGAAAAGGAAATATGCTGAAGACATCAATTTGTCCAGGTTAATTGAAACTAGAAAAACCTGTGAGGCACTTCAGAGATGAGGTCAAAGTAGTCTGAAGAAGCCTAGAAAGAGCAATAAAAAGATTTGAGGAGCGGAAGAGACTGAAAGATGAAAAGGCTCAGGTGAGAGTGATGGTAGATATGAAGGAACCTGACAGAATGACTTGAGATAATATAGAATATGTCAGCTGAAGTAACACAGAGAATTTCAGCTGAACACGGTATTTCCCTTTATTTAACACAAGAGAAAAGTGACATCAGATGAAAATGAAAGACGATGGGTATAAACATCTAAAAAAGAAACACTGCTTTTCAGAACAGCAGCCACCTCTACTGCCATAACTAAACAGGTGGGCTTTTTTCATTCTGCCTAAATGCAGGGCAATGCCCATAGGTGTGTGACTTCATTTTTCTCTCACAACACTAACAGAAAATGCTTCATGCATGGAAATGGTTTTCATAACGTAGTGTTAGAAGAGATAATTCATCTGAATTCCAGGAACAGCTTGCATTTACATGAGTAATAGGCCCAGCAGGTATGTCAAGAGAAAAAATGCTCTAAAAGCCACCCTACTTTGAGGTGTGATACAACCAGTAATTGCCTAAGATTAGCAGGGAAAAAAAATCCCCTGAACTGCGTACTCCAAATGTACCTGATTCTAGTATCCTTTCACTTTGTTTTAGCACCAAACATTTCTGGAAGCAAATACATCAGCTGAGTTAATTAGGAGTCTGGGACCTCTGACCGTAGCAACCTCTGCAGTCAGGTGGAATGCGGTGCACATGCTACAGGAAGGGAAATAAAATTCACTTAAGACAGCAAAAATACATGCAAACCTGATGGATGAGACCCCAGTGAAAGCCTTCCCTCCATGTACCCCCCCGGAACCCCAAATATTCCCACAGGCCAGCAGACCCAAACCCAGTGAAGCTCAGTTTCCCTTGGGAGAAATGAGAAGCCCAGTGGCCAGAGGGGCAGAGCTGGGTTCCCCAACCCAACCCAACCCAACCTCACCCCACCAGTTTCAGCGTCTGCTTTTTGACAAAGCAGCCAGCAGCCACAGCCACAGGGCAGAGCACAGACTCCCAGCTGACTAAGTCCTTGCTACCCTGCAAGACTAACTCTGAAGCCACCAGGGAAGGTTACACACGACTGGGAAAGTTGCCAAGCACTTATATCCCAAAGTAAGAGAAAGTGAAAGTCTCACAGCTTGGACATCACTTCTTACAATGCTGTTCAGGTACCTCATTCAAATTTCCTTTTCTGCCCTTTAATACGTGCATTGTTTGTTACCCACCTGACATACCCATCTTAAAACAGTTGGGAATGTTTTAAGAGTGGCTGTCCCTCAGACAGCATGACCAGGTATTTCCCAGGGTCTGGTTCTGAGCTCAAGCTGGCGTGTTTGCAGGGCCACCCTTACACTTGAGGGCAGCCTGGCTGCTGCCCACCCAGCCCTGCAGAAGGGTTACACACACATGGCGCTTATTCACCCCCTCGGAAAGGCTGAGCAAGCTCTGTCTCCGAGAGCGGATACAGTATCTCATTATGATCTGCAAGGATCGCTCTCAAGATTCAGCCCTGGGATGACAAATCCGTAAACTCCTTTGGGATCTGTTTCTTTGTAAATACACAGACGTGAGTCATTACACTAATGTAGTTATGTGTGAAAATTCAAGGGGAAAATATAACCCCAAACCACCTTCATAAGAAAATAAGCTGCAAAGCCAAACATTACTGCATGCTTCTTTTTTTTTTTTTTTTTTTTTTTTTTTTTTTTTTTTTTTTTTTTTTTTTGCCTGGCTATCAGCAGTTTACAAGTTCCCTCTTGTTGGCCCTTGGGAAACAGCACATCCTGAGACTATGAGCACCAGGCAGTCCAAAGCAATGCCAGCGCTCTTCAGTGTGATTAAAAAAGCAAGTTCTTTGATATTTGCTGGAATCATCCATTGGCCTAGATAGTCCATGAATTCCTTTCTCTATGCCACACTGCCTGACCCTTGCAGGCCTGAGTGTTTATCCCCTGCCATGCCTCCTGTGGCTCTTGTGCTTGCTAAAGGCTCCCAGATCTCATCCTGCTCCCCAGCAAGCCCTTGGAGGTCTGATGTTGCAAGTCCTCTGCTAATGGGCTGTGCACTGGTGCTAATGAGGTTCAGAGCACTGACCACAGAGAGGATGGGCCACTTGTTATTTTTCTAATTAATTCAAGAACTAATCACACAGCAGCATGCTCCGAAGACAGCCCATCTAACAACTGTGCTAAGAAGTCTGCACAAATCTGTCCCTCTGCATTCACCCCTGAGTGTTTTTCCCTGCTTTTTGCAACTCCTTCAAACAAAAGATGGCAAAAAAATCTTGTTCTACCAGCTGCTTATGTTCTCCCCCATGGCAGCTCATCCTGTACATTAGCTCCTTCTGCTGTTTTAAATAATTTGGCATTCCTTTTGGGCCCACCCATCCCACATACCCTGAGCTTAAATTCTTGACCCCTACTGGGAGATGACATTAGCTCTCCGCTTCACTGCCTCTCCCATCTTACTCAAAGCTTATCTAAACCCACAGTTGCTCATATCTCCGATTTCTCTTTTTCTTTTGGTTATAACCCTCTAATTAGAGCCTTGAAGCATACAGAGATGTGATTTGCATGAAAGGCACTATTCAAAATGAAACTGGTTCCCAACCCATACAGCTTAGCAGCAACATCTGAAGGCGATAAGATATTTAGAGCCCTCACTTCTCACCATTATTTTTTAACCACTCAAAGCCCCATTCATCTGCTCTTTTCTAAAGGATTGGAGCTAGTTTTGCTAGTTTTTCTAGATGGGTAGTACCCTCATAGCTCTGTACCGTGTTAAATAAACCCTAGAAGAGTTTCCACATTCCTCTTCTGTGTTTTGTATTTACTTGAATGTGTATCACCTGTGCCCCAGCCCACACAGTGGATGTCTATCCTGTATGTTAAAAGACAGAAAATAAGGCCATCATGATAGACATCTGTGCTCACCACTTTCTTGCTCCTCTAAAGCTGCTTATTAAAAAAAAAAAAAAAAAGGAAAAAAAACATATCAGAGAGGTAGGTAATTTTAAAGTGAAGTACTAACAGTAAAGATGAAGCCATCTTATTATAGTTACCAGTTATTATTAAATATTAACTAAAATTAAATCTGGAAAGTTTGTAAACACCCTATTTACATACCCAAGTGGTTGTCTTATGTTCGAAGCCTCCCCTCAGAAGAGAAGCAGCTCCCAGTGCCATTTGGCGTGAAGGGGACATAAGTTACAGAAGACCTGACACGAGGAATTTGTGCTGTGGCTATTCATGGTGCCAATGCTTTCCACGTAACTCTCCATTCGTGGCCCGCTTGGGGAACGGGATGTGTCCCAGGCACTGGAGCAAAGCCAGAAAAGGGCCATTTATTGGTAGCATATTCAGAGCAACATTTGCAAAACAAATTCAGCACAAACAAAATCTGGCCCAAACAATGTTGACAAATCTTTGCTTGTGCTGTCCATGGAGAGCAAGTCCTTGCTGGGGCACTCTGGCTGGGCTCTGTGAATGTCCTGCTGCCTGTAAGGATGCTTTACCCATCCTAAAAACTGTGAGAACTCCCGGCACGCTGAATGCATGGCTAATCCCATGGGAAGCTTTCTGCACTGTGCTGTTTCAGCAGCCAGCCAGGCAACAGCAAATTGGTTGTGCAGACCCAAGCGTTTCCCCGTCCCCCTGCCTTTGAACAGGCAAGGATGAAGAACAAACTTGTAATGAATGGACTGCAGAGCACTGAATGTGCCCCTGGCTGGAGCGGTACAGCTCCGCTGGCCTCGGGCAGAAAGGCTGCAGAGGAACGAGGTGAGGAGCAAAGCACTCAGAGCTGAATTTGGTCCTGTAATTTCAGTCTGAGGCAGTACCAGGTTAAGCTGTGCGGCACTACATGCAAAGTGGAATGTTGTTGCTCCAAGGATCAGGGACAGAGGCCAGGCCAAGGCTGAATGCAGTGGCAAGGGTTAAAAATCAATAAGGAGTCTAGATGGAGAGCTGAGATTGCTACATCTGCCTGTAGGGCACAAGTGCTGACCAGAGAAGATCCTGCTGCCCTGGGAGGATGGACCCCCGCTCATCACTACATCCCACCCCCTCCTCCAGCAGCATCAGTAGCAGTTCCTTTGGTTTCCAGGGCTCTGACACAGCCCAAATGAAGAGCAGGGTCCCAGACCTTGAACTGGTCCCTTTCCTCCACCCTGCTTCCAGACAGCCCTCCCCTGAAGAGATCCATCCGCTTCATCTGTGTCTTCAGCTGGCCTTTCTCTGTGGGCTGCATTTATTGTTTTATATAAAAGATAATTCTGAGAAGAGCAAGCCAGAGAATGTGTCAGAGAAGGGGAAGAAGTGACTTTGTAACTCCAAATAAGTGCATGCAAACAGGGATGACTGCCAGTGATTACTCCCAGAGTTGTGCCTCCTGAACCCACCACATTCCCGTCCCGTGATGTTTGTTCTTCTCTCCAGACTGACTGCAATCATGATCCAAAAGATATTGTGGAATTTCACTGTCAGCTAGTAAAACTAGGCCCTAGAAATTGAGCTTCCTCTATAATTACTTCAGAATACTCAGAGGGCCAGATGTTGAGGCATGTGGGACACATCACAGCATAACAGGATGGTTGTGGTTGGGCAGGATCTCTGGGGATCATCTAGTTCAAGACCCCTGCTGAAACAGGGCTGGTTGCCCAGGTCCATGTCCAGAGAGCAGTCCCAAACTCCAGCAGCCGGAAAAGTTCCTGAGGCGAGCTGGCTTCTCAGAAGGAGGAGAAATTCTCAGAAGATGCTCTGCCCAGATGGCAGAAGATGCCTTCACGGCTTCTGTAGGATAAAGCAGACAGCAGGGTGGGAGGAGACTGGGGTTTAAGTGGAAATGGGTTTTGGCCACAAAGAAATAGGTGGATACCAAAGAAGGGGGGCTGCCCCAAGCTGGAACAATAATATCCCAAACTCCCATCAGTGCAGTTTTGTTCTTGCCTATGGAGCTGAGTTAAGGGCAGTGTTTTAAAAGAAAAGAAACCAGTGTTGGGAAGACAGTATAGCTGTTCTGGTTGGAGGGAGACCCAGCACCCAGGGACCTGGTGGGTGGGAGAGCCAGGTCCAAGTTTCTTCATTGCAGCAGGCTTCCTATGCCATTCTGGACAAATCCTGCCTAACAGTGCCTCGGTTTCCCACAGGAACAAGAGGCAGGTAAGAGCTTTTCTCAGGCTCTTTTCTTCTTTTTCATTGTACATGCTAGGATGGGATAACCCTTAAGTGGCGAGGTGCCGGTGCCAGGCAAAAGTGGTGGATATTTAGGCAAAACTCTAAGCAGGTGGTGCCAGGTCACCTTTTCTGAAGACATCTCTAGTAGTCTCAGAAAAGAGGTGATTTGAAGACCTCCCTGAAGGGTTTCACCAAATAAATCCCGATTATTCGGGCTTTGTGAAGACAAAGTGATTGTTACTCTAACTTCTTAAGGCACATAAGCATTTAAGCTGCCTTAAATCTTTAAGGTAGCACAATGTAAGCATTAGAGCCAACTTAAATCCTTATTAAGTCTTCTAGGTGCTTAAAGCATTTAAGCCATTTTTAAGTCTTTTTAGAATGACTGCTGATGCCACGGAAAGGATGCAATGTTGAAAGACACTTTGTATGCAATGTCACCTTAAAGTTCATGCTGTCAGACAAGCCGGTGTCTCATATGCAGCCTTATCAGGAGAGATTTGAAAAATGTCTAGACTTTAATTTCCCTGCCATCTCAGCTTTGGTCCTAGGTTCACAACCATGCATATAAATGTGACAGGGTTTTGAGAACATAATGATTGATCCATCCACTCATCCTGGTGGTTCATGTTATCCCCCATCAGGGCTCTATCACACTGCTCTGTGGTACGTGCTTCAAAGGATAGTAGAGGATGCTGAAAATGAGCAAGTTCCTTGCACATACAGGGACAATCACAGCTCACAACTAAGCAAAACTTTTTCCTCTGACTTTTCAGCAGTGACCTTTGGATTGCAATCAACCTTGGAACGCCCAATCTGAAAAGGCAACATTTTTGGCATGCCGTGAAAGCGAGGCTTTATAATAGAAACTACTTTTGCAACTTTTATTGTATGACTTGAACTCAAGAGGATGCCATAACAAACTGCTGAGCACAGTCTTTCTACGAGAAGAGATGCAATCCAGCTAACCCTGTCCTGTGTGCACAGGCAAAGAAACCACTTAACCCCTTAAATAAGGGGCAGCATATGTGGCAAAAGTTCTAAAGGACTGGGTCATCAGTGGACAGAGGGATTTTCCAGTAACTCCAGTGATAATTCTGACTTGTTCTGGTTCTTAACTTGTCTTGCAAGATCATATCCCTTATACAATTATGATTCTGAATGTCTGATAAAGCTCTCCTTTTAGCTTGATTTTTGACTGGCAGTGGCTGGGAAGCTGTTTGCCTCCTTCAGACCCTTAGCTGGTGCTGATATTGCAGGCACCCACTGAAGCAGCCCTCCAAAATCAACAGAAGAAGACCCAGAGCAAGCACAAGCCAGAGAGACATCTCACCTGAGTGTTGACCACTGTGCTGGGACATGGGCTCTCCTGCTGGAACCCTTTAAGGACTGACCCTACAAGAAGCTCAAGGGACTATGATATGATTTGTCTCTTCATCTTCTAATAAAATCTCTTTCTGGGTGGGTGATCTGGTCAGACCAATTCACACTTCTCAGTCAATGGGCAGGGATAGGCACTTCAGGAAGCCATTCCTGTGATCTGTTTAACACAGCTCTCTTAGTAAAGGGTAGCCATACCTTAAAATACGCTCATTGCTCTCCCCTATGAGTCCAGACAATGTCAGACATGGGCCACAGTGCACATTTGAGCCAAGGACACTGTGCATCTTACACCTAGGTACAAACCAAATGCTTAAATTGGCCGCACTGGATCTTACCAAGTCTGCTCTGGTGTGTGTACAAAAGTGAATGACTTTCTCACCCATTTCTTGAGGTCAGTTTCGAAGACCCCCTTTACTTTAAAATGCCATGGCTATTGAATCATGGGGCCGGTCTAGATTCTCCTCCTTTCGCTTAATTGCAAACTGTTAGCCAGTATGCCATAAAAGGTTTATGCAAGCATACCCAAGCGGGTTTGAATGCTTTCCACTTCCCTGCTCTTGCACGTGAGAACTCGCTCACTCCCATTTGCAGACTCTCAGCAGATCTGGGGGTTATGACTGAATGCCTCCAAGCTGGGGGATGCAAACAGACATCAGTGTTTGGAGTCAGTGACCGCACTCATGCCCACGATAATCACGAGCATGTACAAGCCACAGGGAATTGTTAACATTGAGACTGATTTGACCATAACAAAAGTCTCAACTGTGTTTTGTTATAAAGTGCCTCATTAGTCTGATATTCTTTGTGACATCCCATTGGCAGTAGATATGAATAGAGAGTTTTTTCCTGTCTCACACATGAGCAACAGGCACAAATTTCCATGTCAGCCAAAACCAGGCCTGCTCTCCACACCAGAGATGTGTAATCTGTGGAACAGCTTGCCCAAGGAGGTTGTCAAGATATTCAAGAATTGTCTGGACACAGTCCTGTGCCCTGTGCTGTAGGAAGACCCTGCTTGAGCAGGGAGCTTGGAGCAGATGACTCCCTGTGCTTCCTTCCAACCCGACCCACTCTGCAATTCTGTGACTGTGTATCTGAAGGACTGAGCCTGCAAGATGCTGAACATCCCCTGCTGATGAGAGGAGCCAGGTAGTTATTGCCTCAGTCTCTGGCACAATGCAGCCCAAAAAGGGAATGGAAAGTTCAAGAGCTTATTTAAGAGCTCTGTGCCCAAACTTAGCTCGCGCAAAAGGAATCTGCAGGCTGAGCGAGTGCAGCCTGCTGCACAGCTCCCTCTCCTCCTTACCCCTGGGATGAGCTGAGGAGTATCACAACCCGAGCAGCGGCTGCACCTGATGAAACTGAGAGGAGATTGCCACGCACAGAGTAGCATCTGCCGGATTGTGCAAATACGCAACGTGCTCGGCTCTGCAGACCGGCAGGAGCAAAAGAGGGCTGGCTGTGTTCCTGCTCATGCAGCCCAGGGTGAGGCTCATCTCCTCTGCTGCCATGAGGTGCAGCTGGCTCAAGGTCACCTTGTTGGCCACCGGGACAGCCAGATCCTTCTTTGCAGAGCTGCTTTCCACCTGGCTGCTCCCAGCTTCCACTGGTGCGCAGGGTTATTCCCCTAGGGGCAGGGCATTGCATTTCCCCTGCTTGACTTCATAATGTTCCTGTTGGATCACTTCTCCAGCCTCCTTAACATCCTTGCGCACGACTCAGTACCACTGGTGACCTCACTGATGAGGCAAGCTGTCCTGTTAAGTCGCGTTCCTGAATCAAAACCTGACAAACTCCTCCAGCTGGACTCTGAACCACTGCCCACCACTCTGGCAATACAGCCAACTTTCCATTCACCTATTTATATCCAAATCACAATAATTAGGGCATGCCCTATCAAGCATTAACTTTACAGATGAGGCCACCATGGTCAGGAATTGAAAGCATATCTGCTTTTCCTTTTGAATGCAGCTATCCCTGTTTGAAAGAGAGTCATCCCTCTTCTGCAGTGCTATCTAGACAGGCAAAATGATTCAAACTGCTGATCCCATGAGAAACAGCAAATGTCATCACAAACATCACAGGCATCACAGGAGCAATCTCTCTGGCTCTCTAACAATACTTCTCACTAGTGAGAAGGAATACGTTTTATTTAATGAATTACAGATCAAAGGCCCTGAACCAAGCCTTGGTATCACCTCACTTACTACTTGGCCAGAGGAAAGACAAAATTCCTGATACACTGAGACCTCTCTCTTTATCTGAATGATCTGAAAGAGAGATTTGTAGTTGTTCCAATTAGATTCATAAAGAATATACTGCATGCTTGGCAATCTCTGAGATGAAAACCATGTGCAGTGCACTGTTGTTAAATTGCTGATCACCTGCAGAGACAACGACCTCGATTCCATAGCACCCTCTTAATAGCTAAGGCGAGAGATCCTCTGCAATTGCAGTCAAGAGTTCATTCTGTTTGCTAAAGCCATTACGGTCATTATTCTAATTACCTATCGAGGCCTATTCTTGTGCGTGGTGCTGCACAAAGACAAAGGGAATATTGTTTCTGTCGCTCAAAGTTTGCACTCTTAATCAAAGAAGAAGAGCATTCAGGCACCTAACAAATTGAGTGAGTTAGGGAGGGGAAGGAATTGCCCCATGAATTGGCTACGAAATGTTTGTGAGGAGAATCTCTGGGTGAAAACTGATGTATTCCTGTCAATCGCCAGCCCCTATATTCTCGCAAAGTGGAGTGCGGGAAGGCTGAGTGTCTAATAGCCTGCTTCACAGGCAGTAATTCCTCTGGAATATGGTGACTGATTTGCTTGACATTTCCTCTGGCGTCAGCGGTATTAGAACCATCAGGCAATTTCTGGGAAGCTAATTTGTTCCTTTCTACTATATGTTGATAAGAAACAAAGAGATGTTAAGTGCTGAAATCTCTCAAAAATCCAGTAGGATTTGGATGCAAATCTCAGGAATCTTTTCTTTAGTGTCAAGTAAGAATTTATACAATTCCCTTTTCTATTTCATTAACTAAGTTTCCTGCTGGCAGTATCCAAAATAATTCTGAGGTCTGGCATAACATATAGACATGACTGTAGGGAAAAATAATTTTGTTAATTTAATCAATAATATGTCCTTATATGGAAACCTTGTCAGAATGTAAGTATGTATCCAAGCAAATGTATTTCTACATGCTTCTTAGTAAGACTATTGCAGAGCAAAACTGTGAACTTAAAACGAAGAGAAAGGCTTCAGATGTCCAAACTATTCTGCAGTCTTTGTGCAGATGAAATTCCCAGTGCTAGTGTGGTGGGGTTAGGAGGGCGCTGTAACCCTCTTATTTACCAAAAGCAGCTATTTGGGATTTTTTTGCTCTTGTTTTGAGTAGTGGCTGAGATTATGATGGTTCCTGCTGGTAAATCAAGTTTGCTAGACAGGAGTCCCCTGGCTTGGGTTCAAACGAGTTTGTACTGTATTGGATGGCTTGGCCCAAGGGACTGGCCTGTTTACCTTTTTCTGTATTCCTGACCTTTCTGTTCCTGTTTTTGTCACCTACATAGCACTTCAGAGGCAGTTCTGCTCCCATGATTACCACGGCCACTTAGTGATGCTCAGCTTGGCTTTTTTGCAGCGCTTGTGGATTGTGACTATTTGCAGCAGGAGCCATTTGAGAGCCCACGGCAGGACAGCCCTTGTCCTGGTCTGCTGCAGTCAGCACAAAAGCTGAGATGGAGGATCACCATCAAGAAACAGCCGTGTTTTTATTGTTACATCCCTCCTTTTTTTCTTCTTCCCCCACCTATTGCTACTCCCCACACATCTAGGTCTTGGAAACATAGTTAATATTTCCTGTTGTTTTATCCAAGGTGCGGGTTAGACACACAGAAGCACGAGCTCTTTCCCATGCAGGAGCCAGTTAGGCTAATTAGCTGATGTGAACACGAGCTGAATGACTCTCAAGGTCACCTCATATCTGAGAATTGCTTTTGTGCTACATAAAGCTCCAACCTCCCAGCAGACTCTCTCGCTCTACCCCTATTTTCTGCAATTTGTTTTATTTGGCGAACCCAACTCCCTTGTTACCCTGGATCGTGGACAGTTGAATTCACTCATTCTTCAAGCTCAATGTAATGAAAGATTTGGGCCCAGAGTCCCGAGGTATCACCAAAACACACAGGGTGAGCATAGTGTCTGCTCTGCTGTTTGCTGCAGGTTGAAGAGCAGTGCTCCCTGTGGGTGTGACCAGCTCCTTCTGGAAGCTCAGACAAGATTTCAGGTCTATCAGCTTTTAAAAGCAGCTTGTTATTTACCAGTAGAAGCATTTAACAGCATGCAGCTTCCTACAACATAATTTCCCCCACCCCCCCGTCTTGATTAGTTTAAGAAGAGGAAATACCCTTATTTATAAGAATAAATTAGTGAGAGAAGACTGAGCCCCAGGTGCAGTCTTATCTCAGACTCAGACTTTGCACACACTTACCAGTGGTGCAAGCTACTGCACTCAAAGGAGAGGATGTTTAAAGGCAAGCACTGAGTGCTAACAAATTCAGCAGTTTACTGATGATGGTTCTGCTAATATGTTTATGCAAAACTTGTCCCTTGATTCTCCCAAGGCATGGGTAAATGCATGCAAGCGGTGTTAATGATGAGCTACAGAAAGTGTCAATGAGCTCTTATTTTACTGACAGCACTGCACACATAGGCAGGCACCAAGCCCAGCTACCTTTTTAGGGAAGGCCAAAGGGCTGGGATCCATACTTGTGTTTAGGTTCTTACATCCCACATAGGTGCTGGCATCTAGACCCTCCCCACCTAACACCAGGCACGCTGTAAAGTTCATGTGCTCGGAGCTTAGTCACCCAAGTCAGTGAGAAAAAAATCGGTGTTTCAGGGGTGATTCAGTCTTGAGCCACCTCTCAGAGCCACACTTCTCCATGCAGGAAACTTCTTTCAAATGGGCTCCCAGCTGCACTGCCACAGGTGTCCGAGAGCAGCAAGTGCAGCTTTGGTGCTTCACAAGACCACAAAGGAAGATAACAGGCCTGGCCTGTAAACAAGCCTGGGGAGGAACTTTGTGTGAGAGATTGAAGAGCACTTCTGTTAGCAGCAGAAACATGAAGAAAAGATGGTGCTTTACCTTCCAGGAGTGGGGAATAGAGACATTGGTGTAACTGTTCTATGATTTCCATGCCTGGGAGCTAGACAGTTGTTGAACCTTAATTTCTGCCTTTCAGACTATTCCATTCCAGCGTTCGAGTGTCTTCCCAAGGATGCTGGGGATTTTTAAGCTGTGAAGAATTTTATGGCCATTTCTTAAAGACCACTGACTCCCATGCATCATGTGTACAGTTTTCCTTTCTTCAAACCACCTAGCTTGGAGAGGAGGGAAAAAGAACCAAAAGAGTTACCTGTAGGTAATACAAAAGAATGCCTGCAAGGCTTAACCCTTGGGAGAATGTGTTTGTCCTATATCCACAGTTTAATTAATTTATTTCTGGAATGGTGCTATCCTGTTTTAGAGCAGACCAAAGCAAACATTTATTTGCAGCTGCCCGCAGTGAGGTTACAAGTAAACTAATGATATAATATTTTCTCTTGGAATTTATTCTATGAAGATGACTCATACTGGACAGCTAAATGCCATCAGTGTTGTGTCAGCTTTTACTGACTAAAGTGTTTTTCCATATGTGATAGTGGACTGTTCTTATTAATGGTTGAGCCGTAAAATCTTGCTTTCCCTCTTATTTATGATACTGGAAAAAATCCAGTGTAGCACAGTACATATGTAAGTCATTACCCTCCCTCTAAGCTCCCCCCCAAGTATGGAATGTTACTGTATTTTAATATATTACAGAAATAAACAAATGCTTTACATGTGGGGGATGAGTATAAATCAGAGATGACTCAAAGGGCAAAGGGGTTTAACAGAGTTTGCCGTGCCTGAAAATCTCTGGAGCCCGAGCAGTATTGTGAGGGGGTGTGGCTGTGCTGCTGCACTCTGCTTCCCCTCGCTGGTTTGGCCACCTCCGGTTCTACATAGTGCCAGGCTTAGTGTTCAGAGTTCAAAAAAGTTTTCAGGGCTGCTCTTTAAAGGGCTCAGGGTAACTGATGTTTTTTTTGTATCATGTGGTCTGTGCTCCTTACTGCTGCATCCCAAAGCCTGATGTTGGGGGCCTTTTCCTTCCAGACAACAGCTGCTATAGCACCTCCTCGGAGACCTCCCATCCCTGAAGCTTCCTGAGGGCCACATGCAGACCCTGAGTACTCCTGCCCCAACCTCAGCAGCTGCAGTCAGCCACTGTTGTGGTGTCCACATTTCTTCTCACTGACACAAGCAAAGGACGGTGGAGGTTAAATACAGAGACACTCCTGAGAATAGGGATCTCCTAAGTGCCTATGGATTTTAGCTCTCTTCCCTGCTGGCAGCCCGTATCTCACATCTCCATTTCCATTAGTGGCCCAGCTTGCAGAGGAGAATGATGGAGATTTCCTTTCCTCAGGAGCTGTGACTTGTATGCCCTCACCCTGGGGAGTGAGGTGTCCCTTGGCTGTTGGCTCCCACCAGTGACAGTGTCACCACCAAAAGGGCTGGAGTCCTTTGGAGAGCTCTTTTAGCCCCACCAGGTGCAGGATCACGGCCTGGGCATCAGCAGGTGCCATTTGCACTGGCAGCAAGAAGGGGCTGCTGAAAACTCATGGCACACACAGTTTCCATCCTTCTGCCTGAACTCTTTCACCTCACCTCTCTCTACCTGTGGACAATCCCAAGGCCCTTCCTTGGGCTTGTCAGCATAGCTGTAGGCACTGAATCCACGCCTGAACATGCTGTGTGGGTAAGGCTGGCTAGGGCCATCAGGGGTAGCTGGTAGTGGCCACTCAAGGGTTGGGTATCACATTTCTTACCCAGGAGGTGCCCAAGTGCCCCTTTGCAATCAGGCCTTGATTTTGCCATGCCAAACTCCTCAGCTCGAGCATTTATGCTTGGATCAATTCTCTGTCACACAGGGAGCGAGGAAAAGGAATCTTCCTCCTACAAGAGCCTTTTCTTCCCTCTGGATCAATGCATACAACTTCATTTGACATCAGTGGGAGCTCTGTCAGAGATCAAGAGCAGTAAATGGCCTAATGGAAAGAATAATAATGCTATCATGTGTACATACCACTTCTCATCCATCTTGCGGGTTTAAAGATCTTCCTCTTGGTGATCTCACTGGTCAAAATGCTCACCCTCTGCTAATTCATACATTTTAATTATCTTTTCAAAGACACTATCAAAAATCGGGAGGAAAATGGAAAAGCACAGAATATGTAGATTGCAAGCTGAAATGAGATGCTCTAAAAGTTGTCTTCCCTTCTTAGAAATATAATAGGCAATATAATCTTCAAAAAACTTTTATTAGAAGCTCCATAATATAAAAACTATGATCCTGAGATTTAATTTCATCCAGCTGTAAAGTAATTCTTTATTGACCTCAAGCTGGTTTATACAGGTCTTTTTTTCTGCCTCTTAATTATAACAGGCACATCTTTATAAGCCACTGGATTATTTACTAATGCAGCACTTTCATTTTATTTCAAGTGGGAAGAAAATCTATTTGTTGTGGGATTTTATTTTTCATAGTGTTTTTTTTCCCCTGGATGTTGCATCTTTGTGGGTCCCTTTCATCTAATACAATATTAGCCTTCATGATGGGGCTGACTACTTCCTTGATATTCACTTGAAGTTGGATAATAAAGTAGGGAAGAGTAAGAGAAAGACAATAGAAATAGAAAAGTCTGCATGTGGCAGTTAATTTTCTAGCAGCAGCATCATTATGCTTCCCCAAAAGTGCTTCTTTGTTTGAGATTTCACTCTCATTTTGATGTGTTGTGGCTCAATGGACACTTAAAATAAATATGGTTATTTTCCCTTTGCTTGAATAGCAAAAATATTCTGGCACTCTCACAGATTCAGTGGCCTCATTCACTTAAAGTTTAAACAGAAGGGATGAAAGCAAAGCTAAGTTATTTTCTATATTTATTTTGGCATCCAACAAAATAGAAAACATCATCTTGTTACTGTAAATGGTAATTACAAAGATATTATGAGTTTGTTGATGGCATAATTCAGAAATTCTTAAAAAAGAGGAGGAGTGCGTGATAGTGTAAAAAACTGCAATGGACTGATTCTCAAGAAGTATTCTATCTATGTCAGGTATCACCATATACTCACATTGTGGAAGACCCTCTGCACAATGAATAGATTACAGCAAATCACAAAAGCGAGGAATCACAATAAAAGTATTTGTGTCTCATTTCAAAACACACTAAAGAGCTAAAATTAAACATGTGCTTCCCCTCCCTCAGCTGATTCACCTCAGTCTTCAGTGGGGAAACCAAAGCACTTCTGTACATGACGCAGTAAAACACAGAAACTGAGACTATTGATAGAAAATGATTTTAGGGTAATTGCTGCTTGCATTCAGTCTGCTCCTTGGAGATGAATGAGTTGTTATTAACCATATGCTCAAATCTGTGATGAGTAAATCTGCCTTGTTTGCCCGGACGGAGAGATGGGTCTCAGAGAATGTGAAGGGATACGAGGAGGAAAGAGACATTTTAACATGAAACCTACATCAATGTGATACTTAAATAGAAGAGAAAAGGTCTTCTGGGGTAGGAAGGGTTTCATGCAGAAATTCTGAAATTTTAAGAGTAGGCAACTGGTGTTTAATTCATTTTATGAAACAACACACCATTCCATTAGAACAGTTGGGAAGAAATTCGCTTGTCCAGCAAAGTCTCAGGACAAAGGAAAGCATATGAAAATATTCAATATTTTCCCCACAAACATTTGGATATTGGACAACACAGGGCAAAACAGAGCTTGTGAGCAGCTGCCTGCTGTGGCAGGGGAATGTGTGACTCCATCAGATCCTTCATTAGGTGCCAGAAAAGATGCATGTCAGGTAGCAGCCACCACGCCTTGGTAGTTTGGAATGATTCAGAATACAGGAAAAATTCTCAAGACTACAGGCCAGTTTAACTCCTTTGAGCTCCCATTAATGAGCTAAACCAGCTCATTTCCAGTTTCCAGAGCACTCCTTCTATTGCAGAGGTCAGGGCTGAATCTCACAGAGGTTAAGTGCCTTTCCCAGGGCTGGAGAGCGACAGCAGTAAGGGCTGTGGGGACTGATGACAAAGATAGGTCACGCAGCAAAACAATTGCAAGTCAGGAAAGGAATCTGGGCCATGGGGATGCTCAGACCCCCACACAGCCAGACGAATGCTAGCCGTGGTGGGAATAAGAAAGAAGACATTGTTCCTTCAAACATCTTGGGACTGAATGTTTATCAACACAGAATCCTCTTCGGATTTTTTTCAAAACATGGTTCAGCCCAAGGCTTTCCTGGATATCAGAGAAGGAGTTAATAAAAGGCAGGAAAGACTAATGAGCCTTTAGTAGACTTGAACTCTTATTTCAGAGTTACAGTATAGATGTCTGCAAATCAAAATAATTTGAAAAAAATAATGGATTCCATCTTTATCTGGAAAATAAAATCATATAAGAAAAAACTGAAAAATCTCAGAAAACATCCACCAGAAACACATCATTATCCAGACTTCTCTAGGAAAGTATGAGAAAAGATAAGATCAAAGGTGGATGCACCAACTGCCTTGAACCATGTTTATACATAACATCTTCCATGTGTTCTGCTTTTGAAAGTAGATTAGCATTGGAAATGATTCAAAAACTTCTTCAAAATGAGCAATGCAGCTTTAGGAATACCAACAGGAGGATGAGAAAATGAACAGAAAGAGGTTCAGATCTAGATTCAGGGTTGTAAGGGAAGCTGTTGTCAAGTCCTTGCAAGTTAAAGATGTTGGGGAAGACATCCAGACATCTGGACACAGGGAGCTGCTTGTGTCACACGAGAACCTCAGCTATGAATAGAGGGAACCAAGAAGGGCAGACCAAGGAGAAAGAGAATTATGCTGAGCTTCTGGCAAAGAGAAATGAAAATAATCGAAAATCTCTTATTCATTCATTTTATATTATGTTTTGGGTGTGCAAGAGGCACAGAATATGCATTTGACTTAGCTTTTAGTACACTTTTTCCTTTTTTTGTTCCTCTCATGTCACAAAAGTACTCTTATTTAATGGGCTAAGATAAGCTTGGGAAATGGGGGTACTTACCTTCTGCATGGAGCCCAGATGTGGTGATGGAAGCAAAGGGAACCTGCCAACAGCTCCTGGAGGCCAAGATTAACCAGAGTTTTCTAATTTCTGCAGGTGTCACAGTGGTTCATCAGTGGCCTGATTTCACTAGAAGATTCCAGTGTGCTAGATTATGGAAAGGGGGTGTGTAAGAGCCTCTCTGCTGACTTCATGCACACAGTTTGGGTTTCTTTGTTGTGTAGGAAAGAAAAGGAGGTGACAGAGGAAGCTGTCAGCTTGCATGAGGCCAACATTTCCCCAGCTGATTTTGACCAGCAAAGTTGTCTTTGCTCCATTTGAGAAGGCTGAAGGGAATGTGTCCCTGCACAGAGCAAATCCTAAGGAATGGTAAACATTTTGGCATTCAAAATACACTTGAAATACTACATGCCAGACCTACTCTTCAAAGAAGTTACAGGTCCAGCCTCAGCCCACCCCCCGAGTACATGCTTTGCTTTGAGTCCCACTGAAATCAATGCCCCTTTGAAGTGCACTTTCCAACACTTTCAAGAAGCACAAGAGAGATAGCAAAAGCTTAACCTAAAGTAATGGCACTGTGAGCTATATCACTCTTGGATCTATAGCCTTTCCATCTGCAGCTGTATAGATGGGCAAATTTCTTTTGATGCCTGGAACTGTGTTGCGGCACACCGACATTTAGAAATTGCACCTCCTGATTTATTGCTTGAGTGAATTTCTCTTGTTGGTTGCAGCAGAAGGCACAAGAGAGCCTCTGTGGATCTGGCCAGTCTGAGGACTCGTCTGGTTGAACTTCTGCTGCTGCCAGTGCTGGGAGGGCTGCCAGTGATGGGCAGGTGGGAAGACACCCGGGTGAAGACAGGATTACTGGGACTGCTGGAGAGTAGGTGTATAATGCTGTTTTCCTCTGAAGCTGAAAAGCTTCAAGGGAAAGCAAACTGCAGCCTGGCTCCAGCATGGAGATGCCTCACCCTGCTGTGCCTCCAGCTGTATGGTCTGGCACCCTGTGTGCCAGAGTGAGTGCCAGAGTGCACCTTGACGACTGGGCAGCCGGCTCCAGCATGTTCCACTGACACTGCCCGGTCTACCACGGGGTCATGTCACTTTGGGTCAAAATTGCCCCTCTCATTTCCTTTCACGTGTCCCTGCAAAGCTCATTCTCCACATTCTGCCACTCCCAGATCACTTCCAAAGCTCTGACTTTCTAGGTTTCTCATCCCCTTGAACATCTGCCTTTTGTCTGGTTTTCCCCTAGATATATTTTGTTTCTTTTTCTCACTGAATGTCACTGTTATTTTTCACCTCGTATCAGTCTATTCCCACTTGTGTTTTCAACAGTAATGTCTGGGAATCTTAATAAACCAGAGTATCAAACACAACAACTTTGGTTTTTAGGAACCTCTGAGCTAAGGGAAAGGGAAGGCAAACACTCTGCCCACAGACACAAAGGTGGGTTCAGACTCTGGTGGCACAGAGAGCATTTGAGCTTACACCTGATCTGCAAAGATAAAGTTTTTCATCTGTTTGAAAAGAAAACAGCAAAGACAGTACCGCCCTCAGCTCTCATGGGTTGTAAAAATGAGCATCATTAAGATGAAAAGCAATATGAATAGAAGAAGAAGAAAAGGCATCCCTATGAAAAGTACAATTGGCATTTCAGAAGCTGCTTTTGCTTTTAATCTGTAGGTTTTAGAAATGAATCCACTTTAGTTGCTGTAGTAAGAGATGACTTGTGCTGAGTGGGCAATTTTGGTGGTGTGTGGAGGAGCTGAGTGAGAAAGCCCTGCCCAAAGGAGGTCTATGTTCAATCTGACATTGCTCCAGGCACCCACAGCTGACCTTTAAACCAAACACGAGCCCTGGGCTCTCCCTGAGGCCACCAGAACTTTTCTAACATGTGCTGGGATTTAGTGGGGATGCTTGGAGATTGGATGGGGCATATTTATAGAGTACAGGTTCAAACTGCTCCACAGTTACCTTGTCTGTCCCACATCTTATGGTGTTCCACTAACCTGGGTCTGGCATTCCCTCTGCATGGGAATCCTCTTTTCCCCTTGGAGAGGACCATTTTCCCCAGCTCCATTTCAGGGTGCATCTTCATGTCCTCGCTATTCCCCTAGCCATTATAAACAGTGGGTTAAGGCTGGATTTTATAACAGCACTGATGTATCTCCTTTAAAAATACTTCTTCCCTTCTCTCTTCACCGTTCCCATCTCTTTCTTTGTTGGCTTCAGAGTGAATGGGTAAGGGCAAACCCAATTTCACAGTCTTGGTATTATGTACGGTAGGCTGGAGAGCAACAGCTTTCTGAAGCAAGTCTAAATATGGAAGTTCTTATGGGAAAGGAAGGGAGAATGCATCTGTAGCAAAAAGGAAAGGTGGGATGAATGAGAAATGAAACACAGGAGGTGATTTCCTTATGGCAGGAGAGTACTTGCTTAGTTTAGGACAAAAGTGGTTATTGTAAAATCCATTAGCTAGTGTGTTCTAACTGCTACCACTTAACATTATTATTAAAGCATATATTTAATTTTATTTCATATCTATATATAAATATTTTATATTTATATTAAATTTATATTATCAGGTATTTGAAGGCACAGCTCAGACTGAAATGAAGGCTAATGAGGAGATAACTGTGCCCTAGCTGGCTAATCTGTGCTAAAATAGTTTCCCTTGTCTAGATTAAGGTCACAGGTCCATGACTGCAAGCAGTTGTAGTAGCTGATTGAGTTTCCCTCATCAGCTGACCTGCACTACTGGTTGCGTATCTACTCTGCACTCACCACAACACTGAATTCACATAATTTCCCAAAGGGGACCCTTGTGCAAAACCTGAGTCACAGTTTATGCTGAGATGTACAAAACGAGTCGTTGCTGTGGCCTTGGTTGGCATTTTCAGCAGAAGATCTGCCTCAGTTTTGTGCCACGAGTACGTCTCTTGATGCCATGACGTCTGGGTTTTGGATCACTCATCGGTCCTTTGATCCTTTAAGAGTCACAGAATCTACGTGAGGCACTGCTGATAGGCAGTCTGAATAAAGCCCCTTTCTCTATCTAATCTGACTGGGCTGATGTAATGCACGATACGAGCCAGCACCTTCACAAGATAGGAATCTAGGAGCGGCTTATGTGGCTGAGCCTTACACCAGACACTGCCTGGTAATGCCGACTGCAGGGGGGAATTAACTAGAGGAACAGTCAAGGCTCTTTGCTGAAGGGATTGCATCAATTGTTAGAAGATATATTTGCAATAAAGATCTGTGGCTCCTGCTAGTAGGTTGGTATCAGTTGTGGCTAAGAACACTATCTTGCCATCTGCTCTTGGCAAGAATTGTACAATTCTTTCTTTCAAGTCGCAGATATTATTACACTTAGTCAGCCTTTGTCAGCTCAGGACTTGACCATTATAATGCTCCCTGCAGGATGCTGCTCGCTGTGACCATCTGGAAAAAGAAGCTAGATCAGTATACAGCTGCTTATTCAGTAGCATTCCATACCACAAATGTCTCACACATCTGCCTTGTCGTCTGCCCCAGCTATTCATTTGAGGGTGTGGTGGGAGGTGCTGCTTTGAATCTATACAATGCTGTGCATGCAGACAGAACTATGCTAAAGGAATACTAGCCTGCAAAGTGAGGCAAAATTTCTAGTTTGGAAGCTTTGCAAGAAGCCTCTGGACTTCATTAAATATAGGGTAAAGGAGTATTTACACCTCCTATCCTAGGTTACATGGACACGACCTGTCCCCACCAATTAAATTTTAACTTCTTCCTCTAAATTGCCCTCAAGCCAGATTGCTGTGACATGCTCCAGTCACTGTGATGAGTGGCACAGAAAGGATGGTGCCCACCAGGTGAACAGCTGTTCTGTGCTTTGTTTCTCATTATCCACTGCACGGCCCACTGCCCCACTGACCACACATTACCCAAGCCTTTCTCAGAGGCAGGTCTGTTCCCTTCCTCGCGGTTCCTTCTGTGTCACTCATCACTGTGATGTGGTTTTTAATCAATTTTTTCTCACAGACTCGTTTGTGGGGGAGATGGTGGTTATGTCTTTGCCTTGCCTGACTGTGATTGTTACAGTCTCCTGGGGTCTCACCTGCTTTGTTCCACCTCTCACACCAAACCTTCTTGCTGTTGGTGGCCAGTGTGGCTCTCTCAAATTGAGGGCATGGTGCCTGTGCCTCCCGGGATTTTTGAATTCCCCTGCCTGATGCCCAGGCTGCCTGGAGAAGGAGGTGCCCACCTCAATGGCAGCAGAGAAGACAAGCAGCAGCACAAATATGGGAAGTCATGGTGAAAGCATCTGACAACTAGGAGCCCTGCAAGGTGGGCGAGGGAAAGAGGAACAAAGACTAGGACTGAAGTCAGGCCACTGGCTCTGTCCCCTGTGGTGTTGCAGAGACTGAACCAAGGACTAGAAGAGAAGGCTGGGTGAAGGATAAACAGCTCAAAGGCTGGCAAATAGCAAGGGCTGGAATGATTAGGAGAGCAGGAGAAGGAGGCATGGATGAGAAAAGAAACAGCAGAGGCTGGGAGAGGCTGGAGCATGTTTTCCACCATGGTCTTGGACAAAAGCCACCCTGGCACTCCTTTGTTGGCAAGAAACAGCCTTGAAATTCACCCTCAAACTGTGCTATCACCCTCATCTTCTCACTGGTCCAAAGATTGGATGGCAAGCTATCGCTACTATCAATTACTCCCTCAGATCAAGTGTCTGAGTCACTTCAAGTCCCGGAGGACCAATCTACCACAGACCACATCTCACCTGCTGGCTTTTCAAGGCAGATCTTACCTGTGGAGGCAAGGTAGAAGTTAAAATTCAGTTCACAGTTGAAAATCTTTGGAGCTGCTGCCACACTGTGAGTCTTATTTTCCCAGGTAGCGTTCATGTAGGTTGTAGCAGCAGCACAATGAGTGCACAGCTCCTCTGTACGTGGCTACAACTGCACGAGGACATCACACAGCCTATTTGCACAGCCCGGTAGCTGCATAACTGCTCTTTTGTACACCAAATCTCTGATTCAGCAACTTCTTTAATCGTGTGTCCCACTTCAAGCACGTCTCTGAAAATCGGGTCTTATGCCACGTACCGCTGAAAAATCAATTTTTGTTGCAGTTTGTGGCTTTTTCTGTAATTTGAGCTCTCTAGCTGGATTTGTCTGGAATTCCATGCCTGAAGCAGAATGTCAAGGAAACATACACGTCCTTATAAATGATTACGTTTGTCAAACAGTTATCTTCCTATGGCTTTAAGTGACACATCAATGTTTTCCATTTTTTCTGCATTATTACCCCACAAAAAAAGGACTACCCGTTTAAAGAGCAAAAATCTGCTCCTAAAACTACCCACAGTCTGAGGGTTTTTTCCTCTTTTTGATTAATGAGAATAAAACAGGATATCAGAAAAAGCCACATTTGACAGGATCTGTTTACTCTATTTACTCCTATTTACTTCCCTTAAACTCCAGAAATTGTATGGGCATACCATTCAGCTTCACATGTTTGTTTGCAAATCACAAACACCCTAAATTGGCATGATCCCACAAAGCCTACCATGCACTACATCCGTCCAAATAACTGCATTTGTCCAAATAACAATTTTATATCTGGTTCATATCTAGTTTATATCTAGTTCTAGTATATACCCTACATGTGCACAGATCAAGATTAGTGATTCAATGATGCCTGCTTAAAAATGGGGAAAATTACGTGTATTATTAAAACCTAGAAGTTTTCCTCTGCATTTAGGGACAATGTTTTTTGGCTGGAGTTATCTAAACTGCACCTTGCCTTCCTACTCCTAGTAATATGCATGACAGACTTTGCTGCTGGCTTCCACAGGGATGATTGATTGCACTTGGATATCAGAGAGCGCGTTCCTGGGTCTCAGGAAGTGTGTGAAGGCAGGCAGCACATGGCTCCCCTGGTGACTTGCAGAGGTTGTATATGCCAGTTGTGATGGAAAGAAACCATGACCTCTCTTTTTTGTCTTCAGAAATTTTACAGATCTGTCCACAGAAAGCCAATTTAGGAATCAAATAACCTTTGTGTTTTCTAGGCTGCAGCCTGAATAGGCAGAGAAGGAGGAAACCACTGTCAATAAATACAAACCTAAAAATAGGAAGACCAAAAGCCTCAGCAGGGCTCTGGAAAAATCCTTAAGGTGGAAGTAAGAGTTATTTATAAGGTTGGGAGCTGAGAGGGGAGAGAGGTCAGCAGAAGACATTACATTACTTACATAGTTTGGGTTCCAGAAATTACTTTCTGGTGCACACAGCATCATTAGGAGGTGTTTCTGCTCAAGTCCTGGGTGCTAGCTACTTTTTGTGCCAACATGTCATGCCGTGCCAGGAAGGAGGTTTCTAGGCATTCCCAGGATGTAAGAAGGACAGGACTCATGACCTGAGACACTGATTTGGAGAGCAGACATTCTTTCTTGCAGATACATGTTTTTCAAAAGGACTTTTTGGAGCCTGAAAGCAGGTCAAGCTGCCTCCACAAGCATGGTCCGAACTGGTAGGTAGTTTGATGGAATTGCAGACAGATGCTAGCCTTGGGTGGAGTCATCTTCTCCAAACTGAACTGCAAAGGACTGAGTTTTCTAAGTTTGTTACCCAGGATGTGTCCAAACATCTCCACAATGGAAGGTGAGCTTTGAGGATTGGTACTGACTTAGGCCACGTACAATTAAGCAAATAGTTCAGTGCAACAGGATTAGGTGCTGGAAACTTAACATTTACATGCTATAGATTTGTCTCATTCTAATCTCATCCCATTAGCACACCAGATGTGTCCTCAGGGAGCACCTTTTCATTGAATTTTATCAGCAAGGGATCCAGCTGGTGTCTCTGAGACTACTCTGCGATGTGAACCCTAGCAGGGAAAGGAGAGGTGCTGAGGGGATGCATTTCAGAAATACTACCCAGTGCAAACAAAAACTCTGTTGTAGACAGATTATCAATCCTCAAATTACCAATTTTTATACAGCTGAAATAGGTACCATGATACCTATCCCTCAGTCTGGGTAGTCCACTGAAAACGTGAGGTCTGAGACAAAACCAAGATGACTGACCTCATTTAAAATTTGAAAATTGTATAGGTTTTCACCTCACACTTTCAAAGGAAATAGAGGGACTATTTCTTTCACAAAAGATCACACACTTTTTTTTCTATCTTTACTCTTAATGGTAATGAAATATTTGGCTATTAACCAGCAAATTACCAAATTCTGCATTATAAAAACTGTACCAATTTTATTTAATGAAAGGTCTTGGGCAAGCCTAATAACATATGGATATTCCAGCCTAATGTAATGTAATAGAATATAAATGACCAGTAAGTGTGTATTTAAATATCTCCTCTTGGGCATATTTTAAATTGGCTATTTACATTAATTCTGAGTTAAATTGCTAGTGAATTTCATGAGGAATTTAATCTAGTTTGCCATGTTAGAAGGAAAGACAGCAGTGATGCAGGAGGTGTGTCCTGCCTGGCGGTTCAAGCGCACGTCCTTGGCTGTGGAAGGACACCTCTGAAAAGCTGCCTGCGCAGAGGAACATCAGAAGGAACTGTTGGGACAGCCAGCTCCTGCATGAAATAATTGACAGCATCCCACGGAGGAGCACTAATACTTCAGAGACCTGATTTACTTCTTGCCCACACAAGACAATTCCACCGGCACAAGCGCGGGACAGGGAATTGCCGTGTGGAGGCGGGAAGGCGCACCCGGGGCTGTAATCACTTAAATGGGCTTTGCTGCATGAGGAAATGAGTGAGATAAGGAGCAATGAGGTGGAAATGTCTCTCGCTGAGGCTGGAGCTTGAAAAGCAGCGGCAGTCCTTCAGCAGCTAATTTAACAGTCATATTGCATATCAAAGGGACCCACTGACTTTTGGAGTGCACAGAATAAATAATTGATACCTCACCAGGGGGACTATCACGTCTCAGCCGTCAAGCTGATGGGAATTAGCCTCATTGGAGGGGATGTTTGCGAGGCCAGACCATAGGCAATACTGTTGATAAGCAATTTGGCTGTGACATAATGCAGAAGTCAATGACATGTCAGTATTTTGTTACACCATTTTACTCTCTGCTCTTCATTAAACCCTTCCAGTGTCTGAAAAGTAATTTCTTTCCAGTCACCGCTGCAGTTGTTGGAGCCCTCTGACCCCAGTGGCCTGGTCACAAGGGTGTCATGACATTCCTGCTGTAACAAAACAGCTCTCTGAAAAGCATCTAGGCAAGAGAGACACTGAACAGGCTACTTCCACTTGCAAAGCTTATTGGATGTTTCTGCATTTGGGAATGAAAATACTAAAATTATTTTTAAAAATGAAGGCTCGGGGTCAGGATCCTGCCAATGGCCCCTCAGAAACAGGATGGTTCAGTGTCACCCACCAGTTTGTACATAAGGACATGACTTTGGATGGGAAAACTGGCTGTATGGCCATTGGCAGGAAAGCCTGTAACCTCAGGTTTCATTTGTATTGGCCTGGGGACAAACACTTCACCAAGAGAAAATCTCATTGCAAACCATTTGGTCAGAGTCAGTGCCTTGTCACTCAACTTAGAATCTAGATGAGGGATGTGAAAATCATCTGGGACTACAACAAAAACTGCAGGGAAGGCAGTGAGTGAGGCTGCTCTATGACACGGCAGCATATCTTGGTCTGATTCTACATTCCCATGCTCTGGATCTGTCCGCAAGCACCTAAAATTTAGAAGAGAGATTTTCTGGAGGCAGCAGAAAAACAGGCTCAGGTGGAAGTAAATCCACCCCACATCTTTATCAGCAATCTCTGCCACAGGAAAAGGAGACATAACAAAGCTTTTATTTCTCAGGGACAGGCTAGGACAGGCTATTAGACCTGAGAGCTCCTGAGTATCACAGCGATGACTGCTGGGACCTTTCAGGGATGCAGAGCAAAAGTACCCTCTGTCACCGTGTCAGGGGCTGAAAGATTGTAGCGCCTCTTGCTCACATCTGAGCAGCGCAAGGCCTTGGAACACTGCGTGCTGCCGCAGCTAGCTCCCAGCTCCGGCCCCAGCCTGCAGCTGTTCCTTGAAAACAACATCCCAGGTCATTGGTTCCACCTGGGACTGGACAAGAGCTGCCCCCCAGCCTGGCCCTGCATGCCATGCATGCCTCAAGCCCCCTGCAATCTACAGGGGGGGCAGCTGCGGGGGAAACCGGGTCAAGCCTGTGCCATTAAGTGCTAATGAACGGGCTGGCAAGAGAGGGGGTTGTTTTTTTGGCTTCTTCCTGAGAGGGAGCCTACCGTAACTAAATACGAAGACAAAGGTGAGCAGGTCATTCCTGCTTTGGGCGGCCCCAGGTCACAGCTCTTTCCACTGGCACTGGGTCACAGCCTTGTGCCGAGCAGCGAAGCTGCTGCACTTGCCCAGTGTCAATCAGGGATGGGGCAGGGAAAGGCCATGAACTCGTTCATGGTGAGAACATGAACAGGCAGAAGACAGGCTGTGCTGTGCTGCACATCAGCTTCAGTAACATTTGAGCTCTGCCTTAAGCTTTGGAGGCCTCAAGCCCCCTTAAGGAGGCTGCTGTTTCAGAAACATGGAGATCTACCTAAAAAATGGTTCTATGGGTGGAATCTGGGTACGGTCCACAAGACTTAAATCCATGGAAATCACCACTTTGCAGTCTGTACTGCTTTCAGAGTCCTGGAGCCAAGGTCAGAGGTGGTAGAAGTGATGCAGATTACCTGACATTACGTTGTAATAAAAAATTATTGGGAAATTGTCCACTTATTAATGAGCAAGACCATTTTACCAAAGTTTCTGGGAACCTAAATTCCATCAGTGAATATATCCTCCCCAATCCGCTCTGGTATTTACCTCTGTACAGGTGAAGAACTAAATACAAACAGGCCCTGGGAAATAAAGTGACTTACTCAAGGTCACACAAAAGACCCGCTGCCTTGCTTTTGGCATTCAAACCAGGTACACACGTTGGCAGCAGTCTCACCCCACGTTCCTCCTCTTTTCTGAGATTAATACCCTCAGAAGCTGAGCTCTGGGGGTATTAATCTCTCTGTCTTCCCTTTTATGGCAGATGGAGCCTCATCTGGGTACATGGAAGGCACTGGATACAACTCAGCCTCTTCTGAGACACTGTCCAATACCTTTAGAATGATATTAATCACCATTCCCCACTGTACTGTTCAGTCTCAGATCAGGATTTAGCATGCTTGCATTTCATAATCTGCCTCTGAATTCTAAAATAATCCACCACAACCACTGTAGTAGACTCTTCAAATTAAAATGCTGTTCAACAGGAAAATGAAGTTCTAGAAATGTATTGCAAAATTAGAATTACCCACAAAATAAAATAATTTTGATGTGACATATCTGGCTGTAAATTTGCCTTGCAACAGAAATATTCATAATTACAGTAATTTGCAGCTCAGCCTCTTGCTGTAGTTACATGATCCCGTAATTGCTGAGTTGTCTGCAAAGCGCTGGTTGTGCTAGCTAAACCAGTTTGCAGCTTTAAAGGAACAGACTCTGAGCCAGCTCCAGTGCGTCCTGAAGCCATGGAAAACTTCCTAGAGGCTGCAGAGAGCAGTGGGCTGGACCTTCAGCTGGAAGGGAGGATACTCAGTCTCCTGCAGAACTGCTTCAGTAACATTTGTTCAAAAGTGAGGAATACTGGGATGGAGACAGATATTGGTAATAATTGTGTAAAGCAACCTCTACTGTAAATCACTGCATCTTAACTGAGTAGCTCTTTATGCCAACACAAGTGGAAAATACTCTGGTCAACATTATGGATAAAACATTGGCCTGGAGTTAGGATACCAAGCTGTTGATTTCCTCAAATTCAGAAATGAATGTTCACTTTATAGGAACCACAATGAGCAGAGGTGTAATTCAATAAATACTACTTCCAGATTACATAGGCATGCCCCCCAAAAAACATTGAGTGTTATGCTTGACTGCAATTAATGACCTTGAAAAAATAGTCTGTTTCTGCTATTACATAAGAAATGGCATAATCCATGGAGGTATCTTGTCAATAACACCAGTAAGCAAAGAACTTGCACAGGAAGGGAGACCCTGAGGTTTAGGTCCTTGATCCCAGGGCAGCATCTGCATTTAATTTTGGGTAAAGCAAAAAAAAAAAGAGTCCTAACATTCTCTGTTCCTAAATCCCGAGCCTTTAAAGTTGCTTTCAGCTAGCTCTACCATCTTGCTTCCTCAAACCTGTGTTCCAGGGAGGTTTATAGTCAGCAAGGACAGAGACTGGACTACCTGTGGAACTGTGTTCTCTCCTGGGATGTGGACACTGTGGGCTTGGACTCCTCTAGATTGTGGTCCAAAGGGATTTTCCATCTCCTAAGAAAGCCTTCTTAGAGCCAAGCTGTCAGAGGCAAGCTGTGCTGCATGGTCAGACAGTATGTAATGCTGTAATAAATAACAGATATTGTTGGGTTTGGTTTTGGTTTTCTAAAATAATTAAAACCTTTTTTAAAATAATGAATACTACTATTAAAGCTATCTTTCTTCTGGTCTATAAAATTAATGATACACTCAGTCTCATATTTTATGACACTAGAAAAAGAGAAACTTGCAAGAGATAGGTTTTTATTCTTCGGCCAAAGTTGTAGCCATGCCTGTTTGGTCAAAATCATTGTTTGAAGGATAACTCCTCTATTATATAATGCGTGTCAGCAATGATCACCCACTTATGAAGCACTTACTGCAGCCAACAGCACGAGGTTTCTTGAAAAAAAATCTGTGACCAAGGTTGGCCAGGTACCAATCTAATTCAGCTAAGAGACATAACCACTAAGGTCTTTCTGCTGTGCCTTTAATTGCCTAAAGAAGCAATTAAAAATCTACTTTATCCAAAAGCTCAGGAGGGTCCCATGACACAGTGCCTCTTAGCAGCCTGAATCTTGCTGCTGATGGGATGTCTGCTTGGAAATGCACCATCCATCCAGGCTTATTCAATATAGCATTTCATTATGCTCACTGCAAGTTAATACCTCCTACAGCAAGCAGGTTCCTGGCACATAAAAAAGCAACCAGCTCACGTGGACACTCATTGCTGTGAGGAGCCTTGTGAGGTATGCCACAGTATTTTATACTACAGTTTTTATATACAGGTTTTGTGGCAGTTGGTTACAAATACTGGTATTATTAGAGATATAAAATATGGCTATTCAGCTTGTGTAAATCCCTTCAAAAGACTATTTCAGTATGTGACCTCTGGAAGGAGAGTTCAGGTGCACATACTGCACCTTTTCCCTTTTCCCTGGGCCACGAAGGGAAGCTGCTAGTCAGGCTTTGCCCAACAAGTTTAAGGAGTTTGTTGCTCCTTCTGGCCTCATTCCACCAGGATTTTCTCATCACTTCTGTTGAACTGGGTTTCTGCCACTGTAGTTTGAACAATGCTGTACATTGCTGACCTTCCTGAGTAGGAAGGAGTCTGACTTCAGACCTGGGATTTGGGATTGTTCATCCCCACACTGCAGTGCATCCTCTTCTTCTGAAATCTGTATCTGGAGCTGCTTGTCCCTCTCCCCCCTCATCCCTAGCAAGCCTTCACCTCCTCCTCATCAGCCCTGGGGGTCAAGCGTGAGATGCTGCAGGTGGGAAGGAGAAAGGTGAGGTGAGATTGTGGTTGCTGCCGCACAGTCAGGAATGGGAGCTGCAGGGAGCTGCTGCTGCTGGGAGGGTGGGGGCAGCTCCATCCTGGCCAGTCTCCTCTACAACCCAGTGGCAGCTGCATCACTGCAGCACGTGTGACCAGTCTAGAGCAGGCACTCTGCCACTTTCCTTTTAACAAACAGACCAAGGGGGACCTGCAATCCCTCTTCAACCTGCAAGCCCAAGTGCAAATGATTGTCCAGTGTTTCTTCTGGAAGTAATGGATTGAAGTACAGGAATTGCCCAGAGTGTCTGGGCAAGCTGCTGTGAGCAAAATCCCCCCTCCCTCCTCCCTACATGCACATCATCCCAAAATAAATGTTGATGCCATCAGTAACCACAGCAGTGTGCCAGCTAATGCACCAGCAGCAAGAGATGTGCTGCTGCCACCTCAACAGAGAGACATGTTGGAGAAGAACTTGATCCAGCTCTGTTCCTATACTCAGTTTTTTTTTTTGTTACAGTTGTTACAGGTCTTTGGAGTGGCAGAAATGCTAGAACTTCTTTCTGGATGGTTCTTCTATCCTCTACCCCACCTCTTTTTATTTTTTAACACATGCCTCTCTGCAGTTTTTAATTGAAAGTACCTTTCTCCCACCTTAAGAGCTAACAGTACTGATTCCTGGGGTCTAATATAGTGATTCTTATAGAAGGACACACTGGTGCCTACAGAGATGGAGCCATAGTCCATAGACAAGCTCTGCAATGGGTCCTATGCTGACCTTCAGCACATGATACCAAGGATCCATCTTCTCAGCAGTTTTCTTGGCTGTGTCCCAAATTTTGGATCAATTTTATGCTATCATCTTATATAATCTATTTTTTCCCTCTCTTAAAAATAATAAAATAAAAGCCATGACAAGAGGGTTGTTACACCAGTAAGAAAAGCAGTAAAAACATTGACTTTATGGAGTCTTCTGCCCTGGGCTGTATGTTTTGTAAAGCATTTTTTCAATCAGTGCCAGGCTGGGATTATGAAGTGTGATAACCAGATGCAGATAATCTGCATGTACAAAGCTGAATAGCTGGACAGTGCAAATGGCATTGATTTTTGTCATACTTGATGAAAGTTATTATTCTGACCTTAACGCTTCCTTAACTTTCAAAGTAGTGTGTGGTGTTTTATCTTTACGGCTTCCTGGCCCCATACTGCTTCTGTCCAAGATTACAGAAATTTTATCAGGGATTTCAAAGGGGACAAGCTCATACCAATGGTGTCAATATCAACTGCATCATAACGCTGTTCTCTTGGAAAAAATACCTGAACAGAAGTTCCCTGAATAGGAAGAACTATAGTATGTGTACTAGCACCAAATATTTGCCATATGACTTCATGTGGACCCACATGTCTGTCATAGTTCTCACAGCTGATGTGGCAGCAAGTAGATGCTCATGAGCTGGGCTCATTTTCAGGTGTCTGTTTCCTCTAGATTGAAGCCAAAGTCCAGATCTGTTGGCAGTGACTCTGTAATGTCAGTAGAGCTTATGCTTCTGTGGCCAAAGGTAAATTGTGTCATTCTTTTTAATGAAATGTTCCTTAATTGCCTTTTTCCTTTGAATAGCATGTTTGATAAATAGAATATACATTTTATAAAGAGATTACAGAAAAGGAGAGCTGCTAATACCATTATATTATCTTGCAAATCCTAAACCTGAAATTGCCTTTTGCTTGCTGTTCTACAGCACATCTTTTCTTTGTGTCCTCTATAGCTGACAGAATAGTGTTTGTTTAAAAAAATATGTGACAGAAAACACCATGGGAAAAAATGTATTGTGAAATCTCAGCCAACCCATGGGAAGGCTCAAGCCGGGACTGTCAACACACACAGTCCCAATTCAATGTCTGCTCTTTGCAGCAGAAGAAGGCAGTGCAGAACTAAGCAGAAATTAATTAGAAGAACAAAAAGAAAGAACAGAGCAAATTTTATTTCTTCCTAATCCCAACCCAAACACGATTGGCAAGTACCTGTCTACTGTATAAGGATATAGTTTCACTTTGTAGTTCCTACCTAGTGAAAGCCATAAACGAGCTCACAGTGAAGTTCTCCTTTTTTTGAAAGCCCAAACAAAACTCCTACTGATTTCAGTGGAGCTAGGCTTTCATTTGATAAGCTTATCTTCTGCAATTTCAGCACTCTAAGAAACCAATATTAGTCTTTTGTTTTTTTTCAAATCCTGCATTTCTTGGTCTGTGTATTTCAAGTAACTCATCATAAACACTGTGAACATATAGCGTGATGCCATATATTTCTCAGAATTGTAGGATGTCATTTTACTCCTTGCCCCTCACAGAGACACCCCAGATAAAACAGACAAAAGGCTTCTGTGTAACTCTCCATAGTGTAAAACAAGACCAGCCCTTAAATTGACTTTTCTGATTGGAGGTGGATCTTGAGATTGATTAACTGTCAGGGCTCAAAGGTACCCACAGACTCTGCCTAAAAATACCTATTTGTTTGGCTTGGTTCCATCAGAGAAAAAAAATTGTGCCACACCCCAACAGATTCACTCACATCCGTTTTAGATGTTTTGGACACTCTCCAAATAAAAGTGGTTTTGCTATAGCTAAGGAAAGGTTTTCACCTTTGATTATGAAGTGGAAACATTGCTATGGAAGTAAAGCATCAAAAAACAAAACAAAACAAAAAAAACCCACCAAAAAAACCCCAACAAAAACCCACCCAGGAACTTCAAGTGGATTTGATAGCTGTTTATGCCCAAGCTGTCACTTAAACTTCTTTTGAAGCATGAGTCCAGGAGTCCAGGACTCCACAGGAGTCCAGGCCAGAAGTGGTGAGCAGCAGGTCTCTGAGCTGCTGTTCTGCTTGGTACTCTGATCTTCCCAGGTTGCTAATGCACCCCACAGTACCAGGGTCTCACTGTGTGCCAACAAACCCTAGAGTTCACAGGACTCTTTCTTCTACTAAGCTACTAAGGAACTATTTTTGCAAGCATTTAAGCATACTTTAGAAATGGTCTGGATGTGGGATGTACAGCCAGTGCCAGGCTTACCTTCCAGAATGAGACTGCCCTTCCCAGCTGGCATGACCTGCACGGAGAATTTCCGATAGTGTCATAGCAATGTACACATTGCTTATCACACAGAGAGTTCCATTCAAAGCCTTTTGACAGCCTCTGGGGCTATGAGTGACTGCCACTGGCTTTCCACAGAGACGTTACGGTCTTGGGGCAGGTGTGGGGCTTGGTGTGTCACCTCCCCACCTACCTTACGTCAGTATTATAAAATCACCACACATGCTATTGCATCAGTACTGGCTACAGCACCTTCCTCTGCAGCTGCTGCTGCTCAGGGCGGCAAGCTGGCCCACAGCAGGGCTAGGAGAGACTGGCTCCCTGCAGCTCTGTGTCTGTGAAACTCAGGAGAGCTATGGCTATAGGGATTTTATGCAATAGAGCTTTTCTCTCTTTCTTACGCATGTCTCTCCATCCTCGTGTCCTATCAGGAGTAAAAATTACACTACAACCTTTCTCCTCTACTTCATTAAGCTTGTGCAAACTAAAGGTGTTTGGGACCTCTTTTTATCAAGTACATTAAAATTCTCATATTGTTTGGGAATATATGTAATTGCTGGAATTTGGAGAAAAAGATGGGAAAAAACGTCCTCGCAGATATTTTGAATCTTTTGGAAAGTAGGTTAAAAAAATCCTACGTGAGATATAGGGCTTTCACTTTCTACCATGCTCTCAAGATGAGTAATATGGTCACAGCACATTTCTATTTATAGAAACAGTGCTAGGGCAGTGCTCCTGGACATCCTGCTGGCAGGGGCCCTTCTGCTCTGTAGAAAAAGCCTTTCATGAGTAGGATGCCAGTCACCATCACTGCCCTACAATACTGTTCCTCGATATTGGGCACGCCAGAAACCAGAGGCACAGGTTTAAATGCTGTCTGTGGCATGTTGTGACCAAAATCTGGATTTAGTTATAGTTACATTTTAGCTCCCTGAAGGTATTCAAGCGCTTTTAAGAAAGATGGGGGTTCACACAAGGCAGAATGGAGTACTTCTAGGATATGATTTCAGAGAACCATAGAATGGTTTGGGTTAGAAGGAACCTCTAAGATCATCTTGTTCCAACTCTGCTACCATGGCCAGGAACACCTTCCACTAGACCAGGTTGCTCAAAGCCCATCTAACCTGGCCTTGAACACGGCCAGGCATGGAGCATCCACAGCTTCTCTGGGCATCCTGTGCCACTGTCTCACCACCCTCACAGTAAAGAAATTCTTCCTAATATCCAATCCAAATCTACACTCCTTCCATTTAAACTCTTTCTGTTTTTTTAGATCAGTTGAGGCAGAGGATCTAAGATTTCTTGTACTACCACAAAACTGAATATCCTTGGATTTCTTGTCCACACCCATTGCTTATGCTGTCTTTTCCACTAACTTATCAGGTCAGCAGGTAGTCTGCATAGAGTCAGCTGCCTTTGAACAAGCAGAATCCCTTTCACAATACAGAATAGGAGCTGGTTTGGGGTTTTAAAATTTGATTTATTTCATAAATATGCACTTCTTTTTTTTTGTCCAGCAGCAATTTATGCTGCTGAATATGTGACTTTCTAGCAAATCCCTTGCTTAAAGCATATAGAAAGAAATAATAATAGAGTGGAGAACTCTAAGTCCTTCAAGACCTGTGGAGAGCTCTGCCAAAGTAGGTCAATGTGTTTGCACATCAGTTTTAGCAGAACTGCTAGAAGATTTGTGAGAGAGGTAAAAATCTGAAACTGCTTGATTTGTTGCTGGCTTTGCAATCTGCTAAGACTTACTTTAAAAAGTGGTTAAAAATATAGTGAAACTATTTTTATAGGAACTGAGACAATAGCAGTCATGTTGAGAAAGGAAGCAACATGCTTGTATCATTATGCAAAGCTCTAAATGATTCCTTCAGTAGCCTCGAAATGTTTCTGATTTAATCCCAGATGTTTCTCATATTTATTATAATTTTTAGCCTTAAGAATTAACAAATTATGAGAACTTTCAGAAACCCATGGCAACAATCATGATCTTAGAAAAAAATAATTTACCTGGGATTTCCTCAAATAGCAGAACAAATAGAAAATTTCTGAGAAGTTTAATGAAATATCTGCCAATTCAAATCCTGGCCTGCGTCTAGAAGCCATAGCACTTTCTGCATCCTAAACCTGCAGATGACTGGATATATAGGTTTTGATAAAATATTATTATACTTACACTAATATACCACGCAAATTCTTTGGTACCCTTACACCTTTGTCTCAAACCAGAATGTTTTCTACAAAGATTCCCAACTTTTATTCTCCTTTCCCAGTCTCTGGTAGCTAAATTTAATTCCTGTTTTTTTCAACTTTGCTAAACAACAACAACTGGTGGCCAATTATCATTCTTGAGCTGTGTTTTCAGCTAAAGAGCTGGATTTAGAGCTCTGAAATGTGAAAACACAACCAGGGCATTTGTATCACATGCAGTTGCCAGCCTTTCCTATAAATAGCTGGGTCAGGAGAGCACCTGTGTTTTTTCCCTCCCAGCACTTGATGGATAGCTTTGCTGGCATCTCTGCAATAGACACTACACTAAATTCAAAAGAGAGGCTTAGTCAGTTCTAAGTAATGGAAAGTGTCCAAATTCTCTTTGGCTTTGATTCTAACAGGGAAAGACATAATTTTCTTGTCTCTTTCCAGATTAAACTCCATTCCATTTTCTGCTGCCCTCAATGCGCACTCCTGAAAATCCCACAGACACATTAACATTCAGTCAATGAAATATTTCTAGAAGCTAGACTACTACAATGTTTAGGTTCTTCTGCAGTTACAAGGCCTTGATTTTAGCTTGCCCTTACAGCTCATAAATTGCCTTTAATTTTGACAGCCCTGAACAAGACCATCTTGACAGCCTGTAATGTCTTGTACCCTCTCTAGCTGTGCCACTCTATCTTTAAGGCTGCCATTTTGATCTTCTGTTGATTGCTGATGTGAGAGAAAAAAATTAATAATCAGGATCCAAATAATGAAGAACCTGGCTTTTCACAAGTTCCCCTGGAAGTCGATGAGGAAACTTTTTCAGCACAGATTGTTTGGAAATTCCTCAGAACGCGGGTGAAACAACAACGTGCAAATGTTTTCTCTTTCCCTTGTGCACAATAAATAAACCACCCCCAGCTGGTAGAGTATCAACAATTCCACATTCTGGCATTGGGGAAGCAGGATGAAGGGAGGGATAGTATATCAAGGGAAGCAGAAGCGGCAGGTTCGGGCTCTGAGTGTAAACTATACCTATGGAAAAGACGAGATGTAGCCTGCTAACGTCGACCTCTTAAACCCTTCCCTTGAAGATGGTATGCTACAGAAAGTACAAGCTATTTTCTTGCTACTTACAACCTTTGGTTCAGCTCCTTGCAGACTCAGGAGGATTTGCTACCCAAATTTATAGCAGATCATGCTTTCAAAGTTTCTTTGCAACTTCAAAGGGCAGGAGGGCACTTCAGACTGGAAATTACCAGCAACAGCACACAAGTTCTAGACTGTGCCAAGCGCTGGCACTGTCTGGGTAGTCCATTCCAACACACTGCAGTGTCCTTGACCCAACCTTGTATGAGCCACCTTGTACATGCTAACATGTGCACTAGCTAAGGGCAAGATCACCAGCCAAGAATACACCCCATTCCTCAAGTGGCTTCTACTACTTGTGTCAAATTTCAGATTACTACATTGATGGAGACTCCAAGATGGCTTAATGGTAGCTCACGCACATCTCTGCACACCTACAGTCGTACATTGCTTGCTAAGCAATGTAGTCAAATGTGTTCAAAAAGTGTGTGTCATTCTCAGTGGCCTTTTTCCACATAAAATTCAGTTCAGCTGAAGCAATTTCAATGGCCTGAGCATATACAGAGCTCCAAAGGGGCAGGTTCCTAGGTTACAGCTTACTTTACCTAAGCCCCATCAAAACTGCTGAGTTTTGTGACAGAGCACACTCCACCAGACTGACCAGTTTGTGTTTGGCCATGACATTTTGAGCCTGATTTCCTTAGGCAAAGGTTTGTGATTGCAGCCTTCCTTCAAGCAAGGGCACATACATGCATAAGTGCACATTTGCATGTCTATGAATTCTCATCACTGTCCATCACTCATTAGTAATGTTGAAGCTCTCAGTCACTTCCAGACAAATCTGACAGCAGAGCAGAGATTTCTAACATGCTTATTTTCTATGGGTCTGTATAAATAGGCAGTTAGTTAATGGATAAAAGCTCTGGTAGTATATCAGTAGTCCAGAGGAAGAGGTGTAACTCCTATAGTGTACGTCTATATCCCTCCATTAAATTTCCAGGACCATTTTCTGCCATTAAGGGCAGCAGGCTGTGAACAGCCCATGCCATATACTACTAAATGCTCTTGCCCTCTGAAACAGGGTGGCCAGCTACCTGATGGAAATGGCATTGGCCAAAGCTCACACCCACACTGTGTTCCGGATCCATTTGGGAGGCGGTTACATACACAGGCCAGCACCACGCCAAACGCCATTTGGATAATTTGATGGTACAGAGCATTGAATTTGAGTGGCCAGAACTGTTCCCTGGGACTGTTTGATGGAGTACAGAAACTCAAAAGGGAAGGGTTTAAGAATGTCCCATCCATAGGAAAAGCTTGGATCAAGGTCACTACCATATTAGACAAGGGAGAATCCAAGAATGAAGTAGGAACCTTCAGGGAATAGGCCTCATTAAATCTGTTTCTGACAGAATGACTTGTTTAGCTGATGGCAACTTATTTAGAATTCACTCCCACTAGCAACTCATTTCAGATATCATACAGAAACTCTCAGCCCTGGATGCCAGATGCATGAGTTGGGGTTTTTTTTTAGTATTTATTTAGCTGTTCAGATTTTGTTCTATAGTGTGTTAGTAGTAGCTGCCACCATTATTGGTTTTTTTTTAAGACATTGTAATTATGCGCACTTTATTACTTAACATGTGAATCAGATGATTTATCTTATTTGCTATCTGTAGAGGCAACTGAGAATTCAGATTGTAACCTCCATAGCTAAAGCATGAAGATGTTAAAATCTTAGAGCATGAAGTCTGCTAACCAGCAGCTGCAAAGTCTCATCTTCCATGGCACAAAGAGAGACAGAAGACAAATACCAAGTATCTGCACACTGGGTATCTGGAGAACAGCCTCCTGCAAGGATAAACAGCTGAAAATCGTAGCAATGCTGAGAAGACTTTAGACTTGGAGGAATTGGAAACTTGAATGCCCACGAGGACTCTGCAAATTGTAAGCTGTAGGCTCTATCTCTTGGGTACCACAGAACGAAATCTCATATTCCTGCTGCGATATTATTAACATCTGTTTGTATTTCACTGGCACCTAGTGACCCAAATCTGAGACTAAGCCAACCAACTGAAAAATGAATACACATGCACTGTGGGTCCATGATGTGCATTCACATGAAGAGAAAGACTCCAGAGAAGGAAACTCTTCCTGCATGCATCTTTCTTCGTCATAAATGCGCTTGTTCCATGAATAACAGCTATAACAACACTTGCCTACAGACTTTTCCTGTGTACAGAGCAGGCCTCCATCCTTCCCAATTCATCAACATTTTTCTCCCCACCAGAACACTGCCCCTCCTCAAGCCCTTTTTGCCCCAGAGAGGGCTGTGTGGTGGCTGGCCGGACCTTGCTGGCTGAACTGCAGTGCTGTGGCCACTGCCGCCCCAAATGGCTGTGGGGTCACCTGTTGTTCCCTGGAGTCTGTGCTAGGACCTCATCTTTTCCAAGGCTGCAGAAGTGCAGGATCTTCAGTGCTAGCATACCTTTGGGATCTCTATTCCTGTCTGAAATGAACAAACAGGTTCAGAGTTATTAAAGAGGGGCTGACAGACAAGCAGACAGACAGCCAGGCAGAACAGTTGTGTAAGCTTTGTTTCCTTAGGAAAGCAGGCTAAAAAAAGAAACAAAATGCAGTATTCACTCATCATTGTCTACAAAAACACTGAAATCAGCTATTTAACACTTTGCAATGAGTGTAATGGCTCAGCAGAGTTATTTATTCTGCTTGAAAAACCTGTTTCTAGGCCTCAGAGGATTAGTTGAGAAGCAGCATAACCTCTGTGTGACCCTACCCGAGAAGAAGCTGGTCTAACTGGAAGCCTGAAAGCAGCATTTTGAAAGTGGTGGCAGCTATGTGTAGCTGTTCTAGGACTGAAATTAAGGGGAAGTTTTGCAGAGAACAAAAATACTCTAAGCATCAGAAAGGAGAAAGAGTCACAGAAAGTAAGTGAGAAGTAGGATTGAAGACAAGCAAAGAAAAAATCCCAGGATCAGCACATTAACAAATGCATTTAAGTGGGATAAGGAACATGGTATATAATTAAAATGATAGGTTAAAGGTATGTTTGGATAGTTGTTAGAAGCTGCACAGTGAAGAAATTTGTACAACACTGATTTGGTGTTAAGCACTTTTCAAATCAACACGAAGCATCACTGCCCTCAAATGCAGTGGATGCCAGAGCAGAGAAAAGATGACATCAGTAACATGAAGCCAGGTCTGAACCCAAAAATCTGCTTTCATCTACCTGCCAGTGGGTTTGGGAGGTCATGTTCATGTGGACTGTAGAGAAACGTCCAGTTTGGGAAGAAGGAAGACAAGAAACATGGGAAGGAGCTCTCAGCTGCGCAGGCCAGGCTAAACCAAGCCCATAGCACCTTTGGCTAATAGCATCTGACAGCAGGAGGAGTGGGAATTGTCAATCAGCAGACAATGAGAGCACCACCAAGTTATGTTAGGAAACATTACTGAGCTTATTTCCTAACATATATTAACATTTATGTTAGGAAACATATATTAAGATTATGCATATAAAATAATACAATGCATATTTTCAAACAGAAAACCACAGATAAAAATATTTACTTATGTATGCACAGATTTATATATATGCTTCGATTTATCTATATAAAGAATGTGATTTTATTCCCCAGCATAATGTTAAAGAATAAAATCACATTCCTTTCTGCTCTGGATAATCACTTGTCACTTTAATCCTGGTGTCAGGTAAAAGTCTTCAATTATTGATTGTTGTTCTTTGCCAGATAAGAGTATTGTATATATTAATGGTAGGAATAATCTTACGGATTATATGAACCCTCTCTTGGTAAGCATAGGATTACTCAGTACAGGCAGTTCTTTAGTAATTTATCTTGGCTGAATTTGAGTGTCACTGTAATTGATTTTCTACCCTTTTCTCATGGGCTGTCTTTCACTGTTGGTGTGAAAGAAGAAACAGTGAACAGTGTTCCAAACTGTTTCTTCTGATGTTCAGTCTAAATATTCTTTTTCTGATGCCATGGGCTCACATATTTCCCACCTTACCCAAGGTCCCTCTTGATAGACACACACTAGACATCTAATTACCCTGGATTGTCCTAGCAGCCAGTGGAGACAGCTCCAGAGGATGCAGAGCTTGTAGATGAATGTTCCTGCTCTGTTTGAGCAATGTTACAGCAACACTTCTAATTCAGGTACCTCACTGGGGCTGAGCTGAATTTGGATTTTGAAATACTACCCCTCCCCTTTAAATAGTCACAGATGATTATCTTGTGATTTAACGCCTCAACCTGAGGACACTCACAAACAAACACACATTATGACTGAAACTCCTGCTTTTTCTAACATCACATTTTGCTGCATTCTTCTGGGCTATTTGCTGTTCTCCAATATATTTCTAGTTCTACAATGTTCTAAAATTATTACAATTCACAGGGCATAACAACAACACCATCTTCACAAATGTCACCAAACATTAAAAATGTCACTTTGCATCCATTTTATATTCCAAAATCAGGTCTAATTTTGTGTTTACTAAGCATGTGAACTAAGCAAACACTTCTGGAACTACTAAGCCAACACGTTATTTCCTGGACCTGTGTGATTGACACACACCACCTCTCATCTTCATGTCAATTAATTTAATTTGTGTCCCATTCACTTCCTCCTTTATGCACCAAGAAAAAAGTACCATCTCCTGCAGCCCACGCCAAGAGGGAGTCATTTGAAGTCCTCTCACCAAGGATTCCCCTTTGCCCATCCTCACTAGGCTGCTGAGGAGGCACCTGTCAATTGGAGGGCAAGTGTTCTGCATGTTACTGAGCTCAGTTCAGCACGTGTGCTGACCAGGGTTTGCCTTTTGCTTCCCACAGATGGTTTCAAAGAGACAACTGGGAAACACAGGGCAGGGGGTGTTTGCTGCAGGAAGCAATTCCCTCACAATGTTACCATATTTTGTCTCTCAGGACAGACACAGTGACATACTGCCCTTTATTCAAGTAGGATGGGCTCCATCAGCACAGTCTGAGGTGTGTTTTGACACTATTTCTGACTTTCCTCATGTGTTAATCTAAGAATTCATTCAGCACTGAGATGCGGCAAGTAACCCCTGTGGGTTTTAAACTCTCATCGCTGCTTCCATGCTGAAACTACTAATAAAGGTATTAAGACTGAGGAAGAATAAAGCACTTTCCAATCAATAGCAGCATACATTTTTGTTAGATGGCCTATTTAAAATAGGGAATTTTCTGACTTCTTATGAACAATTAAAATGCCTTAATAACAGGTAAAAGTGGAAACGAGGTAATGTAGTTTGATCCTAAAGCCATGAAATATTGCAGGACTGGCTTTTAAGCTAAGACACAAAGCTCCATCAGATATAATGTCAGCATCTTTCAAAAAAATATTGGCAGCAAGAGAAGTAACCTTCTTCTTGATAAGGACTCAACAGTGTTCCAACTAAAGGCAAACAAAATCCTAAGTCTCCATAAGGCCACACCTTAGCACATACCTCATCTTTTTGTCTTCTAAGCCTACAAATATTTACACATTTAATGTTAAGTTTTTAGGGGTTTGGCGACCAAATGTTAATCAAAGGAACTATTCACATGACTGAAGTTAAGCCTCTGACTTTGTGTTTGAACTGTCAGGACCTGGCACATCTTTTGTTCTGCTGAAAGTGATAAAGACAAATTCTTTTCTTGTGCTTGAGTTAGAAATCCTAAACCTGTTTCTCACTGAAATTTGTCACAAGGGCATTTTTAATATAACTTTCAAGCTTGTCAGTGTATGTGTGCAGAAACAAAAGTGACATGTACAGTATTTAAAATGCAGAGATAATCAGAGACAAAACACCTGAAAAATCATAATATAGGGAAACAAACCAAAGACCTCACAGATATAGAAGAATTAAATTTACTGTTATTGTGAATGAGTTTGTAAGTCCTTTAGCAGAGAAACAGTGCAGTATATATAATTTTTATTATTGGAGTTATCAGGAAACATACCAAGCGACTACTGATAAAAAATATGTTTACTTCTGATGTGCCCATGACCAGTCTATGCTTACTTTCAATAAGCAGTTCAGTTACATTACAACTAATGCATATAAAAAACAAAGCTGAAGTTTGCTCAAGTACTCTCCCATAGAAAATTCTGGATTTCTGCAAACAAACACTTGCTTCCACAGAATCTGCTTTAAATGGCCAGAAATACTGTTGACACAGCCAAAAGGGAGATGAAAACTAGATACACAAGCTTCAGATAATTAAATGAGTTTAAGAATAATTTCTCTGTACCCTCTGCCTCTGTACAATCCTATCTGCCTCCAGTTACTGTCTGACAATATGACAAAAATTGTGTGGCTGTACTAAATACTAACTATACATTCTACTTTTCCAAAGAATTCAGCATCGAAGAAACCCATCTCTTCAGGGGAAAAACAAAATTTAATTCTAGGCTGAGATTTTAAAGATTTGTGTCTTATCGCAACAGACACATTCACTCCTGACCATTCAAGAAAACAACACATAAATCACAGAACTTTTAGACATCACAAAATTCCCAGTGTAGTGAGGGAACACAAAGTATGTTCTCAAACAAAGCATTTTCCTAAGTGCTTTTCTCTATCAGGTTAGGATCAATCAGAAGAAAACAATTCCACACAATCTTTGCAACTGAGAACTTCAAGCCAGGAGTTCACATTTTCTGCATTTTTAAACAGTCCTATGCAAATGTTTATGATTAATTCTTAAACCTAAAACTAATCTAAAAAAATGTTTGACCCATTACTTTGCCCATTGATTTACCAGACCAAAAAAAAAAAAAAACAAACCCCCCCCCCCCCAAAAAAAAAGAAGGATGAGGCTCTATTTAACCATATGACCATTTTCCATTGATTTGATCATCTATTTTATTTAATCTTCAGCCTAATTATATATACCATTTGGCTGACTAATCAAAGATCAAACAGTTAGCAATCTAAGACCTGTACTCTACAAACACTTAATTAAATAAATGATCTCACACTACAGTGGTACTGCATTCATTACAGTTGCATGTTGAGGTATCTGGGAAATATTTTCCAGAACTTGGCACTTCTATAAGATGCAAATTCATTAGTTGACTACAAATTCAATAGAAAATGGAGGAAAAAAGGAGAGCAAGATGAATACAGTGATAAAATCATGGTGATCTTTTGGCTGTTAATTCATTAGTCATGGGCTGGTGGAGGATTTACTTTTAACCCTTGCTCCCACAATACAGTCACTATAATCCTGTATGTAGTCTACACACCTATAAACTTTAAAGTGATGATAAAGCTTCTAAACATCTTTCATTAAATCTGAATTTGAATACAATCCCCATTTAAAAAAAACTGCCTACTTGGCCACATTCCCCAAATACAGGTATAATGAATATTTTAAAATAACTTTTCCAGATGATCTAGAAAGATATGATTTTGTGTATATTGGCATTGGAATACACCTTACTAGTCTAAAGAGAACTGATTTTTTTTTAAAGACTGCTAGATTGCAGTCTTGAATTGTTAATTTCTGCAAGCATTTATTTAATAAAAACTTGTGAGAAAACTTCCCTTTCCCAAATGTTCAACATTATTTAATAAAAATTAAAATAAGGGATGAAAAATGTCTCAGTAGGCGTTTTGGAATCAGTAAACTCAATCAACCAACTAACCAGCCAACTAAAAACAAAACAAGAAAGGAAGATCAAGACTTGACTTGAACTTTCTAAGAAAATGCAGAAGCAGAATTACCACTTTTTCAGGGCTGAAAGGTGAGAATTTTCTTATGACTACTTCTCTTAGAAGGAAGAAAAAAAATGCATACATCTTTGCAAATCAACTGAGAGACTACAGTCAGCAATATTAATGAACAGAGAGAAGATTTTTGTCTAAACCAACAATGGCAGCTTCATGGGAAAAAAAATCTTTTCATTAAATTTTAAAAAAATTATTTATGAAGCAGTCACACAGGATTTAAAGCATACATCAGACTGATTTGTCATAATTCTGACTGTTTTGAGTAAAAACCCCATAGTATTCCTGCTTGTTGGCTTTATAATTACTTGGTACAAAGAAATAAACTACTGCATATGATAGGATTAATGCACACAACTGTGTCAAATAATAAAGGAGCCAAAGAAAGAAAATATTAAAATACTGCTTCTTTAGGTATCCTTGGAGAATCTGTGGTGGTAACAAGGTTTGTTGTTTCCTGTCTGAAGAAATATTACATATACAGGAGACAGATTTCTAAATATTTACCCTGTGAAGATCTTGTTCTCTTGCATTAGCCCAAATCATAAGATTTTAAAGTTGAAATAAGGGTTATTCCAGACACTCACTCTCCCTGCCTGGCAGTGAGGACTGCATCAAGCTCATCTGTGCTTGTTCATTTAGGAAGCACACGTATGTAAGAGATGCAATCCAAAGGGATTCCTCTAACCTGGCAGCCCTCCAGCACTCTTTGGTCTGCAGCTGAGGTAATGATGGCTCTGCAGGACTGTCTGCCTTGTAGTCATGAGCAGTGATCGTGGTCAACAAGCTGCTGAATCCATCCAGTGATGACACAAGTAACTCTGGTTCCAACTGGCTGATCAATACAGTTAATTAAAAAATAGCAGGTAGACCTGCTTGCATTAACTACTGGGTAATTTAATTTACTTTCTACGCATGGTCAGTTGTGTGGTGGCTGAATTTTGAAATATATGGTGTTTTGTAAATTAGGTATATGATGAAATTTCTTTTCCCACCTTGAACAACTGAAGAACACAATCCGTAACAATTATAAATTTCAGTGGTTTAATTTTAAATTCATATGGTTTAATGGACGTGAAAAGGAATTAAAATTGTTAATCTGAGAATCCCATTTTTTATGCTTAGACTAATGCTTACAAAAAATGAAAGAAGGAGAAGTAAGTTTATACGTGAAGAAAATAGGTAAGGAAAGAAAAAGGGTGTAACATGAAAATGTTCATATTTACAAACAGCATTAAAAAATTAATTTCAAATGTACCACTTCTGATATGCTTTGTCTGGTCTACACCATTATTTTGATTGTTAACAGATTAGTGACCACATTATGCAGATAAGTTAACACTGTTATCTAAATTTCATTTTTTCTTCAGTTTCTCTTTATAAGAAGAGAACAATATAGACGACCCAATTAATAAAAACCCCATTTCACACACGGTAGTATGAAGCAGCCTAACTACTCGAATATGAGTTAATTACCATAGGCAAAGCAAACATTTAATTACTAACAGTACTGCTCTTTTATTTCTTTTTCAGTCTTGCCGATATTGATTAGGCACATACAAAATTTACAGCTCAATCCTTTTTAGGTTGCTTTTGCGCAAATTTTTAAGTCTAGAAACCATCTGTATTCATAGCCTCTGTGCTTTAAAAGTAGTTGGACCTTGTTCAAACATTCAAAAAATCATCTTTGAGCTGCAACTCATCATAGAAGACTCAATTCCTCAAAGGAAATTGTTCTGGGAAAGTTATAAGCAGACAGAACAGGGATTTTTAGTGGCAGTTGACTTGCAGTGTCAAGCTCTCATCTCAAAAATGTTTACATGTGTGAGTATCTCATTAAAGACAATCTAAGATTTCAGTGTTGCAGTGTTAGGATCAAGGTTAAACAGGTTGTGGGCACCTTTGTAATGCTGTTCTGAAATCTGTGAAGGTTACATGCAGGCAGGTCACTTTCAGGTAGTATGGTTTTTAAGTATAGGCTTCCATCTGATGACCAGTTTTTAAAAAATAACACTGGCTTGCCCTCAGGAAAAGAAGGATGTTATTCAACTATGTGTCATTTGTTCTTTAGTTTCTGTATAAAGGCAGTACGACCATGGAAGGGTCGCAAGTCTACCTTTCAGATACCTGGAGACCTGAGCTGAGTGCCTGCATTCCAGAATTCCAAAAGGAATTAAAAAGTAAGGGTTTTATCAAAAGTCACCCCTATCCCCACACCAAATGAGAGCTAGATAAGCCAGGTTAGCAGGGAGAGGCAAGATGGAAGTCTGAAATTCAGGAACAGGCAGCAAAAGCTCTCACTGTGTGTGACCTTGAATCCTTGCCCTTTTCACAAAATGGAGCAAGAAAAGCAGCTTTTTAGTTTCTCAGTGACTGAACGCCACACACTAAACATGGGAGACTCAAATCTCCTCTCTGCCTGAAGGAACTAACATTTACATCTCCCATAAGAACTCTCTAATGACTCAGCTATATGATATAATACCTTGGACTCTCACAACTTTTTTCCCCATTAAAGCTCTACCACTCTTCCTTATGTGCTTAAATATTCACTGCAGCAAGAGCCAAGCCCTGTTTTTACTCCATGCCCTGTTGTTTGTCCTGACCAGTGGGCTCCACAGTCAGGTTACAACATTAGCCTGAGCCCTTCAAGTCCTGCAAACACTTCACCACACCAATCTCAAAGCAGTGATTTGAGACACCTCCTGCTTGATCATGGATGTCTCTGTTTGGAGACAAAGCCATGCTGCCAGGAGTTGGGAATACGAGCAGCTCTCCAGGCATGGTGCACACCATATGTAGCATCAGGCTGCCGGAGAAACAGGGCAGAGGGTGTGAACCTGTCCCCGTCTCTGCGGGAATGCAGGACACCCCACCTATCGAAGCTCTCAAAGTCTGGCTGGAGAGGGTTCTGCTGCCAGGAGAGGTGGAGCAGTGCCATTGGTGGGGATCCATTGGGTTGGATCCACTGATCATGGTGGGGCCATGAGATATACCTGCCAGGCAGCTCTGTGCAAGCTAGCAGGCACAAGGAGGCGAAGGAAAATCTCTGGGCAGATGTGGGTGCATCGAGTGCCTCTGGAGATCAGGTGCTTGCTGCTCACGGAAGGGGAGAAGCTAGCTCCCTTTGGGATGGGACGGGAGCAGCCTCGCCGTGGTGGGCGTGTTGAGCTTTGCCACCCAGCTCTGACAATGCCGGCACTGGAATAATGAAGGAAGGTCGGTTGTTTTCACCTCGATTCCATTTAATTTTTTTTTTTTTTTAATCAGTGCTTCGGTACGGTTTGTCTGGAGCTTTCATGAGAAGCTCCTCCACACGTACGCACCCGCACATTGACACACCGCATGTGGATGCGGATGAACGATTCCACCTGACCTCCGGGCATCCCTGCCCCGGCACCGGCGGCGCCGAGGGCGCCTGCGGTGCGGGCGGCGACCCCCGCGGGGTCTGGCACGGAGCGGGGCGCCGGGGCGAGCCGCCCGCGCCGGGCACAAAGGGAAAGGCGGCCCCGAGCGAGGGGGATGCGCGCACACTCCGCTTTCCTCCCCCTGCGCGGGGGGAAGGAGCGGGCAGGAATATTCTGGACCGAGGGAGGGGAGGAAGGAGAGAAGGTGATGAATAACTTGAATAAATCTGCAGCGGAGCTGAGGAGAGGGGGAGGGAGGCGGCGGCGGCAGGTCATGTGAGGCACAGTCATGCTGCGGGCAGAGAGGGGGCACCTGGCGGGTACACGACGCGGCCGGGGAGGGGAGCGGGCTACCGCCCGTCATGGCCGTGGCCGCAGCCTCGCCCCCTCCTCAGCCGGGACACCCCCACCCGCCGCGGGCTCGGCGCCGCTCGGCCATTTCCGCCACGCGAGCCGAGCCCTATTTCCGCCGGCCCCGGCCAGACGGGCTTTATGTCTGCCGGCGGGCCGCGCGTGCGCGGCGGCCGCCGCCATCTTACGTTGTCTCTCGCCCGCCCTCCCCTTTGGCGAGCTCTCCCCTCCTCCCCCCCGCGGCGCCTCCTCCAGCGCTCCGTGAGGAGACGGGGCAGGCACGGGGAGGGAGAGACCCGCGGCGGCGGGGAAGCCGGGAGTAGAACCCTGAGGGAAGAAAGGACGGGGCGGACGCACACGCGGGAGGAGGAGGAGGACAGATTCCAGGCGCGGTTCTGCGGAGGACGAGCGGGTGCCGCCTGTTATAAAGGGGGAGGAGGCGGCGGAGGGGGAAGGAAGAGCGTGCGGAGCGGAGCCTCCTCCAGAGACAGCCAGACACAGGGAGGAGAGAGAGGCTGCCTGGCTGGCTCCCCCTTCCTCCCTCCCTCTCTCCTTTTCATGGACTCTTTTGTCGGCTTGCTGCTGCTGCTTTTCTTCCGTCCTTATTCCGTCTCTCTAATACCCAAAATGATTCAGCTCCATGGCTGCCACTGACGGGGATGTCCCTGCCCGGCTCAGCCTGCCGCTGCCGCCCTGCTCTGCGCCAGTCCTGTACGTATCCGCGCCTTCCTCCTCCTCCTACTACGAAGAGCGGTGATGGCGAGGGGCGCCGGCCGCCTCGCCGGGCTGCCCTGCGGGCCCGCCGGCTACCCTCGCCCCGCCGAGGTGGGGAGGGAGGGCGGGAGGGCGGTGCTGCCGGCTGCCGGCGAGCCGCGGCGCCCGGCGGAGCCTCCGCGGGGAGGAGGAAGGGGCTCGCCCCCGGGTCGGCCGGCTGGCTGCCCTCCCGGGTGAGGCGCAGTCAGGGGGCTGGGGAAGGGGGGGGCGGCCGAGCAGGGAGGTGGTGGTAGAAATCAAAGGGAGGCGGGGGGGGAGGGTGGTAGGGAGAAAGAAAGTGAATGGCGGAGGATTGAAAGTGTCACATTCAGAGGCGGCGGAGGACCGGTGCTCGCCCCCTCCCTGTCTCGGAGGGGAGGAGGAGGGGAGGGGAGAGGGGTGGTGGTGAGCGGCGGTGCCGAGCCGCCTCAGCCCGTGCGCTGCGGGAGTCGGGGGGGGTTGTGCGTGGTGGTGTCTGCCCTGCCCTGAGCACACAGCTAACTGTGTGTGTGTGTGTGTCTGTCTGTCTCTTTCCATACCGGGGGATTGCACTCTTAAAATACACTCGATACAATGCACCAGCCTGACTCAGCCGCAGACATTAGTGCTAGGAAGATGGCGCACCCGGCGATGTTTCCTAGAAGGGGCAGCAGCAGTAGCAGCGGCAGCAGCTGCGTTACTGCTCCCACTGCACCAGGTACCGGCGTTGGGAGCGCTGCCCTCTCCGCCGAGGATTATCAGCCGCCTTTGCTGGTCCAGCCGCCGCCTCCATCTCCTGCAGCAGCTTCAACAGCGGGTCCACAGCCGACACCCCCTCATCCACAAAGCTTGAACCTCCTCTCGCAGTCTCAGCTCCAGCCACAGCCCCTTGCACAGACTGGAGCTCAAATGAAAAAGAAAAGTGGCTTTCAAATTACCAGTGTGACCCCTGCTCAAATATCAGCTAGTATGAGCTCTAATAACAGCATAGCTGAGGATACAGAAAGCTACGATGACCTGGATGAGTCTCACACTGAAGACCTGTCGTCTTCAGAAATCTTGGATGTGTCTTTATCCAGAGCCACTGATATGGGAGAACCTGAGAGGAGTTCTTCTGAAGAGACTCTAAATAACTTCCAAGAGGCAGAGACTCCTGGGGCTGTTTCTCCAAACCAGCCTCATCTTCCTCAGCAGCATGCTCCTCTGCCTCATCACCCACAGCAGAGTGTTGTGATCAATGGAAGTGTTCATCCCCATCATGTTCATCATCACCACCATCTTCACCACCACCATCATGGACACCATCATCCATCCCATCCTGGGGTGGGTAGTGCCCCAATTTCTGGAGGACCACCGCCCAGTCCATCGTTTAGAAAACTATCAACAACTGGAAGCTCTGACAATGTTATATCAACTGCACCAGTTTCTGCTGCATCATCCACTGGTTCCCCGGCATCTGCCGTGTCTAATATCCGCACTACAAGTAGTCCTGGCAATTTAGGTATAAGTCCTGCTGCTGGAACTAGTACCTTAAGCAATATTGGTGCTGGTAGTTCTAGTGTGGCAAGCAATGTGCTTGGTACTATAAATTTAAGCAACATCATGAGTACTGGTAATGCTTTGTCTGGAACTAGCAGCAATGCTAATGTGAATATCTTGAGTGGTGTTGGCAATGGTACGAGTGCTTCCTCTAGTGTCATTAACAATGTTACTAATCCAACTGCAGGAATGGCAGTGGGATCAAGCCAGCAGCAACCTGCATCTGGCACGTCAAGGTTTAGGGTTGTAAAATTAGATTCTAGTTCTGAACCTTTCAAGAAAGGTAGATGGACTTGCACTGAATTCTATGATAAAGAAAACACTGTTGCAGTTTCGGAGGGAGTAGCAGTAAACAAAGCAGTAGAGACGATAAAACAAAACCCGCTTGAAGTGACTTCTGAAAGGGAGAGCACCAGTGGGAGTTCTGTTAGCAGCAATGTAAGCACACTGAGTCACTATACAGAAAGTGTGGGAAGTGGAGAAATGGGAGCACCTACTGTGGTACAGCAGCAAGCATTTCAAGGTGTGGGTCCGCAGCAGATGGATTTTAGCAGTACTGCTCCTCCAGCAATTCCAGCATCTAGTATACCACAGAGTGTTTCTCAATCACAGCTTGCACAAGTCCAGCTGCATTCTCAAGAAGTAAACTATCCACAGCAGAAGCCAGGGGTCCAACCTCCTGCACAGGCCAGTCTAACCACTGTTACTGGGGTTCAGCCAGCCCCAGTTAATATACTAGGTGTATCCCCGTCTCTGGGCCACCAGCAACCTGCCCTTCAGAGTATGGCTCAACAGCAGCTGCCGTATTCGCAGCCGGCGCAGCCTGTGCAGACTTTGCCAGTGGTGCAGCAGCAGTTGCAGTATGGACAGCAGCAGCAACAGCAGCCAGTTCCTACGCAGATGGCCGCGGGTCACGTTAAGGCGGTGAACCAAAACTCTGTCACAGGGGCTATGCCAGACTACATTCAACATCAGCAGATCCTTCAGACTCCAGCCCCTGCCATGCAGCCGAGTTCTACAGGAGTAGGAGCTGGGCAACCGGTTCCTGTTGCCCAGGCACAGGGCATGCAGCCTTCAGTGCAAGCACATCCAGCTGCTGCCCCAGCTCAGCCTGTTGCACATGCTCCAGCAGCAATACCAGGTGTAGCTGCCAGTGGTCAAATGCTGAATGTTGGGCAGCAAGGAGGTGTAGCTGCTGTGGTGCAACCACCATCTGCTGCAAACCAAATTCCACCTCCAGTTATGCCATCAACGGCTGCTCCTCCATCTTCCCAAGTAGTGCAGCCTGTGCAGACAGGAATAATGCAGCAAGGATTACAGGCTAGTGCTACAGGCCTTCCTCAACAAATGGTCATTGCTCAGCAAAACACCTTGTTACCTGTACAGCCACAGGCACAAGGAGTGGAATCTGTAGTCCAAGGGATGACTGGCCAACAGCTGCCTGCGGTAAGCCCTATACCCTCTGCTAGTACTGTTCCCGCACCAAGTCAAGCTGGTTCAGCTGTGCCTCCTGGCATACCTTCTGCTTCTGTAGGTTTGGGACAGCCACAGAATATAGCACAGGTTTCGGCTGTGCAGAATGGCAGCTTGGCTCAAAGTGTTAGTCAGCCTCCCTTGATATCAACAAGTATAGGTATGCCAGTGGCACAGAGTGTGCCACAGCAGATGCCATTAAGCTCTACCCAGTTCCCTGCACAATCACTAGCTCAGTCCATTGTAAGCCAAATCGAAGATGGCAGACGCCCTACAGAACCTTCCTTGGCGGGTTTACCTCAAGCTGCCAGCGTTGAGAGCGGTGGTGGAGCATCGGCCGCTTCAGACGGCGGTAGCAGCAACATGCCGTCCTCGGCGTCCCTCTTCCCGCTGAAGGTGCTGCCCTTGACAACGCCTCTTGTAGATGGTGAGGATGAGAGGTAAGACTGCCTGTAACTTTATTAAAAGATGGACACTGATAGTTTGATTTGCACTAACTTGCAGGTCTTGTTACAGCCGTTCTGTGAAATGAAGCAGTGTGATGTTTCTGTCTAATTAAAATACTATTTCTCAGGTCTCAGCACATGCAGATATTGTATTAAAGAACTTGTTTTCCACTTGAGAGGGTGGGTTGTATTGATTATGCTTTGAAATTACTGTGTGGGTAAATTGTGCTTAACAGTCTGTTCAGTGTGTATATTCCCACTGTGTTGAGGAAGACAAGAATACTGTAGAGTGTGGATATACTAGTGGTGATTGCAGTTTAGATTATTTATTATATAGAAATAATTAATATTTATTCTTTGGTATATTTTTTTTTCACAAGCCTAGACTTCATCCTGCCTTAGCTTCTCTTTTTAAAATACTGACTTTACTAAGGTTGAACCAGTTGCGATTCTGTGGTGTATTCAAAACCTCTTTGACAGCCAAGAGATGCTTTAGGCAAATGAGTATGGTGGGATAAGGGATGTTCAGCAACATTGTTGTGGCTCTTTGAATTGAACCTGGAGTACTTTTGGTCTTGATGGTGTTGCTTCAAAGAGTTAATGCGTGGTGAGATCTGCTCAGGCCTGCCAAAGGGTGGTGAACCTTTGCATCTGGTGCACCAGTTCTGTGCTGTTGGAGTAAGAAAACTACATATTTTTTCCCCATTTTCACCAGTTCAAGCTACAGGGTATTCTCTCACCGTCACCTGTTCAAGTAAATGACCACTGCCTAGTCGTAATAGTATGTGCCTGTGAACATTCTCATTTCTTCGGCAGTGTGTGCTGAGAAGTTGAGACCGTTGTGTGTGCAGGCTGAATTGATTGAAACATTGATTTTAAAGTGTGATGGTTTGATATTAATTATGTGTGGAAAGTCCTCAATGTGTTGAGGACCTCTTGTGATATGGGTTTGTGAGTGGCCAGGAAAACTGGTGCTTCTTCCAAAGAACTTCCTGTCAAAGAAGCTACATTAATGGAGAAGTAACTTTTAAGATAAATAACCCTCCCTGGGAATGTGGAGCAGGACAGAAAACACTAGAAAAACTGAGACTAGGGTGAGGAGACAAAATAAGACACTAAACACAAGGTGGGAAAAATGCTGTAGCAATGGGAGGTGAAACGCTTTTTAAAAACCTTCTTGGTGCCATAACTTAAATCAGGAGTAATACCAGTGGCCAGACTCTATTAATTTTATTTTTTTTAAATGAAATGTGTTGCTGGGAGAGGCTGGATTCTTTTCTTAATATTGAAAATCCTAACTCTATCAGCAGTCTCTGATTATGTTGATCATAAGGTGTTGACGGCCGTAGTGGCTTTCATCACATCTTTCTAAAATGCCAGAGAACTGTAATGAGTAGCAGCTTGTCTTCAGGAGTGCTAGAAGACAAGTTCCAACACTGTTGCATTCTGATTATGTTTTTTTAGTCAATAAGCACATGAAGGTGATAGAAGACAGATTGAGGTGTTAAAGCCAACAGTGTAACCATTATGCTGTTAGCAGTTTTTCAGAAATATTTTTTGGTTTTCTTTCATTTGAATTTTGTAAACCAAGACACTAATCCTTCTATTCACGAGTTCCACTGGTGTTTGGTAGTGTTGTTTGTTTGTGTTGTAATGTGGTTGTTGTTTTTGGGTTTTGTTTTCTTTTATCAACCAAAAAATCCCCCTAAGCTTTCAGGGGATCCTAGCTAAGGAGAAAAATCATAAGCTTAAAGATAGGGTTTTAGAGCATGACATCTAGAATATGTCTGTACCCTGATTTTAAGAGCATATGTTAGCAGTTCGACATGATTGGTAGTTTTTCCAGAATGTTTAAATCCCTCAGGGTAACAATAGCCAGAAATACCTTCTTCCTCTGTTGTTTGGCTAGCCAAAGATCATATCCTTTCTTCTCCCATGCACGTTGCGTCTTTGTTCAATCTGTCATCTCCAGGTAGGCTACACTTTTGTTTAGCTGCAGTTGGAAAGCCATTTATATTCTTTACACAAAGCAGGATATGACTCTATTAAATGGAGACCAAAAATAATTGGGGTTTTTTTCACGGCAGTAGTGGCCAGGTTACTTTTGTGTACAGTTAGACCATTTACAGTAGCACGTCTCCCTGTATATTTGTATGTGACATTAAAAACCCGGTGAGATTGCTTCTGTTTCTGCTTCCAGGGGACCTCAGGGCAGGGTACTTCTGTTGTCATCCTCACTGAAATTTTGGGCTGGAGCTGAGAGTTTGTTACTCAATGAAGGCAGTGCAAGATACGTTGTTACTCTGCTGGGCTTCACACTTTTCTGGCCATGGGATCTCTGTAGTTCGTTTTTTTTTGCTGGTTTGTTTGATTATCCCCTCTTTCGCAGGAGGTAAAGGGTAGTGTATTGTAAAAGGACATAACCGTTTCAGGAGCAGGTGTCTTGTAGTTATGTGTGTTTGAAATCCCCATTTCTCTTGCTCTTGTCTGCACACACATACATCACTGAAGATTTCTATCAATACATCCCGAGTGATTCTAAACCTGGCAAAGGAAAAGGTAGGAGAAAAGAAGTGAGTGGTGACATAATTGGGCCAGCGAAGAAGCTGTAAAATTCCATTTAGCGTGCCTTTGAAAAAACATCTGACCCATGTAATACCTTGTATAGATTAACTCCCAGCTTTCCTTAAAGCTGTATATAACTGCCTTTAAGGCTGTGCTGGTATCTTTAACTCTGTTCAGTTTTTAGAACGCCATTTGCAGCTCTTTCTATGCCTGTTATCAGGGCATGGCCTTTTAAATATAGACAGTGTGCAGTGTATCTGCTTTGAGAACCGTAACCTTTATTTCCCCAGTATGAATGACTTTTATTTCAAGTCATAGTGAAGATTAGATATTAAAAATGAGCTGCTTGGCAGAATGCCATATGGAAAATTAATTTGCAAATGCTAATAAATAGAGGATACAAATAATACTCCCTGTATTTTCTGTATTAAAAAAAAAAGAAAATCAAACTGCCAAACAAAAAACCTCAACAAAATCACCAAACAGATTCTGTTCTTCTGACTAGTCTTTCTTAAGCCTGTTGGGTATGCCAAAGATGTTTGTGTGTTGGTAGATTCATCATCTCTTAATTTTTTTGGTCTACAAAAATGCAGGCCAGTTTTTTTGTTGTTAAATACTTTTTGTCTCTTTAGCTTGAGCCATGGTATGGACTTAGTGCGTAGTTCTTAATTAGTTTCTTGGATTTAGAGTGGTTACCTTAATTTATTCACTATAATTACCAAATCTTGCTAATTTTACGCATGGTCTTTCGAGTTTAGTATTTCATATTTAGAACTGTAGAGAAGGATTGCTTTTATTTTCATGTGTTTGATATTTAAGCATGGAAGAATGCATGTTTATATCACAGTGACTCTTTTTGCGTATTTATACTTAGTGTTACAAAATCAGTTTTACATCCTTGTAAACAATGTTTTGCTGTACATGCTTGCAGTAAGATTTTGGATGGACTTAAATTATTTTTAAATTACCCGTAAAGTGAAGACTTCAAAAGTTAATGTATTTTACAGCATCTATGAAGGCTGCTATAAGTGAATTTTAAATAACTTAATCTGAAGCATTGTTTGCTGTTACTCAAAAGCAAAATTTGTGAATGAAGGATAAGAGAACTAGTAACTGCCTCCCTGTCCTTGACAATTCCTGCAGAATTGTTTGCATTCTTTCGGCTGGTGCAAGTTGTGTTCACCTGTTTGTGCATGTCATCAAACAAAGCTGAAGAGAAAGGAGGAAAAGATGATGTAAACACAAAACAAGCATAGAGATTTAAAATATGTTTTATTATCTGACAATCTCATTATTTTTTAAGAGAAATTTTTATTAAAAGATCCCTTTAGAAATGTTTTTTTTGTGTAGGACGTGTTTTGGCTTGTTACTAAGTTTGTAGAGGAGCTGGAAGTTTAAAGCTGAACATGAGAATCAAGACTTGTGAGCAACCTTTGAGAGATCTCTAGCAGTAGTAACTAGTACTAGATTGTAAAGTGAAGTACAGCCAGGAAATTAGATTAATGTTCATCATGTATGCAGCTGTATAGTGGAAAGGTTGACCAGGTACAAGTGAGATTTTTACAGATGTAATTCAATAGTTTTTGAAGTTTTTACTAAGCAGTAGTAAATGAAGTAAGGAAGGTAGAACTGGAAACTTCAATTATATTTTTGGTGCAGTAACTATTTTGCATACTTACTTTGAGTGTGTAAATGGTTTTAGAGTTTATATGGGCTTTCTTGTTTGCTGAAAGTTTTGCTGCTCTATATTTGATGACAAAGGGAATAGATACTTTACAACAAAGGATTTCTGGTGGATTAGCATAGATTTATAGTGATTTATTTTTTTTAGTTGCATCTTAGGGGCGCTGGTGTTATTTTCTGTCTTGCGGATTTTAAACTTGCTTCATAGTCTTGCCACCATTTGAAAACCATGGGATTTGAATTCTAGGAGATGAGCTGTTGAATAATCTGTTGATATGTTCAATTGAGCTTTCTGTGGAACTTGAAAAAATTGTTAATCTCACTAATGTCAAGTGAGTAGAAAGAGAGAACTTTGAGGAAGAAAATGTGCTTGCTGTTATGTCATGCTGACAAGTCCAGTTTCTGACTTCGTCTGATGGAGTAAAAGACCTGTTGTTGGTGGAATTGACTTTGTTAGTTCTGCCCTAAGTAAAGAGCAATGAGATATTTAGGGTCTGCACCTTGTATGTCTGCTGACCAGCTGTAGGTGGCAATACCTTTTTTGATGGAGCTTTTCCTGGCGTTGTTTGTAGATGCATTTTCTGCATGCCATGATTGACTTTGAACTAAGGGTTGCTATAGTGCTTGGTATTGCATTGTCTTTTAAGACAGGAAGAACCAACAGATACCAGGGGGTTATAAAAGCAGTGATTTAGCACTTAAGGCAGATGCTGAGAAATTAATCTCTTCAAGTGATTTCCAGAAACCATTCCTTAGTGCTGCAGTTTTGGTTGCTCTTTGGAGCAGTGCATAAATATGAAACCATCTATGTATGTGTATGTGAAAATGAACAAACAAGGTTTTAAAGTGTTTAATGTTGAAAAACAATCTTTGTTACTGTCTCAGGGTTTGCATTCTTTACAGGCTAATCTGAAAATTATAATAAGCCCACTGACGAATGGATTGGTAGTGAAGTGTTTCAGCCTTTACAAGTTACTGTGATCTAGATATAGTGGGGAACAGAGTAATGACTGGATCAGTCAGTGGTAAGCTAGCAAAGTTAGCAGAGTGTGAGGGGAAAATAATTAAAAAACAAAAAACCCTACCCCTAGCAACCCCCAATATGTTAATGTATCTTGCTCAGGGATAAATAAAAAGGTGTGTAGTTAGCACACCTATGCTGCAAAGAAACCCCCTATAACCTGTTCATCTTACAGATGAAAATAAAGTAAATAAGCCTTTTCAGACCTGTTTGTTAACAGCTTAGGAAGTACATCAAATTGTAAGCAGCAATATTGCTAGTATGGTCTTTTAAATAGGAAACTGCAGATGCCTGAATATCAGTGCAATTATAGCAAGTGATTCTTGGTATGACTTTTCTGGGAATAATTTGTGATCTGGATTTGCAGTGTGATGTAGGTGAAACATAAAAATGACTAGAAAGGAATAGTGCGTCTTTCTTCATATTGATTTAATGCAATGGTTCTTTTTCTATTCTTTTGATTAATTTATGAGACTAAAATGTACTGTGTAATATATATTATATTTTAACAAATGACAGAGAACTTCTTAAAGTGGGCCTATACCTTTCATTTATGCATTTACACCACCAAAAGCAGTGCTATTTAAGACCGACTAAGGGTAAGATTATTCAGTAAATTATTTCATGGTAATGATTGCTGTAAATAAGAAACTAGTTTGTTCTGAGCATGGTTGTACAGGAAACCTACCCTAAAGCTAAGATGGAAAGAGTTCCTGAGTGACTGGAGATACAGCATTTTATTTATTTTAGCCTGTTCTAAAACATTCAGACTTAAGAATTGCATGATGAAAGTGCAGCGTAATTATGGTATCAAATTGGAGCACCTGATCATCCTTTTGGCTTTAATGTCTGGGAACACTTTAACTCTTTTTCTGCCTTTGGAATTTGCTAACAAAGATAGTAATTGTGCTACAGTCAGTGGTGTAGAAATCCTTATCAGCTCATTTTGTGCAAGCCTCCAAACACCTATTGTGCATTGTCAGTGTTGGAAGCAGGATTTGGTTTGTGGTTGCAGTTATATGCAAAAATCTCCGTCTTCCACTGAAGCCGAATTGACTTTCCCGAGAGAGGTATTTAGAGGTTATAAATGTTTGGCAGGCAGGGATTGTAATGATGCCATACAGGCAAGTGGTAGATCCTGTGGTAGTTTAGGTGTTCTGTCCTTGTTGGTTACCTTATGGATTAAGTCACTTGTTAGTACCTACTGAATGAGGGCTTCTGATTTTGGTGCTGTGCAGAGATGAAGAATGATACTCATCATGTTCAAACACATCCTTATGCTTTAATAATGGGAACTTGTTTATGAATTTTTTTTTACACTTGCAAAAGTAAGATCCTTAATGTGTTTTGGTCTAACGGAAAAGTCACAGTAAAGTTTTTCACTGTTTTCTTTGAGCAAACATTTATTTTGATTATGCTTTCATTAAATTATTTTGGTACTGTTGTGTACCAAAAATGACTCCTGAGTTTTTTCTTCTCTTTTCCATTGGGTTTTGTTAGATGCTTGTCCCTCGTGTTTAATGGTTTATTATGCTGTTTTGAGGTGTTGGTGAGGCTTCCTATATTGACACTCAGGATGTAAATTTAAGAATCGTAGGCATTCAAGTTTGAAGTTCTTGTTCCAATTTCTGTTTCTTCTTACAGTGCAGGGTTAGTGAGGGTCCAGAACAGTAAAAGTAACTTTGCTTGTTTCAACAGAGAATGGCTACCAAAGCAAAATACTCTTTATAAATAGCCTTCCTTGCTGGGGCTTGTACTGTATTGTACAGTCTGAAATGGGTACAGAATTTTGAAAATACACTAGAAGAACAGAGTAAGAAGTAAAGTAGTTGGGGATTTTGTTTATGATTATGGCTTGGGAATTTAACACAGTTCTGGAGTTTACTGTAGTCCTCATAGAGCAACAAATGCACCTGCCACTGATGCTTTTTTTTTTTTCCTCAAGGAAATTCTGAGAAAATAGCACTGTAGTTGTTTTAATTAAATTTAAGGGGTATCTTGTTCATCTGTTTACATACTTCTGGATAATTCATTTTTTTGAGTGTAGCTGACAACTACCATTTTATAAATTGCTAAAACAGGCAGCAGAGGGTCTTCTCTAAGTTTAGATTTAGAGATGAACTTGCTACTAGGTGAATGGGACCACAGTCTGTTAAAAAAGACAGGCAGTACTTCTAGTAAGGTATAGATTTGGTAGCAACTGGAAGTTGAATGTAGAGTGTTTTATAAACTGCTTAAGTTTAAGTGACTCGGCCAGGGATATTGTTTGAGCTTCTGTGTGATTTAAGTATTTTTCTAGCCTTCTTATTTGTATGTCTTGTCTTTCCTTTTTTTTTTTTTTGCATGTGTGGTTATATTAATTAGCATGGATATCAGCAGGAAGTTTTCAGGACTCTGATTTCCCGGTGTGCTACTGAGATTTGAACTTCTCCAGCAGCTGTTTAAGCAACAGTGTCAAAGTACTGTGCTAAGTACTAGGGATACTACTGAAAGCTGCTGAAAATGTGGATACACATTCAACAATAGTTGTAGCATCTTAATGCATTTAATAATAGGGTTCTTTTTTACTTCAGTACTGCAGTGTAGCTCTTAATGATGAGTTACACAGGTAACGTAATTTCAGCATGCAGTGCTCTTACTGTATGGTTGTTTCTTCATCCTCACTGTTACACTTTGTTCATTCCCCCTGTAAGATCACAAGGTGTGGATCAGATGCAAGTTACACCATCTATTTTGCAGATATTGTTAGTCTTTTATTTGTAATCCATTGTCTTGTGGGTCCTAGTTATTGGTAACTGTGTTATCAGTATGTTAATTGTCTTTGGTTCTTATATATCTAGTTAGTAGTCCTTTTAGTTACATAGAAGTGTTAAATTCTGAGTTTGGTGTCCATTAAGTGTTGCTTATGCTGGTTTATAAATGGTGTTTTCCTCCAAATCATTGTAAACAAATAAAAGTTATAGAAATAGCTTTTAGTGTTTCCCCCATAACTTTGAAGTCTGTGCAGTGCAGAGAGATGAAATCCCTGTCAAGAGGAGAGAAAACTTAAAATGTCTCTTAAGCTTCCTTTGACCTTCATTTCACCCAATTCCATCACAGTCATGTATAGATAACAAAGAGAGATGATGACTGGCAGTGGACTTTTATATATAAGAAACTGTAGAAATCAAAAATATTAGAATGTAACCATACTAAATTGGCTTCTATATATTTAGTGCTCTTATAGCTATTAAGGAAGACAGTGATTAAAAATTAACCCAGTAATTCATGTATGATTGCTTTGATGCCTGTTGTGACTGCAATTTTGAAATACTTCTCTTTTTAAAGAAAAGCAAGCAAAAATTTTTCAGAATCTGAATGATGAGTGACTTGTTTGGCATATATTGCCACTGAGCTGGGATAAGCAAAGGGAAAAAAATGGCTTCTGTAGATTTCCTGGAAGATTATTTTAGGCTTCATAATTTTACTGGATGTATGTGTGTTGAAATATCATAATGTGTTTTTGTACCATATGAAAGATTCCATATTTTTCTGAGGAAGTCTGTCTGTGGACTATAAACAGCGTTTTAATTTGTACTTCCAGATTGAGTCTGACAGAAGTGGAATGCTTTTCTTTCCCTTTAGGATTTTGTGAGGGTTCTTGCTGTAATGCCTGCATATAGAAAGGAATGTAAGGGGAAGGAAAGCAACTTAGGATGTTTCATGATTATTGTGTGTGTCAACTTGTGCATGGTATTAATTGTAATTTTCTCTTGATGTCACTTTCGGTGGAGGATCCTCAAATTATAAACATCTCTGAAATCTGTCAAGGAAGGATTTTATAGTAATAATTAGTTTATATTTAGCATTAAGGTTTATGCTCTAAGCTGTTCAGTGAAAAATCTTGACCTGACCTTAATTTAAAATGTCTCCTGAACATCTTGATTAATTTGCTTTTGAAATCCTTCAGTCTGAAATTGTTAATGTTCCTTACCTATATGTATGCCTATGAGAATATATAAAGCTTTTTTTTTTTTTAATCAAACAACTGGAAACAAGCCTACTGGTGAAAGAATGAGCAATTGCTGCTTTTACAGTCTCATTTCTTGCAGTCTTACAAAATAAGACCAAGTGAAAATAAAATAAAAGGAACTATGAATTAATGACTACGTACTTGAAGTACTTGTTAAATAATTTACTGTAGCACCCAAATGAATTCAAGGTATAAATGTACCTCTTTAATCTGCTGAATGAGGTTATTATGTTAAGAATGGATCAGCATATTGCACTGCCAAGTGTTTCTTTAGTAGGCCTAATATCCCAAATTGGGTGAAATGTCGAATTGCTCATAAATGTTCAGGGATTGGTGTAAAATGTGTGTGTACCTCCATGTTATTTTTTTTCTTTCCAAGTGTATGAGATTCCTTCCAGTTCTGTAATTGCTTGTGAAAAAGAGGAGTTACCAAGCCTCTATTTGATTGGAGAGAGAGGAGGGAGGGTAGAAGGTGTGAAAGAAATGTTCATTATGTTGGTTTTGGTTTTCTTCTTTATTTCTAGTGGGGAAAGGGATTTTAATTTTTGAAATACTGTCAGGCATGCGGTGTGTCAGTCAAGTATATGCAGTTGTTGGCAATGCAGCCTCTTCCTATTTATGGGACAGTAGCTAAAAGGACTTGTTGTGAATTGGTGCCCTGCTTTGCTGGGCTGCTTTATAACAAAGAGCTGAAAAGATAATGTTGAAGGATTTGATGTCTTGATATCCATACACCTTTGAAGTGATTTTAAGACAGCGGGCAGAATCCTAAATGTTTTTAGTGGTTTATGGAAAAACAGAGCAGCAAAGCAGGATTAGTAATCTCTGTTCTTGTGGAATTGTGCCCTGCTAATAATGAATTGCTGGAGCTGCTGCTTTGCCGTGAAGGCACGGCTCAGCCTCTTCAGGAGGTCTCACCAATTGCCCTTGGGGTGCGTAGGTCTGTAGTGCTGCTTAGTGTTGGAGGTGGGGAAGAAACTGAGTAGTCTTGTCATTTCACTGGAATTTAATGTGTAAATGGAAGATAATGATTTGCATCAAGATACCTTCAGCTTCTAGAGCACTGTGATCTATGGAAGGGGAGAAAGAAATACTAGCATGTTATAGCAGACAGGTGTAGTTATCTTCACTTCCTGCATTTGTCTGACCATCAGAATCTGATGTGGAATCTTTATTATGTATGTTTACTGTCAAAATTCTTAAAATATTTGGAACAGGGTTTTTTTTTTAATTCCTGTGAAATTATTGAATAAAAATATTTTCTCTGAAAAAGTTCTCCAAAGAATTTTGTAAAGGATATTGAACTTGTATGAAGTGTTCATACATATTTTCAAATAGAGGCTTATCTTGATACTTAGATATTTAAGTATTTAAGCAAGCTAAGTAATCCTCTCTCTTAATACTTTTTATCTGGGGAGATGTTTAAGGAAAGCTGTCCAGGGTTTTAATTTTTAAAATTTTATTTTTAAAAGTTTCCTCCTATTCCAACTTCTGAACATGATAGACTAAATCATTCTTAATGTTTCAGAAACATGTACATTTTATAACTATCTAAAATGTTCTAATTGTTTTTATATTCCAAGAACAACAAAAAAGAATGAAAAAGCACCCAAGCCCTGGGATATCTTTTTGTTAAATAATGAAGTTTACATAATATGTTAGCCAGAAGATAAGTCAGATCAATATAAGAGCCATGCAGTACCTAAATCCCAGACATCCATCCTTCTAGTTTGGATTTAAAATCTTATGATTTTGTGGATTTACAGGTACTCTTTAAAAATGCATTCTTGAAGTTGCTGTCAGGTTGCTCTGGATTAAATCTGTAGCCTTTGTGAATGCAGACAAATCTTCTCATGATTTTGTTACTGTGAGCACTAGAGTCACACATATTGTATTCATCAAATGATATTGCCATGTAGCTATGCTCAACTTGATGTAGGCAGCTTGGCAGTGTGAAGTCTGTGCTCGCAATTGGTCAAGTATAAGTTTTGGTTGTCTGTAACAGATGGTAATATGTATGATATGTGGAGTTTCTGGAAATTATATGCTAGAAGTTCTTAAACAATGCATTTTCTACTAAAAACTTCAATTTTCTTGGATACCATTCTTTAAAAATGTAATTATAATATGAGAAATCACATTAAATGAAACAAATATTTTCTTTAGTATTTTATATCCTAAATGATATATTGTAATCCAAGGTATGCATTTAAAATTATGTTATTGAAATGGTTTCTTCCATTGCAGAATTGTTCAAGCATATGGGTAACCCTTTGTTTAAATTTTTTTTTCCCCATCTGTTTCATGTTTTTCACCACTGATTTATGTTGTCTGCTTCTGATGAAGAGGCAAGATTTAGAAACAAAGCCATTTGAGAAATCATGAGATTGCTGGAAAGGTTTGCATTTTGTTTCAGAAATAAAAGTAGCTATCATTGGTAGTCTCATCTTCCTAATGTGACCACAAGAAAAATGTACCAAAAATAATTGCTGGGAAAAGCAGGCTTTTTTCCTTCATGAAAGAAGATCCAGCCATTTCTGAATACTATTTAATTATAGTGTCTGTCAGTGAATGTGACTAGTTTCTGTGAGATTGTTCTTAAGTGGTAACCAAGGGTTGTTTTTAATCTCAAACTGGTAAGAAATGGTTTGAAATACTGTGTTTGAAGAGATGTGCAATTTTTTCTGGTGAAGCAAGCGATTTTTTTCTCTAAGTATTGATGTGGTGGATTTTATGAAGATGGCCCAGATAGGAAGCATGAAAATTAGAACTTTTTGCTTCTGGCAGTTTTGAAACTTAAAACTGAATAGAAAGTATGTTTGAAACATGGTGATGAACACCTGAAATGTCACTGTGGATGCTGTTGACTTGGCAGAGTGATTTTCTTGAAGGATGAGGAAGTTAAGTCACCCAGCTGAGCAACTGATGATAGCTGTAATAGAAAAAAGAGATGCTTAAGAGAAAGCTCAATATATAAGGCTCTTCACCTCACCCTATGAGGTGAAGAACTTGGAAATCCTGGATTGCTTTTTGGACCACTTTTGTTTTGAATTCCAAACCTTTACCTACTATCTTGAGTCTAGAAACGTATTTCTGTCCTATTATACCTTCAGTATAATTTCCTGGGAGCAGGTGGAAGAGTTGTTCTCTTAATGGTTCATGGTTGGAAGCCCATTGCCATAGGGAGAAGTGGCTAGTGGAGAAGCATTTGGCCAGCTGGAGCGGGTTTTGTGGAGTTGGGCTGGTATGACTGAGTGGGTATGCCACATGTCCTTAAAAGTGACTGTTTTAATCAATGCTTAACTGTTGAGGCAAGATCATCCAGATTTGTATGCAATAGAAGCATTTGTTTGATGTTAATTGTAGGTTTCCTAGGTTAGTATGTTTTATGTGTGTGCAAATTGCATTTCAAGATTTCGTAGTGTATTTTCTTTGCTTGGTGTGAACTGTCTGTACTTTAGCTTCATTATATTGCTCTGCTTATATGCTGAAGGACAGGCTTCAGAACTTTGTTCTGCTTCTTTCCTAATAATGTTGGCAAAATGCAACACTTGCCAAGCTAGGTTTTGTTGCATGAACTAATACATCCTGTTTCTAAGCCTGGAACGATGTCTTAGAGTTCTTCTGCTTCAGGTTTGTGTCCTGTGCTTTTTCCATTTGTCCAGTTTGGTTCAGCATCTGCTGTTTGCTTGAGGACTCCTAATGAATGGTAAATACTTGGGTTCAGGAAAGTGAGGCTTCTGTTGGTGAGTCTGAAGACTAGAAGCAATAAAAGGGAGTAAGGAAAAGAATGGTATGAGCGATTTAACTAAAGTTGGTGTGCTGCTAATTCCTCATCAGATTGTGAGAAGACCTCCGTTTGTATTATTTTCCCTTCTTTGTATTCTCAGAAAGTCATTCTTACTGAACCAGAAGGCCTTTGTGTTGTCCTTGTAGACCAGGTTTGCTTGCTCCAAACATTTGGTGTCTATAGGAAGTGGAGCCAATGTCAGGGTCGCTGGCTTTCCTTTTCTCTTACGTCACTCATATATTCTCCAAGTACAATGGAGAATTGTACCCTGGTCATTTTTGCCTTCCTGAGGATTTTTCGCTCTCACCCACTATTACTGTGGTGAGTTAATATGTTGAAGAGTTCAAATTGCTTGCTAAATGTGCCAGAAGGGTCACTTGGTTTTGGTGTGGACAGGTGAAAATCACAGAATGTCCCTCTTATAAATTAAGACGGTACTTTAACTTGGTTCTTTGAAAACAAAAAGCTGCTGTTGCCTACAACATCTCAAAATTGAGTTGTGGTGTTGTATTTTTCTTAAATGACAAAAGATAATCTGCAGGGATTAGAAGGAATTCAAAATGAAACGACCAAGTAATACCTAAACCAAGAAGTAAATCTCTAAAGCTGAATGATAAACCTACATCAGACTTCTGACTGAGACATTGACTCATAAGGAGCCTTAAAGCTATGACAGTGTAGTCACTTTCTTGTGCTTTAAATTATAAATGAGGGCTAGTGTAGATCATGAGCTAGACTGTATGTGCCTATGTGCCCTCAAACAATTTGGGAACAAGAGGCCATGGGTAGAATTGCCTGGGCTAATATTAAGAAAGCTTTTGTCTGTGGAGCTCATTGGCCCAAGATCCTGTGGAGACCTACAGGAAAAAAAAAGTTTAGAGGTTGTTGCACCTTTAAAGTAGGGGAAAGGGTAGCAACTGCTCCATCCTGTCAAAGCATAAACCAGAAATTAAGATATTGTGTAAGTAGAAGCAAGATATTTGTGGTTTCATTAAGAACAAAACCACTTATTCACAACTATTTTTTGGGAAGCTGTTCTTATGCTTGAAAAATGTAATGGTCAGCGCAGCAATGGCTGAAAATAGCATTTTGGATGCTATAGCACTGGCATTAGAGCCTTGTTGGCAAATATCCAAGAGGCCTGTAAAAGAAGAAAATGCTTTAAATGTTAAAGTTTCAAAAGCTTCTGCTTAAATTTAATTTAAATTTTAATTTATATTTAAATTTAAATTTTCCAGTATTTTCCAATTATATACCTATTTAGTCAAATATTTGAGAGTGAGCTTAAAATCCTGTGAAAACACACTAGATGGCAAGAATTCTTATTTGCAGCACAAAAGAATTATATTGATTATAGGAGTACGTGTAGGTAGGTAGCTACAAAGAATTACTCAAACTTTTTGTGTACAGACTCTAAGTGGTCACTGTACCAATGAGATAAAAAGAAATAATTTCAGTAGCTGGATTTTTCTGTTCTCCCTGCTTGCGTATTTTTCAAATTTTTAGTTACATGTCAGGTTACAGGGTAGGCCTTTCTAGGTCAGTTCTTCTTTCTCAACATACAAGTAGGTTTAGTGGTTACCTGATGCAATTGAGGTGAGTTTGTGCTTTTGCGGGACACTGCTGGTGCCAGAGGGAGGGGTGGCTTTTAGCAGCCTCCTCCTCTGCTTTTCCCTACTCTAGGTAGTTGCATCCTGCCTCAGGGTAGGAAGGATGCCTCCTGTTGTAAAACCCCTCTTAGAGTGTCTATGGATAACTGCTAGCTGTTGCTAATGAATAAATAGGCAAATGGCAAGCATTTAATATTACCAGGTTCTCAGTTTTACTGCTGCGTAAAGCAGGACCTGGAATAAAGGGTGGTAAATGCTTCCATGTGTAATTGTATTGGGTAAATGCTGTTACCAAAGTTGCTGTGAACTGTCTTCACAGTAAAAAAAACAAACAGAAAACCAACCACCCCCCCCCCCCAAAAAAAAACAACAAAAAAGGAGAAATGGACGTTTTAGGTTCATTCGTCTCTTTGGGGTCATGTTTGCAACCAGAAGACAAGGAGTTACTTTTTAAAAATTAATTACCAAGGCTCTGACATCTGGCATAAGTTTTAAAAGTATGTCCTCATCACTGTGCTCCTTTTTCAAATGTTCAAAGTAATTGTCGTAGAGGAGGAATTTGACTTTATGCTGCTAGTAAATACTGGAGCACATTTTCCAGGACTTTGGAGTTGCTGGCATATCTGATTCTCTGCAGATCAGGAAGCACATCAGAGATCACTAAACCCTAAAGGAGACAAGTAATCTACTTAGGCGTTTGGGGGTTTTTCTGACTTTATTTATAACTTCTAGTTTGAAATACATTGAAAGTAGCTTTCTTTTCATTGTGCTGTATTTTTGTTTAATCCATCCAACAGCAGAGAAGGATATTTGTATCTTGTCCAGTGTGTGGAAACAAGTGTGCTTAGACAAGACCTGAATATGATCCCCCAAAGGGTGCTATTGTGGGAAGGACTTGGGTCAAAACCTGGGTTAAGACAAGGCTCAGGTACTGGATCTGCTGTTTCTCTCTGGCTAAATATTAGTATTGTTTGATCTACAGCACCTGTTCCAGACCCCTACTTCAGAGGCTGGAGGAGTCTGCAAACTTATCAGGGGTTATACTTAGTGTTTGGAGAGGATGTTTGATTAAGTTTTAAAGTGGAGTGTACTGTGGCTTATATAGAAATAATGCATAATGTTGCACATCAACACTAAAAAGAGTGATAAATGTAGAAATGCAGGAAGCTTGTTGATCGTATTTTAAATATAAAATGTTTGGCAAAACTTAGGCTTTTTTGTAAAAATTAATTGCAGTTATGAAAGTCAATAAATAACCCTAGTTTTTACTGACTGTATAGAAAATGTTACTTCAAATATTGTTTGCTGCCACATGAGATAGCATTGGAGAGAATTACTCTGAAAATACAAAATTCAAAACCCAGTGTAGTATACTCCAAGGCTTTGCATGGCAAATAGCTAATGTATGAGGCCAGTTAGCAAATTTGGTTTGCTTAGTGGTAGTCTTGGCATGAATTTCTATTCTTCATCCATTTTTTCTGTCTATAGCCTATTTTTTGTAGTAAGTATATTTCCATAGCCTTAGAGAAGCATCTTGAATATGAAATTAGAATATGCTAAATTACTTGTGCCTAAAATAAAGATTAGCCAAATGTTCTATTTATACTTGCGCTATTATTCAGGAAATTTTTCTTCCTCATGGTGGATAGTCATTTACATCATATTATTGTCTGGGTGATATTGTAATATGCTGTTTGCTGGGAACACTGAGGTGATGGATTACTTTTTCAGTAGGCTTTGAATGTTTTAAACTTCTCTTAAGATAGGTGCAGAATTACTGAAAGTGGAATAAGATACACACAAAGGAATAATGACTAAAATGCTTGTTACATTAGTCCTTACCATGTGTCACATCTTGCTCATGTCTACTGCAAGAGGCACAGACACATGAGCATTTTACGTTCTTGAAAGAAAAACTGCTGAAGATTGAGAAAGGTGGTGCAATTATGTGTGTAAACTACTTGTGTAGCTTTACTCTTAAGAAAATGTACCTGATCCTCTCTAATATAGGTTTGTTGATGTGCTCTGTAAAGCATCCTAGGAGAAAGGGATCTGAGGAAGTTGGGACTTTATTGATCTGTGAATTTTGGACTTGTTCTGTATCACAAAAGACACAGCAATTTGTATATGGCTGAGCAATAAATGGCCTCTGCAGATCAGGAGTAGAAGCTTGACTGCTGGGGAAGACTGCTCATGAAGGTGGTTAAGTACCCAACATATAGGATAAAGAAGGGATGCTGATAATCAAAACTAAAAGGAGTATGTTCTTTAGAAAGAAATTTATAAACACTGGTGGGTGAGAAGGGGCAGGTAGGAAGATAAAGCCAAGGCTGTAAGTATATCTTCTTCCTCCAGATATTGCTCTCTAACAGTAGGTGCTGTTTTAGCCTGTTATTTTAAGCCACTGGAGTATGTTTAGGTATATGTAATTAGATTGGCTAGCATATTTCAGAAACATTTTCCATATTGTCATTGACTAGAGCATTGTGCTCAGCTCACAAGTGTTAATCTTGTCTTTTTCTTCCATATTTATGGTACTGTATGATGTTTAAGATGTGTATGTAAGAAATGTCTGTGTACGTGCCGCTTGCTGGATGCAAACGGATATGCTTGTGATGAACAGCTCAACAGCATAAGAAACTAAACTCCTCTGAACTAGCCATGTGATTCTGTGGAACAGTGGCAATTGGGTTGGATAAGTTTATAAATCTAATTAGTCTAATAACTTGGTGCCAGAAATTTTAATAGGTGCCTTTTGCAAAACTTTCTATTATGCAATCAGTTTGGATTTCCGCGTGTTTGAAGTATGCAACATTGGTTAATAGGCTTTGGAGATGGATGGAATTTTATTTTTGCTGGATGAGGACTTTAAGCTAAGGTGCTCTTGATACTCTTCTTTTTAATTACTTAGAACCAAGAATTGTATTGACTGTGTTTAGCCTTTGTAAAGAATTGTCACTGCTATTTGTGCTTTGGAAACATTCATGCTCTTGTAATTAGGGGTTTGAGACTAATGGAAGAAAATTATGAAAGGGATTGCTGAGTTTCTAGTATTGCCAAGTTTAGATAGTTAGGTTTGGTTAATTGATGTGGATTAAATAGTTTTAAAAGCTGTGTACCAAGATGGTACTGAAGTTCTTCTAGCTAAAACAAAGAAATGTAAGTAGAGTAAGGCTGAACACAATACTCAGAAGAAAAAATAAGCCAGTACAGGTCAGTGCATAGTTTATGGTATGTAAATTGCTTTGAAATTAGTGGCCCCTGATGTCATTGCTCTTAAAAAAAGCAAAAGGGAATAGAAAAGCTTTCATGTTATGTAGATCTTGACTGCAAAAGTTGTTACTCATTCTAGTATGTCTCTTACTTAAAAAAAATAGAAACTGCTAAAATCGAGAAGCTTAAGGATTTATCAGATGGAGTAGAAAAGATGTAGAAATTCAGTCACTGCGTTTATCAATAAATGTATTATTTGTTGGAATATGAGACTGAAAAGCAAATACTTTTACATTATTTGAAATTCATATGGAATATGTGACCAGTTGTAAGCACTGTGGGACCTGATTCAGGTATTTGTGTAATGCTGATTTTCTGTTCTGGTTTGGATGATCCCTCATGTAATTTAAGGCTTTCAGATGTGGCACAAATGAACCTTACATTGCATTTCAGCATCAAAACAAACTGTTAAATTTTTTTCTGTGCTAATAGTTTTTGTCGTTTAAAGGTTTATGTAATCAGTTCAGATAATTAGCTATGTAATAAAAAGCATACTTAGTAATTAATAAAATCCCATAAAACCTCAGGTTTAATGCATTTAAGTCCAGCTGAAGGGAGATGAACAAATACTTTCCTTAACTTTTTAAATGATGCTTAATAATTCTTGCAGTCCTAGATAGCGCTAGGAAAAGCATTCCTAAGATATTTGTATGTGATTAGTTATTTCTGTGCTGTATCTAGGCAGAATGAATTTCAAAGCCTTTGACAAATGCCTATTATTTCTAGATATTTGGAGCCCATTTTTCCTTGGAGGAAGAGTGATGTATCTAGGAAGAATTTTCTATTGGAATTTACTCATAGCTGTCTAAAAAATCATTGAATATTTGTATTACAACTGCTTATCAATGTTTTGGGGTTTTTTGTCAGAATGGCTCTCTAAGGACCGTTACCAAGACAGAGGGAAATGTGAATTGCCATGGTTTTGACACAGAGTTGATTATATTAGTTCTTTGAACTTCATCTATCTCTTGTAACAATGAAACTCAAAAATAGGAATCTAGATACAGTCCTTGAACATTTTCATTTCTCATAACTTTGACCTTTGAGTAGTTTTTGAAGCTATTTATAGAGTTAAGATTTTTATTGATATGACTTCAGTTGAAAACATGTATGTACTTCAAAAGATTTTTTGAAGTCACTGAGATTGCACATGTTGTATCTCTCCTAGTGTGTTTGCAGTATAGTGTGTTCTTTATCATTAATGTGGCCATTAGTTTATGGAAACTAGAAGAGATGTCTTAGCTTAAGAAAAGCCTTTGATTTTTAAAATCTTATTTTATTATACATAATAAGTGTAATATGGAATGCCCATGACAATTTTAGTCTTTGGTCCAGTTTAAATAAATCACTGTTTTTAGTGGGTCCCAAGTAATTGTCAGTTACTTGACAACTAGGGAAGAACAACTTTGTCTCCTTAATTCTTCTTATGGATTTGATATAACTCAACACTTAAATGCTGCAATAGCAAACTAACTCAACCAACCAAAAACATCCCTCGTGCTAATATTCATGCTTCAAGAGTGGTTATGTTACTTGCTTTCTTGCTCTTTTGGTTTATTTTGTAGTCTTGCCATGTACTCTTTTCAAAGCCGTGTGTCCCAAAGCATCCTGATGAAAATCTCTTTAAGTCAATCAAAATAGTGTCCCTGAACATTACTTGCTGTCTTTGCACTTTTTGGAACTTGCTCTTTGAAGCTTCTGTGTCTGTTCACACTTTGTTTTTTCATGTCTTTTGGTGTTTCCTAGGTCTTGCAGATAGATAGAAAAAAAATCACACATTTCCTGTAGCTGTCTCTTTGCTCTTCAGTTTCAAAACAAGTAGTTATAAATAAAAAATACAGTTATATGACTGTATCAGTTGGAAAAGAATTTAACAGCTTCACTAAATGTTTGCACTCTTGAAATTAAGACTTTAATATGGCAAGCTTTTTATGTGATGCCCTAATTCTGCTGTAGAGAAGTCTTTAGTAACAAATCAGTTTATAGGCAGTTCCTGACAGTGCAGGCATGGTATATGGCCTGGAAGAAATTGCTGACAAATAGAGAAAGGCTTCCCTAAATTGGGAAATAGCAAATTGTGACACATGTGTAAACAAGAAAGTTTACCAATTTGATAATCAGGTGTCAAAATGATATGTTAAATATAGTTACCTCGTGGGCTGGTGGCACATTGTGCATCACTGAATGTTTGATAGTTCCTGTAAAGAAACAGCCTGTTTTCCCAATAAGTAGAACACAGGACTCTAAAATGAAGCTTCTCTTTCTCGTAAGGGGAAGTATCATTGTTACTCACTCAAAAAAAAAAAAAGGGCAGGAAGAGAGGAAGGTGGTCTGTTAGTTGCTAGCCCCATTTGTTACTGCATCCAAAAAGTTGGCACACTGGACATATTGCAGTGTATTCTTCTGTAGCTTCTTACTGCTTTCTGCTAGCTGGCCCTGCCATGAGCAGTGGTGTTTGGAGTAGGTGGTCTCTAGACATCCCTTCCAGCCTCAGCTAGTTGGTGGTCCTATAAGAAACTCACTACAATTGCATTAATTTTTATTTTAAACTCTATTTCTTACAAAGCAAGGAGATTAGATACTTGTTTGGTAATTCTATTTTTTTTTTTAATAAGAAATGAACATAGACATAGCAATTGACACCAGAAACCCTAAGTACCTTAGGATGATGTATGGACTGCAGGCCAGAGTTTTATTAATTCTCTTAAGCTTGCATTTAATTATTGGTTCTCTGGAACACCTTTAACTTGCTCCTGACACACACCTGTATTTTATTTAGATTTTTTTTTCCCCCAGGAAAGTTTTTCATGGAACTTTATATAGATACTGCTGTAAATTCCAGTGGCTGCCTTGTTTCAAAGAGAATGCTTCCTTCCTGAGGTCCCTTTACCTTTCTCTGCTTGCTGTCTGTACCTTTGCCTTTCTCTCTGAGCTGTTGGTTTGTTTTATTGAAAGGCTTCAGATGGGATGTTTTGAGAAGATGATAGGAAAGGTGATGTGGTGAATTCGCTATAGTACTTTGTCTCTCTTAGACCCATGGTTGTGGCACTGTTTATTATCCATATTTGGTTTATTCTAATATATTATACAATTGTAAGTTTAACCTAAAAGTAACGACTTTTAGGAAGTGATAAAACTTGTGTTTTATACAACACAAATCATACAAATAAGTATTTGCCATCAGTATATAAAACTGTGTTATGATGGTGAACATACATTTTTAATGAATTTAATTTACTACACTGTAGTTTGGGAGAGAGAACATCTAACTTTCTTTAAAGTTTCTGGAAGGACCATGAAAAAACTTACTATTCCTTCTGCAGTCTATAACTAGTGCTTGCCTGTTTTACCCTTTGTTTGGTTATAGCCATATCATGTCCCCTTTTCTGTCTCCTACAGTCTTGGAATCTACAGTGCTATTGACAAAGCTGCTATGAGCTCAAGCTTTTGGGACTGAAGGATTTTAAATTTTGTCATGCATATTTTTGGAGAGATACCTAAGGAATGGCTGTCTTTTGTTCCCATGTTTGAATTCCTTTTCACTGGTGTTTGTAGAAGGGAACAGAAACTTGAAGTAAAGAATTGCAAAGTTTGACAGAGCATAGCAGAGAATTTGCTGCTGTCTGTCAGCAGTTCCACTTTTGGTCTGCACTGTTAACCCATTGCTTTGGCAGCAGCCTACAAGCTTCTGGACAGCTGACAACCTGTGCAGGTCCAATAGTCCTTCCAGGGAAAGCAGCAGCTGGATAGGCAGGACTGTCACACAAGGGGAGAGACATCCATTGTACTTATGGTATGCATCTCCAATTCTCAAGGGTTTACTAGGCCTAGTACTTCAGACTTACTGTTTCTGGATATTCTAGAACTGGAAAGTTTCTGTTCATCACTTTCTCATTTTGTGTCTTCTGATCTGGTAGAGAATGTGGCATAAATGTATGATGGGAGTGAAAATAACATGCTCAGACTATCATTAGACCAGTAATTCAGAACTTGTTAGGTCTTCGTGTGGGCTTACTTTGGCCAGTGAGCAGACCAGAGTGAGTGTGTTGGAGCCAAGGAAATGGAATATGCTTTTGAACCATTGTTCAGGTTTATTCCAACTATTCTTTTTCCTGTTTGCTGAATTGTTAAATGGCTTTGGTAGGTAACTTGAGGGAAGACAAAGGTGGAGGAATTGGCAACTGCATGTATCTCCCTAAACACCTTGTCATGAGCCTGTTGATTACCTTTTCATGAACTTCTGTGAAACTTTTTTGAAAAGCTTGGATGTTGAAAATTAAAATGAACAGGAGAGGGAGGTATCGGGAAGTGTGTCTTCCCTTTGCCAGGTTCCGTATTTTGGGGACCAATAATTTCATTGTGACAACTGTAGTTTTACAAATGCTGAATGTGTTTTCCCATGGTGTGTTTTTAAGATACATTTGTGTTATGGCTGATAAACTGCTAGTGTTGCAAATGTCATCCTGAATGTGTCTTGATGAAAAGGAAGTCTAAGGGTAAAGTCAGCATGAGAAACAAACTAATGATGGTAGCTTCCTGTTAAATTACCTGACAAATCAGACTTTAAAATGTTTTCTGAGGTTGTAGACTATCTGAAAATTGTAGGAAGGCACTTCTTTAGGTACACAGCATAGGAACTGTGGAAGGCTCAGCAAAACTGACTAAAGGATTCTGTTGCCTTTCTGCTACAGTCCTAGATTGAGAATTCCCAAATTCTTCTTTTTAATTAGCCTCTTAGGTTAGCATTTTTTAATGTTGAGCTCTTTCTGAGAGGGTATGGCACTACCTTTCATAAATGTTTCATAAGTGTGGTTTTGCTTCTTTGGAAATACTTTGAACTTTGGTTTGTGCTAGGTGAAACAAAAATATGGTCACGTGTAGTTCTATTGTACTTTTGACTTAACTATTGCATTACTTTTTTTTTTTTTTTACAGGTTTGTTTTTCTATAACTGCTTGAGTTATAGTTGATTCTCAATTTTATGTCTCTTGGATGATGCTTATTCTAGCACAGACTAGTCTGACTTAATATTTTTCTAAAATGCACTTGTACTGGTGGTCTCAAAAGGAGAATGCTCCTGAAACTGGGACAAGGATTCTTCACTCAAAGCTATTTGCAATTGGAGAAGACATTCAAAACATTTGTCCTGGATTTGGTTGGTGGAGGAAGAGATTTCTAAAATGCTGGGTACATAAAAACTGGGAACTTAATGTTCTTCTCTCCCAATATTAGCAATTAAAACAAGTGTGGGAAAGAACAATTATATCTATTGCAAAGTATTCTTGACAGGGCCTAATTTCTTCAAGTACTTGATTGCCAACTCTGGTAAGTGCTAATGTGTTCATTGATCATCCAAAAAAATTGCATGTAGAAATTCAGAATTAAAAATACATGAAAATTATGAGCTGTAAATTCAGCTGATCAGGCTTTTGAAATACAACACAAGTAGTTGTTTACAGATTGGAAATCTTCAAGACTGAAAGCTGTGTTCCTGAGAATCCCCCTGCTTTGCTTGTTTAAACCTTGATACAGTCTGATTTTTCAAGTAAATTCTTGGGCCTCTGTTAGAAAAGTTTTGATTGCATGGTACCTGTGTTGCTTTTTAATTTTTTTTGCACAGTGATGCCAGATGTTTTTACACTATCTTTCATTCAGCCTAAGGTAGTAACATGGAAGTAATAACAAAAAATGTTTTGCCAGCTTTATGTGTTACTTAGAAGGATAGATTTTAATGTTGGCTCTCTTGTCAAGCATAGCAGTCTCATCTATGAATAAATATTCTCACCAGTAGATACTGTTGTGTGATATTAGAATGGTTCTTAAATATTAGCAAATAAGATGGTATTGAGCAACTTGCATTGGAACAGCATTTAAAAACCAGATAAAAACCATATAGCCTTGCATCAGATCATGAAAGATTTGTACTTAAAAATAGCACGGCTGATTCAGTAGTCAGGATAATGTTGAAGCCTAAGTATTATGCCCATAACACTGACTCTAGTTCTGCCAGTGGCTTCATAAATGAATAAAGTTACTGGTTCAGGAGCATTGAATTCAGTGGAGTTCAATCCAGTCAGTGGTTCTGCTACAGGATTAATGTAGGATGTAGGAACCAGCCTTGAAAGATTTTATTTTCAAGTATGTTTGCCCCCCTGGGTATTTTTTGTTTAATATTTGAGAAAGAAACAAAAAGATCCATGAATACTGGAGTTTAAAGAAAAAAGTCTGTGCATGACTTTCAGGGGTTTCTGTCAGAAGTCTCATTGACTGTGGCACTGCATTTACCCTTTTTCTATTGCTGTGCTGCTCTTCACTTTGCCCCCGGTATTTCAGTTCTTCTCATATCTCTTTCCCATGTTCCCCATTGGTTTTGTGTATTTTGGCTGGCTGACTGTCTGGGAAGAAACCCTGGCTGGGCTGCTGCTGCTCTTTCCACTTGGGGTGTCCTGTTGTCCATCAGAATGAGTAATGTTGGGGGTGCCTCTTCATGTTCTTCACCTTGTACTTGCAGAGGCAGACATAGGGCCATGCTCATCTACTTCATTGGTCCATTCTTCTGCTCTTTGAGGTGAGACACTGGATATAAAATTAACAGTGGCTTCAAAAGTGGTTTTGTGGGGAATGCGCAGTAGAAATACTGGTTTTCTTTTGTTATTTTGGGCTTGTTTGCTTTTGAGGACCCAGTAAGAATTGTGCAGTAGGCAGTAATCTTCTTGAGTATAAGAGGTGTATGTTTGCAAACTATTTAAATGTAATAGCTACAAAATTTGCAAGTCCATGGAGTTACAAACTGTGTGTGTGAACTAAATAAATTTCTATTAACTTTGTCAATTTCTGAACAAAATTAATGGTTCTAATCAAACATGGAGATGAGTTAGTTGTTACACTAGCTATGATCCCCCTTTTCCTGTAACTTGTACATTTCTGTGTTTAATGCTAGCTTCATTTCTGAGACAGATTGTTAAACTTGTTTGAGTTTGGCTTCCTCGTAGTAACTCCAGTTCCTTCCTTTGAATTGTATATTTTGCCTGAGCCATGGGGAGATGGATTACTGATGTCCTTGTCCATAATAATCATGTTTTTACATCAGACTAGCTTTGGTTTTGCTACATATTCATGCTGCAAATGAATGTGTAGTGGTAGTTTGAATCTGCCGTATGATAATTGGAGAACAGGATAATCAGATGATATTGGCTTTTCTGATTGCAAGCTGCTGCACAGGCATAATTTTTTTTTACATTATTATTTAGGACACTGCTCAGAATAACTGTTTGCTCAGATGTAAATGATGAAGAGGAGGAAAGGAAGATGTGTTAATGCATACTAGGGAATGGGGTGGAGAAAAAAGATGGATTGGTAGTCTGTAAGAAGAATGTTAATGCTCACATTTTATCTAAACTTTCCCTTTAAAATACTTAAGCTTTGCCAATAATGTCTTTTACCACTGTTACTAAATTGCAGTTAGAGTCATAGAACCATTGAATGGTTTGTGTTGCAAGGGACCTTAAAGATAATATAGTTCCAATGCCTGTCATATATTTGCATAAGTTTTTTTAAGTCTGTACGCAGTATCGTCTTGCTGCAGTTAAAGAACTCTAGATGTAGTAGAGTTCAAAAACCTGTGCTATCCAGTTAATGATTCATTTCCTTAAAGGCCAAGGTTATCATGGTGAAATTATTAGCTCTTTGAGAACAGTCTGCCACATGCTTCTAACAGGTGATCAAGTGATTCCACTGGAGTTGTGGAATTATACCCTTCCCCATGTCCTCCCCTGCCCCAGTGCTCTATGTCCCAGCTTTGGAGATGGGTAGAATCTCCCAAGTAACTTTTTAAGTGCAGACTATCTTTTATTGCACAATATTGTAATGAACTGCAATAGGTATGAAAGCAAATCATTACTTGAATGTGGTTGTGAGCGACTTGATATTAGGCAGAAGCATTTTATTAAATGTAACAACTCTTTCTGAGGAAACACTGCCCTTATGTTTGGTACAGAAATCAGAGATCAGGCAACTAATTTCATGCTAAAAGAGTCATGTCAAGAATATCTCCATTGTATGTTATTGTCAGACTTGCTTCAAAATAAACTCTGCATGTTGTAGATGTTCATCATATACAGAAATGTTAGGTAATGATTCAAAAGAGGTAGTGTTGTTTTCAAGAGGGTTCCTAAGTTTTCCAACCATAATGATTCTGAGATACCGTCTTGCATGTTTGCCTGAGTGCGTGGAAAGCTCTTTTCTATCTGCCCTGGATTGTGGTTATTTTTGTCAATGAAATCTCGACTGAAATGAAGGAAAGAGGGTCCTGTGAGATTCAGTGTGTGGTTAAACACTCTCCAGCCCAGATCAGTCAGTGGGGTAAGTTGCTATTTTGGTACAGTTATTTGATGTCTGTCTTTTTCCCTGTTCTGAATAATTTTTGTGAAGACAGTATGCCTAGCCTAGAAGTCAGTGGCTTTGTATGTATTCTTTTGTGTATGACTTGATACTGTTTTTTTTTTCTTGTATACGACCTAAACCAAGTGCTAATATTTCAACAGATACAGAATGACAGTCAAACACTACACACTGGTATGCCTGTGAAGAGGCACTGCCAAAGTTAATTGTGTCTAGTGCAAAAGCTTGGAGTTCTGGCGATCAAAGCAGGTAGGTGTGAAGGTGCTTGCATGGAGAGAAGATGAGAGGACTCAACACAAATAGTTTTACATAAGCAGAATAAAATTATTCATTTCACATGGCCTTTACATCAGCTGACTGAAACATTTTTATAATAAAACTTGCGATGGTCTTATTCCAAGTGGTTTGGAAAAAATGACGCCATTTTAATTTAATACTGAAATGTGGGTGAATTGAGGCACTAGTCCAATAAGGAAAGTTAAGTCAGCAAATCCTCAGAAAACATTTAATTAGCTAATTAAACACAGCATATTTTGTATGGTGGTAGCAGTACAAGACAATGTAGAATGCTTTTTTCATGTACTGTTAACACATACTGGGTAAAAATATAAGAATGTAATTCTGATCTAAAGCATCACTGGCTGCATACGAGACTTTTTAAACTTGTATCTTGAACCTGAGAATCAGACTGTATTACAGAGGTGTATCATGGTTTGCTTGCACATCATTTGCAAGTCATCACTAAATCAGTTTGTCTTCACTGTCAACTGCTCATGTTAGGCAATAATAAGCCTCTGTTGCATCACAGACCTATTAATGCTGAAGAACTAAGCTTACAATAGCATTTGACATCACTTTGTGCCTGAGCAGTAACAGTTACTAGAAAACTCAGTTTTGGCTGTAGACTTCTTACTGCTTCTGAAAATGAAGAAGGGATCAAGCCCATTGCTCTGAGTGCATTCTAAATTTATTAACTCTAAGAGTAAGGAAACCCTTTGTAGAAATCAGGACTTGATATGGAAAGTAACATAAGTGCTCAAATATGAAATACAACTTCTGAGCGCTTTCCAAAATAAAACTTTGTGAAACTGATTGCTTAAAAAAACCCAGGTAATTTGTTTAGCTTTTATTTATCAGTGCACCTATATTGCCTTTTCCTAACATTAATCTATTAAATATTTATATTGGAGTAAATATTGCATGAAAGGGGAATTTCTCTGTTGTGTTTGAATTCTCCAGAGATTGCAGATACCAGAGGGAAGTCATGAAGTGTTAAAACTTACAGAGAAAAGCGTTGAGTGTTCTCATCTGGAAATTCAGATAGGACCTCACCCTCCCTCCAAAAAACCCAGAAAACCTACCCAAAGCCCCACAAAATCAAGCATCCAGTCTGATGTGGCTGTTGGAACAGTGCTGAAATCACTCCCAACATTCCTTGTGTGTGGTATTTCAGCTTCCAGGTTCTACAGATAGCCAGTCTAGAAGACTGACCAGAGAAGTGTACGAATTATGTGAAGATTGAAAACTTAGTGCTTTAAACAAAATTGTGTAAGAAATTTCTGTTACCTAATTGTATGTAAATAGAATCAAATTATTTTGAGCAAGCCATGTATCAAGAGCTACAAAGGAAAATACAAAACCCACTGTTAATATCAAAAAACTACAAGTTTTATTTATTTTTTTCAAGGAATTTCAAGGTGTACAGAAATGCTGTAGCCTTTATTTCTCTAGATGGCTTTCTTAAGCAGAAAAAAAGCAAACAAATAGCCATCATATGATGTCTTAAAAAACCATTTTTTTTTAAAATATTGGCTCATGCAGTCTGCCCAGAAGCATAGAATTTCCCCAAGACTGAAAGAAGGTCTGTTTTTATGACAGAAATGTATGTTGGTGCCAATAAAGTCTGTTAATCTGATTAAAATGTGGTTTAGTTAGGCCAAAAAAGGTTTGCTTTCAACTGTACTTGGCATAAAAGCTGACAAGAAATAAAAAGCATGTTAATGAAGACATTTAAAAATATTCTTGCAATGTAAACAGTTTTAAAAAGGAAAAATAATTATAATATTGTTTAGCAAATACCCATTTCTTTAATTGTATAAAATTGATGCTTCTATTAATGGGAATTGTTTTTAAAAGGTAGTATTTTCTATAATCAACCAATCATTCATTTTCATACCTCTGGTGTTTTCCTGTTGTTGTATATGTGCCAAGAAGTATTGGCTGTGTTTCTCAAATGTGTGGTGTTGTGATAGCTATATATAATTTTGGAATTCTGTGTCATGCTGAGTTCAGAAAAGCCAGGGCTTTTTGCCACTCCTAAACTAGGAGTTTATGGAGGGTCTCTCAGGGATTGGTACCTATGCCAGTCTTAACTAGGTATTGTCTGATGCCTTGTCTGATAATCTAGACAATGCTATGATCCTCTGGGCTTTAGTAGGCCTTTAAAGAAGTTGAGCACAAAGCATTTCTGGAGAGAGGCCAGATACTTTTAAAACACCCCCTGGAATTTAGAAAGTCAAGATTGTTGCCATTCTATTTGTTGCCATATTTATCTTTTAATGGCAAGTTGCATGATAATCTTAAAAATAACACTTTGACCAAGGTTTTTCCTGCCTTTTCTATCCATCTTGGGACTAAATAACATTATCTGATGTAGCTATTATAATGTTCAATGACTTCTGCCCTTCTCTCCAATCAAGTCTCCTCTTCCTGTTCCCCCCAAAAAATGCCCTAAATCAGAAAGTTTTGGAAAGCTACTATTTTTTTTGTAGTTTCAGTAGCTTGGAATTTAAACAGCTTATATAATTCATTTTGATACTTAATACATGAGCCACGTTGGTGCTAGTTTCCAGGAAAATGTTTTACTAAAATTTGTTGTTCTTGTAATGTTCATTTTGAACAACAGTTCAATTGGAAGCTGATGTGTAGATCCCATGGTGGGTTTGCAGTAGCCTGCACATATGTCTAGAGGTGTAATTAATGGTTGCAGGAGACAGCAACTATAAGAGCTGCAAATGCTCTGCAGGGGTAGTTACACCTTAGATCTAAAATAATTGCATAATACTTTAAAATTTCAGTTTGAGGGTTGGGAAGTACTAGACCTGACTGCAGGTAACTTGAATTAGGTATGGCAATTTGTCCTGTTTTCTATGTTCTTTCACTTGGATCCTGCAGTTGTTTGAGCTGCAGTATTAAAAATATGAAAAGTATTGTTGCTTATATTCTGTACCATTAACCAAATATGGAGATTCAATTTTTTGCTTATTTTGCAGATGGTATCCTGTACAATTTACTCATAATTGTTTAAACTTTCGATTTCTTGGCTATTGAGCTCACTGATGCAGAAAAATGGAGACCACTCGTCAGTGACTCATGAATTGGCTGTGGAATGTGCCCTATAGAAAAGGAAGAAAGCCATAAAGGGAGTTTTCCTCCAGGTGTATTTATCAACAGTCAGGGCACTATGGAAAGACATTGCCGAGATTCCTCTCTTTGCCCAAAAAAGATGAGGGTATTGATATTAGAGGATTCCTTACCATCTTCTATATGCTCACAAACAGAACTGGTGCCTTCCTGACTTCATCTGTATCTGTAGATCACCAGCGTGTTTTTCTTGTGTCATCACGGCCATAATTTCTTTCTGCTTCAGCCCAAAGGATCCCATCAGAGCCTGCCCTTGAGGTAAATCAACAAACTGCAGTACAGTGACTGAGAAGAGCTGTTGGATATTCAGCTGCTTAATCTGACTTAGCATCCCATCCAGGTAGTACAAATCACTTCTGGTGATTGATATGAAGCAACAAAAGAACTTTTCCGAAAATTCCTATAAGAGGGATTTGGGTGCTTCGGATGGTCTTTTCTAGACTTCTTTTTCATTCTTTAGAATTTTCACAAGGGCAATGGAGTATTCAGTAACATTTCTCATCTCAAAATGCTGAAAGATTTAGTTGTTTCAGACTGAAATACATATCTCTGTGTAGGAATCAATCAGGCTAGGGTTTTTGATAGCTAGAACACAAAAATTACCAACCTCATTAATTCTTTACAGTTCAAGACAAGTCTGTTCAAGGGAAAATTCTGTATGAAAGGATGAAAATAAAAGACTTCTTGCTTGGTTTTAAAAGGCGAGATACCATGATCTTGATGAAAGAAAAGGAATTTAACATCATGTCATTCCTAGTAGCTTGTTTCAGATTGATCTTCCAGAAACTGTTCAGCTGTTTCTGTGAGAACACCAATGGACAAAATCCTCAGAATGCCTATTTTCTCCTTAAATTTCACTTTCGATCTTTGTGTCTTCTGATGAAGAGGAGACACAAATCAAACAAGACCAAGTACTCCTCACTGCTATGCTCCTGAAGCTGCAATAGGTGATGTAAATCTGTTTAGTGTATTGAAGGTAATCTGGAGTTTTTCCATTGAATAGGATCTTCTGTGTGAAGGACTATTTCTTACAGAGGCCCTAGACAGATTCCTGTTTGAAAGGACCCTGCAATAAGCTGGGTCATGCTGCTTTGTCTGGGCTAATCTGCTCTGATACCTTCTGTTGTTTTGAATATCTTGATGCCTTCTGTTGCTGGAAAAGAGTATTGACTTAGAAAGTCAGTGGTGTTTGTAGGCTTCAATGCATCACCTGAAATGAAGCTTGCAGTGCTGTGTATGGCATTTTAGTTTTGAATGATAACTAGGATTAGGGCAACTTCCAAAGCCTCGAATCTCAGGAACTTATCAAATTATCTGGTTAAAAAGAATCTTCTATTCACAAGGGTGTCTTTAAGAAGAACTAATACTTTCAACTGCTACTGTCCTTTTATAATGTTTTTCTTAGCCAGCAGACACAGAGCAGTAGACACTTACATTGAACACATTCTGGTTATTGTATTTTATCATCTTTTGTTTTCTTCTGTCTCCTTTACTGGAAGAGGAGAGTGCAAACATCAGCCTGGAGACATCTCTTGGCCAAGTGCATTTTTATTTGTGTTCATCACTTACGCTTTCTGAATAGGAAGAAACAAGAACATGCATGTGGGAGGAAAAGACTGAGCCTCACTCTCTAATCTTTGAAAGTTGGTCTGAAATAATGAGCCAATGTTTTTGTCCAGTTGAAAGGCATAGGAACATATCTTGATCTCGAATTGATGAAAAGTAATGAAATGACAATTTAAAAAACCCTATTTTTGTGAACTACTCTTTCTGTTTAGACTACGCTCTTACCTTAGCTTGAGATACTGTAACCATATGCAGGAACAAAGAAGCAGAGTGTCCTTCTGCGTGCCCAAGCAGTTTCTCTAGAAAGAACTTGCTGATTTTTCTGTTAATTACTTTTGAGTATCAAGGTTTGTCCTTGATGGCTTTATCTGTCACTTGTTTAAAAAACAAAAATGTTTCCTGGATGCTACTCTAACTGCAAAATTGCTGCGGTTTTAATGACAAAACCTTCCCCCCCTCTGCCTTCCCCACCCCCCTCACAATTTTCTTGTATTATTTTGAGCACAATGAACAAAAGAAAGCTTTTTTGAGCAGCAGAAAGCTTGTAATTAAAGAACATGTGAGGCATCTAACCATATGAAGCTATTTTGTTTAGGTGTGTGCTCTAGAGGAGAGGATGAAGAAACACCACCAATTGCCCCAAAATGAGTTAAGCGAAATTCCTCAAATATAATGAGTAATGTACCTTGGTTAACTGTTGGGTCATGCTGTACCTGATGTCTTGAGAGCAAAGAAGAGCCTGTCTGGTAAAGTGATGGTGCCTTTCCTGCCTCAGCACAATGACTGTCCCACATGCAAATGCTTGGCACTGCTGTCGTGCAGAAGGTACTGCAGTGGTTAAAAACCAGTAAATGCATATGTGAGCAGCTATCCCTGTAGCTGTTGGAAGTTCAGTGACTTCTAGTTCTGTTTTGTTGTATGTGGGCTCTGTGCTACTTATTAAATTTCACAGGAGTCTTAACCAGCTTTAAGGATTTGTGAAAAAGAAAATTTCAGCTCTCTTGCACATTTCTTCTGTTTGTTGTTTGTAATTCCCAACTCCTAGGACATTTGGGTTTTCAGGAACAAAAAGAGTAGTATTTTAGAAATCCAGAAATATGATGCAGGAATTTGAGTAGGTTCTTATCTTCCGCAGCAATCATAATCTGCCTAGGTTAGATCAAAGGTTGTCACAACAGCATTAAGCTACTATTAGTGTTCAATCAGTCTGATTTTGGCAAATAAAGTAGAAGACCTGAGATTGGACTAAGGCATTTACAGAGGAGTTGGGAGAGGTGTTAGGAAGTCATTGGTGAGGGAAACATTCAGGTAAGTATGACCATTTCTTCTTAAAAGAGATTATGGGGAGATGTTCACTGCATTGCAATAGATGCCATTTTTAATTCACTTGAGAAAAAGTGAACAGAGGAGAGATTTGGATTATTTTTCCAAGAAATGAGCACTTAAATTTCCCCCTCCCCCCCACCTACATCTACTTGTAACAAACTGAGAGAACTTTCTGGACAAAACATCTTATGAATGATCTCATCTGTTGCTAGATGTCTTAATAGTCTTGAAAGTTCGCAGTTCAACACTTTGGGGTTGGTTTTTTTGGCATCAGAGCATGAAAAAACTGCATGTACTAGTACTCATCTCTTGTCATCCTCCCCTATTGCAGTGACTATGTGTATGTCTCTGTGTGGCAGAAAATGAGGGAATACAGATCATTATTCAAGAAGTTACCAACTAGCACTTTTCCTTCCCCTCCAGTCTTTCTGCCTCCCTACCCTGGAAGTATGGAGTCCCTGCCTCAGCCTACGGCTTCATTCTTTTTCCAGCTGCCCACAAAAGTAAAGAACCAGTGTGAGAGTTTGAAGAAAGAATCCGCTCAGAGGACTGAGTCTCAAGCAAAAGCTCCAGGTTGCAGACTCAGAAAGAAACTTCCTTTGGGGAAGGATCTGCTTCCAGGATTTGCTCGTCTCTTTTTCCTTGGGCAAACAGTTCTTGAAGCAAACAACAGGGTTGCAGGTAGGTAGGGCCCCTTTGAACTGCCATCCGCTGAGGTGTGAAGGATGACTTTATGCTGTTTCTCTATGCATTTTTTTTTGTTGATGTTGTCTTCCACCTCTCTAAGCTGAGAGAGGGAAAGAGTGTGAACATTGTAAAGAAAAAGTGTTGGGGAGAGAGAGAGGAGAAAAATGTTCTGGGCACTTGGAAAGAATGCCTCTGTGTAAGCTTCCTGTCCATGGGTCATATTTGTACTTCAGTTCTTTGAAGCACTAATGACATTCTTGGTGTGACCCTTCTCCAGACGGGAAACTAAGTCAAGAGCAGAAACTGGTGGCTGGAGCCAAGATAAGGCCAGTGATTGTGTATGGTCCATAGCCACACAGTTGTCATCTCCTCCCTGTCTCTTTACACTCCTGCTAGGTTTGAATGTGCAGTAAGGCAGAGATCATCAAATGGGTTTGAAATCTGACATGATTCCCAACGCTGAAAAAGTTCCCCCGTTCTAAACACATAAATACGTTTCTTCCTTTAGAGGAGCCTGTGGCTGCTGGGTTTGTAAAGTCCTTTTCTTTTGTTCATGTAAAGGGAATAGACTGGAATATTCTGATTAAGGGGATATGCTGCTAATCCACATGATCAGCAATCCCTCAGGTGCAGAGAAAGGGAATCAGCTCAGGTAAATTCTGCCTTTCTCGCTTCATGCTGTGCAGAGCAACAGCCTCTTCCTTGCAAACATCGGTAGCCCACAGTCAGACCTTTCTTTTTCCAGCAATGTCATTGCTGGCATGGGAAGTTTATTCTAAATTCCTTTTTGATTTTTAGCAAAAGAAATCACTTGAAAACTGGCAATGAAATTCTGAGGAGATTTTACCAGTTCCTCTTTCGTGCTGAGTTGAAGTCATTTGGAACTATGTTACGTGCATTATTACTTTGGTGCATCTTGTGACTCTCTCTCCCTCTTCATTCCCTCCAAATTGCTTCAGGACACCTTCTAACCTTTATACTGCACCACAAGCCTTCAGCAGAAGATCTTATGTTGCTGGAAGATGACTGGGTTTGGATCTTGGCCTTCCCTAAGCAGGATCTCCTGGCAAAAAAATGGGATTGGGAAAGAAATGTCTCCTTTTTCCATCACACAGAATCACCCTAGAAATGGAGGCCTAGGCAGAAAATTACTTGTAATGCATTGTTCTTTAGGAAATGTTTGGCCTCCCGTGGTCCTTTTGTTACAATGTCATACAGATATCCTTTATAAAATCTAAACCTGGCATCTTCCTATCTGAAGATCAAGTCAATAAATCCAAGATTAAGAGTTTACAGGTCTAATAATTTGGTTGGGTCCTGCTGTCCCTTGCATAGGAGATGCCACATGAATCTGTGAAACAGGGTTCTGCTGTGGTTCCGACTGTTATATTTGTAAAGCCTTTTCTACTTCTATTAAAATTATTAGAAATAATAAAGGTTCTTGTGAAAATGGTATTTAGACTTCTACCTTGCTGGGTTTACTTAAAAAATTTGAGCCAAAATGGGCAATTGGGAAGTAGTGTATCTTTTGAGGTTTCCTGTGGCTTTGTGTCACAAAAAAGTCTGTTGGAACTGTTGAGAGCTATAAAAGTGGAAATCTTAGATTTTTCTTTAAGAGTGAGAAGTTGTTTGTTAGAAAGCAGAAAGCTTTCAGTCGTTCCCCCTAAGGGATTCTGTAGTCAAACTTAATTAAATGTCTTCTAAGATCTCAAATAAAAACCTTCTGTTTGGCAGTAGTGAACAGCACACACAGGCCTGTGCACTTGTGTTGTTTTCACTATAGGAATTTAGTTTCGAAGAATGGGGCTTAGTTCTAATGTTCAGATTAGGAAAGGGGAAAGTTTTGTTCTGAAGCTGAGTGTGAGAATAGGAGGCAGGAGGGTGTACCAGACCCTCTGGCATTAGGTGAAGAGCACTTTCATTTTTCTGTTTTCTGCTTCTGGCAGTTGAAGTAAACTAGCCAGATGCTTGTACTTGAATCCAATTAATTTCTTAAATCAGTTGCCACAAAACATTGTTTTTGTTTTTTAACTAATGCCTAGATCTTTTGTTAAATTCACCAGCTTATTTAAATTATTCAATAGTCTTAACATAGCCCTGAGGCTACTGCTTCATGGCAGTTGTCACTTCTTACTATTCTGGAATGCACTGCAGTCCTAGTACATTCTAAAAATAATTGTTCAGATGGTGCTGTTTAAGTACATACTTATGTAGTGAGCCATTTTCACTGGACTTTCTGAAATTGGCTTTCTGTTGGATGGCTTTTTAATGTCTTATTTTGATGTGATTATCAAACTTGTCTTGGTGCTTCTGTGGTTATTGAGTAAAGTGCTGAATTTATAACCTGGTATTTTTAGAGAACTGATAGTCACATGCCTGTGTTAAACTATGCAAGCACAGTAACACTTGTTAACTTTGAAGTTTAAAATGAAATCAGTTTAATGTATCAAATTCAATCTCACTATAATATGTGGAAATATGTATGTGATGAACTTAAAATTGAGGAGTTGCTACAGATATAGACATGAATTGTGTACTGAACAGAAGTAATCTAGACATTAATAGCTGAAGATCTGTGGGTCTCAGAAATGAATTCTAACATCTGTGACTAGAGTTTTGTGCCAGCAGTGCTTTTAGTTGAAAATACCTGTTTTTCAAATTTCTAGTCCATTTAATGTCTGATATCCTTTGTGCCTTAATAGGTATACTTGCACTTGCCTCAGCCACAGTTTTTGGTCATTTTGTTCTGTAGTAGGTTAATTTAGGACTGTGAAATACTTAAAAACAGGCACTGAGAACTGTTTGTTACTGTCTCAGTTCTTAAAATGGCTTTACTCCTCCCCATCACAATTAAGAAACAAAACCACCAAAACAAAAGCAAAAACCAAACTAAAAAGCCTTTTGCAATTCTACAGTTGGTATTTTGATATTTGTCTTTCACCATAGTGTTAGCATGTTTGTCATGCTCTGAGTTTTACAGTTGGAATCCTGGGTTCTTGATACATCCTTAGAACAATAACTCATGCCTTTGTGTTACTAAATAATAAAGATACCTGAAACAATTTCCTTCTTGTTTATATTGTACTTGCCATAAGTGTATGTATTGAGTGACTCCTCTGACAAACTCCGGAATGCCAGGAAATGTGGAAAAGCACTTGATGATTTCAGATATTTTTAATGCCTGGTACTAACAGAATTTCAAAAAACAGGCCTATTTTTCCTCTTTCTATTCTCTTAAAGATTTCTTTGAATATTTGAGCTACCTAACTCACTTCACTTGATCCTTTATGTCTTCTTTACCAGATACCAGCTCCTCCTAGTTGTTTCATAGCCAGTTAATAAAATCCTGGCTTTTGACACTGTTTTGCCTGTCCCAGAAGAGCTGTCTTGTTTAACTTGAAAGTTTTGCTTTCTCCTTTTCACCTTATGTCCACACTTAGAGCTGCAGCATAAGCCACTTTCTCTATCACAGGATGATTTGAGGAAATACCCTGTAAAGATCAGGAAATTTGAGGGAAATTCTTGCTGATGTTGCTACTTCAGCCAGAGCTAAACTTGTCATTTGTGTGAGAGATGCTTTGTCAGTTTAGTTTCAGGAAGGGAGATGTAGCAAAAAATGTTATTTTTGTAAGCCAGAAAATTATTTCAATTTTATAAACAAGAAAGTGGGATTAAAGAGCATAGGTTTGTATCCCCTTGGGGTGTTTGTATCCCCTTGCTTTACACAGAGGAGGTGGGCAACAAAACATGAACAATTTTGTGATTTTCTGAAAGCCAGACTTGTTCCTTCAGCAATGGCGTTATTTAAGTTGGATTTCATCTTTCAGTCCAGTTTGCAGGACGTGGGGATTTGAGCAGATAACAGCGTCAAAAATATTTTTCAGATCTTTTTTTAATTGAAGAAAGTAGGCATATCTTGGTTTATCAAACATGAAAGCATCCCTGAGTCTTGAAAGAATCAATGTGATTTAGGGGTAAGTTTAGAAAAAGTGTTTTTAACTGAAAGCTGGAAAAAGGCATTTTCTGAAAGCAATGGTGACTAATGGTTGAACCATTCCAGTTTTGTTTGTTGCGTGGACTTTGAGAAGAATTGGCGGCTGCACGGCTCCTAGGACAGGTCCGTAAGTTGATGTCAGCAATGAGGTGAGTTGGTGGGTTGTTGCAGGAATTACTGTTCTACTATTTAACTTGGGTTGTCAATTTGAAGACCATATTAAGTTTGTGATTCTTTTGCTGATGATGGTGACACTTCCCTGATCACTTGCTAATTTTTTTAAAGAATATAAAATTACTGTTCTCCTGAACTGTTCTGTATTGTATTGTTTTGTTTCCTTGATTGCTCTCACATGAGTGGCTTTGCTTTCTCCCTGGTAGAAAGTGACGTTTCTTGTTTTTTCTGTGTACTGAAGAAGTGGAGGTCAGAAGGATGTGTGGGTTTTAGTCTGGTGTTAAAAAACAGTAAGTGAAGAAATTGTACCTGGCACAGATGGGTGTCACTTTCATGGGGGCAAGATTAAATATTGTCTTGAGAGAGAGTTGTGGGAGGTTGCACAGTTAAGGAGACATGTGGCTTTTGGTGGTTTTCTTCTGGGTAACTATTTCAATAATTGTAACCATACCAGTATCTGACCTCCCCTTGCCAGATTCAGGTTAAGATATCACCTGTAATTCTGAAGAAAATAACTTTTAAATAAATAACAACTTGTATGGTAATGAATGGATTTAATGAGATCATAATTGGCTTGCAAAGATAGAAATGTAATTTGTATAGATTTTCCCAAGCTATAACTTTGTTCTGACTTAAACTGAAGTTTCATCATTGGATGGAATTATTTTAGAGCTCACATTAAAGCATCCTTATCCATTTGAATGTTTCAGAGGAATTTTCACATACCTGCTGCTGCTGTGTTTAGAACTTTTCAGAATAGTAAAATTTGAACTATTTTTTCAAATGGTTTCCTGGTCTCTGGTAGCACTTTGTATTACATGAGAAAGCATGACAAATTGATTTGCAAAATCTTTGTGTGCATATATAAACAATGGAGAGATGAAATCAGACGGAAGTGTGTAAGAGTAAATGAAGAACAGCTGACATCAGCACAGCTGCTATGTACAGATGGAATGTTCCTGGATGACTTCAGGATTACAATGAAATTGAAGCTTAGTTGGATACTGGAACAGCACGGGAACTGGACTTACAGGCAGCTAGCTAATGCAGGATCTCTCCCTTAACAGGCAGTAGACTTGACAGAAAATCACTTGAAGCAGCTAGGTCTTTTTTTCCCCCCTATAGGTAGTGCCAGAAAAGTCTGGACTCCTAGATTTATAGCTTGTGTGGTTAGGTTCTCTGGTGTATAATAGAGTATAAGTGCTGATTTGAAGCTTTATTATGCCTCGGGCACTAGTTGTGTTTAGCACCTAGTGGTGTCTGAAACCTGAGTGAATGCTGCAGCTTTTTTTAAGGGAAAGAAAGCAGAGACAAGTTAGAAGGACTTCTGGACTTGTACATTTATTCTTATGTAACTTTTTAAGACCTTTTATGCTTTGGTGGCTGCAACACTTGCAGCTGCTTGAAATTAGGAACAGGTTAAAAAATTGATAAGAACATAGGAATAAGGATATTCAAAGAAAGAACTTACATTAGTTTCTTTCCTAGTAAATTAAGAGTGGTGATAAAAATGAGAATATGCTATACATTAAAAGTGAGTACCTGTTCCTTTGTATTAGTGCTAAATTTTATCATAAGCTTTTAGCTATTCTTCCCTATGCTTGCACCTGTTCTGGAGATTTCTTCTGTTTATCCCTTTTCAATGAATACACTAGTCAGGTCTTTGATACTTCCGTTTTAACTAGCTTGGAGCTGTTTGGCTTCTTAATAAAGCAGCTTGCAAAGGAGAACAATGAACAGTAATGCTACATTTGTTTAGAGAATAAAAACTTCTGTTCCCATGTCAGTCTTCACATCATTCTCCAAAAAGACATGCTACTTTGGAAGACCTGACTGTATCTCCAGTGCTAGCAGTCAAACCAGTGCTTCCAGTGTGAAGTAGTGAAGCTACAGGGCATTTTGTTTGTCTCTCCAGGCAACGTTAACACCCAGATTCCTGCTTGTAGTTGAACTCAAGTTACTGTTTCAGATTAATTTTCTGCCTCGTTCAAAGACTTTTTAAAAACTGTAATTTTGATGACAGTGTAATAATGATACAAAAGGCTGTGCTCCGTGCTCATTCTGTACAAATTTGCCAGTTCAACATTTTTCTTTGAGCTTTAGCACCACATATGAATGGATGAGATAAATCTCAGATCTTTGCTTGCCATCGCTCTTAAGCAGTGAATGGTTTGTATTGCCACATTTTGTCACCCTGAACTGCCATCTGTTTTGTGTCCTTTCTTAAGTGCCTGCTGTTTCAAAATCTGGCCTGCTTTTTTGAATCTGTGTACATTTTTCCTGAAAGAAATCCTCCTTTCTGCTGTTCTGTAAATACCAAAGTATGTGCAAGATGTTATGGCTCAACTAGCTGTTTCTATTTGGTTCTTAGCACAGAATGCAGAATTAGATTGGAGATGTTTGAGAACCACATTGTGTAATCCTTTGGTTTAGTGAATAGTCTCATCAGTTTGATTGACCTGTGGCATTCACTTATTCTCAGGTTGCTACTTTTTTTTTGGAAATTTGTTTTTATGCGGACTTCACTGGAATAAATCATGTAGTGATTGGCTTTCTGTGAGGCAGGTATTCTTGTTGCCGGAAGGATTTTTTTTCTGCACTACCTGAAGGAAAATATAATAGAACTGCTAAAGCCCTGTATTTATTCCCCCTTCTTTGCTCCTGTGTTTACTCATTAATTTCTGACACAATTAAGAGGTTTATTTACTTAGCAAACTCCATCCACGATTTGGAGAATCCATGTAGGTTAGATAAGCTTGGGAGATTAATTGCTTTCAATATGATCCATTATTTAATTTACAAAGTGCATTAATATCAATAAAGCCTCACCCTGTATCAAAATATAGGAATTTACCTTTCGAACTAAAATTACAGTGACTGTAATGTGATATAAATGTTGTTTCTACCTACTCCCTCAAACCTGAACTTCAGCTTAGTCTGTATAAAATTCAGGATGTAGTTATTTTTTCCTTTTTCTCTCTATGCCAAGGAGACTTTGCTTATTACTTAAGACCATTGGATGGTGTTTCAGTACAAACATAACTAATTTGTTTTATAAGGCAAAGGATTTTATTTACACCCCAAATGAATTTCAATTTCTCATTTGCACCTAAAGTTAAAGATTTTTCCCTCAAAATTCTGTCTTAAATATAGTCTGTCATACAAGGATTTTGCTATGGCAGAAATCCCCCTAGTATGAAGTGTTTAGTATAGTATAGGGGCCTGTAGTATAAAGTGTGGTATATGATACAATACCTCTTCTTGACATGGCACAAAAATAATTACTTTCAGAGACTGGGAACTGTACCCTGTTGGGTTTTTTCTCCTCCCTGTTTGAGGTGTTTTAGAAAGGAATAATTTGTACCTGTGAATGGTGTGAAGCTTTGTTAGTGAAGACCACCATTTTTTAATAAGCCTTCTGCCCTTTTTGCCTAGTTGCTGTCTTAGCACACTGACCTTATTCTTTTTTACTATGGTTGTAGTAGTGTCTTCATCTAAAGACAGTAGAAAGATTTTTTTGTTGTTGTTAAATATTTGAATGTTTATATGTTATTTTTTTACTGTGGTGTTAGTGACAGCTTCACCTGTGAATATGTTAGCCTTTTGCTAAATGAAAACATTCTTACAGATCTGGGAACTAGGTATATATTTTTAGTGTTTTTTTTAATAAACATTCTAGTCTTGTATATAGTGGTCAATTAAATACACATATCTTATTAAAGAACTGATTCATGGCACTAGGCATTCATACTGACCTTTAAAACGAGAGCTAAACCCCAAAGAAGCTCAAACTAAAGCACCTAACATGACTGCCTGCAAAAAAACACACCAAGATAGTGAGTTCTCTGAGTATTCTGGGAGAAGAAAATCCAGTGGTCATAAGGAGGCTGTGTTAAAGATGCAGATGATTACTTTTAAAGTGAGGTCATTTAGCGAGAGAGGATATTGTTTTCTTCAGCTCCAAACCCATTACTTTTGGTATCTTTTTAAGTGCTTAGTAAACTAAAAAAATGAATTTGTGTCAATGCCAAGCTCCTGCAGCTTGTAAGAATAAGTTGGAGTGTTGGATCAATTTTGTCTGTGGAAATGGGATTATATGTTTGTATATAAACAGATCCATAGCTATGTTTATTTCTACAGCTAGAGCAAGTTGGTGTGGAATATAATTTTTGTAAACAGCTTTGGGAATTTAGAATTTCTATTTCTTCCATTTGATTGAAAGACTATCAGACCCAGCCTCTAATAATTAAATACTAAGGGCTTTATAACTTTCCCTCAGCTTTTCAAAGCAGTGTTATTATACTGTAATTATCTAGTTTTTGATGATTCAGTACTAATGTATAATCAAAGGGTCTTGTCCCCACAAGGAGCAGTGATCACCCTCTGCAGCAGTGGTGTCCTGTCACTACATAGGGCTGTCAAAGCTTTTTATGCCATCTGTTATTCCTGTGTGCTAATTTTTTGACTTGACCTGAATGCTCTTGACCTGTAAGGGCAGTGAGGTTTAAATGCTGAGCACAGACTGATTAACAAGGCATTAAGTTAGTTAATTCTTTCATTTTTAAATAAAGTATTAACGTGGTTTTGGTGGTCACTGATGTGCATTACAAGTTAAAGAGATAGCTTATGTAAGCAGTGTGGATTTCTAAACCGTTTGAAGTTTTTAGTGGTTTTAGTCCTCAGTCTTAAACTGTGGAGTTCACAGAAGTTAAGTTGCTGAGTTTGCTTGCTCATGGTAGCTGTTGCAGTGTTGAACAGGTATGTTACTAACTTGTTTAAAGAGGAAGGTTTTAAATGAGTTTGTGTAAGCCTTGCTCTGTATATGTAGTTTTCAGAAGGGATTTTCCTGTTTTATAAAACAACACTAGATTTACTAGGCAAGACGTAGCTTTGCCACTCCTGTGGCTTAGTACCTGAGTGCTAATTCAGTGAAACTTGAAATAGTGGGCTAGGGCTTGAGGAAGGTGGGACTCGTGTCCTCTAGATGTTACTGAAATAACATGACCTACAACCTAATTTTTCCATGCTTTCTCAACTTCAGATATGGTGGACTCCAAGTATTTCTCAGTTGCAACCATAATGGTGTATAAGATCAAGACCAAAAGTCCCACTGGAGGAGAAAATAAATTTAAATCCTTATGCTTTAGAAGTAGTTTTAAATGCTGAAGAGCATGAACTAAAGATTTCTGTTTTGAGAAGGTGCTTTTTAGTCCTGAGGCCATCTGTAAAAAGATTTTTCATTATAAGATCTTACATTCATCTAAGAATTCAAGAGGATTCATTAATACCACTCTTAATTTCATGGAATTATAGAATATTCCAAGTAGGAAGTGACCCACAAGGATCATTGAGTGCTCTGTGGGAAAAACATAAGGATTCTGTATGGCTTTAACAGAGGACCTGTTACTGCAGGGCAGCCTCCTTGAGAGGTGGCTGCTGAATTTTCATGGAGATACGGTGCTTATGGATAGACAGGTACTCTCCAACACTGTTACCAATGTGTAGCATCTTAACCTCTTGGGACTGATTTTGATTTATGCTGTTCTGAGTTATGTACCCTTGAAGGACATGCTGGCATTCCTGGTTGACATAATCTCCTGTTGTATGCCTTGCAAATTATGGGGTACCTTCTGACTCTAAACATGTGCTTAATTAGTGTTGCTGTTGCTTGGAAGGATGGCAGTGCATAGAGCAGTGCTTTTCCCACAAATGCTGTGTTGAGCAGTCCTGCTGTGTTTGTTTTAACATCTCACCTGGAGATCTGGGGCATATTAACAGGTTTTGGATTATACTAAACCTATTTGTTACAGCATGTTAGAATAGATGCTGTAGTTGTGGCATGTGTAGGGAGAAGACACAGGCTTAAGGAGAGGCTAAGGGTTCCTGGGAACTCTTAACAATTGTGTAAGACTTCGTACAATAAACACAAGTACTCCAGGTTTATCTTGGCACCCTCTCCAGCTGTGTATCTTTTGTGTGAAAGGCCATTAGGCATGTTTCTGGATGCCAGAATAAGATAGAACAGTTTATTGCTTGCAGGTGGTGCTTCACATGCAGAAATAAATGATTTCTGCTCATGCAGTTACATGACAGTGTTACACAGCTTGGTTGTAACTTTTGAATTGTGCTAACACACTTGGAATCTGGAGTTCTTGCAGCCCTTGGAAATCCCTTTAGGAAAAGGCTTGCAGTCCTTTTCCTAAAGCTTATTTTGATGTTATGTAGACCAACTAAAAGTTCTTAACAGGTTTGTTGTTACAATCAGGGAATCACAATTTACTGAAGAAATCTACTGCTGTCTTGCTGATGGCCTTTTAAAGTAGGATTGAAAGTGTAAGTCAGTATAGGAAATGGCCTCCAAGCCATAAAGACTTTTTTTTGTTTCCATCATGCATATACTTTGGACCAAGTACCATACGTATGATTTTACATGAAAGGAGAATCTGCACAAAGAGTAATTAATGTTGATGTAACAGACTTTGGGTGGTAAGTCATTTCCTCTGTAATCTGAGTGCTGAAATCTCAGCAGTTTGACAGTTTTAAAGTTTGTGTTTCTCTGATCATCATCATCATCACAGAAATTGATAACATTCTCTTTTTCAGTAATATATTTTCTTCTGAGGATTTTAGGCCCTACATAACTACTGCATCTATCTAAAGATAATTTCATGAAAGGCCTCTTGTCATGCCTTCAAGTTATCATGGTGATACTCAAGTTTCAGCATAATTGAATGTGTCAGGACTTAGCATTAATTTTGGTCCAACTTGTTATTTTGATAATGGCATTAAACTTGTATAAATTTGATGCTATCGCATTCAAATTCTAAAGGTATCCTAGTCTATCAGTATGTGAGTAGTTCTCCATTGACACTGATGGTGGGAGCTTTGTTTCCATTCTCTTTTATTGGTATATTGAAATATAATGTAGGTTTATTATAGGATTTAAAAACCCATGACTGTTAATCTGAGTAAGCATATATAATGTACTTAAAAGCTTCTGTCTTGTATCACATCCTTCTGACTTTCCCTGGAAAAAGATTTAAACATTCAAAGACGTAGTCTCTAGAATATCTTACATTTTAACGCAGAGACAGAATTGATATATAGTCCATTATCCACAGAGACTTTAGGTCTGTTTGATGCCAGGTAATGCCATTATAGACATATTAAATGTGTATTGTTTTAAAAAAGTATTTATCCTGAAGAAGCTATTATTCTGCTTGGAATGTGTTTTTGTTAATGAGCAGTGCATGTTAAGTAGACATTGTAGGGCTGGAGACGTAGGGAGTTGTCTTTTCTCTTCAGCCTTACTCTTTCTACTTCTGATTCTTGCTGATAGCCAAAATTTTAAGAGCATTGCCCTGGAAGTTTTTTCCTTTTTAAAAGGGTAGTAATAGTTATCTGTTTTGGCAGCCCACTTTGACTTGGTGGGTAGGACATTGTTCTTGTCAATTCTTCCTCCCTCTGCCCCAGCTGTTTTATTGTTGACTTTGCAAGCAAACTGAAACTTCCTCTCTCATGTTTAATATAGGAATTCTCTGTCCTAGGATCTTCCCAAATTATGCTAAGAGGTCAATGTTTTTGCAAAAGCAGCTTAAATCTGTTATCTTATCCTCTTGTGTGAGGTTTCTTGCGCTTATGTCTTTGTTGAGCTTTAGGCTGCAAACAGTGATGCCACAGCTTCCTTGGGAATAGTACAGGTGGGAAATTAATAATCATAAAGGAAAGATCAAACCAAAAAATAAGGCAGTTACTTAGGGATGTCTGGTATAACCTAAGCATATGGCTGCGTGGGTGGCCATAGACTTTTTGGAGCTCCATGTTTAGAAAAACTGCCTAACTAATATTTGGATGATTCTCTAGCTAGTAGAGCATTCAATTCCAGACACTTGGTAATCAGAATTTTTGTAGTCATGCCTACTGCTCCAAATTCCTGTCATTCATCTGTCTATTTTAATGTGTCTCTTGTGGAGTAGTTGTAAAATTACCCACTGTTTTGACCTGACAAATGGTAATATGTGAGCTCCTCCTGCTGCTGTTCAGCTGGTGTATGGCTGCTTACACCATTGAAGTGAGATGATGTTTCTGCATGGAAGAATGGGGAATGTAAAACTGTATGCTGAGTTGCTATATTTGACCTTTCCATAGCAGTGACAGATAAGGTTTCAGCTCATCACTGCAGTGTTGAGAGTGTGTTTTGTTTATTCAGTCAGATTTTCAGAGCCCCTCACTGAAGTTCAGCCTTTACAAACTTGCTCCCATACAAAAGCCTGTTTTGCTTGCCCTTAGTGGGCTTGCCCAGCCATGCTTCCTTCCTCAGCTTGTCTGGCCAAGCTCATTGCTCCCTCAGAATGTGAATTTCTGTAGAATGTTTTGCACAAGGCTGTGAGCCATTTAACAGTGAGACTTGGGAAACAGGGTGTTAAAAGTTATCAGTAATAGTAGCTCTTCTGCTAGGTTGTACATTATGTCACTGAGATCAAATAGTTTGGAAATAGTGAGGTTTTGATTCAAATAAAACATGCTTCTCAGAGAAAATGGAAAGGAAGAAGGATCTGGAAGAGCTATCACCGCATGTACTGGTGAAGAAGAGCACAGGCTTACTGGAGAAGGCAATATGTAGGAGGCAGTAGAAGGGGGCAGCTTTTTACTCTTAGCATAAAAACCCAGCCCTGCTTCCTCTTTGTCTGTTCCTCTTCCATTTTCTAATTAATTCTTTTTCTTCTGACTAACTCTCTTTTTCTGTACATGAACAGATTTGCATTTTGCAGCTACTGTAACCACTAGGTAAGAAGTGATGAGTTCTCTCGCCTTCTAAGCATAAAATGCTGTTTTATGAATTCCAGATGATGTCTGCAGTTCTAGTTCTGCCTTGCTGAGCTGCTGTCTAATTAAAACTTCAGCTTTCCTCTTATCTCCTATACAACCCAAACCTCCCATATTTTTTAATCTCTTACAGTTCAAATTTCTTAAATACTAGTGGTGAATGAGTTTTTTCATCCAATGATATGGATAATTTATCATAAGTTTTAAAAAACCTGTTCAGTGTTAGGTGTATAATTCTGTGAATTGTGAACTAAAAGAGTTGAAAGTCATTTATTTGCTGATAGACAGTGCTATGCAAATACTGTATGGTAGATCATCCAGTTGCTTAGCAATAACATTAACAGTCATGAGTGTTTGTAAAGCAAATATAATACGATATGGTCAACAAGGTATGTGGTGCTTTTTGTATTACTTAAGTGTCCTGATAATTGTTGGAAAACGTTTATTAGGATTACACATGAGCCAGCACCTGACACTTAAGAGCAACAACTTGAATGAGTAAATCTGATAAATTATATGCCAGTGTTTTTTAATCTAAACCCCCACAACTTGAAACAAGTGGTGAACATGATGGTTTTCCAAATACACTAGCTTTGAACTTTGAAATGTTATTTTCATGGCTTTGATAAATACTCTTGTAATGGCTTTGGATGTTCAGGCTGGAAATACTAAGGGCGATAGGTTATGTGATTAAAAGGCTTCTCTCTGTGTGCACAGCAAAGCCCTGAGGCACAGCAGTGGGTGGGGGAACTTGGTAACTTCATCAGAGAAATGAGCCCCCTGACCTGGCTCCTTCCAGGGCTGTCACTGGAGATTATCAGCCCTTGGGGAGCTGGGTGGCAGACACTTGAGTTAACAGAGGTCAGCTTGCAGACTGGAAGGGGGTAGATGCAGGTAAGCACATTTTGGAATCATACCCAGCTCAGAATGGGATGTCTGGGGAAGGGAAAAGGTTGGGGAAAGGAGGGGTCGGTGACTTTGTGGGGAATGAATCATGGGTAAAATAGAGGAGCAAAGGTAGCTGCTTGTGTGCAAGCAGGTGGCTGCTCAGGATGTTTGTGAGGCCATGCCCTGGCCTCATCCGTGCAGTCTCATTAAACTCTAATTGTTTGATTTTGTAAGGGGCTCAATACTCTGTGTGTGCCTATAGGGGGTCTCAGTGCCAGCAGCTCGAGTCTGACCATGGGTCACAAGGGCCCACGTGGCGGGGTCAGGTAAGGGGATGTGCGTGGGGTGCGATGACTGAGGACAATGAAGCAGGAGAGGGAGCAGGAGAGGAGACTTGGGAGTGGCCATGAAGTCCAGAAAAAAACCTGTGTGCATCTGTATGATACAGCTGCAGGAGCTGGGAGCCCAGCCCAAGTGCTGCAGAGACTCTGGGGTGTGGCTGAGACCCCGTTAGTGTGCATATTTGTACATAAAGTAATGAGAGGCTCTGGGGGCCAGCTGCTGGGTAGAGAGGGTCCAAGACCACATCCCAGAGGGCTCTGTAATGAGTGTCTGCGTGTTTGTGAGGGGGTCTCAGTACCAGCACCTGGACTGGGGCCACGGGGGCTGCTGTGTCCTGTGCTGCTAGCTGGGCAGACCCCGGCTGCTGGGTGAACTGTGAGCGAGCCCAAGGGCAGTTACAGGGCTGGTTATTCTCTGAGTGCACGTGTGTACGTTGTCTCCTAATGGACTTTCACCCCCAGCAGCCAGGAGCGGGAAGAGGATGTTGGTGCCGGCTCTATTTACCCAAGTGCTGAGTTTGCAGTGACCTGTGTTGCCAGACGTGTGTGTGCTGTGCACGTGTTTTGTGCGTGCCTGTGGGGAACTGTGCTCAGCCTCACTACCAGGCCGGACCCTGGGGTGGGGAGCTGGGGCTCTGGCGCCTCTCTTGGGCTGCTGGATTCGGCAGCTGCTACTAAAGGGCTGTGGGTCTGAGAAAAGGTGCCAAGGCTCTAGGAGAAATCTCTCCTTATCAGAACTCAAAATGATCATCTGAGATAATTTACTTCAGGAGATACTAATTCCAGTTTTCAAATGTACTGTGCTGGTGAAACACAGAAGAGAAATTGTAGTATAATGGGAAATAATTTCAGTGTAAAGACTCACAGATGCTGGGGCTTGCAAAAAGTCAGAAGTCTGAGCATACACCATTTATAACTAATTTAGAACATATATACAGTTTAGAATATAAAATCGGGTTAAAAATACAGCTACTAAGTATGGCATATGGCATTGGATAGCATTGTTCCCCTGCTGGATCTCTACTTTTCAGACTGTTCATGAAATCTTTTTGGTAGTACACTGTCATTTATTTATTACTGTTGCACTTTTTGTCTAAGTTGCCTCAAAACATTGAGATCTGACCTTGAAACCTTTTCTATGGGTCCTAGATCTGACCTTGAAACCTTTTTTGTGCTCGTGTACCCTAAAGCAAAACCCATACAAGCAGCACATATTTAAGTGTCTCCCTTTTCTGGGATAGTTCTCTATTTTGATTTAGCAGAGGTTGCAAATCATATTAAGTCTACAATAAGTTTCTCTGGAATTATGTAAGAAACTTCATCTGAAGGAAAGCCATCATTCATAAAACCCTCTAGATACTTAAGCTGTTACTTAGTAATATTGTCTAAACTTACATAAGTTGACAAATTTTTTAAAAATACTTCAGTCAATTCTCTCAGCCACCTGCTTGGCTGGAGGAAATAGCTATCAGTAAAAAAAAAGCAAAAAACCCCCCAAAAAACCCAAACAACTCAACCTTGATACAGAAAACAAGGAAAAGTGAAAAGCTCCTTGAAGCAATCATGAGAATAAATGTTTGATGTTGTGCTCTGTGAAGCTTCAGATACTGTGCTGCAAGGGTGTTTCAAAATGTCACAGGCACTGTGTAAATAGGTTGGTAGTTCAGCCCTATTCTTGTACCCTGATACACCTGTCCCCTTTATTTATTTTGTTCTTAAAATGAGCTCAGACCTCTGAAGAAGCTCACATTAGACATTTGGCATTATTCTAATGTCTCATCTCTTTCAAAGCAACTGATGTAGGGAGAAAATGAGGGACGGTTTGCTTCATACAAAGTACGTACTGGTAAAAAATCAGAATGGCTTGTGCTGTTTGCGGAATGGTATGTAGCTCAGTGGCTGAAGACTGATGTAACACAGTAGAAAAGAGAGTTAAAGGTCTCTGATATCTTAATGGGGAGTAAGTTAATGCAATATATAAAAGCTGAGGGGGGTTACTGAATCTGGAAAGAATGAGTTCATTCAAAATATGTAGGTTGGAATCAAGAAGATGGAAGGAAGGGTCCTCTGCTGAACTTAAAAAAATAATTTAGATGAGTTTTTGAAAACTAGAAGTGCCTTATCTTTAAGTAAAAAAGCCAAACAAACAGATACTAATTTCAGCAGAAGAATATTTTGGAAAGAACATGTTATGCAAACCAAGTTTCTAAGGAGTCTGTAGGCAAAACAGAGTTTAAGACCTGATATGCAAAATTATTCATGTTCTACTGCAAGTAATTATTGGGGGTATGTGTATTTTCAGTTATCTAGTGTAAAGGATTATATTTATCCTTGAACAGATCCTTGTGTGAGAATTTAGAAAGGCTGACACTCAGCCTTGTGTGACACCAGTGTATTGGAATCAAGATTTTGCAGTTCAGATGACCTGTAATGTTCTGGCTCTGGCTGTTAAATATGGGTCAGATCTTTGAGAGCTGTGAGAAGGTCTGAGTTCTGGACGACAATGAACTGATGAAATAATTGTGATACCTGATTTTGGTTTTTGTTTGTTTGCTGAGGATTATAATGGGCACATGTTCTTTCAGCCTTTGTACATTCTTCCACTGTGGGTCCACAGTGCTTTTAATTTGTTTCGTTTCCTGGTTCACTTAGCAGGTGGTGACTTCCTGAGAAGTCACTGACAACTGAATACTGTGGCTCTGTTATAGGATTAAAACTTTGATTCAGAAATCATTAGCTTCATCCTCTTTGACCACTAAGTACTGAAATAAATGTTTTCCATATTATGTTCTGTGAGCTTCTACAAGATACAGCTTGACTTCTAACATGTGTTAGTATTTAATCGTAATTAAAAAAGGGTAGGTCACTTACCTGAATACTTAGATAAGGACTTTTTTCTTGTCTATGTAGTGTCTGCTTTCTGATTAGTCACTTTAAAATGCAAAACACTGGGGTATGGGAACAAACGTCTGCAGTGATTCTGGATTCAGTTTCATGATAATATTTTCCCTTCTACTTGTTAACATAGTTGCATGTCTAATCCTGCCTTCACTGATCTTATAAAGCTATTGGTTCTTTCCTGTTCTTGTTTGCCAAAAAGTCTTAGGCTAAATTAGTTGATGAAAATGTCTCTATTTTGCTGATGCTGAGTCAGAAGTGTTTATTTAAAGATGATGAATTTAGTAATCATCAAACCATGTTTAAATCATCAGGAATGCTAATTATAGATCATCCAACCTATATTTCTGAAATCCTTAATGACTTGAAGTCCAAATCCTCCTTTCTTAAGTTAATAATAAATGCATTTGTTTCAGTTGGAAATAGGTGACTGTAGTTCACAAAAGATAAAACTAGCAATTATGAAGATGAAAACAGAGAACTTCTTTCCCATGACATGGAGGGGAGAGAAGCTGAAGTTGTCTTTTTCCATGTCCTTTAGGGTAAGAAAGGAATAAAAATATTTTGAGATTTTTTCAAGCTATATATATTTTTTTTTTTTTTGTGTGTGTTTACGATGCTTTCCTGTGTTGTGGTATATTTTGAATATTTATTCTGCCTAATTGGTAAGTTTTTTTTCTTAATTTTTGTGACTTCTTTTAGCATTTTTATTAGCTAATATTTGAGGATCATACTGTTGAATATGGGTAGTTTGGGAGTCAGTCCAAGGAAGAAAACAAGTCTTCCATTAAGCCTTTACAACTTATTTAACACTTTATTTCTAGTAAGCATTTATAGTGGTAGTATGTTTTAGTAGGTAGGGGAACATTTCATGGAAAGCTAATTCTGGGACAAAGCTATTTTAGAAAAGAATGAAAAAGTCATCTTCTGTGCACAGACAAGGGGATGGTTACTGACGTAAAGTTTGAGTCTAAATTGTTATCATATAGTTTTTGTCCATTACATGTGATGAGGAAATATCCAGATTGTTGTGCCTGTTCTTTTTTTAATCTGGAAATGCCATTTTCTTAGTGATTGGGAAATGTAATGACGTTGCAATGGTTCTCCATGCTGTTGTGAAGCAGGGCTGTTTTACTGAATGTAGACGTTTCTTACATTTTCAGGGACCAAAATACCATTGTTTCTGGTTTTGCCTTTAAAATGGATGGAAATCTGGGTACTTCCTAGTAAGAATCTGGGATGAAAAGAAAGAATATTAAATATTTTAATGTCTGACTAATTTAGATGAAGGATCTGTCCATAATTGTGCCATATCTGCTTTCAGAAACTGATGATGAGTTCTAGGGAAAAATTTTGTTCAGTTAAAATTGGCTGAAAAATGATTCAGTACAGCTTCCTAATAGGGCATCATTTGTACTTAGTGGACCCTTACACGTTATGCTAACTGGTGTTTAATAAAATTAATCTGGAGTAGGCAGGTACAATTGCTCTTACTAAAGTTAGAGTGTCTGAATTCAAGGTGTTTGAGTGTTGTTTAATCAAATTTTAAATAGAAATAGTGAGTCTATTCTAGGCTCTACTGGTATAAAACAAGGCATTCAATAGTCTTTATTTTCCAAGTGGAATATTAAAATAAAACCAAACTAAAAAACATGTTTTACTGTAGACAAGATGACAAGATGAATATGTTTTAGGGGCTGGGAGAAGTATTGCTGCTATGACTTTATTTTTTCAGTATACGACACTGGCTTCAGGAGAAATGGCAGAGAATGCAAGTGAGATCAAATAGTGCTAAGTTTGCAAAATTTATAATTCTGAGAAATATGGGAAATTCTATGCTGTTAATGAAGGCAGATTTAATATGGCACTATTGCTGATGAAAGGCAGACTTTGTTGCCATGGATATCATTACATGCTTTATTAAAACTCTCCTTTCTGCACTAGCCTACTCCAAGTTTAGTTTTATGTGGATGCATATAAAAGTAAGACTACCTTAAGATTTTTCATGTTTCTGAAAGCTTTGGGGAAGAAATGACTGTGACTCCCCTGAAAAGAATGTTTTATCAGAGGTTTTCTTTAAATTCTACCCAAGATTCAGAGATCAAATATACACACATTTTCTGATACCAAGTGTGAACTTCTCATTTAGTGTTGGGAAGAAAATAAGATTTTTATCTTGATGATGGGAAAAACCCAAGTCCCAGTACCTATTATCTAATTCTCTTCAGTGAGTTCCTGTTGTGTCAAATTACCCATGGTTTGTTACTTTTTTCCTTTTTTTTTTTTTTTTTTTTCCTGTGACCTGAATCTCTCAAAACTTTGTGACAGCAGGGGATTGTCACCTCATTAAACTTTTGTATGGCTTTGGAGCCAGGACAGTCAGTGTTTGAGAACAAATGAGTCTGAGCATCAGAAGAATGTTTTGTGCCTGTGTAGAGTCCCAGTTCATAACTGCCAAGTTTAGGCAACTGCTTATCTTTGGGCTATTCTTAACCTCAGCAAACATGTATTGCAAACATTTCCAGCATGTCTAACCTTGCTGTTAGAGCTCAGTCTAGAGTACAACTTATGGGAAAAAAAAAGGAAAATTCCATCATAACTTTGTGACCATCAAGTTTTTGGAACATTTTAACTATTGGAAGCTGTAGTATAGAAAGGTGAGTTCAGTATTGGCAGTGAGTGCAGAAAAAAGTAACTGGTCTTAAGAGACTTCAAAGCCACTTAATATTGTACTTATGTAACACAGACGTTTTTTGAGAATAATGTTAAATGGGATGATGTAAGGCTAAGATACATCTCCAGTTCACTTACAGTCTTCATGTAACCTACTTGCTTTTTTTTCTCTTGTAGTAATAGCAATGTTGATTTCTACATCTCTAATGTTTCTGTCCTCCTTTTCTGCTGTATTTTGCTTCTGATTTGTGATTGTACAGCGCTATGCCCACTGAGTTACTAATTAAATATATGTCTTTGAACTTTAGCAGATGGCTAATAGTGGTTTAATTCAGGCAGCATTCATCTAAACACTTGAACTGAAACAGCGGTTCAAAGTGATAAATTAGAAAGCAGTCCCAAGCTACACAGGTGATGAGTTTTGTGAAGGTGGTCATCTGAGTATTAGAGAACAGCACCAAAGCATATAAAACTTGTGCAGATTCATAGGCGTGTTTTTAACTGAAGACCAAAGCAGCTAATTCTTGCCTTTGTATCAAGGTTTTTTTGTGATATTATGTATATGTATGTATTGCATATTTGGTATTTTTAGAATGAATTCTACTTGGCATGAATGTTTTGGATCAGTCTCTGGGGTTATTTTTTAGATAGCATCTCTGTTGTCAGTTTGGATACGGCCTTCTTTCAATGCCGTCTGCAGCCTGGATCATGATATCATACCTAATTACAACATAAGTGTTTGTGACCGTTGTTTTTAAATATGTAGTTGGATCTAATTAGCACAATCTACTGAGACAGTTATTGTGTTGACTTCTTGAGATTTCAGGGTGCTTCAGAGCTAGGACCTAGTCCTATTTACATTTGCAAGGCAAGAGAGCAAACAGTACTACAAAACCTGTTGCCTTCTGTCTGATGTATTTGATGGTGTTTTTCACTGTCATTTCTCCCTTTGATACCCCTCCTGCCCTAGTTCAAATGCAATTTGGGCATTTATGAAAGGGTTTTGTGTACTAAGTTTCTTGCTGTCTTTGGCTGTTGCTTTGATCACCTTTGCCAGTGCCTGAGTCCTTCCTCCTTAAAAACATCCATGAGGGAGGAGAGTTATATTTTATTTTTCAGACTAGTGTGATCTCTTACCTTAAACTGTCCCAAGAAAGTAAATATGACATACTAAAGGTTACTGCTTGCAGAGAGCTGAGCTTCTGGTTTGCTCTCCAACTAGGAGTGCAGAAACCAAATAGCTGAAGTAATTTTTCGAACACAGCTTAATATAAGGTATGTTCCGATGAGTTGCCTGCTGTACTTTTGTAACTGTACTTTTGATGAGCCATACAGTTTTTCCTGGTTCTCATATCCTAGAGTTGTAATATTTTGGAAATAGATTACCGGTTCTTTCGATACTCTACTCTTTTCCTTTCTGCTGTTCCAGAAAATAACTCGTGCTGTTTTAGTTGAGGGTGGGAGGATCATAAATGTGTGGCTTTTGGTGGTCTGAATTTCAAGGTCCATACGAAGTTTGCACCATTTCTGTTCACTGCTCTTCAGCATTCCTAAAGCTGAGTCTTTTGGATGGCACCTTCCAACTTGTGGTGGTCTGTCAGGGCAGTATGCTCATGAGCTTTGGCTCTGTCTGTTCTTGTACCATTGCTTCAGAAGGCAGCCTTATGTAATTTTGAAGCTCACCTTCATTTGAGCAGGAGGTTAGACTAGATGGAAGCCAAAGGACCCTTCCAGTCTAATTTTTTTCAGTTATTTTGTGGTTGGTAACACCTGTATTATACTTAACTAAGTGGTTTTGAAGTCTTACATTTTACATACTTGTTTTTAGTGGTTTTTCTTCATTTTATTGGACTTGCCACGCTATTATTTGTTCACATATCTTGAAGGCAGAAACTTTCAATTCTCAAACCTGTAAAACCTATAGCAAGAGACATTTGGTCAAATAAAAATTGCCCATCAGTATTCTTCCCTGTGCATCCTGGCAAAGGTCCATTTTCAGAGATTTTTCTCATGAAGAAAACTTACTGCCTGCTTTACTTTTTTTGGGAAGTAGAGAGTAAAAAGAACTTGACTTCCTCAAGAAAGCTAAGATGATTCAGTGAAATAATTGAATAAAACATTGCTTTGATAATTTAAAAGTATACATTTGGGCTTGATCAGATAACTTGTGGAGTCTACGTGCTGTATTGAAACTACCATAGTAGACAAAACTCCAGGTTGGCACAGTAACAAAAGATTCAGACTCGTGTATCAAATCCTGTTATGACAGTTGATTCTATACTAAATTTGGAAGAGTAGGTTGCATAAAGTACCTGCTTTTCATTGAGTTCACAATATTGCAGGCACATCTTTTTCTGTGAAATACTATGTTCCAGTGCAGGTATAGGTAAGTTAGTGAGGGAGAAGGTGAAGTGGAGGAGTGCAAAAAAAATCAAGGCTTGATCCCTTTTTTTGTGTTTACCTTTGCTGTTTCTTCAGTCACTTGAGTTTCTGAACATATGGATCTTCATGTGAGTTGGAGTGATTGTCTGAGGTGAATCCAGATTTTTTTTTGATGTTGTTTTGTCTTACAAGCTTTCACGCTGCTGGGCTAAGAAAACTAACAATAGTTTCCATTAATGCTTGACCTGGCAATGTGTATGTTCTGCCTGTTCAGAGGGAAGGCCAGTGTTACTAACAAAACAGTGCTGACATCACTTTTATACTAGTGATGCTTTTGGCAGTTGAAGAGCAAGTCTGTGCCATGTTGGCTGATGCTCTGTTAAAACAAACAAACAGTAAAAAAACAAGGAAGGAAAAAACCAAACAACAATACCTTCAAGTGTTTTGTGTGTTCATAAAAAGGAAAAACACTAAGCTCCATGTTCACCAACACTGAAAATGGTTGCACAGGGGAGTACACTCTCTTTAGGCTTCACATTTTTCATAAAGAAATGCTAAAAAAACCCATAAAACCCAATTTTTAAAATGTATTCTAGCAGTAAAAGTCTTGAAAATTAAGACTCTAAAATCTGTGTTCTGAAATAAAGCCTCACTTGTGTGCACTGTGTACATACCCACACTTGTGTGTATTTTCTTAAGCTAGGTGCAGTGAGGGCTTGTTTCTTGTGGTATCCCTGGGAACAGTGGCAGAATTTGAGTGCACAGCATCTCACTGATTTAGTATTTGCTGGCAGGTAACCACCAGCTACTAAAGTTGGACTGGGTCGGAGGTGAGAGTGCGATGACCCTTTGGCAGCTTCTGCTAAAACAACTCTTTGGATTGTTTTTATTTCCTGTCATATGCTCTGAGGCTGGCCCAAAGGATAAGAGTCCTTTCTCAAAGCTGCAATGCTGTGGGCATGCATTTTTTGTGGACTGGCTAATAACCTTTTACCAATAGAAAGGACTAAATTTAGGGGAGTTTTCAGAAAAACATAAGAGGGAGTCTGGTAATCTGATCGATAAAAGGATTGCTTTAGTCTTAGAAATGACAATGGCTTTACAGGGGGAGGAAAGAGAAGGTTTCTTAAATATAATGTCAATTCAGTGTTTGGAAAGGAAAACAAAAAACTAGGTCTCTTATACATTATGCTACCATAAATTGAAATTGTTACTTTTCCCCTTGCTCATGAAGTGTGGATTTTCTGGTGGGACGCTGGTGCTACTCTTGCCTGTGGCTTTTTTGCTGATGAGAGGACTGAGTGGAGGGGGAATGTGTTACTTTAGCTTGATTTGAATTGGCAAGCATGGTATACTGCAGCCTGTCTGCTGTGGTGTTCTGCAGGTTACTCTCCCAAGAAAAACATGGTGTGCTCAGTCTGATTCAGATCACGGTCTCTTTCTGCCTCCATTCACTAGCAGGGTCCAGCAATCAAAGCTGTGCTGGCTTCCTGTATATGCAGCACCAGGGAGATTTTTCTGGGCTTCTCCTGCATGCACACAGCCTTAAATATATGGTTAGGGGGAAAAACCAAGAGGTTTTGTCTCCAAGGTCTTTTTAGACCTTAAAGCGTAGTCACTCACTACACTTTTCCCCTGGTGGATGCCCAGGGGAAGAGGCTGGTAGTGGTAGTGGGGTTGGTATAGCATCCTGGAGGCGCCTCCTTCTCAGGGCAGGCAGAGAGATGAGTTGCTGGTGGAAACATGTCTCAGTGTAAAGGCATACTCTCTCAGAATTTTGGTAGGACTCTGTCCCTGTGAGCTTTCCCTTGGCACTCTCTCTATGCAGTGGGACTGTAGTAACAGAAGGGGATGTATAAACGACGAGTGGCCCAGGCCTAGGGTGATGCACAGTAGCTGGGAATAAATGTGCCCAGCAAGCCGTGGTTTCCCGTATCCGGCTGTGTTCCACCGACATCCACAAAACTGCCTTTCGCTGTCAGTCGGGTTTTGTCTGCTCTGGTGCTCTTATATATATTCCCAGTCTCTGTGTAAAGCCGAGATATTCCTGTGCCAGCGCGCTTAGCCGTTATCGCTGTGGGTGAAGGCCAGATAGCTGAGTCGTTGTGCCTCTGTTCTCAGGCTGTTTTCCGGGAGATAAAGCCCTTTTCTGTAGGGAGGAAGGAGGGGCAGCCTGGACCGCTGCGTGCAGTTCTGTGTGCGTGTCTCACGGTTTATATGTGTAGTTATTTATCCGCAGCAGGTGCGCGGTGGCGCCGAGCGCGGCTCGGGGCCCGCACGGGGAGGCTCCCTGGGCCGGGCCCTGCGGCGGCGCCCGGGCCCGCAGCGCTCTCTGGCGGCCGTAGCGGGGCGCTGCCGCCTTCCAGGCGGCCTTGCGGACTCTGCCCGCGGCTCGACGGCTCCGGGAGGGATGGGATGTTTGCCTCCCCAGCGGCATCCTGTGCGGGGTGGGCGGCAGGGCCGCCCCGCAGGACACGGCGGAGCGAGGCGGTGACAGCGCGGGTGCGGTGGCGTGTCCCGCTCGCAGCGGCGGCGCGGCCGTGGCCGGCAGGTGGCGCGGCTGAGCCACCGGCGCCTCCTCTCCATCGCTGCCCGGCGCCGGGGCGGCCGCGGTGTCCTGAAATAACCGATCCCAGGGGCGCGGGCACCTGCGGCGAGCAGCCTCTGCTGCTCCGGGCCGTGTCCAGCTAATTCCTGAAATAACCGATCCCAGCGGCGCGGGCACCTGCGGCGAGCAGCCTCTGCTGCTCCGGGCCGTGTCCAGCTAATTCCTGAAATAACCGATCCCAGCGGCACGGGCACCTGCGGCGAGCAGCCTCTGCTGCTCCGCATTGTGCCGAATTAATGTGCACAGCGAAAACGACTCAGTGGGTGAGTCGGAAGGGAAGTTCAACCCACAACTGGCCAAATTAGCGGTAGTTAAGATTAGTGGGGAGTGGGTCTGGCGAAGGGCAGTGATGCCCCACAAGAATGCAGATTCTGTTTGTACAGGACAGTTGTGAAATGAACTCAGGAGGTTGGGCAGAGCTTTATACTGACCTTATATATGGGTTTCTTGGGAGGACAGGGTTGATGGAAGTAGTTAATAGCATTGAGGTTGCTTTTTGCAGGTATGTGTCATGGTGACTATTCCACTTTCTTCCAGACTGATTCTACAGAAGCAGAATAGGTATTTCCTATTTAAATTTCACCTTTATTCAGCTTTTAACTTAAAAGATGTTTAGAGCTAGACTTCTGAGGCAAAGTTGTCAGTAGGGGCTTGCCTGATCTTTCCAAGATAGTTGTGTGTCTGACCAGAGAAGCATCTGCCTCTCCAAGCCCATGGACCCCAAAAGGAGGGAAGCATCGAGGGAAGGAAAGGCAATAAAAGCTTTAAAGCTGCCGGGGCAGGGTGGTGTTCAGCAGTGTCAGCAGTGTGGTGTACTAGAATAAATTTTGCTCAGGTATGATATTCTCAAGGTATCCTTAATTATTGCAGTGGCTGAATAACTCCCAAATGAGATGAAGCTTGTGAGAAAAAGAATGAATGGTCTAGAGCTGTATTTACACTTTATAACTTTCTTGTTTGAGTTCCCAGTAATAAACAAGCGAGGCTTTTCTGTTGTGGCGTGACTGTTACAGACAACTCCACAAATAAGAGAGCTCTCTGGGGGCAAGGCTGGTGCTGATAACATTGAGCCTTTCTGCACTGAGAGTGAGGAATTTCTGGTTATGCAAGCATTATGCATTTTTAATTCCTATTTTTGGGAATTACAGTGCACTCTATGGGAAGTTTAAGAATCTGTGTGACTTCTTTGCTTTTCTCCAAGCATTAGATTTTGTACGTGGTCATAGGATGGCTTCTTGTCATTTTGGGGTATTTTGTTTGGTTTGTATTTTGTTTGTTTGGGTTTTTTTTAAAGCTGCATTTGTATTTTAGATGCATACTTGAAGGGGTGATATTAGTGGCAGCTCCATCTTGCTCTAAGTTGGTGCAAAAGAGAAGTGTTCGTTGAAAAAATTATTTGTCTTTTATGCTCATTGTATGGAAAGGAGTGTTTTGTAGGAAGTTGAATTATTATATAACAGGGGCTTTGAGGAAAAAAATAGGCACCTAACTGGTGAAGGGAGTTTCAAATCAGCCTGAGTAACCACTTGCTTTAAAAACAAAATCTAGAATACCTTTTAATCCTAGTAAACACTTTCTTTTATGGACAAGTGGCAATTTGAGACTGAAAACTGTCTAATTGTCTCTTAATTCAGGGTGAAAAGAAAATAATTGGGATAAATGCTAAAACAGCAATATGATGATAATGTTCCAGTTTCTTAAGGTACCTTCTGGTGTGTAATTGAGCGAAGGGTCAAATCTTAGAAAACCAATTTTTTTTCATCTTCAATGGGAGTTGCTAGATATTGAACACTCTTTTTGAGTTGTTGAAATAAATGTAAAAATATCTGAAGCTAAAATTATTTAAAGGTTAGCCTGTGCAGCTTAGGATAATATATAATGATTTCTCCTTGCAGTTATTTTTTTTTTTTAAATCTTGTTATCTCTAGCTTTCCTAAAGGGGCCGGGTTGACCTTTTTATATGGCCGTAGATCTCAGCTTTCCTTACAGTATGGTGTGCTAGAAGACTCTGCATTCTCTACTGAGACATCTGCAGCTCAGATTAATTCTGTATGCTTGGCATCCATTGCCTTCACCTTCTACTCATCTTCTTATGCTTCTCTCATGCTTGGAAATTTGTTTTCAACTGTGTCTTCTGGGAATAAGGGAAAGGAGAACACCTGGAAGGTTTACTATGTGGCAGTTTGGTAAATCAAAGGGAAAAGTACCTGAAAGAATAGAGAAAAGAATACAGGAGAAGTGGGAACAGAGAAATGGATGGGCTCAGAAACCAGCACAAAGCACAGGAACACAAAAGGTGCTACTAAAATCCTTTCCAGAAAGGGTCTCAGTTTCTGTAGCTTTGTAAAGTCATAGTATCTGTTTTAGCTACCAGAATTCTTTTATAATTTTGGGGGTTTTGTGTGCTTTTGCTTTGTTTTATGAGCTTTCCTTTTGGCTTATGCTGGCCACTGAAAAGTCTGCTTTATAGGAAGGAATGATATTTATAGATGCTAACCTTAGCTCAGGATATTCATTCTGCTGTTTCTGTGATTAGTGGAGAAAAGGCAGTGACCCTGGGTGCTATCTTTTGGGCATCTAACCTTGTCTATGCTAAAGTGAGCTTTAGAAACACCACTTGATACCCAGTATGTGAATTACTTCTTCTAAGCTTGTGAGCAGACCTTTTTTTAACTGTGCACTTACCTTGCAGGGTGCCTTTGAATGGTCCACACAGTCACAAGTGAGAAATCCATGACTCTAATGGTACTTTTGAATAAAATAATTGGATAATGTTTTATCTGTGTCAATACCTCTCTCTTGCTAGGCACAAGTGATTCCGTCACTTCTTGAGTGACCCTGAAATAACAGGTTTAATGTTAATTGTGCTTGCTGTTGTGTGTCTCTTAATATGATAACTTTGATTATAACTGAGATTTTTTTTCTTTTTTTTCTGCTGTTATTTCTGCCTTCCTGCTTATCTTCATTGGAATGTGGTTCTTCAATTGTTCTGATAAACTTCTGACACAGGTAAATACCAGTCTGTTTGTATCTGTGTTTATTGAGTATGCCCTTTGATTAGCAGTGTGCAATGAATCTTGAATCAGATATGCCACACAGATGTAGACTGGGAAAGGGAAATGCTACTGCCATGATATGCATCTTTAGAAAATATAATTAGCCAGGAATATTTCTATCCTTATCTGCTCTTTCTTTTTCCTCCTTCACTTTTAACAACAGTAAAATAGATATCCAGATAGAAGATAACAAAATTTTGTATTTGCTTTTTCGCGGTAGTATATCCTGCCTGGTGTTTCCTGGTGGACATTATGCTTGTAATGGAGTTGGCGTGTATGTAAGGGGGGGGAAAGCAGCCTAGAAAGAAAAATGTTTATACAGTCTCACTCTTCCCACTCTGCCAGTCACTCATTTCTGCCTTCATTTTTATATTGCTCACATGGAGTAGCAGGTGGTAATTTTTGGTGTTCCTTCGGATCCAATGAAAAGGAGGAGGCAAAAACATGTGGGCAGAATAAAGTAGGCGAACCTTTCATGGTGGTTAGTCGGAGCCCATTGTGAAATACAATAGTGGAATATGTGTAATGGAGTGAGAGTAAAGGAATGTTATTCAACTTGTCTTGTTAGCTGCATTCGTGCCTGTTATTAAAACATGTAAAGTTCACCCTTTGTCACCGGAAGGCCTGTTGCCATGAATGCTGAGCAGGTTACTTACATCTTTGGGCTTAGCTTAGTATGTATGTACTGATAAGGATCACTGCAAAGGTTTAATGGGATATTGAACTGTTCACCAAAGGGGAAAGTAATAAACTTTGATTGGTTTGGGTTTTTTTTTCCCTCCCCCCAACTGCCTTGGAAACAAAACTCCTCATTCTTTTAATTTGATAAATTGATATTCAGAAGCCAGAAGTACAGAGTGTTTTTGGAATACATTTAGAACCCATCATCTTTGCCACTTCTGGTGCATTTTTCAGTGAACAATATGAAGTGTTAGTCATTATTAACTGCAGCTGAAATGCACATAGGTCAATAAACTGGCATTGCATCCATCCATCTGTCCTGCCCACTCAAAATGGCTGTGTTCGGAAGAGGAGTGAAAACACCACCGCATTGTTCAGAGCTCACACGGCAATGCTGCTCTCCTAAAAACTCCTCACACGTGCGGTGACCGAATCAGTTGTGATTATGGAAAGATGGATGTAGGCTGGGTTTTTGCTTTGGATGATGCTCAACCAACCTGCACTGAAGGGCAGCTGCTGTGCTGGCTGCAGGGGCTGCTGGTGCATGCTGAGCTGCAGTGCCCCTGGCAGGACATCCTGCATGCTGGAGGAGCTTTGGTGCATGGCAGCAAAAGGCAGGACAGCACAGTTCAGGGCTGGATGTGTTATTTTGGAAGGAGCTACCCTAGCATTGTCACTTTAGCCCTTTCCAGAGGGGTAAGATGAGCCATGGTAGGGGTCTTGGCTAATATAGCTGGTTTACTTCAGGTACTTTAGGTTAAAGCGTTTCTCTAGTACACTGTATTTGGAGTATGAACTAAAGAGGGAGTTGTCACAGGCTGGATGTTTTTGATCATGTACATGGAAAAGGGAGCTTGAGAGTCTGAAACTTGTAAAGTTTTTTTTCCCCTTTTTCTTCCTCTTTTCTAAAAGTTGTCATCATAAGACAGTGATCCCATGGCATTGGTTTATCAGTGGAAGTGCTGCTCTGCCAAGAGAAACTGCTGGGCTTTGGCAGCTGCTTGCTGTACATTTAATTTCTCGATTCTTCCCTTCCTAGATTTCTTTTTTTTCCCCCCCTTGAAAAGTATGGCATTTCCAGAAATGCTCTTTCTGTTTTTCAGATGTTGTATTAAATGTCCCAAAAAAATAACATCTGCTGCTACCTTTCTTTTGGGTACTTTAGCCAATAATTCCTTTATTCTCTTCACTCCCTCATGCAGTTCCTGACTCTTCTCTCTTTAATGCTTTGTTCTCCTAACTGTTTGGCTTGCCCTGATTACTTTTTCCCCCTCTTTCTTCCCTGCTTCCACTTGCCTTTTGATTTTGAATCTTTGCTTCTTATTTTTACAGCTCTCTTTAGTTCACTAACATGTTTTTCTAGTTGGGAAATCTGTGGTTTGATGTTTTTCCTGTGGTTCTGTTATTTAATATTTAATTTCACTATATATTTTTTAGTCTCAGTTGTAGTGTATATAAAAATAATCTGTCTTCCTCTGAAATGCAGTGATATTCTTCCAAGTGCTTATTTTGTTCTCCCAAATATCCTTCATAGCTTTTTGCTCACCTGATTACAGCAATTCAATTCAAGAAAACCATTGATAATTACTGGCTATGGAACTGACGTCCCAGTTTCAATGCATCTGAAATGTTGTCGCATACTGTGCTTCTGACTGATAAGGGAAGAAGTGAAAATATTTTCAGAAAGTCTCTGAAGAAAAAGCTTTGTCAAAAGCAGCTAATTTCAGAATTACTGGCTGTTGTTACATAGCCAGATAAGAAAATTGAAGGTGATGACTTTCAGTCTTTTCTGAAATAAACATTGGCAAAGGCAGTCAGTTTAGAATTATACCAGAATAGACACAGCATAAAAGTTAAATGTTCATAATAAAAATAATGAAGTATTGGACTAGTGCTCTCTTCCAATGCCTGCTAAAGGAGCTAATGCTTAATGTTAGGGTGTTGTTGACACTTGAACTAATATAGCTTAATCATTCCTGGTGGGCCACTGATGGGATTCATTACAGGAAAAGACCTGTGTGGTATCAGTGTCTCCAAGTGGCAGGGTATTTAGTTTGCCACCTGTGGTGTTACTTCATTGATGCTGTTTTTCTGTCAAATCTCTTTAAGCATTTCAGTAGGTTTCACAGCATGATGGAAGTAATTTGGGCAAGAACAGGTAACACACAGAGTGCTTGTCAGACTGTGAAGTTTCAGTTTCAGCAGCAAGCTACACCTTTCCTTCTTTTGCATGCCCAGCACTTGCCTCATGCTGCTCATGAGAGGTCCTGGGGTGGTTGAGGACCCAAGTGCTTGGGCCTGGTGGAGTCACCTTCTCTTGGGAAGCAATGTGTTGAGGATTTTATTCTGGTTTAAACATCAGAGAATCACTTTTTAGCTAGATCTTGCCTTGCAGAATTTCTGGCCTAATTGAAGGAAGAGTGACAGGATAACAAAGTGTTTTTCCTTCCATGGGAAAATACTTGGCATGGCAGAGAGAACCCCAGTCCATCTGGTCTCTGCAGCTTGCTTAGAGCAGTGAGGGTCATGTTAAAAGTGCTGTGCCCGTGATACCAAAAGGGCTTGGTTACTCGTGTATGAATTGGTGCTTTTGTAGTGTCTCAGAGATGATGTTCTGCTTGCCTCCTTTTGTAATCAGGCTGACTTGTTAAAAATAAGACAGTAGCCTTATGGCTCCCAAAGCTTATTGGGCTTGAACTGCTGCTTGAGTACAGGCTACTCTCTGAAACCTGAAATAAAGGAAGAATTCTACAGCTGTCTTCTCCCAGATTTTCCTATCTTGATAATGGTTAGAACTACATTATTCTAAATCTTTGATTTACTCCTTTAATATGGATGTCATCAAATGCTCAAGGAATGTCTGCTGCAATTTAGTTTTGTAAAGCTACAGTATTACTAAGGAAGAATATCCTAAGCATAGCTTTAACTGATTCCTGTTAGCTCACACCCAGTAATGAGTCTCAGTTTGGAGGTTTAGGCAGGACAGAGATTTAGTCTGCAATTTTCCTGAGGAGGTTTTGGATGGACCTTTTCAATGGGAAGCTCTGAGTCTTTCTTCATGGTGCATTTGTCTGTCAAAACTGTGAGGCTCCATTTCATGGACTGTATGACTGGCAACTACAACTTCATAGTATTCTCAAGTTCTCTCTTGTATGCTTGTGTTAAATGCTGATGTGTTTTGGAGGGCCGGGTCCTTCCCCTCCACTCTGGCTGAATTTCTGCAAATCCTTCATTTTCAACTCTCTATTCAGCCGATATAACATGCAAAATGAAATTGTCAATCCCTTGCAGCAAAAAAATGCTGAGCTGTTGTTAGGTGCTCTGACAGTTCATGTTCATCAGGCTTCTTGTTAATCAGAGATTCTGCTGGTTTGTGTTTCACAGGTACTACAGCAAAGAAAAGGAGCACTCACTTTAGACTAGTATAACAAAGCATAGCCAGGGTAGAGACATGCCTTACTTGTAGAAGTGGAAGAGATACTGAGCTTGTCCCCTGTAGGCTTAATCTCATTTTACTCATCTCCAGAGTACAAAAAGCAGTAACCAGTAACTATTCTAATTGGCAGTGTTTGTTCAGTATCAATGCTAACAGAGTTGCACAGTTTGAATATGCTTTGATGACATTTGTTCTTCTGTATGATTAAATGACAGAAGTTCAGTGACTTTCAGGTAGTGGAATGCAAAGCACTCACTCGCAGATGGCTCACTGTAGTTCTTGGAGGAGAAGACTGACTCCTGCAGCTGCTCCTTCATGCTTGTGCTGGCTTCCAGGTGTTTCTAATGTGTGTTCTTAAATCAGGGCTGCTCTTGAGATTTAAAATCATGTCTCTTTCGAAGCCAGGGTGATTGATGCTTTGTATTTGATGATTTAAAAAAATGTCTCTTCCCTGAGTAATTAACTCCAAATTAACCAGTCAGAATTTTACAAAAACTTCAGAACTATGTGATGTAAGTAATTTATTGAAAGGAAAATAAATGACCAGTCCTTGGAAAAAGGTTCTCTTTCTTCATTAAACATTAAATTATTTCTTCTTGTACAGGAACTCCTCAAGCTGCTGGTTGCTGGCAGGTTGGAGGATACTGTAGGAAAGTTGCATTTATCTGCTTGCCTTTTGGGGTTCCCACTTAAATATCTGCCTCTGGCCATGTCTAGAAGTGGTTCCCAGGCTAAATGGATGTTTCAATCCAGTGAGATCTTCCCCATATGTGTTTCTTGCTGTTTCACACAGGGAGGATTTGCTTTTCAGCAATATATGTAGGGGTACCAAGATGAAAATAAAAATCAAGTGTAAAGTAACAGGCTAAACATGTGCAATTGTAGTGTTTATTTCCGTGTAACTGAAACCCATACCCTTGGTATCACTTGGTGCTGACTATGAGGGATGTATAAGAAAATTCCTCAGATGTTCAATTAGGACATTAATAGCTAAAGACTTTTTAAAATTTGCTTAATGATGGACTGAAAGTATCTTCTCTAACTGCACTTCATTATAGTCATTCAAAATACAAAGATAGCAAAAATACAGCAGTGATTTTTGCTGCTAGCATTTGGGAATGAGATACTTCCCAGTTTGTCGTCCATGTTCTTGCCTTTCACTTTAGAGCTTTGGTTTTCACTACAGTGCAGATGTCTTTTTACAGGGTTTTTTTTTGTCCTTTTTACCTTTTCTTGTCATCAAAACTGTTTCCTTTGATAATCCGGCATGCATTGCTTTACTCACGGGTTCTAATGTTTTCTGAAGTCAGTTTTAGTTTTTGTGTGCTGCTGTTGCTGACTAGCAGCCTTGCAAAACCCTGTGCCAAAGCACTCCATGAAGATTGATTCAAAACAGGAGGGTGCTAGGTAACAGGGCATTAAAAATCCTGTAGGTTAGGATGCAATTGATGTATGGGATATCTCCTGTAACAGTAAGCACTGTACCTTCATATAAAGGTTTCTTTGCTATATTTGTAAAGTATTTTTTTAACCTCTAAATATCTTAAGAATTGCATGTTTGTAACTTTAAAGTCTCCAGAAGATCTGGAATGTCTGGTATATTTTATGCTTTATCAAGCACTCATAGGCACATCAGAATTTTAAATTTATTCTTTGTTTGTTGCATGAAGTCAAAATTGATGTTTGTTGCCATAGGGTACTTATGTCTGTAGTCTAAAGGTTGGCTCTATTTTCTGCTTTGTCATATGGTGAAGTCTGCATTATTCAAACAGTGTCCGAAATCCTCTATAGAACGTGGAAAGTGAACCTACTAAATGTTTACCCCATGAAGGTATGGCAGCTCAATCAGTGATGTGTAACATGCTGAGGAATGTGGGCTGAAGTGCTACACTTTATTCAGACTGACATTAAATTCTGCTGGATGAATGCCAGATTAATTCACTTACAGGTTAGATTTAAGCTTAGGCTGATTCTTTTCTTAATTTATTTTTTTTTAAAGCAAAGCTGTCAAGGAGTACCACAAACCAAGAATTTTAAAATAGGCTCCCTCTTCCCCTTTGGACATAAGAGCTATGGGTGGAGGAGAACCTAGGTAGTATCCTGATGCTCTCATGCATGAAATCTTGTTTTTTGTTTCATTAAATGTTAAAATTTGCCTGTATCTGATGTTCTCATGTACCCAGAGTGTTAATTCATCTGTGTGCAATCTGTCACTTTATATAAGAGCCAGGATAGTTCAGGACAAAGGAGGGAAAGCATAGCTTGATGCTGAATTCTTCAATGTGACAGGAAAAGAACAAAGATCCTTGTACTTCAGGCATTTTTCAGTTGCAGCTAGAGGCTATAAAAATATTCAATCTCTTAAATAATCCAGGTGTTTTACAATTTCTTTGTGGTTTCTATATCTGTAAGTTGTTGACTACACATAACTGAGTAATGCTTTTAATTACTTGAATGCATTGGAACTAACTTTGTCAAATTTATGGGAAATGCTTACAAAAAAAATGACATAGTTGTCAGAATACCTGCCTCTGAAGCAGTTGTGTTTTCACTTTAATTTGTTTTCAGTCTGGTAACTGACAAAGCATATCCTTTGCTGCCTTTTGTGAAGGTGAGAAATGGAATTGATATAGATTCCTCTGGCGCACAACCATCCCCCAAATAAAAAGTTGATTAATTTGAATCAGGTGCTTTTAGATCAGTGGTATGGAAATAATTTTCCTTGACATAGCTCAAGAAGTATCATCAAATCAAGTCTGTGAGTGTTGCCTTACTGTAAAGTCATCACCAGAACTTGGGCTGAAGCATGAGGAAAGGTGATTGGTGTTACCAGAGATGGAGCTAGCTGTGATTTTCTTTGTGAGGGCAGCAGTGAACTTGCTGCTTTGCAGAATGAAGCAGCTGCATATATGCTGCAGTCCCACATCATGCATGCTTGGGTGTGCAAGCTTATATATGTATTTACTTTTCACTTTCAATCTGACTCTGATGTGGCTTCTTCTAACAAGCAGAGCAAAGTACAAGAATTTTAGCAGAAATTCATGAGAAGGATGCTGCAAAAATAATATTCGCAGTAGTATCTTTTAATTTGTGTTTGAATATGTGTTGATAGTACATTTATTAATCTTTTATAAATTTTATTCAGTGCTTAAACTTGTGTCTCTTAAGAAATTCCTTTCCCCCCCCATGTAATCTAACATTTAGTGATCTTTGTTGCTATATGGGAAACCCAGATTTGAGTCAGTACAGCTTTACAGTGGTGTGTTATTCAGACGTGCACAGCTTACTGGACCCTGTTTTTAACTCTCATGATAGCTGCTAGCATGATGGAGCTCCTGTTCAGAGAGCATCTCGGGACAGGAAAGGAGGAAGTAAAGACTGGAAAGGTTAATGTCACTGCTTTCTTCCCTTTCCCATGCCAACATATGTCAGTGTGTACTCATAGTTTCAGGCATCCTGGAAAACACCTGTGACCAGTGCAGGTACTGTATGCACAGTAGGTATGGAGAAAGATGGTTCTCCTACCTGGTGTCGACTGTGCAGCTTTACAGGCAACAGAGATGGCAAGAAACAGCGTTAGGAGAATGGCATCTTAACATCTGTCAGCTCTCTTGGTGCATTTCTGTGGGACACAGACTTAGCTGAGCCTGACTGCCTCTGCTCAGCTGTGTACAATGTCCAATGGAGGTTGTAGCATATCTGATACATGGGATTGTGTAACCAGCAGGATTCATTAGGAGTTATTGCTGTACCAAGTCTCCAGCTCTGGAAGGATAGATAAGAATGCCACTCAAAGTAAGATTTCTGTTTTGGTTCAGCTTTTTGGAATTGGTTTTGAGCATTCTTCTAGTCAGCTTGATGCTTCAGCTCTTCAAAATAAACAAGATTCCATGCTATAAGTAATACTTCATTTTGAATACTGAAGTTACTCAATAATACTGGGTCAGACTTTCTCAGTAGTTGTTTATTGGTGTTTCCTTTGTTCCTTGTTTATTTTTCATTGAAGCCTGTTGACTTTGATTCACCTCCCTCTCATATGTGGTTGTATCCACTTGAAGCTTTCAAGAGTAGCTCTGCTTTCAGAGTAAACATCCCCCTTTTAGGGCTGTTGTATCAGTCTGCCTCTTCTCCAAGGACCAGGATCCAGGAATACAACTGCTCCACCATCTGAGTGGTCCCAGCTCTGTGCCTTTTCAGTGGGAGTGAGAGGAGAATGCTAAAATCAGCCTTGACTGTTACCCATTCCCATGCTGTGCTGAGAGATGGACTTGATATAATAAGAGAAACTTTTATTGTAAAGTGTAACTTGTCAGCTTCAACTCCTTGGTGTGCCTTAAAAGGAACATTATGCTCTGTCCTTGTAAAACAAGCATACAAGGATCTGGGAAGACTGTTTAGAAATATTCTGCCCTCCTTCACAGTTAGTACATCTGAAGCTCCATTTAAATTAGCTGAATTCCCTCTAGGCTTTGGGAATGGGGAACTAATCCCACTGCACCCCTCATTTCCAACAATTTGCATTTTTTCTTTTCTTTGCTTCCTTACTACCTCCTAAAGAAAATATTCCTTGTGTGAGATGGCAGACTTCTTGGTTCTAAGTAGGATTGGTTTTAACTCTCCCTTCCTCACCCAAGCCAGACCCCTTTCTGTTTTATTGTATAATACCTGCTTCTCTTGGCGTTAATCACCTCTTCATCACCTTGGCAAGGTACAGCAGAAGTGCAGGTAAATAATATATGGCCATGCTCTGAGCCAGCTGACAGAGGGCAGGTTTAGATCAGACAACAGGAAGCAATTCTTTACTGTGAGAATGGTGAGACAATGGCACAGGAGGCCCAGAGAAGCTGTGGATGCCCTATCCCTGGCAGTGTTCAAGGTCAGGTTGGATGGAGTTTTGGGCAACCTGGTCTAGTGGAAGGTGTCCCTGCCCATGGCAGGGGGGTTGGAACTAGATGGTCTTTAAGATCCCTTCCAACCCAAATCATTCTATGCTTCTAAGAACTTGTTCAACCCTTCCATTTGGTTTCTTTCCAATGTATTCTTGCAAGGCAAATCTACTTGAGGAGACACATCTGACATCACTTAACAGTCAGCAGTAAGCCCAAGTAACATTTGCTAGGTTGGATTTCTGGTTTTGTCTCTGCATTTGTGTGGTCTTGGTTTGATGGAAGGGTGTAACCATTGTAATCAATGCCCATGCTCTCTGCTGTGGTGAGAGTTCCTGCACACATACTGCAAGTGGCTGGCTGTTTCTGTGGTAAGGGGTTCTCTCTCACTCTGCAGCTTGCCTGTGGAGTAAGGAAATGAATCTTCTTTGCTTTTCTACGGTGTACTGCGGGTACTTCTTTTCTTAAAGCATTCAACTGGGTCAAGAAAGGAAAATGCTTACATTGAAGCAATTTTGGATAATGGTATCTGTGCATATAGGCCCATAGTTACATGGCAGAGAGTTACTACAATGCACCAGAACCTCCTTGTGGCAATCTGTGAGGAAGAATATGCAGTATTTGATTGTATTTTGGCTTGATACATGATGAGTTGCTATCTTTATCTGGCTAACTAGATACATGTCTCCAACTCTCATCACTGGCTCTTTTTAAAGTAGCAATGACGGGCAGGATTTGTCTCTAAAATATTTTCTGGCAAACAGGCTACTGTCATTTTTGTGTCTAATTAGAATTGCCATTAAGCCTTAGAACTTTGATTTGAGAAACAGTACAACTTGTGCTGCCTTTCTCTAAGCAGAATTAGCTACTTGTAGTGATTAATATGTGCTTCACAGAAAGTGGGAGCAAGTTGAATCAGCTTCAGAGTTGATGGATTTGGCACTGCTGAGAGAAGATGCATTTGTTTGAGATTTGAAAACGTAATCATGAAGATTTTAATCTCTTTTGATGCCTTATGTAACAGAACACCATGTGACCTCAGGATCTGTGGTGTCACTGTTTGCCCTTCTTGTTTTTCTTGATCATGACCAACCAGTATTAAACTCAGCAAACTTTGAATTGAAGCAAGTGGATAATCTTTAACGGGCAAGGCTTTGCGATTCTTAAAGTGCTGCAGAATTCAGGACCCGTAGATAATAGTGGAATGCTAATGCTAATCTTACAGCCACCAAGGACTGAGAGGTATTTCTTCTGACCCTCCATCTGGGGGAAACTAATCAGCAGGTACTAAAAAGATACATCAATGAAAGTGGGACTTCTCCAGATACAAGTGCCTGACCAAATAATCATGAAAGTGTTATTCTTGGAACTGGAACAGCATCTGAAGAGGTATTTGTAAAGTTTTTAATATGGACATGCTTGATTTAGTTTTAATTTTTGGGGGAGGTTCCTTTATTTTGATTGTGCAAGTATTTAAAACTTCTAAATCAAGGTGCTTGGCACTTGTTAAAACTATTTCAGGCTAGGAACATCATACTGGTTGAGAGTACTGTCATGCAGAGTTGATTACTTATTCATAGGAAATCTACATGCCTTGAAATATCTTTACTGCAGTATTTAAAATAATCCGTATTATAAAACATTTGCTCTTACAGTGCTTTTATTTCTTTTTTCAAAAACCATTATTCCAGTTATTTCAAATCTTAAGTAATGTAATATTAAACAAAAAAAAAAAGAGAATTTGAAAAATCAGGATTTGAAACTCATTATCAACTAAGTTTGTATTCATTAAAATACTTTAAAATACTTTTCATATATAATATGCACTGTCTTCTGTACTGTCACATGATTAAAGGAAAGTTTAGTTAATCAGTCTTGTTAAATGTTTGGAGAGAACTGAAATACAGCTTAGTCTTCTGCAACCTCCTTTTCCGTATTTACAGTGAAATATGATCTGCATGTTTTTTATGTGGTTCTTTCTTGTGTTTAAAATAAATACCAAGTAACTTGGTGAATTGGAAGAATTATTTTACTGAGTTAAAAATTCATGACAGTGAAGGGAAAAAATGCCCTGACTCTTCATGTTGCAGAGTTGTTTTTCTGTGTGCAGAAGGAAAATACCCATCTGTGGGAGGGAGCATGGAATTTGTTCCTAACTTCTGATCTCTGAACTGGTGCTTTTCTTATGCCACACCCTTTAAATCTAAACCTCTTGATCTTATATAAATGTTTACATATATCAGCTAATACATTCAACTTCATATTTTTGTCACGTTATGTTTGTGGTATTGCCTGTGGAGAACAGCTTTCCTCTGTGAATGGTGTTGCTTTGAAGAATATAAAATTGTACATTGGAAAACTTTTTTTAAAAGCCTAGTTTAAATTTTTTTCAGTAATTGATAATTTCTGAAAACATGTTAAGCTTTCAAATGAACAGTAAAATTGTAGTAAATTAATCTGAGTGCATAAGGATAAGTATAATATTCTATCACTGCAATTGATGTGTACTGGGAACAGTTATGTTATGTGTGAGCAGCACATGTATGTATACAGCAGTGACTGCTATAATGTATTACTGAACAAGTATTGAGGAGGTTGTTTCCTACCATCAACCAAGCTATTCCACAGAATGTGTCATGAAAAAGGTGTGGTGGAGTAAACATGTAACTTTCTTTAATCTTTTTGCATTATTAAAAGGTTTTGTTGTGACTGACTTTTACTGATACACACAGGAGCCAGATGTAGCACCTCTAGTCATAAACCAAAGTCTGCATCTGCCAGCATTATACAGAAAATGGGGACAGTTTCTCCTGTAGTCTTACTCTGCAAGTTACTATTTAGTTTTCATTTGCCTTTGTTTCCTCTAGTTTCTCTTGCAGAGATGCTGTTTTTCTCCTGGTTATTCTTCAGTGAATTCAGGTTGGCTGGTTGTCCTGACACCATAAATAGCAGATGCTAACTGGCAATTGCAAATGGCAGCCTTTCCTGGCTAATATTGTGTGTGACTATCTGTTTTTTTTTTTTCTCAAAACTGACCCTGCTGGATGCATGGGTCAAATACAAAGAAGCATTCAGCTTTTTCTGGTGTAGATGCAGAATTTGAGAGTGGGTGCAGTTGTATGTGGCTTTCTGGAGGAAAGAGAAGCAATTCTAGGGTCAGGCATCTCATTTAAAACTTAGAGAATATGGATACAGCTGGTGAATCTTTTCCTTCTTGCAGTCCTTGGTCAAGGGCAGTTTGCAGCATACTGAGAAGGACTTGTACTCTTAATAAAATTAAATACTTTATGCATATTTTGCATTTTAAGTTTGGCTGCCAGAATGGAGTCCAAGATTCAGAGTTTATGCTCTGGAGCTCCACCAAGTTGTTTTGGAAAAGCAATCCCTAATGTCTATGTGCCGTTGGGGAGCTGTCTAGCACTAGACAGCTGGAAATGCTGATTGTATGGGTGTGCAGGAGCTGCAGCCTCTTGTGAAGTGCAGACTGCAGACAGATGGCTGTGTCCACTTTGGATGTACACCACCATCTTTCCATATTCATACAGAAAATAATACTGGTGTGGCATCCTCCATATTTCTTTTTGGAACTTGGCTGGAAGTGCAGATGGGAGGACAGAGGGAGATAAATACAGGTCAGAAGATATTTCAGCCTTTGCCTGTGGCATAAACTGGAAGGAGAGAGCATTGGGTACATCTGTTAACTCTTAGGATGTGTAAAGTGTGCTATAGTTGCTTAAAATACATGAATAGTGAAGACAGGCATGAAAGCATCTGTCTTGCTGTTATATTTGTCATCCCTATCGGAACATCAGTAATTTAAATTTATTAAAAGCATACCTAAGTGATGGGCAGGTGGACTTGGCAATGTTAGGTTTTAGTTGAACTCAATGATCTTAAAGATCGTTTCCAACCTAAATGATCCTATGATACTGTGATATCAAGGGATAGAAAACTCACTGTGTTTATGAGCTAATGTTTTTACTCTTTTAAAAAAAGAGGCTTTAATTCATCATTAAGTAAATATTAGGTAGTTGTACTCTAATATGAAAAAGTAAAACAAAAGTCTAATAGCCCCTTAAGTGTTTTCTCTGTTTGAAGGTATTTTTTCACTCAAGTCATATCTCAGTCCTCCCAAGGACTGATTTAAAGGATCCTTTCAAGTACCTTGACATCTTTCAGTCTATCAGTATAAGTAAATTCCCTCAACCTCGGAATCAGTTTAATGTTTCTGTACTACCTGCAACAGTTTGTTGACAGCTTGTTATAAAATGCAGAGTTCTTCAGAAATAGGGCTGAAAAAAATAGGTTTGGGCAAATCAAGAGCCTATCTGAATGGCAGCAGTGCTACCCTGTGACTCAGACATTCACTTACAAATATTTTTGTTTGTAGTTGTCATGACTGCTTGTACCTGAGCTGCTGATTGATGTTACTGTCCACCTGGTGAGGGCCTCTATCAATTAGTAGTAGCGGGGAACAGTCAGAGAGGAATTCCCCTGTTCTGTATCTTGTGTGGGAGTGAGGAGGCATGCCTCCCTGGATGGGACATTGCCCAGTGTGGGTTTTAGAAAAGATCCTTCTGTCCTCTGTGCTTGGTGGACAGCAGTGGCTCCTTGGTTCTGTCAGTGGAGCTGGAAGAGGGAATTTAAATTCTGTGTTGCAGTAGGGATTTTCTCTCCTTCCTATATATTGAGAGTAGTGTGGCAGCTCATTGTGTTGTTGCTGTAAAAGAGTGGCTACTGGGCTAACCCTGTGTAAGAATGAGGAAACAATTCCTGGGAGCTGTTTTGGACTCCATGCATTTCTAACTGCATTACTCAGACTTCTGATACTACAGTTACTTTGGTTTTGTTTTTGTGGGGATTGGGCTTTGTTTTGAATTGTTTTAAGCCACAGAGCTTCAGGGTGTCGTTATAATGGTAGTGGTTTCTGGAGGATGAAGTCATTGTTTTTCAGAAGTGTTAGGTGCCTCACATAGTATATACATGAGCCTTGGACCTTATATATAGAAAAGACCCTTGGACATCTAATTAAATGGTTTAGCTGGCTATTCACCAAAAAACATGCATCAGCAGTTTTAGGGAGAGGACAGGAATGCTTCATAAACAGGGTGCCACTTGTAAATGTAACCGTCACTGTGTAAAGACGATTACCCAGATGCTGATTAGGTATGAAATGATAGGCTGCAATCTTTCCTTTGCAAGTTGTGTATTAAAAGATAAAGAGAATGTCTTCTGCTGTTTGCAGAATGTCTAGCTCAAGGGCAGCTAAATGTCAGTGGTGTGTGCCCTGCATGGCCACCATGGATCCAGCTGTCTCAAAGTGCTTGCTGCCTTTAAGCTAGATGATGCTGTCCTGTGGAAAATTAGAGCTTCTTACTGCCTGAGGTTCCTTTACAGGATCAGTAGAGTACTGAGGAAGACTGGCTCCCATTTAAAGGAGAACCAGGACTTCAGGATATACAGCCTTTTGTAGATGACCTGGACCCATGCCAGCTGTTTGCAGTCTCTGGCCTAGAAGGTGCTCCAGGGACATGTTCAAAATATGCTGAGCCAGCACACCTGTGTTCTGTTCTCTTTGGTTTGCAGTGTGGCAGGGTTTCAAGAAAGAAGTGTTGTGCTAAAGTAGGTAATACACCCCTAAAGTCACAAGGCAATCAGGTCAAATTATACTTTTGATCAATCTATTCTTAAAGTAATTTTTAAGTTTTGAAGCATACCTCATTTCATAGTTGTACCTACTTTCCCAGATATCTTGTATTCTATTTCAAATCAGTATCACTTTACAATTTTTTCCTTCAGCAAGGAGAGTGTAAATGGAGATACTCTGTTGGGATTTCTGTGATTGTGAGTCAGCAGGATTTGTGTCTCTTAAATCACTGAAGCTGTGCCTGGATTAAGAAGCCTGAGAGTGCTTTCCCCCTGCAGAGTTGAGCTGTACCTGTTTCTTAATGCTGTACTGAGTTTGAAGCATGGGCATTAATCAAATTCCTCTCATATGCTTGTTTTCACAGATGGGGGGAAGGTACAGGTTAGGCAGGAAATTATCCCACAAATGCTCAACTCAGTGGCTGTTAAAAGGAAAGTAAGATTTTGGGGTACACTGCACTGCAGTAAATCAGGTCATATTCTTATTTGTTTGTGGAAATTCTCCCCATGCTTCCTAAATGGTAATGGAGGTACATGGGGTTTGATTTCTAGAAATTAAAATTTCCATTTGGGTAGAAAAATACCTTTAAATAGGCTACAGAAAATTCAGCCTGTTAAAGTACCGTTCTTCTTGGATGGTACAGAAGGTCTTGAATTTTTCCTGTATTTTCTTAGTAAGTCACCAAATTATGATAAACTGTGGGTTGTGGCATTACTCGAGCAGAGTATTTTGACCACTCGGAGATTAAGAAATACGACATTTCAAATTTGTATAATATGCATGCATTGGAACCAGGGGAGTTAAAGTCATTTACCTTCTTGTACATTGATACTGCTGATACGTGTGAAGCCATTTGCTGGTGATTGCAGAGACTGAAACTGTGGGAATGTAAATGGGGAACTGCATAGAGGTCGATTGTCTTAAAATACTTACTGAGGAAGAAAAGTGCCGCTGAACTCTGAGCTTATTGTCTTTATTTTTCTATACGAGTAAACAAGTTGCAGTGTTGGGATTTTATTATTATTTAACAGAATGACCTTAAAATGGTTCTGCACAGCAGGGTGGTAACGAGGGATCTGCCACCACAAAAGCTGAGAAGCGGCCGATTTTCATCCTCGTTCACGGCAGATCGGATTCCGCATCCCGGGTGCTCCTTTCCCACACTGAGGACTTACCTTTTGTTTCTGTACTTTTCATCAGCTGTTCTTAATAATTTCTGTAAAAGCTGGGGTAGGGAACTTCATTCCCAGCTTCCTGAAGACCATAGGACAACCCTAGTTAATTGCAGAAATTTTGCCTTTTTTCCTAGCAACCCTGAGTTGGCTTCTAGTGTGATAGGCTTCTGTAGGAAACATAGACTTAATTTCAAATTTGTCACACCAAAAAATGGCCATCAAAGGGCAAACGATATTCAGTGGGAAGTGCAGACCAACTGTTAATGCTATATAAATACTTTTTTAATAAGCATGACTACATTATTAGCTGATCCAAGATTTTCAATATACTTTCAAGGATAACAATTAGAAACCGGGGAGGAGGTGGGAAAAGAGGAAGGAATGGATTAAGGAATTTTTTTAAAAAGGCATAATGGGTGTAAACTTTATAAGGAGCTGGGGACTGGGGAAATGAAGAGCCTCAAGATCCTCCATCTCCCCCTTGCACAATTAGCAGTACTTAGTAAGACATAGTTTTCCCATTTCATGAGACTTGATGAGGCTTTCCTGCAGCCTTAAGGAAACAGAAAATAATACAAGTTCAAAAATAATAGAAGATGACCCCTCTAAACTATAGGTAAATTTGGCTGATTTTTAATTTGATTACTAAACCCACTGTGTACTATTGAAGGCAACCCAGGTTGGTGGGTGTCAGCCATTTTCTTGTAATCTCTTCTGGGCTGTTTGTCCCCTGGGTCAGTGATGCTTTTTAATACAGAGAATTTCATCTTTCCAAATGCTTGTCATGTCAGTGTGCCAAAACACTCCCAATGCTTGCCATGTTTGTTATGTTAAGTGTAACTTAAAATGCTCCAGTGACTCTTTCCTTCCCTCGTCATTTAATTTTGGAGTATGTGGTTGAAAAATCTGTTGTACAGTTAGAATAAGTGGGATTAAATATTTGTGTAAGTGGTTTTTACTTCAGGGTGTTCTTGCCTTTGAGAAAAGCATTTACACATGAAAGGTACACAGAAGACTAGGGAATTGAACACTCTTTCTATGCATTAGATGTTAAATTATTGAAGCCAAATTTCATGTAAAGGAAAACTAAATTTGGGTTGTGAAACTTCAAGGTTGTAACATTTTATCACTCTTCTATATATGCTGCATTATGACACTTAACTTCTTTCCTACACCCATCCTGGAGACAATGTCAGCATGCAGTGCAACATTGTGTGGAGCTTTCTGGAGGAAAGAAAATATTCCTGGCTCAGATGTCTCACTTAAAACTTTCAGGATGCTAACATGTTGGTGGATTCTTTCCTTTGCAGTCCTTGGTCAAGGGCACTTTATGGGATGCTGAGGAGGAGGGCTTTCACCTGTAGTAAAGTCAAATATTTCACACCTACTCATTTAAGGGTTTCTGAAATCAGGAAAGCCTGTGATTCCCAAGCTGCATGTTACTGCAAATGCATAACTTCTTGAAATTTAAAGTGGAGTAGCATCTGGATGTAATTTCAGGTTTTGAGTTATGATATACCTCAGCTGGCTCTGTGAGAGGACTTTGAAACTCATTGGATATGTACAGAGCACAGACCTTCATCTCAGCCGCATTGCTAGATGGTTATCTGTGGATGATCTCGGGAAAGGGGATGCCCTACATCCCTCTCCAAGCATCAAGATTGCTTTAAGATGGCTCATATTTCCCTGCAGAGTTCTCTCTGATGGGTAGCAAGTGGGTCATCTCTTTGTTTGGCTGTATCCAGATACTTGATTGTAGACAGTATGTTTTGTTTTGTCAGCATTAAAATTGGTAGAATCATTATAATTCTCATTAAAAATAACTAGGATTGACTTGGTAATTAGTTGCCTGTCAAAGAGAAAGAGGATATCCTCAGAGGAACCAGTGAGAACCTCTCCTTGTTTTTCTTTTGATCTTACATGGTTATCTTGCTTTAAATGCAGTCTTCTCTCTCTTGTGCAGAGCTCACAGCATGATACTTCTGTGTATGCACTACGATCAGAGATACTGCCAGGTTATTTCCAGAGCCCCAGTAGGGTGTGTGTATTCTTTCCACTAAATATTTATTTAGTTATGCTTGCACATCTGGAAAAAAGAAAAAAAGAAAAAAGTATTTACAAATACAGCACTTCATTTCACTGGCATATTGCATAGCTTTCCCTTTTATCTGTTTTTCCTGGAACTAAACCCCAATTTCTAGCAAACAAATAAAATAAATTATAGATGCAAGCAAGATTACTATGGAGGAGGAAAAGCTCACATTCACATTTAGGAAAACTGAGAGAGTACTGTCTTGTAGAAAGAGCTTTTTAAATTTAGCAGAAGTACATAAATTGAAATAATGAGTTCAATCTAGAAATAAAATAGAAGTCTTTTGGAGCTGAGCAGTAAGTTCTTAGTGGCTTGGTTTCTTTAAATCAAGATCTTAACTAAAGGTTTGGAGCTGGAAGAGGAAGTTGGCTGGGATTTTGTGATCTATATTTAGGCTATCTGAAGATAGGGCTTGTGTGGGTGGGGTTATTTTGTTTGGTTGTTTTTTTGGTTCTTAGTCTATTAAAAATATGTATGATTTACTGTGGGAAAGAAAGTTCCTTGGACAGCTTCTCCAGTTATGTACCTTTACTGAGACGAAGAAAAAAAATCACGGTCTCTTGAAGTAAATAAACCTTTAGTCCTTGATGTCAAGTACAGCCAGAGCTTTCACTCTCAGTTATTAGCTTGGCACAATTTTGCATAAGTTGGATGCTGGGAAGGTTGCTGTCACTACACAAAGAATTTTGAATCTATGAATTTTAAGGCAGAATGGTACTCTGCCATTTATTCTCCATTTTTAGATGCCAAGTGGAATGCGCAGTCAGATGTCAGGTAGAATCTAATTACTGTAGCCTTTTCTTGAGTAAATAGCAGATTTTATTTTTAACCTCTTCAGTACTTGCATTCTGCTGCTGAAAGCTGCAGTTGCAGTTCACAACATCTGAGCCTGTCTGAGCCTAAGATGAAAGTGTGCTGTGACAGCAATTGCTGTTTTTCTAATATGGTTTCTGGTGTGGCATCTTTGTAACATCATCAAAAGATGAGATTTACTTTATGTTCAGAAGATGCTTATCGAGGGCTTTTAATGTTGTCATCTGAAGGGAGCATACACTGACAAGGTACTTAAAAGATAAATGTTTTAAGTTAAAGAACTTTTTAACACGCATGGAGAAACATGACAAACGAGGCTTGCATAGAGACAAAATGATTCTGTGCTGTAGTTTACCTCATTACGTGCTTAAGATGAAAAGCACTTTCTTCAAGTTCTTAGCATGAATAAATCGAGACAAGAGGAAATTATTTAGTGGGAAGAACGGTGTTTAAGAGCTGAAATATTACAAAAGGTGACACGTGCTAAAAAGTCTTTGACTACTGTTTGTATGTTTAATTTAAGAAGTCAGTTTACCTGAGGATCAAAGATACTGGTGAGCTACTCGTTTGCTGTATTGTTCTCTACCCTGCTGATTTCTCAGGAGCCCATCTCGAGTCTTTTTGTGTTACTTTATGCAGTTTGTGAACACCTGGGGTGCTCTGAAGATACGCAGGCTTCCAAAGCATGTGCTAACAACATGAATTTGTCCAACCCAGTGCAGACCTAGAGAGCCTTAACCAAACTGAGGAATTCTGCAGCCTTTTTCACCTCTGCTCCCAGGAATTAAGGCTTTTACAGGAGGTGTTAAAAGAGGTGGTTATAGTGTTTTGAGCAACACAGTAGTAATCTTGACGCCCTTCTAGACAAAAACTGAGTTTGGAGAACTATCGTCCTTAAATCTTCCATATACTTTCTTATTTTATAAATGAGACATTTGTTAAAAACAACAGCAAAAACCCAGTCCTTAGAGTTCAGTGTCTGTCCTTGTCAGGCAGGGATGTTGAACTGAGAACATCAGAGATAGTGGTGCTGTCCCCTCCTCCCAAAAAAATTTCACCCCAGTTTTGGAGATTAAAGTTATTTATATCATGTTTTTTTTTTTAATTCCCTAGATGATCAATTTTCTCAGCCATAAAGGGACACTTACGGTTTGCTTTTTTGTAGAGTGGGCAAAGCAAAGCATGCATATTAATATGCAGTCCTACTTACGCAGCTGACAGCTTTCTGTTGAATCACAACTCTGCTTGTAAGCATCTAAAAATAAATGACAGATTTTGTTAAAAGCCCACTGAAGTTAATGGAAGATAGTTAATGAGTTTAGTGGGAATTTGATTTAGGATCATATATGTTATCTCTCCTTTGTGAATATTAATATAGATTAAAGATGGCAGTGTTGTTAATTTAGTTTGAGAATGGTACAGTTTTTACGTTGTAAACAGAATAATGGCATTTGATGATTATCAGTCGTTACAGCAGAACGAAAAACTCTGTTGGAACGAATCCATGACTTTATTTCTAAATGTATGAATGAAACCAAATAACAATAGTCTGCTGTCTGTCCTGCAACAGCAAAGCAGGAGATTTTCAGGATACGTCTGTCCAGGCCTGTGAGTTTGCTATCTCCAAGTTATTTTATAAGAGCCTGATTTGCAATGATAGGAAATAGCTGGTTTTGCACCTACTCTGCCCTTTTTCTGATAAAGAACTACAAGGCACAGAGGTTGTCCCAGAGCTTTTGTCCAACTGCAGTTTTGTTAATTGTGCTGAGTAACTGCCATGGGGAGGAGTCATTTAAGACATCACTGACTTTGAATCCCAGCCTGTCATAAAACATGAATTTAGACCAAGTCGAGGAGTTGATAGAGATTCCAGTACAGATGACGTGCTGCTGGCACTGCCTGTCAAAGGGCTCACTTGATCGCTGGTGTGTAGTGAGTAACCTCTGCAGAGAAAGTGCTGCGGGGAGGTGTCCGTGTAGCACGTGGGTCCTGCTGCTTGTCCCTTGGAGGGGAAGCCGAAGCCTGATGCACGTGTTCAAATGCATTGCCTCACTTCACTTGCTGTCACGAGTTTGCAAGTCAGTACAGGGAGGGATTTTTCTAAAACACTTCCTTTAATTTTCAGCCTGTTAGCTGCTATCCTGTGCAAATTCCCCACATATCCAAAGGGTGGGATGAGAGCTGTGCCCTTGTAGGATGTGAACCCTCTCTGGTAGCAGGAAGGTGGCTGTGAGGCGTTATTATTCTTAAATGTGACCTCCCTGTGAACAGGATTAGTTTGTACTACTCTGCTGGCATTATTGAATGAAAGAATAGTAGTCTAGGACAACATAAATAAACTAAGAAGGATGATGCAGATACGCAAATGCTAAATTTAGCTTTAAGATGATTATTCCGTGCCTCCTGGCTTTCCTGCTTCTCTGGGAGCAGCACCTGTGATGTATGTGACTTGTAGCTCTTGAAGAGGTTTGCTGTAGAGAATGGAAGAAATTTTTTTACTTTTTTTTGCACCTTTAAGTAGTGTAACACATGCTGAAAGTGCAGGTCTAGACAAGAGTGGTTTTAGAGATTGGCTGTTTCTTGTGACAGTATTTGATGGTGGTCTAGTCAGCCTTGGGTCTCTTTCTAAGCTGTTACTGGTAAAGAAGAGCACTTGGATGGGCACTGAATTTAGTTGCTGTGTTCCATGACACATGAGAGCATAACATTTGTTGAGAAAAACACCACAGTTAGGTGGGAGAAGGATCTTATCCTAAATCATTAATGCACGTGCTGCAACTTTTAAGACTAAGTGCCTTACGGTGCAACCTAAAAATAAGTGAATAGGCATTTTTCCTATTACTGCAGAATAGTATAGGCCGGCTTGCTAGAAATCCACAGGTTTGTGCTGTATGGGCTTTTGTAGACGATCGGTGGCTGAGTATTTTTTTTTAAAGGCTTTATGGGCTCGTAAGGTGTGTGTAAGGGATAAAGGGGGCTCGTAGCCGTCTGAAAGAGTTTTATCTGCAGTGTGTGGGCATCCTCCTTTTCCTGCTTGGGATGGGCGAAGCGAGCAGAGCTGCCGGGTACGGCTCCGCTTTGCGGGGCTGAAATGTGCGGGTTTCGGGCCGAGGCGGAGGTACGGCTCCCTGCATAAGCCCTGGGAGGCGGCACCGGGACTTTCCCGCTGTCGCGCGCCGATAGGTGGCGGTGTCGGCGCGGCCACGGGCGGCACTCGGCGCGTCCCGCGTTCCCGCCGGGCCGTGCGGGATTTCCCCGCCGCTCCTCGGGCCCGCTAATTATTTTTTTTTTTCTCTCTCTCTTATATATATTTTTTTTGTTAATTTTAAGTCCCCCTCCGTCGCTGCGGGCAGGGGCCGGCAGCGCGCGTGCCGGGGCTCGCGGAGATGGCGGGACTGAGCCTTCTCTCCCCCGCCCCCCCGCGCGTGCGGGACCGCTCCGCGTGGGCGCCGCCGGCCCGCGCCGCGCGCGGCGGGGGTGGGGGGGGCGCGCTAATGAGATGCGCGTCGCGGGGCGGGGCCCGGGAAGCGCAGCCAATGGGAGGCGGCGCCGGCGCATAAATGATGGGGGGGGCCGGGATGCCCGGGTTTTGTGCTGCGCGGCGGAGCGCTGACCCCGCTCGGAGCCGGCCGAGCGCAGCCCCGCAGGGTCCTGCAGGGTCCCGGCCCCGCCTCGCCCGGCGGAGCGGCCCCGCACGCACACACGCCTTTGCGAGGAGCGAGACCTGATTTTTTTTTTTCCGGGGAGCGTTTCTGGCCGCGGTTGCATGAATGCCCAATGTTGTAGACCGGTGGCAATGGATCTAGGAGTTTATCAACTAAGACACTTCTCGATTTCGTTCTTATCGTCATTGCTGGGCACCGACACCTCGTCTCTGAGGCTCGACAGTAGGTAAATAAGTGTTGTGTCCGAGCGGCTCTGCCGGCGCGGCGGTAGCGGGGCAGGTGAGCTCCGGGCTGGCTCCTTTGTCCGGGGGAGCCGCAGCGGCGGCACCGGCGCCCGCCTCTCCCCCCGGAGGTGCTGCCCTCCCCGGCGCCCAGCGCTTCTGCCGCAGCCTGCGATTGAGCTCCATCTTTATGGTCCGTCGGGGGGCAAAATGTCGGGATATTTGGTCGGGGCTGAGGGCGGGGGGGCTCGGCGCGGCTTTACAGGTTGCTTTGCTGCATTAGAGCATCCTGGTGAGGCGGCGGCAGGGCACCGTGAGGATGACTTTCTCAGCCAACTGGCTACCGATGCTCGCGTCTCTTGTTTCTTAAATAATTCAGCCGCCGCTAATGTTGTATGTTTTTTCTCTTTCTTTCTCTCTTGCAGTTCTTCTGGTGCAAGCGTAGTAGCTATCGACAACAAAATCGAGCAAGCGATGGTACGTACCGATGGGGCATAAAACCTTGTTCGTGCTTGAAGCAGTAAACAATATGGGGATAGAGCGGCGATGCCGTGCTGGGACGCGTTTCGGTAGCGGAGCCGGGGACGGAAGGGGAGGCACGGCGTCGGCAGCTTTTTTTTTTGTTATTTTTGTTTTTAATTGATCAAAGGCTTCCCGCGGGGAGGAATGCGCACGTTTGTGTATTGATGCCGGGGAGGGAATGACGGCATTGCTCTTTGCTACTGCCTCCCCAAACGATTGATCCTGGCTCCATGCGGCGGCGGAGGGGCGCTGCTGGGTAGAAAGCGTAGCAGCGTATTTGTGGGGTTTTACAGTCCCAAAAAGAGGACGTTTTTGGGGTACTTTTATCTTTTTAATTCCTCCTCCTAAGCGCAGGCGAGCGCAAGCCTAGCAAGCGCATCCCCCGCGGGCTGCAGCCGGGGCATCCCCCGCCGCTGCGCCCTTCTCCCCGCGGGCGGCACGGGCGCTGCGGTGCCCGGAGCCGGCGGCTTCGCCTCGGGGGCCGCCGCGGCCGCTGCCCCGGCCCCCGCCCGGCGCGGAGCCGGGGGCCCGGCCGCCCTTTGTTACTGGAGCGGTGCCTGGAGCCGCTCTCCCGGGAGCCTCTCCGGCTGTTGCTAGGCAAACTCCGAGCCTTTAACTCCCGGCTATAAATAACTCGGCCGCCCATTGGCCGCCCCGCGCTCTGACGTCACCCGCGGCCGCGCGCGGACGGCGGGAGGGAGGGAAATGCGGCAACCTGCGCCCAGAACTGGCTGCAGCCGGCGCGCGCGGGGGCGGGGCCTGGCGCGGGGGCGGGGCCGCTGTGCAGGCCGGGCCGCACGTGAGTGCCGGCGGTGACAGCCCGGCACGGCTCGGCTCGGCTCGGCCGGGACACCGGCACCGGGGGTCACACTGCATAGCGGGCTCCGGCGGGGCAGGCTGGCAGCCCGGGCCGGGCGCTGCGCTGCTAACGCACACACTCTGTTCTGCCTTGCAGGATCTGGTAAAGAGTCACTTGATGTACGCAGTAAGGGAGGAAGTGGAAGTCCTCAAAGAGCAAATCAAAGAGCTGATAGAGAAGAACTCGCAGCTGGAGCAAGAAAACACTCTGCTAAAAACACTTGCCAGCCCAGAGCAGCTTGCCCAGTTCCAAGCACAGCTGCAGACGGGTTCTCCGCCTTCCTCTTCCCAGTCACAAGGGACAGCACAGCAGCCTGCTCAGCCAGCATCACAGGGCTCAGGGCCTTCGGCATAGCTCAAGATGTCATCGCCATCATGATTGCTGGCTTCTGGACTGTCCAGAGTGAGGAGGACTAGCGGGAATCCGCCACAGCCACCCTTCATCCATTTCAATGCACATTGCAACCCAGACTGAGGACTCCATGCCTTGCACACATCAGGAGAGGCTTCTCCCCCTCGTATTACACACTCATCTGTCTCTCTCTTACCTCCCTTACCCCTTTGGCTTGAAGGAGTCTGTGTTCTTAGGTTGGTTGAATAAAATAAACTTCTTCCAGAGAATTAGCACAAGTACACTGGGGACTCAAGCAGCTTCTGCAAATGGCTGAGAAACGAAGCTGCATGCCTGAATTTTTTTGGTTTGTTTTTAAATCTTCCACTCATCCAGTGCTACAGCTGATACAAGTGCTTTTCAAACTTGGAAACGTGAAGAAATAGACTGGAGTAAAAAGTGATGGCTCAACCCCCTGTAGTGCATTGGGGTTCCAAAGTGTGGACTGGTGCATAGGATCTAAGAGGAAGAGGGAGAAAGGTAATCTCAGTGTTTAACACTTAATTGTCACCTGAAACCTTAAGTGCAAATATTTGCACCGTTTTCTGAACCAGTGGACAGGTGCATAAAGCTGTATTATATATAGAAAACAGGTAGGTGACAATACAGTTGTTGGGTCATAGGATTATTACCATGAAGGTTATTTGCCTACTGTATATTTGTGTATTTAGTGTAATTACTTTGTAAAATAGAAAACTGTAACTATTTAGGTTGTACAGATTGAAGTTTAGTTGTTTCATTGGCTGATCTGAAGAAGTTTGAAAAGTTTTTTTTTATGCTACATAAATAAGAATGCACCTACGCAACTGTTCAGAATTTGGCAAATTAATGCTGTTTGTGTAACTTCTGAAGTTCCCTGGCTGCTGATTATCTTGAAGTAAATCATTGTTCATTGTAGTTTGGTTCAAGATGGGGAAAACCACTCCAAAAATTATCAAGCCCTGCTAGCAAAGAATTAAAGAAAAAAAATTGGATTTCCCAGTATGGATTTTTTGCATATGATCTGTATAGTAGTATGCATATGTTTTTGTGCATGTTCTCTACAGTTGTAACACGTCAATGTATTTAACTGTTGCACTTGTCAACTTTCAATAAAGCATACAATGTTGATAAATCACTGTTTGTATAGTGTACTGGTGTTAACCACAGCCGATTTTAAGATGTTGCAATGCAGTTTTACATGGGCAGTGAGGTCAGCTCTTGAAAACAGATACTAAAGTTAAACGGAGGAGGAGGGAGTAGGGCACCTGACTAAGCAAAATGCTGGGTTTGCTCCAGTCCTGTATGGTCAGGACTGTGGGGCCACAGATATCTGTTGCCTATAACAATACATAAGTTATTTCCTAGTAGCAAAGTCTGCCCTGGCACATGCTGGCACAGTTCCCACCCTTAACTCGGGCTGACAAAGGCAGTAAGCACTGCAGCTATCCCACCAGTATTAATTGTGCCTTCTGAAAAATGTTGAGAATGATTTCCAGTTTTGTTGTGTAAGTTTGGAAAAAATGCCTTTTTAGTAATACTGATTAAGACTGAATGTGAGCTTATGAATTTCTAGGTGAATGAGTAGTGAAGGTGTGATCAATGCACTGCAACCAGAGGAGCAAATGAATTTGCAATTTTACAGCAGTAGAAATTAATTTGACTTAAAATATCAGGGTTATTTACAAAGGGTTTTTTATAGGGTCATATGACTGCTCACTTGTAATGAAAAACAGGAGATACTATTTTTGTGGAGCTTCTTGTTACTGAGTGTAATCAAGTGTAGCAGAGGAAACTAGAAAGCTGATGGTTCAAAGTAGGACAAGTCACTCTTGTGTAATTCATAGCCAAATTTTTGCTTTTGGTGCATACTTACCATGTAGCAGTTAAGGCACTGCTTAGCTGAATCACAAGTAGTTGAATTGACTTTTTGGGGATTGCCATATTAAAGAGCTTGTGTGAGTGTGTCTTCATGGGAGTGTGAACTTGAATTCATAGCTTGTGTTCTTGAGATTTCAGTGTACAATTTAGGAGCACTCTTAATGAGGAAACACCAATGAGAAGTGCAGGGTTTTTCTTTCTAATGGATTAAACTAAAATTAGAAATTGTTGATGGCTTTTGTGGCAGAACAACACTTGAATTATTTGGATCAGACAAAAGGAATGCTAATTTTGGTGCTTTTTCAAGGGCTTAATTGTCTGCAGTTGCCTTTATATTCTGTCTCTTCAGTGTTTCTAGGCCGTAACATTGTAAAATTGACTGTTTTAATATACTTACACAGATCAGCTTTTTCACCACTTCAGCTATCAAAATTTGCAAAGATTTTTTTTTTTAAATGGACCTCAGAATTTCTTTGAACAGCATCATCGTATTCTATATTCAAGTTCGGGGTTTTTTAAACTGTTCTTTAAGAAATTATTGGGAAGACTTCAGGACTTTGGTTAGGTAATACATTAATAATTTTACTGCACTGTACTAAACAGTGGCAAATCAATGCTGGTAAATCTGATCATTTATGTACTGAGTAGTTATAGATTCTGGAGCTGGTTCTTGGAGCTGTTCATTAATTACCAACCTGAGGCCAAGCAATGTTTTGTTGCTGAGATGACTTTAGCAATAGCTCTGTTAAAGATGCAGCCTCTTCATGAAATGGATTCAAATTGATTAAAATTGTGCTTGAAATCCAGACAAAGAGTACATGTTTGTCAGTTATGTTGTAATACTTCTGGAATGAATTGTTTTGATTTTTCCTTTTGTTCTAGAACAAATAATTTTTCAGAGAACTTTAAATCAAATGTTATCAGTGGTCAAGTGTTGTCGTTTTCCACCAAAATTTTTCTTTTTACAAACTCTGCAATGTTCATGTTTTCATCCGTACTGAGTCATATTAAATGTAACCTATCTTTTATATGTCAACCTTTTTATTCTCTGCATATCTCCAATTCAGTAACTCTTCAGGCTGTATTCAAGCTGTTTGCCATTTAATTTCTTGCTGTCAATTAGCTGCACACTGGCTTTATTTTTAACAGCAATGTGATAAACTGTTCAAAGCAAATTATCACCGAGACCAGGTTGCTGGTCTTTTTTCTTATTATGACTTTTTTTTTTTTTTTTTAAAATCCAATGCTTCTTTTGGCAAATAATTCTGGGGCAAGTCTAGGCAGTTCAGATTTTGGGGTCTCCATAAATACTAAATGTTTGAAAGTGCTGGCTGTAGCTTGGGTAGAGCTGCTTTTCCTCAGAGTAGCTGGTACGGGGTCATGGGCTGGATTTGTGACCAAAACAGATAACACAGGGATGTGTTTGATACAGCTGAGCAGGGCTGATGCTGAGTCAGGGCCTTTTCTGCCTCTCACCCCGACAGAGCTAGGGCTGGATCTGCACAAGGAGCTGGGAGAGGGCACAGCCTGGGCAGCTGACCCCAACTGACCAGAGGGGTGTCCTATAAAGTACAGTGTTGTGCACAGTGTACAGAGCTGGGGGGAAGAAGGGGAGGAAGTTCAGAAAGATGGTGTTTGTCTTCCCAAATCACTGTTACATGTGGTGGAGGCCTGCTTTCCTGGAGATGGCTGAACACCTGCCTGCCCACGGGGAGTGGTGAATGGATTCCTTGTTTGCTTCTCTGTTAAACTGTCTTCATCGTAACGCACGAGTTTTCTCACTTTTCTGGTTCTCTCTCCTATCCCACTGTGGGGGAGTAAGGAAGTGACTGTTGTGGAAGGAAAGAGAAGTAAGAGCAAGTGGCTGTTGTGGCACTTAGCAGCTGCCTGGTTAAACCACAACAGTCCTTTTTGTCGCCTGCTGTGGGGCTCAAAGTACCACCAGATGTGATTGGAATGTGCTCGATCGATTTTGTCACTATTATTGCTGTTTTGCTATTAATTGACAGGCTCCTGTTTGTCACAGGGTTTGCTTGCCTGAGTCTAGTGCTCGTTAGTGGCTGCTCAGTGCGCTGCTGTGCCGCTTATCTCCTTACTCTGCGGTGCCTGGGAACATTTCGATAACAGCCGTGGCAATGTGTCGGGCTGGCAGATAGCCAGAGCTGCTGCTGCACTGCTGCTCTGGACATGCTGGAACTCCAGCATGAGCTGGAGTGGAAGGGCCTGGGATCTGTGGGTGAGCCCACGTGGGAGCTGGACACCCTGAGGCATCTGTGGCCCCGGATAAGGCCATGCCAGAGCAGGTACATCTGTGGCCGTGGTTATGTCTGTGCCACAGCAGCTGGACCTCTGAAGGGATTGCGGCTCAAGGGTAAGTGCATGAGAATTGTTGCTGGAGGAGGCACACCTTGAAACACCAAGGCTGCACTTGAGGTCATGCAAGACTACCCCAAAGTGTGTGGCTGTGGATAAGGCCGGGAGAGAGCAAATACCCCCCTGGAGGGACTGCAGTCATGGGTAAGGCCATACTGGAGCAGGTTTACTTTCCAAGGGACTGGTTGTGGGTGAGGCCACGCTGGAGCAGGAACATCTCTGAAGGCCTTGTGGCCCATGGAAACGACCATGCTGAAACTGGTCTATCTCAGAGCAACTGTGGCTGTGGGTAAGTCCGTGCCACAGCAGGTAGACCCCTGAAGAGTCTGTGGTTCCTAGATAAGGCTTCACTTGGAGCAGGGACACTCCTAAAGTACTGTGGAAAAGTCCAAGCCAGAGGCCGGACAAGCAGAAGAGTTAACTGCAATTTTAAACCCCATGGTCTGCTCCAAATGAACCAGAGGTGGAGATTGTAATGGAAACATCTTGAAATTGTTGTAATGTGGAATTTGGCTTACATTTTATAGGAATTACTGCAGCAGGAATCACCCAAACCAGTGGAGGACGAGCCTTACAGGAAGCAGTGCAAGTGCAGCAGTGACCTGACGTGACCTGCCTTTGGTGCCCAGTAACTCCACACAGCACACCACATCTCCTGTCCTGACCAAAGTCATGGACTAAATGAACTCAAAGGACATTTTGTGGATGCTTGACAGACGTTTCACAGGGGTGATCCATAGACTAAGGAAATGATACCTGTGTATTATATCAAAGGATGATGACAGTGGTGGTGGGTAATGAGGATGTACTGGAGAGTGTGGGACCTGAGCATGATGTAAATGGTATGGAATCAGGGATGGAGAATATGCTGGTTTGGGCTGGGATGGAGCTAGGATTCATCATAGGAGCTAGTGTGGGGCTACAGTTTGGTTTTGTGTGGAGAACAGTGTTGGGAGCACAAGGAGCACAGGGAGCTGTTTGTTACACCTGAGTAGGGCTGATGCAGAGTCGGGGTCCTTTCTGCCTCTCACCCCACCAGTGAGAGGGCTGGGAGGGGACACAGCTGGGACAGCTGACCCCAAAGGGGTATCCCAAACCATATGGCATCATTCTCAGCATATAAAGCTGGGGGAAGAAGAAGGAATGTTTGGAATTATGGGGTTTGTCTTCCCAAGTCACCATTACATGTGACTGAGCCCTGCTTTTGTGGGGATGGATGAACACCTGCCTGCCCGTGGCAGGTGATGAATGGATTCCCTGATGTGCTTTGCTGGTGTGCATGGCTTTTGCTTTACCTGTTAGATTGTCTTGATATCAACCTGTAAGCCTTCTCACTTCTCCGAATCTCTCCCCCATCCCAGTCAGGGGGGAGTGAGCAAGTGACTGTTGTGGAAGGAAGGAGAAATGCTCTTCAATAATATGCCTGGAAACTGTCCAGAGAGCACCCAGACAAAACCTCCCAGCAGCAGGGGAGTAAATGCAGTGCCTTAGAGATGCCTCTCCCTAATTCTTACGGAATAAATCAATGCCTGGGAGGCAGCTTCCTGTGGTTCAGCTGCAGAAAGAACCCCACAAGGCTATTTGGGAATTACCACCCATGATTTTTTGTAGCTACAAATCTCAAAGAATTTTAAGTATTATTTATTCCTTGCAGGGAGAAATAGCAGCTTGCTGGCTGGTGGCATACTTGTTTATTTAATATGTGCCATTTGCAAAACCTCGCGTAAAGCATCCTGAGCATATTAGTAACAGGTCGCATCTTACAGGTGATGCATTATCTGTCACTTTTCTCCTCTCCCTTTAGGATTATGTTTTTTAGCTTTCTGGTGAATTCTCTGCTGGAGTAAACCTGAAATAAGTTAGAAATTCAAGGAAATCAGCCCAATTCCAGCCTTTGCTGTTCAGTGTTACTTCAGATGTATGAAAATAAATGGAGAATGGTTGCTGGAGGGACCTCCTGAGAAGTCTTAGGCATTTGGAATGTTCGGGGATATTCTGAAAAAACTCCTGCCACTGGGCCAGTCCTTTTCCTGTGATGAGTAAGCAGACTCTTCTGACTGCATTTATTTAGTATGTGCTGAGCTAGGTCAACGAACGCCCTGCTTGAGAATCCCAGGCAAGGAGTTTCCAGCAGACACTGGCAACTGCCCTCCTCAACTGGGGTCCAATTTCCAACAGGAGCAAAGCCAAGCTCAACAACAAAGTTAAAAGCCAAACCATGAATAAACTGACTTCCTTACATTGTAAATACATCGGAAAAGGGCAGCAGTTCAAAAGGGAAAATGAGCCAAACTCTGATTATTTTCCTTGAAACTGAATCCCAGGGGGTGATTGTCCATTGAGATGTCCCCAGGAGAGTTGTGCTCCGCCAAGAAGCAAGAGGGTTTGGGTAGGACATGGGCAAGAGGCCTCCAAATTGTTGCACAACAGGAATTAGGGTACAGCAGTTGAGGAAAGGGAAAACAGTTCTCAAAAACCTTATTTCTGAGCGAAACCAGGTTCTCAGGCCATCTTGAAGCTTACTTTTGATCCTTCAGCTGCCTTGGGTGGGGGTGGCTTTTCAGTGATGTGTATGTGGTAATGCACACTGGATGTGGCTCAAGCCATCATGAGAAAGTAGCTGCAGGCAAAAAAAAAAAAAAAAACCAACCCAAAAAAAGGGTTATAACGCTCCAATTTATAGTCTTGTAGTTTGGGTACACTGAGAGCTCTGTTAAAGTTCTCCCTCTTTGGAGCTCCAAAGGCACTGTCAGATGATGAGAGGTTCTGATCTGGCAAATGCAAGCTCAGGGCAAATCCGCCTTAATCTTGGAAGTAACAAAAGGGAAACCTTTCAGCCTTTAAAATCAAAGTTAAGAAGAACAAACCTCAATGGCCTTCAGAATGGGAAGCAGATAAGTTGTTCATCAGGGAGTACTGGAAGCAATGGGGATGAACTTATTTGTGTATTATTTAAATTACTGTTAGCTGCTTTCCAGTCCAACATACACTCGGGATCTCTAGGGTTTGGAAGTGGGTGTCTGTGCTGAGGTTTCAGATCTCTTGCCCCACACCCCCCAAAAAAAAAAAATCTTGTCAAAAGAATCTACCTGCATTATGCTCTCTGTGGAGGCTGCTGTAAATGGCCACTCTTCCTTCCAATTAGTTTTATTACTGAGAACCTCCCCGTTCTGCCTTTGCTCCTGCTTTAATTGCAGCTTTGCTAGCAGATAGCCATCAGAGAAGACATCTGCAATTCAATTAGATCTGTGCTTACACTCATGATCTCTGTGAAACCAGCCGCTGCCAGAACAGAGTGCCCTCCATGGGCTCACTTGGGGCTGCAGCCTGCCGTGCTTTGCGCTTCATCCCCCTCCTGCCCTGCCAGCCCCACTTACAGGCGCTTGAAATGAGGATCCATTCCTCACAGCAGGCTTGTAGGAGCTCATTTCCTCTTCCTTGAATAGCGGAGAGAAGCTGGAAACTTGGCACCACGGGGGAGCCATGAAACCTGCTTTGTAATGTACTGGAAGTGGTTACTTCTCTGCTCTGCAGGATAGAATCTTTCTGCTGTGGAAGGTAGGATGTTAAGGAGTTCCAAAGGTGCTCCAGGGGTAACTTATTGCATCTTTTGCATAGACATGAAAGCACGATGAATTTATAGGAACGTCCATACTAAAAGAAGTTGGGCTTTTTCGCTGATTTAATTCAGTCTCTGGAGCTGTAAGTGGCATGGTCCCTGGTGCCAGCTACTCCAGGGCCACCATTCCTGCTTGCACTGACCCTATGAGGTGACTGAGGTGAGGACCAAACATCTGGGCAGGCCAGACCACTGAAACTCTGCAAGGAACTGTTCTTTGGAAAGATTTCCATGACCCTAGAGGTAAATGTTTGTTTCTAAGTGATGTCAGGCTGGTCCCTGACACAACCTTGTTTATAAATGCTCCAGAAGAATGTTACAGAGTGCTTCAGTGGCCTTGCTTAAAGCATTTGTAAGAACTGATTATAAAGACTTGCAAACTCACAAGTGAAAGAAGCCAGAAGGGCTTCTTTGTAGAAAATGTATAGTAGATGAAAACCCCAGATCTGAAGAGAAAGGAAAAGTAAAGGTGAGCATGAAGAGTGGATTTGGTTTGCAGCTCGCTGCAAGCTCCCCTGCCTTCAGGGAGAAGTGGCCCCCAGTTGATAGGGGGGAAAACCAAATACTTACCTGGGATGGGAGAAAATCAAATGGGGGTCAGAATAATGCAGCTGAGCGAAGCAGATGGGTTGGAGTGCTGTACCTGTCTGCGCCCCGGAGTACAGGGCTTAGCAAAGCCTTGGTGAGAAGCCTGCAGCCATGGGCTCTCTCCATCTGCCTTTCACAGTATTGTTGCTCTTAGTTTATTTTTAATAAATCAAGTGAAATCTTGCAGGGGAAGGAATTAGTCTAGCAGGGGTCCCTTTCTGTTTTAAAGAGTTGACAGTGAGGAGGTTTGGGGCTGCTTTTCTACTGGAGCATCCTCAAAGCCTGCAGTGTTTTAACTTGCTCCTGGACAATCTGGGTTTTGGCAGAACACATCTATGTGCCTAGACCCCCCAGGCCATACACACTCAGCCTCTTGTCCCAGGAGGTGGAAGGCCTGTAAGACAGGTGATACAGGAGCTTTCAGCTGGCCACTGCCCACCCAGCCCTCCCTCAAGGAGCTCCTCCTGAGGGTTATGCCCCCAGCCCCCGGTGAGGCAAATGGGGCAAGGAGAGGGCTGCACCTCTGCACCCTAAAGCCCAGAGGAAAACACTTCCACTTTCCATGGATTTTCTAATTCCATCTCAGCATGGCTATTCATAGGCAATCTGGAGGTCAAATTAATTTGAGCCACAATTCCTTTTGCATTTCACCACACTGCTTCAGTGGCAAGCACCCCTTTATTTAAAAATGTTTCCTTTTGGGGATGTGAAAGTACAGGTATCAGTTGTTAGCAAAATTGATACAAGATTTTTTTCCTCTCTAAATTACTAAAAAACTAATGTAAATATAAAACACTCTGTAGAAGGCCACAGCAGTTCTGCACACACTGATGTACATCCCAGGGGAGGGAACAATTCTTCCAGCAAAGCTTGGCAGTTTATGGCTGTTCCAGCCATGGAATCTAGGGAATTTCATTTCCAATCTAGGGAAAGGTTGAAATGAAAACACATACACCCTTTTGAGTTGTATATGAAAACTCTCAGACATTAATTTTCTTTTCAGAAAAAGAGAAAAGCAAAGTTTATTTTTGGTCTAAATTGTCACAAAAGTCCATTTCTATATATATTTCAAAGTTTGCCAATGAAGCTACTTGGCAGCATCAGTACAGAGAAAGGATATATCAGCCATCATCGATGTTAGAAGCAAACCCAGGATAAACCTTCAGTATTGCTAATTTCTGATGACCTTATCATAATGCCAGATAGATTTGATGTTCCCATTAAAATGTGAGTTCCTGAAATAATGCTGCTCCTGTGAGATTTGTACATTCTATTAAGAATGAGTCAGCTTCTAGCCTTGGGTTTCTGGGTAAAAGAGCTGAAAATATCAACGAGCTGAAATACACCAAGCTAGAAATCAGAAAAGAAATAAGAGAAGAAAATTCCAAAATTGTCTTTTTAAGATTAAATTACATATTTGACCTGAAATTTTGGGTAGTTTGACAACTCTGAAATCGTGTTGCACCAAACTTGTTCGTGAGCTGTGACAGTGACACAATCTGCCTTTGGTGTCATGGTGCCCTGATCCTGCAACAAATTAATTAAGGGTTTGGGGTTAAACAAACACAGGATCAATCTTTCTGTTTCATGAAGTGGGACTGAATTTTTTTCCTCGATATGTGACAGTTTTGTGATATTTAAGCATATGCTGGATTTTTAACCTTAAATACCATTTATCTCTTTCCCTCCCAAGGAGCATTTTGTATTCAGTGTGTTTTATCTGGTGACTCATATTATCTGCAAATAATCAAGCTGAAATACTAATTGCTTTTGAAGAGGGAATAAAGGATGACATTGTTCTGGATCAGCAAAAGCAATTCAATCTGTTCCTCAAGGCAGGAATAAAGGTTGCAGTCTTGTTTATGAAAATGGGGAAGGCAAGGGGCCACTCTCTTTCAGCTGTGCAGATGGGTGAGGAGAAACAGTGTTCAGATTGGGGTTATAGAATGCTACAGCTCTACTGAGCCTGTTAAAAGTAGCATTTAGTTCAGAGGCAGTGGTGTTCATTCACTCACCCCAAAAGAATCTGGAGGGCTTTTATTATAGCTCTGCAACCTGGGCAGTGTTTGGCACCAACTGCTTTGCAGAAGATTGCTTCCCTGGAGCTGGAGCCCAGGTACCAGGGCCAATGCCCTTCAGTGCCCAGGGGCACGGCCACCCTGCAGCCAGCAGTGCTTTCTCAGTGGCCCCAACAGCAGGGGCAGGATTGTGCATCCAGAACTTTCCAACAGCAGGTTTCCTAAAGCTTAGGTTATGTTTTGGAGGGTCAAGAGAAAGCACTGACTTTTCTGTTTTCCAGGAACTGCTGGCTAAGTTAATGAGACTGATAAAACAGCCACAGCCATTTCCAGTGGCAGTAATGGCCCCATCTCCAGTCTACTACATCAGAACTTCATCAGGAGCACAGCAAAGGACAGGAGAGTTGTTTGAAAAACTGGAATCATAGAATAATAGCATTGCTTCTGGTTGGTTGGCAATGCCCAACCCAGACCTCTAGCCTCCCAGGCTCTGGATTTAAGGGCCTGGAGGAGAAGCCGTATGAAGAGCAGCTGAAATCTCTTGGTCTGTTCTGCCTGGAGGAGACTGAGGGGAGACCTTGCAGTCCCCAAGTTCCTTGTGAGAGGAAAAGGAGGGGCAGGCACTGATCTCTTCCCTGTGGTGACCAGTGACAGTATCTGAGGGACTGGCCTGAAGTTGTGTCAGGGGAGGTTTAGGTTGGATATCAGGAAAAGGTTCTTCACCCAGAGAGTGGCTGGGCACTGGAACAGCTCCCCAGGGAAACGGGCACAGCACCAGCCTGACGGAGCTCAAGGAGCATTTGGACAATGCTCTCAGGCACGCAGTGCAGTTCTTGGGGATGGTGCTGAGCAGGGCTGGGAGCTGGACTCAATGATCCCTGGGGGTCCCTTCCAACTCAGCATATTCTGTGATTCTGTGAGTAATGATTCATTGCACATTAAAATACTGCTGGGTTGAAATGACAAACATACACAATCCTATGGCTTTTGGTTTTGAACAACTTGCTTTTAAAGGATGAAAGGCTGATCTAAGGCTTAATTGTTTCTTGAGCAGCCTTTGTACCACTGATGCTGAAAAGTCATTTTCCAGGCTGTGACACCAGCTGACCTGAAGCATCAGGGGGTGAAAACAGACCCAAACATGAAGTGACCTGTGCTTGGTGCCTGTTTGTGCTGCACGTACTGACACAGAACCCCGGTGTGCAGTGGCCTGGGCTGTGCTCAGACAGGCTCTGTGTGTTGGTGCCACAGCAGCACGTGGTTGTGTTGGACAAAGAACTCACTGTGCCCCCAGACTGGTGCTGCCTTGGGTGTCTGCCTAACCTTGGGTGGTGTGATACCAGTCCTTCAACCCCAGACTGGTTCAAATGCGTGCTTGAAATGCAGTTATTTGGGAAGCCAAGGATTTTTTCCTAGAAGGGTTGGGTGCCGTGCCTCCGACGGCACGCACCTGGAATGGGAGGTGATGACCTGCACCACCAGAACAGCAAATGTGGGTAAGGATACAAGATCATGCTTGGGAAAACCTGAGACTTGTTATCTCCTGGCCTGGGATTCATCACATGATTGCAGGGACAAAGTAGCATGGATGTAGAATGACTGAACCTTTAAGGGACCTGGGGAGGTTGTGTGCTCCAACTTCTCACTCAGAGCTGGGCTAATCTCAGCGTAAGGGCAGATCACTCAGGATGTGTCCACCTGAGTTCTGGAAACCTCCAAGGACAAAAATTTCACAGCTGTTCAGGGGAATCTCTTCCAATGTTGATTGGGTTTTTTTCCTAATACCAAATCAGATTTTTCTTTGATGTAACTTTTTTCTCAGCCCCTGAAGTTTCTCACCTCATTTGTGGTAATAATTTGCAAGTTGCAGATGAGAAGGAGTGCCCATCTTTTCCCACTGGTGAGACCTTGTGCATGCTGCTTCCCTTCTGCTACCACTTATCCTGGGTTGCAGACACCTCCTCCAGCTGCCGTGTCCATCAAAGATAACCAACCCTTCCTCAGCTGGGACCATCCACGTGGAAAGCTGGAATAGCTTCTGCTGACAAAGCAGGAGAAAAGGGAGAGAGGATGAGAGGCTGTTTGACTTTACCTGCTCCACCTGCAGCTCCCGTGCTCAGGGGCTGCACACTCACACCCAGCCTGTGGTGTCCACGCGCTTGGCATTGGTGACGATGGAAGAGATCATCTTCTCTTCAGAATGCAAATTTAGACAGAAATTACAATGTGCATGGTTTTGTTTGCTTGTTTGTTTTTCCACAGTGTGTAGCTGCAGTATTTATGTTACTGGAAAGCCACGGGCTCTCTGTGGAATGATCCTGCATCCCAGGATAAGAGGCAGACATGTATGGAGGGGCTCTTTGGAGCAGTGCATTTGAGAAATATGGATGAAATAATCCTCAAGCAATTAACTTATTTAGGAATGACAAAAGAGCTAGCAGGTTATTCCTTTGTTCTCTGACAGGGACAATAATATTTAGTCTATAAATAGGCTTTTCAAAAAAGCTTTTTAAGTTGAATCCATCAGAATTTTTTTCAATTAAGTGTTTTTGACAGAAGATACTGATCAAAATTAAAATAACTCAAAAAACAACTCAAATTATGGTACAAAAAGGTCATAAATCTGTAGGGGAAAAATATAATAGGAACACTTTCAATTCATAAGTTGTTCATTTAAAAAAATCTGGAATTTCACAGTGATATTTTTAAAGTTATATGTTCCGTAGGGCTTTTTAATATCATGGCTGACATGTCATGAAATCATCACGGCGCATAATAACATCTTATCATTTCTAGCTCAGAGTGTTGCCTGTTTGTTGTAGTGAAGCAGTTTGGCACCTGATCAAAGTGTCTCCTGCCTGTCTTGTAAAAAAAATAATGTCAAACTTCCATTACAACACAGACAGGAGACACTTTGATCTAGAAAAGAAAGTATGTTAGTGTTTACTAAGTGGCAGATGGTTTTAATAGTTTTAAAATGAAACAGAATAAAAAAATAAGGTTTTCCTATATAATATGCAGGACAAATGAAATGCCATGAAATCATATGAAAAAAAGCCCTAAACCGGAGATAAAAAGCAGGAAAGAGCATTTCTTAAGAGAAAATGACCTTTTTTTGGTAAGGGTATTTTCCGTTGTCATTTGCTTTTGTCCAGGCTGGGTTTGCCAGGCACTGAGTCTGCCCTGCACTCTGCTGCTGGGATCTGGGCATGGAGCTGGCAGGGCTGTGAGGCTGGAAATGCCTGACTTGCTTAAAAAGAGAGATGAGGTTGACCCATGTGACAAGGATGACTCCTGCGTTGTTGCCATTGGCTCATTTAATGTCCAAGGAAAATTCCAGATCAGCAAATATGCCTATTCTTGGCAAATACGTTTCTTAAACAAAAATAAAACCCCGAAGAGCTGCTCAATCTGGAGCATTAACTTGAGACAGTTATCTGTGGTACTTGGGGACCTGTTCCAGGAAACAGCATGCTGAGCTCCACATCTGACTCCAGCTATTTGGAACAGGGTGCCAGCGTCACTTCATATGTGTAATCATTTAACAATAACTTCTTCTTCTTCTGCTTCTCCTTCTTCTCCTCCTCCTCCTCCTTCTTCTTCTGCTTCTCCTTCTTCTCCTCCTCCTCCTCCTCCTCCTTCTTCTCCTTCTTCTTCTTCTCCTCCTCCTCCTTCTCCTCCTCCTTCTCCTCCTCCTTCTGCTGCTTCTTCTTCTGCTTCTCCTTCTTCTTCTTCTCCTTCTTCTTCTCCTTCTGCTTCTGCTTCTCCTTCTTCTTCTGCTTCTCCTTCTCCTTCTTCTTCTGCTTCTTCTTCTCCTTCTTCTCCTTCTGCTTCTTCTTCTCCTCCTCCTTCTCCTCCTTTATCTTCTTCTCCTTCTCCTTCTCCTTCTTCTTCTTCTTCTGCTCCTGCTTCTCCTTCTTCTTCTGCTTCTGCTTCTCCTTCTTCTTCTGCTTCTTCTTCTCCTTCTTCTTCTGCTTCTTCTTCTCCTTCTTCTTCTTTGTCTTCTTCTCCTTCTTCTTCTCCTTCTTCTTCTTTTTCTCCTTCTCTTCCTTCTTCTTCTTATTCCTCCAGCATCAAAGGGGAACATATGATAGTGTGCACACAGTGAACAGCATCCTGAAATAAATAGACACACAAAATGCTTCCCGGTGAGAGCAGAGGGAAGTCAGACCAGCTTCAGGCTGGCTTACCAATAAATCAGGACAAAGCAAAAATGTCCTTTTCTGTTGCAGGTTCTTGTAGTTAGGTAGGTTGGTAGAAGCCCAGCGAGGGTTCCTATTCCCCTCTGATAACTCATCCTGCCCTGCTTTAACTGTTATCCAATAATGTGAAACCTTCACTGCTGATTGTAGGATCATTTAGGTTGGAAAAGGCCATCCAGTCCAACCATAGAGCAACAGCTGAGCTTGCAGCTGCCAGCAGCACGGCTGGCTGGTGGTGGGACATCCCACTGCTGTCCTACCACAGGCTTCCAGCTGCACGGGCATCTGCCAAAGGGAAGAGCAGCTGACTGCTGGCCTTCCTGCCTCAGACTGTGGCAAGTCCTCAGAAGACGTGAGATGGCCAGAAATGCGTTTGCATTTGTGCCATCAGAACTGGGGGTGTCCGAGCCCGAGGCACAGCTGTCCTGTCAGGAGTGGCGGCTGTGGCGTGGAATGGCTCTGCTTCCTGCCTGTCCCTGGGGGCCTGCCTGAGCCTGCTGAGATGCTGGGCATCTGCCTGCCTTACCTGTCTGCAGGAGGGAGCCAGCACAGCTTGCAGTGTGTCCTGAAAACTTTTCACTGTGACATTCCTTACATGTGGCTCTGTCGGGTGCCAGCAGCTTTCCACTCTGGTGCTCATACCAGGCCTCCACGTGCCTGTGGAGAGCAAGGCCATGGCACATGAAGGGTTACTGCAGGAGGAAGCACAGGAAAGAGGAAAGACAGATTTCAAGCCTCGAGTCAGCCAAAAAGCTGAAATTGTAGGAAGCTGCACTGAAAAGATGAAAAAAATAAAGAAAAGAAAGGGAGATTTGAATGGATCCAAGCCTGCTGAGTGGTATAAAGGAGAAAAACAGTGCCGGCATGAAACTCTTCCAGCTGCTTTCCACAGACCCGGCACAGCAAATTTATCACAGGAAGTAAAGCAGAGAAAGGGAGTGAAATGGGTCAAGGCAAAGAGGGCACACGGAGGGATGCCTTCTACCTCCGGCAGGGCCAGAGCACCGAGCTCACCTCTGCATGCACGCCGGATTTTGGGTGCCCTTGGAGAGGCACAGCAGGGATGTGGATGGGGCTGGATGGGGAATGTCCCCTGGCACTGGCAATTGTGTCAGCTCTGTCCCCAGGCAGTCCGGGTGAAGCAGGGAGGAGAGCGAGCACTGGCTGCTCGGTCTGCCTCCTGCAAGGCTGGTCAGTGCCTCCCTTCATGACACGGGTGAATCGGGGGAACGCAGGAGAGGAAAAAGAAAAGGAGAGAGAGAAGCCACTCAGCGTAGGAGCTGAAGTAGTTAGGAAGAAGATGCCTTCCCGGTGTGATAAGTGTGCCCACGGGGAAGGTTACCACTCATGCCTGGTGGGAAGGCAATTCCATCAGGTCCTGCAATCAGCCAGCCCTGCGAAATGTTAATGGTTAATGACTCAAAACAATGGCCCGTCTGGGAAGGCGGCAGGGTGCTTTGCACCCCAGAGCGGGAGGAGGTGAGTTTTTGGGTGTGTGATGGCAAACCTCTGGTCTGCATCATCCAGAGGGGGTGAACAATCACCACCAGAGGCTACAAGCCGGGCTTTGAGGCTGATAGGAGGCAGATCCTGTGAGGTGGGACGGTGCTTTTCATCATGCCAATTGCCCTCCCTTACATAAGTCACTCAGTTGTAAAGCTCCCCCCAGACCTCCACCTGGGAAAGGTCCTGGGGGTTTTCATCCCTCCTGATGGGGCATTCCTGGCTCAACTGCGCTGGAGTGAGAGGCAGCTGTCATGTCTTAGGAGGTGTCACAAACCACCAAAGACCCCCAAAGTGCCCCCAGACTCATTTCTGAGGCTTCCCACCAGAGGAGTGAAAGCTCACCCCCAGGGGAGGTGCTTGGGTGCTCCCACTGAGCCTGAGCGTATTTGAACCCATCGAACTTTGTGTTTTACAGGCTTTTCCCACCACCCCCAACAGATCAAGACTGCAATCATCACTTTGACCTAGGGACGCTAAATTGCAATAATCAAGTCTTACCGTGACATCCATGGGTGGGGATATGTTTCTACTCTTACCTTTTCTTTCTCTTTCTTTCTTTTTCTTTACACATTTTCTTAAGTGAGTTATATTTTTATGCTTTCACATTGACATATTACTGTAGTTAACAGTAACCAAAACAGCTGCATGCCTGCATTCCATTGCAACCAAATTGATCTAAAATAAACCCTTCATGTGTATATATATATATATATTTACAAACACTGATCATCCAACATCCCTTCACGCTAATCCACCCCAAGGGATCTGTTAAGATCCTGGGTTGTCCTCACCTTTTGGGGCTGGGTGTAACAAACCCCTGCTGGATGGGGCTGTGAACCCAGCTCCGGGGAATGGGATGGGGAGCAGTTACCAGCGAAGAGGATGTTAGGTGAAATGCTACGGTGTTGTGGAGAAAAGCACCGGGACGAGAAGTGACAGCTGTCCCGTAGGAAAAGAAAGCTACAAGAAAGTTGGAGAGGAATATTTTACAAGGATATGTAGTGATAGGACCAGGGGCAAAGCTTTAAACTGAAAGAGGGTGGGTTTATTTTAGGTATTAGGAAGAAATAATTTTCTTTGAGGGTGGTGAGGCACTGGCATAGGTTGCTCAGAGAAACTGTGGATGCTCCATCCCTGAAAGTGCTCAAGGCCAGGTTGGGTGGGGCTCTGAGCAACCTGATCTAGTGAAAGATGTCCCTTCCCACGGCAGGGAGGTTGGAGTGGGGTGATCTTTAAAAGCCCCTTCCAACCCAAACCACACTATCATTCTATGAAAAAGGGTTTATGGGTAAAAGCCACAAGGTTAATGAATCTGTAGCAGCCAACCTGAGATGCAACGTGTGTTTTTCACCTTTGGTATTTAGAAAAGGCCTATAAGAACCATGCATAAAAGATACAGGACTGTGCATATTACCTCTGGGGTCACTTAGGGTCCTCCCTGGGAAGAAGTGAGCGGGAAGAGGATGGGAAAGAGCTTTCAGTGACATATATCAACAGAAACAAAAGCAAGCTGTTGCTCTCTCTTGAAGGTGGCAGGTTGGTAGCAATGGCCTGAAGCTGAAGGAGGAGCAGGGTTCAGGTCAGACTTTGAGATAAGGGCTGAGCAGTGAGAAGTCACCAGCTGGGGTGAAGCCTCCTGGACTTACATGGAGCTTGACAAATGATTCAGAAATGGCTTCTGCCAGCAGGAAATGTTTGTCTAAACAGCTCCCCCGGCCATCTTATTAAAGTTGGTGTTTCTGAGAGACAGCACTAAACCTATGTCATTATCAGTGCTATCTTTTCAAGTCGGGTCTCTAGATAATGACACTAATTCTGTTTATCAGGCAAAATTTCCATGTGATTTGCTGGAGGCTGTGTGCAAACAATGAAGGTCCCTCAGAGTTCGATACTACAAATGTTTTTGCTCAGAAATCAATCTGTTGATTGAGGAAGTAATTTCATGCCAGAAAAATTGTGTTGTCTCTGAAATCCAGCCATGAGCTTAGGGAGAGGAGACTACCTAGTCAGGTGTGAGCTGTTGACTTGGTCTCTGCCAGAACACGCTTGAGGTCCTGTGCCCACTGCTTCCTCCACTGCCTCCTCCTCCTCGGCATCCCAGGTGCTCTGGGGCACACTTTGTTTTCCTTCAGGACCGGTTCAGTGTGATGAACAAATGGGAAGAGAGCACAAGAGGCAGCTTTGTGCTGTCTGCCTAAGCATCCTTGAAATTGCTGGGCACCTTGTTGTGACATAGAGCAATAGTTTGGAGATAATGATAATTTAGGACATAGTCTAAGAAGCTGTTTATAATGTTTTCTTAAATAATTTCCCTCTTAGATAAAGGTCACAAGATTAAAAAGCCACATCAGTCCAAGTATGGCTGTTCTTAAGCACCAATCCCAGCTTGGCCAGACTTTGCTGAACCCTTGCAAGGAGATAGCCTTACACAGCGATTTGTACCAACACACTTCTGTAGAAACATGTTGGGATACATCCAGCCTGATCGCTGGAACATGTAAAACATGCCTTTGAGAGCAACTCAAGGTTTGTGGAAGCTTGAGTGGGTTGGAAGGGCCTCTGGGTACCAGCAGAGCACAGCACAGCTCAGGTGTTCCAGTCCCCCATACCCTGCATCCCTGCCTGAAAAGGTGGCTCAGTTCATCCCTGTTAGAAGTCTTTAATGAGCTTGTAAACTAAAACTATAAATAGGGAGCAGATTTTGTCACTGGGGCTCACCCAAAAGTCTTCCCTTGAGAGGGATTAAAGCTACTCCGGATGGCAGCAGCGATAGTTGCTGCCCTCCCAACACCAGATAACAACCCTTGGGAGAACAGCCCACCAAACCCCCTGCACTGCTGCCCAGGAGAGCAAACTCCCACCAGCTTTCATGTCCAGACACGTTTTCTGTCAAGACTTAGTAGCCATTAAATATTGAACGCTGAAAGTTTGGGGAGGAAAGGTAGCAAATCAAACTTTATTGCTATTTCCAGAGCTGCTGTTCCTAAGGCACAAACACAAATTTCAGGGGGAACCATGCCAGGCTGGTGACTGCTTTCCACTTTCCTGCTTTCCCTTGCTGCCCACCCTTTGGAAGCATGTTCCTACCTGGTCTGCAGACAGAAAAAAACCAGAGAGAGCCAGCAGCTGGATCCTACAGGGGACTTCTCCTGTGGCTTCAAAAATATGGGTGGGGAGAAGGGAAAAAGGAGTTTTCGGTTGTTACTTCTTTGCTCTTTTGCTCTGCTAGCTCATGTGAAAACAGATGCAGAAAGACAAGATAAGGAACTCTGTGGTTTCATCTTGTAACCTCAAACAGCAAGCACTCCTCAAAAACAGTTTACTATGTGGTCACAATGCTTCGAAGAAAGGATAAGAAGCCCAACTGAAAAAAACATAATATAGTAATTGAAAAATAATATTTAGTCACAGAGGAGCTATAAATAAAACAGAAGATGCCCTGAGATTTGAAAGCCTCAACAACTCAATAGCATCTCTCTCTCAGAAGGTTTCTTCTTCTTTTTCTCTTGTAGAGATGCTTCAGTTGCTATTGATACAGGCACCTCCTCCCAAAAACTGGCTAAATGGTTTACCCACTCTCCCCCCGCCCAAGTCCCATTAAAATAGATGTTTTTCAGCATGTGCCAGGAATAGCCTTATGTGAAATATGCTAAGATGTTGCAACTTCTATTGGGTTTATTTTGAGTGAGTACGATGAAGCAGCATAAGGCAGGGCTCTGAGGCTGGGGACAAATGTGGAAAGGAGAAGTTAATTTATAGTAATATTGAAATAATAGAAATTAATAGAAATTAATTTATAGTAATTTTGAACTGCTGAGTTTCATTTTCATGTGTACTGCTAGCATGGCACTACAGGTTGAAGATTTAAAAGGAAAAAGAACAAACCAAAAAACATTAAATACCAATATGTTAACTATGGCACTTGCAGCTCACAGAAAAAACAGATGTCCTCTAAATGCAGGTGTTGCCAGTACTGAAAAAACAGCTGGCATATACTGATAATTACTAATTGGACTCGTTCAGTGGGTAGAGCTTAACAGCGGCAGAGGAAAGGCAGAGTAATAGACTGACTCCTTCTCCCAGCTCCAGAGCTCTGAATTTCTACTTTGGCTTCCCTTTCTTCTTCCCTTTCCTTGCCTTTTTTAATTTCAGCCTCACTGGTGCCTTCCAACAGCCTGTTTCCTCTCCCCCCACCCTGGGTACCCACCCCACAGGTGCAGGTCCTGGGGCAGGTCCCTGTCCCCAGGGCAGCCGCTGAGCAGGGAAGGAGGTCGAGAGCAATCAGCCTGAGGGGTGTCACCCACACTGGTCCCCCTCCCATGGAGAGTAACGTGTCTGCCTGATGCTGAGCACGGAAATTGAGCTTCAAACACAATCTTGGCGCAGGGAGTGTTAAGTCCCGCTAACCAGCACAAGGCACCGCAGCAGGAACATCACCTTAACCCCAGGGGGTGAGCGCTGGAGCTGCGTGGGGCTGTGGGCAGAGGAGGCACGGGGGCAGCAGTGTGGAATCCCAGGCTGTTTATGCTGTGAGCGGTACCTCCTGCTGTTGGTTGGGGCACTGGGAGCTAAAATGCTGCCTCACACATCAGCGAGCGGCAGAAGTGAAAGAGAAAAACAGACTGACTTGATTTAAAGTAAACATGAGAAAAACAAATCCACCCAAACCCTCACGCCGTGTTATCAGAGAGGTACCAGGCTGCAGGAATGCTGTGGGTTAAATTAGCCTGCAACAGCCGATTTTGAGCTGCATTTTTTTGTAAGAAAAGCAAATCAACAAGTTTTTCCTGAGGACTGGAAAACGCCAAGAGCTGTACCATACTTCTTTTAAAGTTTGTCATGAGGACAATTCAACAGTAAAGCTGGATTGTGGCTAAATATATCTGAGGAAGAGTCCCACTTACCATGGTGTAGTGAGTCATTCTGCTTGGCCACACAAAAATTCTGCCTGTGGGTCTCCCTCCGTGGTCACCAATTGTTGTGGCATTGTGAGGGTCCCCTGGACAAGGTGAGAGATGAGAATTGACTCCAAGTTCTCAGAAGGCTGATTATTCTATTCTATTCTATTCTATTCTATTCTATTCTATTCTATTCTATTCTATTCTATTCTATTCTATTCTATTCTATTCTATTCTATTCTATTCTATTCTATTCTATTCTATTCTATTCTATTCTAAAACTATACCAATGAAAGAGAAAGGAGACCTCAGAAGGCTAGACGAGAATGAATAATAAAACCCTGTGACTGACCACAGAGTCTGGGATTGGTCATTAAGTAAAAACAATTCATATGGAACCAATCAAAGATGCACCTGTTGGTAAGCAACCTCCAGACCACATTCCAAGCAATCAGATAATTATTGTTTACAGTTCTGTTCTGAGGCTTCTCAGCTTCTCTGGAGAAAAATCCTGGCGAATGGGTTTTCCAGAAAATATCATGGTGACATCCCTCCACCCCCTTGGGACACCAGAAAATCTCCTTGCCTGCCTTCCTGGGGAAAACTTCACCGCTGGGATGGAGGGAAGGGAAAGGAGTACATCCATGCCTTTTCCACCTATCTCCTTTTCTTGGTGGGTTTAGACCAAGGAAGAACTGCAAATTAGTTTTGAGTCAAGGCACACTAGGCTGGAGTTAAAAGCCCTCTTCATAAGCCAGGTTTTGGCTGTGGCCAGCTTTGGTAGCCCCAGTGCTGGAGAGCTGGTGGGTCTTTGTGGCCGGGTGGGCTCTCAGCCCATGGAGCAGGGCCAGAGCCCGAGCCTGGGCACAACTGCTGTGGCCACAGGGCAGATTTTGGATCCCTTGGGCCACAAATCCTCCCCTGCCCTGAGCCATCTGTGCACAGATACAGACCTACACGTTCACACAGGACTGTTTTTCTGGCAGGGTGTGGCTTGACACTTCCTCTGCTGGTCTCACTGGGTCAGAGATATGCTTTGCAATGAACAGGCAGGAGGTTTTCCTCCCTTTTGAAGAGGAAGTCTGGGAAAAAGAAGCCCTTGCCTTCTCCAGGCTCCAGGGGAGCCTCATACTCATACTTGAGTGACCCTCAGAGAGCCCCCCCTAATGCCCCCCACCACCCCCCACACCACCTCAGCATCGCCTTACCAGGGCTGGGCTATCTTTCCCCCCTGGGTGGGGATTTCACTGTGCTTCACTCTTGCCTTCCAGATCCACTGTTTGGCCACCACTGCTTTCTTATTTCAGATGTACATTAATTAATTGTGAGTACGTATACACAAATAATTACATATATTTGTGTTATCTCTGTGTTTTGGGTACAATTCTCTCACACCCACCTTTTCTATGGAGGTGCAGAAGGGGCTGCTGGTGCTCCTTCCCCTGGCCCTTGAAGTGTGCACATCCCCCTGAGTCCCCCTGCCCACCACAGGCTGTGGCACTGGGACACATGGGGAGCCCCATGGGAGGTGAGGACCCTTGCTAGAGAAGCCTTGTGGCTCCCCTCAATCCCCAGTGGGTCCCCACTCCGTGACCCCCATTCTTCCTGCCACCTGTGTCATGCCATGCCTGGCCCCCAAACCCCTGTGTCTCCCCCATGTTTCCACATGCTCTCCCATGTGTCTCACTACTTCTCCACATATGTCCTGCTCTCTTTCCCCACCTGTCCTTCCATGTTTGCCTACATGTCTTGCCATGCTCCCCTGGGCCCCACCACATGCCCATGGTTCTCCTGTGCCCCACATGCACCTCCCCTGTATCCCACCTGTCCCTTTGTACCTTATTAAGTGTCTTTGTGTGCCACACATGCTTCCCACACCCTTCACACATCCCACCAAACCCCCTGCATGTCCCCAGTGGTCCCCAATGCTTCTCCCACTACGGCTCCCTGCGTATCCCTTGCACCCTCCTTGTGTGTTCCCTACCAGCTCTGCCAGCTGCCCCATTCCTACTGTCCCTGGGCAGTAGAGTCTGCTGACATCTTGGCACAATGTGCTGCCAAACCCTGAGGTGTCAGTTTCTGATTTTGGGAGAAGCAGCAAGGTTACCATCTAAGATGAAAGGAAAAACCCCTTTCCTCTTGTGACAAGCACTACTTGTTTCAAGCCCATGTGAGCACAATCTTGAGTGTTTTGGTGTAAATTGCCTGCTTGTGACACACAAACCAGTTCCTGAAAGAGTGCAGCGGGCTCACTGGCTGCTTTGGTCTGGGGCTGTCTCAGCTTTCAGGATGTAACACGTCCCCAGGAATTATTTCAAGCTGTAGCAAGAAAACACATGGCAAACTGTCCAGCTGCTTGCAGTAGCCCTGCAACAAGATCTGTATTGTGAAAGTATGACTAAAGATGGCAGGAGAGAGAGGGTGCCCATGGCATAGCTCCATGGCCAGGTGACTTCTACTGTAAATAATGTAGATTGTTATTGACAACTGAAAAGCAATAAACCTATTGCTCCATGCTTTTTAGGCCAGCTTCTGGCTGGCAAACAAGGAGTGTGATGGACCTTCCCAAGGCTGGTATTCTGGTGTTTGCTTTGAGTATTGACATTTTATATCCCATTGTTAAAGGCTGGGAAAAAAAGGTCAGTTATTGATTGGGACAGAGCTATCTTTGTGGCAAGGGCTAGGGGCCTCCTTTTCATATTATTTGCACGCCTTCTCATTTACTGGGCGTGGAGAGAGAAAAGCTGTGTCTGTGACACTGAGTGGTGCACAGACCTCCCACCCTGGATGTGCGCTGAGGTGACAGCATGGCTGTTGGAGAAGGCCATGTTGTGTGGGTTAGACTGCTTTCGCATCCAGCCCAGCACCCATCTCCAGATGTGGCCAGTTGTTTTGGGAGGAGGGAGGACAGGGTTTGTAATTCTTCCCCTGCCAGGCTCTGAGATCTTTGCTCACTTACTGCAGGTTCCTAGTGCTTGACCTGCTTTCTTGACTGCTGCCGAGGGCTGAGTCCTGCTTTGGTGGACACTAAACACAGGGCCAGCTCTGGACCAGCAGTGGTCTGTGCAGAGCCCATGTGAGTCCAGGACTCTTTTTATCCCCCTCAAAATATCTAGTTTTGCAGTTGTACGTGTTGAATTCTTTCTGCCCTTTGACCCCTCCCCGTCTGCAGTTCTCACAGCCTGTCCTTGTCCTCAGTCAGCTCCTTATCAGTGTCCAGCTCTCTCCCGTCCCTCCTCACCCCTTTTCCAGGCGGTTTATGAAGGACTGAGCAGCCGAGGTCACTGCACAGAGGCAGACCCCGGTGGAAGGTCACTGCTATCTCGCTGCCATATGAGAACTGGCTGTCTTCTCCTGACCTCCGTTTCCTGTTTTTCAGCCCATTACTTGTAGATAGCAGGACTCGCTCTCTAATGCCTGAGTGGCTGCATTTCCTGAGGAGCTTTCTCTGCAGCCTCAGTTAATCCTGAGCAGCTTCCTGGGCCAATGGAGCTGTTGTGCCCACAGGAGTGGTGTGCTGGTCCCAGCTTGCCTGACCCTGGGGGTGGTGGTATATGTGCCAGCAGGTCCAGAACCACCCCACTGCCTTGGTGTCTTTGGTAGAAACGTGTGTGTTTTGGGTCCCCCCTGCAGTCACTGCGGGGCCACGACTCCAGACTCTCCAAGGGGCTGGTCTGTGCCCAGCATCCAGGGCAGATGCTGTCATGTGGGAGTCCTGCAGCCACTAACTCAGGGCTGAACAGCAAACAGCAACAGCCTCAGCTCGGCAGAAGTCTGTAAGAACATGTGGCTAATTTGGTGTATGCACACGTGCAACTAGGACCAGTGTGGTTTCTGAACAAGCCCAGGTGATTTTGCAGCTGGGATGGGGCTCAGGGCACATGTTTTTAACACTGCTGTTTAGCTCACATGGTGGTGAGTCAGGTCTAAGACCTTTGTTAACTCCGCTCTCTCCTTTTCTCCTTGTTGCCATCAAGCACTCAAGGTTTATCACCTGCATTGGGATGTCCTTCCCCAGCAGCACCAGGGTAGAACACACTGGAAGGGCATTTCTTGCTTCTCTTCCCACAGCTCCAGATGACAAAAATAGCTCAAAATGGTGACAATTCTCCTATTGTTTTATTTCATGATAATTTTCTTTCTCCTTTCTCTGCCCCACTGAGGGACATTTTGGCAGTTTGCAAACATCCCCCTGTTCACATTCGCTGAAGGTTACTACAGGCATTTCTTTCATGTGACAGCTTGAAAAAGGGATGTGAAAGCTTTCCTTCTTGTCTTCCTGGCCTTTCCCTCCATCATCTGACCCTCATGAATGCTCTCCAGCAAACAGTTTGCCTTTCTTGCATGGTAGAATCTGGAAATAATTGCCTGCCACAGCACTTACTTCTATCAGTGAATAAGCTTGTGTAATTGTGCTGTGGTCTTTGCTCCACAGTTCATTTTCTTAGCTCAGAAACGTGTTTTTATTTTTTTTTAACCATTGCATATAGTCTGTTTATCCCCACAATTCATTGTTGCCAATAAAGTAGGAAAATAAGGGATAATCACCACTTAAATGCTTTAAAACCAATGCCATATGTGGGGAAAAAAAGCCCCAACCAAACAAAGAAAGAGTCCTACCATCCTCAAAGGAATGTGCATCAAATGTGCTCTAGCCAAAGCGCTGTCTTTTTCTGATGGATCATATAAAAACTCAAGGTCCTGATAATCTGACAAGCCACAGTTGGATTCTTTGAATCCCCAAACACAGCTCAAAAGTTGGCTGACTTGTATCAGAAGCTCTGTAGTTATGGTTGTTGCTGATCATTTGTTTGGTATAGCAAGCGTTGGGAGCAGCGCATGTCACAATCCTGTGTCACTGTATAGCTCCAAGGAGATTGCTGATAAATAACAATAATATACACACACATAATGGGTACAGGCAGCAGCCAAATAGGACAATAATTGCTGTCTTGGTGGAGCTTATTAACTTAAACCAGGCAGAAAGAGATTTTGTGAATGGATGCCGCCTTTGTAATTTCCTGGACAAAAAAAGGCCAATATACAGCTTTCAAAATATGTGCCTTGAGAGATGTGCTTCATTTGACCAGGGAGGAGCTAAAGATATATGTGTGAATATATGTGGGGTTTTTTTGTTTGTTTGTTTTGTTGTTGGTTTTTGTTTGTTTGGTTGGTTGGTTGGTTGGTTTTTTGTTTTTTTGTTTTCTTGTTTTTTGATGGTGTGTAGTATTTGCCCCAGGACTGGCCGCAGAGACTAAACTGGCCCTGTTTGATCTGACTGTCACTGTGATCCAGCCCCCATCACAGCATGTTTCCTTACTCAGCAGTAGATCTGCACTCAACCCCCTGAAGTGACCCAAACCCAGCTGACCTGAAAGTCCTCCCTAAATCTGAGTGATATTTCAGTGTCTTGGGATGGGTGCCCCCATTTTCAAAGCCCAGGAATGTCTGCTCTGCGTGCCCTGGTGCAGCTGCCTCACTTTCATGCCTCTGAGCAGGACTGCTTTGGGTTTTGATAAAAATTAAGGATATCCACAATACAATTCTCTAGCTCCAGTGTTAGCCAAAAGCCCAGCTGCTTGGTTGCCCATCCATGGTCTGTCTATACAGGAACATATATATTCCAACAGGAAATTCCAGACAACCTTTGGCCAGATTCAATTACACATCCAAGCTGCTTTTTGCCATTTCATTTATGCAAAGTAGCGGGAAACACAAGTAAAGTAGCTACTTGTTCAACACATGTATCTCTGTTTTACAGCTTGGGATTGATCTAAAGGAGTAGCATAGCATACCTATCCTGAATACATACACTTTGAAGACATAAAGGGGAAATCTTGGTTACAGGGAAATTTATGAGTGTTTGCATTCACTACCCTGTGAGTCCTGTCTGAGATTCACCATCAAGCCAACAGCTTTAGGTTCATCTCTACAGATGAACCTCACAACTGAAGTTCATGGAGCTGACGACTCCCAAAGAGGAGTCCCCACAAGGAGGATTTTCACCTCTGTTGGCTGGCATTAGTGTGAAATCAGAGCAGTAATCCTCAGCACATATTGGCTTAATTAAAATTAGTCATATCCTCAGTCAGTGGAAATTATCAAAGAGGGAAAGGTAAGGGAATTCTCTGCTGCTGAACTGTGGAGAACTGTACACAGAAATAGGATTCCCAGGTCCCTCGCTCAGCTAATGAGGTGCACGACATGGGCTGGGTCCCCTTGGTGCAAATGTGGGATAATCAGGGCAGTTTGGAATTGCGCTCTGGGGAGAACCAGTCCATCACGCTCCCGCACCGCAGCTCGAGTCTTCTTCCATTCTGAGTTAATAATAAACACAACCCAGCTCGGTGATATACGTGACACGTTTATTACCATGTCCTTTCGAAGCAATTTCCTTTCCGCTCTGTTTTCTCACAGACAGTGTAATTACCAAGTTAAAGAGAACAGAGGAAAAAAAAAAAAGTTTCCAGACTTGATCTTTCCCAGATGAAATGACAAAATTACTGAAGCAGTGTAGAGTCTTCAGATCTGTAAGGAGATATACCTTAGGGTTAACAGCTGCATTTCAGCAAGTCTTCAAGTGAAGGGACACAGTGAAATCAACTCCATAAAGGTACAGCTTAGCAGCGGGGGATTTTTATATGATTATACTGAAGCTGTTTGTGCCTACATGGAAGGCAGGCATTGTGACATTCCTGGCTATGTTTTGCAGAACTAACCCAGCCACCATTCCTGGCTTAACAGATTGCTGAGTACCAAACAGGGAAAAAAAAAAAAAAAAGAAAAAAAAAAAAAGAGGCAAAATCCTAACGCAGTAGGAAGAGATGACCATTGACTTTGTTAGGATTTCCCTCGTGTGTTGCCTCATCTTGGGTTGCACAGGGTGAATGCCATGAGTTTTGCATTTATTATTCTTCCTGTTCACTCTGTAGACCCATCACAGGGAGCCTGTTCAACTGAGGACCAGAAAATAGTCCCTCAACTGCAAATTGCTCAGCAGCAGGTGCCCTAAGCTGTCCTATGCATAACAGTTGCATATTGAGTGCAGTGGTGCTGGTTAATGGCTGGATTTGATGATCTCAGACATCTTCTCCAGCCTTAATGATTCTGTGATTGATAAACCAGAAGGCTGTGAGGAGTGGCAGTGAGGAGTGGCAGTGAGGAGAGGCGGGGAGGGCAGGCTGAGAAGCACAGGAAAAAAGGCCTTTGGATTTCTCTGCACCAGTGTGCCCAGTGAGGAATAGTTTCCATACATGCTTTCAGCTCCTTCTGCTTGGAAAGAAGGGACACAGCCCCAAGGCATGAGCATTACAATGGGTTCTATGTAAGTTGCTCCTTAGAAGCATTTGTCAAACTGGAGTGAGCACAGGACAGTGTGGCAATGTGTCCTCATTCAACAGTGGTTCCCACGGGCCATGGATCATGCTGGGAACGGGGCAGACTGCTGCTGGGTTCTGGCACAGCAAGGCAAGCTAAGGTGCTTGTGTTTTAACCTCTAAAATCCCAAATTATTTGGTTTCTGATATCCTCAGAGGGTCGGCAGTGAGTATTTTGGCCCAAGCAGCAGGGGCACTGTCTGGGTGGCAGGACCTGGGTGTTAAATCTTTCCCTGCAAAGTGCTCTCTGCTTCCCTGTTGGTCAGAGATTTGGAAACTTTCAGAGCATCCTGCAAAGCTAGCAGTTGTGTAAGTCTGCCCACCCCATATTAGCTTTCAAGGAGGGTAATTGAGCAGTAGAAAAACAAGGAGGCAGAGTCAGCCAGCAGGAGGGTGATGTGATGGAGTGCCACAACACATGTGCCGTGGCAGAGGCAGACAAGGACCCCACACTCACCTTTCTCCAGCACCACCAGACCAAGAGCACATCCACACCAAGCATGAGGAGGATCCCTTGGAAGGGTCAAACCCCTCTTCCTTGTGGAGAAAGTCTCAGAAGATGGTTTTCAGGGGCTACTGTCCTCTAGGGCTGGTCTTGAGAGCTGCCTCCGTCAGGGCAAAAATTGGGACCCCTATGGAGCCCTCCCACCTCTGAGAAACCTGTTGTGTGACCCTCGTGGCCATCCCAACCAGTCAGTGGGCCTGGTGCCCCGGCAGAGCTTCTGCTTCTTGCCAGGCAGCTGTCATGATGTTGGTTTAAATGGGGATGTTTACTACAGCCAAGGGCAGAGATGGACACCCTCGGGTCCGAGACGCTGGGATATCCCCGTGCTGTGGGTCAAACATAAAGAACTAATTAAGTTTAATCCTTCCCAGGCAGAAACCGTGGGCCAGATTTCAGCTGGTGTAAATCAGCATGGCTCTGCTGGGGTCAGTGGAACAAACCCAGCCTGTGCCAGCACAGCCTCTGGATTGGTGCCTGCCATTGTGCACAGTCACAAACACTGCCGAGCGCCATGAAATTAGAATGAAAGATTAATAAAATCATATTTTGCATTGTCCTCAGCACAGACAGGCCATTTGAAATAGCACAGCAGCCACATATTATTGGTGGCTCCAAATCATGTTGCTTTCAAAATACACTGTTTTGTATAGAAATTAATATGGCTACATGGTGAAAAGTATTATCCTCTGTATTATTTGTTAATTTAGGCTTATGGCTAAACAATTCACTTCATTTAGCCTTATAGTTTTTATTTTAAATTGCACACAGCACTTCCAAGCGCTTTAAAAGCTCAGCTGTTCTCTAGACTGTTTTTCTGGGAATGTAGGAGGTGGTGCCCCTCAGGGTTTTGCTCATAGAGTGTCCTCAATACCAGTTAGAACCAGGTGTGCTGAGGAAACATCTCTTCACTTTTTCTTCTCATCCTGCAGTTTCTGCAGAATTCCTCTTTACTGACAAACTCCCTGGGAGAAAGTTTCATTGCAATTTATGATGGTCATGGTCATCTAGCAAGTTGAAAGTCCACTCCTTTGATAATATGCATGATAGTGAGTGAAAGACTTAATATGCAGATTTTTTGTTTTGAAGCAGCACTTAGGACTATGTACTAGCCTAACACCCAGCCCCCTTTTCCCTAAATAAGAAAGTAAGTTTTTCTAAAGTTGAGCCATTTGCTCCCTATGGCTTAGACTCTGTTCCAGAAATTGTAATTGAATTTTGCAGCTTCTATCTCCAGCTTACTTGCTTAGGATATTAAAAGTTAGTATTGCCTTAAAAGCAGTAATAGTAGATTTACTGTTTAATCATATCACACTTCTGATTTGCAACAGAAACAATTTTGTGGTCCAGCTGAAGACTGGAGCTGAAAAAAAAGCAGATCAAATTTCATTTCTTGGAGATGTAATAGCCTTTATTCTTGCAATTATTCACCTATGTCTTGTCAGATTAGAGTTAATTACTGGGAAAGATAAGCCGCTCTTTCTTTCATTGTTACAGCTGGGGTGATACCGGATCAGAATGACTTGGTACATGCTCATTGCACTTTGAGAGACATAATCTCCAGTGAAAATTGACAGAACAATTTCAGCAGACACAAAGCCTCCTGAATTTGCACAAGGCCTGCAGATGCTCCTGCCACAGAGTAAGTTTCCACACAGACAGATCAGGAGAACAGTGATGTGATGCTCTCTTAGAGGTTATGAGTCCTTGAATGTGTTACTGCTCTGATTTCATGTCCCTGGCGCACCCAGGGTGGTTTGCTGTGCATTTCCTCATGGAGAAGGAGCCTTACTAGGCCAGCTAGATGACAACAGAGACCTTAACAGGCATCCTTTGGATATGCTAAAGGGTTGTCAAGCATCCTTAGATCCCAGTTTCCGAACAGCTGTTGCTGGGATAGCCTTGGTTCCTGGGCTCAGGTTTTGTCCCTGCATTTCAGAAAATATCTTCATAGCTCAAACTGGCAAAGTTTGGGATCTTGTGGTGCAATCTCACCCGTGGTATCTGTATCAAACATATCTCAAAGGTAGCTCTGATTTCTCCTGGGGCTCCTGTTCCATGTCTGGCCAGTTAAGACAGGTATTTTGGGCCACCAGATCTGTATTGTATGAATTGCCATGGCTGATGTGTGAAGATGAAACGTTAATTCCATTGGTAGCATTAGTGCCTGGAGTTCAAGAGGTATTCCCTTAAGGATCCCAATGTATCTCTATTGACCCAAGGTCAGTGGAAGGAAAAAAGGATTGTCTAAAGAGGAGTCAGAGTTGCTGCTGCTCTGATCCATCCTTCTTCCCTTTCTCTCTTCTTTGACTGCTAAGAAAGCAAGTTGATATTGGCCTGCTCCATTAACAGCCCGTTTCTGCTCCTCACAGCCTCCCAGCTCAGCTCTGCCTGTGTCTGTTACCTCTCCTGTTTTGCACATCATTACCTGCTGGTCAGCACCCATTCAGCTTCATTCTCTCATTCTCTCTGGGAAATCTGACAGCTTCTCAGTCGGAGGGGCTCCATCCCGTGCTGCAGCTCCAGGTTTAGCTGTGAGCTGGCAGGAGTCAAAGCCAGCATTGCTCAGCCCGTGGATGCCAGCAGGGCAAGGGGCTGGCCAAGGGAGGCAGGCAGCCTGAAGTCCCTCTCCACTGTGGCCTTGCTGTCTAAGCTGGGGTCATTTCCTCTTAGCATTCCCTGCTTCAGCCCAGTTTGGTGAATCCCTTTGCTATTATGGGTGGGCTGGGCTTTCCAAACATTTCTAACTATTTGTGCACCATCATGCTTGACTTCCCACCTGTCTTCATTCAAATCCCCCTTGAACACTCAGTCCTTCCAAGAGGCCTATAAATGCTAACCTAAGTCAAGATAATGTCGTTATCACTGCCATCGATGAAGTAACTCATCAAGTGCTGAAATAAATCATTTTCCCTGGGGATTACTGCCTGAAAACCAAATGTAATCAGTAAAGCTTGGGTTTGACAAGGCTGTCAGAGATAGAATTCATTTACTAATGAGTTCCAGCCTAAAAGTCCACATTGGTAATGTGTCTGTGGTTTTAATGAAACATTACAGAGACCTTTTTCTCAGTATCTTTTGCTTGTTAGATATGCTGTTTGTCAAATAAGTCTTCCCACTTGATGTGAAAGTTTTTTTTCTCCCTCTTCCCCCAGCTGAACAAGAGGTCTCTAAGCATTGTGTTGCCAAATGCTGTTTTCTAAAAATCTTATTTAATCCTTTGGAATAAGGCTCAAATTGGCCAAAAGCAACACGCCAGCTATGCTATTGCCTGTCCATGTAGGGATACTGCCTTTTGCAGAGGTTTTTACAAAATTGTTCCCCCTGAGAACCACTGAGTGAAAAAGAAAGGTGCTATCTGTTCACCATGCTATCAGGAGAAAACTTGACTCATCGATAAGGATGGTTTCTAAGCAACCAAATGCAGTCTACAACCATAATAACAGCACTTTGAAAGTAAATCAGTCTGGTACATGTCCTACTCTCCAATTAATGGCAAATTCTTATCAACTGTATTGTCTGGCAGACACACATTCAAAGGGCTGAAGTAGTTTCTAAAACAACACTTCAAGTGGTAGAACAAAACTCAGAGTCATTTGGATCTCCCAAAGACTAATAGCTTTATAGAGTTTTTACAGAAAATACCCTAAAGATTTTAATAGAAAATAACAATTCTTAGCTTTTCTACCCTATAGTATATTCCAGTGAATTGTGTCTCTGTTCAAGGCTGACTCCCCTAAGCTACAGAAAAGATGTTGCCATAGGTTTTTGAATATTTTTCCTGATTTTCTATATAGAAATGTGACCTCAGTACCATCAATGTAGTGTTTATTACAGTGCAGAGAACTCACTCTTTGTAAGAGAATCATATACTGCATCATTGTCTGCTCTACTGAAGTGTAAAAACCAGTTTAAGTAGGAGCAAAATGATCTTCTTCAGTAGGTAATATTGCAGGAGGTAATACAGAAACCTGTAAAAAGTACCTTTCCCTGCCACAGTCCACTTCCCAAGTCCATTGCTCATCAGCTTGGCTCCCTGCCATCCATATTCCTTTCTTGTCTGCTTCTCTTCGCCATCTTACTGCAGAGAGAGGGTGATGCTCCCCAGTGAGCTGCTCCTAGAAGAGGTCTTCTTGCCTGTCCCTAGTAGCCCTCCTCCTCTTCCCGTGGGCTGACAGGCATGGGGAGCAGCAGCCCCCAGTTTCTCTTAGCTGAGAAGCAAGCCAAGAGGACTCACATCTTCATCTCCATCCTCCTAGTACATTTTAACAAGCAGGGAGGGATTTAGGGGACCTGATGGGCCATGAAAAGGGATGCTTTAAATGTTTTAAAATGCACTTTGGAAGAGAGCAGGCAGCAGGTGGTTGCTGTCCTGCATGGCTGTTGTGAGGAGGGAAAGGGCAGCAACTGTTTCTCAGGTGGCCCCATGGAGGATGTTGTTGGGAGCTGCTGACACAGAGCATTGGAAACGGGAGACTGGGGAAGCAGGCATCCTGCCTGGCTAGGGACCAGCTGAGAGGGGTGGCAGGGAGGCTGGGGATGCCTGCTTCTTCACGTGCATGGTGTTGAAAGGGCCACCAGCCCCACAGTCCTTGTGGGAACAAGGACCAGAACTTCAAAAAAGCAGATGTTTGCTGGGGGAAACAGAGGCACTGCTGCCACCCAGGAGCCTGAGCAGCTTACAGAGAACTTTTCATGCTGCAGTTTGGGTCCTTTTAAGTGGCATGCTAAGATGTCCTCATAATGTCTCTTGACCTAGGTATAAAATGGGAGGTTGAAATTGTGTGTCTGCCCTTGCTTTATCTGATTTGTCTAGTTTGACAGTGTCTGGCACAATGACAGTGCTGAACACAGCTGAAATACAAGCAATACCAAATACCAGAGGAGTTGTAGAAGCTCAAGGATGCAGCAAGCAAGGGTGGGAATCTGGGACATGGGGCAGGGAAATATTGTGACTGCCTTAGCTGCAGACCTCTATGCTAACATACATTTGACAAATATTTAAAAAAAATTTTTGATGGCATCATAGAATCTGTCCCCATGTTAAATGCTTCTGGCAAGCTTGATATATTTAGTTTTGGGAATGTGACCTCCATTTCTTCAAATGCATGCAAAAACCAGTCTCCTCTCCCAGCTGCTTTCAGGAAAGGACATTTGATCAGAAGCCTTGACACAGGGCAGCCTTTGGGGAGCAAAAGGTCCTTGAGTACATGGTAAGCCACCACATGACAATGATGTGTCTGCTCAGTGGAGGATGCACAGTGAAATTTAGGAATCTATGGGAGAGGAGGCATGAAGGGAGGAACCCCTTTTACAGCAGGTATGAGGATGTCATAGGCTGAGTCAGATTTGGAGATGTGATGAGCAAGACAGATGTTTCAAAAGTAGAGTTCTGGATACTTGGAGGGACACTCACCTAATGCCATAGAGTTCTCCAGGATGATGAGAAAAATGCAACAAAGAAATGTAATGATGTAGGTTTTGCTCGCCCCCAACCCCCAGATTTATGTATTTCTCATGCTACCTGATTAAATATCATATTTTTGTTTAGACACCAAAGTGAATCCTGGGAGTGCTTCAAGCTCTGAAAGGAAGAAGTCCAAGGATTGTTTGTTCTAGTGGAGAGATTATGACATTTAAAAAAAAATTAAGGTACATTTCACATGTCTATATGAAAAGGGGCAGCTTTTGAGTGTTGCAGTGAGCAGAATGGTTTGTGTTATGACACTGCAGAAGACAAGGGTAACCAGGTCCTTGTTAATTCCTTGGGGTGGATTAGAGTGAAACAACATGATCAGTGTTTGTAAATACATGCATGTAGGGGTTATTACAGAACACTTTGGTTGCAGAAGAAAACAGGTATGTAGCCATCTTGGTTATTATTGTTTATTGCAAAATAAAACCACAAAATCTTTGCAATATGGATGCGCAACAACTTGCAGGAGGGGAAAGAAAGAAAGAGAAAGGACAGGAGTGTTCCCACTCACGTTCAGGGGGGAATGCCCACATACATCCCCTGAGTTGTGGGCTTCACACTGGATGATGCAATGTTGTGGATCACGGGACATTTTAGGGGTCCTGACACCTTTAAATCCACACAGCTGCCCTGACACCAGCACAGCTGAGTCCACTGCAGCCCCTTATGGCCCATCAGCCATGTGCCAATGTTCTGGTAGGTTCCTGGTTGGAGGAGGGGCATCCCCACAACCCACAGGTTTGGGCAAGGGAGGGCAACTCAGCTTGAGGAGAGGCACCACAATGTCTCCACAGGACCTGCCTCCTGTCTCACTCACAGCCCATCATTCACCCTCTGAAATAGCAGACCAGAGGTTGGCCATCACACACCCAAAAGCTCACCTCCTGGTTTCAACAAAGCACCCCAGCATCTCCACAAAAGGGGGAATGTTTTGAGTCCTTATCCCTTAACAGTTCCGTCTCTCACAGGGGAGCAAGGCACACAGACAAATGCATCCACATGAATTAATGGGCAATGAGAAGGAGGAGCTTGTGAGCATGCCTCCCTTGTTAACAGCAGGGCATGCCGTGCCTCTCCTGTGGCTGAAAACACAGCCTGGAGAGGGTTTTGGTTCTGGTTGACCTGGTTGTCTGTGCCAGGAGGAGCTCTAGAGGTGAGAGTAAATGGATGCATTAGGCAGTGCTGGATACCCTAGACTAGTGGCAGTGGAGGCCCAGTCGGAGAGGCTGGGATAGGACAGTCATCACAGACCTACCTCTGCTCTCTGAGAGCCATCACAGCCATCCAAACGTGGGCAAAGCAGTGGGCTACTCTTACTAAAACAGCCCCTGCCTGTGCCATGTCAGCCCCAGAACCAAAACACTGAATGACAGCTGTGCTGTGGAGAGGGCATGAAGAGTGAAAAGTTCTCACCCCTACACCCACATCACAGTTAACCTGCATTACTCATTACCTCCAAGGAGGGAATTAGAAAGTACAGAGGTAAGAGATCTCTGGGGTCTTCACAGCTCCTGGGAAAGCAGAGTTCAGAAGCCACAAACCTCCTTCTCAGGGCAGTTTCAGATATTTGTCTCCTTTTAAAAAATTTCCATGTCAGCTTCTCAGCTGTACTTGCATATGGGGTACATATGGAGGAGAGTAAAAAAAGCAGTGCCTGGCGCCAAACGGGGCCTGCTGCAGCCTTTAACAGTCCTCTCCTCTTACTATTAAAATGCAGCTTTCCCCAGTGAAAATGCTGCTTTATTGCTGCAAAAATACTTCCCAAAGACATGGCCCCTGGAGCGCAGCAGGGAAACATGACGTGGAGCAGGCGGCTTTGAAGGGGCAGGCGGAGGGGCTGAGTGCAGCAGCCAGCTCAAGGCTGTCCCAGAGCTGCCAGCCCTGCTGACCTGGCTGCCAGGGGCTCAGCAGCGTGGGCCTTACTGAGGTCAGTTGGATCTTAACCCTTTCTGTGGGTTCTTACCAAAGCCCCTAGGAAAAAGAGCTTGTTTTTCAAGAGTTGTTTTCTTGCCTGCACTATCTGTGCCTGTTCTCACACACTGTGTGCATCTCACCCACCTGGCTGCATCCTCAGCAATCTGTGAGGGCTGCACACCCTCTTTAAAACCAACACCAGGCTGTGAAATACTTTGTTATCAAAGCTCTGTCTTTCAGCTGTACTTCACCTGTCATCAGTACCCATTTTAAGGCTTCTTGCAGGACACTGAAGAGTTTTCATCACCAAGCAGGATGCAGAGCAGATGGGAAATTGGTGCATTGTTTTGGGTTTTTTTAATCCTTTAGTTCCAGTGTGTATAGCCAAAAGATGTGGTTAGGACATGGTTTAGTGGTGGGCCTGGCAGTGCTGGGTTAATGGTTGGACCTGATGATCTTGGAAGTCTTTTCCAAGGTGAATTAGTCTATGATTCTCTATTTTTGCTTTCCCTGTTTTTATATCAAATACAGAAAACAAATACGCACTCACGCTTATGCACTACCACTGATACCCACTTACATTTTCTCTTCATGCCAAAGCAGGATTTGTATCCACCTCTTCCTGTAGCTGCCCATTAGTGAACAGCTGAACATTTTAGCAGTTGTAATCAGCTAAGACCAATTCTGATGTTACTTCAGAAATGGAAAGAGAAATTAGATTTCATTGCAAAAGAACTGGTTGCATCAAGAGGCGGTGAAATTAGTAAAGAAATGTGGAATAAGAATTATAAATAATAAAAATAATGAGCTTCAGGGAAATGTTGGTATTGTTTTTGTTTTTCTTTTTGTTTTTTTTTTTTTTTCCCAAGCATTGCTAAGTTTTCAGAATACTTTGCCCACACCCAAAGTTACCCTTCTGTGAAAAAGAAAAGGATCCCATTTTTTCAGAATAGTCTCTGGGGAGCAGTGATAAATCACGTTTATTGTTGTCACCTCACCTCAACCATTCCAAAATTTCTGTGGTGACCACAGCCAGAAACAGAGGTGAAAAATATTGGGTTGAAATGGAAAGGAATGAGTGGCTGCTCTTGGGCTCTAAGAAAATAACGCAGGTGTTAGAGTGTCCTCCAGTGCCAACCCAAACAAAGGGTGGTCTGTGCTTAGTTTTCCTTGGAGTAACAAGAGTGTAGTTTCCAAATACAACAAGATTTCTTTCCATAAAATTTAGTTTATGAATCAAGATTACGTTTTCAAACGGAGAAATTAGCAAGTCCACGGATTTCTGGATTCATATGCTTTGACAAATGAGGTCGATTTTAATGACATTAGCACTGAGTGGACAAATGGGACTAATTTGCAGGAGAGTGGATTCCAGATGTAAAAAAATTGTTGGTGATAAAGATTTATGAATAACGTGTTCACACTGATGAAGTGCTTGGTTGTTGCTACCTAAAATTTAATAGTGGTTCCCCTTGGATTTTTTTTTCTTTTGTTTTCATCCTGTGGCCTTTCTGAGGGCAGGAAAAGAGGAAGACAGCAAAAGGATTTAGAGGATGCGAATGGGGTCAGGCTCCGCACGCGCTAAAGAAACAACAAATTGTCTGAGGTCATAGACATTGTTAAATTGCACTCAAAATGTCCAGTGCTTTTGTTCCAGCTGATATCCTAAAGCAGATGTTTGGTTGTTTATTCAGCATGGAGATAAAGCTGAGCTGGCTGTGGTGGGGACTGTCACTGTCCTACGCAGCCTGCCTGGGGCACTGTGCCAGCAGGAGCTGCTTCAGACCCTGGCGCTGTGCTTTCCTCCCCAGCAAGAGGAGTGATGCCTGCTGAAGTGCTCAGGAAAAGGTGCCTGAGATCCAAAACATCCTGGCTCAGCTCCCTCCTTCTGCTTTGCAGGAAAAGAAGAGGAAAAAGTGTGGGGATTTCTAAGGCAAGGCATAACTTCTGCTGCTGGATCTTTGGTGGCGTTTCCAGGCTGTCCCAGGAGGGAAACAGGTGGAAAGGGAACAGCCTTTTTTGCCTCCTTGAACTATCCATGCCTCTATAGGATAGGTAGGTTTTCCCTCTCCCAAGCAGGAGGAGGGCAGAGCAGCTCTTGGGGAGCCTTGGGCAGTGTTGAGCTCCTCATAAAGGCCACTGATTTCAGAGGCAGTTTTGTATCAAAATGTTTTTAAGAGCTTGGGGGTTTTTTGCATACTGAAGTGGCAGTACTCTGGGAAAGCTCTGGTGGGCTCTCAGCTCCTCTAAACACATTTCCATCAACAGCTGATGCCTTGGAATAGCATCAGACTCTGTGTTGCTTCAAGCAGCATCATGAACCTGCTGGTATCAAAATGCTTCTCTGGGCCATTCTGCCTCCTGAACCACTTGTCATGCACTGTTGGATGGGATGCTGAGTAGTTTAGGCAGAATTCCTGTAGCTACTGAAATATTCTGACCTTTAAAGTGACCTTGTTCCTCTATCAATGACTAATATCAGTGACTAATAATCTTTCTTTTCTGACTGATCTTTTTTAAAAATAATAGTTCTTGGGGTGTGGTGTAAGGTAGCAATTGCAAATAGACAACATTTCTTTTGACTTATCAAAATACATAGACAAAAACAATCCCAAGAAATGTCAGAAGAAGGACTGACTGGGCAAGTAAAGTTCTATTGCTTTATATAATATTCTCTTTGCAAGGTGAGTTTGCAGTTTCATATCATACCATAAAGAGCAGATAGCTCATGTGCCCTTCTGAAGGGCAAATGAGCCCCTCTAATTCCCTCCTGTAACTGTCTGGTACATGCCTTCCATTCAGCTATTATTTAAAAAAAACTATTAAAATGTGATCTGAGTAATTTTCTGCTTCTGAATTTCTTAGTTTTCTTTTCACTTATTTTTGTCCTAAGATATTCTTGGCATTGCTTTTTCTTGGGGATGTTACATAAAAGACTTTAACCTGTAGCAGTTGTTTAAAATTAACTCTGGCAAAATGAATGTAATATCGTCATATTATTCTAATAGGAGGTGATTTCCCTGCTTCAGACACCAGAATATCCATGCAAAGCATCTGGTGAATTAAAGTCCAGGAGGGAAGAAGCTGGCAAAGAAGGCAGGGACACAGAGGAAGACAGAGAGAGACAGAGTTTTTTCCTTTTAACGGTTGTCACCTTCTACCAGCACACCTGCTCCGTGTTCCCCACACCTCATGAGCTGGTTTAATGAACCTGTACTGTTAGGCTCATTCTCTTATTCTGAGGTTACATGTATGAGGTCTAGGGCTGCATTCATCCTATACCTGGAGCAGAAGTAGACATGCAGCTGACTGATTTCCTATGTCTTTCAAAACTGGGATCTCTAGAGGACAGTTCACATGTTGGGTGGGACATCTTTTTTAAATTGACTCAGGCCAGTTTTGCAAAATATTGTTCCAAAATCACCTGTCTATATTGCCAATTCAGGCAGTTCAGAAGTCTTGCCAAGGAAATGGACCACCAAGTCACTACACCTAAAGAAACCAGGCAGTGAAAACATTTCTGCCCTTTTCCCAGCAAATGATATTTGAAGGCAGTTAGTAAAGCATCTTTCAGTCACTTTGCAATGAAGATGAGGGTGGGTGCTCAGTGACATTGTCAGATGCCAACCAGTAATGCATTTCTGTCAAGATCAATAGGAGTTGGCAAGGTAACACTTTTCACATTCTGTGAACTAGAAGCTTCTCTTTCTAAGCTGGCCATTAAATGCTCAAGAATCTAAATCTCCCTGAAAACCCCGTTTCTTGGGAGTTAAGTTGCTTTTCAAAATGGTGTATTTGGGACCGTAAGTAATTTTTCAGAATGCCTTTTTGAAAAATGGGATTGTAAATCCTCTTAGATGCTGCTTGCGACCACAATATGTTGGGGAGGGCTTGTGAGAGCCAAGAAAATTTGATTACCTATTTGCTGAGCATGTTCTTAGGCAAAACAAGTGCAAAGAGTAATTTTATTTAGCTTGAAGTATCTGGTAAGCATAAAGAGAAAAAGAGCTCTGCAGTTGGACAGGTCTTATCTCAGTATCTTTATTTACATATTCAAAGAACACTGACGCAATCAGGCTACCAAAAGAACTGCTTTCCATCAGCCTGGGAACAGAAACAAATTAGTCTTTAATAGTGTTGTGTGAAAACTCTGGTGAATGTTATGTAAAACTGTGCAAACAGAATGTTTGTGTTCTAGTTCCAGGTCATTTAGTGGGCAAAAAGAGAGACATTTTGTGTGAAATAGCCATGAAGTGGTTTGCTATTATATAAGGATAGGAACAGCTAGATCAAACTAATGGTGACATGCTGAGAACCAGATGCTTCAAAGCAAAATGCAAGACATCCCAGTGTGGATAATTATGAAATAGTCTGACCATAGGGGAAATTTCTGCATAAATGACTTTAGTCCTAAAAGGCTACATGTTTGTATTGCTTCTGAAAAGGTTTAGTCTGATTTCCCACAGACACAGGGCTTATGCAACCAGTGAGCTGCCTGGCTGTGCAAATCTCTGACTCCCTCCCTCTCTGTCTACTGCCCCATCTCCAGCAACCTCTGAACACGTCCAAACTCTGCCACGTGGAGCAGAGAGGAGCAGGTCTCACAAACAGTTTATTTCCTGCAGGTTTCATGAATATAACCTGCTCCCTAGTGAGCAGAGACAGGTAATCATGCCAGCTCAAGGTGAGCTTACACCTCATTAGAAACCAGAGAAAGCACACAGGAGAGCATCTTATAAGTGTTCCATCTGTGAGAAAAGTTTCAACCATGGCTCTCCATCAACATGAAATGCAAGTCCTAGGTAGCCACTGGCACTAATGGTGATATCTCTTTCTCCTATTGATTATAACTGCGGACATCCCAAGGATTTAATGCAAATGCTTAACTCTTTGTTACTGAACATGTTCTCAGCTTTTACAACCTCCAGGAGCAATGAGTGCTAGTTGAATAAATTGCAGGCAGGACATTTTTTTTAGGTGCCCGAAATCTACAGATTTCCTTGTAGCTCTTCCTATAAAGCAGCTGAGCTTAATTAGTGCGTGATGCTCTTTATGGGCCAGCAGGCTAATTTGTAAATTAATTAGAAGTAAGTTGAAGGCAATCTCCTGCCCCTCGGGAATGCTACAATTAATTGCTTCAAGGTGTTGAAACCTTGCCTCTGTCACACTGGGCTGGTTGACCCCTCTCTAGAGTCAAAACTGTGTTAGAAAATTTATGTTCTTTCTCTAGTCAGACCAGGACAGGGCCACTCCATGGCATCCATCTTTTTCACACAGGGATTCTGTGGAGTCCTCAGGATGAAGATACAGGGTCTTCAAAGCTTGGCCATCTTCTCAAGGACCTGGGCCACAGGGAGCTGCCCCATGCCAATCTTGCAGTGCCCCTTGCACTGTCAAATGCCACATCTGGTACCTCTCCTTCATCACCTTAACAGCAGTGTGAACTAAATGAAGCCTCTGAGGAGAAGATCCGTGGTCCCTGCTGTCGTGCTCACATTGCCCCAGGTGGTGTTTAATATTGAACAAAAGTCACAACAGGAAGTCCTAAGGTGGGAAAGTGGGTGCTCTAAGCCAGAAGGAGATACGTATATGAGTTTCACACAAAATTCAGCAGCTGGTATAACATCGCTGATGGGGGTGATGTATTCATAGATATTTTGACAGCTTCTCAAGGCAATCTGATTTCAATTGCAATTGCACAACTCGCCTTTTACTTTCCACTAATGTTTGTGCAAGGAATTTATTGTTCCTAGGAGCAGTATTGCGAAGGAACTTTGACACACCCACCTCTGGGCTGCTTGCTCCTAAAATGAAGTAAGCAAAATAAAATGAATCTATATTTCATTAGGAAGCCCCAAATGATTTATAAGATGAACCAACTTGTCAGGGACAGTCAGAACTGGCAAGTAATATGTCATGTCTGAGATGGTGGATTACACGATTCAGCTGCTTGACTGAAACCCTCAAATATGCAGGAAAACATAGCTCTGGAGCCTGTTTAGGCAAGACGTTAATTGAATAAGTCCAGAAATTCACACTGTATATACACACAGTGAGCTGAGCCATGTGTTCATTCAGTTTTCTTGGAGATGTGGCTGTGATTCACACAGAGGTGCTGAAATAACCCAGTGGCCTGAGAGAGGAGCAGCAAAGCCCTGCAGGTCAGAAGGGACACAGACCCTGGGAAGTCCAAAGGACTGATGGCAGTTCTTACCAATTTCTTTCTGAAAACAGGCTCTGAAGAATTTTGCTTGGTCCTTTTGTGAACTAGCAGAGTGTCATGTGTTTTTGACAAGACAACTATTTGATGTAACACTGTGCTTCTCTGGGAAGCCATATCAGGATGTTATTTTCCATACCTTCTCTTTGGCCCCTGTACATTTCCGTCCATGCGTGCAATACACTTAGTGTTCCAGTCTTCTCTTGCATGTCTACCACAGATCCTTGTTTCTACACTCTCACATAATCTATTTAAAGGGTGATATTTTTGGCTTTTAAGAGCGGTGTTAACAAGGATCAGACGCTGCCATCACTTCGGAAAGAGCGAGCTTTCCTTTACCAGTTGTACTATGCACCGGTAACAAAAAAAATAAAAATCCATCAGTGTGGACATTACAGTGAGGCTCTTGTATTTAGCAGGTGAAAAGCCAATACTCTACCTGTAGTGAGATTTGCTCATGGAAAACCCCTGGAAGCTGTTTTTAGCAGCAAGGCATTAGTCACCCTTGGAAGGCTGCTGGCTGCTCCGTGCCTCTGGCTCGCGGTGTGCCACGCCACGCCACGTGCGAGGAGCGCCCTGGACGCTGCACAGCGCTAGCAGCCACTCCCGCCTCGCCGCAGGTGCTGAGTTTAAGTGCACAGCTCCTGCTTATTTTAGGAAAACATGAGCTCACGTTCCAGACAGCCTTCTTGGCAGCTAGGAGGTGTGGGCTGTGGTCCTTCCCTGCTCCAGGGGGCCAGGAGGGGTAAGGCTCCACATGTGCAAGGAGCGCGTGGTGGGATTTCTGTCGAACAGGTCTGGGGACGTGGGGTGGTCAGGAGACGAGGCAAGGGTGAGGAAGGGCTGAGAATGGGGTATTTTCACGTCAGATGGAGATCAGGCAAAGAGGAGACAGCAGAGCAGTGAAATCACGGAGAGAGGTCTGAGGATTGGAATCTATTAGATCATCAGAAGTGGTGGATTAAGTCATGCTGCACGGAGGTTAAGGCAACTCCTAGAAAAACTCAGGGAAAATACAGGTGATGAAGGAAGTAGTCAGTTTAATAGACTGGAAATCTGGCTTGCCTGCAGCGATGCCACCTCAGAGCAATGACTCTTCCTGGGATAAAGAAAGGCAGCTGCTGCCTGCTCGATGGTTACTCATCCTCTCCAATCTCCAGCTCCCCCTGATCTCCAGCACAGCTGGGCCAGCCAGGGAGGGGACTCTGGCTCAGTGCCCCAAGAGGAGTGCCAGATTTGTCTGGCTAGTGGAGGAGAGGGAGGAGAGGCCCAGTGAGGATGGCACTGTGCTGGCTGTGCAGGCATGGGGATGTGCTTTGGCAGGAGTTAGCAGAGGCTCAGCCAGGTCCCTTCTCCCTGACCAGCCAGCCCTTTCCTTCCTCTGCAGCTGAGACAGGGAGATGCAGAGAATAAAGGCTGCTAATACACAGTGTCATTGCTTTATAAGGAAATGTCTTGAAATAATGCAGCTTTTGTTGATGTCTTTGTTTCATGACAGCCTAAGAGTGTGTGGACCTTGAAGTGGATAAACAGTGTGGGAACACTTTTTTTGATGGAGGGTATTAAACAAATATGAAAGTGTTAGAAAAGATACGGCATTTCATTTAGACACGTTGAAACACTTTGATGTTTCATTTGGTTAATTTTCAGGGCCTGGATACCCTTCATTCAAAATACCTAGAAAGTAAAACATGAAAAGTGGAACAGAAAAAAAGGGTTGAACTGAGGGTCTTGTTTGAAAGAAGGTTGTTGGGAGAGAAACACTAGCTGTCTCAGCTGCTAAATTATCCCTTCAGTTTTTCTGCTGAGGCTCTCCTGAAGCAATGGAAATCTCTTAAACTTGACAGGGTGCAGGGAAAGCTCCTGGATGGCCCCAAGATGAGCAGGTTAAGAGAGGCTTTAGTTGTGTTTTAACCAGGCAGGTCTCTCTGTATGGGGCTGAAAGCATGTGGGAAGGCACAGAGCAGCTGAGAAACTCTCTCCTCTGTTTCCATTTTGTGGTTTCTGCAATAACCTCTCCAAAGAACCTTATAAATCTCTAAGTAGTGGGGTTTTTAAAACACTGCTGTTATGGCAATAGTTTAGTTCTGCCTCCTTTGTTATGTGTTAATGGTGCCCTTCTTTAGGTCTACTAATAACAGGAACTTAAACCTCAATGTGAAAGTCCTTGTAAAGTTACAAATCAAACACATTTGTGCTGGTTCTCCCCGATATGTGGGACACCGGGTGACTGCTGCATCGGGGGTAGGTGTCAGACCTTAGCCAGGGAGCTTGCCAGGTCAGCTCTGCCTTCGGGATCACCACCTCTGCCTACAGGGCAGAGCTGGAAAGGAGCGTTTCACTCAGCAAAAGGTCTCTTAAATGAGAGGGGAAGGGTGGGGAAACTTCAGACAAATTAGAGATAATGAAGAATATGACATCTAGAATCTGGATAGAATGATTCATTATCTGTATTGCACTTGGATCATCTCTTTAATATAACTTTTAAATCAACCTAGTGGGATAAATTCATGTAGGATTTATCTCCCTGCAAGAGAATTATGCAGGCTTTTTCACAGGTCTGTGTAAAACTCTCAGTTACAGCCTTTAATTCTCTATACTGCCATTTTAAAAAGTAGGAAAAGAGGGTTGTATCTGATTTTCCCAGACTGTCCAGGGTGTTACCCACATACTGTGCAGACAGCCCAGTCCTCGAGGCACTAGAGTCCTGTTACCTTTGTATGGAGGTGATGACTGCATGTAGATTGGTAGAGTCTGGGCATTTTTGGAGAAAGCTACAGTTCACATGCCATATTGAGAAGTCTCCTAGCTTTATATTTCCTATAGTTTCTGTGAGCAATTGCCTACTGGGAAAATTAATGAAAGAAAAATCTATAGGTGAGTGGGAAGTGTGGGCTGATTTGTGGAGAAAAGTACAGTGGAAAAAAGAGTAAGGCTGAATTTAGACAGATCTAGAAAAACATAAAAACGATGCCAACTCTTTCTTTCCTATTGCCAAGACAGCGTGATTTTATAAATAGAAGGAGTGAAGGTTTCTGTAAGTCATTAAGAGGTGGTAGTTTGGCTTACCTAATCTTGTCTTTATGTGCTTTTGTGCAAAAGCAAGGACTGTCCCCTGTGAACACCAGAACACCACCAAGGTCAGCTCTGCTTGTCACTAAGTGCCCTCAGAAAAGATGAAGATATCTTAGGATAACTTTTTAAGACATCCAGGATCTTGCTGTGGAGATCATTGGAGCTTCTGAGAGCTGACAGGTTTCCACATGGTGTCCCCTTGGGAGCAGATAAAATAGGAGTGGTCTCAGTTTTTGTATTCGTGGACAGGAGATCGGTTTTGACCCCAATGGTGTTCCAAACCCTCAGGAAATGTTAAAGTAAAGGTGCTTATGCTGGAGTTCTGGGATGACAGGGCTTGAGTCTGGTAGGAAGCCCTTTGTACATCACATATGGGGCAGTCCTGCTGTTTTATTGTTTGGGTATGATGAGGTATATGCTCCCAAGGACCAGCCAGGCAAAAGTTGGCCGCTTGGGACTGGCTTTAGGGCCAAATCCAACCCATCCGTCCTCATCTGAGCCATGCTGGTGAAGCTGGTGTGAGGTCATAAGCCTGGTTCCCCTCTGAGATGGAAAGGATGTGCCCACCTGGACCATGAAATGAGCTGCTGGAGGCAGAACCCAGTTCCCACGTATGCTGTGCTTTTCTTAGGGTGGCAGAAGGAATTAAAACTTCCAAAAATGGGACAGAAAGATTAAAAAAAAAAGATAAATTATTTTTGTAGTTGGAAAAAAGCAGAGAAAGTAAGAGAGAGACCTTGAATGGATCTTTATTTTTGCCACCAGTCATCCCAGGATGAAGGCAGGATCCTTATTTACACACCCATCTGGGTTCTACCACAGGATACAGCAGCTGACAGCTTTCCACCAGGAGGGTTAGATTGTGTTAGAGCAGCGTTTTCTCATGGAAAACGTATTCTGCCGGAACATTTCTGGCTAACTTTCGGCACAAACATGAGAGGCTCTGACAGCTGCACTATGGTCACTCCATCCATTAACAGCACAGAGCTCTGGAGGGACAGCAGGGGGCTGAAGGCACAGCCCCTGCCCCTCGGTGGTGATGCTGAGCGCGGGCTGCCCTGTCCGCAGCTCTGGCCCCCGCGGAAGGCTGCGCTGGGGAAGCTCTGGGCGCCTGCAGGCAGAAGGGGCTGAGCGCTGCCGGCTGCACCTGCCCACGCAGGGCCTGCTCCCCTGGGCCAGCCGCTCCTGTTCTGACTTTCAGCCTTGCTCTAATCCGATTGATGGAGTGGCCAGGGATGCTGACGGGATTAGAGCTCAGCAGAATGACGAAGCACTTGGGATTTGCCTTCCTGCAGATCCCTGCAGCGCAGCAAAGGGAAATGGCTGCTTCTGATTTACAAGCTGCACGAACGTGGCACTAAGGTGGAGGGTTTTCTCCACAGTCTGTAGCCACAGCTTGGCCTGACACGTTTTGACAGTGTCTAATATGTTGTGCGTGGTCTCGAGCATTGGGAGATCGTTGTGGAGCCGGCGGGTGTTGGGCTCTGCTTCCCGGGTGACCTGGCAGGTGCCAGCTCTGTGGCACCTCTCTTCTCTCCCCCAACCCCATGAGAGCGGACAGAACTGCTCTTGGGGGGCCCAGCTCCGAGGGGACGATGGCCTGGGCTCCTTGGCAGGTTTGAATCAACCAGTGCTTGACTGACTGCAAGGTGGATTTGCACCATTTATGAATTTCATTCACTGCACTTAAAAAGACTCCATTTATTTTCCCCCACGTGGAAAAAAGTAATAAAAAAGAAAAATTCAAGCAAAGCATTTCTACACATCCTGATTGCTTTGTTTACTGTGGGGGACTGTGTCTCTAAACGCCCCAGGCTGAAGCACCGGGGCTGCTAATAGAGTAAATTGCAAGTACATCGCAGCAATCATCCCTGCCGCTTTCACAGGAACCGAGCACTCCCTCTTGAGCGAGCCTCCGATTTTAAGCCCTGAAAGAGCAGCTTGACACCCTGTGACCTGCCTGGTAATGTTCCTAATCCACCTCTTTATAAATACCCGGTCCCGAGGGGGGCGGCGGGGCTGCGGGGGAGGATGGCGAGTGCGGCAGCAGCATCTCGCAGCCTCGCCTTGTGCCGTGCCCGCGGGGAGCTGATGAAGGTGGTCACAGGCTAAGTGGATTAAACCCGGGGAACGTCAGCTCAAAAATAGGAGCTGCAGCCTGACATAAAGATCTTGAGAAGTGAGAGGATTTGCTGGTGACCGGCGCCAGGCCCCCAGAGGAAGCGAGGGAGGGTCGGGTCTCGCCGGAATTTCCTATGTTGGCTGTGGACACGGTCTGGAGGTGCCCGGGGGATTCTCGGGGGATGGCTCTGCCTGGCTCCAAGCCCTGCAGCTTACACGCATCCCTGCAAGATGCGGCTGGTGAAGCAAGATCAAAACAAGGTCCTCCGGGGGACTGGCTGCTCCTTCCTCCTTGCCCTGTCCTGCTTTGAGCCCACCAGGTGTCTGGGCTCGGTTGGGCATGGCAGTGCCTGACACCAAACCCTCTTCCAGAAGGATAACAACACCTGGAGTTAAAAATAAGATGGAGACACATTAATAAAAAAAACTACCAAAACCAAAACCAATCCATTACAATAAGGAAGAGCTAAAAGTAGGATTTATAAATACAAATAAAGAAATAAGAATTAGCCTCCCCTCCTTGTGCTTCCCCAAACTTTTTATTCTTTCTTTCCTTCATGCAGAGAATGATGTTCTTCATGGCAGTAGCTGGTTTTGCTTTCTGTCTTGTGCAGTTAGAGGGCATCTCTTGGCTTTGCTGATCATAGCAATACCCAAGCTAATGACAATTCTGGCTCCTCTATAATATCTGACATTTTTTGATTGCTCCTTTTGCACTTCATCCCATTTATTTGCTTCACATAGAGCAGTATTAAACCTGTCTTTAAAAAGTAGTTGCCAGTGTAATCTGAAATGTGTGTGGACTGACTGTTGGAAACTCAAATGCAGCTCCATGGTGTGTTAACCAAACAGTAAAAAATTGAAACTCTTAAAAAAAACCCAAGAGCCAATATAATAATATTAATGATTTAAGTTTGAAGCTACTAAGTAGGGAAGATGGACAAATTAAAGCATGATGTGAGGGGTAGTGACTCTTTCAAGCTTAATATTACTATGATAACAAGCATATCTTGCTTTATATAATTTTCCTAGATTTTAAGTACCCTAAGGAAGCCCTGCTGGGTTTCACACTCAAAGGCTCTGAGCTAAAAAACAGCAGCTCTGATCCCCCATCTGTCTTTCGGCCCTTTGGAAAGGTTAGTTTTGTCTCTTTGTCCTAATACTGCAGGAGTTAACAGCTTAGGGATGGAAACATGTCTGAAAGTCTCCAGGAAGATAATACTTGGGAAGACAGGTTTAAGCTAAATAAGAAAGCAGATTTCATCGGCCTTCTTGGAAACAACCTGTCCAGAGACTTGTGATCCGTTTCTAAATTTGGCCTTTGCATTTTCCACGTGCAGGAAGTGATGAAAACGGCAGCAGTAATCCCTGGTGAGTTTGGACACGCACATCAGAGGCTAAATGCCTTTGTTTGTTTAGGATGCTGTAAGTTGGGTGTTGTAAACATGACTCATGACAAGTTTAATTACGACAAAAAACATGGGAAATGTAGAGGAAGGTCACGCATCTTCCTCCACAGTTTTGGCAGCTGAAGATTTTTCTGAGGTTTGAATGTGCTGCACCAGCACAAATATAAATACAGGTTTTATACTGATTTTCTTTCCCAAAATTATTTTTACCCTTGTTTTTTGGATAGTGCTAAAAGAGTCTGAATAGAAGAAACCTGACCTAATGCATAAGCACATTAACTTGTGGCACGCCAAACTGCAGCTGATGAAAATAAAAGATGTGGTGAACATATGATAAAACTTCCAGTCAATTTGGTCCTGCCCCAACAATGAAAAATTTACTCCTGGATGAATTTGACTGAATGTATTAGACCCTCAAATACACACTTGTCAATGCAGAACCTGCCTGTTTCTAAGATTTTCAAATACACATTTGGTGTTCAGATGAGCACACTTGCTGATGGAGCGAGAATTTGTTCCAGACTAAGATTCATGTCTCTGCAGATGTTGTGTGGAGCCTCAGATTTTGGTTCAAACAAGTTTCTTCCTGAAACAGCTCATGTGGAGAACAAAATAGTCCTTCTGAGTCGGGAGCTACAGGCACAGTGTTCATGAAAAGATGGTGATGATACCCTTTTTTGCAGAGTGGATAAAAAATTCAGATGATGGGCGTTGACCTAAAGTTTTGTTCATGGAGACACTTGTGGGAACTTCTGGCCTAATCAAAAATCTCAGTGATGCCCAGTCACAGCATAGTGCTTAATGCCTTACAAATAACAGCATGTGTTGGGATGATCTGCCTCAACATTGGCAACTTGAAAGCTGAGCATACAGTTAAGTTTGTCAGTGGCACTCTTCCCATAAAAAAATGAGAAAAAGAGGCAGGTAGGAATATCTGAAAGGAACTGATCCCGTGTCTGCAGTAGGTGCCTATTTCTAACCAGTGAAGCCAGACAAGGGAGCCCTGGTGATTAGCTGAGACTGCCAACCTAACTAACTTCATTAAATTAAATTAATCCCAGCCTCAGAGACAGTAGTACTTCTGCCAAAACACTCCTTCACATGCAGGACTTGTAAAAGCACGCTTCTTCAGGACTTTAGACAAGTTTATAACAAATTTCAAAAGTCTATTATCAAATAAAATTCTCTTGAGGGTTTTGAGGTCCAAGAAGAACAGATTCATACTGGTGTGAGCAAAACCCTCTAGGCATGTGAAATAGGTTAGCTGGAAAAGATTTAAAAATGTAAGATTTTTAGGTTAATGTAGCCTCTTGATTTTCCCTGGAACTTGTGCTTTTAGATCCTCCAGAAGCATTTGAAATCTCCCTGGCCAAATTAAAAAGATTATGAAACTGGGAAAGTGAAGTTTGGATTCTGAAGAAAGTTTTAAGTCACAGGACTTGCAGAGTCTATGCCAGGATTCAGAAGTATTTTAAAATGCATCTAGTTAAAAATTGCCAAGTAATTACACAAATAATGCCAATACGTCTTTGAAAATCTACCCCCCAATATCTGCCTTCTCACTCCCTTAAATACAAGCAGCAAAAAACCAAATAATTTCAGATTGTCTGCTTGCCTCCATCATCCATTCATATAAAGCAAATATTTACATTTGAGTGAAGGTTTTGCATAGCTTACTGTCCAAAATGTATGTTTTAGATCATTCTGGTTATGTGTATGGATGGATTTATCAAAGGTTTCTCAATCCTTTCCTTTCCTTTCCTTTCCTTTCCTTTCCTTTCCTTTCCTTTCCTTTCCTTTCCTTTCCTTTCCTTTCCTTTCCTTTCCTTTCCTTTCCTTTCCTTTCCCTTTCCCTTTCCCTTTCCCTTTCCCTTTCCCTTTCCCTTTCCCTTTCCCTTTCCCTTTCCCTTTCCCTTTCCCTTTCCCTTTCCCTTTCCCTTTCCCTTTCCCTTTCCCTTTCCCTTTCCCTTTCCCTTTCCCTTTCCCTTTCCCTTTCCCTTCCCTTTCCCTGATTTTTGCATGAAAGTGTTTTGCATTCATATTAAGTGTGTTTGCAGACCAGAAATGCATGCACAGCGTGAATTTCTGGAAAAACTAATGGTGGGCGATTTTGCCATCATTTCAAAATCCTGAGTGCTCTGTTTTGGGGATGAGCCTGGAAAGGCCAGTTTTTTACAGGGACAGAAAAACATTGCAGACACAGAAAATGAAGGCCCACTCTGTTGTGCGAAATTCCTGTAAATGCATTGAGGTTCCGAAAATCAGCTCTGGGGAAAGGCCCTTCCTCCGGGAGCAACCCAGGCAGCAAGAGTGAATGCTCCCAGCCATTGCAAAATGAGGGTACATGTCAGTAATATCCTCCAGTCACCCCTGTTGCAAGCTGTTGCGCTGGGAACACTGCAGTGGGATTAAACAATTCTCTGGAATGGATTAACCAAGGCATGGCTGCAGCCCTGTGCAGATCCCTCGGCCGGGTTGGTGTTCCTGCCCTCTGTGCTCCACAGCAGCTCTTGCCAGCCAGGCTTTGCTCCCCAGGCACAGCATTTTAGCACCGATGAAGATTTGTGGACCTGGGTGGTTTTGCCAAAGTCCTGTGTCCCTGTCTGGCTTGGGATGGGTGGCAGGAAGCTCAGCATCCTGCAGGGTGCTGACCCAGCAGCCTGGCTGCAGCAAGTGAGCTGACCAGCGCTGACTCATTAGCCTAATCAACTTGAGTGTCCTATGCATTCCTCTCAAAGCTCCTGCAAAACACAGAGTTAAAAGACAGATGAGCCCTGTAATGAAAGGGGAAGTATCGTATTTTACAAGCAGATTTGAGAAAAATCCTATTCATAGCTCTTCTGGGACCGTAATGGCTTCTGAAACATATTTTGTCTTGAAAGCTGAACCAAGGATGCAAGTCAGAATGACACAACTTCTGTGAAATCTTGGTTTTCAAGAGGCAGAAAAGAGAAATGTGTATAATCAAAAAAAGAAATAAAATGGTTCAAATACCAAGGCAAGAATGGAGAAGTAGATTTGGTTTCACTCCTTAATTTTTATTTTTTAAAGTGACTATGTGTTGGGTTTCGCTTCTTTGTTTAGGGTTTTTTTGGTTGTTGTTTTTTTTTTTTTTTTTTTCAGTAGGATAGGCCATTTAAGGATAAGAAGAAATTCTGGATAATCAAAAGAAGCAGTTCTCAGATCAGAATGGTACCACTAGTGGCTATGGTCAGGTTGGTGTGGATTTCATTCTCCTGTGCATTTCATTGAAGTGGAATGGTAATAACTAATGAAGAAAGGACTCTGAGGCTCCTGCTGAGTCAGCTGAGGCAAAACTCCACTTTTAGGTAAGGAAATTTTACCTGAGTAAAAGCTCAACATAGACTATAAAATCTGGTCATGAAATCCCCAGCTAAGCTGGTAAGAAACCAAAATCCTTCAGACAGACAAGTAAAATAGGATTTCCAACCTCCATAGTTATTCACATCCTACTAATGAGCTCTGGCATCTGTGGCAGAATTGTTAGTGGGGTATTGATCACCTGCAAAATTTGGTGTGTAATAGTGATTTGCAGACATATAGAGAATATTGAATCCTTCTCCCTTGTTATTTCCCAGTGGGCTGATCAGTTGGGCAGTACTGGAAAGGCACATGGCATTTCCATTTCTCCTTTTCATCCATCAAGTGGTTATTTGATGGTCCATCCAATCAGTATGACTGGGGTTTTTTTTTCCCTTTTCACAAAAAATGTTATTGAATGTTGGTATTTGACACAGTCATATATTATAAAGCAAAGGTTTAATGAAGGGAACAGGTTATATAGAAGCCCTTGATCCTGAGTAGAATGAAAGCAATTTCTTTTTTGGTAGTTTTAAAAATAGCCAGAGCTGTTAAACATATTTGTATTCCTATACATATTTTTCCTGCTCTTTTAAATGTCATTGCCTCCTCTACTGAGAGTGTTACAACCTGCAGCTGCAGGCAGGACTGTGTGGCAGTTTTCCAAGAAGAACAGTCCTGAGCACACCTGTACCACATTTCCCAGTGGGAGTTAGATGTGATCTTGCCAGCTGATGGCACGTTCAGCCAGAGCAGGGAGCAAACCCCAGGGTATCATTTCAGATCCAGCATTTCTGCCTGACCCATTCAGGGTCAGATCCTCCCAGGAGACTCCCTTGGGATGCTCTCACACACATCTTAGAAGAAAAGTAAGTTGTGTTGTCCTCAGGGAAAACCACTGCTGTCTTTTCCTGAGGGCTGCTCGTGCCATTACAATCTGGAGCAAGGAACTGGATTCAGTGAGCTTGTGTTGTATGCCTGACCTCTTCCCCTTCTTTGGAAATGCTAACCAAATTTGGCTGAGCAGTAAATGTCTATTAAAAAAAAAAATCCACCCCTACATGATTCATGGAGACTTCTGACTCCAGAGCAGGGTTTCAGCAGTAAAGATGAAGCATGAGACCACGTGCTGGAGAAGAAAACAAGATATTGAATAGCTGCTCATTAATCAAGTGCTGGGAACAGAGTGAGAGGGGTATGGTGGTAAAATGTAGCAGGCAATTCTTACAATTAAAGGCTGTTTCAGGATGCAAATGTAGAGAAGGAGGTGGGGGAGTGAAGTGATATTACACAAGCAACCTTAATTTACACATGCCTTACTTCTGGAGGGCTCAGCTTGGCAATTCTGCTGCAGCTCTATGGGCACAAGAGTGTTTTTTTTTTCTATTGTACAGAGTGTTTTTCTGCCTTTCTGTTCCCTGTACTTCTCTGGCTTTAAAAGATGTGGAATATTTGTGACTGCCTTGTGCTGCGATGATGTGATTGCAGAGCTCTTTTCAGCTCAGTGGAAGAAATGAAAGGTTGGGCTCACTGCGAGCAGTTGCTAAGAAAGCAAGCAAGCAAGCCTATTTTAAGCTGTTCTACAGAAGCACACACTGCCTTGATTGGTTATTGATTCCAGTTTCATTATGGAGAAAGCACATTTTTAGCCACAAACATAGGCAGCCACATGTTGAGCTGCAAGTATGAGAACTGTAAGGCTCTGCTGCGGGCTGCATGAGCCAAAGCGTCTAAAAAGCTGAGGACCCACATTTCCCATTCTAGCAAATGGCACCAGTCTCTTGAGAAAAGTTTTCTTGGCTCCTTCAGCTATATTGAGCTTTGGATCCAATTCAGTTAGGAGTCGGCTGTGACTTGGATCTTGCAGGCTGTCCCTAGACTGGCAGATGAAACAAAGCCTCGGACTGTTTTGAGCATTGGAGCGTGACTGTCTATTCTGCAAAACTCTTGGACTGGTCCAGGGAGTGGTGGAGTCTGCATGAATTACTGCCCTCCCCAACAGAGCCTTTGGGAAGGTGCTCCAGGCCCTCCTGTGCAGGGTGGCTTTGGTGTCAGACAGCGTGCATGGGCACGTCCAGTGTTCTAGGAAGTGGTAGGTACTCTGAAATGAAGAAAGGACTCTGTGTGTATACATAAATAGGGGCAGCCTCACTTCCCAGAAATACACGGCGAGGTAATGCCTTACAAATCTGTGTGGATTTCAGCAGGCACATGAAGGAGCAAACTGGTACAAGCTGCCTCGGAGTGCATGGAAAGAAGAGGTGTTGGGGCTGCTCTTACCCCAGCTAAGCCAGAATGGAGGTTTGTGGCAATTCAGCATTAGCCAAGGGCAGGAGGAATTCGGGCACGATGCAGGACAAACCTGCGGACACTGGGCTTTTGATATACCCTTTCTTCAGAGCTGTGCCAGTTCAGTCATTAGCTGAGAATAAATAACAACAAAGTACCTCCCCGAATCAATGTTTGTAAGAGCAGAGCCCAAGGTCAGGCACATTTTAAAAGGACACTTTTTCCCCTGAAGAAAGCCAGAGTCTGTGAAAATAAAAGACTTGGAAACTGTTAGCTATTTCCTGAAGGCTTTTCTCATTCCTTCTCATGCAAGTTAACGTGTGCTTTGCCTGGATGGGAGTCGGTATTTCTTTTTTTTTTTCAGAAGTATTGGAGATATCTTATTTTCCTTTTGAAGAAAGATTCCAGACCCTGCAAAGTTTCTCAGTTTCATGGCCTAAAAGAACTGAAATGTGGTCCCTTGTGTGGGCTGCAAAAGTCATCTGTTTGGGCCTTTTTTCAGAGGAGGTTTGAGACAGACACCCCACAACACTGAGAGAAAGGAGTCCTCTCAGTTCCTGTTGGCACTGGACTGCTACTGAGACAGTTGTTTCTGAAATTCCTGTACTGACCTATAGATCTAAATGATTATCCATCCAAATTCTGATAATCCATTTGTCATCAGCAGGACTCTGGCCGAGGTCTGTAGTGACAGTTGTATGGCCTGAAGACCCAGGTTTTCCTTTTAAGGTTGGCAGGAAAAAGGGCAGGTTACTGCTAGAAATTTTTCCTATTTAGGACTGGGTTATGGTCTAAATGCACATCTTGATTCATATTTCACCTGTGCAAGCCATTAATGTTTCCTTAATATTTGACCAGTCAGTCAATTTTCCTCTTTGGTTCAATTAATATTTAATCATCAAACAACTTCAAAGTGAGAGATTTGGAGCCATTCTCCCCAGCCACAGCACACAGCTCTGTAATGACCAATAAAAGTATCAGAGATGTGTCAACTCAAAAGTTTGAGCCTGGACTTCTCCCACGCTCTTTGTCGGTCCCAAGCAAAGGAAGATCTTTTCTTGGTCTAGCCTTGTGGTTTCAGTCCAACCAGCTGCATTTTGGTGACTGTCTCTGTTTCTCAGTCAGGGCTTGAACCTGGCCTCCCAGGTGACAGGCTAGTTTGGAGCCCTGTTGTTCAGTGCTGTTCCCCAGGACAGGAGATTTGGGTTGGAGAGGGTTGGTTGGAGTGACTGAAGCAGAGCTAGGAGCTGAGAAGCACTGCTGGATTCCAGAACCTCTGCTCTTTCCTAGTCCTTGGAAGGGTAAGGAATGTACCTGGCATGCTCAGCTCCCCTCAGGCCTTGTATGGGGATAGCCTGATTTCTGGTCTGAGGACTGAAAATTCTCTAGGCAGCAGTGGGAAGAGGAAGAGCAGGGGATTGCAGTGCTAGCATGGACATGGGGCTTGTTTCTTGGTATCTGGCCTTGGCACTATGTTACTTAATTCTACACTCAAACACATCTGTGTTCTGGGGTCCTCTTTCCCTTGAAGAAGTAAGAGGATAGATTTTATATCAGGAATATGATGCTGTTTCGTAATGAGATGCAACAACTTGCTTGGACCATGCTGATCACCATAAATAAAGGAATTCAGACCATTGTGTTTGTTTTGAATGTACCATAACTCTGACTTCTAGAAGTGCTTCATTTATGAGGAAAACAGGATCAAATTTAACATCTCATGTTTCTCAATACTTCTCTAGCAGAAAATAAATTTCCAAAAGTAAGCCAAGACCACATCAAAATCATATCAAACCATGTCCATTTCTGCTTAATGATGCATCTTTGTATAGATCAGTTAGCACAAACACTTATTCATTCATCCTTTCGCTAACCACTCAACCAGAAAAATATAACTGACATTTAAATGGTGCAGGAGGAGAGACAGGCAGGTTAGTCAGGCTGGAGATAGGGCCAGTAATTTTACAGTGTAACAGGAAGGCTCTCAAACACCCTGTGAATTAATTGAGGCTGAACTAGAAGGCATGGATTTTGCTAAGGTTAATAGCAGCTGACAGCTTGACCTATTCCTGCAGTTTACTGTACCAGCATCAGTCTCAGGCTCTGCTTGTCTTCTCTCTCTGTCTAAGGATGGTGATGAGAGAGTTGAATGCCCATGGGTAAGAATCAGGGGGGATTGCCAACAAGGCAGGTATCCTGGTGGGAGTTTCTTCCAGAGCACCTGACAAGGGTGAAAAGGCAGGTGAAATATTCTGTAAGCAGAGGGGAGAAGTCTCACAATTTCTGGCCCTCGTTCTTATGGAGGACTTCAATTTATCAGACATCTGCTGGAAACACAGCACAGCAGACAGAAAACAGTCCAGGAGGTTCCTGGAGTATGTGGAAGTTAACTTGGTGATAGAGCTGGTGAGGGAGCCAGCGAGGAGAGGTGTCCCCCCAGACCTGCTCTTTGTGAGCCAAGAAGGGCTGGTGGGTGATGTGATGGTCCCTCTGAGGTAGCCGGGGAAACAGTGACCATGAAATGACACAGGTTTTGGTTCTTGGCAGAGTAAGGAAGGTGGTCAGCAGAACGGCAGCCCTGGACTTCTGGAGGGTTGACTCAGGCATGTTTAGGACACTGCTTGAGAGAGTCCCTTGGGAGGCAATCCTGAAGGGAAAAGGGGTCCAGGAAGGCTGAGCATTCTTCATGAAGGAAATCTTAGAAGTGCAGGAGCAGGCTGTCCCCGTAGGCTGAAAGATGAGTCAGTGGGGAAGAAGAAGCTTGGATGAACAGAGAGCTTTGGCTGAAACTCAGGAAAAAATGGGGAGTTAATGACCTTTGGAAGAAGGGGCAGGCAATTCAGGAGGCATACAAGGCTGTTGAGAGGTTATGCAGGGAGAAAATTAGAAGGGCTGAAGCCAAGCTAGAACTTGATCTGGCTAATGACCTAAAGGCAATAAAAGTGTTTCTATCCATTCATCAGCAACACAAGGAGGGCTAAGGAGAATCTCCATCCTTGTGGAGATTCATTACCCTGTTTGCTGGGTAAAAAACTGGTGGTGGATAGGGTTAAATCCAGCTGGTGGCTGGCCACAAGTGGTGTCCCCAGGGCTCAGTTTTGGAGCCAGTCCTGTTTAATTTCTTTATCAACAGCCTGGGTGAGGGGATTGAGTGCCCCCTCAGTCAATTTGCACAGGACACCAAGTTGTGTGAGTGTTGATCTGCTGAAGGGCAAGAAGGCTCTGCAGAGGAATCTGGGTTTGATGGGCCAAGACCATTTGTATGAGGTACAACAAGGTGAAATGCCATGTCCTGCCCTTGGGTCACAACAACCCCAGGCAGAGCTACAGCCTGGGGGCAGAGTGGCTGGAAGGCTGTCTTTGGAAAAGGACCTGGGGGTCCTGGTCACCAGCAGCTGAACATGTGCCAGAGTGTGCCCAGGGGGCCAAAAGGGCCAGTGGCATCCTGGCCTGGATCAGAAAGAGCGTGGCCAGCAGGACCAGGGCAGGGATTGCCCCCTGTACTTTGCACTGGTGAGGCCACACCTCAACCCTGTATTCAGGGCTGGGTCCCTCACTACAAGAAAGACATTGAGGTGCTGGAGCATGTCCAGAGAAAGGCTGGAGCACACATCTTACGAGAAGAAGTTGAGGAGGATGGGATTGTTTAGCCTGGAGAAAAGAAGGCTTATGGAGACCTTGTCACTCTCTATGACTGTCTGAGGTTGTAGAATAGGAGAGGCTTGTTCTCTTCCCTCAAGTAACAAGCGGTAGAAGAGGTAACAGCCTCAAGCTGTGTCAGGCAAGATTTACATTGGATATGGGGAAAATGATTCAGTGAAAGGGTTCTCAAACATTGGAAAAGCTGTGCAAGGAAGTGGTGGAGTCCCCATCCCTGGATGTACTTAAAGGACATGTAGCACGTGGCACTTAGGGACATGGTTATTGGTGGCCTTGGGATTGCTGGGTTAATGGTTGAGCTCAATGGTCCTTCCCAACCTAAATGATTCTACGATTTTGAATGTCCAGTGCTGGATTTAGCCTCTGTACAGAGTTGGGAAGTACCATCATTTGAATGTTGCTGCCCAGCCCTGGTCCCCACTGCTGGCTGTACCCAGACACATGGCAGGGACATCTCCACCTGGCTCCCCAGGGTCCCTCACCCGTGCTGTTGGAAGCACAGGGCTCATGCTGATGGTGGAGCTAATGGGGCATGAGTGAATATTGAGGTTTGTCATGTGGATGTTATAGCTTGTGAGTATGTTTGCCAGCTGCTTCTATGACCTGGAGTGAGACTCTGTCTACAGGGGTCCATTAGGAGACTTTTAATGCTGTATTTATTCTTGGAGAAACGACATTGAAACAACATGACCCGAAACAAACTAGCAAATCTGAAAACTATAGAGTAAATTACCACAGGGAAAAGGCGCTCTCTGCTCAGTGCCTGCCTGGTAATGATGCTTTCCTGCTCTTCTGTTTGTTCTGACCTAGTGTTTCTTTGCAGACAGCATAAGGCCAGTGGCAAAAGTACATCTCACAAGAACCAATTGGCTTCAGGTGTGCATTTCACAGTTGTCATCACCGTGCAGCTTAATGAGGCACAAGCCTGAACAGCTTGAAGTCTCAGGTGATTTGTGTTTGCAATGCATTTTGAAGGCCATATCTTGAGCTCTGGGTGAGGCTTGAAGGCACACACCAACCTTGCCAGGTGGAACCTGAAAAGTGATCCTTACAATTGGATCTATAGGAGTCACTGGACTGTCAGAGTGGAGAGGAAAGGATAGGAAGGTGCAGGCTGAGGGCAACACTCCTATGGACACCATTCCTCTTCAATGCCAGGGCTGGGGCTCTTTATCCAGGACAGTACATGCACCAGGATAGCCATGCAGAAGAGTCAGACCTCCAAAGCTGAGGCAGAAATAAGGATTTTGTTATGAAACAGACCTAAGCATAGTCCTGTGTGGTGGGTAATATGTGGAAGATGCTGATGCTGGGAGCCTGGTCTGTCTGGGTTGTAGTTTCCAAAACACAGTTCCAGTTAAAATGTTCAGCTGTGGTGTTGCAAAGGTGTGGAAGGCTTAGGTACCATGTGTAGGATTCATCGTGCCACTCAGTGGCAATCCAGTGAGTCTGAGGTTCTCCCCACCATCCGTGGAAAGCAAGGTTCATTTAGCTGAGCTTACCTTAGGATGTGGTGGCTTTCTCTATGGAAGTACCTCTTTCCCCTTCTCAATTAGAAAAAAGTCCTGGAAACAACTTACTCTGACCTGTACACATTTCCTATAAATGTCTAAGTGGGACCAGATGGTTGCTACCACCCATGTAGAAAGGAGACCACCAATCTGAACTACAAATAGGAGCAATGGATGCTGGTCCTTGGCTTGTTCTTTTGATCCTGCCATGGAGCTGGTCTTGGCTTTCCAAATTGTAGCAGAAGTGCAACTGGCAACAACTCACTGATTTTTCTTTATTACTCTACACCAGGTTGTGCCAAGCAAAAACTGCTGATGTTCAGGGATATTCTGGGTGCCTTGTACAGGTATTTTTCACTCTTGAAGACTGGTAGGCAGAAGTTTAATCCTTCTCCTAGAATTACTTTCTTCCTCTGTTGTACACAAAATTGAGTTGGCTTGCTTCTGTTTGAGTCTGCACAAAGTTAGAGTACAAGGGCAGCAGTGCAGATCTCTGTGTGTTTGCTGTCCTGCCTCCTTTCCTATTAGTTTCCTATTATATTTCAACTCACTCTGATCTGGGATCCCTGCCAGCTGCTACAGCCGTGTCCCAGTGCCAGCTGGGATGTGTAGGTGCAGCGATAGGATGATGCTCATAGTACTGGGCATTTATTTTCTGACATTTTGCAGAAAGCAACTTCTCTGTGAGCTCCCAGCCTCTTCAGGAACATGCTGTTAATGGGCTTACTCCCAAAGGCAAAGATCTTTACCATCTCCCATTTTCTTGGATTTTGGGATCTCATGGATTTCCATGAGATGTGTGGGCATTTGGCACTTCAGATTAACAAGCTCTGTTCCTGCCAAAGCAGATATTTGCTGGCACACGCTGTGCCCACATGGGAAGAGCTGCTTCCAGAAATCATGCTCGTAGAAGCCTCAACCCTGTGCTGGGAGCTCCTGTGACTGGATCAGGATTTGCATTTATTTATGGACTAGAAGAATAGTTGATTTAGTCAGACCCTCCATGAGCATGACGAAAAACAAAGCTGAACATCTCCTCCCAATGTTACCAACCGGTCCTATTGTACAGTGGTTTTGTCAGCAAGTTATTTAAGATCTTAATCCCTTTCAGCTATTAGGGGGAACTCTGAGGTAGAGTGAGACTGGAAAGAGAAGTGATTTTCATTTGGATTTTCTTTTTTTTTCCTCTAGTGCTGTAACCTGATGAAGAGGCAATGGCATTTCACAATGTGTAGTCCATTCACGGCTACCTGCTTAAAATGTGGAAGGTGGAGGAGTAAGAAAAGACTCCTTTAAATCTGTAGAGAAACTCTGGTGCCTGTAAGGGCTATTTAAAGAAGAAGTAAAACCACTCTATCTTGTTAATCTATTTCTGTATTGTAACTTATGCTGCCATTCACACAGTGTCAGAAAGCTATTGCAAACCCTTGTATAAACCCACCCTGTAGACTTGCAGGGCTCGAGTCCATGGCTCTGCCAGCCCTAGAATATTGGTGATAGGATAATAGCAGGTTTCACTCTTAAAAGTTTTTTTGGAGGGGTTAATGCACAGGGGGAAGAATGTTAATGATTCCCAACAGACCACCTACTTAGCTGCTAGCAACAGGCAATCTCTAGTGTGTGCATCCTGGTGGAGACAGGTTGAAAAAGGCTTTTCTGGGTTCAAATTCGATAGGCATATGGTCTCTGAGCTTGTTGCCTTGGCTAAGGTCACCCAAACATTTTGTTTTGGTTGTTCTACAGGTAAATCTGGCAGAGGTGAGTTCTGAAAAGAGGTGTGAAATATAAGCCAGGAACTTTTGCAAATGATTTTTTAAGGCACTCCATGAAACGCTCCATCAGGGAGATAGCTGGGAAGAAAGCCCAGGTGGGAAATTGCTTCAGAGCAGCAGCTGGAGGAAAGTTATCATTTCTTTGGGCATTGCCACTCGCGAGAAGGAAAGCCAGTTGGACAGCTCAGGAGGATGAACGTGCTGGGAGCAACACGGGAACAGACAGAATAATGACATGAAGGAAATATGCTTGAGGACAGGCTTTGTCTCAGCTAACATTAAACATTTAGTCATCTAGGCTCTCTTTGTGGTCAGCAGAGCATGGCACTTTGAAGCCATGACTCATCTGACCTATTTTGGGCACTACCCTACCTAGGATGAGGTGAATTCCACTTTACCCATGCCTGTTTCTTCCTCTTGGTATTGAGAGAGCTTCAGGCACGTAGCCTAGCTACAGACATCTGTATTTTAGACACGTCACAGGAGGTGAGACAAATCCTCCTTTGCACGTGGAGTGAGACTGTGAGAGAGGACATGGATGGCCACATGGCACCCTGTGAATCTGGGACAGCATCCAGCCACCCTCTGCCCTTGTCTTCAGGAGAGATGAGGAACCAGAACGAGAGAGGATGGAAACCAAAAAAGGAAGAGAGAGAAAAGAGAGCTGGGAGCTCCATTTCATCCATGTTGTTACAGCTCTTATTTAGTGCTCCTGCAAGGAATATGAGAGATGGGGCTGAGGAGAATAACACAATAAATTAGAAATGGGAAAATGTGTGTTACAAGTTTTGCTAAGATATGAGCTTCTTCAAGAACAACCAACATTATTATAACTATCAACTAAAAAAGGAACAGTGACATTTTGTTATTATAATTTTGGTCTAAAATTACATTCCAAAATCTTTATGGACTATCTTAAACTTGCTGAAATGTATATTTTGCACTGAAAATCGGGTTTTGCATGAGCGGAAAAAAAGAAAGCTTTTGTGATGACTGCAGCACAAATTTCTGTGAATGGCTTTTTAAGCTACATTGCCAGAAATGTCATGAATCTGCTCAGAACTCCAAGGAAAGGAAGTGGTTTGAAATTCCTCACACTGCTCTTTCAGCCAGAATAGCCATTTTGGGTGTACTTCACATGAAGCATGGCTTCGGGGCTTGATACGTCTTCATGCTGGGCCCTGCATTGTGCCAAGGAACTTCTCAGTGTTTAACAAATAATAATGGCTATAAGCTGTGTAAGCATATGTGAATCTTCATGTTATAATTTCACGTGTAGAAAAATGATCTCATAGGCACATAGGAAACAGAGCAGATGGTAAAATGTGTGTTGGACTACACTCAGGCTGGAGACTAAGTCTCCTAGACAATAAAAGCACAAATGCTGGATGGTCCCCTCCAGCCATGCACATGAAGCACTGCCTCCTGAACGGAGATGGGGGAGCACAGATCAAAACAGATTAAGAGGCCACCTTTGATCTGTTGTTTTCTCCTATTACTGCAAGCTGCAGCACTGTGGTCTGTCATTCCCTGTGTGGGTGCTCAAAGGTGTGTGTGCATGGACAGCCCTCAGCTGCGTTACTGGGACATGAGTAGCCAGCTGCATTATTCCAGTTTTGAATATGTGCAAGTCCACCCATTCCAGAGGTACTTCACCTGCAGTGAAATTGTCTCACTGGGGTGGTTCTTGATGAAGTCTTATAGCTTAACCCTGCTTTTTTCCTCCAGAGATCATCCTTGGTGGAGATAGATGAATCCTAGACCACACTCCTGTTTCAGGGCATGAGTTTCTCTCAGAGACTAGGGCCAAGCTGCAGCCCTGAGCAATAACAAGGGAAGCTGGGAAAATCAGGAATAACCATGAACTGGCTCAGTTCAAAATTTCTTCTGGAAGAGGAAAACTGAGAAATGGGGCCATGCCAGATTGCAAGGAAGTTTTCCTCTGTATACTAGCAAAACAGATACCAGCAGAGCACTGTAAAAGCAAACCACAGCAAACAAAGCCTCCTCCCAACATATTTTTCACCAGAAAGTTTGTAGGTAAACAAAAGCTGCACATGCGAGGTCTGTTATAAGAGTAAGCTGAGCTGGAAGATTTCTTCAATTATATCAGTGTAAACATTCTGAGTGCAGATCTGGCCTGTTAGTATTCCCTGATTGATGTACAATATTAGATTACTGCCTGAGTCAGGAGAAAAATTATCTTTTGCTGTCATGTCAGTTTTTTTTCTCCTCTCTCTTTGCTACAGGATGCCTGATGGGCTATTCTGGAGTGTTAAATACAAATCATCACAGTGCTTTATTGGATAAGCTTCTCTACACTGGGCAGATCACGTGCTTGAGAGACCAAATCAGCTCACATCTATCCATGGGCAACTTCCAATCAATGGCAGTGGCTTTGGCACAGCTATCCAGGATTTCATGTCAGAATTCAGGAAAAATTTGCCACAAAATTGAAGGAAATATGATTTGAAAATGGAAGGATGGGCAGTGAAAATTTTGTATTGGGATGCTGAGATATCAATGCTGAGATGCATTGGAGTAATAAGATTTATAATTTGGGTTTGGGGTTTTTTTGTTTGCTTGTATTTGCTTCCGTGGGGTTTTTTTTGTTTGTTTGTTTGTTTGGTTGGTTTTTTTAATGAACTGGTAATCTGTTAGTGGGCTAATAAGCTAGTTCAAAAGCCCTGAACCCTGGAAGACAGTGTCTAGATCCTGTCTTTTCCATTCACCTTAGTGTATATCTTAGGGAAATGCCTTTGCACCTCTCTTCTCAAACGTAATCCAGACCTAAAGGTGTCTGCTTACATGATTATTTATTCATTCAGAGCACAACTGGCACCCAGAGTCCATGGAGGAACACTGGAGTTAGAAATTGCAACCTGCTTTGAGGTAAGCCACCCAGAGATTTTAACTGGTGTAGGTCAGTGGGAGATAGGGACAGAGGGAGGAGGTGGGAGGTGCTGTCTTGAGAAGAAGCTGTGTTTGTGATCTCTCTAACTTGCCTTCTTGACAAGGGGGATTTTCCTAGTAGAAAACCTGTGAGCTATATGAGGAGGGTAATCCACTTGACCCTTGCCCTCTCCTAAGCCTTTAAGTCATCATAACATTTCATTTCTTACCAGCTGCAGGATCACTTCTTGGAATTCATTTTGACTGCAATGAAAAACCAGCATTGTTTAGCCAGGAGGGAGATCAGAGTAGGGGTGTTGGAGCAGGGTACGTGAGTGGGGACATAGCAATCATATTTGAAGAGGGTTGAGAGCTGGTGGCAGCGAGGAAGATAAACAGGGTGTGTTTGTGCAAGTGACCTTATTTATTTCAGCATCCTGAGGAGGGACCAAATGTACTGCATTGAAGGAAGTCAGTCCACACACACATGGGAGCGGGTCCAGCACTACGTGGCTGGCACAAGCCCAGGCGCTGCTTTGCAGGGTGACAGCTTGGGGTTCTCTCTCAGGGCAGCTGCTGTCCTCAGCACTGGCTTTTGAGAGCTCTGTGCATTGCAGGCTGTGCTGAGATGGACAGGGTGGTGGTTCAGAGCTGGCGGGAAGGGCGTTCTGCTCTGGCACCCCCAAGCCTGCGGCGGGCTCCAGCAGAGGGGCAGGACCCAGAGCCCCCCTGGCACTGAACAGCAACTGATTCAAAATCCTAATTTGTTACTTCAGCCCTTTGGCTGCTGAATGGCTCACGGACCAATCCTGACGTTATCTCTTTTTAATGCTGTATTTGTTATCCTCTGAATATTTTGGGTGGGTAATTATCCAGTGTGTACTGTGTATTGCAGAGCCCAGGAATATTTGCTTTGGCTTTTCTTCCTGGTTAGTTAGGGTGTGCGGTTTCTGGCCTAGATCTCATGGCATTGTTTCTGACTACGTAAATGAAATTTTTATACAAGAGAATAATGAATACAGACCAGAGAATAAGGCACATCCTGTGGCAGTTTCACAAAGGCAATTTTTCTTGCAAAAACCCATAAGGGGCTCAGCAGTTGTGATTATTTACACATGTACTTAATGGCTGTCCACATATGACTGATACAGGATAACAGACACCTAGTAACCAGAGACAGCTGGTTTGGTGGGTGCTTTGAATCATCCCTGGTTTTGTCTGTTTTCTTTCCCTCTCCTCTTTCCTGTTTGACCATGGAGGCGCTTCTAAGGATGAGGAAGAAAACCTTCATTTAAAACCGCATGAAACCAAAGGCTGGGTGTAACCAGCTTCAAATCCAGACAAGAGTCAGCGTGTAACTTCATGTGTAAATGTTTTCGTCGTCCAGCATATCATATGGATGGGGTGGCACTTTAAAAAACACAGAGGATTGCTGCCACACATGCCATAATGTGTGCACACACACCCCTTGATGTACACAGACTTTGCACTGCACCCAGTTTGGATGTGGTGCCAGCAGCAGCCCAGCTGTGGTGAAGAAAGCTCAGCCTGAATGTTCCCGCAGCTCACCATGAAAATTCTATGCCCTGTGTTGAGACCCACTTTGGCATAGCTGAAATGGCTGTGAAAACTGGCCATTTTAAAGAGTTTTAAGAGTTTATCTGCACTGGGTGTCAGTCAGAGTGATTATTCTACTCTATGCAAAAGCTAAAGAGTTTGCTTTTTCTGAATCTTTGAATGTGGTCTTGTGGCTATGTTAACACACACATGACTTCAAGACATTGAAACTTCAGTATCAAGTGTCAGAAATGTATGTCCAAGCCCCAAGTGTGATCCTGGTACTCAGACAGCAGCTGTTGCTAGAGTTCAATCTATTACTTCTCATCCCACAAACAAATGGCAAATGTTCCTGACAGCCTTTTAAAAGTAAAAGAGATCAAATACAAGAAAATATATATTTTGAATGCATCTAGAAAATTATCTTGGTAGAACACTGGAAACCACAAATTCCACTGACATGGGATTTTATTATTTGCAGGTGCTTTTGTTTACTGCCTGTGCAGGTCCAGACCTTGCCTTGGGTATGCAGTGGGGACTTGCTGCAAGAGGACATAAGTGGAGAGGTAGGGATAGATGTTCTTAGCAAATTACCAAACCCACTGCTTGTGAGAGAAGCGAAAACCTTTGCCTGACAAAGAGGGTTCCATGGGGTTTAAAGGCAAGGCTTGCCTGTCATCCACACACCAAGGGAGCTCTGGTAGGAGAATGTCTTGTGCCATTATGCCATCTAAGCTTGGGAAGCAATGCAAGCCAGCAGGGCTGATGGCTTCACTAGCTGCCTTGTCAGCCACAGTGCTCCCTTTCCATCACTGCACCCCATTCCTGAGGTTAGGATGGGTGCTGGTGTGAGCCCCCCATCACAGGCTGACAGTTGCTCAGAAATCCTGGCTCTGAGTGGGTGAACGAACGGGTGGCTTCACGGTGGGTTGAAAATACAGCCCCGTCCTCAGTGTAACCTTTAATCTTGATTAAAAAGCTTCCAGGGCCAGGCAGCCTGGGCTGCATCCTTTGTTCAATTCTGGCAGTGGCTCTTGCATTCCCTAATCCCTGTTAATATCACTGCTTGTCAAAGAAGATTTGTGCCTTTCCTGGAAGATGGACACCTATTTTGTACCGGCCGGGGGAGAAGGAGACGCCTCATCAGCTGGTGCTGGGAACAGCGAGTAGCAGACAAGAAAGACATCCTGTTTTCTGGGGAGAAGGAGTGGGAGGTGGGCAAGCATCTGGCTCTGACTATTAACTCTGGCTGCTAGCACTGCTCCTGTGTATTCAGGATGCAACACAATCCTCTATTTTAACCGTGCACAATCCATGAACCTCTCCTGGCAGCATTTGTGGCCAAGGTACCAACGTAGTATCCTGGCCAAACTGCAGGACAGATTATGCTCTGCTGACCTATATTCCCCTAAAGTCATTTTCAATTAGTGTAGTAGTTAGTTCCCCTTTGAGCACCAATACATTTCTCCCTGCTGTAATGTTGAGCTGAGGCTCCAGAGGCCGTGCTCTCTTGGGGGCATTTTGCTGGCTCTTCCAAGCAGACAGAGAAACGGTCTGGACGTGCATTGCTGCTCAAGCAGCAGTCTCTGTTGCTGAGCCTGAGCCCAGACCATGGTTCTTTTCAGCCTCGTCAACTCATGTCTCACCTCCCTATTAGGGGGTCCTTACTGGAATGTGGAAGACCTTCTCTGCTCAGTCATGGCAGGAACTTGGTACCACATCCTGGGAGAGGGTCTCAGCTCTGCTGTTATCAGGACGCTTTTGATGTGGGGCTTTTTTCCTCTCTTCTTCCATCAGCTTCTTCATTTGCTGCAGGCATGGGGAGAGGCAGGGACACTGCAGCGTGACGCCAAGTGCTGGTAGAAGGAATCACACCGTGGCTCTGGCTGGTGGCCTGCCAAGGTGACTGAGCTGGCACATGTGGGTTCCCTGGAGGCTCAGGGCTCCTGCTGGCCCAGAGGAAGCACTTCTCACCTGGCCTCTGTTGCTGTGTGGTGCATCCTGCATCAGCAGCCCAGCTTCAGAATAACCACTCTGTCATTGCTCTGCATTCCTGCCCAGACCCAGCCTTGCCAGCAAACCCCCAGCAGGTCGGATGCACGGACAGCGATGGCTTGCAATGGCACTAAGGAGAAGGATGCTCGGGGTCCCCCTCGGGGTATGTGTACCAAGAGCTCCCAGGGCACTGTGTCTCCAGCTCAGCACAGGCGGGCTCCTGCTGTCAGCTGGTGACAGCTCAGCAAGGTGGCTTTTGCCATCTGGAATTGGCAGCAACTTCTGCTGCAATCTCCATTAGGTGGCTCAGGGAGTCTGGCCAGGGCTGCAAAATGTGAGAAAAGGACCCCAAAGGCCACTTGGTCTGTTCCCCTTGGCAAGGCAGGATTACATGTGTCAGTGCATTTAGAGAGTCCTCCTCGGGAATCGCTTCTGTCACTATCCCTTTCCTGGCTACTGCCCACGCAGCAGCTGAGAGGCAGCTAATATAATTAGCAAGGCTTAATGAGGGACAGCGTTGCTGGCCAGTGCTTTCAGTGGAGCTGCTGAGCTCTGTTTGCATCAGGGCAGAACCCATTCTCTTATCAAACAGCTGCCTCAAAAACTGGATGAGATTTTATCCTTTGCTTTCAGGTTTAATACGGAAAGCTGTGATTCAGCTTTGTGCAGAAAGCTGTTCATCAGGCTTCCAGAAAATCTGACCCAGCTGGGATCTCCCCCACACAAGCAAACTCCTGGGCATGAACGGTGCCTTGGGCAGCAGTGGGACACAAGGACTACGATGGAAGAGTTTCTAAATCATTACTGTTGTTTATTCATAGACATTGAATATTTTTATGCTCAACAGTTTCTTTGGATCCCCGGTGTTAATGAACTGTATAAAATACATACATCATCCTCCTTCCTTATCCATGAAAATGTGACATTTTCTTGCCTACAGATTTTGAATTTTGCCTTCTCGTTTACAGAATCTGAAAAAAAAAAAGTCCTGCATAATAAAAACCAGAAACCTCATGGTCTGAGATGTTCTTCAATATGATGAATGGATAAAATTAATTTGTTTTGGAGCCATGGCATTTGATGACAGTAATTGTGCCTTATAATTGGTATACAAGCAGGCCAGCTGAGGAAACAGCTTAAACTTCACTCCAGGTTAAAAAAAAAAAAAAGCAAGCTGAAACAGTGCTATCAAAGAGCTAGTTGATAGTTCAAAGCAAAACTTTCTCATTTTTACCTTTTCTCACTTAGTACTTGCTAGGATCTCATTGTGGTTAAACTCTAGTTGAAAACTAAGCATCACACTGCCAGTCATTCACTCTCTCCCCTCTGGGATAAGGAAGAGAATCAGAAGAGTCAAAATGAGAGAGGTTGTGTGTTGAGATAAAGACAACTCAACAGGCAAAGCAAAAGCCACACACAAGCGAAGAGGAGCAAGGAATCCATTCACCACTTCCCATGGCCAGGCAGGTGTTCAGCCATCCCCAGGAAAGCAGGGCTCCACCAAGTGTCATGGTAGCTTGGGAAGACAAACACCATAGGTCCCAATGCCCCTCCCTGTCTCCTTCCCCAGCTATATATGCTGAGCATGATGCCATATGGTCTAGGATATCCCTTTGGTCAGTTGGGGTCAGCTGTCCCTGCTGTGCCCTCTCACAGCTTCCTGTGCACCCCCAGCCCTCTTCTTTGTGTGGTGGGGTAGGAGGCAGAAAAGGCCCTGACTCAGTGTCAGCCCTGCTCACCTGTAACAAAAACATCTCTGTGTTATCAACACTGTTTAGGTCTCAAATCCAAACTGTAGCCCCACAGCAGTTACTAGAAAAAACTTAACTATCCCATCCAAAACCAACACAGACCTTTCTATAGGTTATTTTCCTAGAAGTACTGTTGGAAGACTTTTGCTCCTCATGGAATAAGGCTGGAGAAAAGCAACTGCAGCCTGCTACCTCAGCATACCTGCAATGCAGCTGGTATTTCTCAAATCTCTTCCAGTACTTTTACTTTTTCAAGGTGGCTTTAAATTACCTGTTTCAAACCACATTGTTTAAATCTAATTTATGGGAGCCAAAGGCACGTCTAAGCAATCACTGTCACCTCTCCCTCCTGGTGCCTAAATACAAAATGCCACTTCACGAGATAAAGTCTCCAGTATTCATGCTGACCCAAGGTGTTCCTTACACATAAAACCTGTCCTTGCCCCTGTCCCCATGCATGGCACTGCAGTCCCCCAGCTCCCTGGCGCACTTTGCACAACGCTGAATGGAGCTGAGGAACTGATCTGGCTTAAGGAACATCTGCCAAAACCCGTCCCGCTGTCCTGTTTTATAATCTGGATCAATTCTCCAGTCTGACCCTGGTGCTAGACCTGACAGGGACAAATCCCCTGGAGGATGAGGGGTGAAAAGGTGAGAGAGGAAGAAAAGTCTTCATCTCATCCTGTTGCTGTGGTCTCTGTCCCTTGAGCTGTCTGCTGTCAGACACCACATTGGGAGAGGTTACCCCAAACCTTTCAACTTTATTGAGTTGAGCAGAAGTGATCTCAGGAGAATCTCTGTCAGGCCATGACTACTGGGGGGATGTCAGGCAGTGGTAAGGAAGATGTGGTGAGTGCTTGGGAAAGAATGAAAGAGATTTTGAAAGAAATAGTATATTAAATAAGAAAACTAGTGGGAACTGTGTAAACACCCACCTTTTTAGTAGATGCACCTGTGTGATGAAGAAAGTGCAAGCCATTCTGATCAATGCAGGCTTTGTTGTGCTGTCAGGCACAGTGTCACGGGTGCGTCAGCTGGGTGACTTGCTTGGGGGTTTTTTCTGTTCAACAAACTGAATCTTATGTATATTCATATGTATTAATATAGGGCAAGCCAAACGTGACCACAAACACCCTTTTCCCATGCTCTCTGCCGAGAAATCCACCCTGAGCTGCACATGAAGCCTTGCCCCTAGGAATTCTCTCTGTACAGACAAGCAGTTTACAGCCCATGACCCCAAACCATCAGCAGATGCCATTGTTATTGCCCTCAATGTTTGTCTGTATCCCAAGGGTATATAAACTTCACTTTCCATCCCCACCCCTGTTTTATATAGTAATAGGTCATCTCAGAAGCATGTTTACTTCCTTGTCATTTTTGGACTTAAGTATAGAGCAGCCCAAATTGCTTGAGACTTAAAATTTTCTAATTAACCAGTGGGAACCAGTGGAAGAACTTTGCAAAGTAAAATGCACAGCTAAACCGAACGATCACCCTTGAGTTTAAGCACGGGAATGTGGATATCCACCATTGCCACCCACAAGATATTTTTTTTCCTTTCTTTCTCCATTTGTGCAGGCTTTAAGAACTTCTGGTGAGTATGATTTCTTGTAGAAGTTCAGATGTTTTCCTTTACATAGGCATAACTTCATTGCACTGTGATGGTAATTACTGGGATAAACTTCTAGAAGGAGAGTGAAGAGGGAGAGGTCCTTTCTTGTCTTAGGTGAAGGGAGCATCATTAAAGTCAGACAGAGAAATAGAAGGCTACTGATTAATTGGAGGAGTTTATCCTGCTTAGAGATACTAGCTCAGGGTTTATCTCAGCCTTGGACTCTTTTATCCATTTTGTCCAAACCTCATTTAATCATTCATGACTCTTTGGTGATTTCAAACTCTTTAAAAATGTTCATTTAAGATAGTTCTGTCTGCTCTGATTATCCTGGGCATCATTCCTCTACAAAGAGGTTGGTGCATTGCTTCTGGTCAGTGGAGAGTGAAGACACCTGTGGCAAGGTGGGAACAGCACCTGTGCAAGAGCCTCCAGCTGTTGCCCTTTGAGCAGAGTGGAGAGGGAAACCTTCTGCAGATGCATCCAGGTCTCATGCATTGGAAAAACCTCCCAGTCACTGGCAGAATCCAATTTCTCCAGTTCACCAGCTGCTGAACAGGTACAGAGGGAAAGCTTGTCTTCGTGGGCAAGAAGGACAGGGGGTCTCAAAGCCCACCTACACCACACAGAGCCAGCTCCTGCTGCTTCAGAGGTGGGCTTGGCAGAGCCCCGGTCTGTCCTGAGTGCATGGTTGGGGCGCTGCTAAAGTGTTTAGTAGCTAAAGGAGACAGGTTTCTGACATATTCCCTTTTAAGTAGAGGCATCTGGAGATTATGACATGGAGGAACTGACCAGACTGAGTTCCTTGTATTACCTTGGCTGTTGTATTATGTAAGGGAGGCAGACTGTCCTCACATTATTATTATTATTATTATTATTATAATTTTTATAATTGTTGTAATTAAAGAATATTGTGCTTTTAATTTGTACAGTTCCTTCCTCAGCATTGTTTGATATGAATAGATGATAACAGGCTGGTTATTGTGAGTTATTAATAACATATTGTTTTCTCACAGGAGACATATGCCCAGGAGACAGAGCAGTGAGCAGGGCTGCTGTGTCCTAGGTGTCCCTCCCTGCAGTCACAACTGAGTGGATCATCTTTGATCTCTCTTTGCCTCCCAAGATCTCTCTTCAGTTTGGACTTACTGCTTACCATTCCCTTTGCCCCCCCACCCCTGGTTACCTTTGTGTTTGAGGGATTCTGGAGAGAGCAAGAACAGTTTGTTCTGCCTTCTCCCATACCTCTTGCATTTGCATGGAGTGGATGCTCCGGTCTGTTTTTAATTTCCGTGATTCTACAGTGCTTTTGAGTCCAAGGTGCTAAATATAGATCTAACCCATAATAGCCAGTCTCTTTTTCATCTGCCTTATGATGTTATTTTCTGCTTTTATCGTTTAAGCCTAATGGATTTACATTATTAGGAGCTCTCCAGTGTGTACAGCTCTCCAATGTGGTTATGACCAAGACAAATGCCTCCAAAGTTTCCAGGAACATTTTACTGAATAAAAGCAAGGAAAAAAGTGACTCTTCCTTGGCTCTGCAGGAAAAGGATTGGTGCAGTGTAGACAGCTTCTATCTCCCCTTTATACTGCAAACCTGTGTGTGCCCTCTGGGCAGGGGAAGCACTTCCAGCACGCTGCCTAGAAAAATGACTCTCTGGAGAAAAATCAGCAGACACCATGAAAAGTGCTGGCTCAGACACCTTGTGTTGGCAGACTCCTACCAAAATTAGTTCTGGATAAGTCAGTACATCTGTAGACAGAACAAACTATTCCTTTTTCTTCCTATTTCTAACACAGCCATGCCCAAAAAAAAAAAAATACAAGTCAGGAAAACGTTTGGGGAAACTATTAAGGAGCACAAAGGGAAAAGAATGTCCAGACAAATATGGAGCCATTTGAGACAAATATGAAGTCATGTGTAATAAACATCTTGAATTTATAGGGGCTAAAGCAAGCCAAACACAAGTGATGGCTTTTTGGGGCTGAGCTGCCCTAGCAAGCCAAGGGAGGAATGTGATGGATAGAAGAGGCCAGGCCCACAGACAGAGACATGGAGATGACTCAGGACAAATCCAGAGCCACACCTGTGCCTGTTCAAGCCTAACTGATACCAGTGGCCTAAGCCAGCAGCTGGAGAGGAGTGGAGTATAGAGGGGAATTGGTCAATTCACTTCATCTCTGTCCAAGTATCTTCCCCCCTGGCCGTAGAAGAGGTGTATGAGAGAGGACTTATGTGTGATCAGGGGATCCATCCTTGATGAGCTGGGTTGGGGTTAGTGTCTCTTGGTGCAAGAGTCCAAGCAGCAGCTCTCAAGACTGACCACAAGGTATGGACATGGAAGACTGACCTCTCCAGGAGGAACAAAAGCTGGAACCTGCATGAACAGCTACCCTGGGCACAGTGAACTTCTCTCTGCTTGGAGAAGCTCACCATGCTGAGCATGAATACTGAAGTGCTATCTGAAAAGGGGACGAGAAGCACAATAGCATGCCACAGATGTCAGTGTGAATTCTTCCTTGTTTTCAGGTGCTTCTCAAAGAAAACATGTACTGGTTTGGGGAAAGCTGTTTCTTCAGTACTGCTCTAGGTCAGGGTCCCTCCAGTCATTCACTTTGCACTAGTAACAGTTCAGCTGGGGTTGTCTTTGGAAAGTAAGTTGGTTAGCTTTGAAATAACCTTTGGGTACAGCTATGAGCATAGTTCACTCCAGGCTTTGCTCCTAGTAGACACCAGGATGAGAGACCAAGCCTGACTAAGCCCTCCAGCACTAAACCAGCCCTTTGGGCATCTTGAAATATGACATTATGTCCATAAGGCATGCTCAACTGCGGCCAAGAAAGACTGCAAGGAAGCTATTTGGCATATCCACACTCTAGGTTGCTGCTGGAAGCATTGCTTTTCATGGTGCTGTCCAGAAGACCAGAGGAGAAATCTGTTGCTGCTGGAAATGTTAGTAGTGCTGTAGGTCTTGGTTGCTGCCAGCAGAACAGATGGCCCAGGAGTGGTGCAGGGCTGGCTGCTGCACCCATCCAGAAAGTGTGCTGTGCAAAGCAGGACCAAGCTGGTCCCCACTGTAGCCTGGCAAAGGAGGAAAGATATGCTGTGTAGGAAGGGAGCAGGTGTTTAATTTGAGTGTGCCAATGACCATGTACCTCAGTGGGTGGGGAAGTTCAAATATGACAATTCCAGTTAAACTTAATTTTCCTAGCATGAAATGCCAGAGCCTTGATGCACATGGCCAAAGGATTGTTCACCTGGTGAAATAGATTCTTCTACATTGCTCCAGACAGTCCTGGAACCAGTTAATGGTGTCTCTCCTGTTTCTGAAGTCTTGTGCTGTTTCTAGTATTGCAAATATTCATAAAGTGATAATTTAAAATGCATTAGGAGCAATTCGAGGGCTGGAAATTAATGCCAAAAAAAAAAAAAAAAAGAGACAGAAGATGCGGTGAGAACATGGGCAAGAAACAAAAATGGTATGATGTCTTATGGGTACATGAATTTAGTGACAGAGGGCAGACTGTTTCCTCCAGACCAGTGCTCTGAACTCCAGTCCCTAGAGCCTGCAGGGGCGAGCATGCCCAAGAGCAGGGACTGAATGTTGTGTCCATCTCAGGTCTTCTGCGAGCCCTCTGCTCAGCCAGGGCTTAAACCAGGCACAGTGTAGTGTGTACTGTGTGTGTACTGGAAAACTGAAAATGGTCCAGGAGGAGCCTGGACACTGTCTCACACTCATTCATACTCTGTCCATTCGATTACAGACTCAGTCCAGCTTGCATTCTTCCAGGCAGTGGATCAGCATGGACCAGCATGTGTCACCATGGTTTGCAGATGGTTAACCCACTCCCAGCACTGGTCTGGGCTGGAGAGGGCTCAGCTTTGAGGTCTACTAGAATCTGTCCTGTATCTTCCCAACCACTAAAACCTGACTGACAAAGCCCTAAATCTGATCATCTTTTAGCTCCTCTTGACTTGCCCTCCTCCTGGCTAGTAATGCCTCTTTTGAGGCCAACAGTGAATTATCTGCCAGAGGGAAGTTCTTAAAAAGCTTTATGCTGAAGTAGCCCACCTTATGTTCTCTATTAGGCAGGCTTTATTCCTCCCTAGTTCAGCATTACGCTAGCAGAAGTTGGATTAGACTTGTATTTCTTGGCTAAACAATGACTAAAGGAAGCACGATAACTATCTACAAGTATTTGATGGGTGTAAACTCCAGTGAGGAAGAGGAATTGTTTAGTGTGGTTAAAGGACTTTCATGGCTAAGAGCAATTAGATTAAATTGAACAAAGCAAAACATAAACGGAATAACCTTTGTAATGCTAGCAGGCTGCAAGGGCAGCTCCCAGGGGACGTGGTGGAAGCAGTGATGTCTGGGTCAGCTGAAACGTCACGGGGAGCAGAGCAGCATTTACGTGATGGACCTTGGAACACTGTCCCATGAACAGCGTGTCAACTTTCCCCCGTGTCCACACCCGCACCGCCCTGTGTCTGCGTGAGCACACGCCCGATGAGTAAGGAGGGAAGAGGGGGTCAGGGTGGTTCAGCATCTGCCTTAGTTGATTTGTTCCCTTCTTTTGGCGTAATGCGTTGCCCTAAACAATAAGTTTTCATTCTGCTGAGAGTGATTCTGATCTTGTGCCTGTCAAGGTAGAGCTTATGCTTCCACTTTCCATACTGAGTCATGAGTAATCTTTCCTTAGTGTTTCAGCAGGGTGGGGCTCAAGCTCCAGTTATGCTAATAATCTTGGGGTATCACATACCTACAGGGATGCCATCAGCAATCCCTTCAGGTTACACTTTTCTCAGCTGGCAGGACGTAGTATAGGATGATCAAATCTGTACAAGAAGGGAATAAACAGGAGTGCACTGTTCATCTGAAAATATACTGGTGGCCCCTTATTCACTGCTGGGAAAAATGAGCTAACTCTCTTACGTGTGAGAAGCAGCATGTCATAATCCCATCTTGCCCCTTTTCTCTGAAAACCAAACACAAACCAGGCAATCCCATCCATCAGGAGTTTCTGATGGAGATCGTGAACTGACCTGAGCACTGAAAATGAAAGTCAGTGACTCAAGCGCTGCTGTGTCTTTCAAGAAACTACAGACTCTCAGGGTGAAAGAACAAGGGGATATGTGATGTTTGATGAGTCAGGATGCTTTCCCATGGCATGCTTGTTTCTCTGCCTAATTACACAGACGCAATAGCAAAGAAATTAGATAAGCCAGGTAAGGTTTGTTGTGGATGTCCTGGTCACCTAGGAGACAAGAACCTTATTAACATGACATGACTTGTAAACAAACTACCCTATTTTTAAAACAGCATATTGCTTCCAAATTGCTGGTTATCTGTTCTGAAAGAACACCACTTAATGGGTTATCTTCTCCTTTAATCGGGCACACTTGTTGACATATCATTAAATCCCACTTAGCACAAGTGTGAGAAGCCTGCTGTTAAAGGCTGCAAGCAGATAGCCAAGGAGGACACACACATCCTCCCATGACACTTGCAAAGAAGGCCCTGATCTGTTCATAAAAGGTCAGGAAGGGAGAAAGGAATTCAAAAGCCTTAATAAACAGCCTGGACTGTAGTCTTGAGTAGTGCGTCATCACAAGTTTTCTTCTCCTGAGGGAGTAATTCTTCAGATGTTTTACGTGCCCCTTGCTGGTGTCTCTCCATGTTTTCCTTCAGCACCAATTTGTCTATTTATGCATTTATTGAGCCTTCTTTTTTTAAACAGAGGCAGAGCTAATAGACATCTGTGCACGTGGGAGGGACTGAAAGGGTTAACACCACCTCCCTTGCAGGTCCACTGCCCAAGTGCTAACGCTGCCTGGTTAGGTGTGCACATTATGGACCACGCAACAGAACAGGCATGGAACTGTTTCAGAGTCCCTGCTGTGCTGATACATTCTTCTTCCCCAATCTCACTGGCTGCAAAGGGCTCAGGTAATAATACGTTTTTTTCTGCACAGGCATAGGATACCACTCCTAGTGTCTTCATTAAAAATAGCATGCTTGAGGATAGTTTCCTGTCCTGGCCAAGACTTCTTTTTCATATAAGAGGTTGGCAGGTGTTCATACTTGTGGTGATGTTCAGAAAAGATGAATTCTCCTTCTCATGTACCTGTTATATTTTCAGTTTCAAATAAAGACATGTACATTGTATGGGAAGAGGAAGAGAAGGAGAGAGAGGGTTTGCAGGGTTTCTGTCACCTCACGTGACCACGTAGGTGATTTCTTACCATTATCAGTGGGTGATCTCAAAGCCCCTGATGAATGTATGTTTAACCTGTGCCACAAAAAGCTGCAATTCCTGAGCAATCTCTGCTGGCTTGGAAACTAGCAGTGCCCATTCTTCTGGGATTTGCAGCCTTGGCTTCACAAAGGAGGCTCAGAGCTCATGAACTGGGTTTAACGACAGATGAGGATGAACCTGAACAACTCTAAGTATGCAGTGACCCCAATAGAAAGAGGTCAATGTTCCATCATAAGCCAATGCAGGTTTCACAAATCTCTTTTTCAATAGCACTCAATTTACGTTGTATGTTACCATGTCCTCTTTCCTCCGTGTTGAGTACAGTCCTGGAATCTGACGTATACTAACATATGAATTCTCAGAGGAAAAAATATTGAGAAAAGACAACTGCATCGTCTTCAGAGAGTTGTGTGTGATAGGGACCTTAAGTGTTACAGATGGTGTCCATAGTATTGAGAGCAGCTTGACAAGTACATTCTATGTAAATTACAGTGTCTTCTCAAAGATACTCATTTCAGGTTAGTCCATGCATCAGCTTCTTCTCACACTGACCCTCACAGAATTGCCTTCTCTTTCCCTTGCTCTTGTGCCTTCCAATAGAAAATCAGTATGCAGCCAAAGAGATAATTTTGCTAGACCAAAAGACCCAACTGGTGTTTTTAACATATAATTAGATTTTCTTTTCAAGAGTTCATCTCCTGAGGTATCTGAGGACATGACTACCAGAAATGTCTCCTGGCCATTTGCCAGCTATGGAGCACATCTTATAGTGTCACCTGGAATGATCTTTCAGGGCAGAATAGCTCATCCTGCCTGAGAAAATCCCAGAAGTTCAGCAGAATCATGGAACAGATAAGGATGGAAGGGACCAGACTTTCTCTCTGGTCCACTGGGTCAGAGGTTCCTGAGGGTTTGCCTTGTCAGTGAAGACTGAAGCAAAAAAGACATGCAGTATCTCAGCCTTCTCTGTAACCTATGTTTCAAGGGTCCCCGTTGCTTTCAGCTGAGGACACACATTTTCCTTAGAATTCCTCTTGTTATTGGAGTACTTGAAGAAGACCTTCTTATCCTGGACATGCTTAGCAAGATTCAATTCCAAATGAGCCTTGGGCTTCCTACTTGCATTTCTGCATTCTCTTAACAACATCCTGATATTCATCCCAGGTGGGTGGTCCCTGCTTCCACCTCATGTATCTCTTGCTTAGGTCTGGGTTTTGTCAACAGCTCCTTGTTCATCCAGGCAGGTCTCCTCCCTCTTTTGGTTGACTTCTTGCCACTGGGAATGTCTTGTAGGCATTTCCTGGGCTTCATGCACCTAGTTGAAGTATTCTCACTTGAGCCCTGTTTTGCTACAAATGAGAAAAGTACCATGTCCCCATTTTAAGGGTAAGAAGAGGCTCAGGTTCAAAAATGTCCTGCAGTGTATCCACAAAACCTGAGGCAGCAGGCCAATGCTTGAGTCCAGCCAGCTCCCCTCCTTGCTTTAAACACTATTTATTTGTTTTACCTAATGATGCAACATATATGAGTCGGCCCTGGCACTCCTCTTTTCCCAGGGCCGGGACTCCCCTGCTAGGGCACAGTCATTTCCTGGCCTGCCTGCTGTGTCTCTTGGCAGCTCTGTGAGCCTTGCCTTTTTGCACACAGGTCAGTGAGCATGTCAGAAAGACATCAGCCCCAAATTCAGACTGCGGTGCTTAGGATTGCACTGAAGACTATGGGGATGCTTCTGAGGTGATGGGGTATCAGAATCCAGTTTCCTCCCCATGGGGGGCAGAGCCTATTGCGTGCCCCATTTGAAGGAGACAGGCTATGAGGTACCTCTTCTTTGAGAGCAACCTCGAGGAGAAAGTCTTGGGGGTGTTGGTTGCTGAAAATCTGGGTATGACCGGGCAATGCACACTTGCAGCCCAGAAGGGCAACCATGTCCTGGGCTGCATCCCAAGCAGTGTGAGGGATGGGATTCTGCCCCTCTGCTCTGTCCTTGTGAAATGCCACCTGGAGTGCTGCATCCAGCTCTGGGGGGCCTAACTGGTTGTGGATCTGGGGGTGTGAGTCCAGAAGAGGGCCATGGATATGATCAGTGGGCTGGGGAGCCTCTTCTGTGCAGACAAGGTGAGATGATCGGGGTTGATCAGCCTGAAAGAAGAGAAGGCCCCAGGGACACCTTATGGCACCTTCCAGCACCTAAAGGGGGCTACAGGAGAGGGACTTTTTGCTATGGTTTGTACTGATGGGACAAGGGGGAATGGCCTTAGAGGGAAAAGAGGGCAGGTTTACATTAGACATTAGGAAGCCATTATTTACTGTGAGCATGGTGAGACACTGGAACGGGCTGCACAGAGAAGCTGTGGATGCCCCATCCTGGGAAGTGTTCAAGGCCAGGCTGGATGGGGCTCTAGTGGAAGGTGTCCCTGCCCATGGCAGGGGGATTGGAGCCAGATGATCTTTAAGGCCCCTTCCAACCCAAACCCTTCAATTAGTGTGTGATGTTTTCTGGCTGTTGGAGGCTTCACAGCGCTCAGTGTGACACATCCTATTCCTTGGCTTTCCTTTTCCCTGCATCAGGAATTGAAAACTGTTATGCTGCACAGCAACTACCTCGTTACTGGTTTTCCTTACATGGAGCTTTGACAAAGGGGTGTCTCAGTACAAAAGAGACATCTGTAAACTGGAGGAGATTCAGAAAACAATAATAAAAATCACAATGCTCCTGGAAATCCCTGTAAGGCAGCAATTTAGAGCCCAGCTACTAGCATGCTAGGACAGACCTCAAGTGAAATAAAAAGAAATTAACTTGTTAAATATCTCTAAAGCAGGCATGTCAAAAGTATTATTTTCTGTATGCTGTGTGTGCTTGTGTAAACAGCCTTTTCCACTTGGGGCTATGTCTCCATAATTATGTATTATTTGCAAGAAGAATGCAGAGCGTGAGGAGTGAATATGTTCCAAATGTGTCCGAACCCTGACCAGGCGAAGGCTGTGATTTTAGCTCACTTTAGGGAGAGGAGAGCAATCCCACGTCTTTTGTTTATTCTTCTTGAGCTCTTTGTAACAATTGTACTTTTCACTGGAAGTGACTCACCTGGCAAAGATAAGAAACCCAGATTAACCATTCAAGAAAAATATAGTGCTGGAAACAATCCTCCAAATTTAAGGCTTACAGTCCATCTGAAACCACACTCATATTCAGGCCCTTTAGGCTTCCCTAATTACTGAGAAGAACTGTCATTCTTTTCTAAATGTGGTGTCAGCATTTGTTACAAACAATCAGCACAAAATTATCCAAAAACCTTCCTGTGACCTATAAACCTGCAATTTGATATGCCTCACCCAATTTTTATTCTGTAACAAGTGAATTTTTTGCAAAGATTTTTATTGTGGAGACTCTTTAATCTATCAGGCAACACATAACGAGATCCCATGGCTGGAGGCTGAAGATAACGATGTTTCAGCTAGCAATAAGGTGCACATCTTAACAGCAATTAATTAAGCATTGAAATAAGTCCTGAGGGGGTATGACGAATTCATCACTTCTTGAAGTCTCAGAACTTCATCTTTCCAGACATCATGCTATACCTGAAATACAAAGTGTGGTCTGGGTACAGGAATTATAGGGAGGGGCAGCGTTATAATATTTCTTAACATCAGGGAGACGTTATTTTCCACATCAAAACCTCCAGGTTTTTCTTTTTTCTTTTTTTTCTTTTTAACACACATAATGAAATTCATTCCTTCTTCCAGTATCAACCAGTCTACTTCAGTGGAAATCAAGAGGCAACTGCCAACTTATGCCTCTAAATAAAGCCAAACTTTTAAAAACAGATGCACAACTAAATTTTAAGATGCTTACTGGGCTGTAGAGCAGAATTTTCAGACACACTGCCTCCTGCTCCTTATTTTTAGTGAAGTCTCTTTTTCACTGTCAAGCCTTCCATCTCTGGAACAATACATTGCTATTGAAATATCCAATGAGTCACTTTTAAATATCCCACAGGAACAACAGGACATTTATCTCATGCTGCAGAGCGGTATTTTAAAAATAATAATCTTAAAAAGAAAGCCCCATGCAACAACTGAGAAAAGCCCAAATGCCTTCCCCTTTCTGCTTCACAGAACTTTCTCTCCTGCCTTTCTCTTTTCCTTTCTCATCCACTCTTCACCCACAGAGTTATGCTGAGGCGACTACGAGGACGCCGGGCTGAGACACTCTGTTTGCATTCCTCCATCAATTTGGGTTGGCTACTCTCCCCTGTGTAGGCTTGGCAATGTGAAAAAGTGACCTTGTGGCAAACTTGGGTGTGACCTTCTAGAACGTCAACAGCTCCCAGCACGACTGCCTGGTCTCCGAAATATTACTCCATGGAAAATTTGAGGCAGCTTATCCCATGTGCGCTGACAAACTTAGGTTTATCTTAGGGGAGGAGCATGCATCTGTGGAGTTATCACAGCAGGGTTAACTCATGGTGTTGCCACATCCTGGCTCCCCTGCCAGGAATTTGCCACAGAGCTCTACTCTGTGCCTTCTTTCTTCGTTAATGGTGGTGTGCCAGAGCCTGGTGCTCGCTGTGAGACTTGGTGCTTCTGCTACTGCAGCACCTCAGCAGCACCATCCATTGCTGCTGCTGCTCTGGCTTCCATGACTCTTCTCTAGCTACTCCTTCAGCTCTGAAAAGGCAGAAGGAATGTGGAGCTGTTCTTCGAAATGTCACCGTCAAAATAGCTGTGATGCTACTCAACACATATAAGAAGTGGTTAAGGAGGTAACTGCTGGATCTTGCAGCTCTGCAGCTTTTTGCACCATGAGTGCTGCTGTCAGAAGCCTCCAGGTGTGTGTATTCAAATATATCAATTTTGGGAGCAAATGAAACCTCTGTTTTCCTAAGGATAACCTCCTGTACCAGGATTTTGACAGTAAGATTCACAGCTGAGTCAGAGGTTCTTGCAAAAGGGTTCTGACGCACCGAGGGAAGTTACAGAGCCTGTACCACCAAACATGAGCCAGACACAGCTCACAGAGCGTCACTCTCTGTGACCCTGGGTGCTCCTCTGAACTGGGAGATATTCCCAGTTCAGGATATTAGAACCCTAGATGGACTATTCCCTTAAGAGTTGGACTCAATGATCCTTTTGGGCGCCTTCCAACTCAGGCTATTCTGTGATTCTGCTTTCTTGGCTCTGCCCGTGCAAGGAATGAACCCAAAAAAGCACAAACCATTGGCCTACCTTGTCAGTGAGTTGTGTGCCCCACACTGCTCACCAGACTGGACTTATACTCGGTTTTTATCCCCAACAACCAAGCCAGCTCAGCCTGAGCTCCACCGCCCTGCCATGGAGACACTGGGGTTTTCAGCTCTGCATGGGCTGGCCAAGGCTGGCCTTTGCAAGCACAGAGAGACCCTCCAAGCCTGGAAAGCTAGTTTGGAGGTGAGGGAGGAAAACATAGATACTTCTGACAAATCAGGGTAATGAGGATCTTCCATGTTGTGCTGTATTTTGCACTAGAGGAACTTTTTCTCTGCTGAGGTGTTGTTATGCACACACACATGCCTTACTAGAGCAGAAATTGTTACGTTTTGGGGTTTTTTCAGGCTCTGGTGCTTCTGACAGCCCGAGGCTGGCACACAGGTGGAAGAGTTGACTGGCTGTCATTTGTATGTCACACAAACAGCGCTTTGACCTGCTCCTTCCCACTCCCCAACCCACCCACATACAATGCTTTGTTCCTCATGGGAGCAAAACAACAGAGATGAAGCAGCTGTGAAATACACCTGCCCTCCGTTTGCAGCTCTGCTCGATTACACACCTTTAACTTGGCAATATAGATTAGTTATGCTGTAATATAAATACATTTCTTTCCTGTACCCACAGCTCTGGATCAATCAGCAGCATGAAACAGTAGGAGGGAAATGAAGTAGTGACATGGGGGTAAAAAAATAAGTTGATGTGGTAATCAGCCAACTAAACACCATTAGAACATACTGTCCTGCTCAGTGGGTGTACAGCTGCACTGGGCCATGACCAAATCTATTAATAGGCCAAGCAGAGCTCTTTGTAGTTCTATGAGCAATGCTCCTCAAACGCTGAGCCTTGAGTTCGTTCTCTGTAACTTCAATAACCCCCTCGTGGTGTATAGTTACAGTAGTCGGCTCTTCAGCAAGGATGAAAAGTCTGACTCCAGTCTCTTCAGGCTAGAGGCAAAAATCCTGCTCTTCATTTTTTGCCCAGACCAGAAGGGGGAAATAATGCTGGGACCATAAACTTATTCTAATGTGGACAGATTGCCTCTAGAGTATCTGGGTTGTTCTAGGCTTGATGGCAGACATGAGGAGTAAAGATTGGGGTGTAAAATACACAATTTGGTTTTTTGTTGCTGTGGAAAGGACCTGTTGCATCCCAGGTGCAGGGGACTGCGCTGTCACATGCCTGCAGTACTCTACACGCTGTGGACCAGCACAGCTGCCATTTTAGGGTCGTATGCCTCCTGCCAGGAAGCCTGCACATCTACACAAGAAACCCCTCAGTCCCTGTCTGTAACTTCACACTAACAAGCAGAGACTTCCAGCCTAAAAGTTATTTCATTTTAGAAACATTTTAAGTTAAGGAAAATGATTTCTACCTACACCCAAAAGACACAGGATGGCAGAACAGTGCAGACCAGATGCTTAGCAGGCTGAGAGAAGGTAACTCCATGTATCAAGGTACTGGGGAGCCATTACTCCATGAGAATATCTGTAACACCTTCAGGCTGCTCCACTCTCTGTCCCTGACCATAGACTGGTTTGTGGCTGGAGCCAAAATCCAGCGCTGCAGCTCTATGGTTAATTCCCATCTTCCCAATGACTGAGGAAGGGACTTGAGGTCCCTGGAGGCAGTGGATGCTTTCTGCAGGACGTGACCCCAAAGAATTGGAGTCTGGTGAATGTCTGGAGTGCCGTCTGACACTCAGGGGGGGAATCGTGCTTGGTGGGAAAGAGCAGCAGCCATGCAGGAGAGAAATGCTCGAGGGAGAGGGTGTACCCAGAGAGCAGTGGAGGAAGCATGTCTGAGGCAGCAGCTGAGGAAACAGGCAGCAGGGACATGGTAAGCACTTGGGAAACAAGCAAAGGCAAAGTGCTGTGATGGAAGGAGAGGTGAAATGAGGGCTATGTCTGGAAACAGCCTGGGGAGAGCCCTGCATGAGGTCAGGGGCTGTGTGATTTGCACTGACTGTGCAAGTTCAGCCTCTGCAAGCTGGGAAAGCCTGACTGCAGCTTCTGGGGCTTGGTGGGGCACCTCTCCAATTCAGAGTGGGGCTGCCACCTAAGTCATCTTGGGCTTGGCTGTGTACATTTATTTATTTAACTGAATTGCCCAAGCCATCAGTCGAGTCACCACCGACAAGCGTCAGAAAGGCTTTCACACCTTCCAAGGTCTCCTCTCGGCCCACTGGCAGCAGCAGGGAGGGCTGGTTGGGGCAGGAACACAGCAGGCTTGCCAGCCCTGCCTGGGGCTCCTTCCCCAGTCAATGGAGCAACAGGGAGGGGGTGCAGCCTTCCGGCAATGATTCAGCCCACCAAGGAGCAGAACCACCTTCATGAGGTGCATGTTCCCCTGCTCTGACTGTAGGAAGAGCCTAAAGCAAAGACAGGCTGTAATTTAAGGATCCCAGCCAAAAAGCTCAGAGTTAGGTAGGATGAGTCTGGATACCCATGTAGGTAGATGATATGTGTAAAAGGTAGCATGGCGTAGCAGAGTGAGAGAAGGTGAGTCATCTCAGGGAGCTCCAGAGATGACTGTACAATAAGCACCACTTCTTGTGTAATTATAAATGCACATAAGTGGGAACTGGTGTGTTGGCTGTGTCTCCCAGTATTGCACATTTCAGTTAAGCTCTCTGGAACAACTGGCTGTTGGTATTGGTTTTAAGATAATGCCAGTGGGAAGTAGTGAATGATAAAGAACTGCTGGCAAGCAATCAAGCTGTTAAACGACCTCTGAGAAACTCAAGTTATAAATTCCTTTACTATATTAATTTGACATTACAATTTAGAGATAAGGTTTTCCAGGAACCCAAGCGAACCAGCATGCAGTTTTATGCATAAGGTCCATCTGAAAGAAGCCAGTAATGCTTAATAATTGTATACTGTTCTCCAACTTCTTTGCTGATGAAAAACTAGGTCTTTTCTGTTTCCTGGGCTAGACATACTATTTTGGCACATGCTGCTATGTTATCATGATAAGTCCAACACGGATACTCTCCAGTCATTTTGGACTGTAAAAATATTTCTGAAGGCAGCACCAGGGCCGCCTACAACCAAGTCAGGACGAGACTTCAAGGGCCATTTTTGTCCTTTCTTCACAGCTGTTTGTACTACCAAACAGCACATTCCCAGTCTAGTGGTTTCTTTCTGGCTTTTCTCCCATGCTTCCTACCACAGGTGCATTGCCAAGGCAGAAGTGTAGAAGCTACATCATGCAGCAGCCAGGCAGCCTGTGCCTCTCTCAGCCAAAGCCCCATAACAGCAGTCACCCCTCTGTGGCCAGGAGCAGGGACCTCTGCCCAACTAGGTGGTTGTGAGGGGTCTGTCAGACCCCAGAGCTGATGCAGAGGGATGTGCATGGCCCAAAACATGCTTCCTCCTACCACATGACCTATTACAGTGGTTGGTCCCTCAGCTGCCTTGCAAAAGCTTTCATTGCAGGGGGGTGGAAATGCTTAAAGCTACGTGGGCGATCAATGGAAATGTGTCAGTGGGTGGGTGAGGGAACACAATGGGGTAAGCAGCAAACATTAGGCACTGGATACCATGGAGAGCACATGGCCAGCAGAGTGAGGCAGAGGATTTGAGTTTGTCACATCTTTTGCCTCTGTTCCATCTTTTTTTCCCTCTTTTTTTTTTTTTTATTTTTATTTTTCATTTGCTAGGATAATGCAAGTGGAAAAGGGCATCCAAACCCATCCATCCTGCCATTCAGGACACTGTTTTTAAAATAAAACACATTATACCAGTGTTTATGTGGAGAACATAATGGATAAGTATTTCATGCCATGGATCCAATTTCTTATCAGGACCTGTATTAATAATAACTATATAGTTTCAATTGTTAGTGAGCTCCTCTCCCAATGAATGCTTTGTTTAAATGTATATTGAAGACTTGTTTTTACAATGGCTTTCTTCTCTCTAATAGGATTTGACATGTTGGCTGTGGTATAGCATGCGAGTGGTTTGTAAAAAGATTTAAAATATATTTCTGAATGGTGCTATATAAATACTGCATGCATTGAATTGTATTATTTTATTGTGAAACTGAAAGGTTTCCTGTTCTATACCATAATACGATTTGTTATTTTTCCAGCACACACATTAGCCCTCATTCAACTTCTGCACAAGGTAGAGGAACTCAAATTAAATTTACAAGCACACCTGAGCAAAGCTAGTTAGCTGTGGCCAGATCATGTTTCTGTGATTAAATAATGCTGGCTATTATAACACATTGCAAGAAAGTGCAGCTATAAATCCCTGTCTTGGTTTATTTCCAATGCTTCATTGTACTATAGAAACTCTGCTATACTTTCTATAGCAGAAGGCTAGACGTGGGACTGAGTCACCCTGAGCAGATGTGTTAGATACTAACTTGGAGGAGATAAGAGTAACAATACTGCTCTCCCCTGAGCCTTCCCCTCAAGGACGTTCCCATGCTACACAAACACTAATAAATTGATCTTCATTGCATCCAACCACAGACTTTATTAACTGAGGAAATTGGTTCCCAGAAAAATTTAGCATTTTGCTCAAGGCCAGAGAGTAGGTCCACAGTAAGGAGAAAGAGCTGGGGACCTTCACTTATTTGCAGTTGATGTTTAAAGTTACATTAGCATGTGACAGGGTGTGCTGAAGGCACAGTCCTGCTGGCTGTTCACATTGTCAGACGTGGAGGGGCACTGGTTTCCCACCCTACAGCAAGGCCCTGCTGACCCTGCTGGTCACCACCAAGTACCCCTGGGGACCTGCTGGGGCAGCAGGTCCTGAGGGATTGAGGGACCATCTCCTGCCTGCCTCTGGGGATGAAAGTCCTTGGCTCCACCATTGTCTTCACTGGGACATGTCAGGAGGTCTCTCAAGGACGCAGGAGCATCTCTTGGGGTTCATATCTTCCCAACTCAGGGAACAGAGCTGAGGAGGTCCTGGCCCTACAGCCATCCAGGTCACACTGCAGCTTTCCTTTTGATGGAAGCAAGAGCGACAGAGCTAAATAGGGTGCTGGTGCATACCCAGCTCTGAGCTGAAAATAACATGTGGCCAGGACATGAGGCTGGGGACACTAAAGCAGCTGAGTTCCGTCCAGAGTTGAAGGTTTTTACAGGTGGCTCTGACAGTTTTGCATTTTATTAAGATTTCTCATTTACCAGTCATTTACATTGTTGCCAAAGTTTGACCACTGGGAGTAAAGTTTTCCAGTCCAGGTGTTTGCCTGAGGCTGAATTACTTTAGATAGAGAGGAAAACTTTGTGTAGTTCTTCCTCATGGCCAAGACTTAGATTGAGAGAAAAGATTGGTTTGTAAAAAACATTATATGACTTACCCTTTGAAACTCTCCAGTTGTCTGTAAATGAAAAGATAATTGTATGAGAGAAAGGAAAACAGAGCAGACAGAATTGGACTCCATGGGCACAACTCAAATTGATGGTTACTGTGGGAAGAGGGATGGAGGGCCTGGGTGAGGGGGACTGACACAGGCAGTACACCATGATTACAAGTGGGAGAATGGCCAAAGAAACACCCGACTTTGCAGAACTGGACCGAATTGTTGAGACTGGGGAAAGTTCGCAGTGAGCCAACTGCTAAGGCGCGAGGCAGAAAGCACAAGGGTAACCATTTAAAGTTTTGCACCCAAGAGAAAACACTAGTCTATAGCCTGGACTGGGCTGGTTCCTAAATTTCACCAGTCCACTGCCGTCAGTGTTTATGTGTGAAACCACTGCTGACAGCATGTTTTATCTCCCACATAGTGCAAGAGCCGGCTCTCACCCCACAGGTGTGGTCTTTTAGCTGCCTTGGCAAATCTCAACATCATGGTGTTTACCCTGCTGATAAGTCATGTGGATGTCATGCAACAGTACTTAACTCCCTTTAATTTTGTCTTTAATTGCACACACGTACTTGGGGTTTCTTCATGTTTTCAGAGTCCTTCAGCCTCATACTGTGCACTACAAAAACATGTCTCAGCTGGCAAGCACCTATTTCAATCTGTTATTTTCCAGTATGTTCCTGATTTATACCATGCTCTTGGAATCCTGAAATATTTTCTTCATGGGATTTTCTATAGTGCTTGCCACTGCAGAACAAGAGCTCCCCAGCCATTAGCTGGTTCATTTTAGCAGAACTTTTCTGTGATGAGATATCATGATGCTGTCATTTGGCAAATGGGCATCTAAGTCAGCACTGCAGCTGCCAAGGCTGAACCCACCGGTTCTTGATTTCTCAGAGCACTTACTGCACGACACGAGGGTGTGAATCACTGAAGCATCTCTCTGCCTGTCTCAGCTGAGACTGGGAGCTCAGCATTTCTGCACACCAAACCACTGGGCTTGGAAGGTAGGCACCTGGAAAGTAAAAGGACACAATTAGAACCCATCTATGAGAAGCCTGAACGAACAGTCCCAACTCTCAGGAAAAAAGGGTTATATCCAAGGGTATAATTTTGTACCTGTTTTTTTGTGTCCCACAGTCCTGTTCCTTATTCCCTTCTAGCTTTTGGAATAACATGAAGAAGAGGTGCTGCCATAGCCACAAAGGGGGTCTAATTTGTGTACTGAAGGAAGGAGCTGTGTGGGAAAATACTGCCTGATCAGACAATCCAAACCATGTCTGCATAATTCTCGTATGTATGGAACATGCATTAAGGTATCAAAGGTAATTTTAAATTAGTGTTTTCTAACATTTGTGTGCCTGTTCTGCCAAGCTTATTAGTATTCCTTCAAAGAGGGGGTTTGATTTGTTTTGGGATAAAGCTTATATATTCTAATTACGCATAGGAAATAGCTAGCTCTATTTTTCTTACAAAATATTTTTGCAAATAATAGAGTGCCCTTCTCCTGACATTCCTCTCCAACTTGGGTTCAGCATTTGAAGATGATAAATGGGCATCAAGCTCAGCATTTCTACCACCTCCTACCTGCTTTGACTCTTGTTTCATTAGAATTTCAGCAATGTGCTGGTTCATGGCAGATAACCTCCTCTCCCTCTCCAGAGTGCCTGTGAGTGTGTAGGGGGTGAGGGAATGGGTGCATTTCCCATCTCCTCAGCATTTATTACATTCCTCTTTCTCTACCTCCTCTGCAGCAATAAATCAATGCTACTTGTTATTGTCTGCTCCTCGGGCAGTGTCGCGGGGGGAGAGGCAGACTCTCCTGACTACAATGCCATGTGTTTTATCAAATGCTAAACCAGACCTAAAGTCCCAACATAAACTAGTCTTGTTTTTGCAGCTTTTGAGGGGAAGGATCCTACCCAAGTCCTGCCAGCTGCCTCACCCATCAAGACGCTTTGTCACACAGGCTGCAGTTACCAGCCCCAGCCTTAAGTTGCCTGCACAAGCATAAGAGGACAGTGTGTCACTGGAGCAATGTTTCTGGTTTTACTCTGGGAAAGAAAATTTGAAGTTTCTGGTGCTGATGACTATTTCCTGCCAGCAGGCAGCTCCAGTACTGGGATGCTGGATGAACCTTTCCTGTTTGCGTGTTGAGATGTGCTCATGCTCCTTGCATTTCTGCCACTTGTTAATGGCAAGTAACGCTCTAGAAGTATGTTGTGGGTGAAGTAAAATACAACCTGATTATTGTTTACTCTATTAAGAGCAGAAGCACACACACTGGTACCTGGACAAACTGTCGATGTGGCACTTGGGGACATGGTTTAGAGGTGGATTTGGCAACCTGAATGATTCTGTGATTGTAAATTCAAAAGCATCTTCATAGTGGGACTGTGGCTTGCAGCAATTCCCTGGAGAAACTTTGCCCAGAAAGCCTCTGCCTTTTTGTTTTGTTGCCTGCTTTCTAATCACAGCAACCTGTTTTCCTTCACCCAGGCTTCCTGATTTTCTCCTGGAAAAAAAGGCCTTCCCACAAACCTGACCCAACAACCAGGGATTAGATGTTCACTCCTCTCTCCCTACTGAGAACGCCCTGAAGAGATGGGCAGGAGAAATGATCATTAATGAAATCGGTGTGGTGGAGGAGAGGGTGAGAAAGGCAGGCACATGACTTCTAGAACAGAGGTGTTTGGCTGGTCCAAGCCCAGCAGTACAAAAAAGTACCTGACACACCTGCGTAGGAATCCAGGACCAATTTACAGGCAGGTTTAAGCTGGGGGTGCAGCTGGGATTTTTTCATCCTTAACCCCTTCCAATGTTAACTGAGGTAACTCATATGGGAACCTTCAATGCAGAAGTTACTGAAGGGGTTTGCAGGCAGATTCTCAGGGTTTAAGTGCCAAAAAAGGCCCCCTGACACATTAGCATGTTTTTATTGTGGCTTTGTAAATATATTTTGCATTTTCTTTCTGCAGTAGCAAAAGGTGTACAGTTAGATCCCCCCCAAGCAAGAAGTGTACTTTATCCAGCCCTGGTTTGTCAGCAATGGCATTGGTAAAAGCATGCACACACATGCCCCTCTTTCTCTGTGTCTTCCCTAAACTTTGACTAGTTTTTTTATTAAAGTGGCTGCCTCAAGCTACCGACAAACTAACAAAATGTTCTGGGTATGAGAAAACCCCACCAACTCCAATTAAACTCAGATTCTTTCTCTTGCTCTGATTTCATCATTTCTTCCTGCCCCTACCCTGGTACCCAGGTTTTTAAGGGCGCATGCTGGGGCCAGGATGCTTTTGTCAGACCTTTCAAGGGAAGATGATGTCCTTGCATCAGACTTCACTCAATCATAGCCCCCTCTGCCAGGGGCACTGCAAGAGCAGACCCACAGCCTGTGCTGCAGAGAGGCAGACCTGACATGCAGAAAGGATCCATTTCTTTCCTGCTGCTTTTCGAGGCTCCAAAATCTATTGATGATAAGCAGGCAAAAAAGTATTACATGCAGAAAAGGGAGGGGCTGCTTTCTGTTTGCTTCCTAAAAAATATCTCCCCAGCCTTCAGGCAATTGTCAGGGTGTGGACTCACATGATGATAGACCTCAGATGGGTTTGCAAATACAGCACAGACTTTGAGGGAGATCTCTGGTTCAAGAGCTCTCCTTGCCCCGTGGCATGGTGGGAGGTGGTACAAAAAGGGACAGTTTCATTTTGTTTTAAATCATTAGTTTACTTCAAATAATTCCATAGTGCCAGAGTCGTGGGAAAACAGTGAGTTTCGATCAACAGGTGGACTTTCTCTGCACACTCTCTGCTTGCACTGGACGCTAGTTTGCCAGTTTCCTCTGCAGAGATTATTTAGATCTCATAGTGCTGACCAAACATCCTTAATGTGGACAAAAGGATTTCAGGGTTTATGCAATCAAATACTGTAGGGATATCCAGCAGTGTGAATGCAAGCAACAGCCAAGAGCAGACCATCATCACTGTCGCTAGGCACTGTCTCTGTATCACATGCCAGATAGATGCTGAACTGGAGGAGGTCCAGGATCTTGCAGGATTGAGATGGAGATAGGACCAGCCCTTCTCAAGGGCTTTTATCATGTTCAAGGTAGAGCAAGATCAGATACTGGGTTATATTGAGAGAATTTGCTTGCATAAAGCAACAATTAAATAATGATAAGTGTTAGGTGGAGGTTAAATGTCTCTTCTGGAGGAAAGCATGGATGACCTCATGCTTTGGCTTTTTTTTTTGCCTGGAAAAAACAGAAAGCAAGAATGACAATGGAGAATTCCATTAAAGACTTTCCTCTCTTTATGTTGTGTAGAAGGTGGAGAGTATTGACTTGCTGGTCAAAGGAGGCTGTATGGAGCCTTCTTTCCTGAAATGTCACATTGGATGGAGATAGTTTTCTGCAAAAAGCAGGCTGAGAAAGATGGGTAATAAAGATGTTCATGACCGACAATACTATTGGTGGCTCAGAATAAGGCAGGAAGTGTAATTAAGAAATCCTTTGACTGAACCTGTGTGGATAGCTTTCAGAATGAATAGGTTAGGACAGGGTATATAGAAGTGAGCATGTCTTAAACCATCAAGCAAGGAACCTTGGTCTATGGTAGCTATTTTAATCTTGTTTTGAATTCGTATTTGTTTGTCTTCTTTAAGGAGTATAAATTCTTATTCCTTGGCAAATACTAAATTGCATCTCTTAAATAAGGTATGGCTTCTTTAAACTACATACTGTTCTTTTTATTAATGTTAGCTAGGATCAGAACAGGTCCTAGAGGATACGCAGCATGGGAGGCCCCTGATTTCAATGGTATATACTTGTTTGGAAACATAGCTTTAATAGGTTTTTTCAGAGCAGGAAATGGTAAGTGATCCCCTCTTTTTGTTGTTGTTGTTGTGTTTATATTGGATTCTACTCCCACAGAAAGTGGAATTAAATGAAAAGTGAAATACGCTCATTTTACAAGGATGCATTTCTGAAAATGATGCAGTTGAATTGATATGATTGCTTGGGTTTTCAAGATTTTAGACAAATACAGCTGAACCTCTGGCCCCAGAGTCTAGGAGCGGGATAAAAGTCCTCCTGAGTCTCAGCTCTCAGATATTCTCAGCCTGAAGTGAATAAGACGGCAGACTGAGCTTTATCCCTCTGCCCAGTGGCCGTGGTGAGTTTATCTGGGTGCAGATGAGCTGCGCCGTGGGTGCAGACCCGAGCTGAGCACGCAGCGAGGCTGATGGGTTCAGGTGCAGTGTCATGTGAAGGCAGCTTTAGGATTTGAAGGTCAGGGAAGGTTCAGGAGGTGGATGGTCCTGTTTGCACAGAAGTGAGCTTAAGCTCATAAACCCAGCCTGTTTCCCTGAACAGCTGCCCAAGTGGCTGGTACCATATGTTTTGGGGTGTGTCTTCTTCTTGAAGAAACACTCTGGCTAGCAGCTTTTACTACTACTACTACTACTACTACTACTACTATTATTATTATTATTATTATTATTATTATTATTATTATTATTATTATTATTATTATTCAAACTGTCCTCACTGCAATACCTCATATACTATAGAGGACACTTGAGCTGAATAAACAAAGCAAACAGTTTTGTTTCAAAAACTAGTTGAGCAGACACATGAATTCTGCTTAGGCCATGACATTCACAAGTTCAGTTTTCTACCTTTCCTCAAAATTGGTTATTCAACTTAAGAGTGCTTAGTACAAAATAAATTTCTTTTAATATAAGTCAAATTGTGTTATTAAATGCCGGAAATCCAGGCTTTAACATGTGTTCATCACAACTTTAAATATTCTTATTTTTAAAATAAGTCAAATTCTAATTTAAAGGAAAAAATTTCAATTTGTGTTTTTTTGCTTCCTCCCCCGCGCCCCTTTTTTTAAATTTTTGCTTTTTTTGCACACAGGCAGATTATGCATGGGCAGGATTTTCTATGCCAGCCCATGTTTTATGTCACTGGCAACTCTTATTCTTGTGGCTTCTTTGATTTTTGGTTATCATGAAAACCATGGATTTCTGTAATATGGGATTTATATGGAAACTAGGAAAAAAAAAAAGGAAAGTAAAACAAAAATGAAAAGAGTAATAAAAAAAATGAAGGGCCAGAATATTTTGTGCTTGCTTCCTATAACACCATGGGACCATTAGAATCCACGTATCTTTCACTAATGATCCTTTACTAGAGGGGATGTCTGATTATCTGGTACTTCTCTGACATATCCCTTCTCTCCCTCTTTCCCTTCACTGGCTAGAGGGATTGGTGATGGTCAGAAATACTGCAAACATAAATTACTCCAGCTTCCCTAAGGAAATGGAAACAAAAGCACACCCATTCAAACATTTTGAACTCTCTTTAAAGTCCTGCAGAAGTAGTGGAGGCCTTGAGGTGGAGTTTCTTAACCTGTCTAAATCAGGACTCTCTTCCTTGACATGAATCAGGAAAGGAAAAATTCAATGTTTTACTAATTTGTGCAGGACTTTGATGATAATTTGCCAAGAGACATTTAAGTGGTACAACATGAAATAACAGAAACTAAAATTAATGGAGTTGGAATGGGATTGCATAGTGCAGGGCCCCCACATATGGTTACAATTTGCTGTTTCCTCTGTATCTGACAGGATCCTTACAGAAAGAATGCTTCTGAGGAACTGCTACTGCACCCACCACGAAAGCATGGAGAAGAAAACCTCACCCCACAGAGCCTGTTCACCATTCTTTCTCCTCCCATGGTGACTCCTTGTGGGTTTTATTTGCGCTTGAAATTAAGCACAAGTCTGACTTTGCTCTCATAAGCAGGCTTGTCCTTTGTTCGTAGTTTAAATCTTGAGGGCAGCACTGGAAGGTCTCTCTGTTTGGAAGCAGTTGATAGAGCTCAGCTGAGTTGCTCACCTGCAGCACCGTGAGCCACCTGCGATGCTGTGAGAGAGCTGAGGCGCTCAGGCTGATCTGGCAGACGTGGCACAGCACCCACGGGAGGCACATGTCAGCCTGGAGAGGCAGCCAGAGGCCAGCCACACCACTGCAGGACAGCCCCAGCGTTTCAGAAGGCACAGCACACACTTGGTGTCCACAGATGAGCCAGGTGCCTGAGCCCCCAGTGTGGCCAGCTGAAGCCCAGGCAGTGCAGTCAGCAGCTTCTGAAAGCTGCACATGGCACCAAATGCTGGGGTGCAACCCAGTTGCCTCAACACAGGTATCAATTTTCTTTTGAGGTGTTCCCTCATATTTCAACTATTCACACAGGCTGGCAAACATGATTTGGAACTATCAATAGTATCTAGGAGGAGCAGTTAGGCACTAGGTAGGACACTCAGCCAGAACCAGAACCTCTGTTTTGGCAAGCAAATTTCCAGGTCTAAAGAGAGGCTCATGCTCTGTGGAATGAACAACAGATGATTCAAGTTTAGAACCAGCCCAAGAGCAAGAAGCTCCAACTTGGCTCCTCCTGCGTTAATCTGTGATGGTGCCTCAGCACACAGCGTGAATGAGGAGCTTGTGTGTCACAATGCTCACGAGCCAGCCTCTTGCCAAGCTCTCTCCTCCCCTTGTAGACAGAAGCTACACCTCCAGTTAGCCTGTGGCAACCACTGACCAGAGTGGAATGCCAGGTAAACAGAGTGTGCCACGTTGACACAAACCTGGCCAGATACAACCCTCTCTGAAATGGTGAACTTGTGCCCAAGTATTGATCTGTCTTTGATTTCACTATTTCCATCGCTCATAATTATTACCACTGGCACAAACAGTGAGTTATCCCCCTTGCTCAAGTCTGCAACGAGTCTGACTTTTTCATAGCTATGCTTAATTGTTGCCAGGGTTCCCTGTAGGAGCATTAGCCTGCTTAATATTACATGGCTTGAGAAAATTAAATGATCAATATCAGGTTAAGAGCACTCAGTTGTTCTTTCTTGGCTTTTTGTAATTGCTTGTGTGATGGGAAAATAATTACTATGTTGAGTTTATTGTTATTCTCATTGTCCTCAGTTGGTGATTTTGTCGTTCAGCTACGGACATGTCTGATTTAAACTGTCTATAATATTGCTGTCTTAGAAGGAAATAGAAAGGAAAGGGGAAGGGAAAGGAAGTAGGAAAATTAAAGGCTGATCTAAGATTAACATAGTGTTTACTCTGGCTCCTGGCAAGGTCTGTTTGTAAAGGGAGACTCCCAAAGCAAAAATCATCTCGAGTGAATTTGTTTAAAGTGACACTGTCAACTTCAATACCACACTTCAGGATTTTTGGTTTTTACTCCACAATAAGTAACACCCAAACCAATTATACCCCACTAATCCCATTGGAACACCTCAGGTTACAGTTGTGAGAATAGAGAAAAAGCATCAATCTCTATATTTTTGGCTTGTTTTTACTGCAATTCCTAGCATACTAATTTCATATTCTGAGTTGGAAGGGACTTACAAGGATCATCGAGTCCAGCTCCTAAGTGAGTGGTCTGATACGGGGACTGAACCCTTAATCTTGGCATTATTAGCACTATGTTCTAATAGCACAGTTCTAACCAACTGAGCTAATCCATGATCCCCAACTTGCATGGAAAGCTTACATATAAAAAGGATCATGTGGATTTGGGCCATGCCCAAATCTTCTGTAATTTCTTAATAGGTCTCCTTCCTGTTGTTTATGTAGTTTTGTGATAGAGTAATAGGAGAGGAAAAAAATGCCACCCATGATTTTTGAAAAAAGAGTTTTGAAACCAACAGGGGAAACAGAAAACCAGAAATCCTCACGAGTCCTCTGCAGGGAGGGGTCAGGGTCCTCGCTTTCAGCCACGCAGAGAGAAGACAGTCCCTAGTGAAAAGATGCCTACTGTCTCCAGAAGCCAGTGGGAGTGGGCTGATAAAGAGATCCCTTTAACTGTGGTGCTCATGAGTCGCATGTGTCAGCATTAAGACATCCTGGGAGAGAGAAGGAAACAAAACTGGTTATTCACTGCCTTTGTTTAGCTGCCTTCAGAGGTTTCAAGAGACCTGAATACAGAGACACTGTGGCATATGCCAACTGTTGACTCCATCAAATAATAAAGCAATCCCAGTGGGTATTAAGAAGCGTGGAATCATTCTAATGAGTCTGGCAAAATCTCATTAGGATGAACAGCAGGTGATGACAAAATATTTGCTCTGTATGCAAATGACTTGTTTCCTTCTCTGTCTGCACGTGGTTACTTGAGTGCTCAGAACAGGAGCTGTCACCTAATTACTCACTGGAGTGAAGCACTGCATATGTGGTGGTTGCATTTCAAATATATCAGTGGAAAAATGGGAAAAATTACAGAAAGGAGAGCCCCTGTATCACCAAACTCAATAGAGGGCTTTGCTGGGCATCCAGACAGTCCAGCTGTCTTTCCAGAAATGCTTTCAAAGCAAGGACATATGGCCTGCAAGTTGTCAAAACTTCTCCAAGAGCTGTGAGTAAAGAAAACACGATGGAAGAAGGGCAGGGGGTATGCTGAACATTGAGAACAAGACAAAACATGGCAGGTCCTGTTGACAGAGGTAGGTTACCTGCAGAGACCTGGGTCTGACCTGACCTGCTAGTTCAAAAAGCAACTCCACTAATCAGCCCTGAACTATCCAGCTGCAGGCTCAGATGTTGCACAGTAAATCACTGCTTTGTCCCCTTCAGCTGTTTTAACATCAGACTGTGTAGCCCTTGATATCTGCTCTGTTCCTGATGGTGTTTCTGGCATAGTATGCTTCCATTCTCTCCAGTGTATCATTAATAATGCTTCACACATTTGTTTTTAATCACTTTGGTATTTATTTATTGCTGCAGTCCTGTTCCTACTCCTCATACATGTCAGAGGCAAAATTCTTGTGTGGGGGAAGTGGAAGTCCCCCAAGAGCCTCATTCTTCTGTGCACACTGGTGGAGAGGAGGACAGGGCAGTTGAGTCAAAGACACTCCAGATTAAATAACCCAAGCTACACAAACAAAAGTGGTCCTGCAGATCTTCTCTCCAGCACCTGGCAGTCAAAAACCTTCACTACATACTCTGCCCATGTAATTGTGGTTTTCTCTCAAAAAAAGGGAGTCAGGAATGCATTTGAAGCCTTCCTTCTAAAAACACCTTAAAGATCCCCAGGGCCATGAAAAAAATTCCAGGTCAGAAAGGCAAAGGACTGTGTGTAGGATGACCTTGTGCTCTTGCCATGCTCATTGGTTCTTACCTGGAGACAGCTGGCTACAGACTGTCCATCAGACAGGGAATTAAGTAAGCTGATTATGAGGAAGAATCCTTTGCTTTCCTGCTGAAGTCCTATAGAGATGGAGTAAAAACAATACACTAAAGAGCGGAAATTTGCCTGCCTTGCCATCCAGCAACTTGCAGCCAAAATCTTATGGAAGTCAGAGAAAGGGGACCAGTCCCCTAAAATTTCCCCTCCACAAATGAAAAAAAAAAATTAAAAAATAGTTATATGAGGCTTTGTATTCCAAGGACGTTAAAATTAGTTATTGTGTGTTTTTAATAATAGTGACTATTTTAAATTGTTAACACAGTTAGATGCTGGTAATAGGAATGTTTTTAGTCTGTAGATCTTTATCAAAATGCTTTTCATACAAGTGGTTTGTCATGGTAAAGTCAATGTTGTCATTTCTTCTTTCCTAAGTTTGAGAAGTCTGTAAGGGTCACCAGATCATCAAGTGAACTGGGAAGCAATGCCTAGCTCTCCTGAATCCCAGACCAGATGCTTGTGAGCACAGGGGTACTGCGACTCACTGTGTCATTGCTGTGGGTCTGGGACTTACAGAGCTACCAGAGCTCCTTCTGAGGCTGGAGGCTTTAGGAGTAAGTTGGATAAACATCATTTGTGGTATGTTTGACTCTCCAGGCATGAGGACTGGCAACACCATCTCTTGAGATCCAGACCTGTAGCCTAGGATTTGATGGCAGTATCCTACACAGTATCCATCTTAGATTTAATAATTGCATCAAATTGAGGGCTGCAGTGGAAGTGGTGCCAAAATGAGAGCAGGCCAAGAGCTACATGAAGCTCTGGGGGGCGGGCTGGGTTTGCAGGGCGGCGCGGCCGGTTCTCACGGCTGGGTTAGGGATGCCGGGGAACACGCTGCGACCCAAACCCACAGCAGAGCCTCAGGGGGTCACAGTCGGCTGGTTCTGCTTAGCAGCTTTTGCTGACCAGCAAAAGCAGTGGAAATCCCAAGCCCTCAAAAAGCAGGAGTTCTTAAGCAACCGCGTTTTCTTTCCTTTTCTCTTTTTTTGCTACCCGATTAGCCAAACAACCGACTGTTTGTTCAGTGAGACTGACTGCAGTAAGAAAACTGGACAGCAATGGCAGTGATTCATTTCAGACCCCAAATGTCATCAGATCTTAGCAGTGGTCTGTATCAGCTGACCAAAGGTCATGCACATGCTGATACCAAATATTGCTCTGAAAAAAAATCCTATGGAGCCCTCCCAAATGCAGGACAGGTCAGAATGCTTCAGGTTTGGCTCCCTCTACCCAAAACAGTCCTCCACCATGCCCAAGAGGCTTTGTGTCCTCACACTCACGCTCTAATAGCATACCCCCAGGCTGTGATGTGTCTTTGTGAGCATTCTGGAGAAACATCCCTTAGGTGAGGGAGGCACAGCTGTCAGGGTATTTCACACGCTTCCCACTGGAAAAGACAACAAACAGAAAGAAACATTTTTCTCTCAGAATCACAGGAAAACTACATGTTGTTCAGATGAGATCTAAGACCAAGCAGCCTAGACAGGAGAGCACAAGCCCTAAAGAAGGGGCAGGAGTCAGTTTGTGCTGCTTGGCCTTGGCAGTGGTCCTTGCCTTCTCTTCTTTAGCAGTAGAGATGGAATGTTATAGAAAATACGAGCACAGCTTTCTCATGCAGAGGCATCTAGTGCTCTCTGAGATGCCAAAACATGTCCTGTACGGCTTTCACCTCGTTCTTCCAAAGGGATATGTTGCATTTAAGACCTCTGTGGTATTTGTCAGGCTGACCAGACCTCTTGGGTACCCCAGGGATCTGAAACAGCGCTACAAGTCCCTGTTTAAAGAATGAGACCCCTGTGCCTCTGTGCTGCAAGGTGCTCCAGTTCCTCAAGCTCTCATTTGAGTTTTTGCAGCCTGAACTGAGCTCTGTGCTTTTGCTGCTGCATGAGTTTGCAATTACCAGCAGCAAGCACTATATATTCTCTGCAGTCTCAGAGGAGTCTGTAGAGCAGGCCCACCTTGAGCTGACAAATACCTCAAGATAGTCTTTTTGTTCCCATTGGTGACTGGTAGTACTGCTCTCCTAAAAGTCCTTTGAAAATTAATGTACTTTAATTAAAAGTAATTAATCTAACACAAGGGTCATAGTAAAAAGAGACTGTAGGTGGGCAGCTTTTATCGTGGGTTTGGAGTGGATAGAGACATCCTATGCAATCATGTCATTCTCCTCATAAAAATAATTCCTATTAAAGGTGGGGAAGGACAGAGCTACCCTGTGATTTCTTTGTCCTTGGCCCTCTGAGACACCAGAGCACTTTGCTTTTCCCTTCCTTATCCTTCAGTCCCAGCCACAGCCTGTAAATTCCTGACCTGCTGTTCTCATTCCCACCTACCCTTTCTAACACATCTTCAGCATTTTTCTCAGAGTTTGCTCCATCCTACCTCTGCTGTATCACTGCCTCCCAAACCACTGTAACCTTGTTCTTCCATTCACTTCCTACTCTTTCTACCTGCCCCTCTAACCTTGGCTGTCCCAAACCCTGAAAGTCAGCTTTCCTATATTCTGCAGTTCCCTGAGGTCCATCTCTCTATGAAATCCACCCTGTAGCTATCCTTGAAGGACATCACTCCTGCTCTTCCCTTGGCCAAAGTAGATAAGTGCACATTTCCCCTTCATCTTTCCCCTACTCAGGGACAGAAATCCACCCATCCAGACCTAGAGAAAAATAGAATATGTCTTGGTACAAAATAGTAACCCTAATCTGGGGATGAGAAGTGCTACATCAAGGTATAGTTCTTTGTTTAGATAAGCTTCTAGGAAGTCTGGACCATGTTGGAGCATATCCACAGCCATTTCTGTGGACAAAGTGTGCTGCTACCACTCATTTGGTGTTTATTGGTAGCAAAATGTAAGTCACAAATTGCTCCAGAGCAGGCAAGAAAAGGTACTTAAGAAGAGAACAGCAGCTAAGTTGATGGACACTAACTTTCTTTTTTCATCTCCCAGTTTTCAACATGGTGCTGAGTTTGCTCTCCAAATACCTGACTGACAAATGTCCTTTCACTTAAAGTAGCTCAGAAGGCAGATTATTATTATTTCCTGTTTTTCCCCTTTGTCTTTGCATAATAAATCAAAGAGGTAACCACTGGCTTACCTAGGTATTTTTGTGAACTCTGGAAACAAGATTCATCCTGTCTTTCAGCCCATGCTGAGGCATTTAAAGAAGTCTAATTGCCCCCAGATACCCTCACTAATCACTTTGCCTTAGGCTGAAGCACCCCTACATGTGTCTCACTTCTCCCATACCCCAACCTACCAGAGGCCAAAGGTACAAACTGCATTTTGTTCACCCTCCAAGCTGCTTCTCCTCAGCAAATCCAGAACTCTCTGTGAGGCTGGCCCACAGTGGCCTTTATGCCTTATAGGTGTATATCCTTTTTGGCAACTCTGCTTTACAGGTGCTTGGGATTTTCAAAAGCAGATGTATCTCTCCAGCTACACTAGTTAGCAGGGACAGACCAAGAGGAAGTTAGGAACCTGAAGGCATTGTTATCCTGGCAAAGGCTGTTCTGTACCTCCTAGTGTGTGCACAAGGTTTTTCCTAAGCTGTGCATGCCCACACTTTCATTACAACAAACTTTGCTGGGAAGTCATAGGATTATCTTTATTTCCTGAACAATACAGCGGCAGACAAGTCTTTGAAGCCTTTTTGTTTGATTTAACTTGATGAAAATTTGAGCCTTCACCTTGGTGTAGAGTTCAAATGTTCCTACTTAAGCTAAGAGAATATCTTCTGTATTGTTTTAATCCACTGATTTCTCCTGTCTCCAGAGGAGACACAGAAAATCAAATAGTTTGCTCTCTAGCAGTTAGTTACAGAGCTAACCTTACACTACCACACAATTTTTAGTAACATTGGGAGCAATTACTTATGAGGTTGTGTCCTGTGAGGGAGCAGTATAACTCCAAATCTTGCGTAAGTGAAACTTACGCAAACTTCAGCATGACTTTTATTCTGCCAATTATGGAAAAACAAAGCATCTACTCTTTCATATTTAAAAAATCACCTCATCCTAGAATCTCAAGTCTAAGGTGTTTTTACTGTGAAAAAGAACTTCTTGGTTATGATAGCAGAATATCAGATTACTGACTCTGTACAACAGTCCTCTGTTTGGCTTCTGTCTGCTTCGTAACAACATTTAGTAGAAAGCTGAATGCCTTCCAGAGACACCTTTAATTTACACGCTAAGAATGTTTATGCCTCTCAAGTGGTCAAATTAAATTGTATCAAGTGAACTGTATGGGCTTGACATAGGTTCTAAGGCCCTGTTTAAACTGTTGTGTGCTCATGAAACAATTAAAGCTGAATAAAAAGTACCAAAAGAATTTCAGAGAGGATTAGTTCAAATGTTTAACTAAATTAATGTCTGCCACGGTTGGTTTCCATGGGCATTCATTTGATCTGGAAAAAATGTTCTTTCTTAATGGTTTAGCCAAAGTCTGATTGTAAGTCACATATGTTCTGTTGGGGAAGGTAAACAATGATTTTTCCTCCTGTGATCACTTGTAACTGAACAGCTCTATATCACACCTCTTGCATTGCAGGTGTCCAGCAGCCAAGGTACTCAAGAAAATTTTGGATTTTTACTGACAATACATTCTTTGGCTGGGTCTTAAAAATAGGTATTCTGTGTGCATTGACTGTTTTTACAGACCAAAATAGCTGGGGCTCAAGCACCTCAACTTCAGACTTAATAAACTAGGCATGACTGGAGTCATGGCATCTCTAGGTGAACACTTTGACATTTCAACAGGTTTTGATGTCAACAGGGATAAGCAAGTCTTCCAACCTGGTCTGTTGAACTGATTCATCTTTCCACACAGACCCTGCCTTCACTATCTTCACTTCCAAGTCTTCAGAAAAGCCTTGAGGAAATGAGGTAGGAGTATGTGAGTATTCAAATGAAGAGGAAAAAGAGTGTTTATGGTGGTATTACACAGTCCCTTCAGAGTAAATAGCCCTCTTCCTCTACTCACTGAAATTGTAAACCTGAAATACAAAATTAAGGTGTAGAGAGCTTAGAATATTTTGTTTACCCCTGCTTCAAATAACAACATCTTTGCATAGGTTACTACTGATGTTGTAATTAGCAACCAGTATCCCAAGCTGCCTAGAGAGGTGTCTCTCCCAATTTTGGATATGATCTCCACAGGACTTCAGATGGAAACATTTTATTGATTACCTGATATGAAGGGTGTTCATACAGACCTTCAGTTCTGAACTTGCTCATCAATTTTGTCTATGACATCTTAGCAGTCTAAACCAACGCCCTTCCAAAGGTGGACAGAAGTTCTAGGAAAAGCCCAATAATGTACTAACATTTAATGCTTTTGGTTGTGCAACAAAATAGATCTTTTCTTCATACTTTTGATAAGGGAATGGCTCATGATTAAACTACAGGGCTACTGGCTAGACTACCACAGTCATGGGATGACTTTGTAACCTCTTCAGCACTACTTTGGGTTATTATCTTTATTTATCTGTTCAATAATGTTTTAACAAATACTGCCAGTGTATGTCTAGAGGGGGACCTGCTAAGCACAAACAGTAAATATTGATCCTCCTGTCTCTTCCCTGAGCACACCTGCCAGTGCATCCCTAGTCTTCAGACCTGAGATCTGATACTCCTCTTTGGTGCTGCACTTCAATATCACAAAAGAAACTCCTACAACTGGTGATCTTTGCACTGTACTTAACAGCATCGGGAAGTAATCATGGCTAATTGCTATGGCTGTAATTCCAAACCTGGCAGCTGGCAGAGAATCAGAGGCCTCAGTCACATTTGCTGAATGTCTCTCTAACACGCTCCACCAGACAGTTTGCGGCAGTGCTCTCCGAAGCCTTGCCCTTTGACTACTTGCATTTCTCCACTACTTAGGTAGCTGCTGCCAAGGCTGTTCTCCTCTAGAGTAATTATTTGTGCAGTGTAATTTCTTGGAAGCCCAGCTGGCAAATGCTGCTTTCATGCAGGCTGGGTTACATCTATCTAGAGAAAGGTTGGCAGTGTAAAGCTTTTAGGGGCACCCAGAGGGAATGAATAAACACTGGTTATAAAGAAAAAGCAGGTGCCATCTGCTCCCACTCAGGTAACTCCTGTTGACTTCAATGGGAGTGTGACAATTTTCACAGCCACTCCATTTGCTTTTGTGGAAATACTTTCTTTAATATTAACAATGATTCCAACTTACAACCTCCAGAGGTCTGAGGGGGCCAGAGAACTGAAAACACTGATGATGGAGTGTGGATACAGTCCCATGACAGTCAGCAGAACGGATCAGTTGACATTTAACAACAGTCTGTATAACCCAGCAGTGGATGCCTGAGCTAAGATGAGTTAGGCAGCATTTTCTAAATGGCTTTGGTATTATGGGATCAGTTGTTCTCATTGAAGAATCCAGTTTAGAGAAAGTACCACCCAGACAATTACTTTTAGTAGAAACCTGTGTGCCAGAGGTGTGTAGAAACAGATGTGCTTCTCTCTGACAGAGATATTGCACCTTGGGAAATGCAGCACCTCAAGAAAGAGTATTTGTGCTTCTTGGGATGACATTTCCCTTGGAAATAAGCAGACGATCACATCCTGAAAAGTTCTCACTCCAGCAGGAGCACCCAGGTAACTTCAGAAAGCCCTGCATCACCTCTAAAAGGAACAAACACTGAAAGATGGAAAGCATTTCTGATTAAACAGTGGGTGTAGGAAGGTCTGCATCCTGTGCCACCAAAATTGGAAAAGAGCAAAATGCATGACTGATCTTCTAGTGTCTGGGCAAATGAAGAACAGCATGGTAAAATAAATCCAGTGGCAGCTCTGGGACAGGGGATAAAATCTGACTAGAGACCAAAGAGTGCCTTGAAGGAACACTGGTTTGTTTTGAAAGGACTGCTGAACCTAATGTTGGCACTTGAACTAGAGTTGCAAAAAAAAGATGTGAAATTGCTGCTCATTTTGCTAGCAAAGCCATGGAATCCTGCAGGCACTGCCATATATCACACCCTGTAGTTTTCTGGTTTTAAAAGCAGCACATTCCCTAGTACAGCAGGGCTGTGACCAGAGCTGTGTAGAGACCAAGCTGAGAACCGAATTTGCCTGTGGGTTCAAGATATCCCTGGAGAGTTTCACCAAGAGCCTCTAGCTCTCCCAGCTTCTCCAGGGCATGCACTGCATGAACCTGGTTTGCCTCTAGACTTGCCCAGACGCATTTGGGGCGCAGGCACTTGGTCAGGGTACGGTGCCTGAGTCATCACTTCCCAACCCCTGCTGCTGGTGTGGAGTCTGCATGCACAGCACCCGAGGCAGCAGTGAGGTAACAAAAGGCAGAAGGGGCTGTAGATAAGGCTTGGGCACTCGATCCTGTGTCAGAGCCTTTCACTCCAAGACCTGCATATGGCAGGTGGCATATACCTCCCCTCAGGCTGTTTTGCTGATGCTCCAAAGCCAGTGGAGTGTACGTGACTGCAGAAGAGGTTAAACTGGTGTAACCAACCCAGCACAATGAGAACACTTAGAGGAGAATTCAGCAGGATGCATTTTTCTTTCCTTAAGGTGTCATCTAGGAGATCAAACCAACTGATCTAATGACCCTCTCTTACAGATCATGGCTATTCAAAGATATGTACATCAGTTCTGCATTTGACTCTGCGGCATGCAAAACACCACTTGTATTCTAGCTGGGCTGGCACAGGCAAACATGATGGCCTCTGCTGACTGGAGCTGAAATGTAGCCACTCCCTCCCATCCCAAGAGTTGCCCTAGGCTCCTTCTGTTAAAGATCAGACACTACCGGTTTTAAGGGTAGCAAAGCTCTTTTCTCTGGCTTAATATATTGTTTTGTATTTGTACTGACATTCCTCCCTTCCAAACTCAGTCCCAGGCACCAGTATTAAAAGATGCTTATGGTACAAAGATTTGTATTTCATCGTAGCACAACACGTAGGGCTGGAGCAGACTGAATTTGTGATTGTTTTCACAGGCTTTGGAGCATCTATAATAAATAAGATGCTAAAAGGAAACTAAGTCAACAATAAACGCTTGAGATTTATGTTTTTTTTCAGGAGCATGGAGAAAGCAAGTAAGAAAGGAGAATGTCTGGATGATTACAGTTCATCCAGCCCTATTCAGGATCTTCACATGGCTGTGAAGAGCAAAGCACAGTGCACTCCTGTGTTGGACCAGCTAGGCTGGGCTTTGACAGTGGAATTGAAAAAGACTAGAAGACTTCAAGATAAATAAGACAGCAGGAAAAAGTAATGAAGAAATTAAACTGACCTTCTTTAGAAAAGGGTGAGACAGGATAAACAGGGAGAGATCTTGTTTTGCTTTCATCCTGGAAAAAATAACATTTCTTCCTTTCCAGTTCAGCACAGTTGACTGATTTGGAAACAAATCTGTTTTCTCTGGAAAGATTTATTTGCCCAATGACTTTTTTTTTTCTTTTTTTCTTTTTTTTTTTTCTTTTTTGGCAAAAAGCAATAGGTTGAAAGAACAAGGCTTGTCTTGTTAGTAGGTTTAAAGGGCTCAGTAATTAACTGGTACATTTGGAGGCATGGCATGCAGGATACTTGCTGCAACCTACTTTATTACAGTGTCACAGGGAAGTGCTGTGAAATGGGCAAGAACTTTATAAAAAACACTGTTTATTTCTCAGGCAGTATCAGATAGCAGGATTATTTCATTACGAAGTTGCGCCAGAGCATTTGCTGAAGTAAGGACACTTTGCCCTGACCTTTGAGAATGTGCTTTCATCTGTGACATGCTTTCTCTCTCTCTCCTTCTTTTCAGTCTTTCTTTCTGTCTTTTTTAAGTTGGAAACAGAGTGACTCTTATTTAGTCTAGGGACAGCATGCACTTTTTCACATCAGTCCTTTGCAATACATAGTAGGTGCCTTCAAAAAACATTGACATCCTGTGACTTGGGAAGTCTGTCACAAAGGTCACTTGTCCCTGAAGCCATCTCCTTTGGCTGCACAATGTTTAGCAATGTTAATCACAGCCAAACCTCTTTAACTGCCTTACATTTTTCTGCCTCTTTTTTTTAATTTTTTTTTTTAATTTGGTATGATACTGCAGACAATTGCTGGCTTGAAACAAAATTAACAAAAATGTTGGTGGCTCAAAATAGGACTGTAATTCCATGCTGCAGTGTTTTAAGTCTGGGTGACTTGACCTTGTGAAGACCTAAAGATCTGCATCCTGCAGTAACTGTAAATAAAGTGGAGAAGTGCTCAGCACTTCTGGAATACAGCTACTGTTAGCCCATTCTCTGCATGTGCAAGCCAAACTACAGGCATCTGTATTTGGAAATGCAAAGCTAGCGAGTCTCTTCAAGTGCCAAACAAACCCTTGTGGGAGGGAAGAGAGTCTCTTCAAGCATATTTCTGGAAATGCAAAAGATAAACATTTATCTTGCAAAATTATGCCTCTTGTATCTCAAGGGCAACCTAAACACTGAAAACTTCCTCTGAGTCTTGTGCAAATCCACATTCACTACTCGTACCAACACTGAGAAGTGCAGCATTTGTCAGTGTGGCAATTAACTTCTCAATTCTTGGATATACCAAACAATGTATGCAACTGCAGATATCCACATACATTTCCTACTGTTATACAGAACCCTTCAAACTGAGGTTGAGATTTGGCCCTAAGCATCAGTGTCTATTTATTGCTATATTCCTTTTTTTTCTTTCCCACTATTTCCTTTTGTTTATTTCCCACTTTAGACTCTGACCTGGTTTCATCAAGTAATAACAAGGACCTTGGTGTGGGGAAAAATCACAAGTATCTGGATATATGGGTGTGAATTACACTGGGGTTGCACAGTACTTGGTTTGTCAGAAAACTCTATCCTCCTTCCTATTGAAAGGCCAGGTCCTTGATTTTTAGTTTTATCGAGAGCCCAGTGGAACAACCTGGGAGGAAAGTTGTGACTTGCTGAATCATTGTCTCTTCCTGATCTCCTCACTGCCCTGGAAAAGGACAGAGGAACCTGCAGCAGTTCAGTTCCTCTAGCAGCATCTTTTTGGGATTGTACCAGCCATGACACTTTGTGATGGTAGTGCTGTCTTTTCCCCAGCTCCTCGCATGAGACCAGGGTCCCTGGCACAGGAAACACAGCCATGCAGGCCAGCAGGCAAGGGAGGAAGAACCATTTGCAAATCAGCCTGGTTTGCTTTCATGGTCTCCTCCACAGGGAGAAATGAAGTGCAGAGGGAGAGGCTTATATTGAAAAGATCAAAGGGAATAGAGAGGAACGAGTTAACAGGCATGCTTTCTGAAAGGAATAATTCTCCTGACATCTCAAGGGATGGGTGAAGGGCATATTGCCTTGTCAGTTAAACACAGCCGTTAGTTTCAAGCCCATACTAATTAGCCAGCTTAGAAAAACACACTGCTCAGCATTTCTAAATGCAGTCTGCAGCCTCTGCCACTCCTCAGCACAGATATATTTGTCCACATCCTCTCAATGGAACATGCTGGTACAGAGGAGGCTTGGTTAGCAGTTAAAAGAGAGCCCAGGATTAAGCAAGGCTCCGTCCGCTATTTCTCTCCCTTGCTGCATCCAGGTCAGCCCAGGACAAGCCATGACTGAATAAGGAGTGGGAAGCCTGCTGTGTACTGGGAACCCATTTGCACAATGGAGCAAATTGCAGCACTGCCAAGACCCAAGACACTCCCCTGGGACTGCTCTGGCTTGCACCTGCATAAGCAGGTCCCTAATCTCTGCTGAGCTTAACTGCAGCAGAGGGCTAGAGGGAAAATGTCACTTTTGCCCTGCACTGGAGAAGGGATGTGGGAGGGAATGGTAGTATTACACCAAGGGCCTGGGGAGCTAACCCAGCGTGCAGAATGGATTGATAGGGAATCTGCTTTCCTTAGAATAGCTTCTACAAAGTCTGACTTTTCTTCCACTCCTTCACTTTCCACAGTGTAATTCAGGGCTGCTAAACCATCACTAAATTGAAGGGGCTTTGTAAGCCTCAAGTCACTTTTATTGCTTGGGTGCAGCAGCAATGGGTGACCATGGTGGTCTATAGATGTATAATTTTAACTTGATAGAAATACTCAGTTAACACCATTTGATAGAAACACTCAGTACACCATTTTTCCCCCAGAAAACACATAGCTAAAATTACCTGGACAAAACTCCATGATGACTCCAGACTCATCATCTGCTTCCAAGGAGTTCAGAGGCCAGACATTACTTCACCAATAGAGTTTTCCCATCAAAGTGGTGCAGGCTGTAACTGTGCACCACCATGAGGAGAGCAACATTCTCCCATGATTGTACCCCCTCCATGGCCTGGGTGGCCACAAGGCTTGTCTGGCCTTCATTTCTCTTCTCACCCTTGCCCCGACGTGCATTTGGACCAAAACTTCTTCAGGACAGTGAATGTGTCTTATTAACTCCTTGTGTGTACATTCAGCTCTGATGAAAGCAGACCTATGAGTGTCCTTACAACAATTGTAAATGTCCACTGTACCTGGGTTCCAGGTTCTTCGTCAGTAACAGCACTGAACACATCCTGGGAAGGAGACCAGAGCATGTCCTTTCTTTATATGATTTGCTAACCCCTGCAGGATCCCTTCTTCTCCCTGCCTTTGTCTCACTGTCTCTTCTACCTACCCAACGAGTGAATCACGGAGAATCCACCTGCCCTGACTCCAGACTGTCTCAGCTGGAGCACATCTGCTCTCCTGCTGCAGAGCCCTCAATGTCAGCATGGCTCAGCAGAAACACCTAGAGCTTTATCTAACTCAACCTGCATCCAAAAACTGTAATGATGTTTCTCACATCTCTTTTGTTGCCCCGTGGAGAATCGCTGTTTGGGTTTGTTGGTTTTTTTCCTTTCCTTTTCTGCTTTGTTTTGTTTAGGGTTTTGATTTGTTTGGGGTGTTTTGGTTGTTGTTTTGTTTTGAGGTTTGGCTGGTTTCTTTGGGGGCTGGGGGTTCTTTTGTCTATTTGTTTTATTTGTGGTTTGTTTTGTTTTGGTCCCAAACACGGGGATCGCTTCATTGACCCCAGTGACATGAGATGCTACTTCAAGCAAATTGAAGTGGTATTAGAGAAAGGGGCAGGGGATGTTTGCAATGAACTTCTTGGAGTCAGCTTCTGGGGATTTCCAGTATGCACTGGTCAATCTGTTGCCTGCTTAATTTTTACAAGTACAGCTGACCTGACATTCCTCTTATATTCTCATGACAGGGGTTCCCCTCTGTCTGAGAAACCCAGTGGTTGCTGCCATACATTCAGTACCTTTCTGTTGGAGAAGTAGGGTGGGGACAGATTCTTCACAGTCTTGGGACACTTTTGAAGTCACCGGGCTTCCAGGAGTTGTGTCCTACTGCTAACAGAGTGCAGAAAGTGGGGTGAGAATCAAGCTCTCTATCCTGAAGGCTATTCACCAGCTTTATGCATCTCCATGGAATATCTGCCATCACTGTTCCAGGGACAAGGGTGCATCTGCTCTACTGATCGTGGCCCAGAGGATTCTCCAGCCCAGAGCTGATGGCCCTCTGCACGCCTGGCATGCCTGCAGACACCAGAGTGCCAACTCCAGCCTCAGGCTCACTGAGTTTGGGCTTTTTCTTGATCCCCCTCTTTATTTTGCCCCCCACAACTAGCAGCAGTGCCCCAAGCAGATCTCACAGTGCAGCCAGGCTGCCCAGAGCCATCCATCCTTTCTCTCAGGTGCTGTGCTTGGTCATGGGTGCAGCTCCTGGGATGGTAAGCCAGGCTCTTTGCCAGTCTGGGGTCTCCTGCCATGCCTCCAGACACCAACTGGTCCTTGTGGGGATGGGACATGCTCCTCTCCCTAACTTTCTTTTACCAGTCTGATTAGGCATCACAGTTTCAAATGGCTGTAAAGGGCAAATCTCTAGTGATGCAAACCAGAACCATCCAGCTTACTGTCTCATGGATGGAATCCATAGCTTTACACCAGAAATTTACAATCTTATTTTGTGTATAAAAAATTTCCTGTCAAGGCTTTATATCTACTCCATTTCTCTGCTCTGCATGGAAACCCTTATTTATCTCTGAATCTTTTCAGAGATAAATAAGCCTTCCCCTGAAAGCTAAATGATGCCATTACTTTTTTGATATTTATAGATGTCATCCTGCTGTGCTCCCATCCGTGGACTCCAGACAGCCTGGACCCTGTGTTTTCCATTTCCAAAAGTTCTGTAGGAGAGAAAGATGTGGGTGTAGGAGGGCCAGAGTGGCAGGCAGTCTGAGGCTGCACTGGGTTCCACACAAGCATGCCTGCCTGCTCTGGATGAGCAGCCGACAAAAGATACCCCAGCTGCTTCCTTGGCTAGGCAAGTTTTTAGTCTAGGCTCCTGCCCTGCCCTGCAGAAGGATGGGGAAGGAGGATATCAGAAGGACCTGGGCCTCAGCCACAAGGATGGAAATCTTCACCAGGAAAGCCATAGCTGCACTCCTAAAAGCTGCTCAATAAGAAGAGGCTCAATGAGAGAGGCTCCATTGGTGAGAATTCAGTACAGTGTGCCAACCTTATTTCATAGATGGGGACTTTAGTAACAAATAGATGTTAAGTGACATGTCAGAGTCACAGGAAAATGCAGTCCTGGGGTTTCAGGAAAAAGTTGAGCTCCTACTTTAGCAGTATGAATTCTTTGGACACAAATGTGTATATGCAAAAAATTGGGATGAGGTAAACTCTGAGAACGAAAAAAAAAAAGACTTAATTAACACCATCTTGAGTTTTCTGGAGCAAAGTGCTGCTGCTATTGCTTCTGTGTTGCTGGAGAGATTAGCAGGGTATTTATTGCCTTTTGCATTCATTCTCTGGCTTCAGTGTCTGGGTTTGTAATGTCAGACCTGGGTAATTTCATTGCTCCATGTCAACCAGGCGGCCAGGAAGGCAGCGCAATAACAGGCATAGCAGTTAAAGTGGCTACACGCACTTAAGTGATTGCCTGGGAAATGGTAAGCTCTGCTCCCGCCAGCTAGAGGAATTAGACCAAGCCTCTATTTAAGCTGTAGAGAAGGTTTGTAAGTTGTCCAGGTTTTTGGGTTTGGGGGTTGGGTTTTCTCCCTTCCCTAATATTTACAGCTTGCTGGGAGCTAGACAGCCGCGAACTCACCTAAATGTTTTTCATCATCTTCCCATGAATAGCGAGTATTTGGCAAACAACAGGAGCAAATCCAGAAAGCTGGCTTACAGCTGCTGTAAGGCTAAGCTCCTGTTTACATCCCAGCTCAGTGGGACAGATCTTTCCCCTTCTGAGCCAAACCAAGGCTTGTGTGCCAGAGCTGTGAGCAGCATGAGGTAGGAAGCAGCACCGACAGAAAGGCTCAGCTGGGCTGTGCCGCGCTGCCAGTGTGGGACATGGTTGGGCTGTACGACTGCAGCTGCAAGGAATCTCAGGGGGAAAAGGGATGTTTCCCAACCTCCTCTGCAAAACCTCAGGAGCGGATGTATCCCCTTCCTCCCCCATGGTGCTGTTTAACGAGCAGAGGAGCTGGGACTTGTTTAGCTTCTCTTTCTGCCAGCTGCGCTGTCCCTGGGGTGAGAGGGTTTCCAGCAGCCAAGCAGCAACACTTCTCATGCCCTGGGAGAATGGACAGCCAAAATGAGCATGAGGAGATGGGACCCTCCCCCTCTGCTTGGCATGGGGGAGACTGCACCTCATATTCTGTGTTCAGTTCTGGGGCCCTCACTACGAGAAGTCACTGGCATGTGTCTAAGAGGCAACAAAGCTGGGAAAGGGTCTGGGGCATAAATCATATGAGGAGCGGCTGAGGGAGCTGGGGTTGTTTAGCCTGGAGAAAAGCAGACTCAGGGTGGGACCTTATCCCCGTCTATGACTGCCTGAAAGGAGGGTGGAGCCAGGTGGGGGCTGATCTCCTCCCAGGTAACAAGCGGCATGATGAGAGGAAAAGACTTCAAGTTGCATCAGGGGAAGTTTAGATTGGACAGTAGGAAAAAGTTCTTCACTGAAAGGATGGCCAAGGTGCTCAGGGAAGTCAATGGTGGAATCACCTTCCCTGCAAGGGTTCAAAAGGTGTGTGGATGTGGCACTTGGGGACAGGATTTAGTGGTGAATGGTGAAGCTGAGTTAATGATTGAACTCAATGATATTGGAGGTGTTTTCCAGGCATATAATTTTATTAATTATATGATAATCATTATGATAATGATTCTATGATTCTATGACTTTTTGTGTTTTATGGGGCTGCCTTGGGAACTTGGTGTTTGGAGAGAATCCACTCTTTCCTCCTGCTGCCACCAGTCCCAAAGAGGAATGGTGCTTACCCATGAGTGGTAAGTTCCTGGTGCTGGCCATGGCCCTCTGGTGCATTCTGAGCAGAAGCATCAGCTGTCCCTAAGGTTCTGTTTCAGTTCATGATGTTACCAAAGGAAGGAATTGATTCTGCAGATGAAATACAATGCTATATTGATCTTTTGGAAAGCACGAAAGACATTCAAAGAAGTAAACAGACCCACTGCTCCCACCTGCAAAACTAATTTGCCAATTTATTTGCATGATTTTGTGAAAATTATGTGGCCCATGTTGCATTCATCAGTGTGTGTTTCTGAAGTCCTTAAGAGCGCAGCTACCTCATTTCTTGGTAATTAGGTAGTCGGAAGCACCAACTAAGCCTAAACAAACATCCTTTACTGTAACAAAGCAAGGTATTGTGTAGTCTTTCAGGACACAGTTTTCTGTAGTATGCAATGACTCTAATGTCTATTAATTATTTCTAAATAGTTTAAGCATTATCTGCCTTTGGGTAAATTCTTTCTTTATAGCGTAATCTAACCTGTGGGAGGGGAAAGAAAAAAACAACTACAATGGTTTGCCATGTCACCTCCCCAAACATTACAGATTCTTGTTTTAATCATTATCACCTTCACCGTCACACACCAAGCTCCAGGACCTGGAAAAGGTTAGCAGGATGGTTTCCTAGACTCCATCCCACATGGTGTTGACTCACTAGTTTTAAAGAGCACTAGTGTGGGGCCCTTTTGACTCTCACGTCTCCTCCCATCTATGCAAGAGTGGAGCATGCCTGTTTGCTCTTTGCCTTTACAACAATTGAGCCATTGTAACTATTTCAAGGCTTTCTTCGTGAGGTAAAGAGTTTGATGAGATTTTATTTTGTGAAGCTGCAAAAATGTCTCATAAATTGGTGGCCAGGAAACCCAGACATATCTACCCATGTAGAACACTCAGTTTTGTTTTACAGAAGAAATTTGTTATTTTGTGTGAGTCTGTATGGTTCACTAGTCGGTAGTGTCAAGCCCAGACCCAGAATTTTATGAGTGTCCATCCATTAACTGAATTCTGACTCATCCTTGCTGAAACAGAGTGACAGAAGAATAATTTTAAATAAAATAGTTTGGGAATATGCTTTATTACTATGTCTTTTTTAGCAACCACAAACCACACAGGGAGTTGTTGTCCCTTTGTCAGGACAGACCGATAGGAGAACAAAGAAAACATTAAATCTACAAATTGGCTTCAGAAAGGCAATATAAAGTCTTCTCATGGCTGTATGGGCGAGAGGAAACCAAACTGTATTTCTGTGTACCCAGCATGTTTGTGTTCCTCATACACAGCTCAGGCAGACCAGAATCAGCACAGCAAATGTTGGCTGGGTGATTGCAGAGGAGGAAATCCCTGCTCACTCCCGTCGGTGTTTATCAGTACTTTTTTGCAGAGTGCTTCTGAGGCCAGCATTTCAAAAACCAGAATAGAGTCTTTCAACCTCCTTAAGCCAACAGGGCTTCCACCTTTTCATGAGAGTTTTCTCTTGAAACATTGCAGCCACAAGGGTTCCCTTATGTGACCATAAAGCGCCACGCATGTCTGCCAGCACTCAATAAATTCAAATTAATAATAGGTCCTCAAAGGGCTACATACTGCTTCCAAGATACCTCAACACGGGGCAGGAGAATGGTCTCCCCACAAGAAATGAAGCATGTTCTTGCCTAATGGGATGCTTAGAAATAGATGCTGTTTTTTCCTATGAAAGACTGGATTTGCAGCTCAATGTGTGCAACCAGCAGGCAAGTTTGTCCAGAAAAAAACACCCCTGTGAAATTTTTACAGTGTGTAGCAAGAACTAGCAGTCACAAAGAAAAAACACTAACAGGAGTCATTCATATTTTGCCTCCTCTGCCCAGTACCACTTGAGCAGGGGGCAAGGAGGACTGCAAAGACCTGAGTCAAAGGTGACTCATCTGCTGGGTCCTGAGAGGGGATTCATCCCCAGCAGCAATCCACATACACTGTGTGGGCACAGCTCCTGCCTGGGAAGGGCAACCACACGGGCAGTGTCTTGTGGCTGCTCAGGGGATGACACATTCATTCACTGCCTCACCTGACTTGCCTCGCTCAGCCAATTCCCTTGCTGGTCCCTCCCTCTTTCCACCTCTCCTGAGGCTGCTTCACACCCCCTTCTCAGAGGGCTTTCTGCTCACACTCCTGGCAGGACTGACTGGAGGGTTACAGCAGTGATGGGACCTTCCCAGGACCATGAGTTTGGGCTAAGGTGGTCCTGACTTTGCACAGGGTAGAAACAAACCCCACTTCTACTGATCTGTCTTCGTACCTCTGTGCAGGAGATGACACCTAAGAAGATGTGGTGTGAAGGAGCGTGTCCCTGGCATCTTTACAGTCCCTAAGGAGGTTGTGTGGATTGTTTTACATAGATGAACTTGACTGGAGCCGTCCAGTGATGTCTATGCCCAAGTGCAAAAAGATAAATTAACAGCCCAGCCTAGGCCATGTATCCCTCCCCATTATTTCAGCCAGTCCTGAGATTTTTTTTTTCCCCTCAGTGCAGCAGCTTCCCCTCCTCAGTGTGGTTCCTGTGGCAGGACAACACAATCAGTGGCACTCCCAAGTCACGTTCTGAGGCTTGGGAGGTGGCAGCACGGTTTGGTGCGGTCTGTGCCAGCCGTCCCAGCGCCACAGGGACAGCTGTGGCATGTGGCTGACTGACTCCAGCCTGACTCCCTGTCCAGCCACCATGTCAGGGGCATCACACATCACTAGACACACATGAGCAGCACAGCTTTGCCTCCAGAGAGGACACCCCTCTGGAACAGTGCCAGGATCCTACCCTTGGGTTGCAGAAATGGACAGGCCACATGGGACCTCCTAGCAGGATGAAGTTGGGCAACTGGGCACCTGCCTTAAGAGTGAAATGCTGCATAATGACCACCTGACAGGAATCCAAAGTGCAGAGTCTGCTAAAGCATGCTTGCTGGGTCGGTGTCCTTTCATGTTCCTCCAGTCATGTTTCCAGATGTGTCCCCTAGCCAAATCCCTGCTCATCACTAGGATGTGACTCAGCAGAGGTGTTTCCATTAAAAGAAACTGAGTTAGAAGGGAGTTAGGACCTGTTCAAAATGGCCCCCTGGTTTTGGTGGCTGGGGGCATCAGAGTGTGAGGTGTCTCTCATGTGTCTGTCCCACAGGCTAGACATCTAGCAGGTCTTGGAGGTCTCTGAGGAAAATTGGAATGGAAAATATTTCTTTTCTTCATGTTATCAAATTCCTATTGTCGTGGAATGCATTAAATCTTTGGGAAAGGACAGTGACACAGAGGGAATTGAAGAGAACTGATGGGAGCATTGTGTGGGGCCAGGTCACAACTATCTGTATTTGTATGTCTGTAATGGAAGTCCATGGAGATAAATCTGATACAGTCCACCCGGCTTTGGCACTGCTACCACTTAGCTGCTGCAATATGGTGCTTGGGGTAGACTGCAGAACTCAATAGAGGAGCTGCAAATATAATTTCCTTTTGATGCTCAGCTCTGGGCAGGAAGGATATCAGGGCCTGGCAGAGCATTTGAACCTTCCTAAGAATTTGCATGAGGCAAAGAAAACCGGAAAAAACATGAGAAGAGCCACTGCTTGCAGTGGTTCTTGGGCTGGGAGTTAGGTTGTGAGACAGCACACACCTTATCTTCCAACTCTGTCCACAGGGAACCATTCTGCCTTAGCGCTGTAATTTCTACTGCAACTCTGGTAGCTTCTCACCTCCTGTGCTAACCTTAAACCTGGTTTTCCCAGGTCAAAACAGATATTTCTCCAGTCTACATGCAAACCTGTTGAAATGGCAGCTCTTTGACCTACAGGAATGGGGTGCAACTCATAACTACAAAGAAAATACTTAGAAAACTTCTCCAAATGAGAAAATCACCTGTCAGATCTGCATTTTCTAGATCCCTTGGAGCAATAAGTAGAAGCAACAACCACATCTGAAGGGCTTTTTACCTTTTTACCTGCTCTGTACCCTCTTCTGAACTTCAACTGTTGTTAACCTCGGCAGCTCTCCCTGTGTGCTATGCAGAATTAAGCAACTTCATGAAAAATCAAACAGGGCCATGACCCCAACAGCAACATTCCCCAGGGCTGCAAAACCACATCACCAATTGCTAACCTTCCCCCTCTGCCACTGTCCTGCCCCAGGATGTGCTGAGATTCCTGTCCTGTGGTTCGTCACGTTGGGATACTTATCTGCTTCTGGAAAACAGGTCGTGAACAGCCGTGTAACCCTTGGCTCTGCTCTCTGGCTGTGGCTGCAGTGTGACACTGCAGTTTCTCAAACTTGGTCTGAAAATCAGCATGAAGAGGGTGTCTCCAATCTAGATAATGTACTGCAGATCCCCACAACCTTTTCCTGCAGAAATCTTCCCTTTACAGCTAACTTTCACTGTAATTCAAGTACATTGCTTCTCCTCCAGTGCCTACAGAGAGCAATTTATTTCCACAGTTTGGCAGGAGTCATTTACCTGGTGACAGTCAAGGGACAGCTCCCATGTCTTCTTTTGCCTTTCCCCATCTTCCAGTCTGTACAGGGGAATGACTTGACCTGCCACATTTTAGAGAGGCAAATTTATTGTAAGATCTGTGGGATCCAGCACCTCCTTCAAATCAGAAGCTGGTGAAATGGGAGCAAGAGGAGATCCTCCCTCGGCAGTGCCAGCAGCGCACTGCAGGGCTGAGCAAACCATGGCCAGGGTGGGTCTGGGCTGTTTTAAGAATAAGGATGTTTGTCAAACCTCACCTGGAGGAATGTTTTGCCTATAGGGAGTGTCAAGGAAGAAGACACAAAGTCCAGGCATGAATCAAAAATGGACTGAAAGGCAAAGGGAAATTAAACTGTCGAGGTGGGATCGGTGTGAAGCTTTGCTGCCTACAGGCCTGGTAAAGAGGGGAGGCAGGGCATGTCAAGGCATGGAGGCAGCATCCATGCCACCTGCTGCTGCATGTCTACAAAACAACTATTTACATCTGAGCTAACCATTTGGAGCCCCGTTGAGTCAATGCAAAGGAATACACAGCGCATTTGAAATGTCTGCCTACAGATGACAAGTCCACCTTTAGATGTGCTTGTTATTCCTGCAGATGCTGAGACATCCAGGATGGCTAAATGTAGGTGTCTTAATCTGCTCAGAGACATCTGACCCAGAGAGGTTGCTTTTGGGTGACAAAAATTTGACACCACTCTTAAAATGCTTCTGTCTGTTCCTTCCTTGTTCTTTATGGAAAAGGAGGATGTTTATCCTGTACTTTTCTTCATTCCAAACTTTCTTAGTGTTCCTGTCATGTGGGATCAGCCTTCTGATGGATGCCTGAAAACACCCACCACAACACTGAAATTCCTGGCCTGTGTTCCATGAGCACAGTTCCACATGCATGCAGAGAGGAGCACATGAGCACACTGCACCCTCGTGTCTCATCCACCCCAGGATGGCAGGGCCATGCTTCCAACATCCATGCCTATTTTCTCTCAGGAAAACCTTAAGCTGAGCTGTGGCCACCTCTACAAGCTGCAGGTGATGAAGGTCTGTGACAGCCAGTATTATTCAGTGATGGTGATAGAAGTGATCTTGATGCCTTGTGTAGTGTGATAACCCAGACTGTCACCACGCTATCAAACTGCTGGTAGGGAGCCACAACAAACTAGAGAGCTGTAGAAGGGGGGAGAGCACGAAGGAATTAGCAGCAGGAGGAGGGACAGGAAAGCATGAGAAGGCTACAGTAACAAGAAGAGCTGGAGGCCACCACCTTGAGCTCATGATCTGCCTTTAGAGATGCCTCACAGATGACTTTTGAGACGTCTTAGGCCGCCTATACTATTTCCATCACGTAGCAGAAGGGTTGCCAGCAAGCAGCAAACTTTTCAGTACTTTGTCCAGGCCCATGTTTATGGCTTATCCTCTGGGACTCACACCATCTTCCCCATGAGGCTCAGCTGGCAGTCTGGCAGCTTCTGGACAATTAAGCTGTAATTTTCCTTTGCTCCATTTTATGCTGTTACCTCAAGTTGCTCCACTTGCCCCGTCCTTGGCAACTCTCTGACCTGGTGTTTTCTCTCTACTGGCTCCTCAGTTTTTGCTATCTCAATCTCTGCAAGCCCTGGACACAGATTAAAAACACGTCCCCAGAACCTCGGAGGTGTTTACTCCTTTCTGTTCAAAGGCAGACTTGTGGAGAGTGTGACGTATCGCTCACACAGTTCAGAGGCAGGGCATTTCCCACATTATAAAAGAGTGGACTGCAGCCACAAAAAGTTGAAACATCACTTAAAAACTCTGCTATTTGAGAGGGTGGATTGCTCATTGCTGCTAAAAAGTACAAAAACACAACATTACTCAAAAAGCCAAAAATAAAATCCCTTGGCAATTTGCATATGTTTCAAAATGCTGATGGTTTTTAAAACCCTTTTTAGATACAAGAATCCCTGTGCCAAACTAAGATCCAGCAATAAAAACAAACAGATAATGAAACAGAGACCGTGATCATTTAAAAAAGGAAAAAAAAGAAAAGAAAAAGAGATGACTTGTTGCAATAATGTACTTTTCCAGGAAAATTAACCATAAAAACAGTGCTGGTGAATCACTGGGTTGCAGCTCCTGCTTATAAACATGATTTTGAAATCTTACAGTGTTGTTATTTCCACAGTAGTATTGGCAGTAGCTGTGTTAAGGTTTCCTAGCACAGAAAGAAATTTCTCCTAAAACCACTGACTGGGACTTTTTTAATGCTTCCTGGAGAATTACATTAAGTGAATGTGAGTTATCTGCCTAAATCATTTACAAATATTTAAAAGTCTTATTCCATCTCCAGAGAAATACAAAGAATAAATATCCTTGTGAGGAGGGCAGAGGCCCATATCTCTATGAGTGAAGAAGGAAACCCTCTGCTCTTTCAGTGTCAAAATGAGAAGATCAAGTAGAAGCAGTTTAGGTGATATTCAGCTTTTCCCCCAAAAATCTTCCTTAATCCCAGTTTTGTTAGACGTTATGGTTTTACACCTCAGAGTAATCTGGGTGATCTATTTTAACTGAGTCAGGGAACTGCCACCACACCATGATCCCACCCAGGAGGATGCTGCACTTGTGGGCATTGGAGCAGAGACAACGACACTTGTTTGGAGGAGAGGAGTGCAGATTTGTCACAAATTATGCCATCTGAACATAGCATCTGACTACAATGCAAATCCAGGCCGGGTTAATGTCAGCTGCAGGGTGTAGCCATCACGGTGTAGTAGCTTTCATGGAGGGACTTGTGGTGCTCTGAGATCCCCCAGCCTACACACCCTGCCACAGCTGGTGATAGGCAACATTCCTGCAGGCAATTACAGTGGAAAAGATGGGATAAATGTGCAGGATTAACTGTTCTCACTCAGACTTTGACGTGTTCCCTCTGGATCACAGCTTTTGGCACATCTGTGCTTCTATGAGCAGTGGTGAAAGTACTCTGTAAATGTGATATCCATCGTGGGCTGTGCCTGTGATCACACACACATAAACACAGACACACTCACTGGGGAATTTTTCTGTAAAGAGCAGCACTTTTCCAATGTGGTCTCCGTGGCCACATTGCCACTGCAGCGGAATTCCTTGCCATTAGGCACTGGGTGAAGCATGAGCTTGCTGCTCCAGTGTTTCCCAGACCCCAGTCTGTTTACTCACAAAGACTCAAACCTCAGCTAATTTTTTAAAATGTTCCTGGGCTGGAGATTCTTCCCTGCATAAAGAAATTCTTTTGCTCCAGTGTCTGCTATATCTCTGACACTAAAAGTACAAATGGTCTGTCTCAGTCTAAGAATGCAGGTGGTAGAAAACTTCAAGTTCTCAGCACTGAATTACTCCATTTGTTGCTTTCAGATTTTAAACTTTAATTTCTGCAAAAGAAAAAATCTACTACTCAGATCTGGACACACATGTTATTTCCTGGTCATTCAGATCCTTATTGTTGATATTCCCTGGCTTAGTGACTTGGTTTGGTTCCATTATTCCAAAACTGCCAGAGTGATACTGAACTGGCATGATTCCTGTTAATGGAGTCAAGGAAAAAGAGCACTCTTTCCCTCTCACATCAGTAAGAAATCTTGAGATGGAAGGGATCAAATGTAGAAAACATCTACCTCTCTCCTTAAGAAGAGAAGCAGGCTGTGGAGGTGGTTTGCATGCTGAGCTGGCCACAGTGAGATGGAAAGAGAGGGAAATTCTTCCAGTGGCTCTTGATGTTCTTGGAAAATGAGAGTCTTGGGGAAATGTGGAGCTGAGAACTCTACTAGAGAAAATCATGCTTCATTCCTCAAGGGGAAGAAGTTCAGCCACCTTTTTTGGAACGGCATGGTTGCCCTGAAATTTGTCAGATTAGCTTTCTTCATCACCCTGCATCCAGCTCTGGGGTCCACAGTGTAGAAGAGACATTGATCTGTTTGGAAAAGTCCAGAGGAGGGCCACTACAGGGATTTGAGGGATGCACCACATCTCCATGGCTGAGAGAAATGGATTTGTTCAGCCTGGAAAAGAGAAAGCTCAAGGGTGACCTAATTGCAGCCTTCTAGTAGCTGAAGGCAGCCTACAAGAAAGGTAGAGAGGGACTTTTTACAAAGGCTTGTAGTAGCAGGACAGAGGGGAATGGATTCAAACTGAAAGAAGGAAGGTTTAGATTAGATATGAGGAGAAAATTCTTTACTGTGAGAGTGGTGAGATACCTGCACAGGTTCCTCAGAGAAGCTGTGGGTGCCCCATCCTTGCCAGTGTTCAAGGCCAGGTTGGATGGGGCTTTGGATGGAGCAACCTGGTCTAGTGGAAAGTGTCCCTGCCCATGGCAGGGGAGTTGGAACTCAGTGATCTTTAAGGTCCCTTCCAACACAAACCATTCTATAATTTTAAGATTCTATGAAATATTGAGTGGGCAGGCCACAGAAATCAAGTCAGTGGCAAACATATCTGGGATTTCAAGGAGGCTGGACAAGAACCCGGAGATGTAAAAGCCCCATCAGGGACATCACCTGTACAAAACCTCTGTTCTGTGCATGGCTAAACACAGAAGAATCACAGCAAGAGTCATACAGGGTCACAGAGGCCACACACAATGTCAAACAGGAGCAGAGAGAAGGTGAATGAATGCCCAGCTGCATCACATACAGCAAGCATGCCTGCTGGCAGCAAGGAGTGAGGATGAGGGATGGCCATCTCACTGCACTGAGTGCAAAGGGACCTACCAGATTCATTTAGATTGTAGATTGAGGGCTTGGCAGCTAAAGTTGAATAATTTGAATCCTGCCTGTGAATGCCTACATGTATAAGAGGAAAAAGCAAATGGATTATTTAACATTGTTAATAGCATTATAATGAGATGCAATGATTGAAAGTGGCAGCTGGGCAAATTCAGACTAGAAGTAAGGAATGTTTTATAACAACAGAGATAATTAACCATTGGAAACATTTATCCAGTCCTGTGATTTTTTCTTCCATCACTGGCAATTTCCAAATCAAGACCGGATTGGTTTTCAGACAGAAATGTTCTTTGTTTCAAGCAAGAGTGAATGCAGGAAGCTCTGCTGGTGCCTGACACAGCTTAGGCTACAAGTTTCTGAAAAGGTAGATAGAACAGGCCTGCAGGCTCAAGTAGAAGTATCTCTTGTGTCACAGAGATACTCTTTTCCTGGATACATTATTGTCATTGCATCTTTGCCGCGCCAGGAATCATCCCTATTGTATAGCCTAGCATCTAGATCCAGACAAAACTCACTCACAGCACTTTCCTTTGTGGCCTGTGTCAGAAGATTGCTGAAACCTGATATTGGCTTGAAATCTAATGGCAGTTCAAATTTCCCAAACAGCAAGTTAGGTTCACTTTAGGTGTATAATGGCTATCTCCTTATGAACATGCCCTGCAACCATTTTCTTGCATAAGAGGGGAAGATAATGGTGTCTGATGTCCCAGACTCAGTGTCTTCTTTGCATTCCAATATTACAGGAAGAATCTAGGGGGACCTGCAGATGTATTCCGAACAGTTTTGTTTCTTATTTTAGTACTTTTTCACATCTCATTAAGAATATCAAAGGATTTTTAAGAACAAAGTCAGCATAATAGGTCCCCCCTAACAATGGCTGTTTTCTAACCCCATCACTTTTAGTATTATGTACTGAAAGGCATTCCAAAGAAATAAGTGTCAGAGTGAGACTTGTTTTAGCTGATGTTTATAAGGGGGGAGGAGAATCAAAAACCTTTAGAGCATAACAGCAAAACAAACCACAGACAAAGGCTTTAATCCTCCTTCTAGTTACTTATTGAAAGGTAGTTCCTCACAGATGGCAGCTAATCATGTGGTTAAATCAGTAACTGCTGTTACTAATAGGCATTGGTTCGTTATGAGACATTCTCTGTTAGCAAACATTCCACACTTCACAATCTGCATCTCAACTCAAGATTCAGATTGACACCAGAGTTTACAACACAAAATAAAGTTTATTAGTGGAGTTATTATAGCTGTGATAATCCAAAACCACAGACAAACAGTATTTATAGATAGTGATCACATATTTTCTTAAGACCATTTCCATTTGGAAAGACTTTTTTTTTGCTCAAAAGCCTTTATTTTGGTCTGAAATAGAATGAGGTTTAGTTATTTTAGGGTACTTAGCTTGTGTACTTTAACAGCTAAATTTGGGTCACGCTTTATTGAACACATATCTACCCACAAGAAAAACAAGGCTTGCATTTATGCATTTTTTCCTACTGCCACAGCTTTGGTAGCAACAGCTAACAAACCTTCATACTGCAGAATGGGGACCAAATTCTGTTGCTTTTTCTGTGGCAAAACATTTCTTAAATGACAGTAAAAGCTCAGAGCCTATTTAGCTGGAAGTTTCCGACTACACTTTACTGAGTAGGGAGCTGCTATACCAAAAGGAGTCTGAAAAGTCCCCAGATTTTAAACTAATCTAAACAGCTATATCAATCAGTGAAGTTAATTATTGAAGCCAAGTTACACCAGAGAGCTTAAAGAATAACAGTTGTCCCAGAAAGAGTTTTTGCCATGCTTGAATGGACACAGTCTATAAGCAGCAGGACACCCAAGAGTGGTTTTGTGCTGTGCTTCACTCTGTCTCCAAGATCTTTGGACTTCTTGATGTTCTTTGTTTTTATGGCCCCACATAATAGTACAGTCATCTGAGCATTCCCAGTATCACAGCTGAGATATAGTTCCTGAGAACAACCAAACGTGTGTGCCACTTTATGCTGTAAGACTCATTGACCTGGATCTGCAGAACGAGAGGACACATCCAATCTGCCCTGCCAGAAACTGTGCTGTATCCTGTCAGTGAACACAGGCTGCCGACAATAGTCGTTTGTAGCAAATTTAACCAACTTCCTGCTTTTCCTCATGTTTTTTTATTGCTATATCACTTACAACACATTTAACTGAATCTTGGATCAACTGAAGGCTAGGGGAATTATTCCAGAAAAAATATTACTCTTCTCCTGCTGTGAGCAATTCCCGAGAACAAAGCAACTGGAAGGACTAAAACCTCAGGCGCAGAGAGATTAGTCAGGGATTGGTGCCACAGTCGGGACAAGTGTTTAGTCATCCTGACACATCCTCATGCTGAGCCCTTGACCAATAAGTTCCAGCCTTGCTTGTTGTCTTCACTGAGGACAGAAATATATGAGAAACTAAAGTTCTGTGGTAGACATCTGAGTCAAGCACTTACCACACAGCTGTCACACCCACTGCTGTTTGGTCTGCTCAAACTCTTCAGTGCATTACGTGGATTTCGGAAATGCTGTAACTTCAGCTGAGCTGGCGAAGCAGCACATGGCAGTAGAGCAGTGGGCTGTACTCTGTCCAGCGGCCACGGGGGTCTCTTCATCTGCCCCTTCTCACTGTAGGTTTGTGGGTCTCTGCCCACAGGAATTGCCCTGGTGGAATATGTGTTTGTCCCTGGCCAGGTCTACACAATAATTTTCTTTCCCATCAGAAAGACTGACTAGTAAAGGATTTACTTTCTATTTGAGTTAACTGTTTTGGTTTCCCTCTTCCTGCTAAGCTTGGGAAAATTTGCCATGGTTTTGCAGGGCTTTAATACTATTTACCAAACTGCCAGTCCTGTTTTTGCCTGAAAACTTTGAAATGCCACAAAGTTACATCCTGTTGGTAAATCAGTCTGATTTGGCTTTTTTTTTGGATTTTCAGCAACATGCGGTTACATTGCACCCCTATCCCAGCACACCTGCACTTATGGATACTGTTGCAACACATGCTGATGTGGCTTTCAGGAAAGCTGAAGGTCCTGAAGCTGTCCCTGGTACATGACCATTATTCCGTACAGTCAAGAAACCCAGAAATCTGTTCTGATAATTTCGTTTTAAAAATGGCAGGAAGAAGTTGCTCTGGGCACCTCTAACAGGAAAAAAAGGGAAAAAAACCCTGTATTTTGTTTGCTAGGCTTCATAGTGTGTGTGTGTGTATGTATGTGTGCAAGTACATAACAACCCATCTATCTAGAATAAAAATATACTTTATGTATCTCATTATGTCATACTACCACAGGTTGTTTTTTTTTTTTTTATGTTAACACTGAGTAGAGGACATATGCTCTGCAGAAGCCTCAAACTAAAAAAAAAAAAAAAAAAAAAAAAAGAAGAAATAATCAGGGTTATTGCTATTTAAATGAAGCAATAAATTGCCCCGCTTCTTTCCAAGTTATTTACAAGGACTCTCTGTCCTACAGGTCTCAACAATTGCAATGTTTAAGCTCAGAAAACAAATGAGTTTCTGGGTACACAGAGAGTCAAAGAGTCAGCTCCCTTTTCTTTATACTACCAGTGGAGACAGGTTGTAGGGGCTATGAGCAATGGGCAATTTCACTTGCCAAAACAAAAAAAAAAAAATAACACTGATTTCTGTGTCTTTACCAAAAACCAACTTCATGCCTTGGAGGCTATATTTCTGTGGCTGCTGAGTCTGTGAGTTTGGCAGAGAAAGGAAAACAAAAAGCAAGTGTAGTGATCCAACTCTGGCATGCTGTCAGGGAAGCGTCATGCGCATGGGCTGGGAAATCTTTCGTACAGACATCAACGTATGAGCAATTTTCAGCTGGGCTCCTCCAGCCTGACAGAGTGCTTACAGCACAAGAGGAGCTGGTGAGAAGGCAGAGTACAGAACTCTGAACTGGCAGTCACTGGCATCCCCATCAACAATGTCTCATGAAGGGCCACAAAGTTGATGGAGGGACTGGAGCGTCTCTCATACATGGAGAGGCTGAAGGAGCCAGGGCTGCTCAGCTCAAAGGAGAGAAGGCTAAGGTAGGTTGTATCCATATGCATAAACACCTGATAGCAGAGCAAAGATAGGACCAGCCTGTTCTCAGTGGTGCCCAGCGGCAGGACAAGAAGAAATGGGCACAAATCGAAATACAGGAAACTCTTGTGAATAAACTTTCTCACTATGAAGGTGGCTGAAAACTGACACAGGTTGTACAGAGGGGTTGTGGTCTTTTCAGCTTTGGGGATATTGAAAATCTGACTTGACACACATCTGAGAAACCTGCTGTAGCTGATCCTGCTCTGAGCAGGGGACTTTGCCAGCATCACCTCACCCTGTGATCCCATGAAACGGCTTCACTCGCCATAAAGTTTCCCCCTTTTCATAGGACACAACAGAACATGGCCATGCCAGGGGTGCCTGCCACCAGGTTCTCCTCCACCTCCTCCAGACCAGAAGCCCAGCCTGCTCTCCAGACTGCCTGTGCAATGCAGCAGCCCCAGCAAGCTTCTGCCTGTGTTATCTCACCCATAAGCTATGCAAACAGGGAAATTACCCAGCCAAACAGCCAGCAGAGATGGAGGTTTTCCCTTAGCAGGGTTGGCTAGGAGGAATGGAGAGGAAAACAGGCCCTCCCATCCCTCTCGCTGTGTTTTTAAACACAAGGGCAGCCAAAGGAGGCATTAGGAAGCGCGGCAGCAGTGCCAGAGTTTCTCTTACAGCATTGCCACTGTTGCCTTTTATCAGCTCCTCTGAAACACAAACAGTTTTTAAAGGGCAGAAATAAGAAGGGTCAGTGCTCCCAGTCAACTAATTAATGTCCTGAATGCAGTGGAAACTCTAGCAAAAAGCAGCGGGTACACGGAAGGAAGGAAGCGCCCTTCCAGAGATGTTCCAAATGTCCTTACAGGCATACAAATTTGTGTGCTTTAGACTGGTAAAAAGCACCTCCTCAGAAACACGCTCATCAGTGGGTGTGTACTGCAAAAAGCATCTTGCTTAGGTTTCCCAAAATGTTGCTTCGGTGCAATTTGCTGGCGTTCATTCCTGCTTTGCAATTTTCCATTCTGCATCTTGTTTGGATAGGGGAGATTAATGAGAACTGCCTGCAGTCAGCTGAACTGTCCTTCTGGCAGGGACTCGGGAGGAAACTGTGGAGATCAGTACACTGAGCTCAAAGTGTGGGTGGCCATGAGCTGCCATTTTTTTTGTCTGCATGTGTAAAGGAAATCAGAAGTGCAGCAGTCAGCCCTGTCAGTCAGGGGAGATATTTCACAGGAAATATCAGACTCATATTTCTCTTAAAGAAAACTCTGCTCAGGTACCTTGGAAAATTGATGCCCCAGACTAATTTATGTTTCCTTTGGGTACCTTGAGGTATAATTCATACATGAAAGCACAAAGTAGAGGCTGAAGAAGCCTAGGCCTTGTTTGTTTGCATAATTATATATGCTCTTTTTTTGGAGGACAGTGGATGATAGGAAGTTCAAAGTCTCTGAAATAACAGGTGTGGGGGTTTTTTTTGGTGACAACCAGTTGCCAGCATAAACCAGAACAGAGGGGTCCCTTTCCATAGCTTCATTTGGAAGAATCAAAGCAGTAGAGTCCCTGGAGGACTGCAATGATAGAGTGACATCTTTTACTGCCAGAGGGTGCCAGCTCAGTGTCATTTTCTTGTGCCTCTCCCCTGAGTGCAACTCGTGCAAGCACAGACTCTCTCGCAGCTGCAGACCAAGCTCAGGTACGTTTCATGCTGTGACCCACCAGAAGAACTTCCACAGAAGGAGCAAAACCATTGCTGGTGGCATCTGGGAAGAGTTGCCAATTGGCAAAATAGATAAGAAGAGGTTGTTATCACAGCTTGTCTGCTCTGCGTGGCTGAAAGCTTCCTGGGATGTTTGCAGTGTCTGTAGGCTGAGGAAGAAGAGCTCTGTGTCTCCAAGGAGTGTGAACCTGCTGTCTCAGGAGCTGAGCTGTGTGAGGCCCAAACGTGACTCCAGAGAAAACCACGTTGCTAAAAAGGAATTCCTATTTTGGGTAATATACATCAGATCAAGACTCACATGGATGGTGAGCAAGAGGAGCTCAGCATGTGAATCACCATCAGTGACTGTGACCTTGGGCCAACTGCAAGTGACTGAGGTTTGTCCTTGCTGAGGTATCACATATTTTGGGACGGTCAGGAGCAGGTGCATGTCACTGGGAATGCTGGAATGGTCATTTCCCCACCCATGACCTTAATGCCTGCCTGCTGACCTGTCATTACACCCTCACAGTGACAGATGTGGTGACGCACACCAGGAAAACCTCATCATGGTGGTCCACCCCTGCCAGCCCTCCAGCCCTCCAGCCCTCCCACTCCCACCAGGCTGCTTTTACCACCTCAGAAGTCATTGCACAGCCTAAAGAGCTCCTGACACGTAATGAGGGCGGTCAGGGCATCCCAGATACCTCAGCTTGGCAAAGACATAGCAGACTCAGTGTCTGGAAAGGGGCAGAAAGGGAGGGCAGCCTGTGAGATATACCTCCCTCCTTCTCCATTGCCTGTCTTCCTAGGGGCTATGCAGATTGATCCTGTTTTGACAACCTTGGTTTCACGCAGGGCAGGTTGCAGAAATGCTGCAGCAGGGAGATATGCAGCTCTCCATCCTTTTCTTGCTGATGACTAATACCAGATGACTTTCAGCCATTCAGTCTCCTGCTCTGTGCTTCACTGGATATTTACTCACACCACGTTCCTTTCTCCTTGGGCTTTTCCAAGGATGTGGATGTGACTAGAGTGGTTTGCAGGTGCAGGCCCCACAGAACAGCACAACCCAGCCTTGCATGAAGTGCTGCTCCAGCACTTTAACCCTTCTCAGACTGGCTGACGTGGTTGTAGGACTAGCCCACAAACGCCTCTCTACATACCCATAAGCAGTGTTTTCCTTTTGTCTGATTGAGCAACCACCATGCACAATTTCTGTATTTTGTTGGTTGCCATATTGATTTTTAAAAAAATTGTTTTGATGCACTGCTTTTATTGAATGCTTTGGGAACTCACCAGTTCAGTTATGGCTGCCTTGATTTTCAGCCTGTTTGGTTTAGTCCTCTCCTTCACTTCTGTATCTTACCTTACTGGCTTTAGGGAGTAATATCTCAATAAACCATTTCCATATTACTTAACTTTATGCTCCCACCAAATATTTTTCACCCTAATTGACCTAACCACACTTTCTTTTTTATCCTCCTATCTCATCTGCTGCATTTTTACAGGAAGAAGACCCATGTTAAAGTGAGAAGATTTGATTTGGCTTTGTAAGAATCAGTCTTGAATTATGTCTGTTCAGTACTTTCATTAACAAAATAGACAAGAGACTAAAAGGGACAGTCAGTGAATTGGAAGATCAAAGTAATGGGAAATACTTTGAAGGAAAGAGTTAACATTCAGAATTACCTTAACAAATTGAAAAATGGTCTGAAAGGAAAAATCCAAATGGTATTCAGCAGGTACAAAAGGTACTGTCCTCAGGCTAAAATAATCAACTATATGATTATACAGTGGAGGAAAACGAGTTGGTAGCAGTTTCAAGGAGGAATGTATGAATGTAATGGTAGATCAGAATCAGACTGTGGGTCAGGAACTTTATATTGTTACATGGCACTGAAATGTGAGGCAAGTATAGCATGCATGAAAAGATCCTTCTGAAGCTCACTGGTAAGGTATCACCTGGAATGCTTCAGCATTACATTCTAAGAAATCCTAGAGAATAATGCAGACAAATAGACCAAATCTTCTTCAAACACTGCTGAAAAGAAGATATGATCAATCTCACCTTCTCATCCATCTGGGAAAGAGTGGGAAGGTTAGACACTATCTCTGAGATAAACATGTTAATGAAGAGGGTGAAACTTTGCAAGGTCTGGGAAAGCTCTGGAGCATCTGCTGCTGGAGACCTTTAAGAACTGGCCAGACTTGCATCTGTGAGGAATGATCCTGACAGGGAGGGTCCTGCTGAGGGCAGAGGAATAACCTTGATTTCTTAAGGCTCCTTCTAGCTCCAGGTCTGCTTCCTACCCAGATATGAACCCATGTCCTCTGTTATTGCCTCTGTGCTCTGTGCCACCCACAGCCTGGCCTAAGCTCACACTCACTCATCCTTCTGCAGAAACATGTTTGCCAGCTTCTAGCAGATCACTGGAAGCCACTTCAGTTTGCTGCCTCTTGGCTTTCTCTTGTCCCCATTTCCTTTTCTTTCCCTCTGTACTTAACTTCTTCCCATTCACTGCAATCCTCCATCCTGTCCTGGACCTGACACCCAGCCTTGCCCCTCTTCTGCAAACAGGGGATGGCAAATGCCACCTTTCATGGTGAAGCTTGTACCAAGGACATGGATCAGAAATCTCCACTCCTGGGTCTCTGAACATTGCTCCAAACTGTTCACATTCACCCCTGCTTTGGTTACATTTGGTTAGCACGAGTTAGCTCTTTTCCCCAGCTCCTAAGGATATTTCTTCACTTGGTTTTGGAGAAGACATTGCTTCTGCAGCCTTTGGGTGAGATGGGCTCAATGTTTTAACCAGATCACTGCTCTATTAGTCTCATCTTTTAGGATTTTTTCTGTGCCTTTATTTTTTTTTTTTTTAACACATCTCACACGTGCTTCCAATCCAGCCCAAACCCAAAAGACTTTGATTCTAAGAAGTGTTTTTGAGCACACAATGCAGAAGGACTGGGTTTATTATTAAGCCAAATGAGCAAACATGCCCATAAAAGGAGAGCACCTGGGCCAAGACTGTGTGTAGACTTGCAAATCTGCCCTGGGATTTTGATTCCAGTAACAAACCCATCTGAGATTCGCTCTCGCAGTTTACACTGTCCTCCGAAAACAAGCCTACAGAGAGCATGATGCAGCAGTTACCATAGCAGCCAGCAGAGAAGAATCCATTAAGTGATCACAGTCCCAGCTCAAAGTGAATTACCAGACTGCAGGTGAACTTTTGCACCTCACAAAGCGTCTCCTGGGGAAAATATGTTGTCGTGCAGGGTGGAACAAGAGAATGCCGACCGGCTGCGCTGACTCGCTGCTGCATTGTTAACCTTAATTATGTCTGTGCTGATTTTCAAAAAGTACTGCACAGGCTTTTCCTTTTTCCTGTCAGGTGTTTTTTGTAATTTTTTTGCCCTGAAGGACGAGGCAGACTAGCCCAGTCAATAACTACTAATGAAATGTGCTTCAGGCCTCCCTGCATTCTGCCACAATTAGATTGTCAGCAGCCCCAGGAGAGACGCTATTATCTATGTGGGTGTGGAAAATGATCTATCGCTGCTAATAATTTCTATTATAGCAGCAGATAGCGTTCCAAACATATCAACACCTCATTATGATGGCTTTTTTCACACATGGGAAGTGGAAAGTCATCTTGGATGCTCAGACATAAGAAATATATAAATGGAGCCTGGAAGTGGAAAGACGGGAGACTGATGGGTTCCTAAGAGCACAGGAAAACACACTATCACCTCCTCATAAACACAGCTCCCTAGATAGCCAGGATGTACAGCCAGTATGTGCTCTGGAGGAGCTGGTCCTGCACACAAGCTCCAGATCCAGACATAATCTCTCCTTTTTGTCTCTGTACCGTACCACTCTGTCCTGTTATAACAGCAAAAGCTGACAGGTGTGCCAACACCTTTCTCCAAAGCTAAGTGCAGCTGTGGATACTGACATCTTGACCCACAAAAGATGTTTTCAGGCTTGCAGTGGCAGAAGACCCAAGTTAAATGAGCAGAGTGGTTATTTAACCCACCGTTGATGCTCTTCCTGAAAGTCACTTGAAGCCTTTAAAACCCTCTACACTGGGACCAGCGTAACAGGCACATGAAGAGCTACTAAAAGCTTCCTGTGAAGGGAGGTAATGAGAAAACTATAGTGTCTGGGAAAACCAAAACAAACAAATGAACTAACAGACCCCAGGCTTCCAGAGAACTTGAGTGGAGCTTGACCTCCATGAGGTATCATTTGCTTCCTGTTTGCTGGCAAAGTACAATGAGGTTTATATTCAGGCCCCACCTTTTAATGTCTGGGTCTAAAAATATAACAATGAACTTGTGACACAAAGGCCCTGTCTCCTGTGGAGGTGGAATTTAGATCTAACTGCAGAGCAAAAATTCTCCTTTCTTTAAGGCAAAACCAGTTTTGAGTAGGTGGATGGGGGGTTTATTTTCTTCTATTTTTTTTTTTAATCTTTCTATTTTTAGGTTGCCAGACTTGGGAGGATTTCATTAGGATTAGGCCAGACTTATGCAACTGTTTGTTCTAAGTTGTTAAGTCTATCATGACTATTGCCATTTTGAAGCACATATCACTATGGTTACCTCTGTGCCATTCTGTCTGAGCTGGTACATGGCTGAGAGGAGACACCAGGACACATGAGAGGGAACACACGTGGATGTCTAATCTATGTGTCTTTTTAATTCTGTGGAAATGTTGACTCTCAGCTCCACAGATAAGAAAAGTAGGTGAATGCTCTCATTTAGTCCCTGCTCAGATGCCACCAAGCTGACTACCTGATGGTCTTCAGACAGCTCTTGCTTTAATGTAAGGCAGACAGCAGATGACAGTGTGGGAAACACAGTGGACTGGTGGCAAAATACTTTTTGGTAAGCAATTTCAATGCCTTAATTTTAATTCTTTCCAAAAATTTACTTTTAGACTGAATGCTGCTTTTTAATTTGCTTTCATACCTTCTGGGAAAACCACCACTGAGGTCTACTGGGAGTAGAGCAGATGCATTCTCAGTCTCTCAGCAACAGACTAAAACTGATGTTTGTATGACTCTGGCTCATTTGCTTCCTCTTATCTTTCCAGAGTACATTGTTTTGTTCTCTTCCTGCTTTTTCTTGAAGTATTTCTGCTTCTCTCTTTCCCTGTTTATTTTTCCCCCCTGTTATTCCTAAAGCAGTTATCTTCTAGTGGCTATTGGAATAGTTGTATGTGGTTCTGCTGATTCAGTGAAGCCCCTCTAAAAATGGTTATTTTCATATTACAATTTTCCAAGAACCAGAGTCTCTTTACAGCCTCATCTCACTCCCTGGTTTTCCTGGGAGGTGCCTGAGCATGGTCCCTCCTTTTGTATGCATAGCTTTCACCAGTCAGACCTCCTAAAAAGAGAACTTGGGTGACTCCCCAGGCCATTGTACAGGGGACTTCGAGAGACAGAGCATTTCCAGCTGGCAGTCACAGGGACTTCTAAATGAGAGAGAAATTGCTGGAGAGCTGCTGCCAAAGGGTCACACCATGGAAACCTGAGAGCCCTCATCTGTGAAAGGACACAGCCATTTACCCACCATGGCCTTTTCTATCCAGAAGATCCACAAAACTCCCAGGGTAGCCACCTGGCTCTCAGTCTTGTCTGCAGAACATCTCAGCTCTGAAAATTCCTGAGTACACCAATTAATAAGTGCCTGGAGTAGACCAGCAGAGAGTTTGCATGATATGGTTAAGTAGCAAAAACTTTGCCTGGTCCAGAAAAGAAGTTAAGATTATGTATGGTGTGAGTGGTTAGTAAAGAAGTTGGAAGAATTTAAGGAGCCAATAACAGCACCAGAGTGGCAGCAGGGATTTTGCATGGTGCTTATTTGCAGTATGGCAGTTGTTAGTCATTGCTTACACGTGGAGTTGCAAAGTGTTCCCATCAGGTTTGTTCACCTTACTAAGATGAAAGTTTCAGACCTGAGAGAAATTCTGCCAAATCCAGAATTTGTGTGAGAGACAGAAATATGAAATCAGAGGAAATTATTTTAATCAGCTCTATGTGTCAAAACTAGCTGATCCTCAGAGCCAAATTCTCAGAACAGTCTGGAGTCCTTTCTAGGCAGCCTGGATACTCCAGTACTCCTGAGATGGTGATGGTATGACTTGCTTCAATATGTCCCAGCACCAGTGAGAAGAGCAGAATATAAGTGACAACTCATTTACATCCAGCATGTCACAAGATCTTTTTCAAGCACTGATTAAATAAAGATCCTCTCTGTTCTGGAAGGCTCATAGAGATGCAAAAGCTCCTGAATAGATCAAGATACCACAGGAGTTAGAAACCCCAAAAACTCTTTAAAACAAAAAAACCCCACACAACCATCTGTAAAAGGCAGCATGTGATGGAAGTACAAAAGCAACTGGATTTGCTTGTAAATAGAATACCAATCCAAAAGTTCAGTTCTCTCAGTAGGTGTTGTATATTTGTGTCAGGGTGCCTTGCAGAATGTTTGGACAGCTGCTGCTATTAAAATTTTTGCCAAGTAAATTTAAAAAAGCCTCCTTCTAACCGCCATTTTCACAAATACATAAGGAAGTTTACAAGCATTTCAATACCAAATTGAAACCTTCTTGGAGTTATTTTCAAAATATTTAAAACTTTGGTACTGTACATGTTCCTTTTTACCCTGTATATGCGCCTCAAAGTAACACAGACGGTAGTAATATTCAGATTATGGCTGTGTATATATATATATATATATATATATATATATATATCTCCAAGAATGTTTTCTGTCTTTGAGATTGAGCTTATATCCAAAAATATTTCACTTGTTAGGGTTTTGTTGTTTTTTTTTCTTTAGAATTTATGATAAAATTATAAATCTCAGAATTGCAAAGATGGATGAAGAACATTTGCTGCAAAATTTGGCACAGTGTGAGCTTAACTCTCTATACTGAGCAGCACCAGCTGATTTGGGACATATTCATGGCTAGGAAAGATCTCTTCAAGATGTGTACTGCTTGTGCAACATGGAATGTAGACTTAATTCCATTGGAAGCCCAGGGGCCTTTGCACTGGGTGTGGAGGCAGATGGTGCAGGAAGACGTGCCCCCAGGGCTTTTTTCCATTGTGTCACTCAAGTGATTCCCCAAGGGAACAACATTTATTCTTACATTTTCCAAATGTGAATAATATCGCCCTTCCTTTTTTCCTTTTGAATCTTCGTCACCAGTTCCAGTTCCAGAATATAGGGCAGGGACCAGGAGTGGGAGGAGGTGAGCCTGAAGCTAGGGACATTTGAAAGTATATTGCTTTAACTCTTTGCACGCTGATCAGGAGAAGGGATACCATCCCTGGTTTCTCTCTAGATTACAATGGATGAGGTTGCCCACCTTTGTGTTGGAAGGATATTTCTGACTCCAACCTGAATATTTATTTGCAACAAACATTTTTTTTCCTAGGTCCAGCTGCGGTCCAACAATTCCCTCCCACAGGAAAGCAATTCAGCAGCTCAGAAGAAGCCCACCCCAAGCACTGTTAAGAGATTTTTTAACCCTGCAAAGACTCAGAGGTGGAAAGGTTGCTACACACCATCCTGTACCAAACATCCAGCACTGAGGTGCTGTTCCAAGGCAGGAACATTGCAAGATCCTTGTTGATCATGTTAAAGCTGCTTTGGACACCAGCACTACGCTTGCTGAAGGGTTGTGTTCGTGCAATCTGAGCACAGGAGCAGGTACCATGCAGTCCATGGATGGGCCCTTGCCAGCTTCTGGCACTCATCTCCTGCATACACTCTGATCAAGTTATTTGCACCGTTTCTCCCCAGTTTCATCAGATGTGGCATTGCATTTGTGGTGTGTGCTGACAGCTATAAGTTCTCTGTGGAGGGGCTGAGGTGTTTTGTTCAACCTCCTATGTGAAAAACACCGTGATCTGGGGGAAAAAGGGCTGAAACATGTTTCTGAAATCATACAATCAAGCTGATCTAGATCTGAATCTGAGGAGAAGCTTCTTTTGGCAGTAAATATTCTACTTAGTCTATAAATAGTTCTTTTGATTGCCAAATACTCTTCATAAGTTATAGCCCTGATTTGGCCTGAGTAAGAAACAAAATGTAGTCCTTAGAATGGAAAAGAATAAAATAAAATGTTCCCTCAATGGAACTGACATGACCTTGGACCCAGGTGGAGATTTGTGCTTTATGACCCACCAAACAAGTTTACCATGTGATCAAAATTGCATTAAACATTTCTGCAGTCCTGATGTGCACAGTAAAGATGCTCTTCTTCCAAGGGAAGTAGCTCATCCTTTGGAGATGTTTGTGTTGCTATCACCACGGCAACCAGAAGAGGTGAAAGTCAGAATAGGAAGACAAAATCAAAACTGCTGGCTGAAGCATGGATGGGCAGTGAGATTGTAAAACCAGGCATGGGCTTTTAAAGGAAATTACTGTTCTGTATCAAAAAAAACTAGCAGAATTACTCATGCCATAGTCTAAAAATAGCACTCGCAGCTTCATTAAGTGCTACGGTTCTCATAAACCCCGTCAGAGCAGATGTCAGGAATGGGGGATTCTCCCTCTGACTGGAGTGGTGTTGCTCCACCCTCCTTCACCTGGGAATATGTCCTGCAGCCCACACTGCTCCCAGGCAAAAGCACTTGTGGTCCCACTTGTGACATGGATTTTATGGAAAAGAGCTGTGAGCAGCTGTGGCACTCACTCTGCCTGAGCCATGAAGACTTTGATAAACTCTGAAATCTGGGCCCTTAATATGACACTGGATCCTACTCCCACAAACTTGGTTGAGACCCATTGTTTAATTCTGTTTGAAAGCAACTCCTTGGTCAGCCAAATCAGGATTTTGGTGTCATACCCCATAGAAAGAACCTTTGCCCTAATGCCTACATTGGGAGCATGAACCCACAGAATTCCACAAGGATTATTTTCAGGAGAAGGGATAAACCTATATTTTCCATAGAATAGAAGTCTGATTATTGAAAAGTTGCTAGAAAACCTACACATTTCCCACAGCTATATTCCATTTAGGCATGGTTTGGCCTTAGATTTAAACTATGAGAGCCTGTCTAAAATTAAACTAATTCTGGCTCAAAACAGTGCCTCCTCACTTGTTCCTGAGTTCTACCGCAGATGAGTCTGGCAGAAAAGGTAATTTGAAGACAGCTCTCAAATCCATTTGCGAACCCCAGGACAGGCAAACATTACGTCTATCACCATCATGTTAGAGGGAATAAGATTTGCTTAAATCAGTCTAAATATTGCTTCATTTATGTAAAGGGAAGGCTGTGTGGAATAGGCTGCTTTACTATGACACAGAAAATTCAGCCAGATTCTTCCAGGTCCTCCACTTATTTGTCATAGGCTAATAAAGAGAGTTTTTTTTCTCTTGGAGAATTTAGGGATTAGATAAACAAAGCTCAGCACCACTGAGTCAGATGAGGACGTGCTTGTTAAACATTAACAAGCACCCAGACTTTTCAAGTGTCTGCTTACCAATACCTCTGCCACCGGCTCCAGGGTGGGTTTTTGCAAGGTTTTTGCACGCTACATTAAGAAAGCCTGGCTGGGAGCAATCACCAGGATTAGACTCCTTTGGCTCTCTCCTTCTGGTGCATAATGGAAGGTAAGGCATCCCATTCATGAGGATAAGCAATGGCTTTTTCTATTTTGTTTTTCCTGAATGCATCCACCACAATGGGCAGGGAGAGTGACCGAGAGTGCCAGTTATCTTCATTGCCAGTTTATGTTATTTGGGCCAGCAACACCTTCTATGTAACCTGCTGGTGCCAGCGTCGTCTGCTGTGCCCAGCAGACAGGACACACAAACCTCTGGTACCTCTGAGGTGGGGGGCCCTGCTTTAAAACACCAGGTGCTGACCAAGGGCCTCAATACACCCCAAACTCCCAGAGCCTTCCTTTAGCCCTAACACTGAGGTCAGCCTCGCAGACCCAGGAACTGGTCCCAGACAAAAGGGTTTGTTTGAAATCCACCCAGAGGTGCTCCCCAAGGGGCTCCTTCCGTGTGTCCTCCTGCAGTGTGGGAGCTTTGGTCTCCACGCACAGCCCGTAAAAACAGAGATGGTAAAAGAGAAACAAATTATGTCAGAATGGCTGAAGGCTTAATGGGAGCGCAGTGAAGCAAAAGTCACTATGTTTGCATTTATTTTCATTAGTTCTGAGATTTACAGGAGATCCAGAGGAATGTAATTCGATAGTAAACCCAGTTAGTTACAGTATCCAAGCAGAGTGAAAATCCTTTCAAATTGGATGAAACTTGGTGCTGCCAGCATACTCCTGAATCCCCTCCAGTGTATTTCCAATCACATTCCTCCTTTACTCAGCCCACAGGATCAACACTAAATCAATGAAACTGCAATATACTTCTTTGTCTATAATGCATCTATAAATTTCATAGAACTATAGATTTCTTCTTGTGAAATTTAATTTGAGTAATTTTGGGAAACATTTCCATATTGAAAGGAACTCCGGGCTTTCATTGTACTTATACTTTCTACTTGCTCTTACTGAACTGCAAATGCTTTGATTTAAAGGAACATAGCCAAGGTAAATCTTGCCTGCATGAAAGTGGCTGGGTCCATTTCCACTTGGCAGAAAATACCAGGCAGCTGCTGAGCCAAGCAATCTCATCTCTGCCAGCCACTTGAGGATGGGCACAGAGAACGTGGGCCTGTGAATGATGCTGACTTTTCCTCCAAGATTACCTCTGAGATTGCTGTGTCATGGGAAGGACAAAACAAGAATCTGGCTGTCATTTCCAGCAGGCTGAGTCACAGAGAGAGCTGCTGCTGACCTTTCTCCATCCCAAGGAGCACCAGTGCTGACCTCTGCATTCCCATCCCTAGGTTTCTGTGAGTGGGGCTTTTGGAAAACATGTGGGTCTGAGTGAAATGATGGGGGCACAGCATAAACTGGGGAACACTTTCACAGCACCAAAACTGATCAGAAACAGCTTTTTTTTCCTTCTTGATTAAAAATAAAAAAAAAAATAAAATCAAAATCTATATGATTACTGGGTTCCCCAGGCAATTTCTGACAACCTCTGCTCCCACAGTTTTTTGTAACACACACAATCTCAGGTGCAAATGCAATAAATGTTGCTGTTGCTAGAACAGAGAGAAGATGGTACAGCAGCAGTTTCCAGCTTATGGCTCATAAATTAATACTGCACAGTCTGCAAAAGGTAGTGGACTGCAGTTCATGATGCATAAATGTAACTCAAAATGTTCAGAGGGGAAAAAAATTGGAATTACTGAAAACATCAGAGTTGGAGATTGAAAAGAGAATACAAGGGGGGAAGTGGGACTGAGGCTTATATTTAAAAGTCACTGAAAGAAAATAGATTCAGGAAAACCCCTCAGTTAGACTTGGATACCAATCCAGTTTTATATAAAGGAAGAAAAAGGCACTATTAAGTGCTTAAACTAAATATGGACATAGATGTTTACTAAAATAACAGAAGAGGAAATCAGAAGTTTGTAAATGCAAGAACAGAATGAGGAAGACATAGTGGTTAGAAAATAGATGTATCTTTTTTGACTGACCAATCTGACCTCTTGCTGTGTCTGTCTTTACAATGATCCAAACTGTCCCTTCACATGGACATCATCACCTCTCACAGCTTCCTGAGACCAAAGCTGACATCCCACGAGTTGTCTGAAGCACCCACTGATGTTGCTGCTGCTGTGACACACCTATGACAAAGACTTCCTGGAGCTTGTCTTTTGGTCTGGTCCTTGTTCCACAGGCAGAGCCCCTGCACAGGGCGGCAGGACAGAGCCATGAGGTGGGCAGGACAGGAGACCTGAGTTTCTGTCACTGCACAGAGGACAAACCACCTGCACTCAGGGGCTCACAGACGCATGAGCACAGCCAGGAAATTGATGAAATCCAGGAAGAGCTGGTAGAGGAGTCTTGATTTGAGTTTGAGTGCCCAGCCTCATATTTTTCTACAGCAAGCCCTGAGAAATAAGGCATTATCAGGAAAGGCATTGGAAAGAAAACGACTAAAGCACTACACTGGTCACCTTCACTGGGTTTTCTAAGAACTGGTTAGAGACCAGTTCTGAGAAAAATCTCTCCCAAGAGATTTTGGGTGAGTGTCACAGACAAGATATTTACTGCTGGTGTTTTATCCTCCTCTTATCACCTAATTCACATCAAGATCACAACGCCATTCTTTCTGGTTTCTCATCACCTTTCCTACACTCCTTCTATCTCTCATGTTGCCTATTTTTTCAGCACTCTCTACTGGCTTTTTTGAAACCATCTGCATGGATGGAAATAGATGAGCTGCCTTCATGAACATCCTAGAAATGGTTTTCTATATCCTCAGTGGTAAATGTCCCACAGTCTAGGTACACTCCAGCCAGAAAATTCTTGAGATCTCTTCCACTGCTCCATATTCCCATTTCTGTGATATAATGGAATACATCAATATACCTGAAAATATATAAACTCCTTTTATTTTTCCAAGAAAGGCTTCAATATTTTTATTTATTCACATTTCCAATATTTTATTATTACTTCTAAAAATCCAGTGAAAAAAGGAGAAATGTGGTCTCTATGAGGCAGATATGGTATTGCCAGTATAACCTTGGTTTGACACAGTTTTGGATATCTGGAAATATTTGCTAAGTGAAAGAGTTTTACTGTTATATGATACATGAAATATTCCCTTAAGAAATCCTGTAATCAGGGAAATGCATTGTCTTGGGGCAGAATTGGTTTATGGGCTAAATCATCATATGTGTTAACTGGGATTTAAAGTGACAAAGATCTGAAACACAAAGAGCATCATTTATAACTAGTAAAGCTTACAGCTTTCTCTGGGTCATAAATTATCCTTCTGCCTGCCTACCTACCTACCTACCTACCTACCTACCTACCTACCATCTGCACATCTATTGCTTGTACACTGGTTAAATATTATTTGAGAGTATTTCAGCATAAATAAAACTAGCAATGGGTGAAATGGAATTACTTTAAATAAGCTTCTCAGTTTCAGATCTTAACAGGAGCTCAAAAGGATTTGAGAAATATGACTTAATAGAACCTTATTTCTCAGTCTTCTATAGAATGTTGTGCTTTCTCAGAGGAGTGGGAATAATAGGTCATCTTCAAATGAAAGGAAGCACTTAGCTAATTTGGAGCCTTCCCACTGCTGACTTAGTACATACATCATCAGCAGAAGAGATGATTGAAAAACCTCTCAAATGTGCCAAATGCAGTAATTAACATAATGCAAATTTGTGCACCTGGGTGATGGCAGAGGAGTCAGTCTTTTCTGCAAATGACTCCTAAAGTTCCTGGGAACCTGGAGTTATGAGCAGGTCAGGATCAAACCATAAACTCCGGGCAGTTTTCTTTATCTCACAGGAAGTCTGCTTCTAGACCATACGCAAGCAAGCCCTGGGGCTGTTTGTTTGTGTTCCTTTCCTTTCCTTTCCACGGCATAAGTGGTTTCAGTGCACATGTTCCTGCTGCTTTGCATGCAGGGGCATTGTGAGTGTGTTTACAAGTGGACTCCTCTGGCACGCACGCTGCAGCACCCGGTACAACTCCCAGAGTTTTGTACCGCAATAAAACCCCACACGGAGCTAAGTTCTGGCTGCCTTTCCACCTTGCAGCTCTCCCAGATGTGCCATGCAGGCAGCTCTCACTGTGCGTGAAAAACTGACAAGATCAAGGGGCTGGGCAGCATTTCTCTCAGGCCTGCCCCTTCTGCCCTTCCACAGGGACTTTAGGCAGCTGTGTCTCTGCCTGCCCTTTCCGTGTGCGATGCTCCGATGCGCATCTCTGGTTAAGGCTGGAGCACCACTGCAGACACTTGGAGAGGTGATCCCGGGGTCAGCGTCTCGGGGCTTGTCTCAGAGAACGACTCAGGTTGGGAGGAACCTCAAGAGGCTGTCAAAGCAGGCTCAGCAGGGAATGCAAGCCAGAAATTAAACAACTTGTTTCTTCTGACAATCATCACGAGAGCAGACCCGTCTCAGGCTTCCTGTCGTGGAAAGGAACGGCTGTACAAATGCTTGTGAGAAAGAGGTGGTGGGAAGGAGATATGGTCCATTTTAGGAAGAGAGATAAGAAAAATTTCAGGCAGCTGGGCCCAAAAGGCTGCAGGGGGGGAAGGAAGGGAGCATAGAAATTAATCCTGAGATAAGAGTCTTGGTTTCAGAAAACATAATTTCTTTTTATTTTTCAGAGCTTGAAGACTGGGAACAAAATGTGATATATGGTTTAACTCTTCTCTAATTTTATGTTTAATTATGTTTAATTTCATTCAATCATTTACACTTAGACCAGCTGAATGAAGAAAAGCTGTGCTGCTGCTTGAGTAATCTTGTACTTCTGCCCAGGATAGGTACAAATGGAAAGCACACCATGTACAAGAAATAAGAGGTGCCAGGGCACACTTACTCAGGTCGGCATAATACAAAATGGCCTTGAGGAAAAGCACACACACAGATTAAACCTGGATAAGGATCAATTGCAATTTAGTCACCACAAAAAAACCACCAAAACAAACAAACCAAAAATACAAAACCCCCCCCAAAAAAACAAAACAAAAAACCCCACCCCAAACCAACAAAACAAAAAAAACAAACAAACAAATAAAACAAACCCACAAAAAAACCCAAAACAGCACTCAACAAGAAAACCTCCAGACCCAGAAAAAGACATTATGTCTTGGGCTCCTTTCTTCAAGTAGAAATTGCTGACTGCTTTGTTTGACCTCCAAAGTCACTAGAATTTGTTCTGCTCAGGCCTGATCATTCAGGATGCCAGCTGAGTTAATGTTCTCAGTAAAATACAAATTTCAAAAATGCATTATTTTCAAAGTTCTGAAGCACTTGCAGAAATACAAGTTGCCACTTGCACCTGGCCAGGTCCAGTCTAGGGATATCATTAAAATAATTGCAGCTCCTTTAAGACAATTTTTTTGCAAGTGTATGAGCATACAGTATCTTCAAAGATCAGGAACATTTTGTTGCCTGCTCACTTTGAGTGATGCATCATTAGATCTGCCTGCCTTAGATTTGGCCTTCAGTGCTGATCTCACAGAATGATTTGCAATTGATAGTCCCCAGTTTTACATCCCCATACCTTTTTGAGTTAGACAGTGAAAATGAGGAACTGACTCTTCCTCATCTCAGTAACCCCTGTTTAGTCCCATTTCAGTGAGAGTTATATGTGTCTACCAATCTGGGCCAAGGACCCTCAAGGTCAGGTCTTCAAAGCTCACTGGCACAGACAGGACTTGCTGGGATGCTCAAATGTTTCTGCACTGGGAAGGAACTTCAAGGGGATTTAAAGTGAGATTCAAGTATCTTTGAGGATGCTCTCTGTTCCTTACATCCCTACAGAATCTGCTGTAGGGCAGCCTAAAACAAACAAAGAACTTTTACTCTACCTACTCCCATTATTTCCCTAATAAGAAGACCCTTTTCTTCCAGTTGTTCAAACCCCACGTGGTTTGCTGCAATAGCTCTCCCCTTTGGGTAAATGGGTGATTAGCAGTACATACAAATGAAGGTACATTTTGAAAATGCAGTGACATTTGTTTCAGTGTAATAAAAATCCGCAGTTTCTGTGGATTTTTATCCCAAAAGTAAGTTGCTGGTGATTTTTGGCAATCTTTGTAACCAGTAGACAGAGTTCCATTAGCAAATAACTACCAGTTCTGCACAATTAAGCTTTTTTTACTTAATAGATACTGACAAAGAGTTTTGTGAACTGCCAGAAAAATAACTCCTGGAGAATGGAAGTAAGAACATGGAAAGATTCATACCACATTTGAGAAGTCTCTAGCCTAGCTGTGAGTTACTTTTGGGTGGATGGATGGATGGATGGATAGATAAATCAATAGGCGCACAAACAACAACAGACAGAGAAGATACACAGTTCACTGGAGTTTACAGTTCTCTGGAAATTCAAGTGAATTCTTGCATAACAGCTCTGGGTTTGCACACAGCAGCCCATGGCAGTGTTCTTTCTTATGCAGGTGTATCAGCCCTGAGCACAGCAGAGCTTTACAGCACATGAGCCACAAAATCAGAGGTTGCCATCCCATCCAGCTCTTTCATCTGGTGGGGCAGCTGCTCAGCTGAATGCTGGCAACCATTCCCTGTTTGCCACAGCTAAAATGCTGACAATGACAAAGGCTTTCCAGATAAATTTGGGAGCATTTTCTGTTTTGAGAGATACAGAGTTTCCTTGCAATGATTCCTCTGAGGCAAAGGCTTTTCGAGAGAAAATATAACTTCTGAGGCCTCAATAGCCCTATATCCTGTTCCTAGTGACCCTGTGCTAAAGGGATAATGCATTATCCCTGCTGCACAGAGATATTTTGCAATTTAGCTTTCTCTTCTTTGGCAATTTCACTGCAAATGGACAGTGGCACAAGGGACGGTACATTGGCTTGCAAGACCCTGAAGATTGCTCCTGTGCTCCTAGGTGCTTCCTTCTATTGGAATTCTACAGAATTCCATCTGTAATTTCCAGTGTTTGTTCCATTACAAATACTTTGCTAAATAGATAAAAATTCCCCACGCTGGTTTATGTAAGATAGCCCATCCATGAAAGAAGAAGCAATTCTACAAGGTCACTCAGATTTTATTCGGCCAGAAAGAAAACCTGATCTATGTTTAAATTGGCCAGTAGAATAGCTTGGGGGATACTGTGGGATCATATTCCCTTGGAAGTGCAGATGAGAGACTTTTCAGACCGTCAGAGGTTTTGCCCAGGCCGCACACCCACTGGGGACACCAGAGCCTGGCGGGGGTGGGTGGCACATACCCGCGTTTTATTGCAGCACAGAGTGGGAGCACACACCTCAGACTTGCTCTCAGGCACCCCAGTATAAAAATACTGAATTCTTTACCAACATCATTCCTTGTCCCTCACACTCTGTCAGGAGTGACATCCCAGACTCAACAAGAATATTTTTTTTTCTGGTTTGATTTTCTATTAAACAAAATATATGCTGTGGTGCTTGTCTGATTCTTACAGCTACAGCTCATGAGTTAATGTATAAGCAGCATATTCCTGAAGTATTTAAGTTGCTATTTCCCTTCACTTTGCCAAGGTAATGAGGTGTTTGATGAAGGGAATTCAGCTGCAGAACTGCAAATGTACGCTCTGTAGGCTACAGAGAAACCACAACCGGCTCTGGCATATAATATTCTGATAAATTGAGCATTTCTGCACCTTACATCAGACAGTGACACCATGCAGCCTTGTTGATCCACACAGAAAGTGCTCCTTCAGTAATGAAGTCTAGGCCTGTTTTGGCAAAATTAGATTTGCATCACTAATTCAAAACACCAAAAAAATCCAAAGGGTGCTCTGAAAATAGAGGTTGTCTGCTTATCTGTTCAGATAAGTGAAGCATAAAGCCTCCACAATGTGAGGAGGTAATGGAACAAACTGCTCTCAGCATGCTGCACTGGTTAGTTAGATTAAAAGAGCATATCTGTTGATGATTGTCTCCTGTTTTGGTTTCTTGTTTGTTTATTTTGTTTTTTGTTTGGATTTTTTGTTGTTTTGTTTTGTTTTGTTCTGTTTTTTCTAAGAAACATATCAAGAAGTATATTAAAATGGTTCAAAATCATTGATGGGTTTTGTTATCAGTTGCCAGGTGTCAAATTGCTGATAACACCAAGACCTTCTTTCTTTTTCAAGACTTTGAACAATGTAATTAAGCTTTCTTGGTAATAAATCAATACTCGATATCACTTCTGAATAGCATGCTGGCCAGACAAGCTGCCTGCCTTATTGAGACATGGCTTAAAGTCACTGGTGCCAGACTGCAAGCTCTCACCTTTTTGCTTGTGTGTTTTCTTTGTAGGGAAGGTTTTCTTGCTGCAGTTAAAGCTTCAAGCCTTCCCTTCACGAGGCACAGCTGCTGCATGGCAGAACACAGGCACTCCAGAGGAGTGTTGTGATCTACTCTGATTTCATTAACCCTTACTGCGGCTCTGCCTGGGAGGTGGGCTGTGCCAGCCTCACTGCAGTTTTCCAGCCATCTTCAGGAGCAGTTCTTTGCACAGTTTGCCTCTCCTTTGTCCTTTATTCCCCAGTAGCAAACACAGAAAATGAGGCTGCAGTAGACTCTCAAACAGGGTTAATCAGCTGGGAAGGGAATGGGGCTCTGTGAGGTTTGGAGGGACTGCTACCCAAGGCTGTTATGGCTCTGCTTTCAGTTGGCCCTGGTAAACACCTCTCCAGAATGGGCAGTCACTTTAGTAGAGATTATTCACCTTTCTTAAAGTGATTTCAGAACCTGACAAGGCTTAAGTAAATTCTCTGGAGGCTTGAAACTGTTTAGCCTGAATTTTAAGGGAAACGAAATTGCTCTTCTGAGCAGTTAGGTCATAGGTAAACCCTAGGATTCTCACTCTTGCTTGGAAATGATGTTGAAATAGGAGGATTTACTGAAGTCTGGTGGTTTAATTCAAAAAACAAGAAAGCCCAGAGGCCTTGATACTGAACTGTCTGTGCTGCTTGGCCATTTTCTTTCCTGCAGCAAAGGACAAAAAAGGCCCAAACTCTTCATGCTTTCTATTTGAAGCTTCCTTGGGAGGAACCCCCAGTAAAGAAGCACCCAGCAGAGAGAAGAGATCATGGTGCCATATGTGCAGACACAACCTGGCTCCAAGCCTCTCCAGGTCTAACTTCCCACTCCACCATTTGGACATCTCAATCTCCAGATGCACCCAGGGATCTTCTCCTGGGAAGAGCAGGAAAGTCTCTGTCCCTCCATACTGCTTTTATGAAATCCCACGGGCATTTTCCCCACTATCAGCTGATGATGTAGCTGGCAAGAGCTCTTTCTGCAGGGCTGTGGAGGTAGAGGAAGATGGTACTTGAGAGGTTCCATTCTGTTTGAAGAGATAAAAAAGAATTCATTTAGACACTCGGCGTCAAAGTTAAACATTCAGTGTAATGAAATCTTTGGGCTGTTTTTTGCCAGATCAAGCTGAGCTGTTTCAGCTGGGACAGATTGGAACTGAAATGTGTCTTCAGGCAGAATGGGGGAAAAATAATTATCCTGATGACATAATTGAGGAAAATCAGGGTCACAAGCCTGGACAGTGATCACTGCCAGACAGAGGTTACACATAATCTTTCTTGGCCACATCCACTGGACTGCTGCAGGAAATCAGTTTCCTCCCCTTGATGCACCCAGGGAACTATGCATTTAGGATTAAACATGTGTTTAATCCTGTGCTGTCCTACACATGGTCCTAAGAAGACACTCTTCAAAGAAGCACATCTGGTGAAATTCAGGTGTGATTTATGGAATCAGAATGCATCAGACTCCAACTGCTGTTTTTGTCCTTGCATGATTTACCAATTTTATCACGTGATCCAATGGCCTAAATTTGGCATGTCATTTAAAACCACAATGGCAGTGGAGAGTGGGAGACCTCCAGAAGAGCAACCTCCACTGAAATCTCCCACCAGTGACACAGCAGAGACTGTGCTCCTTTGCCCACCTCTCCTGTGCCATCACAGAGCAGCATTTGGACAGAGAAATCTTCACCTGGGTCTTTCATCATCCTTGTCCTTTTCTGTAGCTCATATGTAAGTAGAATCTGGCTAGTCTAAAGCCCTTATGGTGAAAAATGCAATGTACTCTTGCTGCTATAGCACCTAACACTGAATTTAACAGCTCAGCAGAGAGGTTTCAGCCTCCTGAAAAAAAATGCACTTCTCCCCTTGTGGCAAAGGAGATTTGAAAAGCTGGTGAGCATGAACAGGAATTTTTCTGTTAAAAAAGCAGCATCAAAGCCTTTCATTAGGAGCTAAATGGATAAAAACAGTGCATGAAATTGAAGTTGATAATTAGCTAGTCAGTCCCAGTGAGGAGCTCAAAACTGCTTTAACCTTCGAGCTTTGTGCAAGGGTCGAGAGGAGAAGCTCATCTCTCTAGCTGTGCAGCACAATGGAGCTCACTTGGTTTTTACCTGAGGATATGGCAATGAAGTGAGCTAAGCCCTGGAAAGAGAAATAAGATTTCAGATCAAAGGTAACATATAGAAGAGACTGGTCCTAAGCTGCCTGCCAGAAAATTAATATGAAGGGCTAATTCCCTCAGAGATGCTCAGAGTCTCATCAGCAGCACCCCAGTGTGCCACCCAGGATCTGTAAGGGCTGTTCGGGTGAGGTTTCCTGAGTCTTTGTGGGTTGAAAAAACAGCACTGATCTGTCTTTCAAAATCTTATTTCACTTCCCTGGAAGCATGGACATTTCTTAGGCCACTATGTTATTGGATATTTCTCTAAAGAGGAGATGTCACTGCTGTGTTGTGGCCTTGGCCCACAGCCCCTGAAGCCAGTGGAAAGTCCTTTTGGAGGACTTTTGCAGTATCTTCCATTGAGGGATGGGAATCCTGAATGGGGAAAGGTCTTTGCTTTATGTTTCAAAGATTCACAGGATTCAGGATTAAGAAGAACCATTACATTATGTAGTTGTGCTGCCTGCGTACCATATAAACCAGTTCACCTATATATGCTGGCAATGGGGTCAGGAATCTGCACTTCTCTCAAGTATCTCTTCCCATCTCATGTTGCAACTAGATAGAAGCCTCTTTTACTGATCCCACGAAATTGTCTACTCTAGTGCAGTCACTTCCCAGCCTTTTCTTTGCTAAAATTTTAACCTCACATTTGCAGGCATTTTTCCCAGCCCATGAGTAATTTTTTATTGCCTTTCTTTATTGTCTCCTCCCTTATAAAACAGATGCTGAAGTTGTGACTACCAGCACCAGGTATGCTTTCACAGGGGTGAACCATGTTCCTTACTTATCACCTGCCTGCTTATACAAGCAAGAATTACTTTTTTAGCTCTCCTTACCCCACACTTGCCATTGCAGAGCTCATCACTGCTTCCAGACGACTGTTCTCTGTTTCTCAGGTAGAGCCTGTGTTTTTGTAAGTACATTTTGCTGTTTTGCTCTTGACTTCTATTCTAATGCTTTTTGTTTTAAGAGGTCTGATGTACCAGAAGAGCCTGCAGATAAATCTGTCATTTAGCGTTTGCACCAAAACTTGTGCCAGCCATTAATTTTTATCTGTAGTGATTTCATAGCTATTTCTGGTCTGATCTCAAGAGTCTCAATTTAAGGTTTAAAACCAGAAAACATCCTTTGTTTTTCTCTTCTGTGAAGTTACTCAGGAACAGCTAGCACAAATTCACACACTAACCTTGAGTAGCAAAGGTTTTAGGATGGTTTTATTACCACGTATCATCAGGTCAAACAGTCTGCAAAGCCAGCCAAAGCAGATGTTCTTTCTTGCAGTGCTGAATCAGGACATGGTGGGTGAGCAAGACAACAGTAGAAGGGCAAAAGCCTGAGTGGGAACCAGCCCAGCCCACTGCTGTTTTCTGTGCCTCAGATGCACTGTAATCTGCCCTCCCCCCCAAATGCCTTGTGTAGGAGAGGGAGGGATGTTTTAAAAATAACTTTTATTGCAGTTACAGATACGTGTGTCAGTCTAGAGTTATGATTTACCATTTCCCAGAAATGCCATGGTTGGTATCTGGGACATAAAACCATGTAGAAGGCAGAGGTGGCACTAAGGTCGCAGGCTTTTGCCAGGCAGGACTGGCAGGACTTGCTGGGATATGTGAAGGAGAGACTCTGAGTCACATGAAGAAAACTGGAGTGAGAGAAACAAACCACCATTGGTTGAATAAACAAATCTAACATGCTCTAAAGCATTCTGGTCACCTGCTAAAACTAAGCTAAAAAAAAGCCTAAAAAAAAAACCCTAACCAAATAAAACAGTTGTACCTAATTGGGATATTGCACCTAAAATTTCACCAATGTCTTCTAAAAGTGCATACTTGCTTTGCTGTTTTTGTTGGATATACTGATATGTTTGAGATTACATTTGTCTTTGTCATTGTTTGCTGCAGTTGCCTTCTAGTCAGCTGGCCTTTCAGTAATTTCTTCAGAAAAGCTCTTTTGTTAATTGAACCTTGAATCACACCCTTTTTTATTCAGATGCTCTGATTTCTCTCTGCATTAGCAAGAAATTCTTAAATCACCAGCCACATCAGAGAGAAGGCCTCCTTTATGATGCCTTGACTTTCAATGCTAAATTCATTTATGATACAAGTTTAGCCAGTTCTCTGTAACGTTTCTTGTGTTAATCCCCTTCTCCAGCTCACCTAACAATTGCCTATGTAGCCCCTTTTCACATGCTTCACTTAAGTATAGACAGGCATGATTCACTTAATTTTCTCTGTCTCAGAAAATTAATTGTCCTACCAAGGCAAGGTCACTTCAGTCTAGTGTGCTGCACTCCTTCATTTGCCTGTTATCCACATTCTTTTATTTTATTCTAAGGACCTGTGGTTGGTTGGTCAGATGAACAAGCCTGTGTTTTATCACGTCACATTTTTCACATTTCTAAAACATAGATATTAGCTTTGCTGTTCTCTATTTCTGTAATATCACTCCCAAACTGTGAATTTTATTTTAAAAACTTTGCTACCAAGCCTGGTAGCATACCAGTTGTTTGCTGGCTCTTTCAAAGTCAAGTGATGGAAGTTATCCATTCATGAACTCATAAACACCTGAGCTCCATGTAGTTAACCTCATTTGCATTAACCACTGCCTTTCTCTCCAAGTGCTTGAAAACAGAGGCAACACATTTACTTAGGTCTTGGAAGCAAAGTTACAATATCTTTAATGTTCACCCCATAATGCTCAACTTTCTTACTTCTCCATTTTTTGTATAACCAGTGAAGGGGTCATCCTTCCTCACAACCTTTGAAGTCTAAAGTTCACTTGGGGTTTGCAAAATCTTGCTTTTACCTCTGTAACTGTTAGGATAATTTCTTTGCTTTCATTTTTCTAATTTTTCTCTCTCTGTTTCCCGTTTGTTTCTAGGATTCTTCAGCTTGGATTATTAATCCAGTTATGATAGTAGTCCTTCTCTGCTGTTTTTTTTCTCTCCTTTCTAGGAACAGAAGGTTAAGGTATTTTCTACAGTTGATTGAAACTCGCAGCATATTGTGAGATTAGCTGTCTTTGATAATTAGCCCCTTCAGTCTGTCAAGGCTTCTTCCTTTTAAATAAATTATATTAAAAAAATCTTAGCAGCTTTTCTTTGCTTGTACTGCCTTTTAACTGAAATGTCACTGACTCATAAGCCACCTCTCCACAAATATTTGCCATGGGCACCTCTTTTATAACCCAAGATTCCATACAACTCCTCCATTACTGTTGTTTTTTTTTCTACTGTCTTCCTCCTCTCCTCATTCACTCCTCCATAGAAATGCGATCTGGCTGGAAGAATCTGATTCCAAGAGCAGAAATTCCTTACCCTGTTAATGGATGCTCTGAACAGCCCTCTCAGAGCCCTGCAACCTGAGTTAAGCACATTCACTGACATTCAGCCAAGGGACAAGGTGTTTGGATGCATGCATGAGAACTGTGTGTCAGAGCTCCTGCCTCTGCCAGCAGCTCCTGTGGCTCATTAACACCGGGCTCCACTGTCAGCAGAGTCTGCAGAGCTGTTTGCAGGTGACTTGAATAGCAGAGCTATTCACCTGCAGAGCTGTTTGGAAGTCAGGTGCAGGTGATTGAATAGCTCTGTGCTCCTGGCCCTGACTCTGCCAGCCAAGCACAGGCCTCCAGACACCCCTGAGGACCACACCTGTGCTTGAGATGCTTTTCCAGAAAGGTGTGGTGCTCTTGTGTTGTATCTCCAAGCTTAGTGAAGATGTCTTAGATGACCTCTGGTGTCACAAATAGGACCAGACAGCTATACTTAAGCAATTGAATCAAGCTCTAACTTTCCAATAAATATATAGGGAGTTTTATCACCTTTTGCTCATGAAGACATGTACATTCATAGCCCTACATTTTTATATCAGGAGTTTGGGGAAGACTGAAACAGGTTCAGGATGTTCTTAAAGGTGTTTTCTGTATAAGAAAGTTTCTCTTGCTTGCCTTAGAATATTGTCCCTGATAAGAAATTTAAACTAAGACGTGAGAGGGCTAGAGAGTGTCTCTCCTACACATCAGTTTGGGTAGACTGCAAGAGGGAAGCAAAGCAGAGGAAGCTACAGCGATGGCAAGGAAAGCAGGCAAAGAAAGATGCAGCAATAGAGAAAGCAACATCAGTGGTAGGCCAAATTCCTAGATGAGATGAAAAGTACAAGTATTTTTGAGAAAGTGGGTAAAGTACTTAGTGATATGAGTCTGCTGAGTCATGCTACGGACCTCAGTGCAATGAAGAGAATTTTTGTAAGAAGGATCTAGAGGATTTTACCTAGTTCAGTGTGAAGTCTTGAAAGGGGATATAACTGATGTTCATGTATTTTAAACCAGCGAGGAGGAGGAAGGGCCAAACACGAGAGAGAGAGAGCAGAACTACTACAGTGAATCCTGGCATAAGAATAAGTCAATAAAATGCAAACTGGAAATGAAAGAGATGTCCTTTCTTATTACAGCTGTGAAACTGAAAATGATGGGTTCCAGGAAACCCTACTGACTTTGCAAAACAGAACATGACCAGCTCAGGGAAGGTAATGTAGGATGTGATGGCAGAAGAATTTCCTTTGGCAGCCATTAGGGTGCCTTTTATAAGCCCCCACATCAGTCCCCACTCTAGGCAGCATGGAAGTGAAACAAGGCTTTTTGTCTTGCCTGCTTTGCACAGAGATGCAGCCCAGAGTCTGACCAAGCTGGCAAGCAGTGGTGCTGCTGGCACCTTCCCTTTCACTGACAGAGGAAAAAAACTCATGAACAGCATCACTGACGACACATCAGGCCACAGACTAATGTTTATTTGCTTTTTCCATTTACAGTACTCAATAAGGAATGTTAATGGAAAGTTGTTTAAGCTTAACAGGCAAAATTAAACTCTTATTCATGGGGTTTTGGAACATTTTTGTTTGAAACTTCCTTCTTGTTCCTCTCACCCCCTCCACCTCTCCCCTCCTTTCCTACTAACTGAAGTCAATTTCCCTTATAAAGTCCAAGGCTTTTAAACCCAGCCTAACGTTCATGATTGCTATCTTTCACTGAATAAACATAATACTTTATACCTTCTGTCGGAGGCACAGACTTCTTTTATTTGCAGGGGAAAGTGTAAGCAACATTTTAAACACTGCTTTGTGCACAGCAGCTGATTAAAGCTGGAAACTGTGAGAACTGGGCTGCTCAATCCTCAGTCTTTATCAGGAACTGAGGGCAGAAAGAAACCTGACATATCTGGCTTCTTTCCTCGATCAGCTCCTGATTTCAGGGCTGCACAAAGAGGAGCCAAACAAAGGCAAAATGGGACCCATCCATAAACCCAGGGACTGATCCTGCAAAACCTCAGGTAGCTCCCAGGTCCTTTATATAGGACCAGGTGCTAAGTGTCACTGGCAATAACCAAGAGATTACCTATTCAGATAGGGAGCCAGGAGCCCTGGGCAACGCAGAAAACTCCTCCCAGGAGTACATATGGGAATGTGACTCTGGCAGATAGAATATCCACAAAGCACTGCTGAGAAAGACAGACATTCCTCATTAGGTATTGCCCTGACATCAAATGCTCCCCTAGAGATGAACCCCCTTTTCACAGTCACTTGGAAATGTTCTAAAGGGAGGGGATGCTACCCTGGCTTGCCATTTGGGATGATTAACCAGAACAAAATAGTCCCTGTGAACCTATAAGCCCCGTGTTTGCTCTGACACTGATACACATTCCTGAAACCCATTGAAGAAAGCAGAGAAACACAAGGGAGCCAGAGTTCTTCATTGAAATGTCTCCTTTGTCCTGTTAAATCGAAATAAAACAGGGCAGAAAAAATGCACAGTAACTGAGATGGAGGAGTTTAGTGTGCCCTTCTAGACACACATGTTTCCAATGTACTTTATAAAGCCACAACAAAATGCAATTACTCAGTGTGGGCAGGAGGCCTCTGGATGGCTCAGTAGAAGTCCAGCCAGGCTGTGCAGAGCAAGGCTGGGGCAAGGCCCTCTGTCTCCCTCCCCATGTGCATGGGTGCTCCCTGCCCTTGTGTGCTGTTGCTGATACAGGGCTGGTGCAGGGAGGGGGTAAGAAGATGGAGAGACCTGGAGGTGATGGAGAGCAGCTCACGCAGCTCCTTGCTTTCCCACCTGGCACCTTCACCAGCTCACAGCTGGTGCTCTGCAGAGGCATGGCAAAGAGTAAAGAACATGTGAGTTTTAGGGGTGAGGTGTGAGGGGGTCAGCCCAGTGAACAGAGTCTTCTCTCTCTTTTCTACATTAAGGAATGACCATTCACAGTGAAAACAAAGACCGCACTTAAATCTCCTGGGCATCAAGCGATTGTTCTGACAATCTCACCTTCATTTTCCAGTAAACTGAGCTTGTGAGTCTAAACATGTCCTGACCACTGGAGTAAAATCATGTTTTTGTCCAGAGGACTGGGAATGATGGTGGGTGTGGAAGGAAATCTGAAGAAACCCTGTGAATTTCTGTCTGTGGCTGAAGAAAGTAAAGATTTTCCTTTTCTCTCTTCTGCACATAATGCTTGCTTCTAATCAAAGTGCAGATTAATTCAAATTAAAGGGAGCACAGCAAGCAGCAGATTTTATTATATCTGCATGCTATTACATTGCACCTGCAATGTCAGACTCTGATATAGCACAGATAGAGTACAGAATCCCATTTCCTGGAAAAATCAGATGCAATCCTAGGTCGAGCTGATTTTCCAAGTGTTCACAAGTACAAAGAAACAACGATGTGCAGTCCTGAATCACGTTCTATTTACTGCTCTCATAAAAGGCAAACCCCTCAATGATCTTAAGATTAAAAGCCCCTGCACCTCAGGATAAAAGTTTCATTCAGCCAGTATCTAATAAACTGATTTCCAAAGCCTGCTTGTTGAAATGAGGCTTGTGGGACAGGACTTGCTTAGGACATTGCTTTTCTTCTTGGCTTTACTTGAAGACTTGGGCACTGTCTTTTATTTTATTATTTAGGTGCTGCTTTTATAAATATGCCTCCTGAGAAATTTTTTAGTCAATAAAATCTCTCGAATTTTTCTGCTAACTAGGCTCTGAAAATCCAGTTGCAGTCAGATGTTCACCTCTTAACAAGAGCTGTGTTTTTGAGTGATACTTGGTGTTACACAGCCTCTCTGCACCTCTGCCTTTTTAAAAATTCATTTGGGTGCAACATTCAGCATCTCAATTCCAGTCAGTTCTGGGTAATAATAATCATTCATTTCATCGATCTCTGCTGCATTTCCACTCAGGGTAAATAATAAGACAGCACTGTGTCATGGATTCAGACTGAGACTCCAGCTCTAACGATGATTGAAAGCCCCCACGGGGGTGTGGAGAAGTCAGAGACAACAGCACATCAATTATGAAGCCCTGCACTTTATCCACTGCTGGCAAAAGAAAAGGTTAATTATCTAAAAATAAAGCAACTGTATGCTGGTGTAGGAGGGTGAACTGGGAGGAGGGCTCTGGAACAAGCAAGATAAGGTTGTGATCTACAGCATTAGAAAACTGAGGCTGAATAAGGAACTGTCCAGTATAACCTGTCACCCACAGGCAAACCAAATTGCATGGCTGAAAATCCTTGACTAAAATAAATGGACTACATCATGTCTGTTAATAAGCCTTTTCTGGTTCTGACAGTGAAACCAACAGGTGCCCAGGAGCCACAGACACTCTCATACCCACTTAGTCACTCCAGGGCTGTACATGTTACAATGACTACTGCACCACAGCAATGCAGACACCTGAGGGGTGAGTTCAGAATTTCCTTAGTGTTTCCTTATTGTTTCTACTGCCACTTACAGTTTAGAGATATGAGTTTGAAACCATATCTCCAAAGCCCTGTTTAGTGTTTTTCTCTCACGAGCATCCATGAATCACTAAGGCTCTAGGGAGTGGAAGAGGCACCAAAAAGTTTGGGGTGAGTTTGACCACTGCAGATGCACAGGCAGAGGCAGCTGGCAGCTTTCAGTGTTTGCTAGGACTGCTGAACTAGAGAAAAAAGTCAGTAACCACCAGTGGCTCTGCCATGGAAATACAAACAGGAAAGGATACATAAAACGGGTGAGAAAGAAGCTACACTCCTCCAGTCTGCCTGCCTTATTTTGAAGGCCTGCCAACAGCCAAGGACCTCACAAGCTCCAGCTACATATTTAGGGCAAAGAGGAAAGAGCAGCAACTCCTCCAGTCTGTGATAATACCTGAAAGAGTATGAGATATATGGAGTCAATCCCACTGAGTGAATAGGAAAATCACCAATAATATCAATAGGAATTTAATGGAGTCTTTAATATAGGCCTTAACTATATCTTAGACCCTGGGATATTCTCTCCTTAATGTTATTTTTTAATAAGTCCTTGCTTCCACTGGGAAAAATTTTGAGGGTCCATTAATACTGTGGGTTTTATAGCAGCTGAAATCACTGAAGATCATTACAGGTGTTTGCTGCATTCTATGCAACTCCCTCCACAGAAGGAAGGGGAAAATATCATCCCTTTATAAATAAAAGACCTGCGGCACTAAGGTGCTAAAATTACTCAATTAATTGCACATCAATCTATGGGGTTGGCAAATTTCTCATCTCTTATCTCTGAGCAGGTCCCTTAATCACATAACAATTCATCTGGTTTGAAGAAGCTGATATATAAAATGAAAAAAAACCCAAAACAACATGTAAAAAAATGATGAATTTGGATTAGGTCTTCAGGTCACTGTGCTAAATACTGCCAATGACAGTATTAGATTTATATCGCTTCAGTTTAACTGAACTGAACATGAATCCCATTATGTTCTTCATATTTTTGGTCAGGGCAAATACACACGGGCATAGGTGGGTGCTCGAGAAGTCCCATGGGGTCACAAGAACAGGTCTGCAGGAGAGGATGGCTCCCACTCACATCATTCCTCTGGCAGCCTTATTAGCACAAGTGGCTACTCATCTTGTTGTCATGAGGAGAAGAAACCAGTGGGTAATACAATCCTACAGAGACAGTCTTGCTCCACTGAACACAGGATGGAAGTACTCTCTCCCTCATACATCTGTTTTAATTTTTAAAGAACTGTAAGTTGTCTTTCTGAGCACAGACTTTTCCCAGTCACTCATCTGGGAATACGACAAAAAACCACACTCAGTCATCTGGGACCAAATGTACCATAGCTGGTGTGGTGGGCTGACCTTGCCTGGATGCCAAATGCACACCCAGCTGCTCTCTCACTCCCCCTCCTCAGTAGGACACCAGGAGAAAATAAGATGAAAAAACTCATGGGGCAAGATAAAGGCAGTAAAATGAAAAAAAAAAAATGAAAAAAAAAAAAAAAGCAAGCCAAGATTATGTGCATAAGCAAAGCAAAAGCAAAGGGCATGTTTTCTCTACTTCCAATCATCAGGCAATGTCCAGACACTTCCTGGGAAGTAGGGATCCAGTGTGCAGAGTGGCTGCTTCAGAAGACAAATGCCTCAGCAATGAATCATTCCCCCCAACCCATTTTCTGTTACCTTTTATTGCTAAGCACAATGCCATATGGTATGGAATATTCCTATGGAATATTCCTATGGAATTCCTAGCGGCCCATGGGGGTGTTGGAAAGACAGCTTTGGTGCTGTGTGGGTGCTGCTCACAGCAGCCAACACGTGGTGTTACCAGCTCCCTCCTGGGTACAAGTGCAAAGCACAGCACTCCCAGGAGAATGTTAACCCCATCCCAGCCAGAGCCACCACCTGGGTGTCAGTGGTCACATCATGTGGGACACCTTCATCTGGTATGTGCTGATGTGTCCCTGACAAAAGAGGAGGAAAGGAACCAGGATTAGTTGGAAGTTTTGGCTGGCTGGGATCACTGTAACACAGCCCTGTGTGCTTGGACAAACTCACAGTACAGGTATGAAAAGCCGAATTTTTTCAGAGGCATTTCCCTGCGAGCTGCATGCACGCATTATTCCTGCAAATGAGAGCCCTTTTACTTGGAGACATCCTTACAGACTTAGGAAATCATGCCCACCCTAAAGATGTTGACATACACGTGATGAGCTAAACCATGGCAACATGCAGGATTCTTGTAAGTAAAATTCCTATAGGGAAAGAAAATAATCCGATCCTAAACTTCTGTGAGATTACTCATTTAACTGGAGTCCTGTTACTTGAAATCAATATTATTTGCTAACTTGTGCCTGTTGATAAAACCCTGGGGGTGTGAACACTCTCCTACTGTTTTGCTGGAGCATTATATCCTTTCCCAGCTAACACAGGTCGCTGGAAAGGTCCAGACAGATCCTCCTCCTCCTCGTTCCTAAATATACAGGCGCAGTTGTGTGGAGAACACCTCTTTTTCCAGCGAAATGCCCGCAGAAATGAGCTCAGCACACAGCTGGGGCACTGTGTATGGTTAAGGATTGCAACAGCCATGCAACAGGGAATAGCTTTGCTGTTTGCCAGGTGCCTCAGACACATTCTCCTCACCCTTAACACCAGTTTAATACATAGCAGACACTTGTGCCTATTTACAGAGCCTAAATGCAAACAACACCCTGAAAGGACCTAGAGACCGGGGAGGAAGACAAAAGCACAAGCACTTATTTGCTAATCAGCCGATCAGCTCCAAGAACTTGTCCCACTCTCACCTAATGAGCCGTATCTAAGGACCTACTTTTTACCTAAGATTCATGTCTTTAATACTCTTTCCTGACAGAAAATCTCAGTTCTTTTACTTCCCCTTGCTTGTGGACCGCAGGCTTCTCTTTAAGTCACTTCCACTCCCGGAATTATTGGCATTAATTTATTCAGGGAACATTTTCCACGCTGCTGCCCCAAGGCTAGTGTCTGCCTTCAGCTGTCTGAGGATGCTGATGGCTTTTTTTGGTGGGCAGGGGCCATCCTTTCGCAGCCTGGCAGCAACCAGATATCGCTGATAATGGCTGGACTGCCAGCAAGTCATTAACCTTTGTCAGGGTAAAATGCTTTCCCACCTGGTGAAGTCATACTCCAACCTCATCCTGCAATTTGCTCAGTGAGTAAGTGATTTCCTGCAACACACAGGCTGACAAGAATGCTTTATGCAAAGAAATATAAACAGATCAACAGATATTTCTCATGACCAGTGCTAAACATTACAGTAATCACTATTTTGGGGTCTTAATGCTGATACCATTCTCAACTATGATGAGACTGATCTCATCTAGGTCAGGAAATTTACAGGATTTTTAAGTTTGACCCTTCTCCCTGTTGGAAGTCATTAGCATCTGCCTGTGTGCTGGCCCAGCATCTGCTGACAAGGGAGCTGTTTGTTCCTAAAAGAGTTTCTTTTTCTTTAAGGAAGCTGTTGATTTAGAAGCCAATGACACCCCATCAGGAGCTTTCTGAGTGATGGCTGACCTTCACTTCAGAGGCACAGCTGCTGATTTAATACTCTAGCTGGAGGTGAGAGTAAATCCACGACATCTTGGGGCCAGTTGAGCTACTTGTATGTAGTGATATTTGTGGTGTTTGCAGTGGTGCTGGAGAGGGGTGGTGACACCAGGAAAAATATCCCTTTTTTACTCTGTATATTTAAACTAGACCTGCCTTATTAGGTGTATAGTGAGTACTGAATTTATAAACACAACAGTCCGTATGCTTCAGCCATGTGAGGTGAATGTTTATGTACAAGGGAGGGTGGGTTCCTCTCACTGAAATGTGGTCATTTTAAGTCAGGTGTTGGCTCTGCCACATTCCCCCCTAAGACAAGGTCCTGTAGAGAGTGGTTCACTCTGCTGTTCCTACATACTATGATGAGGTGGGGTGCACTGCCTTTTGGGGGATCCCTGTGAGTTGTAGAAGGGGTCTCACTTGACAAGGTTAGAGGGGCAAATGCTTACAGAGCTGTCCCCTTTGTGGGGTAACAACAGGAGTGATCACAACCCAACATTTCATGCCTGCTAAAATGGCTAGGATTTTCTTTACAGAGGATTTCATCAGACACATCCTTCCTTTTTCATTATCAGTTTTTCATAATTGCTAAGACCAATGGCCTTAATCACAGATTTGCCAGGAAAAAAGCGGGTCCCTGGAGCAGCCTCTCTGCTGCAGGACAAAGCATTTGCAAAGAGAAATGTCCCATGAGTGTGCCCTCTCCCAGCTGTTCCGGGGCCGTGGGCAATGCCAGCTGCTCAGGCTTGCATGCTAAAGCTACTGAGAGCAGCAAGGCAGGGATTTTCCAGAGAGCTGCCCAGGAATTAAGAGTCTGGATTCCTTTCACATTCCACAGGTGCTAGTCCAATGAGTTGTGCCTCCAGGTTCACTTTCCAGTTCAGCCCTGGTGCTGGAAAATCGCTCCATTGAGAGGAATAGACCCACTTGCCAGGCAGTCGGAGGGTGCCAAGAGCAACTTCAGCAGGGTTTATCAGACAGACAGCCAGGGCACTGGCACAGAACTATCTCAGGAATCTCAGCACTCTCACCACAAACCTATCTGGAGTTCTGATTTTGAAAATATGCTCTTCTTACACAGAAGAAACATGAGATAAATTATGCAGTCCTGCCTCTCCCAGGAGTGAGCCAACAGCTACAATAGCTAAAGGTACCTCTTGGTTTTTCATATTTCAGCATGGTAACAGCTGAACACTCAAGTGCACAACTGAAAAGAGCTGGGTAATTAAATGAAAACACCTTCTGATGGTCTGTTGAGTTACAAGCCCTGTCCTTGCCATGGCTAAGGAAGGAAATCAGTGGCATTAGGTGCTGTGCATACTATTTGGTAGCTAGAGGCACAAAATTTTAAGTCTCCCCTTGCCTCTGGGAAGCCCTGCTTGCCTGGTGGGGCTTGATCCAGCAGCAAACAGGATTCAGGGCACTTCCAGGCTCTTGTCCTGCCTGATGCATGAGAGATGGAATCAGACAACCTCTCAAGCAAAAAGACTCCAAACAATTCAGGCAGCAGCCAAGGCTCTGTAGCAGGGGCCATACAACTCATCTCCTCTGCACTGGAAGGAAGACACATGCAGCAGGAAATCTGCCCCGCTTGTGTTTTACACTTGTAATTCGGGGAACAAAACATATTAAGAGGAAGGGAATGGAAATGCAGACAGGAGAGGATGAACCAAAGCACTGCAGATGTACCTGTTTTTTTTTCCCCATTAACTCTAAGAAAGTTCTGGTGTCTGGCCCCAGACCCCAGAAATCATGTGAGGTAAGTTCTACTCCAGCTGTTCATGGGCAATGAGATACGTAAGCAAAGCTCAGCTTGAAGCTGGTCATTGAAAGCTGATGATTCAAAATTTGTGGGAAGCCAGGGATAAAGAGGAGTCAGGCTCTTCACAATTTTTGCTTTGGTCTCATTAAAGTATTGTATAGTTAGATACATTGTAGATAAAAAGTCTTTAAATATAGTTTACATTAGGTCTGTTTCCTCCTGAGGATGGCTTGCAATTCAAGGCAGATGGGAAGGCTTCAGTACCAGGCTATGGTCATTTCAGAAGGGATATAGGGAACGAGCTTAACCTTTTTGTGTTAGAATGCAAGATGCTACAGGGCTGATAATCAACCACAAAAAGAAAAAAAGAAAAAAAAAAAGAAGTCAATTAAATGAGTGGTGAATTTACCATGCTTTCTAATAGAATTAATCACAAAATGGTTTTGATTGGAAGAGACCTTTTAAAGGTCTTCTAGTCCAACCTCCCTGCAATGAGACTCTTCCAGTAGGCCAGGTTGCTCAGAGCTCCATCTGACCTGACCTTGAATGTTTTCAGGGATGGGGAATAAAGTTAGGTAAGTACATAAGCCAATTCCATCGAACTTTTGCTCAAATTTTATCAGGCCTGTGGTTAGGTCACACTCATACTCTGCCCTGTTTGCCATTCCCATGCTCTTCTCTCCCAGAAGCTAAAGAGAGAAAACCAATTTAATTATTTTCACAGAGTTTAACTGAAAAAGCCAGGATAAAAATTGCCTAGGATCTTATGACATTATCTAAGCTGTATGGGCAATGGTGGCAATTGAATGGTAGGAAATTGGAAATGGCTGCTGTGAGATACACTCACATAATTCATATACATGCACCTAACTCATATTCTAATTAAATAAGAACTTAAAACCCCTGCAGGTGCTGTGCTCAGAGCTCATCTTTCCCTGAGCTATGCAACAAATAATTATTTGCAAATCAATGGGAGACACTAACTTCTAAAATGTAAGGGGTATTATTCAGTTACTCTAAATATTTTATAATATTTTGACTACAGAATAATTTGTATTCTAAATAGAAAATAGGTTTGCACAAAAAATTCACAGAATTAGAGTATATTAAAAACCTCATGAAAGAATCTAAAATTAAGTAATAAGAGATACAATTAAATTCACTTGGGAATCCAGTCAATTAATTAGGGAATTTTCAAATGCATACTCAAAACTTTCTATAGTACATACTTTTCCAGTCAGGGGCATGTCTTTAGTGGTTTGGGGTAGGGAGTGTTTTGTGACATATTTACAACAAAAAAAGATTTATTTTACTGAATCAGAACAACAGCAACAAAAAAGTTAAAATGTGCATCCCCTCTAAGACTAGAAATCTCAGCTCTGGAGAAGGAGAGATGTTGAAAAAGACTTTATGTAATAGTCATTATTGGACTATTTGGTGTCTGTCTATGGGGAGAGCTGATATTTGTTCTTGTTTTGCACTCTGTGTGGGGGCAACGTTTGTGTACCTCCTGTATTAAGTGTACAGAAATATAAACACAACTAAAGTCCACACACCAGCTCTGTGGACTCCACATCCTGCCAGTAAAGAGCATGTAACCCAATCCCCTTTAATATTGGGGATGGGGGTGGGAATCAGTCTGGAGATTTGATTTTCCTCAAATCAGGCATAAAGCATGAAAAAGCACAAGCTTCTTAATTTACACTTTCTCAAAACTGCAGGCATTTCTAACATCATTTCTGTCCTTTATTCAGTGGTGACAAGTCCTGAGGGGGTGAAGGAGTAGGATGAAGCAGTGACTCTTGGTGCACTCTCTGGCCTCATTATCACTTAATCAACCCTAGCAATGTCAAAAAAGAAACACAGAAACGTCAATCCATTTTCAACTCTTGCCTCCCTTGTGCCTCAGAAGGCCCCTTTGTTTTAATAATTTTAAAAACAATTTCTGTGAGACTGAGATTTTTCTTATTACTATTTTTCATCTCTTTTTCCTACTACCACTACTACTACTAGTAGTTTTTTGTCCTTCAAAACTTTTCGTACACATTCCAGAGAACAACCTGTTAAAGCCCGGTGCTGCTTCTGAGAAATTTCCCAGACTGTTTGTCTCCTGACTGGGGCAAAATAGGAATATTAAGCATGATGAGCAATGAAGATAATTGAGCAGACCAAACAAATCTTTATTTCTTTTGAGAGAAAGAGGGGAGAAAATAGACTTGGATCTACTGGATCATAAGAGAGATGAAGAAAACAGAAAGCTATGATGGAACTCCATCACAGCCTCAAATCCTCTGGCTTTGCAGAAGTTAATACTTCCTGATGAACTTTGCTTTCTTGCTGGACTATGACAGTAGGTTCTAGCCAACTCTCTGACCTCTCTGGGAAGACTCTCCTGGTTTCTATTCCTCCCACCTGCAGTCACCATGTTTAAGATGTGCAGCTAGCATGCTTCGTGGCTCCCTTGCTGTGGCAGTCAGGGCTGATAATGCACGTGGAGGCAGCCAGGACGGCGGTGTGCAGAGGGAGCTCCGGCGGTGTTACCCCTTCCATGGCACACGCGGACACAGAGGGGTGAGAGGCTAACCACTCTTCTCTCGGATGGTGCTGAGGGAAGGGGAGTGGGCAGGAGGGGAGCTCACGCTGATTTTGGCCAGAATGTCAAAGGGGCACCTGGTAAAAAAGGTCTGTGTGCAGATGTGCAACGCCACTGGGACGCTTTTAGCCGGGTAGCGAGAGGGACCAGGGTTCCTCAGGTGAGCAGTCTCGGCCGGGTGTCTGAGCCCTAAGAGCTGTCTTAGCCTGGCACCTTAGCAAGCACAGTGATTATCAGCTCTTAGTGATTTTCAGCTCTTTTATAATTGCAGCTCTCAGCTTGCTAAGGTGCTGGCCGCAATGGCTTCCACAAAGCAGACGGAGAGAGAGGAGAAGGCAGCCTCGGAGATTCCGCGATGGTTCATTTGCAGGGAGTTAGCAAAGGGTTCCGACAGCAGCTCTTCTGCCAGAATGGGCCAGGGTGGCTACTTATATAGGGTTAGGGGGGATTGGGAACTGACCAATTGTAAGGGTTAGGGCCAATAGCCTGTAGGGTCACAGAGAGATAAGCTAGGCTGAAAGACCTAAGTGAAGACTCCAGGCTTAGCTATTCTGACTCAGCATTTCGTTATCTCTAAGTTTCCATCCTCCACGGGGCCTTAGCCATCTCAGTGTCTGCTACACAGAGGGTGTGAGCGGCAGGAGCTGGGCATTAACAGGATGCTTCTATAAAGTAAAATTAAAGACTGCCCTGCCACTTGCCAGCCTTTCAACGCCTGTACGTGTTACTGTTCATCATTCTACCGTGAATTAAAGATTACACTGGGTGAGCTGAATGTGGGCTAGCAGCGTGCTCACACTGTGATACGGAGACTACCCAGCAGTTGTGAACAGTGCCACAGGGCATTCCTTCAACCTCTCATCATCCTCCACCACTGCTCTGGAGGCCCCAGGGTCCTTCAAAACCTCTCACAAAGCCCTTGCACATACATGTACATCACTTCAACATGAGCTGAAGGGTTAAAATGTTATCTAGCTTTGAAACAGACACTATGAAAACCAAGATCTTGTCGATACTTGCTTGGATGTGGCCAACGCTCCTGGCTGCTGCTATCAGGAGACTTCTTGGCAGGAATACAAGGAGATAATTCTGGATGCCATTCAGCACAGAGCTGTGAAGCTGGGGAATAATGCCTGCCTGGCCTGCTCTGAGCCTCCAGTATGAAATATTCTGCCATTTGATGAGCCTATGAAGTGCTGAGGTCCAGCTACGTACAGATTCAGGACAGAAACTGGAGCTCCAAGGCAGCTGCATAGATTTGACATTGTATTTGTCTCTGTGCTGAAGTCTGTTCTCCTCAGACACAAAGTGGAGCCTGAGAACCTCTGTCTTAATCATGAAGGAACAATAACTATGCAGCAGTAGCAATTTATTTTCAAACACTCAGCCTCAGCACTTCACCCCAGGACCCATGGCCATGGGCCCTGTGGTCAAAGCCACCCTAAAGAGCTTTCCAGACAGGTTTCCATCCAGATGCAATTACAAAACATGATCTGCTAACAGGCCTACTTGCAGTAAGGTTTGCATATGCTGCAAGGGGGGATCCAGTGCTACAACATTATTTTCGAAAGCTAATTTCAACTAGCACTTTCCAGAGCCTTGAGGTAGCAGGAAGCACCAGGTTCTTCCCTCAGAAAGCCTTGTGTGTGTTTTCCAGGTCTGTCACCTCCCTGTTGGGAAGACAGAATTCAGCTTCTTTTTACCAACATTACCTATGGCTGGGTAACATCTGAGTCCCAAACCCATTACTAAAAGGCTGCAGAGTATTGGGAGACTTGAATTTTGCTCTGCCTTCAACTTCTGTGATTTCTACGGGCTTGAGAATCTCAGCTGAGGCAGTTTTTCTGTGTTTGACTTTCCACACTTTCAGGTAGTACTGATACAGGATCCTCAAGTTTCCAGAAGGTGGGAATTTTTATTTCTGTGGCTGTTGCTGAAGCTTAAACATGCAGTCATCACTTTAAATCACCAAAATGAAACCTTTGTTTAGTTCTGACTATCTCGGTGCTTGGGAAGGGCTCGGGTAAAGCACAGTCCCTGGTCAGACACTGCCTTCCTACCCTGAGACTTCTAAACAGCTGGTCAGGTCTCCTGCAAGCATCAAAGTGGAACATGTGGCTGTCCTGCCTTGCTTTAATCCCAGTGTTTCCCAAAGAAGCAATGACTTGGTGTGGCTGCTGACCCTCTCCATCCTCATTAGACCCTGAATCAAGTGCTCCCTAGTTCCTGTAAATACATGGAATGAGAATTGCAAATCCTAATTACCAAAAAAGCTAAGAATCCAGAACTTCAGTGGGTTATTGAAGACCTAGATAAATGGCCAAACGAGCCAGCAAAGCTTTAAAATGAGATGGTAAATAAAGCCATAAGGTTTACTTGGAACAAAACCCTCTACTAAGTCTTTTCATTTACTTTGTAGGTATGTCTCATGGGTGTTTGGGTGATTGGAACAGCACGCACCAGATCCATTAATTGCATCAAATCCAGGTGCTTGCTTGAAGCCAACATTTAACTATGCAAATCAGCATTTTTGTGTTCAAGGTAAATTCCAGCAGCTACTCACGTGTACCAGCAGCTGCAACTACTCTTTGTTTTCACCCAAACAAGTTTTTGCATGTGCATCCGTTGTGCCTGTTTATGAAAATGTTATTTATAAATATTCATTTTATATTTTAATAACTTCTATTTACCCTCCTCAAGAATACTAAATTACCACTGCAGTAACTAGCTCAACACTGACAAATACTTAGGCTGAGATAGAACAGATACTTCTCCGCAGAGAATGCCAGCTTAAACTATTCCTACCCCCTGCTTCTGCTACAAATATCTGTGTCAATGCTATAATCTTATAAATTCTTTTTCTTCTGTAGCCAAGTAAACATCTTTAATTAGACTCAATTAATGTGGATTGTGCCTTACATGGAGGCCTGAATTTGGATCACATCCCAACAACTTCAATTTTCCCATCATTGTATCATAATTATCATTAATGCCTGGATCTGTAAATTGATGTTGCTAAAGCTTAGATGATTTCTCAGATTCATGCAATAAGGATAAAAAAATGAAAGAAAGTTGCTACCTCAATAGTTTTAAAAAAAACCCTACCTTTCTGAAGTTATATCCAAGAGTGATAGCCTTAGCAGTCTCACCATTGACCCAGAGGCTGTTTTGTTGTTTTGTTAGCCAAGATGCCCTTAGCTTGTCAATTCATCTTTCCTGATAGATCAGTGAAACACAGAGGGATCCACATTTTCCTAGGGTTTATTTTAGATTAACAAATGGCTAGGGCCAGCTCCAGCTCTGCCAGATGGTGCTGTACACGAACATCCCTCTCTCACTGGTTATCTGCAGGGACCCTGCTACTCTGCACAGCCCTGCCACTGTTCAGGTCAGTCTGAAGCACTTACAGGTTGACATCCTGTTTGTTGAGACCCACCATGGGGCTCAGTTTTGCCCCACAGGCTGCTGCACACATTTCACTCAGTGGGGGCCATTCAAAGCGCTCAGTGCTTTATCTGTAGCCATGACTGCCCACATTCGATGGGCTCTGGGCTGTGTGCAGGGTTTGTCAAGTGAACTCCAGTGAAGACCTTGCTGAGGACAGCAGCAGAGGTGACAGATTTACACAAAACCTGTAGGCTTCACTCTACTGAGAGCAGCTCCCATTTCCAAATCACATGGGCTTTTGTAGTAACTCACTTCAGTCAACTGCACAGAGTTACTTTTGGGAGCTTCTAGGACACAGCCTGTTGTCATCTTTCCAGAAGCCAATTATTCTTTCACCTCATGGTGGGTTAAAGGCTTTCCAACTAGATTAATTTTTAGCCCAAAGATGCTGTATCTTCAAGCTCTCCTTAGCACAGAGAGAACTTTTACTGCCGGGAGTAACCAGAGGTTTTTGGTCTTCGGGGAATTCTATAAGGGTGGCTCTTCATTGAAACAGGCTGATGTACAAAACTGCAGGTTATTTGAAAGGTTTGAGTACTGCTGTGTTGTTGTGTTTGAGAGCTGATATCCCTAAGATTCTTCTCCTGGTTTGGTTTGGTTGTTCTGCTATTTTAAATAGCACCCTGGGGAGAGGATGGACTTAGTTCTCCCTGTTAATAATTGCCACTAATAAATACCCAAACAGCAGCTAGACTGGAGGACACCTTGCCCTCCTGCAGACTGTGATATTACCCAGAGATGCCACCACTGCCCACTAAAGTGGAAATATGAATCATTGCTGAAAAGGTTCCAGCTGTCCTGGACTTCCCCACATAAATGCAGAGCAGCCGGACCAAGAGCAGTGGGCTCCAGCAGTGAGCCTGTTAAGAAGGGAAGCTGGTGGAGATATTGGGAAGTCACCAAGGTCCAGCTGGGTGCTGTGGTTTCACAGCCAGAAGAGAGTGCAGGGCTGTGCACTGCACTGGGTAAACAGAAATAAGCTGGTCTGTAAGGAATGCGTGCCAATACAGTGAGTCAGATTAGTTCCTAAAAAGAAAAAGAGGGCAAAAATCTATTTTTTAATGCCTCCTTAATTAGACAGCTTTTGCATTGCAGAAGGCAATGAAGCCAGTTCTGGGAAAGGCTCTTCTGATGTCTCCACAAAAAATCAGAGTGAACAAAGGCAAGCTGCCCTCTTCCCTGCCTCTCTGCAGGGTCTCATTGTTGCTCCCCTGATGTTGGAAATAAAAACAACACCTGCGGGAGCTGAGCTGCTTGGAGACACCCTCGATTCTGCTTGATTTGTTTGCTGGCTCGCAGGCAATCTGGCAGAGCCCGTCCACCTGCCAGACTGCAGGGGCTCGTTGTGCAGTGCCAGCAGTGCCCTGAGACCTGCTGCTGCCCCAGCAGAGCAGCCCCCGGAGTGGATGTGCTGCAGCCTCCACTGCCCATGCTGCTGAGGCGCAGCCAGAAGTGTGACCTACCTTAAACTCCCTGCTGGTGAGCTCAGGGGTGGGCACTGCTTGTCTGGTGAATGTGGAAATTAAAAGAACAAAGACAGGTACTCTGCTGCACACTTCCTACCAGCCTCCTCTGCAGATTCCCCATCTCCAGGGGATAACATCACTCTGGGAGCCGCCACTGCTGCTGTCAGGGAATGACCAGGGACAGGTGTGTTTGCCTCTGAGCACGTGCCTGTGCTGGAGCCTTTTCTTGCTCCAAACTCAAGTGCCAAATGTGACAGCTCCAGCCGGGTCTGTGGAAGTCCCTCAGGTAGCACCAAGAGATTAAGATCAAATTATTAATGTAAATATTATTTTGCCTAATTTATTAATTGCTCTCATCTCCACAGGTGAAGCTGAAGGAGCAGCCTCAGCTGCTTTGCAGCTGCTGCTGCAGCCTGGTTCTTCAGCAGCCTCTTCACAGTGAGTCAGTGTCTTGAGTGGTGTGGGATTTCAGCTCACAGATGAGCAGCCAGTTGATCACCCATGGAGAAAAAGGGAAGAAAGACAGGGAGAATTCTGTGGTTTCATCAAATCAGATTGATATCTGCCTCAGCTCTTGGCCTCCTCTGCAGAACACCATGACCTGGAAATCTCACATGGGGACTATCTGAGCAAAACTTTGTTTGACAGGGAATTTGATAAGGAAATTGAAATATTTCAGAGTCTCTGAAATGCAGAATGTGAAGTTATGTAGCCTCCTGATACAGACTGCAGAATATTAGAAGTATTTGAAAGCAATATAAAATTCACCAAACTTCAGACCCACTGGCAGTACAAAAGCTTAATGTTTCTGACCAGTCTCTGGTAAGACACCCAGTAGAGCTGGTTCCAAAAGCAAGATTCCTCCACACTGCCTTGACACTAGGCAACTTTGGGAAACCTGCCTTCCCTCTCTCTGCCTCTCTCTTCCCCCAGGCACATTTTGTCTCATCTCTCTTGACTCTCTGTGCTCCCCAGGGAAGAGGTGCTCTCTTACCCTTCTTAACACAGCCTCCAAAACTGCGCTGATTGCAGTTTCTTGGTACTGCTCATTGAAAACGAGTCAGAGAAAACAGGGTTGGAAGAGCCCTTGAGGGGTCACCAGGTCCATCTGCCTGTTCCAGCAGAGTCAGATACTGATCTAATCTGTGAGCTGGACTTTTGCCACCTCCTGCTCTGGCAGCTTGATGAAAGCTACAAGATCTTCTTTAATAAACTGCTCCGTGGCTGCGCTGTCATCTTTACCATGAGAAAGCTTTCCCTAGTACCCAAGCAAAATTTCTGCCTTGATAATTTCAGCCCCTTCCATTTTGCCTTTTTGTGCAAGGACATAGAGAGCATGCCCTTTTCCTAGCTTGCAATATTTACCATGTTTGAAAACTGGTACAAAACTGGTATTTCTTCTGTAGACTAAACAATCCCAGAGACTTCGCTCACATGTACCGGTGCCAAAAGCAGCAAAGTCTTGACAATAATTTTAGTCTCACTAAAGGGAACTTCTGAATACAAGCAGACAGCGAATTTTCCAACAGTGGAATACCCAGCCTGGCAAGCAGAAGTGAGGAGACATATCCCTTCTGCACACTTGCTGATGCCCACCACTGTCTGGCTCCACATTAGCCTGGAACCCAAAGTGAAACTCAGCCACTCAGACCTCACAGAAAGTTTGCACAGATGTATGCAAATCTGCTGGCTTTGTGCTGCACTGCTTTGCTGCAGTTGGATGTGGGTGTGATAGCTGGCTAGGAAAGGTGAGGGAACAGCAGCTGCATTGCACCTGGACAGGGAGAAACTATCTGCCCCAAAGCTCTTGTGTGAGTTGCCTGGGGCCAGCTGGCAGGGATGAGGTGGGATGGAATGGAATAGAGGAGGGTCTGAAGGGCAAGAAGTAGCAAAGTGAGGAAGAACATACAACTGAAAAACCAAGAGCTGTGAGATGTCTGTGCAGGCCATCAGATTGTGAAGGAAAGTGAGCACTGCTCTTGTTGTCTAACTTAGCTGTGGTGCTTGGCTGAAAAAAGAGCTCCCATTTCATTGCTTCCTCTGGTGCATGTGCTGCTTGTGCTGCCTTTTTACTCCTTCTCTGAAGTGGTGATGGAGCCAAGGTGCAGCATGCCAAGCACTATGACAATTCTCTGTGACTTGCCTCTCCTACCTTCCTTGACAGCCCAGACTCAGTGCCTGGTAAAGGCCTGGGAGAAAACAGGAATAAAGCAAAACAATCCTGCTGCCAAGTCAGGAGAAATGAAGCCAAAGACTGATGTAACATTCAAAGAGTACATAAATGACACCATTAAAATGCCCTTCTATGCCTTATCTGAAGATCCAGAAGCTGTAAGATATTGTATGGAATTTGAGAAGAACATTTTTAAGCAAGACTGGCTGTGACTAATAGCATATTAATTCACAATTACAGAGGGATGTCAGACTCAGTGAACAGCAAGCTTTGAAAGGGCCAGGTAATCCCCTGAACACCAACTGCATCCAAGGGGATCATGGGTCTTAGGACACACGGCAAGCTAGTACAGGAATGTCTCCCTGGCACTTAGATGGTTTCAGGACAGTGTTAGGATATGGCCAACAGCAAAAAAAGTACAAATTTTCTGAGTTGCTGTGCAAGGCACACTCCTTTTTCCTGGAATTTACTCTCCTTTTTGCCCTGAATACACCAGGGCGAGTCCTGAGATATCCTCAGAGCGTTCACCACAACTTTGAATAGAAAGTTCTTTTACTCTCTGTGTTTTGTAGTTCTTATCTAAGCATTATATCTATCACAGCTGGAACAAAACTGCCCTGTGGGAATCATGTGCTAAGCAGAAGTCCTTGCTGATGAGCAGCTTGCACACATCCAGTTTCTTTCCTAGCTATAACCACTTCTGACCTTTTCTCCATGTGACTTTAGGTTGCTCTGGGCTCTCAGGTTAAAAACCCTGTACCAGCAGAGAAACTCCAGATGGAAGACTGTTTGTTTTCACCTTCCTCTGAATGTCCTGTCAAGCAATTTGCTGCTATTAAAAATCCAGGCAAACGAGATAACTGCACACACAATCCTGTTTGTGCTGCTGGGCTTCTTTACTCTAAATACTGCTGGGTGGAGGAGCCCTGACCAATAACACAGAAGAGTCCTCTGCTTATCTGCACCACAGCCTTGACATCTGCAGAGGCAATAAGCCATTTTCCTTGAGTTGTTTGACCAGACACAGATTTTAGGGGTATAAAGCTGAGCAAAGAGTCAAAAACATTACTTGTGCTTCTCTTGCACAAGTGCTCCACAAAGGGGGTGCATCCCATCTTCTCTCGACACCTTTTTAGGGATGGTGGTGACTCCCATCTTAGTGACATTTTTAGACCTGTCTGCTCCTGCTGTGGCAGGGAGACTTTCCATCTCTTGTTGGCTGAAGGCTGATGGAACCATGCTCTTTCACTGCAAATTCTCATCTCACTCACTCCATTTTAAACCTGGAAACTTTCCATGAAAATTAAAGGCTCGATTTCAGAAGGCTCTTCCAGCTGCTCAACACAAGCCCTCTGTTAACTGGCTAGTGAAGATGGGTTTACAGCAGCCTGGTAAAGTGATGAATACTAATGTGGCTTTGACTGAATGGACCAAATTATTTTTTTTCCATAATAACATAAAATGTTCCCTTAGGAAGTTCATTTTCCTGGTGTCTCAAGAAGTCTGGACACGAGCATGTGTTGGCTTTGAAATCACTCAGTGACTCAACTCCTCAATAGAGAGCGATAGTGAGAGAGAGGTTTGGGTGGGTTTTTGTTGGGTGGGGTTGTTTTTTGTTTGGTTGGTTTGGGGTTTGCTTCTCGTTTCTTTGTTTTTCACTTGCATTCTATACTTTGACTCCATCCCAGCAAGGGGAAAGCCATACAGAGGTGGCTGAATTCTCAAGTCTCTTTGTGTGTCCCCCAGAGAAGCTCAAATCCCAAAGCCACACAAACAGACTAGCAGTGCAAGAATGGAAATTGTGTTCAGGTCCCAGTGAGGCTCATTCTGAGTCCTCTCTGCTAGATCTTAGCAGGGTTTGACACAATCACCAGATTTTTGTCTTTTAACAAACATGACGTATCTTGGCTCCATTTCCTCCCTTGCTTATCACTATTTTGTTAGCTTGAAGATAACTTCCAGGAGATATGCTCTCACCTTAAAGTCTGATCAAAGCAAATTCCCAGGGCTTTTTAAAAGAAGTTATAGGGGAAGAGGGTGGGTGTCTCTCTGTCTGGTAACAGTTTATTTTAATCTGCCTGTTTTCTCCTTTTGTAATCCATAAGCACTCGTGTTTAGAAGGCTTGCCAGTTGTGATAGGTTTCCTTGACGTTACTGTAACAGGCAAGGCTAAACACAGCTGTCTGGAGCCTGGAATCCTTAGGAGTCCTGCAGGACCTGAGTTGGAAAAAATAAACTGAACTTTAAACATACTCAAGCTACAGGGCTTTTTCAGCCAACTCCTTTGTAAATAGTCAAAAATTCTAAGTAGATATGGTGGGACAAATTTGTGTCTGGGGTCACTTCAGTAGCTGTTCTGGCACTCTGCTCAGAATTCATTTGCTGCAGTTCATCCTCTACAAAAATCCTTGTGCTAGGAACAGGCAGTACATAAATCAGAAACCAAGGCTCAACTTTGCAACTTTTATGTTGATGGAAATGAATAGAGAAGAACTACTAATAGAGAAGGCATGCATCTAAATGTCAATATAATACTGCATTTGATGAGTTTTCATTAACTGCCAGAGCTGAAACAAACATTTTCTGGATAGTAAGTGCCAAAACACTTTGAAATATTCAGAGAGCATATGAAGATGCATGCTGTGAAATGGAGATAGATGCCATCCTGCATCATCCTTGATTTTCAGTCTCGATTTTGATTGTTCATCCAAGTTTTAGAGCAGACTGATAGGCTTCTGAGTCATAGTCTGGAAGGGCAAACCAGACATTGATTATTATCCCAGAATAACACCAATAGAAAGTGTGTCCAAACCTCCAGCAAGCCAAAATGCCCTACTTTTCCCCATGGGTAGTTTGTGGTGGGTTGCTATTTTTTTAATCCAACTTCTAAACTTCATTTGCAGTGCAGAAGGAGAGACTTTCCCACAGATGGATAGTCAGAAGAGGAGCTGAATGCAGACACTCTACAGTTGTACCTATCTTACTGCACCTGAGCACAATTCCAAGCTCCTCATCTGGAGACATGTGCCAGACGTGTCCTAGTCTAGGTGCTCACCAGACCCTGAGCTTTTCTGTCACACAGCTTTCCACAGAGAGGCCACCCAAACCAGGTGGTGGGGACCAGGTGGTCGTCCCCAGTGGGGGAGGTGGGTGGCTCAGATTGAATCCCATGAATGAATGGACAAGACTGGCCTCTGCACTGGTCTCTGGAACAGCCTCTGCTCCTTATCCCATAGGAAAAGGGATCCTGAGGACACTGTGCTCCTGTGTGCTAATGGCAGCTGATGCAAATACTCCCTCTGTGTGTCCCCTTGGCACAAGTGTAATTGGCCATCTGAAACCCTGCAAGGGGCCTGGGATGCAATGTGTGCCTAAACCCTGCGTGAACAGCTGCAGGAAAGTGTTGCAGCACAATGACAAATCAGGGAATGAACACAGAGGCATTAAAGAAGGGCAAATAATGAATTGGAAAAGCTTTCAGAATTCTTCCAAGCACCAAACTTCTGTTTCATTTTCAAATGTACTACATCATAGGAAAGAGACAGGAATCTCTAATGTTTCTCTTGAAGAAGCTGGAATTATATGTTATTTTTAGGAATAGTATGTGCAGGTGTTCACCAGATATTAACAAACAAATGTTTAAGTATTAATTGCATAAGAGTTTATTTCTTTAGCAAACACTTCATATTCTGATTCATACAGCACCTCTCCTGTTGCCTCCCTACCTTTTAAAAAATGATGTCAATAATGCCAAAACCTTACTATGCACAACTTACACAAATGAAATTCTTCCAAAATAGCAATACCTGTTGTACACGTGCTTCTCCCAAAAGCCCCTAGATGACTTGGGTGAGTCCTCAGCAGGGAGTAGCTACGTAACCATGAGGTTTAGATGATGAATACAGGTCCTAATTTGTAAATCAGTGAATACTCAAAGCAGTAATCATAGTAAAATCTACGAGAAATCTGTGGGATGAATTATGCTCCCCCACCAGCCAGTCACCCTGAACATCACAAAAAGGACTGGCTAAATTCATCAGAAACTGGTCCCTGTGTACAGCTTTCAGCAAGCTCTCACAGTAAACAGCAGACCACGTTGATGTCAGATCTACAATGCACAAACACACACATACATTCACATAATGCTTCCTGCTCACAAATGGAAGTCACATCCATAATAAATATCGGGATTTTGGGAGGTTTTATACAAACCTTCAGTGCTAGTGTGTTACCTTTTAGAGCCAGGTGAATTCAACAGAAAATACCATGGCAATAGTTTGAAGGGCCATACTGTGTTTTGAAAAAGCATTTCTTCATTAAAAATGCATTAAAACTCACTGAAATCTGAGGCACATATCAATATTATAGTAGGCACTTGAGGTTTACTTTCCTTAGATTGATCTTGCTCCTGTGTAAAGTCTGCCTCAGTAAATGCCAGCTGTTTGGTTTTGTTGTTTTCTTTGAAATTGCTGTGCCCACACTGAAAAAATCTGCTAAAGAATATCACAGTGAAAGCAACACTCTTCTGTAGGAACTGGTCTATTTCCTAGCATGTAGGTAAAAAAAAAATCAAAGCTTAACATTACTCTTCCATGTTCAAAGACATGTCTTTAATGAATAAATTTATCTGATTCACTGCTATTTTGACACCACTGAAACAGTAGAGGAGTTGCACGCTCTTGTATATGACTTGAATTTGTTTCTACACATAAATATGAATAAGCAGAGCATCTGCAGCTACTCTGGATGCACTGAAATGACAAGGACTATCAATCCTCATGCTTCAGGGTACATAATCTGATAACCAGCTGAGGTCAGGGAGAAATATTCCCCACTGGTATAATATTGACTAATTGGAGTCATTATAAGCCTTTTATGTCTTTCTCTAAAAAACTTACATTAGCCACTAGATGGACCAGTGGCCTGCTCTGGCATGGTAATTCCTGCATCTCTAATCCACAAAACAGTTGGCAATGGGTGCTGCTCCTGTAATCACTGAATCAGCAGCACACCAGCTGGAAGGGACTCAGCCTGCATCCCCTCAGTGGCATGGAGCACTCCTCTTAGTCAGGAGATGGGAAAGAAGAGAAGGTTTTTTGCCACAGTGGGCACATTTATGGAATATCTGATTTACAGACATCTGATATATCTGATGTACAGCATCCGAAGTATGCATCACCTGACCTGGAATCCAGACAAGGGCAAGAAAATCAGAGTAGAATAGAATAGAATAGAATAGAATAGAATAGAATAGAATAGAATAGAATAGAATAGAATAGAATAATGAATAGAATAGAATAGAATAGAATAGAATAGAATAGAATAGAATAGAATAGAATAGTGAATAGAATATGATAGAATAGAATAGAATAGAATAGAATAGAATAGAATAATGTAGTGTAGCATAGCAGAAGAGAGCATAGCACAGCATTGAACACATCTGAAGGTTGTACACAGGAACAAGAATCCTAGAACTGGAGGTGAGCCAGTGCTTGTCTGTGAAGCCCTAGCTAATCAGATGCCAACCTACTTCTTTACTTCCACTGCAGAGAAGGAGAACAGATGGGTGGGCTGGAATGAAATACAAAATAAAAGCAGGCGCCTATGGTCAACTTTGCACAAAGGATGATACAACCCCTCATTATATAACAGAAAGCAAAAGTATGTTAATACTTCCTTAATGGCACTTCCCACAGAAGCAAAATCGGCATCTGCTTGTTAGCCACAAGGTGCTTGGGTGATTATCAGTGAAAGGGAGCAGAAGGCTGTATGTGATGCAATTAGGAAGGCTGCTCGGAGAGCAATTTCACTGCTGAGATGAGGTCCGTGCTATCAGAAACAGAGATTCTCCCAGACTGTAAAAATTAGAAGACAGAGCGAAAGGTTTCTGTTATCCAGTTAGCTGAGTCATAGGCTAAGGTATATTTTCCATCCAAGGCCATTCTTTCTAATATGTCACACTTCAATAACACTTGAGACTCAAAATGGAGCAATCTTTTTTGTCTGGCTGCTTGCCAGGGTAGCTGGAGACTTCTGGGCTGTGCACTGACAATGCTTTACTCAGCTAAACGCAATTGTACTCTCTGTCCTCGGGAGGAGAGCAGGTTACAAAACAGCATCTTCATGTCCCTTTCTGTGAAAAACACACTACTCAAAAAGGAAAAAAAGTAGTGCACTTGGTTTCCCTTTACATTTATCATCACCAGTGAATGTATCCGTTGGAATGGGTTTCCAGCTTCTCAAAGAAGCTCTCAGTAGATAAGCTTATCTGCTGTGAATCACATACACAGGCTGCCCCACAACCTACAAAATAAACACTGCCACAGCTGTCTCTAAGGAACAACCCTGTAAACAGTTGTCTTGCCATTGCAGTGCACAGCAATATTCAGGTAGCTGAATAAGTAGTCCCAGAAGGTTGGAGTTTTTCTAAACTTTGTGTTTTCCTCATTTGACCTATTTGCTCATATTTAGAAAAGTTTTGAGGAAATTCTTCTAGAAAATAAGACTCTGGTCTTGTCTAGACTAAAATCTATTTCTTATCTGCTAGAAGATGGTCAGCAGGTCAGGGGGGCTCACAGGCAGCTCAGACCTCCCTCCTGAGCTGAGCAGACTGCATATAAATACCTCCATCCTGTGATGGTACAGCACTGCTGGGTCTTCTGCATTTCTCACGGTCAAGAAAATGAGCCAGAAAATCCAGTATCTCTGTCTCTTACCTGCAAAACCCCAATGTGTCAAAAAGCAAATGGGACATCTACCTCTCTCTTCCTGTTGACTCTTCAGGAGATGCATGTGGTGATCTATGGATCTTGATTGCTTGGGAGAATTCCGGTATTCCAACCATAGGAAGGTAAAGCATCCTCAATAAACTGCCTGGGGTAAACTGGCCTTTGTATATCTTGGACTTAGATCCTAAGCAATGCTTTTTGGTTTTTTGCTGGTGTAGGCTGTAAACATCAGAGGAGAGTCGGGGAAAAGGACCTGGCCTTTCACTCACAACACCACTTTTGAAACTGCCCTTGTAATCTGCTTTCCTTCAGGTCAACCTGAAGATACACCTGAGCACTCATGACCTCTGGGGCAATGTTGGCAACCTGTTGGGCACTGAAGGGACAGCTGCAGCACTCATCTCCAGACAGATCTGTGAAGGTGGACTATGAAGCACCTGCAATGGTTGTGACCATCAGCAGATGTGAAAGGGCCACACAGCCAGGTCTCTAGCACTGCAGCAGATTCCCTGATCCTGGCCTCGAGACAGTAGCAGGCAGGTGGGTAATGTTGACAGGGGTGAGTAATTACTGACTCACCACTTTTCATTGTTTTTCAGTTTCATTTTAGCAGGGTGTTTGACTGCCAGGTGGAGAGCATGGGAGATTCAAATCCCACTTTTCTGCATGGGGACTGGGAACAACGGTGCTGGCATATTTAGTTTCACTCCTGCAGTCATCTACCCAAACTGAAAGGGACCACCAAGAGAGAACTAGAGTTCACAGTTTCCAAGGTGTCAAAGCTGCCACTGCTGCATTTCACCCCATTTCTGATTCAAGGGGGGATTCTGTTTCAAAAAAACCTTTATTCTCAGGCACAAGAAAGTGACATTTGAGGCTTTCTAAAAATAAATATGTAGTTAAAATGAATCTGGTACAATTAGTCTCTTAGCTCTGGAGACCACGTAGAAGAGGGGGACGAAAGGAGAGGACAATGAATTTATAATCTGGCTTTTAGCAAGGCGTAAATTTACCACCCAGACTCCCACCCATTACACCACAGACAGGAAACCAGCTGGTGGAGGGTGCAGTGAGTTTGTTGTTCCTCCTCGCACAATGACTATGTGTGTTATTGATTTCACAGGCCTAACCATGACTGGTGTATTTTTCAGATCTTGCCTGTTGCCTTTTTATGTTTTCAGATCAGCTATGCATTTCATCAGCCTCCTGCCCACCAGCAATCATAAAATATGAGCCTTTGTGGGAAAGCAGAGACGTAGAAAGAGTTTCTTATGAAACGGTGGCTGGGATTGTTCCAGACACCTCCAGCCAGCTGCTCTCCAGGCAGCAGCTTTGTGATACAAGAGACAGTAAATATCAGCTTTGGAAAGTCAGACGTTGGGCCCTTTGGCTGCAGGCCCACTGAACAAGTTCTCCTGACTACTGAGGCATGGCTCCGAAAATAAAAGGGCTCTTTAGTGCTGATATCTTTGGACGCCACTGTGCAATATAGCTGGAATCAGTCCAGGGTATTCCTACCTGTTTTGCATCTTAGGCTATAAAACAAATCCAAACACATCAGTCCTTTCCTGGTGCTTGGTTTTCATTAAAGTATCTCCTGCTGTTAATACTGCCCCGTCCAGCCTGGGGCAATGCAATGTCACTGGGCTGCTGCAGGGCCAGTGGGAGCTAGAAATAGATTATATAACTTAAGGGCTTTACAGTCGAACTATAGGAAAGGCATAGATGGAGACCAAAGGGTGACCAGCTTACCCTGCATATGGGGAAAGTAAATAGGCTGGGATTCTCCAGCAGGGAAAAGAAAATTACATGGAATGTAAAATCCTGCAGCTTTCCAGATAGGTCAGAAAGTGTGTAATTGCTCACTGCAGGGGAGGAGCTGGGGACACTGAATCAAATGATCAGGCAGAACATTTCAAGGGAATAAAGGGAACACTCTTTCACATAAAACAATAATTCAGGAAGGAGAGTCACCGCCATAAATTTTTCACTGCCGTTAATTCACCATCATAAACTTTTGGAATATCAAAAGTACTAACAGATCAATAAAAGAGCGTGAACATTGGTCCTGAAAGGGTAAGGTGGAGAATAGCTCTGAAGTCCCTCATGCATGGATTTTATTAGAGGTTAGGTAGGTCCCCTTTCCGTGACCTCTTTCTTTTATTCTTTTTCAGTAGTTGCTACCAATAACTGTTAAAGACATGATACTGTCTTGATGGGCTTTTGATTTGACTCAGTGCAGACACTCTTAGGAGGTTTAATGGACCGGCTCCTCTTTGGAACAATTCCAATGTCTTCAATGAATAAGAAACAGAAATGATTTCCTACATGTCCGACAATTCCTGCTTTGTTTCCATTTCAGCATTTCCTAAGGCTTAAAAGCAACTCTTAGCCTCTGAACTTTTTGCTTGAGTTCCTGTCTTGGTCCTCTTAGTTATGCTCGGCATTACACTAAGACAAGCATAAAAAAAAATACAGTATTGTTTAATTAAATTGTCACAACAAATAGTGCCAAACGAGGGGCTGAAACCCACACATGTCCTGGTGATTGGATGAGGATGTACTACATTACTGCCATGCTGGAGCTGAGCAGCCTGAAGCACCTGGCAGGAGGGGGCAGATCCCTGGAGCAGACATGGGAAGCCCCTTGAAGCACTGGTACAAGGCCTGGGTACAGATAAATGACCACAGCCAGGGTCAGGTCCAGCCCCTTGAGGCAGCTCCCTCCACCCTCCGCTGTTTCTGTAGAAGAGGGAGGACCTGGAAGGTCGGGCCAGGTGTGTACCTAAGTGTGTACTTACATACACAATCTCCCAGTTAATAGCATGGCTCTGTTTGGGTACATTACAGGACACAGGCAATGCTTCAAACCTTAAAAAGTTGCAGACAAATGATATAGCCTGTTGTGTAACCAATTGATTCTAACAGTTTTGGTTTAGTCATAGGATGGCTCCATTTTAAGATATCACTAAAACAAATTAAACATTTATACTGTTTTTTTGCTTTTTAATTTTATTTTTTTGCTCGTCTTTTAATTTCAGCGCTTCAGAATATATTCACCACCTCCTGGGAACCTTTTGTGAGGTGTCAGTTCTGCAATTGTTTTAGGTTACAAATCAGTTTGCTCTGCAGGTTTGTAGTTTGAACCAGAACTGCAACTGGGAACGCAAACGAATGAAATGAAAGAGACCCTCCAGGCACCACATGAATTTATAGCACAGATTGCCAGTGCCACCTAGAAAACAGAATGAGATCAAACACTAACTCATCAATGTCTGCAGGATGCTCTAGAATCCAGCATAGCCAAAATTGGACACATCATTCTTTTTTAAAACATGAGTTACAGTTCTCCTAAACAGAAGGATACAGACTGGCCATCTCAAGGCATTATGAGACTTGTATGTATGCTTGTATATATTTATTGCATAGTTGTGTTTCTGTAGGCAATTTTTTTCCTTAATGAAAATTGCTTTAAAATTTTCTCAGCCTACATTTATTAAAAGATATTCCTGTGCAATGCAATTCTGTGTGTGAGACCCATCCCTTGCAAACCAAGATGGAATGGATGTGGTGAAAGCTGTACACTTCATGGTGATCCCAGTCAGTAGATTTATGATTTAATAATCAGAAAAAAATCAGTTAAAGAAAACCCTCTGGCTCTGTCAGCCTGCTAAGAGCACCTGATTGCTCCAGAGCTCCGTGAGAAATCACAGTTTAATAAACTCCACCTGGGGTTGCCTCACCAATGCTGCTTTGTACCTCTGAATTGCCCAGGAAGTCTGAGGTTGGTTTTATTGTTCTGAGCCTTTTGATTATGCTCAGGCTAAAATGAGGGATTGCACATTCCAATTTGTGGTGGCCCTGTCTTGTGAAAAGACGTTGCTATGAGCAAAAATAGAAATGAGGCTTGTGACCCTGTGTTTTAAATCATTTATTGTCACTCCAGTGTATAGTCTTGATTTTGCAGAGCTTCTCTACCTGCACACTTAAAGGTATGCTTAAAATAATTTGTTTTATCCAAATAGAGCCATGTATTTAAACCTATATCTACACATAGGAGCTTGGCTCAATGAAGTTGTAAAGCAAAATGGGATAACTGAGGTTTCATAGCAAGCCAGAATGAAGCTGTGACACAGTCCTAAACAGTATGCAAATGATGACACACATCACAGCTAAAGTCATAGGAGGAAAGGAACATTTCTGGCACAGGGAAAAGATTGACACTGACAGCTAGTGGGGGGAAAATACAAAAATCAGAAATCACACCAACAACACACACAAAAGTTGAAGCTGTCACCATGCTAAGATCTCTAGAAAATAAAATAAGAAACTCTCAGTCTGTCTAGCCAACATCAGAAAATGAGGCAGAAGTGTGAAACCAAAGAGGAGAATAAAGTCACTCCAGTTGCTCCCTTATGCCCCAAGCAGGGAAGGGGGAGAGGTTAAATCAGCTGTTGGGAAAAAGAGGGAATCCAGTGCATCCAAAGTAGAGCAGGAAAAAAGTAAATTGAAGTCCACAGTAGTGCTACTGAAAAATTGGACAGTCTTTTTTTAAGGAGAACATGATCCAGGTACAAGTAAAATGAGTTCTCTGTTAGATTTGATTTAAGAGAAAGAAAAAAGTCCATGGACAGACCACAGGAACTAAAATCCTGATTTAATTTTAAAAAACTACAGCGAATGATGCAGGGGGAACAGAGAGAGGGAGCTAAGTGGATGAGAAGTTAGTGTAGATTCCAGAAAAAAGAGCCTTTTCAGTCCTTTCATTACACCTAACAGAGCACCTGCTACTGCTTGAGCCATTTGTTTTCTCCTCTTTGTGAGCTCCATATTTGTTCTTGGATGATATTAAGTTTTGTGTATACAGATGCTACAGGATCTGAAAGAATTAGGAGAAATGTGTCAGAAGTCATCATTTGCTTCTTCAGCCAAAAGTATCCAAAGAAATGCTGGGTATCCTATTTCTTCAAATGTTTACTACCCCAGACACAGAACAGACAGCTGTGTATGAGCTTGTCCTGGCAAAGGAGTGGAGAGGGTAACCTCATCTACCCTTTCAGTCTCTGAGCTTTGATGATTCATATTTTGCAAGAGCAGCTTTGCTTATAAATAAGAGCAGGTTTAGCAAGTGAAACCAGTTAGCCTTCAAACAATTAATGCATGCTTCCTAACAGAAGGCAGAGCTTGAACCCAAGGAGCAAAGCCCTCTTGCTGTGAAATGCTTTCCAGAGTTTAATTTCACATGTAGGACCAGTAGCAGTCACAGCAGGAAGGTGGAATGAGTCATGTGAGGATGTTGGGAACTGGGATGAGAAAGCATTGCAAAAGTACTCCTAACATAAATTGCTTATCACTCTGCACTTTGTTCTTCAAACAGAGATGATTTTGACACTGTATCCTTTTTCAGGGAAAGAGGAAAGCCAGGAGGGTGCTAGACTGAAAGCTAATCCCAGCAGTACTCTTACCATCCTGAAAGGCAGCACAATTGTTTCGCAGGCAATGCCGTAAGAGAAGATAAAATCAAAAAAAATTACAGATTTAGAAAGTGAGACTGCCTATTTGTTGCCCTGTTACTGTATGGACAGACTAATTTCATAAAGGATGAAAGAGAAAACAATGTAATTCTGGCTTGACAGAGTTCTTATCTGCTTTCAGACTCCTTTAGACTATTTTACTTGACAAAGTGTGAGGCAAAGGATGTTCACATATCCTGGTAGTTACAGAAACTAAGGAAGCCTGCATCCAGTTTATCTCCACCTTGGTACTCCCTTATCAGTTATATCACTGCCAGTTCAACTGAGATAAAGAAAGCCTTCTTCTGAAGGAAGAAGGGATTTTGCCCATTTTAGGGCAAGAGTACACATCCTCAAATCAGTTTATACTGGCTGCCGTTTTGCAGGGCCTTTTACTCCTGCCCAAGTGACTCTACTTCACCAACCCTGTAGGAAAAAAGAAATTAAAGAAATTGGTATTCTTCCCATCACATTTCTCTGGATTGGATGGTTGAAATGATGCCTTTGGGAAATAGCAGAATAGTCATGCTTAGGAAATAGGTACAAGGATCAATTCCAGCTTTTTTTTTTTTTTTTGTGCATGTCCCTACCAATAGATTTTGCGATAACCTTTTTTTCTTGCTCTATTTTTTTCCTGTTTGTGGGTAGATGAAAATGTAGACAACAGTATGTTTCCTAAAAAATGCCTGTTTTAAACAACGCCCTATGCTGATTCACAAATCAAAGTCCAACATTCCTCTCCTGTCCCATCTCAGCACAGATCCTGACACTTGTATACCATAGTATCAGATTTACATCTTCAGGGAAAGGGAAAGTGATTTTCTTACTGATGTGATAGGTAATTCATCCTCTTGTGAATCAGTGAAATCAGGGCAATCCAATCTATACTGGCAAAGCTTATCCTGCTCCTTCGATAAGGTGTTTTCCTTGTCTGCCATTGCTGCATCCTGTGAAGCAATTATGCTTGGCCAAAATCTTCCCTGATTCAAAGTAAACAGCATATTGCCAAACTTTGGGAAATATGGAGGTGTCTCATTGAGGTGGAGGTCAGTCATTTCACTTTGCATATGTGAGAATAGTCCAGTCTTTTGTTCCTCTGCCAGAGAGCAAGTGACAGTGGCAGGAGCAGTGCAAAAACTCAAGGGCTTTTTCTCCCCCTCTCAACCCCAGTCGCAGTCATCCACCCCAGGACAAAATGGGGTAGAGACATTCCTGCCATGATTCAGTGACATTTTACACCAGTCTGCACTGGGATGCGTGGATTGCCTCCATGGGGACCTGAGAATTGAGGCCAACAGAAAGCCCTTGGCAAATGTGTACAAATAGACCCAGTCCTGGCCCCGAGATATACAAGCAATCAAGACTTCTATGACATTTGGCTTTTTCATTTAGTTTGAGTATTTCAAAATGGGTGCCACAAACCTGTTTTCCCTGATGCCTTTTCCACTGTGGCACAGGAGTAGTAGCCTAGTGTCATTTCCCTTTGCTTTTCCTGTCCACAAGTTCCTGAAGAACTGAGCAAAGCCAGAATTTTGCCTGGCTGGCTTGGGGCTGAGCAAGTCACTTGCTTGGGGAATGTGACTGTCACACGTGAGGACTTTCTGCTTTCACAAATCACAGACAATGAAGAAGAGCAGATCACTGGTACAGTGCTCCATGGCAGCCTGGGGAATCCAGAGATGGAGAAATAAAGGTATATGGATCTCTTATTCAGAGCAGATTGAAAAAACAATGTTGGAAAATGGGTCTGTATTTATAGTCATAATACAGAACACAAGGATCACTTCATTCAGCAGCTGGAGACACAGGAACATCCATATCATAGATTTAGGTTTGCTTATTGTGCTTTTAGTATGGGCCTTGGCTTATTAACTTCTGGCATACATATGTGAGCCAAACAGACTCTGCTTCCTAAATTATAGTCAATGGAAGGAAAGAGGCACTTCCAAGGCATTGTTCACCTTATCTATTGTAAAAGACTTCTGAGGCTGAGACAAATTGAACTTATAGTGTCTTTCACCTGCAGTAATTGTTCTCTAATCCTTACAAGGTAAAGCTTATCACAGACCCATAGTGAACCTCCAATAAATACAATCTGCTAGAAGTATCCCAGTAAAGGTAATTTTTTACTTCATTAGACAGCTTCTTTCACTAAGCAGCACCTTCTATATTATCCCTTGAACATCATTTATCCCACACCACAAATTAGCACTAAAGGAGCCTGCTGGCAGGGTCATGTGTCTATAAATGAGATTCACACTCGGATATCCTGCCCAAACCCCCATCTGCGTTGCTATCACTGTCCAGAGGCACTGCAGGGGCAGTGAACTCTGCCTACCAAAGTCCCTAAATGTGCTTGTCCATCAGCTTGCCACCCCATCCCACTCCAAAGTCTGAGTTGTCACATATCTGTGTTTCAGGAAGCTGAGAAGGCATTACAGCCCATCTTCTCCTGCTAGCACAGGATGATCCCAGGAGCTCCAAATGCTCCTGGGATCACATGCACCTTAGGAGGGCTCCTTTGAAGAGGGAACAGTGGGGACCCTGCACAGTGCCTGGGCAACCTGCCTTTCCTAGTCCAGCTGCCAGCAGATCAGAGGATCCCAGGAGCAGCGATACCGGCGTGGCACGTCCCGGGGTGGCAGAGACACCACCACTCTGCATTGTAAATGCATTGAGGAAAGATGGGTACTGAGGGAGTCAGGTGGGAGCTTCATGCTAAAACACACAGGACCTGGCAGGTCTGAGGACTGCAGCTGATGGTTTCAGGGAGGGGTTGTGTTTAGCAATTCTGAGCTGGAAGGACAGGTTAGTCATGCACATGGCCTAAAGCAAGGAAGGCAAAGAAATGAAAGCTGGGGAATCCCAAAGAGATGAGAGGTGCAGCTATACACACTCCAGTAAAGAAAACCCCAAACTTCATTTTGGGAAGGGCAGCTTGCTCTAGTATAAGAGGAAGCACACAACTTTGAGTGCTTGTCCAAGTGAGCATCTGTGAATGGCGTGTTTGCATTCTTCCCCATATTAACAGTGGACATGTTTTTGTCTTCTGCTTAACCAGGTGAGCAGCTACTTACATCTGATACAGCCTGATGCAGGGGTGAGCTTGGCTGTGGCAAACAGCCTTTGCTCTGTTACTCTCAATGCCCTTGTATTTGTGCATGTGTGTATGAGGCACATCCCCCAGACTTTTGTCCTGAAAGGTTAGAGGTGATGGCTCACAAACAGAGCAGATTGAAATTGTACCTATTATTTATCTTCTTAGTGCATGGGGTGCAGTTCCATGGAAAGCTTGAAGGTTACTGGCAATCTGCTGGTCCAAACCACTCCTCTAGGAGTCTTCTCTAGGTGATCATCGGAGAAATTATCATTTGTGCAAGAGAAAAAGCAAGACTATCACCACCCAAGTGGTGTGAAATGAGGCAAACTCAACAAAGTCAAAGCAGAGCTCTGTCTCTAACCTATGCCTAGTCATGTAAGTTAATCTTAACTTCCACTACATATGTACAAACAAGGGGGTGGCACTGCCACCTGTGGTACTCTTTTGGGTGCCTTCTCTTACCCATAACTGCACACAAGACTGTCTCAGATCAAGAAATTGCTGATTGTGCCTTGGAGTAACTGAGACACACTCTGACACGAGGTAGTAAATACTAGTCAGCTCATACACAATAGTATGTTGTTTAGGAAAAACTTACTTGTCAGCCTACATCACTACATTGTAGCAAAGTTTCGGTTTCTGCACTCTAGGTATGACAAGAGGAGGTTGAGAGTTTGGGCTGGTTCTGTACTAAAAGATCTGTCCTACTCATGCAGAAACACTAACCAAACCACAGAGGATCGGGAAAATCAACTACAGGCTCCCTGAATTTCTATATGAAGCAATCACAGTTACACAACTCATAATTGAGTTTACTGCACTTAACTCTCTGCTCTTTATTACAGTGTTGACTAATGAAGTCTTACTTTAGAATAAAACCCCACTTCTGGTAACATTGTGGTGTTAATATTCATTGTCTGTGTGTTGTGTTTGTGCCAGTGCTGAAGAGCAGATGTTACGAGTGAAATCTGAAGAGTTTATTATAAGCAAAAATAATTAGCTTCCTCTTCTCTAGGACAAGTCTGTTGTCCACCAGACTAATTAGAACTCCAGTCAGTCTTGTGTCATGTTGCAACTAAATCTCTGAAATGTTATTTTTTAAGGTTCAAAGGCTTGACAGTGAGGCAACTCATCTGGATATCATAGGAAAAGGCTGACTACTTTCATTTATCTCTGTATCACCTTATTAACTGAAGTGTCAGCTAAGAGGCTTCTATAATTATTTTTGTGCTTGTTTCTGTTATATAATTGTAACAAAATTTCTTTTTATTTCTGTAGGGTCTACAAGTTCCTGCATGTGTAGGAAGAAAAAAAAAAAATAAATCCTGGGAAATTCAAAGGTGAAGTCAAAAGCAGCAAAGGCAGATAGAGTCCACTTTGGGAAAGATGTTAATCAATTCTAGAGCCATCAAGTAGACCAATGAGAATGATCTGTGAAGGGACAGGGTAACCTTCTTCAAGCACATGAAAGATTGCTCCAAACAAAGGAATTAATCTTCCCTCCAGTATTTGTGTTAGATAGGACAGGAATTAACCTGCAGCAGTGAAGATTTCACTGAGACATGAGGAAAAAGCTCTCTAATTGCAAGGACAGTGAGGCAGTGCAATAGACTCTAAAAAGACAGCAGATAATCATTTCTTCGAGGAAGTTAGACATTTGCCATCACTATGCATGCTGCTGTGGGATAAGATTAGATGACCCTTCAAGATTCCCTCTGCTTTGTGACTGTATGGGATAGCTGGGCAGGCTGTCAAGGCAGAGAAGTAGGCATATCCTGAGACAGGTGAGGGTCAGAACAACAGCAGAGCTGTCTGGGGTCACTAGGACAGGCACTGGAAGGAGGCTTAGTCACGACATGTCAGGAGAGGAGCTGCTTTAGGACCAGATTTGGGACTTGTGGGGGTCTAAAATGCAGTTTTAAAGAATTGATGTTGTGAAAGAATTTGAGTCCACATGCAGTGTTCAAAAAGCGTATCTGACTATGGTGCCATGCAAACAAAAAAAGGAAGATAGTCACTGCCAGAGAAGGGTCCACATACAAATTTGTCAGCATCAGCATGTTGAGGCCAATCAGCTTCACACAAAGCTTTATCTGCAAAGCACAATGATTAGTGGATAATGGTGCATTATTTTTCTAAGCAGGTTCCTGCTCACCACAGTTCACAAGTAAAAACTCAGCCTAAAATCCTGAGGGTAGGACCTGTCATTGCAAGATGCGCTGTACTATGTGTGAAGGAGGGGAGTGGGGTCAGGCAACCAGATATTTTGAGGTGTAGCCCTCTCTCGAGAGAGCTGCCAGGTGCTAGACTGAAACATCACCATATCTTTTACTATATCTGCTCAGAAAGGCAAGCCAAAAGTTCTGGGATCAGTTCATATGAATCTCTCCACAGGTCTCTGTTGTGCAATGCTGGTTTCTGTTCCTCTTCTTGCAATAATAAGCTGCAACTGCTGCTTCAGGGATTCTACAAAGGATGCAGCTTATGTAATATCCATTTAGAAATGACAAAGCTTTCTTTTTTAGGCCTTTCATGTAGTAGTCCACCCACATGCAGGCGGTGCACACAAATGACGTATCACCCGGGGGCCAAGACTTGCTGCAGAAATTGATAGTAAGCTGTTGTTATTCTAATTATGTGTCTGTCTTCCTTAATTAAAGCTATGCCACAGGTCATTTACCCTGGTGCAGAGTCCATGAACATTAATCCTGGCAGTGTTTTGGAATCAGAGAGTTCTCATTAGCATAGGATTGGCTGTGAGGGAAGTATAATCATCTGAAACCCTTTACAAAGGAATTTAAATTAGCATCCATGCCTCCCATGTACTATTGACATAGTGAATTATTTTACTGGCTAGAAATGAAAATGAGCACGGAGCAACGGCTCTCATAACTGCAGCTCAGGCTGCACTGTGTTTGCAGTGGGGATTTGTGTGTGTGTGTGTGTTTCTACAACCAGAAACTCCTATTGTCATCTCTGATGGCTCACCAGCTCTTGAAGCTCACACTTCTCCCCGTGCAAAGCACTGCAATCTGTTTACACTGAAGTAATAACTGAGAACATAAAATATGTAAAAGAATGCCTTATTAATCTTGGTGTTCTTCACTCAGAAGCATGGAGCCCCATATTAGGAGTGGATTTAGGTTTGAGAGTGGCTTCTGAACCACATTGTAACAACAGGAATGATTCTTCAACTTGTCTAATCAAGCAATGTTCACACTTTTTTTGGTCACAAATCACGCTTCAATACAGATCTTTAGTTTTGCAAAGATTGCAACAGGACCCAGGTAGAGAAAAAGAAAAAGAGGGCTGCTTTTCATCAAGCATTGATTCCACAGATCAGCAAGAACATCACCCACAGCTAATCAAAAGCCATCCCTCCAAGGAGACAAGCAAGCAGTCATTGTCCATGCTAGAGCTGGAGAGGGATGCCACACCCAGGGAGAGAAGCCAGAAGTTCTGACTGCTGGTCCCCTACTCCATCTATCCCACACAATCCCTTTTGCATTATGTGATTATAGCATGGTAGAAATAATAGATGCACTTCTACAATAGGAATTGTTCTTCTAGAGAGTAAAGTTCTTTACTTGGAATAATTACTTCCCTGGCACACTTCCCATCCTGCTCAAAAGCCAAGCAATGGCCATGGCTAAGAGCCAACTATGGCCAACAGTACTGTAGCTATAATTTTGGAAATCCATTTTCAAAACACAGAATTATGCTACTTATAGTGAAGTATAGCCAGGACATTGAGCTGTGATATAAAACATTATAATATCTCACTGGCATATGTTAAATGCTGTATTATTGTACATGGACATAGTCTCAGAGTAGTTCTTACAGTGAAAAAAAGATAGGAAGTGGCAGGATAAGTCCCGTTTTCCTCAAAGTTAAAGTTTTAAGGTGTGACACTTCTGGCAATATTTACTGGAAGGAAAAAAACCACCCTAAAAATAGGAAATAGTGCATTAAAAACGAGCAAAACCACCTACTGCTCTTAAGGGCTGCATTTAGACAGTGGTAAATCAGTCTGGAATAAAGCGATTCCATTTCTATTTAATTTATGCTATGATATTGATACGATCACCAGTAGCACAGTATCCAAGTAGTTCACAACACAGAGGTGCTATCCAACATCACAAGTTAACAGATGAAGAAATTAAAGTCCAAATTCTCAAAGCTATTAAAGTTTACAGATAAGATATCTTGACAAAGTGAGTTGCCCTATGGTCCGTCAGGAGATCAAGTTCAGGTTTCTCACTCCCTCAGCAGCACTCACATAACTGGCTCAAGGTTTGCTTTCTGTGGGATGGTTTTGCTTTTGTTACAACATAAAATAATTTTAACCAAGACCATATGGTGTTATTGAGTCCTATTCTGTGAATTTAAGAACTGTTCAATCTCACTTGCACGTTTAGGAAAGTAACATGTATTTTTGTGAATGTTCAAAGTGGTCTTGTGTGTGTGTGTGCTTGTTAACAACACACAACTGATTGATTTTCCCAGGCATATCTCTGCTTTTAGCAGCCATTTGCTCCAGTCATCATCACAGGGTAATTTGAAACCAGCCTACTGCCATCAGAATTATTTGATCTTCAGGGTGAGAGGACCATGATGGTTGTGGGCACTTCCACAGAGAATCTGAATGTCACAACAGAAAGCAGGGAACTGAAGAAGAGGCTCCTTACTCAAACAGAGGTTCAATGTTCTGAGGCATTTAATTTTTTCTCTGTGTTTTGCAAGAGGTAAAAAAAAGTTGGAACATCAGTTAACAAAAATGAAGACAGGGCCATAGAGCAGTTTTGGGAAGGAAAAATTCAAACTACTGTCTACAATCAAACCTCAACTGCTGTCTACAAGCAAACTTTTGCTCCTGATGAGATATCTAAAATGTTTGGGGTGCACAGGCAGCAGTTTCTGGTTTTATTCTATGGCATTAATGAATGTGGCAAAGTTGGGGCAGCAGAACCTTTGACAAAGGTGATCAGCTAAATCAATCAGACATGCATAAGTACATAGGGCAAGATGTGATTAATAATATGGGGCTCAGAGAGGTGGTGAGTGTCACTGCAAGTGCAATCCCTGTCATCCTTGAGAGGCCACAGTAATCAGTCAAGATTCCCAATGATGAAAAAAGGCAAAAGTCACAAATGTGTTCTTGAAGAAAACCAAGAAGGAGGAGCCTTCTTGAGGAGGAGAGACCTTCTTGAGGAGGAGAGACCTTCTTGAGAGGTGAGACCTTCTTGAGAGGTGAGACCTTCTTGAGAGGTGAGACCTTCTGCCCCACAAGCCAATGCCTCTCACCATTCAGTCCCTGTGAAGGCCATAGAGAACATTTCCAGGCACACAAAGGACAATAGGGTGATTTGAATCAGCAAGCATGGATTTTCTGAGGACAGATCATGTCTCACTTACCCAGTATTCCTTTATGATCAGATGATCAGCTCAGGGGACAATGGGAGAAGAGATGATGTTGATTTTGAAAAATCTTGGACTCAATCTCCAAAAGTTAGTTCCAGCTAGTTGTTCAGGCACTGACTGTGTAAGTGGACAGTAATTTGGAGTAAAACTTGGCTGGACCTTTAGGTTCAAAGGCCTGCTAGGAGCAGCATGAAATATGGGTTGCATCCAGGTCATGGAGCAACGGTGCCCATCTGTTCAATGTCTTCATCCATGACCTAAATGATAGGACAGAACTCATTCTCAGCAAATTCATGGATGATACCAAATTAGAGAGAACAGTTGATAAGCTGGAGATTTGGAATATGGTTTGGAAGGAAAGCAGCAGGCTGTGAACTGTTTGAGAAGGAAGCTGTTTGAGATACGAGCTGACAAAAACCATGAACTTCACAAAAGTCAAAGTGCTGCATCTGGGACACAGTCGTTCCATGCCCCAGTATGGGCTGGGTTGTCAGCAGGATAGAAAGCAGCTTTGCAGGGAAGGACTGGGGTGATACCATGGAGAGCATGTTTAATATGAGCCAACAGTGTGCCATTTCTTCAAAGAGGGATGGCCACATACTGGGATCTGTCAACAAAAGCACAGCCAGCCGGTCAGCTGCACTAACCTTTGCGCACACACTGGTGAAACTACACCTACAGTAATATCTCCAGTTTGGGATATACAAGGGGGAGCCCAGAGGAAGGCAGTCAAGGTGGTCAGGGGGCTGGAGCACTCAGCATATGAGAAAAGGCTGAGATTTGTTGAGGGGAAATTTCTGCTACAGTTGACTACAACTACTTGAAGAGAAAGGTATAGAAAAAGGTATAGAGCTTCCTTCTCAAAGCTGCACAATACTAGGAAGAAGATGTTGCAACGTGCTAGTTCTGGTTATGTGTCAGGAAAAAAAGATAATTCTGCAGGTGGTAAAATATTGGCATAGAGCCCCAGAGGAGCTGTGTCCAAAGGTATCACATTTGGAGATACTCAGAACTTGACTGGACACAGCTCTGAGCAAGCTGGTGAAGCTTGGTGCTGCTTTGAGAAACAGGCAGGACTAGATGACCTGGTGAGGTCACTTTCAGCTGAAATTATCATGATTTTGCAATTCTAGATGAGTACAATGACTTGCATTTGTATTTTGAAAAGATAGCAAGTCCTAACCTGAAAATTTAAGACAGAAAAGCCATTTATGCTTTTACAGCTGGGTTTCAGCCACAGTGACAAAAATGAGCTCTTCCTCCCCTCTCAAATTGCCTTCTCAGTTGTGATATCTGTAAGAAAAAATGACTGCACAGAAATCAGAAATAACCAAGTTTTACTTTATTAACATAACACCCCTGCCAAAAAAGCAGATGATCATTTCAGTGCGTTTTATTAGATATGCTGTCTAGGCGCTCATCAATTTGCATCACTTGTCATTACCTCCTGGGAGGGTCCTCAGGACACGTCCAACTTTTTCATGAAGTGCTGGCATAGTCCCTAATACAGCCTCAAATGGCCCCTCCAGTGATCATAGAAACACAAATGCAAAGATATCCTAAAAAAACACAGTACACACAAAGGGCTTTTACTGTCCCAAGTAATTTTGGACAGACAGCTAGGTCATTCCCTTGCCCTCTATTTTTATCTGTGAAGAAGCCCTTAAAATGCAGACTACAAGGTCAGAAGGGATGGACATAATTCCCAGAGAGCTGCTTGGTTGTGGGAGGTGAGTCCACAGTCTCCCTGTAGAGAGCTGGAACATGAGGAGGGCAGGGAGCCTTGGGGTGACCATAGCTGGCTGTCCCTCCCCAACTCTTGCACTGGGATCCAAGTAAAGTGAAACTTTTGCAGCCAGATGCTGTTGTCATACCTGCAGCACAGCACTCAACAGTGTTGGTCCTTGTGTTATTATGGCTCAGACTACTCAGGGAAAAAGGCAGCTGTTCCCCTAAAAGAGGTGTTGTGGGGCTGCATCTGTGCTGCTCAGCAGATCCTTTTGACTTTTCTTTCCCTGCCTTCACTCTCCACCCAGCAATTCACAGCAGATGAGTGCTGTTGATAGGCACGGCACTGTTTCAGAGACAGTGTGATGCATCATAGGGGGATGTCCCCACTCAGATCAGTTCAAGGCTGATCAAAAGTTAGACAAGGCTGCATTTGGCTTTTCTGACAGTGGACCGCAGCTGGGTCTGTTTCTGCCACAGAAAGGGGAGGTAGGGGATGGCTGCTCCTTCATGCTCCATGGGGAATGAAGGGCCATGGGAGGAGAGGCTGCCTCTTCTTCCAGCTGCAAACACAGCCCTCATCACTTCAGCCTTGGCCTTGGCTGCCGTGGGCCACCTGGCTCTGCAACCTGGACAAAGCGGTGATGGGACATTTTGCAGGGCCCTCAGCAGCTGCTTTGTTTACCTGTGCTTTGTTTACTGTGGAAGAAAATGCCTGGGACCAAGGCAAGCATCCAAACCCAAGCTGACACAGCTCATTTAGGCTTGGCAGGGAGTAGCTCTTCTGGATTCAAAGCCAGTGAAATGATGGCACTGGCAAAAGAACATTTTGCTGCCTGTATTTCTTTAGAAAAGCTTTGTTTGTTGTGCTACCAGTCTTGGGAAAAGGGCCTTTGAGAGAAGAAGGGCAGAACTACAAGAATTTGACTCTGATCTTGAGAAGAGAGGGAAAGCAGGCAACATTCTATTTGTGTGGGTTTGTTTGGGTTTTTTCTTAAGACACAAAAGACAGAGGAAACAACGGACATTATTATACAGCAGGGATGCACAGACATGGACTCCCAAACATGTCCATGGGGTGTCCTTTCAGCTCTTTACTTCTGGGGCCAGCCTGGCCAGGTCTACCTTGAACTTGCTGAAGCAGAGAGCAAAGACAATAAAAACATTGCAATTGCACTTCATGCAAGGTCCACACAGATAACACAGGGATACTGACTTCAGTGGGATTGAGGTACCTCTGTAATTTTGGGAAACTGGACTTGAGGGTCTCCCCAGAGGCTGAGACACTCGTCCAGGTATGGTGTCTGACTTTGGGCTCTTGATTACTGGCTCTGTGTCTGTGTGTGTGTCTGTGTGTGTGTGTGTGTGTGTGTGTGTGTGTGAGATATATTAAGTCATCTGACAAACAAAAACTAAACATTCCACAGGCTGTCAACCACAGAAGCATCTTCTCTACATGTATGTAAACTAAACCAGTTTCATTACCAAAATGCTGGCAAACCCTCTGTCTTGCTTCAAGCTCTCAGAGTCCTTTGTTTCCAAATGCACTAGTGGTGAGCAAACACATCAGGCTGCAGGAGCAAGCCTGATCTCCAAAATGGCAAAAAATCATGTCCAAATGACTACTCCAAAACACACAGATAAATAAAGACAGAAATTTCAGTCCTGGGCTGGGAAAGATGAACAAGGGAAGTGACCCTGCTGGGAAAAGCAGACAGACTGGCCACACAGAAATTGGAAATGTAGGAGACTCCCAGTTCCTGAAGCAGGACTCACATATCATGACCAGGGTGGGATGGTAGAGCACCCCTGAAGTCATTCTTGTCACCTCAGTCTCCTCCAGAAAGGAGATGTGGCATCCTGCATGTGTCTGCAGTCTGCATGGTGTGGAGGCTGGGACTCGTGGCAGAGCTTCCTACGTAGCCCCAGGGAGCCCCACATCAGCCACAGCAGTGCTCAAATAAGGACTGGGAGAGCTACTGGGATGATGTGCGGTCAAAACCTGAAGGAACTGAATTAACGGGAAGTGCAGAACCGATTTCTGTTTGACAGGATTTGAAACGTTTCTTTTTTTTTTTTCCTCTTTATTTTTATATCCTCCTTAAGACTTATCAAATTGGCTTAAAAATAACAGCTAATCATTAAATATCCAGATTTCCAGATTATTTTCAGAAAGTGAAAATAGACATGATTTGGATATTGACCTGTATAACACTATTTGCTAGAAACATTGTTCATAGCATGGCAAACACAAACACTGGATTAATTTAAACTTGAAAAATTTTCCTGCTAAGTTTTATTTAAAAAAAAAGAAAAACAAAGAAAAACACTGGTCGAACTTATAATATTGCATCATTTGAGCATCTGGAAGCACAAATGCAATCTCAAAACCAAAAGCAATATAGGAGGGGAAAACCAAGCCGAACAAATCCTTCCTACCAATCCAAACGCTGTAAATGATGAAAAACTCCTTGCTGTGTTTGGATGCAACCCTGGATGGTTTAACAGCATTTTGAGTTACCAACTCACCCTTCACAGAAACCCGTGATGCAAGCGCTGGTGTTTGACAGACTTGTGCGGGTAACCCCGAGATTTGGGAGCTGAGATTACGCAGAAACGCTCTCTTTTGGAAGCGCCTGTGCCCGGCCGAGGCAGAGGGGCACCTTCCTCCCTGTGAGAGCAGCCCTGCGGCCGTTCCCGGCGGGTCGCGGCGCGGATCCCGGGCGGTCGCGCCCCGCGTGTCCGGGCGGACGGTGCCGCTGCGCGGTGCGGCGCCGGCACTGCAGGCTCCTCCGGGCCCGCACAAAGGCAAGGGCGAAGAAAGGCTGGGGGCAGTGACAGGTGCGAGCTCGGGCCGGCAGCTCCAGCGCCGCCGGGCTCCAAGGCTGATTCTGACCTCAGTCGCCCAAGCTGCCCAGAGCTGGCCAGCCGGGAGCGGGCTTCGTGTCCTAAAACACGGGCTCAGCGTGATGGGGCTTAAGCTCAGCCTAAAAGGATTCGTTGTGGGAACCAAGGAGTCAACAAAAAAATACTCTCCTAAGCAGTGAAGACCCCATGTTACAGAGAATACAGATTGGCTAAGAACCAAGTGAAATTAAGGGAAAATTCCTAAATTCCTCCTTGTTTTTTGGTTTGTGGGGTTTTTTTGTTTGTTTTTTTTTGTTGTTTTCTTTGTTTGGGGTTCTTTTGTTGGTTTTTTGGTTTGTTCTTTTCTTTTCTTTTTATTATTTTTTTTTTTAATCTTTCCAGATCACACAAGGATTCAGGATGAGGATGTTTATATGTTTTGTAAGTCAGGGACTTGCAGACCCTTGTGTTGTGCTGCAGCTGCTATTTGCAGTGGATACTTGAAGAGGCATTTCAGTAAGAGACCAAGAGGAGCCAGAAACAGGAAAATGAAGTTCAAGGCCCTGCTCCCAGCCTGCCTAGAGGATTGGGACAGACAGCCCCTCTCCAGCCCCTAGTGTCTCCTACCTGCCTCTGTTTTGCCCCTCTGCTGTTCCTGACACAGTGAAACAGTGCCCAGCACAGAGGGACATCCATCGAGGAGCTGCCATCACGCAGATGACATCAGAATAAGGCTAACAGATGGCAGGTCTGGAGAGGAGCCGCTGCCACCAATGCAGGCTGGCAGGCAAACATTCCTGCTCTGGCAGCTGGAACAACGGTAGCGCAAATGAAACATGAACAATTTCCTCCCCGCCAGCAAAGAAAATAGCTCCAGGGAGAACCCAGGGAGAATAATTGTCAGCCTCCTCTAGGTATCATGGGAACACAGGCCATTCAGCAATCCCCTAGTAAACAACTGCATCTTATTTTTAATACAGAATAAAACCCCAAGAATCTAAGAGCTGGTACTGCACAATTGCTGAATTAGCTGCACCAGTGCCCCGCTCCTTCTGACCTTTCACTGAAAATCATTGAAGTGAGGCCTGCAGGAGTTCTACTGTATCCAAAATGGGCTCCTAGCAGAGGGTGAATCTCCTGTCACAGAAGGATGCAGATAGGACAAATACTTAACATTCTTCTTGCTCCTGTCTTTGAAGAAGATGCTGGTCATTAGACCAGTGAAATTCCTCCTCCTCTTGGGAGTCAGCCAGGTCTCTCTGTCTTCAGATGCCATTTTTTTAAAAATTATTTTTTTTTCCTTTAGTCATGGTTAAAATATGCTGCAGCCTTACAGCATGTACTGCAAGCTAGCTGGTGTGGCACCAGAAACTTTCAGTAGCAGCAAGCAGGGACAGGGTTGATGCTGGCATTCACAATGAGCATGGCTTATCTTAACTGATATTCAAAGAGTTACAACAATGCAGAAATCCTGTAAGCCTCAATAAGGTCAAAATCCTGTAAATACTTGCTGGTAATTCACAATAATATACTGGTGCTATTTGGCTCAATGGGACTACTCCTCACAGAGGGAACTGTGTCAGACTACCAGAATATCTGCACTCAGGCTTTCCAGCTGCAGTTAGTTATGGATACAAAGGGAATAATAAAATAATAAGATAGACATACCTCCCTGATGTATTTCCCCAGTTTCCAGTAACTTCCTATGCCACTGGCACAGTACCTGACTTTTGGACTCCTGTTATAGGGAATTCTTCACATTTCTTGTCATCCCAGCAGGTACCAGGATTCCCTCCAAACAGGGATCTCAACTATGATCATTTTATGCCATGGGCTCCACTTATATTTGCAGATTATCCTGTTTAAGAGATTTCTCTGAAATAAAGGACTTGTCTAAGGATAATGCAGTATATATATGCCTACTAGCTTTTCTTATTTGCAGGAACCCACTCAGCAACGTACCACTGGCTCTGGTATAAGAAAACTGATGAATACAAAACTGCCATGAACACACATTGTAATGAGCCCAGCTGCTGTTTAAAAGAGTAAAATGGCAAGTTATTTCTATATCCAGGGCTTGGAGAACAATCACTCTTCATACCCTGCAGCCTGGCACAGGCACAGACCAAGAAAAGATAACGAGAGGCCTGCTCAGTCCTTATCACAATTTTTCTTTTGCTTTCTTTTCCTTTGTCCTCACTCCCCCTTGCCTTCACTGGTAAAACCCTGCTCTCATTTCCTCAGACATGGATGCAGCAGAAATAATGTGGGTAGGAAGCATGTTTTCCTCTGCTAGATTGCTGGCACCCAGGAGCCCACTCCAAAATTAATTCTCCAGCCGGTATCTCTCATCCAGCCTCAGGAGTGGAAAAAGCCACAGAGACAGACATGAATCACAGGTGATGCCCCTAAACCTTTTTTTAATCCTCCCTTCAATCTGATTCAAGGGGGGAGCAAAAAACCCCAGCACATTCCTGTAGTGGCAAATAATAACTAGAAAGCCTCTGGCATTTCTCAGAGAAAGACCTGAATATATTTTGCCAGGACGGTTGGTTGAACACCACTGCAGCTCCACAACCCTTCATTTCTGTACACAAAGCCCTGAAACTGTTAAGGTCTTCGGAGAGAACGAAGAGGTAGGAAATGGGGGGGTCTGGCTTATGATGTGAGCAGCAGCCAGGCTGCCCAGGACTTTGGCACATCTCCTCCCTGTGATGGGGAGGATTTGGTTTCCATAGCAGCAACGGCGTGATTTCCCCCACTCTTCCTCTCCAGGACTTGTATTCCACAAATACATGGGAGTGATATTTCCCCCCAAGGCTTTCATTTTCCTGCTGCACGGTTTTGTCGTGCTCCAGCAGGTCTGCCTTCTTCTGGCTTTTTCTGCCTTTTCCTGCTTTTTTCTGACACTGGTTTGGGGAGCGAGGGGGGGCCATGGGGATGCCGTGCAAGCATCACTGTCGCCTCCCTCTCCCTCTTAATGCCACTCCACAAAAGATGCAGTGTTCCCTGTCCCCAACTGACTCATCTTCGCTGAGGTCCCCCTTTTCCTTGCCTGTCTCCAGTGATCAGCTCATGCATGCCTGCCTTTCCATAACAGAGCAGAGCTGTGTGCAAGTGCCAGGCGCCCGGACAAAGCTCGAGTGCTGCCTGCAGAGGAAATGTCAATACAGGAACACCAGGCTATTTACAAAACCCCTCTTTATCGTGTGACAGAGATGCACGTATCTCTAAAACAGTCATACCTGCTGTTTTGATTTTACCCACATGAAGCATACGAAGACTCTTGTTTCTCCTGATGAGGAGGACTTTTTTTTTCAGTACAAAAGGGAGGAAAACATGCTCAGAAATAGGATGGCATAACTGCAAACCACACCAAGTATTCTGGGGACTCGTAGGAGGTTCTGAAAAGCAAAGCCAATTCATTTTTTTTGCAGCTGATCTGCCTTCAAAACAAGTGCTCCTTTAGTTGTACACATTTGACATTTTTTTGCTTCAGGAGCAAGGAACTTAGCTGTGTTCTTATTAGTACCACAAAATGTTTTCTTCTTCAGTGTGGAGTCAATTCAGAGGAGAGACCAAATTCTCTCTGATTTTAGCAGGCTTCCCAAGATATGGGTGCATTGTATGTTGTGCATGTGTGCCAGCATTTCCTGTGCTCTGGAACATCCCAACCCACATATCCAGGGCAAATGCACACCAGGGAGCCCTACTGGCAGCTGGGATGGGGGACCTGGGGCTCAGCACTGGGGAGAAGCAATCCCCAGCTTTTACATCACAGCTGGCACTGGTCCTACCAACACAGAGGCTGGCAGGCTGAGCCTGGTTTTGGTGCAGGCTCACCATATAGGGCAAAAATGTTACAGAGCCCAGCACAGCTAGGGCTCTTGACCTCTCATGGAGCTCTCAGCCCATCCACCAGTGGGAAGTGCATGGCTTGGCATCCACCCACACTCAAATACTAGTCAAGACTATTCCCCTTGCTCCTACCAGATTGCTCCCATGCTTTGGGCAAGTTAATGTCTCTTCATCTAGGAGAAAGAGGGTTCACTTATTGGCATAAATATGGTTTTTCACTAGCCAGGTGTTATTTATAGTCACTGATGTTTCTAAGCCCCTTGAAATAAGTGGTTTCATCATTGCTTTATTGCTTTTAATAATATCACTGGACTTATGTGGTGAAAGAGCTCCAAAGACTGCACTCAGGAATCAAGACCTCTTTGTGGAAAGCAATGCTGAGATAAATTTGACCACAAAATTCCCATTAATTTCCCTACATCACTGAATTCTCCAGTCATCTTGGAGGAGCCTTTTGCTGGAGAGCAACATCTGTTCTGGCTCAGAAAGATGGTAGTAAACATCACATCTTATTTAAAACTCTGTGTACAGTTTTGGGAGACATACTGGTACCTCCTAGAAAAAAAAACCAACAAAAAATGGCTTTGCTCCCATGTGCTGACAAAAAATGCCTGTTACTGTCTTTGTTTTGGCAAATGCCAAGTCCCCATTTGTCAGAGTAAGAACAGAGTTTGGATGAAAGGCAGCAAAAGGACTCTGACTCCTCTTGGCAGAGTGTCCCTTGGCTGAGAAAATTGCTTTACCTTTCACAACCACATTGGTAAGAAAGGCCCCTCTAGATGAGCTTCCAGAGCTTACAGATGTAGGTCACAGGTTTAGCATGGGATTTCTTAGGTACACTCTACTTTTTCTTCCACTGCAATTAAATATATCTCTAAATGTGTTTTTTTCAACCAGCACAATGCAGGGTGATCCTGATACACTAGCTATTACTTTATCAGTCAGGTTCACAAATTGACTATGATGCAAATATTTCTTATTCCTGGTTTCCCTTTCTTGCAGAACTGCAACAGGACTAGTGTAGCTATATTCTCATTCAATATGAATAAAAGAGCTTCAAAAACCGTTTTTCAGCATTCAACTCTTATTTGGGTCCTGCAAGTTTCCAAATAAAGTAAAATTTATCATAAAATTTTAAGTAAAAATGAGAACCCTGCTCTAAAACTTCTTTTGTTTGAATAAGACTGGAATAAAACTGCAAATTCCCCAAAGGATGCACCAACACACACAAATTATTAGAACATTTATTTTAGTTTAATTCATACAATAAAAGGATCATTGCAGAGACCTTCAAGATCTATCATGAGATAGAAATAAAAATATTTGGAATACATAAGTGAGAATATGAGTTTCACCAAGCATCTGCTGAAGCCTTCCATGGTTCCCACACCCCATAAAGTTCCTCTGAGGTCAAGCAGCCTGTGAGTTCTGGATCCCCACTGCCCAAACATCTCCACAGAAGATAAAATCTGGTCTTATCTAAATGTCATGTAGGTGCACAAACCTGAGCTAGGTAAACCTTTTGTAGTCAGTGTTGCAACCTGTCAGACCTAGATACCATAGTATGAAAATTAATCACACCCAGCTTTTCTCTCCTGACTATAAAGGAGGTTTTGGCTGACTAAATCAAGTGCAAATATCAGTATTTCATCTGTCTGAAGTCAAAGAGTCACAGAATGATTTAATGTAGTCTGGAGCTCCAAAGCCCTACTCAGAGCAGGGCTGACTTCAAAGTTAGATCTGAAAAGCTGAAGTCCTTGTCTAGCTGAGATTTTAAATTTCCATGGCTGCAGATACCATTGTCTTGTTGAGTAATGACCTCACTGGGAAATAAAAAAACCCAACTTCCATGCAATCAGAACTTCCCTTGACATAACTGCTAACTGCCCCTTTTCCCATCACTATGCAGCATGAGATCCTTTCACTCAGGGTTAGTGTGACTCTGACTTTCTCCATTAAAGAGGGCTATTAGGGTGTGAGCAAATCCCATCCTTCGTTCCCCACTCGCGAGGAAACAATCAGTTGTGTATTCTTTCAAAATGCAGGAAACCCTAAACTGTTTCAGATTGAGGAGTGCATGCTCAAATGCTGGGATTTCCCAGAAAAGTTTTTTTGTCCATCAGAATTTTTTATCCAGCACTAGTGCTGAAGTGGGAAGATTTATGCCAGGCCACTAATTTATTTTCTATTTTGGGTTCATCCTTCCTTTGATAGCTGATCTGGATTTACACCTCTTGGCATAATCTGATGTTGGTACAAACATGCATTTTGCTTTTGGAGGCAAGGCACAAAGGCTGTTCCACAATCCAGGCTATAACTCTTTCCCTGTAGGTCTTTCAATCTATATAAAGCACAGCGTAGCTGAGTACAAAGCAGATAGAAAGAGCACATAGGTCACGACTGCATGACTGTGACTGTGCAATGAATCCTGTGAGTGTACTTTGATTGTAAGTTGCAGTCTGTTTTGATTTTTTACATTTTTTTTTCTTTAGCAGTGACCTCCTTGTTGTTTCAAAGAAAATTAGTAAACAAATCAAACCAATCCAAAATCCATCCTAATCTATTTCTGTTTCTGTTAAGTAACTTTGTATGATAATATAGTAAGTCAGCCCTACAACTTAAATATAAAAAAGCTGATATTCATCAATCTTTATTTTGTTATGGACAGTGTTGACATAAATGCTGACCACAATTAAGAGCTTATTCTGGAGCTGCAATGCTTTTGCTGAAAGCAAATGAATGATGGCATAGCCTCACTTTCAGGAATGTCTTGAATTGCAAAAATAAAAAAATCAGAGGCTTAGTGATTTGTGTCCTTGAGAAAGCCTAGGCAGATCATTTAATAGATTTTTATTTTGCAAAGAAAATAGGAACTGCATAAATATGTAAATGAGCCATCCAAGAATGAGCAAGCAGGAGAAATATTATTGCTATTTGACTGGCTGGCGTGATATATATATATTAACAAAAACATGCTCAGAGTCATACATGGCTCTTGTGTGCATTTTTAAACACAGATGCATAGCTGAAAGTCTGTGCCTATGCATGCAAATAAGTGATAAAAATATGGATGAAAGCATATGCATTCAAATGAGTTGGCACCTCTATTCAAACAGCAGAGAAATCTGTATGTGTCATGATTTCCTCTAATTCCAAGCATCTTTCTTCCTGGACTTGTCTGCATGTTCTCAAGCACAAAACAATCTCTTCTGAGATACTGGAGACCTTCAACTTCATTGCTATTTTTCACATTTTCTGCCAATAATTCTGTGATCATAAATATTTTCCATGTAAGACTTTCATATATTGATCCAACCACCATATTCTTTTGCAAAAGTCTTCATGCTTGTTTTCATTCAGGAGTAATTTCTTTGTTAATCAGTATGGAGTAGAGTTTGGCCTCTTTTAAGGTGTCCCCCTACAGACTGATGAAACCATAGGTTTTCCATGTCCATCTCACAGAGAATCCTTCAAAATCCAGATCTAGTTCCCAGTGTGGTAAGCTTGAACAACCCTGTCATCATCACCACTGGAAAATAGTATCATCTCAGTTTATATCCAATATGATGAAAAAAATTAAAAGTTAATACTAGATAATGGAGAAAGAAGACTGTAATGCACATCATTAAACAAATAACAAGAGAGAGGCCATGGCAGATTGGCTTTTGGCTAAGGATACTCCATCCTCCACCTTTTTTTAATGGGAGATTTTGTGCTTTCTATAAACAAAGCAAATTTTCCACTTCAAATTATCTGGGATTGTTCACTTCAGTATTTAAACACACTCTCTTTGGTAGTGATTTTACAGTTCATATTCTTTTTTTCACAAGTTTTATTCATTTTTTACTGGCACTTATTCTCCTATCATGAGGACTTTGAACTTGTGTCCAGAAAACACACTTTCAGTTTCCAAGCAGCTATACCTGGGGGAAGATAATTCATACTCCTCCAGCCAATGGACTAATCAGATTAATCACAGCTGATCAGAAATTTAAAACACAAACCACAACATCCACAAAACATTTGCTCATGATCAATCCTCAGAGCTGAACATTTAAAATCCTCTCTAACTCAAACCACACCTATGAAATATGCAATCTGCAAACAAAAGTAAAAATGCTACAGCAATTTCAAATTGTTACTTCTGTTCTCTAAAAAATCAATAAGAATTAAAACGCTGCTTCCCACAATGGACACGTCAGGAAGCAGGCAACAGTTCAAATTTTCCTGAGCTGGTTTGTAGAAACTGCACATTCAGAATTTGAGAATTCTGATATCCCTATCCCGTAGAAGAGCATTTGCTTTCACATAGTGGGCCTTCTAACAGCATCCACAGCCAGTCTAAAACTGCGGTAGAGCATTACAGCATCCAAGATAGACGATTATGACTTCTGAGAGGCATGAGGGTCACAAGTTTTTACAGCACAGCTTCGAAACCAACGCTGTCTCCAAAAACTCATGAAAATGTGCTGTTTTTTCATTGTAGATGCTGTGCATTTGGGGTGCTCTGTGACAAATGCAAACGCTGCTGCAGATGCCCCCATAACACATAGTAGGAAAAGCCATGGGATTTCCATTCTTTGGGCATCTCCTAGAAGTCTCCCCTTCTTCCTTCTCAAATTTGAGGCCCTCTGGTACATGTCTCATGGCTCTGAAATTTTGGGATGGTGCTTTCAGGGCCTAGAAGTGTGACACAATGCCTCTGGGTCTGTAGATCTTAAATATCTAGACCCTTCAGATCTTTGTGCATTGTCTGCAGCGTTGCTGAATCTGGTAGTGGCATTTCCCAGAAAGAATAAAACCACCAAAAATTCACAGATTACAAGTTTCTCGTTAATGTTTTCTTATGAGAAGCGTGGAACACATATTAAACTGACCACTCAAAATCTTGAATCTACCACTACCAATTTGGTTGAGCTAGGCAGGATGAAGAATATCAGAAATCTCTATTGCTTCAAAATCAGTCTATTGCTAATGTCTATTGCTCAAGATGCTTGGTAAATTCATACTGCACAAACTGGAGCAAAATATACAGTGCGTAGGATACAAAAAAATCTACCTTGCCCATTCCACGTTTCCATCAGAACCCAAGATAACTGGGTTATTTCTCTTCATGATCTACCTTTTCTCAGCACTGAAGCCTTGTCTGGAGTCTTAGGTGGCTGCCATGTAAGTAAAGAATAGTTTCACAATATTTATCCCCCTTGTCCTCTCTGCCCTTCTAGGACTGATCAGGAGGTCAATCTGCCTTGTCCATTGTGAAATAACTTCTGCCCCAGTAATTAGTACAGCTGAGATTAGAAAAGTTAGCAATTATTCACACAGGAGAGTGCTTGCCCCCTATACTCAAGATGTTCAGATGGGGCCTCATAGCAGCAGGGTGCCTGGACTTCTAAGCAATAAGTTTGGGATTTGTTCCATAACAAACAGAAAAGATTCTTCAAAATTTAGACTCTCATCTCTTGAGCCAAACATACATTATGCCATTTATTCTTACAGCTCACTTCAGAGAAATATTATGATGGAAAATCTTCCAAGTCTGCTGAATTGGGCTGTTAGCCAAGCTGAGTGAAATTTCAAAAAGCAGCTTCTCTTCTATAATTTCAGTCCAGAAATACTGCTGCAGTGGACAAGGGCAGATTTGCCCTTCATTGTGATCATTCTGGCCCCAGCAAGATCCCAGAGTCCTGCATGCAGATAATACATACAGTTACCATCATCTGCCTCCCACAATTAACTGTGTTCCTCTCCCTGCCTGCACAGATTGGAAGCTTGTGAGTGAGTGGTATGCCTGTAGCAGGGCTTGAATCAGGGATGAAGAAAAAGGAGAACTGAGATAAGTCCATAAGAATTCAATACTCCAACCCTTCCAGGTTCTGGGGAAGAATCATGACCACACAAAGAAGAATCAATAGCTTTACAACTGTGGCATAGAGCTGCACACAGGAAGATGCTTGTCAGAACCACCCTCTGTTTGGACAATAAGGTAGGGGGCCATGTTTCCACCTTGATAAATTCTTCTTGCACTAAATCTTTAATAGGCAGGTATAAAAATGTCTTCATCATCATGGTGCTGTCTTTTCCTGCCTCTTGTATCCAAGAGTGTCTCACCACGGATATCTGTTTCAGGCTAGCTGCATCCTAAATGAGATTTTTGTTCCCTGCTTCTGTGTATAACAGCCTCCAAGACTGCTGCAGAGCCAAGGAATGACTGGCTGCTTTTTCAGTCTCAGCTATTGGCTCCATGGAAAGTGGTTCATCATTAGCCTGTGCACTCTTTAACTCACTTGCTAAAAGGAATGCTCCTGTATGCCTCTTTTCTCCTGTAATTTATTGTAGTGGGCAAACAACCTCATTCTTTCCCTCTAGCCTCTGCCCAGTTTGCTAGGGATAAATGAGTACCTACAAAGGCATCCAGTCCTGATGTGAATATAATTCAAGGAATGAATTTTCAGCATCACACAGATGGGTATTTTTTTTTTCCTGCAAAAACTGTGAAATTATTTCCATATTGTTTTAGTTTCCTAGTATCAGCTTTCCAACCTCAGCTACTTAAAAAAGTTTTTGCTTAAGTAATAAAGGCTCTCCTACCATAAATTCTGTGTTAGCCTCAAAAATAAGAACTATTTTTCACTTTCTGGGTTGAGCCTCCTTCATGAAGATTGTTTCTGGGAGCAATGTGATGAATTATGAGTTATAGCTGGGAAGCCTAAAATAAATCCTAATTGAAGTGCAAGAGGTTATGACTCTTTTGGAAAATAGAGAAAAGAGGAAAACCAAGGTCATTCAATTAAGGCTGTTTCAAGCTTTTTTTTTTTTTGTATCAAAAAGCACCACTTTGAATGTCTACCAGAAAAAAAACCAAACAGTCTCTGTACAAAGTTCAAGTGTCACTCTCCTTCTAAAAGAGCATGTAAGTGAAAGCTGATTAACACCTAATGGACATTAATAAGGCAGAATCTGGAAAACTAAGGGCTGAAGGGTCATCTTAGGAAAGATTAATGGAGCTAAATGTTGTATGTAAAACTTAGCTAAACATTTATTGCAGGGAATATAACGATATACAATCTATGAAGGAAATATTTATCGAAGAAATAAGAGGACTGGTTCATGCAGATAAATATACATAGATAGTAAGATAAGCTCTGTGGAAGACAGAGGTCATCATATTTTGAGCATAAATTGAGATTTTAATATTTGTTTTAATTTGCAATGGTACTTCTTCAGTTTTAAAGTTTATTTCAGATTACTCCTAATATTCAAAACAGGAAATAAGAGCCACTCCAAAAGTTGTATTCAGTCATCCTGAAGATGTTGAAACTAGCTTTGTCTAAATCTTTACCCTTACTCCTAAAAGAACATTTTAGTTTCAGCAGTCCAACTTTCCCATTTTGTGGCGCCTGTATTTTCTAACAGACTTTCATGCTAAATAGTAATGTAAATTAATGAAGAGGGATCAGCTGAAGTTTGCACTTCCTAGCCAATATACACACAGTCAGGCCCTTCTTAAGAAGCCATTATTGAAGGAAATTAGAGAAGTATAACTGTACACAGGACAAGACTCTAAAACCCAAACTGTGTCACTCTGATGAATACATCTAGATAAGGAGAGTGTAGGATTATCCTTACCTTCCCCAGTCTCATTAAAAGCAAAAAATTGCTACTAACCTAGCCCCTAAAATTTTAAGTGAATGCAGTGTTGCTCAGAAGATTTTTCTCAAAATATCTTACCATCATGCCACCCCCAATGTCATTTATGTCAGCAACATATAAACAAAAGCTGCAACACAAACATCAATATCAACTCTGCATCTGTGCTTCTGCCCTGGCTAGCATGGAGTTACACGAGCCAGGATGTGTCAGTGCTGAGGGAATCCAGGGATCTAAGGTGCAGGGTAATTGAGGGGACTGAGGAAGATCTAAGTATCAAATACAGCAATAAACATCCACAAACCTAAAGGAGCCTCTCTAAGGAGTTTCTTGATTGACTCACCTTTCATGTCCTGCAGCTTTTTATGGGGATGGTATAAAGAAGAAAGCAGAGAGTCAAAATAAAATCATCTGCATGACCCAGTTTTCTTTAATGATCATTTTATGAAGCATTTACTAAAAGCACATATTAAAACCGACTGAAAGTGTTTGAGTCACTTGTCACAATTTTGTTTTTACAGCTGAGGTTTTTGTGATTCATTCTTGTGCAGGAAAATCAAGCTTGCATATTTCTAAGAAAGATAACCAAAGCGGAACAGAAATGTTTTCCTTTAGCTGCAACATATGCTTCAATATTGCTTTAGGATACAGCTCAGTGCCTCAGAGAAATACTAAGGTATTTATTTCATACAGCTGTTGTTGGAAAAATCACTTTCAATTGAAACATCTATCCAGAACTATGATTCACTGCTTAAAAATATTGCAAAACATTATGCATCTTGAAATATAAACATTGTTTTCAGCCTCCCTTATAAAATGAATGTTCAGTTTTTTGGTAGACTCACCCCTCATTCTTATGCTGCAAACTATTTATTTCAGATATTTAGGCCTTTGCTACATGTAGAAGGGAAAAATCAAAACAAACACAATAGTTAGTTGTTCTGAATTACATTTGCACAAGAAGATAGAAATTTTACCCTTAGATAAAAATTATTGTGAAAAGAACTCTCTTAGTCTAGTCATATATTGATTTTCGTCTCAGATCTCTGTTCAGTTGCAGGAATCAAATAGAAATCCATGCCATGTCCTTGCTCCCATGACTGTCAGAATTCAGGTTGCCCTGGAGACATGATGCTGCATTTGTAGAAGGATAAGAGAGAGAATTCAGTCCTGCTGTCCTTTGGAGACCATGCTCCCAAAATTCTTCTGTGGGTCTCCTCTCAGCCCTGAGAGCTTGCAGACGAAGACAGCCAAGTATTTGTAATGTGAGATGCTACTGTAAATTAAACACTTACTAATGAAAGATCAGAGGGATCACTTTAAAAAGCTAGCTTCCTATTTCTCTGCATGCCTTTGGGAAATACATAATCATGCTTTTTAGCAGCACAGCCACAGGCACTGTATATTTAAAGCAAGCACAACAGCAAAATCTCTGTGTCTTATAAAAAGGTGTTACACTGGATAAAGATTAGTAGCATCTTGGATAAAGGAATATACTCAGCCAGGAGAGCTTTTAAATCCACATACATATCTATCCAAGTCATTCATCTGTAAGCACTGGATAGTATCTGCTGGAAAAGGAAAGTAGAACAAGCCAGCCTCACAGGCAGAGATTGTTGTCACTCTTTGGAGGTATGTAAATCCCTCAGCAGGTCAATACACTATTTCCTCTGTCACATATAGGATTTACTACTCCTGTCAGTGCGCTGTCCTGTTAATATTGTTGCACAAGAGGCTGGAGTTCAGGAAGGACTCCAGTACTCAGAGAACAAAAGCTTCACACACATGACATGGAGGCGAGTGCACACGCGCAGCCCCTCTGGGCCTCAGCACAAATGAGTGCAGCTCATCTCCCACTTTGCATTGCCCAGCAGCAAATTGAACAAGGAGTGGAAATGAGGACAGCAGTAAAGGAATCTAGGAATACTGGCTTCTTTGCAATGTAAGCTGAAAAGCGGTAGCTCTTTTGGAAACCTGTAAAATGGGAGTGGTTTGGAGGATAGTGATAAAGACCTTGTGCTGAGAACAAGAATTTTCACACTGCTATTAAAAGAAAAAAAAAAAAGCACAGGCATATAAAAGAAAGCAGCACTGGTGCTGCCTGAGCAGAATGGCATCTGTGTCTTCCAACCCCTTGTGACCAGATTCACAGTCTTCACAGGGTGATTGTGAGTGTTGTGAGTGGTGCTGGACAGAAATGCAGTGATGCACAAGTGATATGCATGAGGAAAACAAGGCAAGCAAAGACAACCACTTTGCATGATACTGCTGAGCAAAGGAGATGCTTTCCTGTAATTGAATGCTTGTAATTTGGGAGGGATTACATACTTTCTGTGAGTCAAGATGTGCCCATATGCTTTGCTGAATGTCCAGGCCCCATGGCGTCTGAATTTGTAGCTAATCACAAAGGCAACTGTCAAATGCAAAACTGCCTTGCCCCCATCCTGTCTCCTCAGGTTGTCAGCAGTGAGAGACCAGCAGTCACTAAAGCAACCGACCTCTGCAAATGCATTTAAAACATTTTTCATCTAATTGCCTTAATAGTTTTCACCTTTGTTATACCTATGGCAATAAATGACATGGTTTGGATAAACATTTCACTAATTATCTGAGGCTTTGATCTATTCCTCTGAAGTTGCACACTGCTTCCCCAGGCAGACAGCTTTGCTAGAGCTGCCCTCTTCTACTGGAATAGTGAATAAAGCCGTTCTCAGACATGTTTCAGTACACTTCATTCAAGTATATAATGCAAATAAAGATGCCCATATTGAGAATCTACAATAGTAACAAATGTTAATTGCACAGTAACAACTAGCAAAAACAATATTCAATGTGATCATGTCATGTCTCCTCAGGGCACACCATTATCATAATTAATAATATAATTTAATAACAATAATAGGGCAAATGCAGCTTATAAATTCAATGGATATTAGGTTAATAAATGGGATCTGATAATTAGTTAGATACAGCTGAACAATTTATTCAGCATTTTAAGAGCTTCTCTAGAGGTGGTGAATCAGGGGTGATGTGCTTGCCTCCTTCAGTGAGCAGCAAGAATGATAAGTAAATAAACAGAGATGTGAAACAGCCTAATCTCCTTCTTGTCATGCCTCTCCTCCAAACTATTTTTTTTAATACCAGGATTACAATGCCTTTGTAACAAGGACTTTCAAAAGAAGTAATCATTCAGAGGCAGAGGCTAGCCTGATTTGAGACTGAACCTTACAATATTTTCTTATTGCTTGTTGACTTCTCAACCTCAGTTATCCAAGTGCAAAAGACTGTTTCCTGTCTTGAAAGGTTTACAGTCTAGGTAATTAATATAAAAGAAAAAAAAAAAAAAGAACAATTTTGGTAATGATTTGTCTTCCAAAAGATGAAGCTTTGGTGCTCCTGCTTATTCTGGTATTTTCTCCAGCTTGCACTTACCAGGACCGGTAAATGGTATTTTTCTAAACATAAAATCTCTACTGTAATCTTTGAGCAGGTAAGAACAAGACAGGGCTTATTCTCAGTATCACATTAATGTGACCTAATATACTGTTGAGCATTTGAACTGTGGTACGTAGCATGACTGCAAGGTCTTTGCACTTACTGCAAGAATAAATGAATTAGTTTCAAGCCATCTTTGAGATGAGATGGGATAACAGCAGGCACCTGGGCCCCTATGATGCTTCAGCTGTCAAGTACCTTGCAGAACCAAGTAAATTAGCTGGTTTTGATGGCATACCCTTGATACACTAGGGAAAAGGGTTAGGTGAAGGGCACTCAGCTTTGGCTGAGCTGATGCAGGGACTGAAAGCCATGTCGTTCAAGAACTATACCTTACTCACCTCAGTGCTACGTCAGTCAGTACCCATAAAGTGGAACAGAAATCAGGGCAAAGGGACAGAACTAAAAGGTGAAGGTAGGCTGTTGGGTTGGTGTTTTTAACTAGTGTAGCAAGATAAGCCTGTCAGTCTCCATGTAATTATACTATCCTATATTTAGAACAAGTCAATAATACACGTAATGCATACCATACACACCATTAGCTGGTATGCAGCAATGTGCTTGGCAACTCTAAACTGAGTAGTGTGAGTGTTGCCCCTGTTGGATCCTGAGAACTCTGGTTTGAAAGCCAGCTGAATGGTGAAAGCAATGGAGGAGTTTTAAAAAGGTAACTGAAGATTGTCAATGACTGCAGGGCTACAGCAGCAGCAGAATAATATTTCTGAAGAAGTAAGATAGTTGGCAGAAGCATATTTTTTTTGTAGATAGTTACAGTCAGAGAACATACTCAGAGCCAGACTCTTCTCAGACATACCATTCACAGGTAAAAGGAAGTTTTAAAAAAAAAAGTCTGTTCTTCCAGAAAAAAAAGGTCTAATTCAGTCTGAAAACAGATTATTCCTCAAGCACAGATATTGGAGTAACTTGGCAGATGACTGTAGAGGCAAAAGCAGCAGCGTGTGCTGTGAGGTGCTTTGCAAGCCGCATGGTTTGGACCCCCATCCATGCACCTATCCATCTGTGCCTCCAGGAGGGAAGAGCAGCACGAGCGAGCACTGACCTCTAGTGGGCAGAGCAGTCAGACCAGGGAGAGCTCGCAGGACCCAAAATAGAAAGTACGTCATGAGCGCCGCTGGCCCAAGGCTTGTGCTTGGCAGCTCTGCAAGCCGCAATCAGCACAGCTTTACTGTTAGCAATCCCTCACTGTCTGCGTGTCAGAAAACATCATGTCTATTGTAAAATCTAAAGGCATTATTTTTATGGCCAAAAGAAAACAGTGCACCCTTAGAATTTGCTTAGTAAGACATGTAAGTCACGTAAAATGAACTCAGGATAAATTCATGGAACGTTTTAGATATTTATTGAATGCATTGTTGAGAGAGTGTCAGTGACATTATCAAAACACCACTATTTAAAAAAAAAAATCCTGAGGAGACATGAACATACACATCATAAATTAAGGGTTTTAGTCCTACTTTTCCTACAAACAAAAATTACAGAACGGTGAGAGTTCATGTATTTTCAATATCTGCCCCAAAGGAGCCCGCTTGCTTCTCGCTTTCAAGTTATTTTCCATAGGAAAATTCCTGTAAATATTTTGGAGTTCTTTAAACTAATCCAAAGTAGAAAATCAATCCCATGCACAAAATTTTGTAAAGCTTCAGCTGAAACTATCAAAGTTGGTTGTCTGAAACAGGTAATGTGCAATACTAGTTTCCCTTCCTGTATAAGCAATGGCATAATTAGCATCATTCAGCAGTGTCAACATGAAGCTAATGAAGACTGGTGTTTTTTGGGCTTCCACCACCTTAAGATAGTGAGGTTTCTGGAAAACATCTGGTCAAGGAGGATCCATAAACTTGGAGCTTGTATCTGGATCTTGTAGAAGGATTTTGCCACTGGTGTGGGTTATCCTTGTTTCCTTTGCACCCTGTCTCACAGAAGAACTGTTGTGCCCCACACCACAGGTACTTATTCTTGCCTCATAAGGGCGAGGGAAGGAACAAACAGGAAAATCTCAAGACCCATGGATTCCCTACTGCAAGTCTGTGAAAGAAAGGAGGAAAAACTTCTATGAGGAGAGCAGGATGCCAGCAGGAGACCAGAATGCAGCAGACTTACTATCTAAATGCTGCTCTAGAGTAAGACATACTGTCTCAGTCTTTGATTGATATGAAGCCAATCTGTGTCCCAAAGTTAGTGCCATCACGAAAGTGAGAGTAAAATTTATCAGGGTGGCATGCAGTACAGAAAGTGATGTTTTGGTTCTGGTCTGTGATAGAATCATCTTGGATGTTCTTGGGAAGAATCCCACCCCTCTCAAGAAGAATCCTGAAAAAAAAAGAGAAACAGAAAATATTATTGTTTGTACACCCTCCATAAGGCACTATCATTAAGGCAGAACCTAAATACCAACTGCACAAACTGTGCCAATATTGTGATTTGGGCTTTTATTTGGGTTTTTTTTTTGTTTCTTTCTTTCAGTATTAGACTAAAATAATTACTTTCCTGCAACCCATAAAGTCATATTAAATTTGAACTTTTGTCTATAATCCATAGACTAACAATATGTAACAGTATAACAATAAAATAATTGCTGAAATCCAGCAGAAATGAGCAAATACCATTCATTCAAAGTATCCCTTCTTTATCTGCAAAGAACTAGAGAGTACTTTGTTGAGAACCCTCACCATATTAGTGCTGAATAATACAGTATCAAAGTAATTTTTTATAATGAATGTGGAATTAATCTTTTGTTCCCTCTGGAGGCTTACCTCGTTGCTCTTCTGATATCAATATAAGGACTTGCAGAGTCAAATAGTCTCACACAATTTGGATCAATTCTGTGAAATTCTTTTGCTGATTCATGAGGAAGTTTATAGCAGCAAGGTCCCACAGACGGGCCCAGCACCACAAGGATATCTTTAATGTTACAGCCATATTCAGATACCATAGCATTCACTGTGGCCATAGACACTCCTAACAATGTGCCCTTCCATCCTGTGAGAGATGAGAGGTTGAAAAAAAATTGGCATAAATTTTCTTTTTCATTTTCTAGCAGCTAAAAATAAATGCAATTATTAAAGGTATAAATTAGGAGATGCATTTACGCCTAAAATTAAATAATTATATCTAATAATAAATTAGCTTAGAAAGCCTCCCTCTTCCCCCCCCCAGATTTCACATTAACAGCAATCAGTTTTCAAATATAATTTTGTGGAGATGGAAACTAGAAACAGGTGTTTAGATTAGAATTCCAGAGTTCTTTTTCCCAAGTGTTCTGGTTTGGGCAATTAGAGCATACGTCACAGCTCCTCTGTGCTTGAAACATTTAAGTGGGAATAAAACTGAAATATATCAGAAATATATTTTTATAATACGGTCTAAGTGTTTTAATGTTGTTTTTAGGGGGAAAAAAACCCAAAAAAAACAGGCTCAAACTAGAGATATTTTTTGGAATAGACAGAAGCAAAGTTTGCACTAGGTCATTTTTGGAACAGATAGAAGAAAGCCCAGCTTCGGTTTCTTGTATCCCATTTTGACTCCCAGGAAATCTCTGTATTGCACAGGGAGTGCAATTCCTACCAGAATGAGCAGCACCACAGGCTCTTCTGACAGGATCAGCAAAGAGCACGGGTATGCAGTCAGCACCTGGGGCTGCCAGTGTGACACCCCTCTGATTTGTAACTATTCCATCATAGTCATGAGGCTCTGTCTTTCCCATAATATACACAGCATTAGCGTGATCTACCTGTCAAAACAAAACCAGAATGTGGACAGTGATATGGCTGCAAAACAACCCAGCAGTGACTAGAACAAGGTTTTTTCTTTGACATGAAACACTCTTATGCCCTAACTGATTATGCATGGAAATCAGGTCTCCCTTGTTCAAATGCCATCACGATGTATCAGTAGAAAGCCACTATAAAAGCAAAGTATTTTTCTTTTAGGAGAAAGTGCTGTGATAATTTGATTATTCTACTTTGTGGTAAGTTAAATATTAGAACAGGCTTGGAAGAATTAGCGCTGCTTCTCCATATTTTGACACATGGCTGATAGTTTGGATGGCGATTCCCCCAGATAAACTGCCAGCATAAATGTTTTAATTGTCCTGCTTATGACAGGTTCTTGCTGACAAAGATAAGAATAATGCCTACAATTTAGCCAGTGATACATGAAGGAATATCTGAGCCATTTACTTGAATCCATTGTTTTATAAGATACCTTGACTCTGTGAAAAGCCTCAGGGTTAAATCCTGCAGCATTAGCCAGCCGGCGGAGATTTTCTTTAACAACAACTTGTGGGTCCCTGCGCTTGGAGCTGCTGAAGAGATTGCAGGAGCTTAGAGTTGGTATGTAGGAGATCCCACCTGTCCTTGTGGTGAACCCATGTAAGAAAATATCATCTGCCAAGGCAAGAAAACACAACAAACAATTGCTTTCAAAATAAGATCAAACTGTCTATTACATGGGTTTATACTGAAGCGACTTGGAATCAGCCAATCAAGTAAGAGTATTGCTTTACCTTGGATTTAGCTGTGGCATTTAAATTTAAGGATTCCTAATTTCCTTCCTGCTCACAGTCATGCCATAGCAGGGGCACTAAGACATCCGGCATGTCTTGGGCTGCAGACCAGCAGAAACTCTTATCCTGCCTTTCCAAATTATGATGGTTACTCTCAAAATGTGTAATTCCCACACAGACAGGAGATTTTATGGTCTGCCCTCCCTAAACCCAGGACTGTCTTTTCTCGGATCATGTTCAGGCCTGGAACAGTCTTGCCAGACTTTCGCTGTATTTTTATTGACACTTCTTCCTTTTATACACTATTATACACTATTACAACATCATATAGAGTTATTTGATGCCTGAAGGCATTTCCAAATCTTAGTCATTTTGCAACTCCCTGGAAGAAGTATGCTTGGTAAGTCTCTATAAAAACTGTTAGCTGGAGCTCTCTACCTGGGATCAGGGAAGATCTGAGGATGGTGAGCTCCCCTTTCAGGCTTGGCAGGCTTTCCAAGTACATCTGAATCTCACTTTGGATGAGTGCCATGTCCTGTGAAGGAAGCATTTGCTCTTCATGCTGATGTTCTGCTATCTGCAGGCTTTCACTGTCAGGTACCACCTGTAAATCCTCAAATTCAAACTGGTAGACTGCTGTAAAGAGATGGTCTATATATACTTTCATTAAGTCTTTTCTTAAGGTAGGGAGAATAACTTTAATGATGCTCAGGTCTTTTTCATCCAGTCTCTGTTTGACGGTATACAAAGCAGCAGCTGTAGTCTGAGCACACACCACCTCCAGTCTTCTCTTCAGACTCTGAAAACCTCTCAGAGCTGGAAGCAAAAATTCTTGTTCACCTTTCCTTTCACTCCCCTGCCTCTGGCAACACATGACATAAACCAATGGAGCATGGCTTGAAGAGCATTTCTCAATAGCTTCCAGAGCGTTGTGTAGTAATCCTTGGATGTTGTTCTGCAAGTTGGCTGGGAGGCTGAACAGATCTATCAGTACTGCTTCCACCATATTCCAGGATATTTAAAGGCTTCTCCAGCTGCCAAGTAGTAAAAAACATTAAAACAAACAAAAAGTCAAGAACGGCACTGTTATTCTGAACACAGAATCATGCTATGGCATTTAATTCAGCTATACTGTGCAGAGAAGGTACATAGTAGTTAATTACTGACTTAGGCTTTCCCAGCAGCATCAAAAGAAATTCCAACAAAAGAAAACTAGCAGAAATGGGAATAATTATGTATTTATTTAAGCATTTAGGTATTTCCCTACCACTGCACCTACTTCAGGTCTTTCCCAGGTCAGAGATGATGAAAGGTTGGTACATAAGATTTATTGAATCAATTAACCCTCATTAGCCTAATGGATCTTCTTTACATGATTCATGGCTGTCCTCCAGCTTCTATGATGCAAACAAATACAGAGGTCCTTTAGCTTCCTGGGACTGGAGGAGTTTCTGTCACAATTTTTTTGGAGGTGTTTAACATACTTATATCTGAGGTGGAGCTCATGTCTGCTACCCCTCCTGGCAGTGGGGGCAATGACATTTTTTCCCACAGGCTTTCACAACACCTTTTGTACTTTTCCCCTTCTGCATTTCCAAAAGTATTGACTTGCTATTTGCTGACTTTTGTGTGAAGGAGCACATGACCATGATAGTTCTTCTTTTCAGCATGCACAAGAACCCAGTAGTGGTTACTGAAAATTTACCTAGTAATGGAAGAAGTACTTAGAACTAAATTAAAGCAAGAGAATACAGTGCTCAGTTCTTACCTGAGCTTTTTCACTCTGCTAGCTGCACTCCACAGCTGAAATCAAAGTGTGTTGAGCTTATCCAATATCATCCTATCATTCACGTTTTGTTTTGTGGTCCATGGTGTAATTCCAGTTTTGGTGTTAGTTTTTTTCCTTTTCTGAACTTTGTTGATCCAAGCCCAGCTAGGCCTACCCAAGGAAACTTGCCAATCCATCTTTTCCTCTCTCTGTTGCTATGAGGGGTTATTTTACATATTCTCTCAAAAGTGTCTTACTTTCTTTTCTCTCTCTCTGATAATCTTTCCGTTTTCAGTGCAGGCATCCAGAGGTCTGGAACAAAAGGCTAGATCCCTCTGCTTTGAGAGCCTCAATGACACCTACTTAGATTTCATGACTAAGTGCTTGATCTAGGAGAAATATATGCACCTTTACCAACAGTTATAAGGCCCCATAATAATTCAAAGTATTCTTTAACACCATCTTTTTTTTTTTTTTTTGCACAGCAACAAATTGCGTATGAATATTAATTTGCTTGTAGGAAAATTCATATCTTTGCAGGAACAAAGAACTTGAGAATCTTTTAAGTCTTTGAAATCAATGCTTCGCTACCAGAGTTAACCACACTAAATAATGCCTGGCACAATTTTCCTGCCCAAGACCTCATTCACCTGTAACCACATTAGTGTTCTGGCTTCACATCACTTCATTATCCTGCAAAAATACTACTTACGTGTGTACTTGAGGCCTATCATTATGGTAGATGTGATATACTCCTTGGCATTTTATGTTTGTCTGTGGACTCCCAGAGTTTCTCCACTGAAATGAGAGGTCAAAGACCTTTGTGGTTTGAAAAGATGGCTTATTTAGAGAAGATTTTACAGAAAACATTCTGTATTTTCTTCATTGTTCTTTCCCCCAGACTGGAAGAAAAATAATCCTGACTGAAAATGATGTTTTCCTTTCTGCGAACTGAACACTTACAAAGATTAATTGGCGACTATCAAAACAGGTGAGCTGAAAATATCAAAATGTGACAGCAAATAAAAGCAACTGCCTAGGAATTTATGACTCCTGATTTTGCTCAGAGTATTATTTACACACAGCTGATAATGGATTTTAGAGGAAAGAGCTTGCTATGAAAACAGTGCTGAAACAGACTCGTGCCCAAGACCATGACTTGGGAAATCAGAGTATTTCCTTCCCTACCCTGACGCTCTCTGTGGAAGGTCTGTCTGAGTGTGACACAATCCCAGACGAAGTATAGCCAATAGTCCCAGGAAAGACAGCACAACAGAGGGGTGTAGTGCAAAACGAGATTATTGCTCCACTTCAGATATGTCACTAGTGGAAGGTAAATAGAGCTCATTGCTGTTCTTGTACTTGCAGAAAAATACCACCAAAGAAAGGGTGGAAGGAAAGTGTTTGATGAGGGAGAGGTAATTGCATATATTGTTATTAAGTTGTGTATGCACTGCAAAGACTCCACAGGGGCAATTATTGGGATGTACACATAGGAACAATGGGGCTGATTCATCCTCATATCCTTCCAGCTTTGCATCACAGAGTCCTGGTGAGGACAGTGGTATCAGAATAAATTTGCTTACAATCATAGCAAAACTGATTCTTTTCTAAGTCACTCCAAAAAACCACCCTTCTCAAAATACATGCTTACCAAGCACAGCAACGTTTTAGCTTATGGGAGATGTATTTATGGTTATTCTGGCTTTAATTAACATGATCTACAGTCCCAATGTTCCATCGAAGCCACAACCAAAAAAATAATTACATTTATTAAGGAGTTGATAGTTTTGGTACGCAATTCAAGACAAACACTTGCACAAACTTGAAGCCAAGGCCGCCCATTAGCTATTTCTCACTTCCTGAAACTGACAGTACAAACATTTGGAGGTTATGAGAATTTCTTGCACAGATATCAAAAAAAGTAGGTCAAAGAAAATGATAAATAACAATATGAGAGGTGAGGAAAGTAACAAGAGAAAAAAGTAGAAAAGCAAAATAAATAAAGAAAAAGAACAATGAAGGAAATAAAACCAGGCTGCAGAGAAGAGACAGACCAGGGTGGAAGAGAGATGCAAAAAAGTAATTTTCAAGAACCCCAGAAATCTAATTCTAAAAGTACACTGTTGGCCAAGAAAAGATTGCTGACAATTTCCTGCATCTTTGAATCCTGCTGGTCATCTTATATTAGTAGAGAAACTGAGAGAACAGACATAATTTTTTGAAAATTAAAATAGCAGGAGATATTTAACATCTGCCAGAGAGAGGTGCCCTGAGAAAGAAAATAGGTCATTGAAGTGGCCCAAATGAACAGAGATAATAGCACATGTGTAAAATTTCAACAAGAACAAACATAGAAAAATCCAAAAACTAGGGGGGAAAAGTAATATATTTAAGCCTCTTAAAGTGGATTAAAATAAAACATTCTTCTTCTTCTAACCCCATTTATTTTAGGCAAGGTTGAAGAAACAGAAATCACCACAAACAATGGAAATACTGAAGCAAACACAGTTGTCATAAACACAGGTGTTTACTTACACAGGTGGACAATCCTATTGCATTCTGAAAGGTACCTTCTGATAAAATACACAGACATTTCCAGCTTTATATATCGCACTTCTTTCAACCTCGGAGCTGATTTGCACAAGCTGGAAATTCCTACGCTATGTAAAGGAACCTGTATTTCTTCTTTTTGATGGGACCCTGCTTTGCTGCTGGCTACACCGGAAAGAACAAACTGTACTGCAAGGCACCAACACGATGAACGCGGAAGCGCTGTTAACCCTGCTGTGATCACGCCTTCTGCTGCACCGGCTTTGCACAACCGCAAACCAGCTCCCAAACGCACGGCACAGCCAAACAGGACAACCCCACAAAGAAGTTAAAGGAAAACTTGTGCAGAGCAAAGGAGTTTAATTTTCTGAGCTGTAGCTGTGTGTTCCACTGAAGAATTTGGCAGCCAGGCACGAAGAAGTGTATTCTGGACCTAGACAGGGAGGTTACACAACGTCAGCTTTTGGGGCCACAGGTCCCAAATGAGGACGGCAATTTCTCCTTGCAGCAGTTGGGAATTTCACACAGCTGAGTGAAGAAGTCTTAATCCTTTGACAGGACAATGCAAAGGTTAAAAGGCAAGCAAGGAAATGAGGGATTGATATCAGGCTTTGTGCAAGAATCAAAACTAATAAATACATTTCCTACAGCTGCGTTAAAATTATAGTCATGACTGTTAAGTATATGACAATGGAAGAAAGGGGCAAGAAAAAAAAGGACAGTAATTTTTAATGGACAGAGGAATTAATAAAGTCTGATTTCCCGAAAAATGCTGCCTCCTGTTTCTCCTTTCCCTGCAACCACAGTAAACCTACATTTCTGCCAGGTCCAAAACACCCACGGTGAGTGCTCTGCGATTTCCCCTCCTGCTATTCTGTTCAGCATGAGCTGGACAGAGGGATGAGAGCTGAATCCTGGTTCTCCTTCCTGAAGGGGACTGATGAGGCAATCTTGTCCCTCCTTACCCAGATGTCTCTTTTCCTGAAGTTTGCAAAAATCGGTCATCTCTGAGGCTTTCCACCCCACTGCCAAATGGGACTAGGTCATTAAAAATTAACAGGAGAATGACTTGGTCGAGAGAAACCAATACAATCATTTTCTTTCCTTCAGCCAGACTAAGGAAGTAAAACTAATTACTGGTGTTATTTTTGGTGCAGAATGCTGAGAAGGAAAAGGTCAGAAAATATTCAGGTTACAAAACAATATTGACATCTCCTGAATGAAATATTATATTACCTAATGGCGCTTCAGAAAAGGGATTAAATAAATAGGTCATATGCAGAGATGAGCTATTAGTTTATAAAATAGTTGTTAGAAATATACATGTAAGTATTTTTTATTTTTATATATGTAAGTTGCTTAATATTATATATAATATATATAATTAAGTTGCTTAACATAACATATAATACTTGTAATTTAAAGTTAAATATGTTATTAAAATATAAAAAATACAAAATAAGTAAATTTAAAAATCGAATTATAAAAATAGTGCGATTTAGGGTTAAAATTCCCTACAATTCCTTGGAGGAGTACAGGCGGGGCAGAGGCCAGTCCGTGACTACAGAGCAGGGCATGGCACAGGCCAGAAGAAACTGGGCCACATCTCTTGTCCTTCGTAACCCAGTGATGCTCGGGAAAACCTGATGTTCTCTGCAGAACAAATGATGGCAGCAAGTGCAGTCTAATACAATGACCGAGGTAACTCGGGGATCTTCGGGAGCAAAGGGCGAGGAGCAGGACGCCCTCAGGCCCCGCCGAGCCGGGCGGCGCCACCGCCCCGGGTGGTGAGACCGCCACACTTTCCCTAAGGGCTCCCTCCCGCCGCGTTCCCGGAGGGACCGGCCCCGCTCCCGGCGGGATCAGCCCCTCCTCCGGCGGGATCAGGCCGGTCCCGGTTCCCCGTGCCCCTGGGCTGCCGCAGGCCCCGGGCGCAGGCGGGGAGCGGGGCCTGAGGGGCGCGGCCCGGAGCGCGCTGCAGGTGCCGGGCTCGGGAGGAAGGCGGGAGCGCGGCCTCGGGCATTTAAGATGCTCCGGGGGTCCTTAAAAAAGTTAGGACTGTGCTCACAAACTGACGGTCTGCTCTGCAGAGAAGGCGGAAGAACATCGCAGTATCACATCGCAGGTTTATTTTATGAGATTCTGCGAGAAAGTGTTCTAATTGTCAGTGATTAGCTTTGAGTAACCTGTTCTTGCTAATTAAAAATGAACCGAATGAAATTAACGTATCGACCTGCGATCCCACGGGACAGCCCTCAATATTGTTTTGTCCACAAGAACTAAATAGAACGAAGATGAAACAATTCACCTCTTTTCTATCCCTCCAGTTCTTCACTGCTGCCTGAAATGGCCGAGCAAAATTCCCCATCACTAGCTGAAGTTGTAAAACGAGTTGCAGAGCAGCAGCAGTCACAGGCGTCAGACATAGAAAAAAGCAAAGCAGTTCTTTTCCAATTGCAGGTAATAAACTTTGTTTAGAGTAGGTACACCAATTATTTTTCATTCGATGAAGAAGTATTTCCTTGAACAAGAGAAGCTGGTGGTACTTAATGGAGGAGTGCATTCAGGTGTAAGACAGCTATTCTGTTCCTGTGTGTGGCGTTTAGGCTCAGCCAAAACTGTGGGTGTGTATTGTTGTTTGTGAGGCCACAACGCAGCTAAGTCTTCATTACAGCAGGTGAAACGTTGGTTTGTTTCTTGGAAAAAACAAAACATAAATACTGGGCTGAACCACAAAGTGAACCCACAACAACTAAATGCAAAGTTATAGCTTTTTAATTTTTTTTAATAATAATTTTCTAAGAAATTGTGGGGAAAGAATTTTTTTTTTTTTTCAGATTTTTTGCCACACTGTATAATTTTTTTCTTAGTATATTTTTTGACACAAAATACTTTTTTATTCCCCCTTATGTTTGAAGTGGGAACCCTAAATAATCATTAAATACTGGTATTACTTGCTACTATTTTGTGGAACACTGGATAGATGTCGTTTTTGTGAAGACTCTGTGATCATTTCTTTTGTCTTTTATTAAGCTTTCAATTATTGTTTAACCTTCAAGATCAAGTTTCTATTGAGAAACTTACTTCTAAGTCTGAGAAAAGATGATTCCAGTAGACATTTTTGAGGATGAAAGAGCACAAATGGAAATAGTACCATTCCAATTATAAAATCTGTGCATAAGTCTACAACTGAAATAAGTGATATTTGAAATTTTGCACAAAAATAGTATTTCTGAATTAGCAGTGAAATTTTGTATTTTTAGGAATGTCAGTGGACTGGCCACACTTTACAAGAAGCTTTTCCTGTATCCCAAAATATAGTCTGATGATGCTGCAACCATAATTTGTGATCTTACAATTTAAAAACATATATCTGTTTTAAAACAGACCCAGAGAACTTTAAAGCCCTACGTAATGACAGGTCCTTTCCAACCTTGAGGATTCTGTCATTTCTTATGATGGTTTGAAGTACTGCTTCCTGGTTTTGTTCACTTCTCGTCAGTGAGAGGATGTAGAGGCCTTTTTAGGACTGGATATGTATTTCTCATGGGGTTGAAAATAGCTGTGGTTAATTCAACTCTCAGCTACTGCTGTGATGAAGTCAGGATTAAAAACCTCAGTTGGGAGTCTAGTTAAGCTCCATCACCTGACACACTCCTCTGTCTGTGTAGGTTTTCAAGGGTTTTTTGGCATCTTTAGTTATTTTTAGTCTGATTAGGACTTCACCACCTCTAAGCAAACATTTCATACATACACATATATATATATATATATATATATATATATATATATGTATGTATGTATATATATATCTTGCAATGGTGAAGTATTTAAAAGTGAGTTCAAAGGTATCTTATATAATATTTTAGACTCAGTCTAAGGGGAGGAAACTAAGATGATATTCTTACATTGTGCCTCTAAGACAATGATACTAAGAAATATAAGTCAAATTATCTTCCATTCAAGCCACATTAGACATGTGGGGAAAAAAAGGCTGTTGAATACATATAAATTACAGTGTTTAACTAGACACTTCATATCTTCCTCCAAAAAAAAATTTTTTAAATGAACACTGAAATATTTTACAGGCAAAGTGCCAGGAACTAGAAAAAGAAATGAATTCTGTTCTGTTAGAAACAAAGACAACAGAAAGGGAAATACATCTGCAAGATGATGCCATAGAAGTGACAAAATATCGCTGTGAAAATCTGGAGGCCCAAGTCAGAGCCCTGTATTCTGAAAATTTAAAATTGAGGTGTGATGCAGAAACAGTACAAGAGGAGTTTGAGATGATACTTGCAAGAAATAATGAATATCGGGAAAAAATAAAGGATCATAAACATCTCTTTTGGGAGATGGAAAGTAAATTGCCAATTATGACTGAACTTGCTGAAAAGAAAGCAGTTGTGGAAGAATTAAAGGCAAAGAAAAAGGTGTTAATATGTGATCTGCAGAATCCAGAAGGATCTGTTATAAAACAAGTGCAGGTATGATATTTCCTTTTTGATTCTTTCCTTTTATGTGAAATAATTTGGATATAGTTCATATAATATGATTATTTTGTCTAATATGTTTATGGTTCATGAGGGACTGACTGCAAGGGAATATAGGTAATTCATAATGCTGCATTAATTGGAAAAAAATTTACTTCAATGTGCAGTTAAAAATATCAGTATTGTTATCTGTGTAATATTGTAAAAAAAAGTTTATGCTTTTATGTGTGTTCAAATGAACTCAAGTATGAAAATATTACAGAACTGTAAGTTAAGCTTTATCATTGGATAAATTTACATGGACACTTCAGAATTAAGTGGAAGATTGCCATATTGTTACTTGTTTCAGGTAAGAACACAATAGTCTTTAAACTTTGCTGTTAATAAAATATATTTGAGCTGTTTGCCAACAGGAGGTAGATTTGATGAGATGGTGATAGAAATAAGAAGAGAAAAAAAACATGTTTGGTATTCTAATCTAACACTGTTGGTTTTTCTTGACCCAATTACAATTTTTACTAATAACAAATACATAGGAATTTTTCACCATGGAATTTTGCCAATATATGGACAAACACAAGTATGAAGTTGAAATGGGATCACAGATTTAAATTTTATGTAACTTGCATAATTGAAAATTTGATAGTACTCTATTAATTTAAATTGATGAAAATTTGTTTGTACAACAGATCTTACTGATTAATGAAGACTAATTAATATCATATTTTCCTATGAGAAAGAAAAATATATCTAAAATATTACATTATTCTTCCATTTTCCAGTTAATTGCACTTTAAATAAAGACCACAAAATTGAGCTCAAAGTCCTGTAGTGTTGTAGTTCTTATATTTCAGATCAAGAGTATATATTCTTAAAGGTGTAGAACTATGTGATAAAATATTTAATAGTTAATTTTTAATTACTCATCCTAAATTATTATAATTTTAATTAGTATTAATAGGTTTATTGTGAAACTGTTTATTATAGACCTTTATCTCATCTCTATTAACTGAGACTGTTTAGATGAGACAATTTTAATAAGTATATTAGATGAATTGTGCAACCATTCAAGGAGTGGATTTCTGTATCTTGACTTACATCTGCAGGAAGAAATCACACTTTTAAAAAGAGAAGTCACAACATTGAAAGATTTCATCAAAAAAAAAAGAGATCTGCTGGAAGATGAGAAAAAAAAGCATGCTAAGCTTAGAAAGGAAATTGAGGTGAGTCATTGGAATAAAATTTAATTGCAGTTCTCCTGATGGAATGTAGATAATGCAAATGAAGTTTGAAGGACTTTATACAGCATTGCTGGCTGTACATTGTTCAAGTATATGCAGTAATGATGCTATCTTAAAATTTGGGTACTGATAGTCTTTTTAAAATTCAGAGCTTAATTGTGAGGAACATTTTTTTTGAAGTCTTTTGAGAAGGACTTCATCTGTAAACTTTTTGAATGATTCCTGGAAAAAGAAGAGGTCACTGAATGGTAGTAAAGCAAATGCACATTTTAAAATTTCTGTGATACTTCTGAAATACTTTACATTTCAATGCTGACTTGATTATTCATGACTTGATAACTCATCAGTGGAAGAATCAAATGCACCAGGAAATTCGACTTCCTATGAATCTCCCTAATTTAAGCTGACATTGAATTAGGAATAACACAGCAGCTCCTAATTAGCTGACAAGATAAAATTCTGATCAATAGTTAAAAGCTTCTCTTTCAAATAATTGAACTATATTTTTCCTTTTGTTCCTTACTAAAATACCCTTAGATAATTTTTAATTTGGAAGTTTCATACCGTTTATCTTGTCAGTTCAAATAAATGCCACAAAATTTAATGAGCAAAGCTTAATAACATAAAGATTAACTGATTTAAGGTTAGGTCTATTGCCCTTTGTAAAATGTAGGAAGAAGAAACAATCGTTTTTGTCATGTGACAGTGAACAGAGAGAATTTTTAACCCGAAAAGGAAAACACAGCTTCTTTAGAATAGATCTACTAGTCAGCATTTGAGGAAATTTTTTATTACCAAGGCAACATCCTCTTAAGAAAATTCTCTAAATCCAAAGTTAAATTAGGTAGCCTAAAAATAACATTCTGCTATCAAAATCAATTAAATTAAATAGAGAAGGTTAACCTTCACTCTTTTTCTTCAGTTGTTTGGATTAGATGTTCTTTCTGTCTCAAAAGGAAGCAGGTTCAAACCCAGAGCCTTTCAGGGTATTATTTTCTAGTAAGAACTCTCCTGAAAACAGGCTTATTTTTAATATAAGAACTGACAGTGGATAGACAGACACATTTATACCCAGCAGTCCTCCGCACAACTTGGGAAAGAGTACTCAAGTCAAGCACAGGAATAAAGTGAGATACTAGGCCCATGGAAGAAGTTTTATTGAGCTGCACTGGTGGAATTCAGCTATAGACTGGTGGCACCTAATGTAATGTTTGGAGCACACAAAGGAGGGCAGCTAAGATGGGCCTTGAGGGGAAGCCATATGAGGAGCATCTCAGGTCACTTGGTCTGTTCAGCCAGGAGGAAAGGAGATTGAGCAGAGACCTCATTGCAGTTAGAGCTTGCTTGTGAGGGGAAAAGTAGGGGCAGGCACTGATCTCTGATCTGTGGTGACCAGTGACAGTATCTGAGGGACTGGCCTGTGTCAGAGGAGGTTCAGGTTGGACATCAGGAAAAGGTTCTTCACCCAGAGAATGGCTGGGCACTGGAACAGCCTCCCTAGGAACTGTTCACAGCCACCAAGCCTTCACAGAGTTCAGGAAGCATTTGGACAATGCTCTCAGACACATGGTGTGACACTTGGGAATGTCCTGTGCAAGGCCAGGAGTTGGACTTGATGGTCCTGTTGTGTCTCTTCCAACTCAGCATATTCTGTGACTCTTAAAGCAGCCTGTGAACCTTTTCTTACTCTCTTTCCTGAGCACCAGTCCCATCACCCATTTCTTGAAAAGCAGATCCAGTTCCCAGCCTTGGACAGGGTGGTCAGTAATACATCAGGGTGGTTATCTGTGTAGGGTCAATGATAGGATATCTGTGGATATCCTGTGTAGGGTTCAGTCATGAGGATAATTCAAGATATCCACAAATAATAGAAAATGTCTTGTTATGTGAAAGTAATTTAAAAAACCCAACCCAAAAGACTGTGTATTCCCCTGCTGCCCTCTTTCCCCAATGCCAGTGTGTGACTGTATTACTCTTACCCTGAGTGCCCAAACAATTTTTTTCTGGGCTTGACTTTTGTTTGACTTTCATGTACAAAAGTGTTTGTACGTGAAGTGTTTGACTTTCATGTACAAAAGATGCAATAAAAAGCACAGTGTTGTCCCTTCCCTGTCTCCAGTAATCATATTAGTGCTCCCTCCCTCAGCAGCTGTGCCAGACTGTTCCCAATAATGATGCTAGAGACGCATTTCTAAAAAAAGCAGATAATATTGATCATAGATGTTTCAGTGTCGTACAATGCAGTCCTAGTGATGCAGATGCCCCAAGCACTCGTTCAGATGAGTGGATCTGACAGCATCCCTCAAAAAAGTTGCAAACAATTATAGTGGAGAGTGAGGTAACGTGAGGTAACATGAGGTAACAAGCCATTACCAATAAAATACAGCAGTTTATAGAACACCAGTGAGGCAATTTCCTCATTATTTGTGAAATTTAGGCAGCGAGATTTGCAGGAAGTCACCGACTGTGGGTGCTGTGGGTTCTGATGCAGCTGTACATCATCATGTGCATGTGAAATACAGTGTAATAAAGCTTCAATGAGCAGACACAAGAGTAATTATACACTACCACTCATATGCCATTTAAACTAGGGTAAGTAAGCCCAAATTTCATTAAGGGAATGCCCATTATTTCCAATTTTATTGCAGTGAGTGTTTCATTCTTTTAACACTTCAGAATGCAAATTTACTTCTCCACATAAGGCAGCAATGAGGGCAGAACTGACAGTCCTGCATTGCTGCAGTATTGCCTAAGAAAAATGTGCCGTTTTAAATGCAGTGCAGCTACAAAGGTGCTACTACAGTCAGCAAGGTTACCTCATTTGTATTCCCATTTATACCCAAACATGCTTGTCAAAAAATGAAAATTTCTTCTTTCTCACCTCTCATTTTGGAGCCTCAAATCTTCCACATGCAAAGCCTTGCCAGAGATGTGACATGCTGTCCTTGGGTAGTATTTACTTAGTTAAATTTTAAGCATCTACAGAGCAGATATCCACACTGACCTCCACTCTTAAGGTCTTAATAGAACAGAGCTTTTCTTTCCTTAATGAGAAAGTGAGGCATGACTAATGTCCTAAACCAGATGTCTGAAATAAGTCAGATGAATGCTCGAGGGCCACGCAGGACTGGAGTGGGGGCTGAATTAAAAGGGGGCCTCTAGTGTGAGCAGCAAACAGAGGCATGGCACGGCACTTTGCGAGGCAGTTCGCGCAGGCAGGACGAGCAGGCTTTCTTAGTTAAAGGTTTTCTTGGTAGTAAGATTGACTGTGTGCTGTTTGCAGTGTTTCTGTTGTTTGGTAGGTTTTGGGATTTGTGCTAGTAATGGTTTGTATGCAATCCAAAACTGTAGTTAGTACAAGGGTATGTAATCCAATTGAACCCCCCAAAAAGGATGCTTCTGTCCAGACCCATTCCTGAGCTGAACTCACCTCTGTAAATAGTTTTACTGGAATTAAATTTTGAAGGGTTTTTTTTGTTGTTTTTAGGTACAGAATAAGAGATATGATGCTATATTAAAACGTTTGCATTGCCAACTGAACAAAGTACATTCAAATAAAAGACAATGGCACTGGAATATTCAGCAGTTGGAGAAGAAGGCCGCAGAGCTAAGAAAGTGTCTTGGAGTAACAGAGTTACAAAACATCATGTAACAAACTTAACAAAGAATAGCATATGCATAGTCTTTTCCAGGCAGGGTTTTTTTTTCTGGAAATGCTAGAAATCTTAAATAGTCTCATACCTGGGCCAGTCCTCAGTGATTTCTTTCTTTTTAAAGTTTTTCTCTCTTTCATTTTGTGGCCTAAACTAATAGCCACAATAATGAGTTAGCTATTCAGGAATAACTTAGCTGTTTGGGAAGAAAGTTACTGACACTTCCAGGTGTTTTTAAAATATCTGTCAATTTTATCTAAAAAGTTATTTAAAAGTCAACCAAGCAAGATTTGGGAAGTTCCTTTATATTTCATTTGGTCTCCGAAGGTTGGGATATGTGCTGTTTTTCCTGCAGAGAAATTAATATTGGTATATATTTGCACTCCTGTAACACCAAAGTTCTTTTATCTTTTATCCACATCCCTTTTTATTGCAACTTGCTAAGGAACTCTGAAAGCTTTGATGGCCCGTATTTTGTTCTGTGGGAAACTCACATAGAAGATGTTACAGTCTGCCAGGATGTTTTGGCATGGGGGCCAAAGGCTGTCCAGTTATAAAAGGCTTTGGAACAAGTATGCTCCGAACTGGACTTCAAATAATCTGACTTCAACTGGTCTAATAGATGTTAGCAAAGAGGAGTGAATAGGTACCATATCTGGACAGCTTGTAAAATGGAACAACTAACCCTCAAGAAACAGGACTGCATTATAGATTGATGATAGAGGAATTCATTGTCTACAGGATTTTAACTAATATCAGCCATCTAACATATAAATGCTTAATGATCTAAGATGACTCAACATAAATGACAATGCATTAAAATTCTTGTTAAAACAGTAGTGAACAATAGCCATTTTCCTTTACTTTCTTTATATTTTTATATTGCTTGGGGTTTGAAGAATTTACACTTAAGGCAGTCGTTCTGCTTGAACATACCTTGTAATGTTTATCTGCTCTATGAAAGTAGCTTTTTATTTAAGGTGTTGTCTCAAATAATTTAGATTTACCTTTACTCATGAATATAAAATGAAGACTTGACTATTTACTGTGAAAAATGTTAAACTGCTTATATATTGTTATCTTAGGAAAGCAAGGCTTAAAATGTAGTACCATTATTACCTTCATACATTCATGTATATTTACATTTCCCTTAATATGTTATTTCACTTAATATAAAGTTATTTTAAGCAATATCCTGATTCATTAAGGCTCTCTCTCAACATTGTTAGTCTCTCAAGGCTTCTTTGCTCAGTCTTTTTCCTTTGCAATAATATGAACCAGGCTGCTTTCATTACAGCAATAAAGTAGAAATAAAAGCCTTAATAACCAAATCTATAGTAACAGTATGTCCTGAATATTGAGTCTTATTGAGTATGTAGTGCAAAACTGAAACATTACAATTGTTTGTCCCTACACAGAGCAAAATAGCATCCATTTTATGCATGTGTGTCTTCTAGAAAGGGTCCAGTCTGAAAGGTTGGAGAATTTACTGTTATTGTTAGTTTCGGCGATTAAGTGCTCTTCTTTTATTTTGCATGATTCCTAGTTTCAGTTTATTCATCCATCAAGTGAAATGAGTGTACTTTATATCAAGTACAATGATATAAGTAAAAATACTGATGTGCTGTCTTCTTGATGGGTTAAATAGTTCAAGCCTTCTAAAACTATTGATTATCAGATCTGACCAACAGCTTTAGCTTAATGTATCCCCCCCCAAAGTGGTACAACATCCAACATTTTCAGGGTCTTAAGATGATGTACCCTTAAGTATGCCTTTTACCACTGATATTATCTTGTTTTTATTTTTAGTTTCTAATTAGTTCTGCTCCAGAACAATTAATGCATCAAAAGTTGTTTTCTATCTTACTTCAACTAAGTTCACTTTGACATCTCTTACCATGGTGTGTTATCACAGTTTATCCTTGCATTTATTACCAGTTGAAAACAACTATAGCAAACAATCGAAACCATCTAATGCAACAATGTCACACCTTTGTTTTTCTTTCTGACCAATGAAGATGTTCATTATTACTTACCTGTGAATTAGGATGGTTTCTGCATTATCAACACATGTACAGAATGACTCACTCATCTCAAGTAAATACCTTGGACTTACATCTTCCTTGTTCCTTTTCATAAATCTCAGTAATTTCCGGTATCTCAAATTACTTCTATGGTTCTTTGTACGTGTTTTGAAATGGTTTAATTTAATTTAACAGGGTGCATGCAAGGGCTGTGTATAGTACTCCCTTTACTGCTACATGTGGGGGAAATGTTCCCTTCTATAAAAACACCTTCCTATCATCCAAGATCTAAGTTGTCTTATACTCCTTCTTGCTCTTTGCAAGACAGCCCATGTTTTTTTTCCTACTGGGACCCTTGACCCCTTCATGGGATCTCAGCTACCAAAGGTAGTTTTTCTTAGTGTAAAACTTGCTTTTTCAGTATACATACTTGAACTGTAGCTACATTTTGTGGCAATAAGGCTGAGAAGTTGAGGTATACTTTAATTTCCAAAGCTCAGTCCATTCATATGGGGGCACAGCTAAACCATGCAACAGCTCCTTTCTGGCCCACACAGATGAGTTTCTTGTAAAACCAGGATGTGAATTGGAAGGAATCACAAATGGCCAAGGATCTTTTTTGATACAGAGTTCAGCTATTACCAGAGAAACCCCAGTAGTTACTAGAGTATTTGAGACACAGCTTAGTCCATCCAAATATGTATATTGAAAAAACATGTAATTATTTTATTATTTTATTTAAAACAAGTTTATTATTACACTTATGCATGCACTGATCGTTGTTGTCATCCCATATCACTGTCCTAGTTAAATGCCACAATTATAATCTCTCATCCCACATAGACACATCATTTGTGTGTTTAACTCAACTGCTTTAAAACATGAGTTCATAAATTTTTAATTTGGAAACTTTGTTCTCAGTTTTCCACAGACTTGTACTTTAGCCAGTGGCTACACCTGAAATCTGTATTCAATGCTAAACACCACATTTTAGAGGATCAAACACATTTTCTTCACTCGCATTAAACAGAACTTTATATAGCTAACTACTTATATATTTTCCCAGGTGCAGCATCTCAAATTTAACATTTAGAAAATAAATGAAAGGAAGGTATAAACATTTTACTAGGGAATTACAGTTAATTGGGAGAAAACCTCATCTGGAGATAAAACTCAGCTGAAACAAGGAAATAAAAACTACTACCTTTTCTAAACTATCAGCATTCTGTACAACAAATGAAAAAAAGATAAATTATATAGCTTTTTATAACAATGTCTAGTTTCAACAAATCCTGGCAACCTCCTGAGGCGTTATTTTCTTGGTACAACATTGAACAGTAGCAGTTTGATTTCAGGGCATTTTTCTCCCCTTAGCAAGCAAGCACAGACAATAGGAGAATGGTTTATTATTTTTGGGAAATAACTTAGTGAATGAACTTTGTATTCTTCTTACATGAAGCTCTCTCTGCTTCTGTTGGAGAACTGTGCTGCCAAACCCACATCAGTCATTTTTGAGGATGGTTGTGGGGCTAAGGGAAGAATTTCAGGCTTCAGCGCTCCACAGAGAATGGCAGGAGGAGTCACTGCCCACTCTGAAGAGCAAAACAGCAATGAGCAGTGGGCATGTAAATAGTTAAGCATGGGAAAACTTCCCAACCAACCAGTCCTACCCACCACCTAGGAAAACTTTAAAGCACAGGAAACTGGATTTATTCCAACAATATAGTGTCAATGAATAGGAGAATACTGGGGGAATTCCACACTTGACAGGGAAAATATACAGCTGTTGAATCACTCATGACTTGCAGCAGATGTAGTGCTGTATGATAAAGGGAGGTATTTCCCCGTGATCTAAGCCAGTGCTCCACAGGAAACCCTTTCATGTGACTCAACGACCTCAGGTGCTGGAAGCAGAGGAAATGTGTCAGGTAATGCAGACATACCTGCTAAAGCCACTGCTCTCATCAAGGTTGCACCAGAAAAACAACATAAAAGCAGAACAACAGAACAACAGAGGAGGGAAGGAGGGTTGAGACCAGTGCTGTGCTGCTTTGCCTCCCTTACAGTTTGCTTTATCCCTCAGTAGAGTCACTTGCAGAGCTGTGTGCATGAGTGTCACAGGAAGTAATGCACAATATTCTACCATAGTTCTTACATGATGCTTAGGAGAAGAGGAATCATGACCACATCATGCATTGATGGTACATCATGCTGCTGAGGGTGGGGAAAAAACCAAATTTCAGAACCCTTAGCTGATTTTCTGAAATGCATGAATATAGCATTACCAAAGTAATTATTAGATCCTTTGTTAAAATGCAGATGTAGCATGTAGCTCTGGGTCATGTGGAGGCAGTGGCTTTTTGAGGAACTGCCTTAAAAGCATGGTGAAGCACTTGCACAGCTTGCCTATAGAGGTGGTGGGTGCCCCATCCCTGAAATCTTTCAAGGTCATGTTGGACAGGGCTTAGAGCAACCAGATCTAGTTGAAGATGTCCCTGCTCATTCCAGGCGTTTTGGACTAGATGGCCTTGAAAAATCCCTTATACGCCAAACCATTCTATGTTTCTGTGAAAGCAAACAGAAGAGACAGCTTAACCATGTCACTAAATATAATTCTTGTTGAAAATAGTCACTCAATAACGAGCAAATGACAATGCTCTGTGTTGAACAGGGATTTCTCCTGTTAGGAAATCACATGAGTTCTTTCTACCTTTTCCAGTACCATTTTAATTTAAAATAGTTCAATGTTTGTACAGAATACAGTAAAATTGCCTCTAAATCTTTCCAAGAGCAGCAAGCTTCTTAATATTTCATTTTATTATAAATACCATATATTCAACACTTATTGACTGTCACTTAGTGACATAAAAGCTTCAATGCTTTTCTGTCATCTGCACGTTGTATTAATTAGCGCCATCTATCACTTGCAGTGATTTCAGCAACGTTGCGCTGACTCTTCTGAGGTGCGACAAGCACCCGCATTTGAAACGCAGCTGCTGCTTCCCTGCGCTGGCACTGAGATCCAATAGTTCCCTCCAGTGGTGAAACGTCTTCTTGCATGGCAAAGGCGCCTCTCATCCTCCGCTTTTGAAGGTCAATCCTTACCATGAGAAGCGTTAACATTTCTACAGAGCACGATGAATAATCCTAAATGCTATTTTTTTTTTCCTGAAAGTGCAGGATGAAAAGGAGATGCTGCGCATTCCAACTTTTACAACAACTGGAGGATTCAATGTACTTATTCTTAATTTTTGATCTGCTTTTTAATCTCAGACCTTCTGTTTTAATTTTAGTTATAATGAAAAGTCCACTAAAAACAGAAGGAATGCACATTTTTTTTCTTATAAAATAATGAAAAATATTTGTTTTGTCTTCTACAAATTTTTCCTTAGGTCACTATCTTTAGTAAGAATTATTCTATTTTAGATCCTTGTGTCCCCACTCTTTGATGAAGAATATATTTCAGAATTATCAGATCAGACTCACAACTGACTAAAACTGATGACAGTTGATAGTTACGTATTTACAACATATTATGTAAACCTGTGTTTTCAGGCTTCTTAAATAACTCTGCCTGGACTGAATCTTTTGGCCTGAAACTACAGTTCTGTCTCAAGGTCAGTGTTCTGGAAAGCTGAAACATAAGGTATGAATGTCAGTGCTTGAGGCTCCCAATACATTTGACAAGAGAAAAGCATCCTGCAGCTGATTCAGCTCTTGCATGCCTTATGGCAGAGTCTGGCTCTTCCCAGACACTTCAAAGGAATCCTTGTGCAACTATCCTTAAATTAAAAGACTCAATTAAATACCTATTTTGTGTGATATAAGCCCAGAAACAGCACAGACGGTCTGTTCTGTGCACATACTTTAAGGTTTATTTTATGGCTGCGTGCTGTGGAGAAAACGACAGCTTTGGTGGGGGATTTTAAGGAGTAAAGGAGGACAGTTTCAGGATAGCCATCATGTAATGACTGACTTTTAGATTTTTTCTCTTTTTGAGTATTGGTACAGAATTCTAATAGATTGAATCCTGACTTTATAACATTCCTATAAAATGTACGTTAATAGACCAGTGGCCTTCTCAATCCCCTTGGATAAAAGCTATCTGGGGCTCGTGATTAAAATTTTATCCTCAGGCTTTGTCATATCTGTCATATTTACTAAAGGATTGGAATGCCCTGCCTCAGGTGCAGTACTAATACGTTATCTACCTTTTGTGCATCTCTACTAAAATTATTACCATGCCTCAAATTATGAGTTCATATTGTTGCTAAGACTTCTTTAATTGCTAGTGCATTTATTTTGGGTTAACTGGTGCAGTTGGGAAAGCAAGCAAGTATTTTTGCAGAACAGAGCTTGGGTATCTCAAGTTTCTTGCCAGTTATATCTGATGGTTCTTACTTTTTAGTTATGGAAGGAAAGAAACACTTATAGGCGTGCTTCATCTGAACTGCTTTACATGGTTGCTTTAGGATGACAGGAATTGTGCCCTAAAAAAAAGTGAAGGAGTGAAGTGTCACTACCTCAGATGTAAAGATGTAAATAACTATTATTCTGATGTCTAAAGTAAAGTAAGATGCATCCAAGCCTCAAATTCTTAAACCATCACAGCCACAAGATCACTCTTAGTAAAGGCTCTTTATTGTTTTATTGGTGGCCACATATTTTCCTTTGCATTTCTAGCTTTCCCTGTTGATTACCTGGGCTGCAAGCTTCTCATTTATATATTACATTCACTAATGTAACAATTTGATGTTGTCCTGTTTTTCTGAATGTTACTCTGTGTAGCAGTGGGAGGTGCCTTTAACAGTCATTTCCATTTGTAGTGAACCAGAGTAGGCTTTTGGCTAGAGGTTTTCACTTTCATGCTGGAGTACCCTCCTTTTTAGCACCTTTTCAGTTTCTGTCATAGAACTCCCATTTTTCTTTTTCTTTTCTTTCTATCTGCTTTTCTTTAGACTCACAATTTTTATCAGCTATGGAAAAATAGCCCTTTTGTAGCATCAGCTAATGTTCAGGGGAATCACCTTGCCTGTCTTGGGCACCTATTTAGAATTTAGCAACTCACACTGTGGTGGTGCCTTGCTCTTTGCATTGACTATGGAGGGGATCTGGATGGGAAGGAACCTACCTCTTGGATGGCTATTGTGAGGTAAGGTGAGACTTCCTAGGGATCTAAGATGGGTGGCATGTTGCCTTCTAGCACGTTGGCTCTGTTGCCTGAAGAAAGAATTCCAGGGCAAATAGTTCTAAACTTATGGTAGATTATTAAAATTACATGACATAAATCCCATCTATTATCTCCAGTTATCCCTGACTGACTCCAGGCCAGGAATTAATGTAGCTCTATCCATCATAGTGAGACCATAATTGAGTTACTCTGCACTGAGAGCAATAATACTTTCTGTGTTAAAGGATAGCAAGAAATAATTTTAGAAACTCTAATAAGTTGTGTGACCTCCATGCTACATTTCTGAAATTGAAATCTCCCATGGCAAGACAATTGCTCCCCCGCAGTCTGCCTCTCACTGCAGACAAGTCATAAGAAATAATTCAGCTATGGTTTCATGGTCTATAAAGAATTTCCCTCCTTCCCACTCTGCCGTATTCTCTTCATGTCTTCTATGTTTTAGCACATTCACAATTAGTTTCTGAATTATCAGGATGTGCAGACAGGTTAGCAGTGTCTTTGTAGTACTACCACTGCATCATTCACTACTTCACCTCTTGCCCTAAACAAATTTTGTCTAAAGGTCTTTAGCATTCACTTGCATCAGTGAAAATTTCCAGAATCTTCTTTGCCATCTGAACTTTTAAAATTAGTAGCTATGACCAGAAAAACTTTGAGCAGTGGTTGGAAACCAACTTTGACAAGTATAGCAGAGGAATGTGACTGGGAGACTGACACAGGCTGCAGTGAGTAGAAGCAATAGAGACTGGGGAGGGGAACACAGTAGCACATAAGCCTGTGTCCATTTTATACTACAGAGCCTGTAGTGGAACACGAGGTTCCTAAGTCTGAAAAATCCTCAATGATCAGCTGATAAGCTTGTCTTGCTCCAGCTGCTGGAGAACAGTAACAGTCCATGTTACTGTCAGGGTCTGTTAACTCATGTGACAGGGACCCTTGCAAAAGATCTGAAGGACTGATCCTGTTGTTAACTCCACAAATGTCAGAAGAATCTTACAAGGTTACTCTTTTTTTTTAACTGTCTCTTTGAACTAAGCTATTTGTTTGATGCTCAGTTTTCCATGGAACTTCTTTCTCTTCTTCATGGCGCCTCCAGTGCTTCCTCACAGGCTGCAGTAGCAGCTGAAATTCTTTAAGGCACTAAGTACAGCAGCTGGAGAGGTAGCACCTGGATCCAATTGCAGCTCAACACTGATGCTACTCCTTCACTCTGTGATCTAATGGCTCAAGTGTGTTCAGCACCATGGGACCCCACCTTTTGCTGTCTTCTGCACTAGAAAATAAATGTCTTGAAAGTCCTAAGTGAAAGAGAGTTTTCTTATTAATGTTCCCTGTTAATGTGTTGTGCTGCAGGCTCTCTGAGGTATTCTGTTGTTCCTAAACCTGCAATACCCTTGAGATCTGGTTTTACATTCATTTGAGAGTTTGAGTTTTGGTGAGCTACCCATAATAACAGCAGAGTTCTGTGGCTGAACTTGGAATCCTACCCAGAGTGAGGTTACTCACAGAAGCATGTGGAGAAGAAATTCATCCCAGTGCAGCTATGTAATTCCCTGGTCTGCTTCTGAGGGAAGCTGTGTGCAGAAAAGATATTATTTTCTAAATAGGAATAAATAATTTTTCAACAGGTTGTTTGCATTAGTGTACACAACCCCTCCCTAAATTGCTGGGAAATGTTGTTTCTATAGCCATACCTGTTTTAATGAACTTCTTTATAATTATTCAATTATTCATTCTGCTCCTCGAGAAAACCAGCATAACAATGATTTAACACAGCACTGCAGCAATTAGCACTCGCAAAACAACAAAGAAACACCTCACTACTCAAAAGGGGATCAAAGTGTGAAATCACAAGTAACTCATTACAAAAGTAAATCATTACAATAACACCACTTCAGATCTTAATAGCAATAGTCTTTTGGTGGATTTGACTCCTTTCCTTCAATACCTAAAAAGAAGCTACTGAGGATGCTTATTCCATTTTAAGAAATGTAGTAATTAAGAATTTCAAAGCTTTTCTGGTTTTCTGTTGAAAAGTAGGATCTAATAGATCAGTTGCTGAATCACTGCAGCTTTTGTGTAGTTTAAATCCTCTCACTTCAGTAAGTTGGAGTCTGGAGTGGAAAAAGGAACCATATGTTGGCAGTTACACCTGTAGGGTGTTTATCTGTCACTTTGAAAACTTAATCTAACTCACTTTGCCTTCATATTGCCCAAGCAGCTGCAGATGGCTTTCTTTCCATTTGAATGGCTTTGAATTCTCTGCTTCTCTTGTAAGCACTTGCTTGCTTTATTTTGTTTGTGTCTTCATGATACATTTTATTACTAGATGATGGTAGAAGGGATTTTGACCACTTTTAATGCTATTGACACCAGAGACTTTCCTAAACATACTTATTTAGATCTTTGAGAGTGCTAATTTTCTCATACAAAGGGAGTGTTAAACCTTCTTTAGTGTCCTTCCCAAACCTTTAATTTTCTGATACCATTTAGTATAGTTTTATTTGCTTTTACTACTTGCATATGGAAAATAATGTACTTTGGGAAACAAACAATACAAAAGCCGTCATAAAAGAGCAGCTGATTGGAGAAACAGCAATGCAACATTGTTTTTAGAAGCTATGGAACACAAGAAGAGTTGACAAATTCTTATGCTAACATTTTTAATTAATGATGAATAGAAGGTCAAGTATAAATGAGAATGAGAAGATCTGCAAATAGAGAACATGTGATAGTATACTAAAAATAGAAGTTCAAATATGTGCCATAGAAAAGCTGAGAATTCTGATTAAGTGTTTGATTGGAAATACATCAATTGAGTAACTTTTCTCTCCTGAGCAGAAGATGAGGCATACTTGTGAGGGATAACAAAAGGGAAACTTTGGCCATTGAGACCAAATTACCAGTGTGAAATACGTGCCCACTTTCTTCCTCATTATTTATGGCAGTCCTCTTTGGGCATAGCTGGGGACAAGTTTGTTTAACCTGGGGGTTCCTGTGAATCGATAGCCAAGTGGGAGCTATCCCTCAGTAGGGATTCAGCAGTCATGAAAGCGAATGGTCTGTTTCACGGCCATTAAACCTCTCACTTCTGCAGATGTGCCTAGTAAACTCCAGCTGGGAACGACACACCAGTGTAGTTCTTAGTGCTGGGATTCCAAGTAATTCCTCTCCCTGCACAGCCTGCACTTAGGTTGTGTCAGCTGATCAGCCCCCTTTGCCCACATGGCAAAGAGACTTTCCGAAGTGGAATGGGCAGCAGGGCAGGAGATCACCTGCAGCGAAGGATTCACCCTCTCCTCAAGTAAGTGTCTGTCGGTGAAATTCATTTCTCTAAGAAAGCAGAATTGCCCTGCAGTGGTGTCCTTCACTAGAGTTTTTTGGTGGCATTGGAGATGCCACAGCAAATCCTTTCTTCCTGTGTTTGGGACAGAGGTGGTGACATTCAGATAAGTCAAGGCAAACAGTTGCTATTGAATTTCAAATTACATTTTCTGTTGAGGTACTTCACAGATGGTTTTGCCAGCATTCCCCGTGACAATCTCCTATATTTAGAAATACACAGCTCCATCAGAAATGAAAGTATAGAACTTGGCCCTCTAGAGAGTGATTTTTTCCATGTGAGATAATTAAACAGATCCACATGGACAGTAAAATTCCTTTTTAGGCACCTGTGGCATTATACTCCTTCCATTCAATAAACATTTTGCTTGTTTTGCTGCACGTTAAATGGCTGATCTGTAATGAGTAATTTTGTTTCATTTTAATGAAAAACCAGAAAAATTCTTAAAAAACACAGAAAACTTAGCAACTTCTCAAAAGTGAAATGCAGACAGAATCTCTGATATTGTACCTCCCCTAAAGAAGTATAATCGTGGTCATTTACTGTCCCAGAGCCTACAAAATATAGCAGAGACATTACAGAAGACAAAGCCGCAATTGTTACTGCAAAATTAACTAAGATTTGTAGTCAGTAATCTCTGGAGAAGAAGAAAATGTGAAAGCTGAAGTCTGACATAGTATAAAGACTGTAATCTGTGCCATTTTTTGAACTGGGACAGTTTGAGGTAACAGGTCTCGAACTTTTCCACTGTTTCCAGCATGCTCCTGAACTCTCTTCCAGTTTTAACTGCAGTCTTTTTTTCCTGCTCCTGGCTTCGAATCCTGCTTTTGCAATGAAACTTCTGTTGCACTCACAGCCTTTACTGAGCTCTAATCCTGTGTTTATGAGCCACTGTTGTTTTCACCCAGTGTATTATTTTGCACATTCTGCTTTTCTTCATTTGTAACTATAACCAGGCATTTGAAGAAAGCTGCAAAAATGGATTAGAAATTACAAAACTCATGTAAAACAATTGTCACATTTGTAAGAAGTACAAATCACATCTTTTGGTCTGTAAGGTGTCTGCTGAGTCCAAGCTGCCTCACAACATTCTGCAGCAAATTTGGTCAGCACAGGTGAAGAAAAGGGATTGTCTGCACTTGAAGTGATTGCTGTTTCCACTTCCTTTGTCTTTCCCATATCAGTAGCTCTTTGACATGGCAAGTCACTGGCTGAGAGAGAAGTGCGAAGTGACTGTCAGCTGATGGCCCAGCATCAAAACAGACCAATTAGCAACATCCCCATCTGCTGCCTGGGCTCATGCTTGTTCCCAGCCTGTTCTGGGAGCCAGGAATTGAGCTGGAAGCTGTGGTTTGTGCACAGCAGCAAGTGGCCAATTTCGTCAGTGCTAGTTGTTGTCCAAAGAAATTCTTGCAGGAGCTGTAGAATGGAAGTATTACTAGCACCTTCCCTGTAGGAACTAGGCTTTTTCTCTTAAGAGGTCACCACAGACTAGCCAGGGGCTGTTTTAGACACTGGTTGGAGTTGGTGGCAAAAAGAGCTTCTACGCTTGCACATCCGTACTGGGACAGAAACTGCCCTGTGTGGTGGAAGGGGTCAGTGTGCTGAATATCCTCTTCATTAGGTTAAAACCTTACAGTAATCTGACACTCATAAAAATGCACAGGGAGACTAATGAAAGCCTTATCCTGTATCTAGCAGTTGGACTCGAGTTGGTCCTTGTGGGTCCATTGTTGGTCCATTCCCTTCCAACTCAGAATACTCTGTGAAATCTACATTTGTGTCAAGAGATGGTTTCCAACTTCTTATATTTTTAAAATCTAAAATCACTCCATGAGGCACAGGTAAACATGATCTTCATTGGCAGGAGATAAAGCTGCAGCCCAAGAAGCTGTAACTTGCTCTGACGTGGGTTCCATTTATAGCAGTAAAAGCCCTGATAACCTGCATTCCCATCCTTACCTGCTTATCTGTTTCTTACTGGGTGAAAACTATCATGACAAACATATTTTATGACAAGTCAAACTGAAGGAGAGCACCTTCATGTGGATTTGTATCTGTTGGAGTTGTGTTATATCTAAAAAGAACTTCGTTCATGCTTTTTCCTCTAAAGGGGCACTAACAGCCACTCTACTTTTCTGTGAAGCACTTGACATAATTGTATATTTTTGCAACTGTTTCCCCTTTGCCAGATACTGTGTTTGCACTAGTCTCTTTTTCCTAGGAAATCAGACTAAAATAGCTCTACAGCCAATTTTGCTTTTTCAAGCAAATAATCCAGCTACATTAAAAGGAACAATGAAAATAATATCCCTGGCAGTTCCTTTATCCAGGGAGTCCAGTTTGACCCCAGAGGAGAAACCAAGACTGCTTAGTGTACCTAACAGTAGAACATGTCACAGTTTGTGTGGTTTTCTGAGGCATAAGCAAGAGAGTCAAATCTTGCTCCTGGTGTCAGTCAGGAAAAATAATGAACTATAAGAAAGAGATTGACCCATAACATCTTTGTCTGTCTGTATACTTCTTCTGTCAGGGCTGTTTATATTTTCTACTTTGTTTAATAGCACGAAGTGGAGTGGGCAGAAGGGAAAAATCCCATCATGATTGGCTGTTCTTTTTCTAACAGAAGATTAATGGGGAGGGATTGGAGAAGCTCTCTTCTTCTCTCTGAGGAGCCTCATCCCTGATTTGTCCTCTGGGATGGCTGCATCTGGTTCAGCTTAGCTGTATCCGTCTTTGACCCTTAATCCAGTTTCACATGCCTGTTGGAATCCTGCCTTTTCTCCCTTGCTTGCATCTTGCAATTTTTCTTTCTCCTACTACTCTTATTTCATTTTAGGCTTGTTTGCTTTATGGAAACTCCTGTAAATCATTCCAAGATCCAAGAAGAATGCTAGCTACAGTCAGGTTGGCTTGATTTCTTTGGTGTTTTAATGCTACTTGCAGTTGCTATACTGCACAATCAAACTGTGACACTGATCAAAAGCAAAAGAGAGCCAGTAGATGGCACCATTTATTATAGTATAGAAGATTCACAACCAAAGCTTGGAGGATTTTCCCCCCTTAAACCTGGCTGTCTGTAAAACATAAATCAACCCTCCATTTTCAGAGATGTTACTTACAAGCTTAGTAGAGACCTCACTTTATATCCTTTCCCTGGGCTTCCTGGGAAGGACTCGGTGACAATGCCTTAAATGGAAAAATATTTTAGAAACAATAATGGAACTAGAGGTCAATAGGATACAGCCCAGGGGAGTTTTCTTCTGCTTTGCTCTTAAAACACACCCCATTGCTGCTTTATTTTCTTCATTCTATTAAATAACAGATTTATTTTGAGATGTATCTCCAAACCCAATAACTTCAGAAAAGAATCGAGCAATGGTCAATTGCAAACATGGTTTAGCTCTTCTGTAATAATGAATAGCTGTATTTTATTACAACATACAGCATCTGTTACCTAGGGCTCTCAGAGTGCTTCAGAACACTAATGAACTGTGCCTTCCAACACCTCTGCCAGATAGGGAATAGTAATTCCCCAGGAGTCCCACTGACCTCGGTGGCTGCTTGCATGGTCCTGTGTGACAGAGAAAGACATACTCATGTGAGTAAAGAATACAGAACCAGGAGTAAACAGTGCAATATATTTTATGCCATTTCAAGTATTTATTTTTCCCAAAAGAAAAAAAAAAAAAAGAGAAAAGGAAGTAGTTTTGCCTTTCTGGAGTTAGCCTCTGCAGCATTTTTGGTGGGGGATCAGACTGCTTGCTTAAAGGTTAGCTCCAAGTTTTCAATTGATAGTGCATGCACTTTGTGTGCTTCAATAACAGATTAAGTGACTTCAGCATCATTTACTATTAAAGGTTAAAAGCTGTTGCTCTTTCTAATCTCCTGCTGCAGAGCCAATGTAATTTTAATACTGTGTGCTGTAGAAAAGGAAAGAAATGCAATGCTGAAACATTTAAAAGGATATATTTTTCCATCTTTATTTTAAGTTATGAAAACTGGCTGCAAAAAGCTAGTAAGTGTTTCCAGTCAATGATAGTTTCCTGGCATCAAAAGATTCTGAAAATGAAATGAAATATCCAACAGGAAAAAAGCCCCTACACACCAAGAGGAGAAGACAAAGAAAAAGAGAACAACTTGGATTTTCTATATTTATCTCCGTGTTATGTGTATCCGCTTCACTGGGTTGTCAATTTTAATTGGACTGCAACCTACTGTAGTTGGCTTCACACTGGTTCAATTAAAAAATCCTGTTGCTACTTTTCTTCCATATTACTCATAAATAGGAGTATTGTAGGAGTAATAATGTTAACCCCAGTGTCCTGGCAGAATGCCAGTTTAGGTAATTATATTCCGCCTATGGAAATTTCAGTTGCCGATTCAGCTGAATATATTAGTCTTTATTTTCCGTTCCTGATCATCACATTACATAGCACTGCTGTGTATTGCTGAAGAGCCTCCCTACCTGTGGCTGCACTAAAGTGATGGACTAAGGAAAAAAAATCAGAATCTCTCCTTCTAGTAAAAATCTAGACTACTTACAACATGGGATGTTGTAAGTAATGTTGGGGTGACAGTTGCTTGAATTAAGGATTATTTAATGGAAGTATGCATGGAAAATGTGGATGGACTGTACAGATAGTTAATGGCTTGTAGAAACTTTGAGTAGCGATGTGGTTATGACAAAGACCAGTGGAAGGATTTTACAGTCTCACTTAGGGAGATCTTTGCAGGCAAGGTAGGTCAGGCTGTCTTTGACTTGAAGAATGGTCTAGTTTGGGAAAAATAATCCTTTAACAGATCATCTGATGGGATTGCACAAGGACTGCTTATCACCTAAAGCAAAAAGAAGAGGAACAGTTGAGGAAAAAATGGTGATAGCACCCTCAGAGAAGAGTGTCTGGACACAGAAAGTTTATACATCATTTTCTGCAAAGATGTCACTATGAACAGTTTAAGAAAAAATGCAACAACAAAAACCCTTCCTCCTCTATCTCCCAAGAAAAAAAATCAAGACTAGCCTACTAAAATTGAATCTTGCAGAATGTTTACTTTTGTCTGTTTTGCAAATTACCAGTGGTGTTGTTGAAAAAACAGATATTCGCCCACAAAATAATCAGTGCCTACTTAACTCAGTATTTATTGACATTAACATGAGAAAAATTGAATAAATCTGTGCTTTGAGTACACCTCCTTCCCCCTGATGGGGCAGTAATATCTGGATAAAAATAAAGAACAAGGATTATGCCTGCTTGGAGTGATTTCTAAGTAGAAAGTACAAAATAAGTAGAACAGTGATAAAGTATAGTACGCATTCATGAGATCAGCAGCAAAGAGACTGAATAAAGGTCAAAATACCAATCTTCTCTTTTGAAAAAACTCTGAAGCCAGGGAGGTGTGTTCTGACTCAAAAGGCAGAGATGTATCTTAATTCACAGACTTTTGATGATGATTTGGCACCTACCTGTGACTGGTGTCTTGGGGACATCTACAGCTTACAAATATTCTTAGTTTTTGCTTCATTACCTAGGAAATGGAAACGTTATTTTTGTATTTGTCAGTCTGCTATTTAGCTTCTATTATCCACACTGATTCTCTACCTGAGTTTACTGAGCTTATATAGTGTTGCCTTGTGAACTGTCTTCATATTTTTTCCTGTGGGATTATAAAGACCTTGTTCAGCAGACTTTTCCTTATCTAAGTCAGAGTGATTATTCTGAGAAGCCTCTTTGAGTTAACTGCAGTTTCAGTGGAACTGGCCACAGGGTAGAAAATCATCTACGTGACCAATGATGTGAGCTTTGGCCCAAATATCCTGCTTCTCATACGTGGTGGTCTTGAATTCTCCTAGATTTAATTTTTCACACTTAGGAGAGGAGCACAGTTGTTTTCATTTCCTGATAGTGACTGGAAGATGAAAACCAAGCTTCAGGGCCAGTGGCAGTTCCCAGGACTGGCAGCATTAGCTCACGTACCTGATCATACAGCGGCGATGCAATCCGTTAGCATACGGTACACGGGGAGCTGTCAGGTCTGTAGCAATCCAATTAACTAACATGGTTTCTAAAGCTAGATGATTTGAGGAAGCTTAAAACAGAGTTAACACTGTGTTGGCTCAACGGCTGTGTCAATTATCTGGTTGGACGTGCTTGTAACTCTGCCTGCTGAAGCATGTAGAGGTTTTTTCCTCCCCTTCTTCCCTAAAGCAAGACCGCAGAGAACACATTTAAGAGTTAATTATTTCCTACCTTTATTATTATTTATTGAATGAGAATCCTTATATGTACTTGAAAGAGATAGTCATATCACCGAGGAAAAATCCCTGACAGAATAAATGGATTGCATAATGCATTTTCAGACTTTTTCTGAAACTGAAATACTGAAGTTCCTTTATAATAGCTGAAGTGGCATTAATTTGCATGGAGGTCACTATTTGACCTTTGCTGTGGGAAGCCTACGTGTTTCTTGTCAAAATTTTTTCCTTCTAACCTTTAGTTTCAGATATCTGCCTGCATTTCTCTGTGCTGTTCCCATTATCTTTGTATCTGAAACGCGTGAGACAGAAAAGGAAAGTGGCTTTGTGGCACAGCTCTCTATTTTTTACAACATCTCTCTTTGAGGCAAGTTAATCAAAAGCCCTGTGTGAAGCCCTCTCTGAGCTCAGCCCTCCATCCTTCCCAGGTATTCAAGGACCTGCAGTCTGGTAACCCTATCACACTCTCACTGCAGGTTCCCCACAGGTGCGTGTGCTTCACTTTTTGTCTAGTAATTTGTACAAGGAGCTGCCTTACCTGCTTTGTGGGAAACAGGCAAGATTACCGTACTTCTCAGAACCCTGCTTCTTTTTAGTCAGAGGGATTGTCCACACACTGAAAAATTACCTAGCTCCCCCTTGGTGAAAGGCCTGAGGAAAGAAGAGTCACTCACTGAACACTAACAGCACCTGGCCTTCATCTTATTGGGAAATTAAAATCAATTTTAAACAAAAACTCTCTGCTGCTAGCCCTGAGAAGCAAAATCACAGTTGTGACAAAATAGATGACAAAATTAATACCTGCCTTTACTGGGAACACAATTTCAGCCCAGATACATTGATCTAAGAAATTACCAACTTGATCTCATTTCCAGCCTCAGAGCAGAAATCAGGAGAGCTGGCTGCATCTATATAGGAGTGAATACAATGCACCGTGTTATGTTTCAGGAAAGGTGAATCACAAGAATAAAGGAAAATTCACAAAATAAAGCCAAAGATGAAGGAGCAGAGTGGCTGCACACCTGCTTTGGAGACTCCTAAACCCAACCCAGCTCTACAAAGGTTCCTCAGAATTTAATAATACCAGAGTTGGTAGAATTATTTAATTTTTATACCATGTAATGGAGAACACATCTTAGTCTTGTATGCTGTATCAGACACTGATGGAAAATGAACTGTTTGTCACAGCAGTTTAGTTGGCATGAGCATTCCCATCAGCTCATGTCTTACAGAAAACATTCTGCTAAATTCAGAGCTCAGCTAAGTCTGGCCTTCTGTGAAGAATAAACCAACATTGGTGCAGATGTTGGTGACTGGTTTTTGCAATGGATTTTGAAGTGTTGAATCATGGACTGCTTGTTGCTCAATTGCTCCCTTCCATTTTTGGTATCAAGATATTTATCAATACATGTTGATACATTGCCTCCTAGTATTCTGTTTACCAGCCAACAAAGCTGACTCAGGAAGACAGACACATGCATGCCTTCCAATACAGAAATCATGTTCTCAGAACAAATTCAAATCTGCTGTGAACTTGAGTACAACATCATATGTAGAAAACAAGGGTTGAAAAAAAAATTAACAAAAATGGCCCATCTGCAGTCACTGGCAAAACTCCCGAGGGAAAGCTAGGAAGAAAAGGAATCAGGAAAAAATTTAAATACAGTTTTCTCTTTTACCGTGTTTCTAATCCCATTTTCTTGGCTTCTCTTTGTCTTGCTTAGTTGTTGTTTGTCGCTAGCCTGCATGTTCTCAAGGCTTTATAATGCTTCATCTAAAGGGGGAACCTGGAGATCATATTTTCCCTGCTATCGAATAACCTGGATCTTTTTCATCACTGAAGCCAATCAGAGGCGGGAGATTACAGTTGGCAAAGGGCTGAGATTTGCATATTAACAGCATAGTTATTGAAGAATAGCTGTCTTGCATTGAGACCAAACTGTGCCCTCCGATTCGCCAGCACAGCCTGTCAGCCAATGCAGATGAGGGATTCAAAGGTCAGATGGTTTTTATTCTTTGTTTTGTGGTTTTTGTTTGTTTTTTTTTTTTTTTTTAATTTTAAAGAGAGACCTATGCACTACTAATGATATTAAGTCAGATAGTGAACCCCACATGCAGGAAGCAAAGAAAGTGGAGTGAACCTACTTGGCTGTGGCTTTGTCGCAGCACAGCCGCTGTGCCCTCTTGCTGGCTCTGAGGAGTCTCCCTGCCTAATGTATCATATTGTGTATATTAATGTTTCAGCTTTACAGTTCTATTTCCATTAGGGGAAGATTGCCCGTGAGCCTCTTAGTGGATAAATAGGAATTTACAGCTCTCAAAAATTCTCTTAAAGCTTGCAGGATCCACAGAAGAAGGAATTACACATGACTATTTTTGAAGCTTTAAAAGGTCCAGAGGGCCTAATTGTGCTCTCAGATATGTCTGTGCAGCTCCGATTGAAGTCTTGGGATATAATGCATGCTTATGCGACAGCTAAAATGAGTCCTTTTTTAAATGAAAAAAATAATCCTTCAGTTATTAAAAAATTAGATTGTAAAGTCCCAGGGTCAAGCCAGCAACTTCCCAAGAGCTATTCAGAACATAACAAAGTGAGGTCTTTGTTGAAACTCATCTCTGTACCAACCTGCAATAAAAAATAAATGCTGAACATGTTTGTGAAATACAGTAAAGACAGTAACACCTTCTTCTGCAGATTTGTGCATCCATGTTTGTGTGCCTGGACATGTCCAGGCAGTTCTGTGGCAAGGAAGGAGGGGACAATGCTAAATTTCAATAATGAAATAACCTTAACGAGTATGTTCATGCTTCATTCAATTACATTAAACAAGATCAATACTGGCAGAAATACTTTCTTTTACCTCTGTTTTATATCAGCCAAGTCTTATGCAACTGACAAGAGGTTAAACCTTGTTTTGTTGTTGTTATCTGTGTTTCTAAGTACAATTGCATTCAGTGTTAGGCAAAAGAAATGAAGAAGCAAATTTCACACAGCCAAATGAAATACAGTTCAGAAATATATTCAGGCCCTGAAGTTTGTGTTTTTAACTAGCCTTTGATTTTGCAAGCTAGTTTACACTACAGGTGAAATACAAGTTGTGCATGAATTTCCCCATGGGATTTCTGTGTGCTTTTCAAAAGGTGCTTACTTAGGGGTGAACAGGGCTGGGCTTTAAAAGACTGAAAAGACGTGTTTTACTGTAAATAACTTAGAAGAGGATTCCCAAGCTATAATTACGTCTTACTTTCATCAGGGCTACATTTAACAGAAATTCTTCCAGCAACTTTTTCTCTATTCAGCTATCTACCACTAAAAAGCAGAGGAAGAACCAGGCAGGAAATAAATAGTCCACATCTGCACAGCTGGATCAAGAGTGGCTCCTGTTCCTTACCTAAATCAGTGCATTAATTTCCTTATTTTGTCCTCCATGTGTGTCCTTGTGTTTCTCGGTATAATATGTGTCAGTATTATTTGTTGTCACTTCTCAAACTAAAGCTGTGACACTAACCCTGCCAGCCAAGGGAAGAAAACTACACACAGAGGCAACACAAGCCAGTATTGTTTAAATCAGATGAGCCCAGTGGTGTGGAAATTGCTTCTGTTGCATAAGTGTGCTCACTGGTAGACCCAAACTGATGGGCTGGTAAGCATACATAATTAGCCCAGCACCTGTGGATGTAATTCCATACTGCTTTGGTGAAAGAAGTACTGTAGAAAATAACAGGCAGGAGATTTTTTTCACCGGATTTTCTTCCTACCACTAGAAATCATAGCTGCCGTGTGCAATATTTAATACCTGATGTTAGTTTCCACCTTTCAGCCACAGCCACTTTTCACTTGCCAACTAATCGTCACCTAGAAGTGTGCTGAAACACATTGTAAATGAGCATACAAAGGCTTTCTCCGGCACTAAATCACAACCATCTCTACAGAGAAAAGGACCGCTTACAGCAGCCCTGCATGGTAATTCGGGCCAGGAAAGAAGCAGGTTTTCCCCTTTCAAACAGCAGGAAAACCTCAGATTAGCCAGCACTGTCCTTGGGAGCAGAGATGCAGCTGCAAAAGCCTTCCTTAACTCTCTGCTCAGACGAGGTGTTCAGCGGCCCCTCTGGGAGCAGCGTTGGGCTCTGGGGAAGCACTTGTTGCTGCCAGCACCCCGGGGAAGAGCTGTCCTCGGCCACCTGCCCCATGGCTTCCCGGATGAAAAGGTGAGGTTAGGTGCTCTTGCCACACTCGGTTCTCTCCTGCCCGGGAGATGAATTAGCAAAAAAACAGCCCCTCTAGCTAAGAGTGTTCCCTAAAAGGTGCTGGTTCAAAGCCAGGCTAAAGGGCAGGTGGAAGCCTCGTAGATGAGACTACTCCTCATTCTCAAAGAAAGCACAGATCCCGTCTGATGGGGTACAGCTCATCAAGCTGCACAGGCTGCTGTGCGTAGCACAAGGGCCGTTTGAGGTGGGGGAGGCCTCGGGGAAAACTTGCGGCAGGATGCTCAGCTCGGGGCGCCGGCAGCTCGCACTCCGCCGGCCCCCGCGGCTCCGCAGGGCCCGCTCCCCGCCGCCCACCCACCGCCGCTTCCCCGCCCCTCCGGCGGAGCGGGCAGCGCTCCCCGCGGCTGCGGCGGGGCTTCACCCCGCTTCGTGCGGCCCCAGCGCCCGCCCCAGGGGCCGCGCCCGGCACCTCCCCGGCGGGGCCGCTGTCCCCGGGACGCCGTGACGGCTGTGCGCTCCCCGCCCTTCTCACCGCCCCTCTCCCCTTTCCTCCTCCTCCTCTTCTTCCTCCTCCTCCTTCGGGAGCCTTGCCTCCCCTGCACACCTGCCTTGCCATTTGTCGGCGGCTTTGCTTGGAGGGGGGAATTTTCCCTCGGTCCCTTGCAGCATCCCTCCCCGGCACACATACGCACACTCACACACACACACACACGCTCGCTCACACAGCCGGACAGGCAGAAGCACCGCGCTGCCCGTGCCTCGGCAGCCGCCGCCTCTCCGCACCCCGGCCCCGCGCTCCCCGCCGCCGCGGGGCGTCCTCCGCCTGCTGCAGCGCCGCCGGGCCCGGCAGCCGCCGAAGGGGGGCGGCGGCGGCGGCTCCCGCTGCTCCGCGGCCCCGCACCGGCAGCGGTAGGTAGGTACGGCGGTCCCGCGGCGGCAGCCCGCTCCGGGCAGCTCCCGGCGCTGCGGAGGGACGGGGACGGAGGGAAGGCGGGAGGGGAGGGCGACGGGAGCGGGGCGAGACGCGCTGCCCCGGCCCCGCCGGCGGCGCTCGCCTCGCCCGGCTCCTGCTCCGGCTGTGCTCCCGCGGGGCCCCGCGTCGCCTCCGCCGCTGCCCGGCACCCCCCGGGCACCGGCTCTTCCCGGTGAGTCAGAAAGTTTGCTCTCCTGGGCGCCCGGTGTTTGTTATTGTTTGGGGTCCGCCTGTTTAGGCTGGGCTTTTATTTTCCCATTCCCGCTAGCGGGCTATTTATTTATTTATTTCTCTTTTCTTCCTTTTTTTTTTTTTTTTTTTTTTAATTGCAGTCGCTGCTGCGGCGCGGGTTGAATCGGGCTCCCGCGTCCGGCGCTGCCCCCGCCTCGCTGGGCAGCCTCCCCCGGGGCACACGCGTGGGCGGGCGGGCAGCGCACCCAGGGCGGCCGGAGCTCGGGTCCCTCCCGGTGCCCCCCTTCCCTCTAAGAGCTGGGTGGCTGCGGCTGAGATGTTGCCGGCAGCCCTCCTGCAGTTGGCAGAACAGTTTTTGGTGGCGGCTCGGGAGGAGACTGTCCCATCCCTTTCCTGTTTCTCCTCGTTCCTTGAGAGAGTGTTTTAAAACAGGTTTCTGTGAAGCTATAGATGACAGGATCCCGGCGTCACCGAGAGCTGTTCTCCGTTTTGTAACTAGCAGTGTTACTGTAGCGGGTTATCAGCTGGGGAACACCCGTATTCGACCCTGCTGAGGAGAGGGATTGGCTGTGGGTCATGTCCATCTTCCGCTGCTTTCATCTAATTGCTAGAAGTAGCTTGCTGTTGTTTGGGGTAGAAGAAGCTCGCTTGCATTTTATTCTTTTGTTCTTTAATTATAAATGGGGTTTGGTGGGGGCTCGTAGTTTCTGATTGGAAACTATCAGAAACTATAGAGGTTGAATAAAACCATCTCTGAGCAGGAGAGGCAAGAAGCTTTCAGGTCCTTCCTATGAGCTGTGTATTTTCTATGTTGTGTGTGGTTACTTCTTTTTTTTCTTATCACTGGGAGTTCTGCTGTAATGTCTCAAAAGCTTTGATGTTTTTTTTGCAATGAAACTCATTCAGTTTTTTTTTCTCAAATTTAAAATGGAGTGATAAAATGCATAGGCGTTAATAAGTGAGTTGAAAGGACTTTGAAATAGTGCATGTTGTGCATGGTGTGAAATTGTAGATATACATAAAAGAATAATAACTACTCTGCAGGTTTTATTTTAAACCTTCTCTATGACTTTGTGGTGAACTCTCTTCCTCTGTCTCTCAGCTTTTAAGTCTGATTGTTTTCTGCACTTGAGGTCTACTATCTTGTTGTGGGAATGCATTGGTAGGCACCCACATTAGCCTGGTTCTCATAATCTTTTATTCGCTCATTTTGCAAAGACTCGCCACGGTTAAAAATAAGTGAAAAAATAAGTGGCTTTCAATTTTAGATTGCTTTTTCTGGTGCTTTTATTTTTTTCTCTATTTGATAATTTATTTATTTATGTTACAACTGAAGGGGGAGGGGGAGAGTAGGGAATTGTCTCTGGCTCTTCCATATATCCAAAGGTACAAGACAAAAAAAGAAAAAAAATTTGTGTGAAGAAATTAAAGCACTGAACCTAAATCTGAATTCCAAGAACAAAAATTCCGGTGGCATGTGTGCTTGCCCACACCAGGCATTCTGCAGCATGTGGTATTTACAGAACTTGCAGTGTACAGTAGCTCTCCAGTAGTAAGAGAACGCTTTGTATCCTTGGAAGTGAGAGAGTCTTTGACAAGTCAGCAAAACTATAGATACAGTCAAGGAATGCTGATACACGTGTGATTGTGTACATATATAAATATCACCAGATTGCCTGAGTTCATTTTTCCTCAGTCTAGTTTGTCTTCCTCAGCCTGGAATATATACATACTTTCCCCTGAATTTTGAGGCATTTTTTGCTGCTCTTCTCTGTTTGCATGTGTTTTAATGTTAGTCTTAATCTCGCTGTAAAATACAAAATAATCCGGTAATAGATTTAGAAGACTTTATTGCCAGGCGAACCAGGCAATAGATCATGAAATCAGACAATAGTATTTTGTTTCCTAGCAACCCCCTACTGCAAACAGAAAACAAAACGGTGGTGGATGCTTCCACATCATGATAGCTATATGTCGAAATCCCCAAGTAGTAGATACTGAAGTACTAATTGTGCTGGGAGATTCACTCCTATTTGTTTCAGCTGCTTAGTTAATATTTTCCTTTTGTGAGGAAGATTTTTTGGGCTAAATGCAGTTAAATAGTTAAAATTTCACTCTGTTAAAATGTCTGTTAGAATGAAGAGGGCACAAAATTAAATAGAATTTTTGCCATTAAGAATGATTTAGAGTTGTCTGATCATATTGCAGGACTGTTTCTAAATCTGTGCTATTATGGACCCTTGCAAATCAGATATATCATCTCCTGTATCCAACATCCAGTATCTTTCTGGATTTTGTGTTGTTAGTCATCCTTTAGATTTGTGTTTTAAAACTATGTTTGTTAGAATGTATTGAAAGAAAAATCCTTTGTGGCTCCTAGGAATGGAAAGTAAAATCCTAAGTGCCTCCTTGCCGTGTTTACGTTCTTGGCACCCAGTTCAGCCCTTCCAAGGAATCAGTGCTATCACCGTGCAGCGGGATTGGGTCCTGAGCCATCACCTTTCTTAAAGTGCTTTTGATAATGCAGTAGTTCCCTTGTTTAAAGTGCCTGAGCACTGAAATGGCACTGAAATTCTCGACCCTGAATCAATCTGGGATGCACTTTGTGCACTGCCATCTATCTGAAAAAATCCATTAGTGCAAGCTGGAGATCTGACCTGGGATGGGTGCAGGTGTTTGTGCTCTGGAAGCTGCTGGAGATGCTGAGCTGCCGTAGGAAAAGGAGCTGAGCAGGCACGGATGTGTAGTTGTACGTACAAGGCAGCAGAGAAATTTCTATGCTTTTGTCTCTCTTTTATAGGAGAAAATTGCAAAAAGGTGTTTGCCAAGTTTTACCTACAAGCCTTCACTATCCAGCAGTATCTACAGACATCACACAGTAAATTGAAACAGAGGCAGTTTTCCTATTGGTTGCATCAGTGATTCTGTGAAAATGAAAATATTATTCCAGTCTGGGAAACTGTAAAATCACATGAAAAATTTGCTGTGGGGGAAGACAGCAAACTTAGTCAAGTATGCATTATTAAACAACAGTATTTGCGCTAGGCATGCGAAGGGTGTTCTCTGGGCAACTTAGGGGTTCACAGCATTATTTAAGAGATCCCATGTGCAGTCACAGGCAATTTATTTATATTGCCCATAGGTATTTTCCTGGTTCATCTCAAGTACTGAGGTACAAAAGGGTTACAGCAAATGCCACTTGAATAAAAAGGGTTGAAGTGGAATGGTCAGAGAGTATTATAATTCTGATAAATATCTCTGAGCAGCTACTTTCTTGTCTATATTTGAAATCACACGTTTTGGTGCCTAGCATGTGTGGATGGTTTAGTTTAGAACATGCTAATTGAATTTTGGAAGGCTTTATGGATTGAGAGGAAGTAGTAGTCATTTTCCAATTTTTCTTCTCCGTTTCTTTCTCAGATGGCACTACTCCCAAAACTTGATTCTTACAATTAGGTAGTCCACAGATGAAGCTTGATATGGCTGCCTAATTAGAGTCCCTACTTCACCTTTGCCTGTGTTTGCCAGGCAGCAGAATGAGAAAAGGCAAAGAAAACAAAAAGTACAAACAAAAAACAAGGGGGAGAGACAAGTCATGAAGTATTCTGTGTATAAGCAGTGGAAGTCATTTGGAAGTGATTTTAAATACTCTCCACGAAACTCCTTTTACACCAACTGCATTTGTTGCTGGTGGTGAATATAAAGCTTTCATCTATTGTAATGTGGGTTGGCCGCTGATGGAGACAGCCAACCCATGGCCCAAACCAAAGACCTTCTTCTCCCTTGTCCCCACTAAAGATCATCTTAAGCGGAACAGTGAGTTATGTCCATTCCATTTAAAGGTGTTTAGGAGACAGGAATTAAGAAATGGACAGCTTTGTTCTCTCTCTTAACTGCACAGTGATGGTTATGGCTAATGAGCTACCAGGGAATGTGCTGCATATCTTCTTGTGATACACGAGCCTTTCCAAATTTTTCACAAGGCTTTCTTTTATTATTATTTTTCAAAGTGGGTACTGAAGTAATGAGAATATAGAATTACTTACTGCATGTTTAAACCTATAGGCTTCATGATTACTGTAATAAATACTTGGGTGTTTATTTCCTGTTCTTCTTTTAAGAAAGGAACAAAAGCATGATGCTAGTTTTGGACTCTCTTGAGGCTTTCTTTTTAAAATCCTGTTACCTTTAATCATTGAGCTGTCAATTTTTGCCAAATGCAGAAAGTATACTATCCAAGTGATTACAGAAACTGAGGATTTGGTTCAGCAGAGCACTGACTTTGCACACCTAACTTCTTTTTTTTTTTAAGTGTATGCATAAGCTCATCTCTGCTTGCTGAGATCAATTGGATTTAAGAAAGTGGTGGAAGTTAGGCATGTAATTAAATGCTTTGTTGAATAGGGCAAAACCTTTGAAACTAATGTCTTTGCTTTGTAGTAAACAGAACTTCAGAACAATTCCTCCAGGATCGTAGAGTGAAGGGAACAAGTAGGGGGAAAAGACAAGTTCTTGGGGCAAGGGGTATCAAATCAGGAACTTACTGGTGGGAGATAGTGATGCTGGGAGGGATTGAGAATTAATAAATGAGTCTGGAATGGGATTTAATTACGGAAAATTATGGTTTGTGCTTGAGCTGTCAAGAAGAAGGTACTATTTTGGTGAACAAAGAGGTGGTATTTCCTTTTTATAAGACTCTTGTGAACACCTGAAAATTGAATATCATCTTAACAGGAAGGTATTGACAATTTAATGGAGGCTCAAAGAAGAGCAACAAAATACTCAGAGGTCTGCAAGAGCTAGCTTGAAGAGAAATATTCAAAAATAGACATCTCTAGTCTTGGAATGAATATGGGGAGATGGGTTAACTATGTGTCTGTGTTTGAAATGCGTTTTAGTCAAAGCAGTCAGATTTTTTTCCTGCCTTATGTGAGAGAATACTTATGACTAAATGGAGAAACTGAGGAAATACAAGTTTAAGATGAATTCTGGACCAAAACTCAGTAATAGAAAACTGTATTGTAGTCTATATTAGTCTGGGTGTAGTGCAAGTCCCCCATGACTCTTCAGATGTTTAAAATTAGAGTAGGCAAATTGTTAGCAGGGGTACTGGAGAAGCAATCCTGCATTTTCAGGGGCATGAAGTACAAGATCAACCAGCCCCTTTTCATGCTTCTGTTCAAATTTCAGCTGAATGTTACAGGAGGCCAGATCCCAATGACCAACCTTGCCTTGGTTTGCAGTGCTGAGACAGTTGAGTTTTGTGCTTTTATAATGCAGGATTCAGAACAGGATCATCACGTGGGCTGAGTCATTGATAGGATGGTGGATGTACAAGGATTAGCTACAGTAGATTTTTTAGTAAACAGCTACGGGTTTTTAATTTGTTTTTCCTTTTGGAAACGATGAGCACCTCAGGTGGTGTAGAGGGCACAGAGGTGACAGCTTTCTCTTTCTTGACAATTTGTGCAGCATTTTTTTATCATTTGAGGACACTTACTGCCATTAGGTGCAATGATGGATAGCAGGCACTGTTCCTTCCTTCCTGTCCCCCCATCATGATGCCTTGATCTCAGCACAGCTGCCTCCTGTGAGCTGGCTAGTCAGTGTGCAGTGCAAGTCCTGATACCAGTGGTGTTTTCTGGAAGAGACTGAGAAAGGGGGAGAGGCATAGAGATGATTTTTCCAAGGATGCATTGATTTAAATGTCTCCATCATCCTTGTAAACTTGAGAGAAGACTTAGCCAGGGAATGTGCAGGTTCAAGGTATAATGACAGCTTTCTTGTGGAATGTTCAAGGTATAATGACAGCTTTTCCTGGAATGAAGTTTAATAAATTTGGGTTATTGCAATTAATGTTACTCAAAGCAAGCATTCAGAAAAAAAAGTGTTGTGTGGACTGATATCATCAGGGAGTGTTTTCCAACAGCCATGCCAATTGCAGAGGAGGAGGTGGATTTCCCTCTGCTGTGCTTTATGCATACCTCACAGCCAACTGTTTAAACAAGGCCTATTTTGGTAACCATAAGGTAAAAACAAGTGATTCAGAATAACCCTTCTTAGCACGTTAATGATTAAAACAGTAATCGTGCAGCAGTATCACGTACAGGGTAAGGCTGATCTGGGATATCTGGGCTGAGCTGGTTGGTTAGATTGACCTTTGGTTTAAGTACTTGACAGTGCAAGAAAGGAGTGTTTTGAAGTGGTGAAAGACAGGTTTAGGTCTTCTGTGTGCAGTGTAATGTGGAAAGAATTGGTCTGTCTGTTAAAACCCAGTACACTCCCAATAGGCTCCAGGTGTCTTTGCTTATGTAGAAGTCCTCTGAGAGTGAAGCCAGGTTCAGTCCTTGCTGGTGCTTGTCTCTGGGAACTGGTGGATTGGTTGGTGATGGAGATCTGCGAAGAGGTTCATTTTGAAGGAGTAAAATTGAAGGAAGTCTTGTTTTTTAGGCAGAACATAAAGATTAAGACTGAGATTGATTGCTAATGCATTGCTTCTGCTAGAGGGACAATCTTCTGTGTAAGTGTGTCTAAGATCAGGCTTGTTGGATGGGATTGTTTAGACTGAAAGGTACTGTGAAAATGTAAGATGATTATCTCCCTTTTGCAGGGAGAAGCTAGGTCAACAGTAATCTTAATTACAACTTGTTTCTGTTAATAGATCTTTATTTTTAGAGTTAAGTTAAATGAGGCTTTAAAGTGCTTTTATACAGGTACTTTTAACGTAGTGTTGCCATTTAGGATGTGGGGTTTGATATACTGGATCTTAACAATATTTGTGGAGGAGCAGTTTCACCATGTCCAGGGTGGAGAATTCACAACTGTTCTGGTATGGCAGGTTGTCTCTCTGTAGGTTTTAAGGGGACCTGTGCCCTACACACAGTGTAAAAATGCTTCAGGACATAACAGCTCTGCCTCTGGTAGAATACAGTGAGGATTTAATAGAATTTTTAACAATTCTGTTTAGATTTATTCATTCCTTTTAGGAAGCATTTTGTCAGGGAAGCAAAGAAGAAATGAAATAGAAGGAGCTGATAAAGGTGTGGGGTGAATTTAGGGAGGTGGATTGCAATAACCAGAATGAGAGCATGCTCTTAGAACGAGCACTGGTTCTTCTGCCCTTATATGAAGTATTTCAGCAATGACAAATAAGTTTGTTTCATCTGAAAGCAGCAGATTGCTTCCTAATATTTTGCTGGTCTGACATTCTGTGAAATTGTGTTATATCCTAATTCAGTGGCTGCTCTGTATGTAGAATAAGAGCTTGCTATTTTCTACCAAGGGAAGCATTCCCTCTCCTTCTGCAGTGGTAGAGGTATTTTGGTGTTAGAGGTCCATGGATTAATCTCTTCTGATGACTTCTGATAGATGTTGACATGACTCAGAAGAGAGAGTTGCATTTTCTGAATAAGCAATCTGCTTAGTTTGGAGTTTTTCTCAGAGGTGGGACCTTTGCTCAGCAGTGAAATCTGCTGAGATCACAGCACAGGGGGGTATGGCTACACAGACACATCAGAATGTGGCTGTGGTCCCCTGCTGGCAGGTAGGGAGCAGCACTCTGTGGATTTACTAGCTGTAAATGGGTGGTCTGTTCATGCATCCTCATGCCTCCCATGCACACACCCTTCTGGCTTCTACTGTCTTCAGGCAGAGCAGAAGTGTAAGTATAGTGACAGGCTGTTCCATAAGAAAGCTGGTGATTTAAAGATCCTGGAAAGTGCATTTGATTTAGAATCTTCTATATGTTGTCTTTCCATTAGTTTGCCTAAAATGAGCATCTCTGGTTAATTTCTTCTTAGCAGATGAAGGCACCCTTGGCCATTTTTTGGTTCAAGTTTATTCATATCTTCAGAGTAAGAGGAAATACTGTTTGTGCTGATGAATCATTTTCTGCAGTGTAATCTCCCATTTCATATGAACCAGGGAGCCATTACCATTTGTTTCATTGACAGCCTGTGAGGGAGCATTTCAGTTCCTAGAGGGACCTGGGTGAAGCTTGAGCAAGAGCCTCAGATTGCTATTGCCAATCTATTTAGCTACCCAGTTTCTTGCCAATTCTTTAAGCTTAACATTGTTACGTAAAAGCTTGTGAAACTAGATATGGTCTGTTTGTCATTAGTTGGGTTGTTCAGTTTTATTTTCCATTATATGTTTGCTTAATTTCTGTATCATCTTACAGAACAGATATAGTGTGTAGTTTATATTTTTTTTTCTTTGCAAAAGAGAAGGGAGCTGTAAATTCACCTTACAAAGGAAACTATTAACATTTTTTTAGGTAAGGGAGTCTGGAAAATTGGAATTTCTTTTTTAGTTTCTTGGAAAATACTAAGGAAGATTATATAACTGCATGAAGTCTCTGGGGAAAAGGAAAAGAAGCCTTGCTGATAATGAAAGAACCAAGTAGCTGCTTAATGTAATCCACTCTTCATGGAAAGGGGAGAGAAGGGAGACCTGTGCAGTCAGACCAGGCTTCATTTATTCTAAGCTGAAAGTAGGCAGCACATCTGATGGGCAAATCGGTATATAAGGCCAGCTCGCTGGTCTGACACCTGTGTTTGCCTTTTCCACATTAACAAAGTTGATTCTGTTTGGTGTTATGTACTACAAATAAAACAGAAATTACAGAAGTAATGGTTTTCAGGCTCATCTTGCCCAAGAATCGAGGGAGTAGTTTGAAGTGAGTCAGTCAACTCGCTGTAATCAAATAATCCTTCTATACCTCAAATATAAATGCTGCATGAGTAGCTAGGCAGGAAGGACTTCTTGAAATCTTCATCATTTCAAGATGACTTCTTGGTCATCTTGAAATGATGAAGAAAATAAGTTTCTTTTGATTCTCCGGTGTCAGACAGGCTACCTGAGGAGAAAGCAGAAGGTTGAATTTGATAATCCTGAAGATGAGATCCCTTGCATCATTGAACTACAACTTTGACCTTGGCAGCTTCAAGCTTGATATAACCTTTGCATCACTGAAGTACAGTTGTGATGATCACTGAAGTCACCTTTCTAGGTTTCAGTGGCACTTCAATGTAATTTTGTGGTAGAGGAATCATTTTGTTATTGGGGGGACAAAGAGCAAGAGCCACTCATGTTTTAAACACGAGGAAAATGAAGACTTCAGAGTTGGTGTGAAACCTCCTTTCATGCCAGTGCAAAATGAGCAATACAAAGTGAGATGTAAGCCTGCATGTACTGCCCTTTCAAAGGCATTTAAATTCACTAGCTCACTGTTAAAGCAATGAAGGAAAAGGGCAAAGCAAAACTCAAAACTCAAACCTAAATGAAACAGCGCTTCTGTTGATGCAAGGTGTTTAGTGAATATGAAAAACATTCAGAAAGTGGCTTGAAGCATCCGTGCAAGACACAATGCAGACCTCTGTAGTGCTCCCAGCCATGTCTCTAAGGAATGTCATGGGATGGCTGTACAACAAGGAGGCATTCTGTAAGCGCCTGAGGAGCAAGTGTAGTAGTGGCAGAAACAAATTGAAATGAGAACTTCTGAGGTAGGTTTGTCCTGATGCCGAGTTCATCTTGGTGAGAGAGAACCGTCTGTATGATTAGCAGTTGGCTGGAAACAAAAAAGAGTGTTTATGCTTCCTTCCTTCAGTTACTCATGGACATCATCTGAGGAAGATTTTATTTTCATTTTTGCCTCTACTCTGTGGTCCTCAATAATGCAACTTGGTTTAAACAGAAGATGAATGTGACTTCTGTAAAGACTTTTTATACTGCATTGTATAATTCTTTTATATTTTTATATAAATATAAAAATTCCCCAGAGACTCCCCAGGGAAGTGGAAATCTTAGGAAGGCACATAATGATGGTTTCAGAAGGATTTCCAGCAGCCTCAGCCTGGTGATGCTCCAGTTCAGATGGAAACTTTCTTCATCTAACTTGCAAATAACTGACATCAGATATCTGAGAAAAATATTGAAGGAGATCTCAGTAGCTATAAAAACTGAATTGCAAGAGGAAATGTTTTACGTGAAGATGGAGAGCAGGAAGAAGTCTGACCTACAAGGAAAAAGTCTATAATGCTCACAGTGAGTAGAGAAAAAGTAATGGGCTGAATATGTTGCCAGAAATAAAAAGTTTAGAAACTTTTTTCTAGTGGCAAGGATGCAGAGTGATCCTAGCATGGGTTGGTAAGGGGAGACTGTGGGGCTTTATCAGTTAGGGTTTTTAAGAATTTAATAGATATAACTGTGTTTCCTGGAAAGAATGCAACTGATTCTGTTGCATGGTTGTTTCCAGCTTTTTTTTGTCTGATTCTCACCAAGCCCTACAGTGAGTGGGATAACAGGAAATGAGACAGTCAGAAGGAGCATGGTTTCCCAACTTAAGATGAAATCGAGATGATCAGTCTGTTAGCCTTGTTTGTGTCAGAACAGTAGAATATATAGCAGTTGAGCTGTAGGAGATGCTGCCAGTTGAACATGGATGTTTCAGGCTTGAACATTTTCTTCCGTGTCTGGGTAAGTGTTGGGTGTTTTTCCATGTTGGGCAGTTAGGCTTGAGACGTTTTGATAAATTCACTTTGTCATTCATGATCCCATGCTAACACAACTTGAGGTTCAGTCCTGGCTCATGCAAAAACATCATGAAGCAAGCACAGCTAGAGAGAAAATTAATCTGTTTTCTAAAAGCTTATGCAGCCGTATCCCAAGTTGTTAAGGCACTCCTCAAAATAAACTAAAAGAATGGTAGATCTTACTGTCTAGAGACTAACGACTCAGCTACTGTGTTTTTGTGTGTTTTGAGTTGTATGCTTTCAGTTTTGGACCACATTGGAGGAATAATCATGTTACAAAATTAGTTTGGTGGTCTGCGGTTTGTGTTTTTAATAGTAAATGCTTTGTGGACTTCTTGCAGTGTTTCGAGTGGCTGTCTTCAATCAGAGGAAGAAAGTTGTCTGAATTCTGGGAAGCATGTGGGGAAAAGACTAAGGGTCCATTAGACCCTAGTTTCTGCTTTTCTCCAGATGTTTACTCCATAACCAGTAGTAAACATAGCACGTAGACCAATAAAAATAACATAGTATATTAGAAGTACCAGAATATGAGTTCTTTTGGCAGAGAATGTTGAATTCTCCTAGAAAACAAATTAGTTCCTGTGCATTATGTGTTCATGGAGGTTTACATGAGTAATGAGTCAAATGTTCTTTTAAGATGTATGGGGCCGGATTCAGATCCCCAGTGATTTAAATTTTGAGTAATTCAAAAGATATTTATGAGTTATACTTCAATAACAGATTACAATCTGGTTCTTATTCTGTAGGATTTTAACAAGGTTATAAAAGGGAAATTCATCTTAATTTTCCAAATGTGTAGCAAGTTACATAATTAATCCAATATTGTCTTCATTCTGGAGGAGGCTGTTTAACTTGAATTTCTTTGTCAAATACCATGCAGACAAGCTCATGTGGTGGTAACATTAACTAATGATAGAGTTATCCAGATATATAGCTCTGTCATTAACTTGAATTGTTTTCAGTAGAGAAAGAACACGTTGCTGAAGAGAAGAAAGCATGCTATTTTTGCAGTCACTATGCAATTAGCTCATGTAACCCCTGTGCTCGTCATGCTTTGTGTGAGATCTGGGGTGACCAACTGTAGGTCATTTGTGTGAGAACAAAGACCCTGAGGCTGTGAGACAGTTTATTAAGATAATACTGTGGGGTGAAGATCAACTGTCTGTCACAGCAGTTGCCAATGGAAGCGTGTCTGTATTTATTGAATGCCTTCATAAATAAGAGTTGCTTGAACTGGGATGTTTTGAGTACTAAAGGATGGGGGAAATAACCAGGTAAATGGTTATGGTAGTGGTGTGAGCATGGAGCTGACCTCACCTTGTTTTCTGCAGGTTCTCCTTTAGTGGCAATGACTCTGTGGATTTTCTGATGCAAGGTTGAGTGCCTGCAATTTTAACCATGGGATGTTTATTATTTTGTCCTTTAATCATCCACTTACTTTCATTAAAATGAAGGGACGTCTGCCAGTTTTGGTCACTCTTAAGCAACGTCACCCAAAGTTAGCAAAGAAAAGGGAGGAGAAACAGTTGAAGTTGCAGACAGAGCATCATTTAAGATTCATTCTCAGGACACAGAGCTAAAAAGCATTTTTACCAGATGTTTCTCTTTCCAGGTAGAAAAAAAAAAATTGAATTGAATTCTTTCATCCATGTCAAAGAGTACAAAGTGTTTTGTCACTTGCTGATGCCTTGGTGTATTTGTCACTGGGAAGCCCACAGCAATATGCTTTCTATTTGTTTATGAAAAATGGACATACAATCTGTTTAAAACAAAATAAACTCGTTGTTTTTATCTGTGTAAGCAAAACAAAGCTGCTCTTGTTTGCAGACTACTCTATGACCTTAGCATGTGTGTAATGGCATGTCTGGTGCAGCGTTACTAACCATAGTAAGGGAAACAAGTTCTTTGTCACAGTGCTTCATAGAGGATTTTCTGTGTATGTTTTTCTGCTAAAAATCTTTGATAATCTGTTATTAAATATGAAAGCCTCTTATTTCACCTTTACAAGAACATCAGATTCTTCTCGCACATAGAAAACTCCATGCTTAAGATTCAGTTTTGCAAACCCTTCCCCCTTCTTGAAACATTCATATGGAAATACACCATTAACTGTGAAATTCCCTAGCAACCTTAACAGCCTAGAAGAAGAGATCGAACCTCAGGAATACACAGTTCTCAAGAGCATTTGTACTGTCTTTTGTTAATATTCATTATATTCTAATAAGTGATTTGATAAATTCTTTTGAGGGTCTCTGCTATTTTTTTCTCTCCATTTCAGTGGTTGTTTAGTTGTAACAGTGCAATATTCCCACTGGTGGGAAGTGGAACCCAAAGCTTCTTACCATCTCTCCTAGAAAGCCTTCAAAAATCCACTTCATTGTGATTCCTTTGCTAATTTCTCTGCCAGTCCATAATTAAAAATAAAAAAAAATCTTTTTTTTTAGTGATGAGTAAGTTTTTGACAACTGATAGAGGAATTATTAGTACTTTACAGCATAATAAATTGCTTGCTGATTCAGTTTAAGGAGAGAAGTCATTCTTTCATATGCATGGTGGCAGTAATATGTAGTACCTTGATAGGTTTTCTGCCTCTTAATTCTCTTACCTAGTCATCCTTACAAACCCAGAGCTGATGCTATGGTATGCAGTATCTCAGGTGTCTCAGTGCAGAAAATCATTCAGGCATTGCTTCAACTTATCCTTAATCCCACAGGAGCTGAGAGGTTCTGGCAAAAAAATCCCACTGCTTGATGGAGACAGAGCTAAACCCTAAAATGAAATCAAAGGGAACTTCATTAGCTAGTGAAATTAATTTCTCTTACTTTTGTTCCAGCTCTGGTTTCTAGAGTAATTTTTGGGAAGGAATGTAGAGCTGTGGCTATTTTTGGGGGTTTGTTTGCTTTGTTGTTTGTATGGGCTTTTTTTAGGCGGTTGATTTTTGGTTGTCTTGAAATTTCAAGTGGTCCCTTCTGTATGCCTTTTTCTCTATCACTTTTTGTCTCCTTCCATTTCTATAATCCTCCTTTCTCCTTTTCTTTGTCTGTCTGTCCCATGTCTTTTTACCACAACCTCTATTTCTTGTATATTTCAGATGTGTTATTTTCTTTTTAATGCACTGTCTTCTCTATTGCTTTCCTTTTATTTCCTCTCTTCATTCTTTTTACTGGCTTTTCCCACTATTTAATATTTTGAGGCTCTGCCCTAGAGATTCTAATTAATTTCTTTCTACAGGGATAGAATTGTAGACTACTCTGGATTTCCTTTTTTGTATCCTGTGCAAGTGATAGAAATGTACCCATGTCACATGAAGCAAAGATGGGGTAGCCCTGTAGTGCTGGGCTGCACTAAATTTCTTTTTGTTTGAAGGCTTAGAAACTCAAGTTTCTCTCTTGAGTTCAGGGCTTTGGTAGGCTTTCTTGTCACCTTACTCTCAAAAGTAATTTTCTAATAGTAATCTCTCTTTTGCTCCTTGCATTATATAAGATCAATAGTGTAAGAGGCTACCCATGCCTCTTTAAGTGTAATAGTTTTGTACAGTTTTTCAGAATGCTCATGTTTTTGCACAAAGAAAGCTTTGCTCTTGTCTAGGGATCCTTAATCTGAAGCAGTTGTTCCAAAGAAAGGGAAATTTGTGCCATACAGTATATTTAATTATTTTTTGAGTGGGTAAGTCAATTTTAGAAATATGGTTATGTATTGCTAAGGTCTGTAATCTTAAATGTCCAAGAAACATTCTCACATATCTTAAGTATCAAAATTTGACTGTGAAATAGGTAGTACTATTAGAAAGCTCACTGAGTGGTGAGTCAAAGTAATTAAGGGAAAGTAAATAATCTCTGAGGTTCTCATTCCCCATGAAACTAATTTTGTATCTTATCCTTCATGTATTTAAAAATAGTTCCCTGCTAATTCAAGATGCTTGTGTACTATGCCTGTGAAGAGCACTTCAGTCCTATTGAAGGGATGGCAGATTAGGGAGTTATTTGCAACAGACTATTTTTTTTATTTTAAGAGAGACTTTCATTTGGGCAATCTAAGTGAACAAATCTTGCTGGAAAATTAGCTTGCTGTACAGTGAGACAGCAGATGATCAGCCAATCATTTTGTGAGGGTTTATGACGAGGAAACATCTGGGTTTGTCTTTAAAGGGATAGAGATGACAGTATTTTCTCAACAAAGATGAGCTTTTCTCCTTAAATATTCTGCCATATATGCTTTCCTGTTTTACCTCTACTGTTTGGAATATAGGTTATTTTATTCCCTAGACAAATACAGTGTGCCTTGGGAGAGGAATGGGATGTATTAGAAGAGCTAGACTGCTCTGGAGCTGCAGTTCTGCTGTACACGAGTCTGACAGTGGTCTGACAGGAGAGTGACAAGATTGCACTGTCAACTCCATCAGTATCTTGAGTAGTTATCTTAAGAGGGCTAATAAATCTCCATGACATGTCTCCAGGTTTCTGTGCTGAAGAAAATGAATGTAATTTATTTATTTCTTTGTGCATTCTACTCATGAACTCCTGAGGTCTTGTTGCCCAAAGAGGCATAATGCATACGTAGATTTATTTTTTCTTACTCAGGGAGGTGCAGGTAGGGAAATGAGGCAGCAAGGTTGAAATAGCAAAGGGGCTCCATTCATGTGTACAGTGTGCATGAAGCATGGTGCTGTACTGAAATGTGTGGAGGGAGCACACAGACTCACTCTGGGCATGTAACATAACTGCAAGAATTAGCAGCTTATGCAGTATGTGTACTGCAACCCCTTGGGCTCTAAACTGCCTGCCTCAGGTGTCGTGAGGAGCTGCTCAGTGTGCAGGAACCCTGCAATTACAAGGTTCAGTCATAGCAGAGTTACATGCCTAAAGTAGACAGTGTAGATGTATTCCCTTGCATCAGATGGGGATGCATGTGTAGCTTATTAAATAAGGATGCTAACTGGTTTGATAGTGAATTTAGAGGAGCTGAAGATGGTCCCTTTTCTTTCCAGAGCTGCAAGATGAACTGCTAAAGCGCTTTTTTTTTTTTTTCTTTTTAAATGTATGTTAACAGAGACTTTCTGGTTAATTAACTGCAGATCCTTGTGTAAACTTAGAAAGACTGGAACTTTATGCACGTGTCCTGCTGTCATCCTCATGCTCTCTGAAATCCCTGGGGACTTAGGTGCAGAAAAAGTCAGTGCTTGGCCAGAGCCCTGTAGATTTGGTGAAAGAAAATAAAACCATCAATTAGCATTCTTGAGAGTGGGTGAACCTATTCAATGTAAAGGGAATTCTGTGACCTGTTATCTAGAGCAGGAAAACTGCTTTTTATTAATCAATCAAACAAAATGTTGAAAATAATAGGAAAAATGACTTGAGGGAGGGAAAAACAGAGTTAAGGAATATTAGTAGGCAGCTGGTACTGTTTGTGAAAATAGACTATTCTTAAAGCTTTCATAGGCATTGTGTGGTGTATTGGAAAAAAGCCTTTCCCTTCTTTTAGAGAGAAGCCATGATTTTATCTCAGTAATTGAAAATAATGTCTGAAGTTGTTCTTAACTAAATTTACATGAACCCTTTTTACAATCTGTTGTTATCTTTCAGGGAATTTCTCAATAAATGCTGCTGCCTGTGCTTGGATGGCATGATCCTATATAGAAAACAAGGCCAGGCACATCCTCTTCATTACTCAAAGAACAGCATTTCTAGCCTTATTATGGTGCCATTTGGCAGTGATGCTGTAGTTAAAGGTGATTGTTGGTGTTTCTGTTATAAATTCTGTGTACTTGAATGACTTCATTCATGACAGGCAGAAGCCTGACTAGCTATTTACTTACTCATTTTCCTCCCTTTATTAAAAATCCCTAAGTGAAGAAAAGTTCTGAATTTCTTTGATATCTATTAATCTGTCAGTCTATTTGTTACAAAAAATGCTATGCTTTTCCTTCATTTCCAAACTTTCCTCTGTTGTGCAGCACACATGGTGACTGGTTGATGACTTGCATCACCCAGCACTGTGAGTTGCTCAGAGAAAGCCATGCCTGTGAAAGAGGGGAAAAGAAACACCAGAGCATATGGAATTGTCTAAGTTGAGCAGTCTGTGCACAGTTATGTCTGCAAGCAGAGATGGTTTCAGTTGCCTCAGTTGCTGCAACTGGGCAATATTAATATAATGACTTCTTGCTTCCTAGGGAACATTGCCAAGTTCCTCAGTTCCATGAACACATGAGCCATCCCCTCTAGGCATCACTCAATAGTCAGATCTGTCACACTTGCATTAATACACATTTACTATTCTGTCATTTCCTGCTGCATAAGTACTAGGTCCAGTTGTATTTCTGTGTTTTGGGAAGAGATGGGGGGAAAAACCCAACTAGACTCAAGTAGCTTTTAAGCAGTTCCCTCAAAAAAAAAAAAAAAAAACAAAAAAAACCAAAACAGCACAATGAGTTTTACAAAAATACTGGTTAATTTGGGATTTTTTTCAAAGCATCTCCTATTTAGAAGGCTTTTTTCTTTTTCAACATCTGAAGTCTGTTGAACTTAGTGAGTGTTTTCTGAGTGACCTTCTAATGTCTGTTCAAGGCTGTGGAGGCCCCCAAAGTCGTAATGCTGAGAGTCGTAATTGGCCCTATAAATCTCAGTGGGTCATTAATTCTAAATCTCAATAATGTTAAGACCAGGATGCATGTAAATGAAGCAGAGTGATGAGCATAGTAGGAAGATTTATACAAGCATTTTCTTGCTTTGCTATGCCCAGTAGTAGAAATTGTAGTTTTGGCGTGGAAACTTGCTTTCTGCCTTATTATCAATTCCTATCCATCACCTATGTGTTTTTGGAAATTTATAAATGCATCTTTTTGAGGGAGATGGCTGAGCATTTTTGTCTTTGCTTATCAGAAGGTAATAGAACATGACTTATAAATCTCTGTAAGATGAATATAAGGCCCTCAACTCTAAAAATTTAACTGGATAGAACAAATTTTCAAAATGTTATTGCACATCGAACACTTGGTCCTAAAAATCATGGAATCATAGAATGGTTTAGGTTGGAAGGGACCTTAAAGATCATCTAGTTCCAGTCCCCCTGGATGCCACTCACTAGACCTGGTTACTCAGAACCCCATCCAGCCTGGTCTTGAATACTTCTAGGAATGGAACATCCACAATTTCTGCAGCCAGCCTGTTTCCAGTGTGTCAACACTGCCATAGTGAAGAAGAGACAGTTCAAATTTTAAACACCCATGTTTTTGTTTGGGATCCTGAAGTGTGCAGTGTCTGTAGTTGTCACACAGGTACCCACACACAGAGGAAGCCCATATCATAGTGAGCTATGAATTCACCATCTCTGGAAGTACTTTATGAGAATTGCTAATGTAAGCCTTATTGTTATGTAGTGTGACCAGAAGGGCTTTTCAGTGTGCTCCTTTGGAAAAAGAAAGTGAAAAAAAAAAGAAAATAAAAAGTCATACTTGACTAGGCTCAGTAGGAACATTTCTCTTGTTTCCCCCAATCAGAAATGATTGGAATATGTCCTTATCTCATGGTATTTGTTGGGGGTGGTTGCTGCTATTTTAGTGCATAAACAAGGAGTCAAAAAAGAAAATTAATCAATGCAGTGATGTGGATTTTGCCCTATGTCTTTTGATTGCCAGCTGTGTGTCCAATCCATTCTAAAGTCCCCTTTCCACTTTCCCTTGGTACAATTGATCCTTCTTTGCTTCAGTCCCCTCTCGTTCAGAGAGATAATCTTTGCACCATTCCTTCAAGGCCAAAAGACCCCTAATGTATCCTAGAATAAACAGAACACTAGGAGGAAACAATTAGATAAAAAATATACAAAAACACTCAAAGAATTAAAAAAAAAAATCAAGCTTTTAAAAATGAAACAGGCCATTTATGTGGGGAGTATTGGTATTTTTATGTTATCTGAGGTGGAAAGGGAATTGTTTGATATTCCATACTCTTCTGAAATAACATCACATTAAAGCTTTCTGAAACACAGATTTGTCATCATATCTACCTCTATTTATAAGTGAAAAGAGAAATTATGAAAGCTTATTGCTTGGTCTCTGGCCTTTCTGTGCAAAGGCAGGTGTATTGCCTTACCAATTCTGAGATTATTAGGGATTATCCTTACAAATGCTGCTCAGACACTTAGCAGCAATGGGGGCTCAGGTGGGAGGAAAAGAAAAGGGTCTGTGTGTGTACATGTGCAAGTACTTCCCTCTGTTCTTCAGGCATGAGCTTCAGTTTCAGTTTCATCTGTAATCTTCTGGCAAAGCAGCAAATTTGACTGCAGCTTTATTTGTTGTCTGTACAGTGGATGCCATCAAGCCTTTTGCTTTGTCTGGAATAGTTCCGTATTCTTTTATAAATCTGTAATCTTGTGTGGGTGCCCCTAACAAACATTAGTATTCATGCACAAAATACTACATGATATACTTAACCTGCCTGGGCTAGAGCCTGACCCAAGGGAAGTGTATGGGGACCTGAAATAGATCAACTGATGAGAATTTCTATTTTAGATAGCATTAGGCGTGCTTTGGTTCTGTTTTGAAACAAGAAAAACTAGGTCAGGATCTGGGATAATGAGAAAAGGTGTAGCAAGAACTTCTCTGCTGTAGGTGAATCAGAATCTCATTCAGGCCAATCAGACTGTTCTTTGCAAAGAAGGATCAAATTCAGAATAGCTGTGAAGCTGCTTTAAGCCAAACCTGTACTTCTGGCAGAGCCTGAGTCAGCTGTTGCTGCAGAAATGGTTGATCTTTGAGAACTGTCAGCCAGTCAGGTTACACCAAATATTCCCAAATAAAAAGTTTAAAAAATGTTCATTCTGCACATCTAACCAGAACAGATTTACAGTTTTCAAGATAGGTTGTACTTAATTTTGTGTGGAAGCATTTCTTTCTGCCATTTTTGTGTATTTAAGTTAGAATACAGTCCCAGGTTCTAGAATAGATAGCATTTTCCCTGCAAAGAAACTTGTCTGGGGACAGTAGAATAGCAAAACTCTCTTTAGTTTTGCTATTTAGTTTGTGAAATCTTGCTTATAGTCTTTCTGTCTATGGCACAGATTTTTTTTTTTTTTTAAGTTAAAATTATTGTAGCAATATTGTTGGAAGATGTTCTTCCTTTTTCTATGTTTGAGCTTCCATTTCAGGATAAGAACATTGACAGGATCATCACACTCCTCTGGATTCTCATTACAGTCATGGAAAAAAGATGTATGGTGGAACTTCACTTCTGTGAGCTCTTGTGGTGTCATTCCCTTAAATGATATGAATGGGAGAATTATCCCAGTGGTTGTTGTGATCCTTCTTTTGTAAAGGTTGTTGCTAATTGTTGTTCATCATTTTGGAGAGACTGTGTTCAAGGTATCTTTGATTATTCATCTTCCATAGATTTGTGTCTAGGGAACTTAAAACTGACAACAAGAGTACATAATAGGAAAACCCACATTTGCACATAAGCATTTTCTTAAAAATGAAGGAAGGAAAAAGAGGGAAAGTCCTTTTCCTGATTCTTTTCCTGACTTCAGTTCTTTAATTACTGCCTCAAACCCTCCATTTCTGTTCCTCTACACCCCTAGTTTTGGTTAAGGAAAAGAGGCCCTTTCTCTTGGTGAAAGCCAAGGAAAGCTCAGTAGCATTCATAACAACTTTTTAGTCCAACTATTTTCCTCTGTGTGCAGTATAGTACTTATTTTCCTTTATTCTATTAAAAAATTTTGTTGTCAATTGTTAAGTGTTTTGACTGAATGTTCAATGTTCTCTACATGAAAAATGTTGGTGTTCCTTTTTCAAGCTTTTAGAAAACACATCCAAGGGGACGAAAATGTATAGCTTGTTTCTTCAGAATGCTGCTATATTGTGATAAGAGTATCATTCTGACTAAGGTTTGATTTCTAATCACATTTGTTTGGCTGCACAAACTTTTATGTCATATAAATAACTCAGAGGATTATTTCCCTCAGTGCAGGGAAGTTTTCTTTCTGAAAAAGCTTGATTTTTTTTTTTTTCCCCAGAAACTCCTTGAGCAAGTTGGTTTGGCAACTGTTGTATTTATGTAATCTCAGCATTCCGTTTATGGATTCTGGTTCAGTTGCTTTATCGTGGGATGCCTCAAGCAATACACAGTTGGAGCCTGGAGCAGGAGTGATAGATGACCATTAGCCTTGATGGTGCCCACCAAAGTGGGAACTGCTGGTGCTGGAGTCTTAGGAGAAGTGCTCAGCCAAATTACTCTGCAGGGAAAGCTGTGGAAGCATTCATTATTTTTCCAGGAGGAGAACAAAGTAAGTTTATAAATAAGACCCTGGGGAACTTGCTGAACTCCAGGAAGCTAGGCTGACTTCTTCAGGAAAGCAGTTTGCTTTGCATGACTGCCTGTCCTGGAAGGAAGGAAATGTCCCATATGGGTGATAGGGCAACAGTATTCAGTAGAGTCATATGGAGGGAAAAAAATGACCCAAATAGTCCTGTTGGGTGCTTGTTTCAGTGTACTTTAGGAAAGGGAAGCAGAGAAATACAAGTCTAAGTAAGGTAACACTGACTGTGTTAGCTCTGAGCTATAAATTCTGTGTGTCTGTAAGAACATAGTTAGGAGAGGGTGTGGTTTATCTAGCATGTTGTTTTTTGGTATCTTTGCATTTTCAGATCACATTTTTTTGAAGAAATAAAGGATGGGAGGGCTATCCAAAATGCGTGTGACACATGGTTCAGGTAGAGAGCAAGGACTGCCTAGTATAGGCTGCCTAGGGACACCCTGGATGTGTTGGGACCTGGATGCAGTCATCTGGGAAACTATCCAAACTTTTTGAAAATGTGTGAAAATATACTGTCTAAGTAATATCAACTCCCTTAGAAAAAAACCCCAAAAATGGTTTTGTACTGCCAATTGTTTTTCAAATTATATAGATTGGGAATCTATGCTCATATTAACCATAGAATATCAGGGGAGCATAAGGATTGTGTGGTCTAACTAACCTTTCATGGCAAAAGCACGTTCTAAACAAGATGGCCCAGCACCCTGTCCAGCCAAATCTTAGAAGTGTCTAATGTTGGGAAATCCCCCACTTCACTGAGGAACCATATATTCCTGTGTATGGTTGTTTATGTTGTGAAAAACTTTCTTTTTCTCTCATATTGTAATCTCCCCAAGAGTAACTCGTTACTCCTTGCCTTTTCAATGTGATTCATTGTAAAAGGGATCTCCATCACCTTTGTAGTTGCCCTTTAAATACTGGAGCATGGTGAAAAGGTCTCCCCTAAGCCTTCTTTCCTCAAGGCTGAACAAAGCCTCCAGAAAGGTTGAGAGAACTGCCTCTCTTCTTGTGCCAGGCTTCCCAGTCCTTTCATCACCTTTGTGGCCTATCTCTGGGCCCTCTCCATCCTGTCCACATCTATTTTGCTTAGTGAGGACCAAAACTGAGCACAGTATTCCAGGTGTGGCCTGACAAGTGCTGAGTAGGTTGGGACAGTGCCCTTCTTTGTCTCTGCTGGGGATGCCCTTGATGATGCATCCTGCTGGCTTCTTTTGCCACAGCAGCTGCATGCCATTCACTTCTATTGAGCTGCTTGTCCACCAGAGCCCCCAGATCCCTTTCCACAGAGCTGCTCCCCAGCTGGGGAGATCCCAGCCTGTGCTGCACTGCTGGATTATACTTCCACTGGAGCAAGTTTTTACATTTGTCTTTGGTGAACTTCATAAGGTCCTTGTTAACCTACTCTTACAGCCTATCCAGGTCTTCCTATGGAATGGCTCTCGCTTACAAAGTGTCCTCTTCCCTGCTCAGTATGATATCTTTGGCAAATTTCATCCAGGTGTACTTGATCCCATCATCAGATCACTTATGGGGACATTAAACAGCATTATTGATCCCTGGGAGACCCCACAGGTTGCCAGCTTGTAAAGGAGCTCTTTGCCATAACCCTCTGAGTGCTGGTGGTCAGCCAGGTTCCCACCCACCACATGGACCACTTGTCTAGACCTCAGCTCATCAGTTTCTCAGGGAGGAAGCCACGGGAAACTGTATTGATAGTCTTGGAGAAATCCAGGTAGACAACATCCATTGCTTAGCCCGTATCAACTGAGCAGGTTTGTTTGTCAGAGAATGTGTTTAGGTTTGTCAGACATCTATTGCCCTTTGTTAATCCATGCTCACCTTTCCCAATTATGTGTTTCATCTGACTTGTGATAGCCCTCAGGAAGATTTGTTCCATAACTTTCCAAGGGAATGAAGTACTACTGATGAGCCTTTAATTGTCTGGATACTCCTTTAAGTCCTTCTCAAAGATGGGAGTGACATTAGCCTTCTTCCATTCTTCTGGGGTGTCTCCCAGTCTGCATGATTTCTCAAAAATTACAGAAAGCAGCCTCCCAAAGACATCAGCCAGCTCTCTTAACACTCTCAGGAGAATATTGTCAGGGCCTGTGGATTTGCTGCGTCACGGGTTTGCTTGAGTTCACAAACCAACTCTTCTGTCACTGACAATGGCTCTGTGTTTGCATTAACCTGGCTTTTTGTTTCCAAGGCTTGGGGCCCAACACTGTTGGTGATGACAGAGCTGAAGAAAGAGTTGAGAACCTATGCTTTGTCACTTGTTAATGACTAATTAACCTTTCCTGTTTAACAGCAGGTCAATATTTTCATTTTGTACCTGCCTTTTGTTTACCTTGCTTACAAGAACTCTTGTATTTTTTTGCATCTTGGGCCTACTTCCATTTGAGTTGAGCTGTTGTTTTTCTATTTGCATTTTTGACATAATTTCTGCAACCACAGCAGATTCCTGACTGGCCCTGTAGTTCTCAACTGGTATTGGTCCCCTTGTCCATCTCTGCTATGCACATCTTGGTTTTGAGCCGGCTCAGAAGCTCACAGTTAAGCCAAAGGGATCTCTTGCTCCATCTGCTTCCCTTACTTTTAAAGGGGCTGGACTCTTTGTGCTTCCAGGAGAGTGTGCTTGAAAACTCCCAGCACTCACTAGCTCCTTCATGCTCCATGAAAGCTTTCAATGGAATCCCTCCCAAACATTGCCTAGTTCCCAATACCTGCTTTGCCAAGAACTAGTAGAAATACTTTCTGTTAACCAAAGCTATTGTAATCAAAAAGCAGACAGAAGTAGAGCTGCATTTGTCAGACACTAAATATGAATCTGAAAGAAATGGTTTTACAGACTCTGTTAGTTCCTGCTGTGGCTCAGATATCTGGAATCCTTTTTCAAGTGTACGTTTGCCAGCAGCCAGGGCTTCCATAGTGCAAACCCCATCAATCATCTGCTTGTATTTCTGCAGCATACAGCACAGCCAACAGGGCATGAAAATCTAGACTGTCATTTCTTGGAATTAGCAGAGGTAGCAAGAGAGGCAGTGTATTTATTGAGAACCTCTGTGTGAGAGGATGTCATCACAGCCTTCTTGTTTTTCTCAGTTGTTTTGGTTTTTTTTAACTGTCATATGCATCAGTCTCTTAAGATGTCTAGTAAACTACGACCAAAACTGTTATGTGTCCTAGATACTCTTGATGTCTTTGATGTTGCTGAGAAAATGAGGTGTTAGTTTGCACCTTGAGAAGAAGTAGCCTGAATTCTTCCCAGGTAACTTTAAAAATAAGTCTTTAACAAGGCCATCTATTCTAGAAACATACATCACCCAGCTTTCCTTTGTGTGAAGAGAGGCAGATACCTTTATAGGTCTGTATCTGTAGGTGAAGGCTTTGGTCTTAGCATGGCTGATATCTTCTACAGATATCTGTTTCTCTGCATTGCCCAGACAAATAGTCTAGCATGGTTGCACACTCAGTTCAGGTCCTTCAGCCAGGAACAGCATGTAGGTGGAATCTCTGATACCGTGGGAGTGGGGGACAGCAGCTTTTCTATAGCCTCTCTTCACCAGCTGTTCACTGTTGTGCAATAGTTTAGAAATACATGGACTAGCTGTACCACTGAGCTAGCTCATGATCGACCTTCAGCCGTGTTGGCACAGGAACAGGTGGAGGTCGAGAAGAAATGCTGAGCATCCAGCACATCTTTCAAGTAGAAGCAAGAAAGGACAGGTTCTTACAACACCTAATTCATGCATTCTGGTGATCTCTGAGGATACAGAGCACCAAAGACAGCCGAAACCTGATCAGTGAAGTAACAACTTCCCTATAAACTTGCTAGAAAGCTTTGGAGGGTGTCTTTGAGGGCTTAAGAATGGTACGATTATGTTAATGTGCTTTAGGTCTGCTTATCTCCATTGGAAAACATAATGATTCTATTTTGAGGAAGAATAAGTAAACACATGTTTCTGATATCTTTCAATCCAAAGAAGTGACTTATCTTTTGAGTGCACTCAAAGGTACATTTTTGAGGGGAATAGATGAAGTAAAAAGGGGTGCCTTTTCTGGGTGTACAGTTAAGAATTTGGGAGTGACTGTAATAAGTATTACTCATATATTTCATATTGTGTCGAGTTGGGATTTTTTAAAAGAAGCTCATTAGCAACTTTATTATAAGTTAAGCAAATTATACTTTCTATCGTTTAAGTACTAATATTTTATTGAAGAACATTATTCACTAGCTATAAATGCACTGGCAGTACTCATATATGATTAACAATTAATTCTTATAATCATTGCATAAAACACAGAATAGGCATTGCTTTAATCTGTGAGGTTCCCTGAGCATAATGTGATCAAGCACATACCTTCCATGCTGCTTGCCTATTTTGCTATTCATCCTAAGTAATATCACATATGGAAAGTGGAAGTTGTGTAAATGCAATTTAGTAATATATGTAGGGCCCAGTGTCCCTGAGACAGATTCCAAGCAGCTTGTATTCCCATGTTCAGACCTTCTGTCTGAGTTTTGAGAGAGCTTTTTCCAGTTTTCCCCTCCCATGAAACTTTTTGTTAAGATATTATTTTTCAGTGTCTGAGGCTTTTAATTTTTTAATCATTCACAGATGGCAGAATGCTGCCTGGCTGTGGTGAGCATCCCTGGATGCTGACACGCTGCATTTCCGTCTTGTTTCAGCAACAAGGGGAGTTGATTGCAGTCAAGGGGGCTGTGTTTTGTGGAGGGCCTTTTCTGTTACAGGAATGGTACAAGTGAAAACTATCATCATGCTTTCTTAATTCCACAATGAGAGTAAAAGGACTGTGCATTTGTGCTGTTCTAGCTAGCTCACTGTCTTTTGAATGTCTTTATTAGGTCAGAAAAATTTAACATGTACTTACATGCAGTCTGTGTTCTGAGCCCTCCACATCTATTATATGCCATGGAGGCTTTTAAAGTGTAGCTTAGCTCCCAGCATCATTCTTCAAATTACGGTAACGTACTTCTTGGCTGAGAGCACTTTTGAGAACTAATCTGTAATGTGTTTACTTTGGCTGGAGGAATTGAAATGCTTTAAAGGGAAAAAAAAAATTAAAAGCTCCCCAAATGTTCCCGCAGCTTTGCTTTCTTGTCTTATTATGCTAATCTGATTGTTTTTAATGTGAGGACTTCTTTTGCCCCGAGTCTTATATACGCTGCAGTGTCATAAAAGGTATACCACTTTACAGCTAAGTAATGTTGACTTGTAAGTTAGAAAACCTGAGGTTTTCATTTGGAATACTGTACTGTGTAGGAATATGCCCATTTTTTCTACTATTCTCCTGAAATATAAGAAGTCACCACATTTAATATCTATGAGGTCTTACCCAGATATCTAACTAAGAGGCTGCCAAAGTCAGCTTAACATCTACTTTAATATTCAGTTTTTTAGTCTTTGGAGAAATAGTTTATTATATGCCTTGGTTATTGCCATCATTTAGATAATGGGAAAATTAATGTACTATTAGAGCTAATTCCCCCGTCTATACTTACTGGGACAAAGAGATTCTGAAGTGATACTGAGAGTTTTTTTCAGTATTTGGGAAGTTTTGTTTCTTTATTCTCTGATAGTTAAGTTCACACCTGTGTGTAGTGTAACCATGGAGACCATTCTTGCCTTTTTGGTGGACTTCTCTTTAGAAAAGACTAGGCTAATGTTCACACTAATTCAAGGAGTAATGCAGAACTCTCTTTAAATGTCCTTGTACAATTCTTGTAAGGGTACCTAGAATCTTGTATTTCTTCCTGCTTCCCCGTTCCTTCGGAGAAATCCCAGTGGGTAATAATAATTTGCCCTCAGGCTTTGTAGTGAATGGTTCAGGTAAGTAGGCTCCTTTCCATGGCCACGTGCAGTTAATATATAGACAAAAGTGGTGAAGGAGAGCGCAGCTTGGGACTCATTGATGTCGTGGTGCTGATGAGATGCAGGCCTGCTGCCCTTGTGCTGGACCCAGCTGCTAATTTCCTAATGTTTGGCTGGAGCCTGGGCTTGGATAAAAGGGAGCTGGCTGTAGCTTGGGCCAGATAATTTGGAGATGCTAATGGCTCATTTGTTAAAGCAAGTAGAGGGCTTGGCAGAGGGAGAGGGAGTTCCTCTCTGCCTCACCTCACTGTTTCCCTCTGCTTTCCACCCCGAGAGTGTTTATTTTGTGGGTGCTCTTTGGAGCGCTCGCAAGGAGAGCCACTGCTGTTCTATACTATTGCCACCATCGCTGGGGGCCTGGTTTCAGGAGAAGGAGTGTACAGCAGAAGTGCACTATTTTGTTCCATTTCTTCCTCGTTTATTCCTGGGACCAGTGTTGTGGACTCTGTCCCTCCCCTGCTGCCGCCTGTCCCTTCCCATCCCTTAGGAAAAATGCAGCTCCGAGCAGCGAACACTGCTGAGCTCAGCAAAGCGCCAGTGCCGTGGCGCCGGTGCTGGAAGCAGGTGAGGGGACAAAGCAGTGGCAAACTGAGTCAAAAGGAGCTGAGCCCAAGCCAAGCCCCAGCCAAGTCCGTGCAGCTGAGTGGAGAGGTCCAGAGCGAGTGGCATTACATGGACTCAAACCAGCAGAGCAGTCTGGAGGGGGGCAGCACTGGGTGTAGTCAAACCAGAGGATGGAGCAGTCCAAAAGCAGAACACATGGTGTAGTGTGGGCAATCTGGCTTTTTGGGGGTTTGTCCCTCATTGTTTCTCACTGGCTGGAGCTTGGGGAAGGGAATGCTCGCTATGGAGAGCATGTGCCATCTTGTGTTTGTCCCAGTGGCCGCTCAGAGCTGAGCTGAGGTGTGGTGCACACCTTTTCCCTGTAAAGCACCTTTTTTTTTGTATACCTTGGTTATTAATATTGCTGCTGTCACTGTGTTTCTTACACTGTTGCTGTTTGCTTTCAGTAACTTCTTATCTCAACCCATAGTCTTTGTCTTTGTCCCTCTCTCTTGAGTGGAGCTGAGAGAAAGGGAAAGGCTTATCTGGAGTTTAATTTCCATCTAGTTTTAAACCACCCTGACTGGCCACAAATGCACATTTCCATCTTTCTTCTTTGTCATTACAAGTGTTTCTTGTGAAGCTGGCTCTTCCTATTGTACATATTTCTGTTTGGTACATTCTGGCTCGTTGCAGCAGCTTACCCATGAGTATATCTTTGCAAACCACTTGAGAGAGGGGAAGAAATGTCAGCTGTTGCAGGCTATTGACTGCCAGTTACTGATTTGGGCTGGCTGGCATGAACACATCGATGTCTGTGGTTAAAAGCTCTGGATTTCTTTTCTCTCTTGGCTTGGATTCAAGGAGCTGTATGTAGAAACGTTGGCTTTACTTGAGATTTATGGCTGGAGTTCACATAGATCCTTACGTGCATCCATAGGAGATGAAGACTGTTGGTACGTATGTCTTTGGCACGTTAGCCTAGATGGAGTGTGCACAAGCTTTCCTTCAGGGCCATGGTTCCTGCTCCCTGTGAAGAACTCATCACTCACCAACTGTGCTTCCTCACTGAGAGATCAGTTGAAGAAAGAAGTGAACTCTCCATTTAGGAGATTGTGGCTTCTGTTTTGGCAAATAAGTACCTTGTGTTGCTTCTTAAAGAGGGAAATTTTGCAAGATTTTCTGTCTGTCTTCAGTAGCAGTGCCCCAGCTCAACAGCTTGAGGTTGGGTATTTTAAGCTGTTGTATCAGTGTTATCAGCCCTGGGTTCAGTGACGTGTGGAGACAGTTTCTTATAGGACAGGCAGATCCAAACTCTCTACTAGTTAAAGAAGAATTTTTCAGTATGAAACACAAAGGTGGTTTTCATATATATATATATATATAAATTATATAATACATATATTTTTACTCACTCCATCTCCACTAGCTCATATTTGAGGACATATGGCTGAATGATTTACAAGCTGTAGCTTCCATTGTTAGCCATAAGTAGGAGACATTATGAAAGTGACAGAGGGATGGATTGCTGTGGTCACGTCTGCATTTGGATGGAGCAGATGAAATTCTGACAGGTAATAATGGAGGAAAAACTATCACTAGCCACTTTTTACAAGTGAGATATCCAAGTACAGAGGTGTGAATTTGAACTTGCACCAGGAGGCATGGCATCCAATTTAAAGTGCCACAGACTTAGTTAAAACATGCCAGTTGACAGCTCTTGCCATCTTGGATTCGACCCAGAATGAACATTTCTGAATACTAGAAAATAAATATGAACTGGACCTTGAAGTAGGCTTTCATGTCTGTGTACAGGGTATACTTACATAGGTTTGTGTTGTTTCTAGCTAACTGTAATTAGAATATTGTAATTTTAAAGAAGCTTTTCTTGTAACAAAAGCTGTGTTGTGTAATAAGCATGAGTTTGGTCACTCGGTAAAAACACTTTGATACAACTTTCTTTAGCTGTCATTGTACAAGATATTTTTTTAAATTTACAATGTATGTTCATCATAAAGGGATCAAAATACACTGTAATTGAAATAGCTTTGTTTCCAGGGCAGTTCTTTCCTCAATTATTTTTGTGTTCTCTCCTTCATATACCCTCAATTGAACTGCTTTATTCTTATCATTTTTATAACTTTTTAGTGGTGAATTTGTTCCTGTTAGAGTTTGGGCTTTGTCATTTCATTTAGCAGTTTTCCTGGGAAGTCAGAATGTTACATAAATGCAGAAAAGATGTGCTGTACATCAATTTTGATGATCTTGAAAGCGCTACAGAGTTTAGATCTATAAACACATGTACAGATATTTTAAGCACAGTAGCAATTCTGCAAAACTTGATGAGTCTGTTTTCAAAGTTAGAAGGATAGGAATTTCTGAGCATTAAAGTGGACAGACCTTCACTTGTCTCTGAAATTCATTTTTTCTGGAGTGTGGCTTACTAATAGTAGGGATTTTTTTTTTTTTTTTTTTACAGACTAATAGGAAAAACATTAGAGGGAAGCAAGGTCTTCTGGTAGCATGAAGGTGACAGTTTGAAAGATGCTGTGTGGGGTCCATTTTTCAGCTAATGCCCCTTTTATCCACAGCTGACAGCAGCAGCAGAGCAACAGAATCTTGCTGCTTGAACTTCATGGTTCATCTGTAGTGGTCTGCTTTTTTTTTGGTTAGTAAATCACACTACCTAATAAGATGTTGTAATATATGATAATGTATTTTAATAGCAATCTGGTGTAACTATTAAATTATAATATTGCCCGTTAAACTTTGTTAGTAATTGCTGAGAATTTTCTTCGAAAAAGGTGATTCCCCACCCCCATTTCCTTTTGCCCCTAGGGAAGCTTTATTCATTTCAACAGAGACTTGCTAGTGATGTTCTTTCCTTTTTACAAATAGGTTGGAGGTTGGAGTGCCTTTTAGTAGAATCTCTAGGTGTTTCTGGAAGCAAAAAATTAAAAAATAAAGACAAATTGGATTGTTCAAGAAGAAAGGAGAAGAAACAAAATAGGGACTTTGGAAATAAAGGTGACATCTGAATAGAGCTGCAGGAATAAAAATACCCCTGTGGGAGATGGGGGGAGAGGGGAAGGCCAGGCTGGAGAAGGAAGCAAAAGAAACAACAACAAGAAAAGCAAACTGCTGTGCTTTGCTCAGGATATACAAAGAGCCCTAGGTACTTTCTGCAAAACAACACTTCCTACATACTGTGATGGGAATGCAGGCATTTCTCTTCTTTTGGATGAACTTTTCTCACAATTGAAAAAGTTTGCCAACGATTTTTTTCTTTTCTACGGTTTTTCCTCTCAGGAATTCCATGTTCGTGTAGGGGAAGATGTACTTCTTTAGGAGTGCCTTTCTCCAGAGAGATCCAAATGGTGCACTTGGAACTGCATAGTTGTACAAGCACATCAGCCACGTTGAGAAGAGCAGAGGCTTTGTGCTCCCCAATAATTTGCTTTCTTTGGGAAGCTGATAAGAACCTAAATGTTCATCTAAAGTGGTACCAATAAAGATGAGTATGTTCCTAGCACTAAGGAGCACTAAGTGTTCCTAACACTACATCTTTAGTGTAAAAGCACTAAAGATGCAATGGTCCCTAAGCACCATCAAAGGAGGAGGTCTTAGTTCCATGGAAAATACAAGTGTTCCTCTGGCTCTGGCTTCACTTTGAGGGGTTTGACCCTGATACCCATTGAGAACACAATAGAGCAGAAGTGAAGGGCACTTATGCAAGTAAAGTCCTTATACATGATAATGTAGTAAGACTTAATGGAGACACTGTAAAATTTTCTTCTAAATACCCAGTGGCAGATGACTTCTTGTACAGGAAGAACAAGATTTTGTTGTTTGTTTTGTGCTGCCCTTCTGCTTCTCTGTGTTCTCTAAGTGATACATTTGTGTCAGGGAATTTCAGCGTAGCGGCAAATGTTTCTTTTCAAATTGCAGATCCTCTACAGGGAAGAACCATTGCAACTTCCTCTTTTAATTTTGCATCCCAGCCCTTTTCCTGCTGAGACACCTGTCTGTACTGTTTCACAAGGTCAGACCGGTGATACCACAGTTGCCTATTTTTTTTCCTTAAAAGGAGTATGATTATGTTAATCAAACATTATTTTATCAAGAATCATCAAGTATGGGGTAAAAGCAGAGCAGATTTGATCATCTAACAATATTTTGTTGGGGAAATTTCCAGAATCAGATGGTTGTTAAAAAAAATACAGGGAGATAGTAAGGCTTGTTATTCAGAAGCAGTAGTTAAATTCCTGGCCTAAATCTAGCATGAATGTCAAGGCAAGATGTAGAAGCTTTCTCCAAGCAACCTTGTATTCAGCCATTGAAACTTCCACAGTCTCTGACAAAGTAAATGAGTAGATACATGTATCTGGTTTGTTTGGCAAATTGTTTGAACAAGTTCCTCATTTCTTGGTGGCATGTACTACCTGAGGACTGCCATAAAAACACACAAGATACTAGCCTGTCTGTCTGTCACTAAGGAGGATAGGATGGATAGGAATGGATAGGAAAGAAAACCTACATTAGGCTATGTCTTGAGATGATCTCCTACTCCATGCAGCATGGAGGACAAAGCAATGAGTCTTCATCACTGCTTTGAAAAACAGTGCTTTATCAGTGCTGCCACAAAGAGAACACAAGGGACAGAATCTTACCAAGTGTAAAATGTGTGACATATCCCAATGACAAGTGGAGAAGCTCCAGTGATTAAGTGTTTGGTGATCTCTGGGTAGTATTATAGGAGGAGCTTTCCTGGCCTGTACGCTGCAATGTAAAGACAGAGGAAAGGAAAATTTTGGCACCCAGATGACCACCCAGGTGTTTTCTCACTCCCCCTCTTCAGCAGAGCAGGGGAAGAAAATGAGATGAAGTATAGGTTGAGTTCAAGACAGTTGAATGAGGAAGAGAAGGCTGCCTATGGAAGCAAAGCAAAACAATTTGGGTTCTACTTCTATCTGCAGGGGCTGTCCACCCACTCAGGGAGAAGCAGAAATCCCACTGCACATAGCAGCTGCTTCAGAAGACAAATGCCTTGAAAATGAATGTGTTTCTCCTTTGCCTTTCACTTAACTTTATTGCTGAGCATTACACTGTGCAGTATGGGATGTCCCTTGAGTCAGCTGGGGTCGGCTGTCCCGGCTGAATCCCCTCCCAGCCTCTTGCCCACTCTCAGCCTCCTGGCCCATGGGGGTGTTGGAGGGACAGGCTTGGTGCTGTGTGGGTGATTCTCAGCAGCAGACCACATGTGGGTGTGTTACCAACACCCTCCTAGACACAACTGCAAAGCTCAGCGCTGTGAGGTTGGCTGTGAGGAGTGTCACCTCCAAACCAGGCAAGCCCCCTACAGCAAGGAAAGTAATCTTTCCATGAAGAGACAAAAGGACAGAGGAGCTGTCCTTGCAGAGACAGAAAATATAAGGAACAGCACCAAACAGGCACCTGTGTACCAAAGCACCTTGTGGAGTTGAGCAGAAAAAGACAGTGCTAGTGCTGAGTGCAATCCAGCACTTGTACAGCCACGTCCTGCAGTCTCTACAAAGCAACTTCCACAAGAAGTAAATGGCTGCCCAGGGGTTTCAGCAGATGTGCAATATTTTCAACACTTGCTGCTCAGAGCTAGTAATGATTGTCAAAGATGTAAACTTGTAATAGGTAATAATATTGGTTCTTGACAGTACTGTTCACCATCCTAAGGAAGGGAGCTAGCAAAAACCCCACAGTTACAGATACTTGTTATCAAACAGCATAGCCATGAACAATGTCTGAAAATACCATACAGATGTGGACTAAACTTTAGGCTACTCTGTGGTGTGGTTAGTTACTGCAGGAAAAATCTGCACATATTTATTTGTGTGGTAAATGGCACTATTACTCATGCTGTTTCTTTAGTGAGTTATTTTGACTAAATTGCCACAGTTTCACAAAATGACCCATCAACTTGAAATAAAATGCTCTTTTAGTAAGTTGCTGCTGAAGGGATGTACTCAGAAATTATGAAAATCTACCAGGCTTCATAGTACAAGTTTTCATTTCTGTTTTTTCAGTCTGTTGCAAAGTTTAGTCCATCCATAACAGGGCCTAGATAATTTGCTTAGGAAGCTGTTTTTGCTGTATTTAACCTTTTTTTTTGGTCAGTACTTTGTATTTCTAGATCCTATTTCATTAATGAAGTTGAAAAATACTGCCATTGCAAATTAGTTATGGGTCAGCAGCTGCTAATTTTACAATGCTGCACTATTTCCTTCTCAGCTTTGCAGACACTCTCATATCTCATTTTATGGCTGCCTGGGGATAGATGTGCATATCAAGCAGAATCCAAAGCTTTTTTTCTTCTACCCAAATGCCTGGCCAATGGTTCCACTGAAATTTGGAAGCATACTTTAAGTATTCTGAAAGTGAAGGATTGTAAATATAGGTGTCAGGATGAAAGTATAAGAGTTGTGTAAATAGGAGAACCCAGTGTGATTTTGCCCAGAGAAGTGCAGAAGTATTCAAGGTCAGGTTGGAGAGGGTTTTGAGGACTTGTCTAGTGGAAAGTGTCCCAGCCCATGGCTGGGAGATGGAACTAGATGCTATTTAAGGTCCCTTCCAACACATGGAATGATTCATGATTCATGCTGTTGAGAAACTTCTTTTGTTTAGAACAGTGATTCACAGTAAGGGTCACAAGAACCTTCTCATAGCATGTCAGTGGTCCCAGGAGAATCAGAAACCCAGAAACCTCTCCTTGTCTTCTCCCCAGCAATTCTGTAGGAATTTTACAATTTTTGGGCAATTTTATGACATTTTCTTTGCTGCAAGTCATATGCTTGGGAGAACAGTTTCAGCACCAATCTGCATAGCTACTAGCCAGGCATGACTGCTGGAGAAGAGAATAGAAAGCTTTTAAAAGAACACTTTTCTCCCTGTTGAAAGACAATCTCCTCCCTCCCACCACATTTTGAGATTAGTGCCTCACGGATACCTGGATGCAGTTATTCTGTGGTGTGTCACTCATCTCCATTGTTTAGCTCTCAGCCTTCCAGATGAATTTTGGCCTCAATATACAGCTGCCAGGGGAAAAGTGTAATGCAAACTCTTGTTTCACAGTGGTCATCTCAGGTTTCCTCAACCTGGAAGCAGCAACTTCCTGAAAAAGGCTATGCCAGGTAGAGTTCATCTTACCCTCTTCATCTGCTCCTTTGTCTAGAGGAGATGAAAGATTTGTTTCTCCACAATTTTAGCAAATGTAATGTGTTACTGTCTGCCAGTGGAGGTGAGTGCAGTATTTCTTCTATTAGTTAGTTTAAGTTTGAAAATACTGCTATGATCCACAAAGAGAAAGGAAAAGCTGCTGATGAAATGTTAGGGAGGAATCTGGAAAATTACCTAGATAGACCTATGTGGTTTGTAATTGTGAGTTCAGTGGGAAGCTGCTGAAAGCCTTATGTGTGGATCCATTGACTTAGAAATACTTCTACCATAGCTAGAGTATGGGAAGGAGGGAAAGAAGATGAGGGAATAGCAAGCCCAGCAGACCTCGCTTGCAGACAGACCCAGGACCAATCCCAGTTTCTTGCTTCTGGCCTCCTGAACCTGAGATTCCCAGGGCTTGTGTGTGTATTTCCTTATAAAAGATACCCTTGCTAGGGTCTTTGTAGTAGTGTCAGGAGTAAATGTATCTATGTAAAAAGCAGATAGGGATTTTTAATTTTTTTTTTTGTCTCTGGGAAGACCAAAGCTCAAACCTGCTTTGTGAGGATTCAAAAGATTAATAACATCATGTTTCTTCTTTCGTTTATGGACTTGGTATGCTTGGGGCTCAGTCCAGCAAACATGTCCGTGTGTGACTGATGTACTTCGGGCTGCAAACTACCTCCAGTATATTTGATAAGTTCCTGTTAGAGACTTTAAGCCATCTTTTGGTCTGAATGAATTTCACATGAAGTTGCACTCTAGAAGGTTTTTCAGCCAGCAGCTCAATATTTTCATGAGATCTCAGATGCAGATTTATCCAAGATCTTGAACAGAGCACCCTGATGCTTCTGTAGTCCAGGTGGCAAGAGTATGGGCAAAAGAATAGGAAGAGGCAGTTCCAATCTCTGCCACAAACATTTCTTCCTGCTTAGGAGGGTGATTTCCTCGCTCCTCATTGGTAGGCTTTCAGTCCCTTTGTATACCAAATGATACTCTGCACAGAAAATTCTGTGCTTTAAGTGGAGAATAAGGAGTGGTGAGGATTTCAAAGTGAAATTGCTGGGTCCCAGATGTCTACTAAGTAGATTTTCATGTCTTTCCGAAATTTACTCCAAAATGCATCCATCTTTGGATGTTGTTTTCTATTCTGTATATCTGTATATTGTCAATATGCTCAATATTAGTTAGAAGTCCCTAAACCTGCATTTCATTCCAACAGAACACTTAAATTTTACTTTTTTCTTGTGTACAGTGTGTTTTTTCTATTTTTTTTTCTTTTATTCTGTTCTCTAAAAAACATAGCCAGAAAAAGTGGTTATAACCAACATTGTAGCTTTGACTAAACTTGGAAATGGAAAGCAGGAGTTTAAGTTGAATATAGTGTCTTAAAATAAATGATTCAACTCATTTGGTTGTTGGTGATTGCATTAGTGTCCAAGAAAATGTGTGATCTTATATATTACGCATGCTATAGTCCTTAGGCATAATAGGGTTAGATGAGGACAGAGTGTCAGATGTAGCATTTGTCATTACCTTTTAGTTGCCTTATTTCATGCTGTTGTGGATTTGTGTTGAACTATTATACTTGAATGTAGATCTTTCTCTGACTTTGTGAGGTTTTTTTAATAAAAATTCTTCTTGACAAGCTTTATTTCTATGTCACTTTCAACAGCAGAAATGTTTCTTGTTAAATGCAGCTTGTCTCCAGTTTTGATTCTTCTTTAAAGAAAATAGTGTGTGAAAGTAAATTCAGCTATTTGCTTCTCTTTTGTAAGTACTGATAATGTGTGTTATTAATTGCCTTGCCATTGTACAGTTAAAAATATTTTTTTTCAGTAACTCTACCTTCTGTTGTGTAACTGCTCCATAAAGGCCGTATTTTTACCAGACGATAATCTTAAATGTCATGCTTTCCATTATGTTTAACTACTTCATATCTAGATATGTACCTAGTGAAGCAGAGTACTTTGCTAAATGAGTTTTGAAGATTGGCAAAGTAATTTAATTCAAAAGAAAAGGAATGTTGTTATTCTTCCCATGCCTGTACGTTGCTACTTTGATACCATCAGACAATTTTGAGAATACACGTAGTTGATCTCTGTTTTGTTTATAAATGTGGCTGATGTACTTTATGCCAAAAAAGCAATGCTTAACACATGGCAGTGATTTAACAAAAAGAAACTCTTTGTGCCTGCATGCCGTTTGCCTTCTGGCATTCTCTAGGGATTCCCATAAAGCACAGGGAAGTGAAACAGCTACCTGCATGTTTGAGGATGCCAGTGTCTGACCAGGGCTGGCTATGTATTTTTGGAGCAGTATTTAAATGTTTCATAGTGGTTTACTTGGGCATACGTGTGTTAGGTGTGGGCATGCAGCGCACACCGCAGCACAAGGCGACCTGTGACCTCTACATCATTAAAGGCTTTTAGTGCAGGATTTAGCCTAGTATTTGAAATACTTGTGGTCTTTGCTGCATGCTCTCCAGGGAGGACACAAACCTGCCAGGATTTTGTTCCCATTCTCAGTCTTTTATTTCCATTATTGCTCCAGACTGGAACTGCATTTCCCTTATAAGCTTTCCTCTTCCTCCTTCTTTTAAATATAAGATAGTGGTTTAGAAGGAACGAATAAAGAAAGATGGGAAGACTTCCTCTCAACACCTCACAGAGGGAAAATTTACTTCATGAAGCAAAGAGTTAAGCTGTCTTACGCAGCCAATTAAGGGTATGCTGTCTTTTATGATGCATGCATGCCCTTAAGGAGGTAATAGTAATTTATGTTGGTAGCTTCTGTCATTCTCTCAGAGTGACCTGGGCTCAGATTGTTACATGTTCAGTGCAGCTTGACAGTGAGGGAAGAAGACCTATATATACACACAGTGTAAGACAGGATTGTTAAAATTGAGGTAGGAAGGTGAAGTTAAAGATCATATTGTTTGCTCATCATTTGCAAGCAGGTAAAAATCAGGTCTGGTAACTCTTGCAAGGTCCTTGACCAGTTATTAAATTACTTGCCTTAAGAAAGACCCGCCGAGTTGGCAATTAATGGGATGTAGTCCAGCCAAGAATGTTTTAAAATTAGTCGTGTATGAAATTGTGGTATAAATTTCTTTTGCCTCCCTACAGTTTCTGCTGGTTCATAACTGGTGAATCACTGCTGGTCTATTGTTGAGCTGGAATTGGGCTTATCTGAAATGGTAATAAATGTAGAGATGATTTTGCACTTTCTGGTGTTGGAAGATGAGTCGCCATCTTTAAGAGATACATGCTGAAATATAAAGCAAGAATTTACTTTGTATCTATTAGGTTTTGTTTTTTGAGATTAGATATGTGTATTTTGCCACAAAAATACATGTATATATGTGGGTGTATGTGTACAGTATATGTATTTTATAAAATTGTTTGCATCTAAAGTGCAGCTGTTATGTACCTTCCTTGCTGTGGCCTGATTGTAGGCTTGTGTCTCTTTTCAAGACAAGTATTTGCTTGACTCTGAGAAGAGCATCAACAAAACCAGCCTTGCCTTTTGATACCTGATTGCTTCTTGGTGTCCCAAACACAGTAACCCTCATTTCCATATTTCCATTTCACCTCTCATCGACTACCAATAGCATTTACAGGTCTTAGTATTTAGGAACCTGAGCCATAAATGAGGGCACTCCATTTGTGAGGGCACAAGACAGAGATGTATGTAAGCTATTTAGGAAAGCAGCCAAAGGACAATGAGGTAAGAGGGAACAGAAGGCTACGGGCAGGTTGGAGAAGTACAACAAAATGGTAACACAGTCTTGACCAGCATGGTAAGTGGTGGTTTTAGGACATTTTAAAAGAAAATAATTTGGAGGCATCTCAACAAAGCATATTTTAGTGGATTCTGCTTGGAAATGGAAACTAGCATCACCATAAAAAGGGAGAAAATGTATCAGGCGTGAGATTAGTAAAGAATCTTTAGAAGTGAGAACAAGTTATATTGGATGCACAAAGGCAAAGAGGAGTGATGTGGTTAAACTGAATGACAAAGGAAAACAACCTTTGCAACAGGTAAGATTTTGTGTCTCAGATATAGAGAAGAGGATGCCTGTAATGATGGATCTGATAAGATTTTTGGGCAGGAACATGAGCTGTGTGAATGGATAGGAAAAGCTATATAATAGAGAGGTTATGTAGAGCAAATCCAGTGAACTGACACATAATTGGGATTTGAGAGACTGTCTGAGTTGAAAATGTCATCCATATTGTGGTTTGCAAAACAAATAAGACAGTGATGTTGTCCAGAGTTATTAGAGGAGGATGTGGAAAGCTGAGACAGGGGAGGATGTTACCTGCTTTATTTTACTCGTTCTGGTCTTAGGCAAGACTTTTCATGGGGAGGGGAGAGGGAGAAGGATTACAAGGGGGATTTTATTGTTGGGGAAAGAAGGTTTAATGGGAACAGTAGTAAGGAAGGCAAGCCAAGAGCAGAAATGGTAGATTTATTGCTCATCTGCTGGGAATTTTTGTTTGCTGATGTTGTGCAGAGATGAGGCACGGATGAGAGGAAATTAAGGACAGAGCTGCTCTGAGTACCCCACAGGAAACTGGCACCTGAAATTTGGTATTCCTTTGATAAAGAAGGACTTTTAGGATAAAACATCTTATGTAAGTTTCATGTGTATTTTATCATGTATTTACAACTCAGAACCTTAGGATGTAATATATTTTGAGATAATTTTGAAGACAGCTGATTTTATTGCCAGAAACATTTAGATCTGGGGAAACATTTAAAAGATAGATGAAAACTGATTTGGAGTTGGAGTTATGTGCTTTAGGGAACAATGATAACTATCAGAAGATTACACACTTGTTGGGGTGCCACACTTGAGATGAGAATATGCTCTTTTTGAAGACAGCCAATGAGAACCAAAAAAGAAATCAAACCACCACAGATGAGAGTTTCTACATAAGTCATATGGGCAGCTAAGTAAATGTATATATATATATTTAGAGGTGATAAGCATTGTTCATTCCTCTTTTGAACAGTTATTTCTGTGATGCAGACTTCAAAGAATAGGAAAGAGAGCACAACATCCCCTGGGATTTCATCTCTATTCAGGAAAACAAGGAGTACTTTAAAATTCACTTTGTTTTTTTAGATTTCACTAATTTCTGGGATCTAGATTGTCAATTCATAAAAACTGGTACAAAGTTGTTGAAGTGAATACTTCAGAGAAATTGACAATGCTGATTAAAAAGTGTGTTTGGAGCAGAATTTATGTTAAAAACCCGCCCAATTATTGTTTCAGTTGCTCAGAGAGTTTCTTTCATTGTGTGAGACTTTAGGAGACTTGTGTGTGTGTGTGTGTGTGTGTGTAGAAGGTCCCAAGTGACATCTGAAAACCAATACATGGAATAATAACTTGAGGCAGAAGATTAGCCAGTTCTTGTAGTCCCACACTTGATTATGGCTAGACTAAGGAAGTCAATTCTGTTCAGTACTCTAATTCATAAGATGGCAGCAAAGAAAATTGACAAAATCCTAAGTGATGTTTCAAAATACTTTTTAAAGAATCTTTGCCAATAAAGAGAATCAAAGTATAAAACTTCTGAAAGAGAAACCCAAACATAAAACAGACTGGATGCCAGATTCAGGAATTTGTGGAAGAAAAGTGACTTTTTTTAGTTAGTGAATAGGAAGGAACTCCATTACTTTATTAGAGAACTTAAGATTCTCCATTCTTGTATAAGTTTTGATCTAATAGTATACTGGTGAATGTAGTATAATTTTTAATTAAAAAAATTGGATATTTAGAATCTTTGACTCCATACATAGACATTTATTTTATATGTATTTGGTATGTGTCTCATTTTTTCCTGTCAGGGATATTGAGTTGTTAGTGACTGCCAAGAAGGGCCAGACTCTTGTCAATATTGCAGAACAGTATGATGGGGCCCTTTGAATGTGGTATGAAAGGAAAGCTGGAAGCTTACCATCTGGAAGAGACCATCAGTGGGCTAAAGCTGGCATTTCTGGCTTTCTGCCACACCTTTCCTGCTGTCTGACTAACCTCGGCATTGGACAAGGAGGGATCTCCAGGTGGTTTAGTGTCCTGGTTTTCCTTCTCTCTGCCACATTGGGTGAACTAACCTGCAGTACAGCCAGAATAGTGCAGTGCTACTTCCAGAGGTCAGACAGTATGTAAAAGTAAGGAAATAAAAATACAACTCCCCCCAAAATATGAAACAAAACAAAAAACCAGAAAAGCTGTAAAAGAAAGCTTAAAATCCATGTATTTCGCTGGCAAAATCAACAGATTGATTCTCCCCGTGGCTTTATAGAATTGTTAGCTGTAGGGGATCTCTGGATTTTTACTCATATTTCCTGCTCAAAGCAGGACTGCTACTAACACCACTTCAGATCAGCCAGGCTTTCTTTGGTGCACATTGGTGAGCTGGTTTCATGCACTGGACCGTTGTGCAGGTGAGGAACCTTTCTTTGCAGAAAACATAGCTCCTTGTTCTTTTTGTCTCTGCCTTTCCTTTCCAAAAAGCCTGCATCCATGACCATATTCTGGTCATGTGTGTGCCACCTCAGATCTGGGGTTCTGGTTATGCCACAGCTCTGCTATCATACACAAACTTTCACTTTTACTTGTTCATTGCTCAAGCTCTGTGCAGTGGTGTACCTATCACTGTTTGAGAAGCTGAATGATCTCTGGCTCATGGCCTTCTCCAACATCTGCTTCCCCTTTATCTGCACTGCTTCCTCTTTTACTTCTGCATTTAGATACCATTCGCTCATGGTCTTAGCTTAAAGCTTTCTCAATTGGGTTGCAAGCCTGTTTGCAAAGGCGTGCTTTTGTCTGGACCTTTATCTGAGATCATCCAGCATCTTGTGTCTGGAAGCATGGGACTGGGGATAGAAAAGGAAACTACACTGCACAGCTGCTTGAGATTGAAGAGCTTCTTCACATTTTTACAGCCGAGGACCTTTATGATAAGGCAGTGAAATTCATCTGGACACAGTGATCTCCTGCTGTGTCCTTAGTACATGAGATTCATCAAACTGCCTAAGCAAGGACTTAATGCGCCTTGCAGGAGCTTGTATGAGGTGTTCAGAAGTTAATGAGCTGAATTAATTCTAAGAAAACCAAAAATAAAGTCTCAACTATATATAGATAGAGAGATATGTATAGGTACGTATATAGCTGTTGGAAAGAACCTTCCTGAGGAGGAAAAGAGTTTATGAGGCATTTTGATGTCTTTATATGAAGCTGTACAAATTTCAGCCACTTAACTGTAGCAGGAATATCCTGGAGTGTTTGAAGTGAGTAAATAATTTAAAATAAATAAGGTCAATGAAGAAGACCCTGTTTGCCAGACTGAAATGTAAATTCTGAAGAACCTTTAGAGATTCTGCTCATACAGAAAAAAGAGAGTAAGTTATTAGGTCCTGCATTTTATAAACTGTGGGGTGAGGAAAGTTCAGTTATCTCAGAACTTTGGTCAAGATCTTTCAGCACATGGTCATCTGTCTTTGTTGTGTGAAAGTTTAACTAATTTTTTTAAAAAATATTCTTTAATGTGTATCTGAGAGGATTCATGAAGACCAGATGAGATTTCTTTGGATGTTTTTCTCAGAAGCAGTCAGTGAACAACATGCCATCTTTTGAAAACATTATTAAAGATGTTATTTCCTGTTCCAGAATTGCCTGTGGCTACAGGAATAGGTAAAATTTTTATGGTGACATTTGCATTCTCTACTATTAAATAGGTGGGTTTTTTCAACTGTTTTACTTCAGGGCAGGCATTTGGCAAATATAGCAACTCTGGTTGTTGGACTGGATTCCTTTCTGAAAATTTTATTGCCCATGCAAGCATAATGTGGACAAACAGAGAAAAATTTGAAGTTCATTTAGTGAATACCCTAAAAATGTTCAAAGGCAAATTTTTTAAAGGTTTATTAGTAGTCATGAAATTTGCGGAGTTTGCCTTTTGACAACTTTTGTGATCAATAAGGTGTGCTTATTGTCAGAATTCTGTAAAGATTTCTCACCTCTCACCTGTCTCATACACATCACCTAACTAAACAGAGCATGAAATTGAACTGTGAAGATCATGGTAAAATGTAATATTTGAGTTAGATTTGATACTTGAGTCTTTCCCTTGCTTCTCTCTAATAAAAGGTATCTGGGAGGTAGCAGTTACCAGTGAATTAATAATAATGTCTGCGGTAAGATAAGGGGAGCTGGATTATTCAGTCATGGTGGCTTTGGTGAAGGAAGTGTACAGCACCAGCAGCATGTGTGGTCCAGGATCTCACTACTCAGTTGTTAGGGTCTCAGAGTTACTCATGAGTAAGGCAGAAGGGTATGGTTCTGAGCAGTACCCATTCCTTGTCTGCCTTTGCAAGAAGGCAGAAGGGAGCTCAGTGGAACTCCTTTGCTGCTGCTAACAGTTCTGGAGGTCTGTGTTGGATTACTGAGAGGATGTACTGTGTGAAGATGTGGTGATCATTGCATGTCTGCCACAAGTTCCAGCCCTTATGAAGTGCCAGGGAGAAAAAAAAAAATCAATCTGACAGCTGTTCCTCTGTGAACTGGCCCTGGGAATTGCTGAACATCATTGGCACACATTGTGCATCTGACCTGGGGATGAGTAGCTCTGAATTTTCTTAACCCCTGAGAGCACTCATGGAAAAAAAAAATCAGAAATCTTTTAGGCTATCCTAGTATTCCATGGTAGGATCAGTTATATTCTGTCAGATCCCTGGTTTGTTCTTAAAAACATTCTAGTCTTGCATGGCACAGTTCTTACTGTTACAAAATAAAAATCTTTCTTGCTGCAGTTTGAACATATTGCTTATCACTCTGTCTTTGTGGATGTTTCTTAATTTCAGCAGCCAGTTTGGTATATAGCAACTTACAGATCTCCTTCTTGGTGTCTTTTTTTGTACATTAAACAATCCTCATTCTCTCCATGCATCCTTACAGGTTGTTTTCTAGAAATCTGTCTCTACAATTGTTCTGCATCTTTCTTAGAGTGTGATGCCCCAAACTGAATGTAAGACAGCTCGGTTCAGAGAGGATTACTTCACTAATGCTGTAGCTTTTTAGTGGTATTTTATTTTTATGCAATATACAATATAGGCATTCTTTGCTTGAGATCCTCTCCTACAGAAATGCAACTGGAAAAGGGATTCCTCCAGCATTTATGCAGTTCATTATTTATGCAATTAATTATACTGTTAATTATTGAGATACCCAAGTACCTTGCATGTGTTCCTACTAATTGACTCCTATGCCACCCTTAAACTGTAGATTGTACCCAGCATCAGGTTATAACCATTTGAATGTGGGTGCCTAAATGTACATCATATGTTAGCGGTGTCACTAAATTCCCAATCTAGTCAATGGAGCCTGGCCAATTGGTCATGCCTTACTGAGGGTCAGATGAAGAATCTCATTTAGGTCCCCAAACACCAATAACTCTATTGACTTGTCCTCCATTAACTGTAAAAATAATTAGTTTACAATCTGGACCGGGATCTCATTTCATCTCTCCAATTTACCCATGTCATTCTGATTTCTGATCCTGCCTTCAAAGATACTTGCAGTCTTAGAGCTCAGTATCATCTGAGAATTTCATAAACATTATTTCTATTCCACTGCTGAAGCCATAGATATAAATATTGAATGGCATTGGACCTGAACACAACCCCATGGAGCCCTACACAATATGCTGCTCCGTTGTGATTTCAGCAATTGTTTTCTGAGGGTTTCTTCAACTAGACAGCACCCATGTTAGTACTTCAATAATTAATTTAAGCCTTCTGTTGAAAAATGCTTTGCTGTTTTGTGGTTTTGCATCCTCAGGATTATAAACTCTCTTACTTTATAGTGACATTAGAAGAGCCATCCTATTCCCCTCCTCCCTTTATTAAACTGCTCTCTTTACCTTTTGTGTCAAAAGCTGACTTCAGTTTATTTTGAATTTTTGCAGAACAAAATGTCCTGACGTATTTCTTTCTCAACTACTCCCAGATGTCAAAGTAGTTAAAATACATACTATTCCAGCCCTGTACTCTGGATGGTTCTGGCAGTGTTTTGAAAAATCTTTCCTCCCTGGTCTCCCTGGCTTGGTGGTTTGCAACAGATCCCCACCATGGGAGTGTTCCTGGTTTTTTCATCTCTAACTTTGCAATCATTACATGGAAGTTTCCCCAAGATCTGAATCTCCCTGTGGCCTGAAACTACATCAGTTCTATGTGTTCTTAATGTACAATGCAGCACCAAGCCTTTTGAAAGAGCAATGCCGCTCTATACCCCCACAAGGGTTATCCAAGTCTCTGTTACTCCAATTAAATAATAGTTTCTTTAGATATCTGGCTTCTCCAGTTTCTTTCCAATTGTATAGTGTGGCTACTTTGAACTTCAGTGGACTCATTCACTGTTCCTTCTTTATGTTCTTAATTAGTTTATTTCAGGTAGCTCAACAGAATTCCTTTTCAAAGATCCCCACAGGATTTTTTTTTTCAAACCAACCTGACTTAAAAGTATTTTTCAGTTAATGTAATAAACCAGGATGTAAAGATGCTTTTCCCATTTTCCTGATATGAGCTCCATTCCTGTCCCATTTGCTTACACAGTGCTGCCCACTTGCTCTGGAAGCCAAATTCCTCAGCATCTTCAAAGCCTAAAATAAAATAAATGTCTCATCAGGAATAGGATCAGTTAGAAGTCTTTTTGTTTCTACATCTAGCAAGTTCTTTCCCTGTTGCTGCAGTGGTGCACTGATTGTGGTATTTGAAACAGTAAGTTAGAACCATCCACTGTGCTTCTTCTCCTCAGTGCTCCTGAGCTGGAGCTGTGTAGGAGATGCAACTTTGCCAGCCACTTTATGTTTCACACAGGACTGGAATGCTGTCTTTCAGACTTCACTGTGAAACTTACTTCTTTGATCTTGTGGTTTCATTTCAGCACATACAGTTTCAGTCAGCACTTGTGACAGTGAAAATAAGAGCCTTGTAGCTCTTAACCCAGGCTTCTTGTGCTCAAACTGGTTTCCTCGTCAAGGGTTTAGAAAGCAGTCATGCTTTTGATGTGGCAGATTAAGAATTGTGTCTCATTTTAGAATTTTATCATACCATGGTTCCTTAAATAAAAGATGTGCAGTAGTTACAGCTAGGATACTTGATGTGGGAGTATTTATTTTCCATTTAAATAAATTGATTTTGCACTGTTCTGATGAGGTCAGGGTGCCAGATTTTTGGTTTACTTGATCTTAGGAGAAGCGAGTGTTGTGCTAAAGAAATTCCACTCCTCTGGGAGGCTTTGAACCTTGTGGTTTTGGCAACAGTGTCTTTGACTTGCCAGCAGAGGAGCAAAACCCTAATGTGTCTGTCTTGAGCAGCAGTGAAACAGTTAACAGTGCTAACATTTCGAACAGCTGTGGGTACTTCTCTGGTGTTGCCGTCTGAAGGGGGAGTGGGGCTTGAGCTGGGACCTCCGTGGTGGCAGGATGGGAGCACAGCCAGACTCTGCAGCCTTCGGGCCCTTTGTCCAGGGCCAAGAAACTCCAGGTGAAGAGCATTTCTTGAAAGCTGGATAAAGCAGAAGGGAAATTGTAAACTGTGGGCAAATATATATTCCATATTCTTTTCTGGACCTCATGCCCAAGTAACTTTAAACCTCTTTTATCTTCTTTCTTCTAAGTATAAAGTCGTGTCCTTTAACTCCTTTGTAACACATGAGCTTTTAGCTCCAAAGCCTCCATCTCAGTCTTGGGTGTTGGCCAGCATTTGGGAGCCTCAAGTTGTGAAATAGTGTCATTTTTCTCTTTGAAGTACTTTAATTCACCAGTGCTAGGAAGAGCTGTCAGAGTGGGGTCTGTTCCCTTTTCATGGCTCAAAGCTTATGACATGTCTAATCAAATGGAATTAGGGGGAAGATGCACTCTGTAGTTTTGACTCCTATTGCTGAGAGCCTGAAGAATGACTTTCCTGCGTGATCTCTGATGTTCACTATGTTATTTAAAGACCTAATGTTCTGTCATGTATAATTTATGCAATAGAGGTACATTTCCATTATATTAGATGCAGAACAATATAAGCAGCAGTAAACTGCTGTAATTTGACATTATTTTTTTTAAAGGCATCACAAAAATCAGGCTCTTTGAACAGCCTTTTCCCTACAAATTTATTTTACTCTGCTCAAAAAATCATGGAATCAGAAGTACTTGAGGCTTGGATGGATTTCTGAATTTTATCTGGTCTATCTGCTTCTTAAACTAGATCAAGTTACTCAGAGCCTTAGTTCGATTTTGAGCATCTCCAAGGATGGATATCCCAACTTTTGGGGGTACATAAGGCATTTCTGTCACTTTATGACCCTTCTTTTGGCAATTTTTCTACCCCCTTATATTCAGTGAGGATGTCCTTTATCACAAAATGGATTTGTTGCCTTTTGTGTTGCCACCTTGAATCTTTGGGAAGACTTTGGCTTTATTTTCTCTAGACCCTTCTTTTAAGTAGCTACAGACAGCAATAAAACCTCTGCTTAGCATCCTTTTCTAAAGGCTGAAAAACCCCTGAGCTTCACAGCTTGATCTTGTATGTAATTTTCTCAAGAATTTAATTTGTTTCTCAAACAAAAGTATATTATAATGCAACTTTTAATATTTATTTTATTTTTAAGAATGCAAAACAAATCTTCAAATGTAACATATATGTACTTTGAGGATATGCCCTTATGAAGCAATTTTTTGGGGAATTGTAGGTTGCTGTTGTGTGCATTTGGGGTTTTTTTTAAGAGCATATATATATGAATGCATGGTTTTGAAGTTTCTCTAGATTATGTGTGGAATGTTATGATTAATACTACTGGAATTTTAAATCTTTCTTTTTGTAAATAATCATTAAAATAACATAAAATGGAAATCTACAGTAGTGCTTTTTGTCCGTCTGTCCATGCATCTACAACAGCATGATAGAGAGAAAAAGCAGTCCTGTCCTTGAGCTTTTGTTTCTCCAGAAGTATATTACACATCACCTGTTGATGATTTCTTCTGTTCAGCTTGGAGGAAATGATCTTCAGCTGGATTCCCCTGAGAGCTAATCAGAGTCAGTGCTACTGTTGGGATTAACAATGAGAAATTGCTGAGCTCTCCTTGGCAACTCTTACCCAGCTCTGGAGCTTTTGTTGTCAACAGAAAGACCAAATTCTGCCAGACCTGGTGGTGGGCAGGAGGCTGTTCCACTACAGAGCGGCATTGTGCAGCTCTGCTAGACAGGCGAGGAAGCTGCTGGCTAAGGTGCATATCCAAGGAATCTGAAGAGTCTGCTGATCAAACTAAGCTCCCTTGGCATTCAGGTTTGCAAATTTAAGTTAAACATAATTGAGGGTTTTATTTTCACCTTAAACATAGCTTAATATATATATTTTGATACTGTTTTCTAGGTAATGAAGTTGCAAGTACTCAGAACCTTTAGGCTGCCTTCTGTAAAGTCTTGCAAACTAAAGCCTTGTCAGTGAAGACAATAATTGATACTGTCCTTGAACCTCCTGCAAGTCCTTGCTTTTTTGGCACAGACTTAATTACTCAAATATGAAAAAGCCAGGAGTTAACACACAGACTTGCAATTCCCTGATCTTAGCAGATGGATCATAGCCATTTCCGAGATCAATGGTTGGTAACTGAATTATTCACTCTCTTAGCAAGGAAATATCTTGGTATCTGATCTGCAGTTTTCTTCAGGAAGCCCTAGTCATTTACAGATAATTTTTTTTTCCCACTTGGAAGGAATTTTATGTGTACTAGATACTCTTTGTCTTCCAGCTCTCATTTAAAATTTAAAAAAAAACCAAAAAAATGAGGACTGTCTAATCCCTAATCCTCTCCTGAGGTTCTTAAATTTTGCTGGAGAGTATAACCTGTCATAGTATCCAAATGTGCATCCTTTCAATGTGAAGATTTTGGTTCCTCTTACATAAAAATTTAAATATGTGTCTGGCAAGATATATACTTCCTACATGTTTCAAACAAATATTTTCACTTTAACAGCAAATGCTATCTTCTTAGTAATACGTAATGAGCTGTTAACTGTAACTAGTATTTTCAGAGTCCTGATACTCAAATATGCAGGGATATATTAAAAACAATGCGTTTTTAATGTATCTTTCTGGGCTCATCCTTTCTACTTTGCTTGCTGTAAGCCAGTAAATTTGTCGTTTGGTTTCGTGTTTCTATCACAGAGTGCTGCAGAGCTCATATTTTTGACAAAGAACCCTATAAATGCCTGTCTCCCAGAACCTTTGCTGTTCTCCTTTCTCTCGGCAATGAACCATCTCTCTCAACATCTCCTTTACAAATTGCCACTTCTATAAGTCTTTCTAATTTTGCTGGTTTTGCCAGTTTTGCTCCCTTTGGTAGCAGTGGCAGGGCTGGCTTGGAGAGAGCCCCTGTCTGCCTTGCGCTGGGAACGGAGCACGGGGTGTGCGGCGAAGGGCAGGGCAAAGAGAGCAGCTCTTGGAAGAGAGGGACTTCTGAAGTGGCCTCTTTGCTCGCTGAAGAGCCCTGTCGTGGTGCCTGGCCTGAGAGCAGACGGGGAGTAGGGAGGAGACAGGCTGAAACCCTGGTCGCTTATCTCCACGCTCTTCTCAGTTGCTCTGTTTTTCATGCCTCCAGCTCAGCTGCAAAGCAATAATTAACCTGAGCCTTTTAATTTCTCCCAGTTGGCTTTAAATTAACTCTGTTGTCATGTTGCGTGGAGTAATCCTTCAGGCATCAAACATTTGAATTTTTTATGGCTGCATGGGTATTTACTGTTTGGTCAGTTTTCATTCTGTTATTATAATGGTATTCATTATTTTTGGAATTTTCGTGTTTGTGGAGAAGAGTGTCTTAGATACTGCACACATAGAGAAGAGAAAAGAAAAATCCCTGCTCTGTCAGTGCTGCAGGGAAGTCCAAAGCTTTTTAACAGTACTCAGGGCCAGACCTCCTAATGTGAAATAAAATGTGGCAAATCAGTTTGGGAAAATTTCAGGTGAAAATCCTGTTGCTAAACTGTGTTTGGTTCTTGAATAGGCTGTTGTTTGTTTAAGTATACTGAAGTGGTATTGTTTGCAGTTGTTTTAGGTACAGACAGCTCTTTTCAGGGCAGAAAAATTTTGGATTTCTTGTAAATGGCATTCTTTAAACAGTTTGCAGTAGGCAAGAGCCAAGGAAAAGGCAGGATCTTTATTTCATCACAGGCTCTCATAACTCTCATCTTATTATCAAAACAGTAGGACTAGTGATTTTTTTTTAATATGTATCATAGGTTTATTTGTGCTCTAGTTACTGGAGAGTCTGAAACTGCTATTTTATTAGTGTTGTTCAGTATTATGGTCCGTAACTATAAAGCCTATTAAACACTTCATAAAGCCTTCATGGAAACTTCTTACGCATATTAGTTACACTGTGTTTTAATAAGTTATAACCCTCTGGAAACTGGCTTATTATCAGTTTTCCATCAAAGTGAAGTGTTCAGAGGAGTGGAGGATGACCTAATGTAATCTAGATTGAAAGCATCAGTGAAAGTTGATATTTATCCTTGCTTTGATATTGTATATGTTAACAGTGAATTCTTGTCAAAATGCATCTGGATAGATGCAAGGCAAGTGAGAAACACATATCCAGAAATCAAGGGTGCTGCTTGCATCACTGTAGTAACAATTATTATTTTTAAAGTGAAGCTGTAGCTCTCTTATTTATTTGTGAAATGAGTGGCAGAAACACCAGCACAGGACAAGATAATATGGATGGGGTGAACTTTAAATATTCAGAACATGAACTCGCTTCTTTGCATTTGTTAAATGATGGTATGGAAATCTAGTAACGTACAAAAACTAATCTAGCAGTGTGCCAAAGTAATTAAAGCAAAGTAAATAATCTCCAGTGTTCTTATTCCCCACAGAAAATGTTTAATATCTTATCTTTCCAAAGTAGTTTCCTGTTAATTCATGATGTCTTTGTAGACCCTCCTCATTCAGCCAGTGCTGTTGTTTTCCATGGTGTGGAAATTTCTCCCCTCCTGTCCTGAGGGGAAAAAACATGTTGGGTACTGTCTGTATTCAGAAAAATTATGTTTCTTCCATACAGTGGAAATCAGGAAGCCAATAGCTGCAATCCTCTCTGGTCATTTGCTGTTTACTTAGCCAAAGGGCTTCGTTTACCTCAAGTGTGTGTGGTATACGATACTTTATAACACCGTCTTGGTGCTGTGGGACATTTTGTTGCTGGAATCCAGGGACCTGATAGGGATCTTGTTTTGGTACAAATTAGAAGTAGCCCTGTTAAAGTAGGGGAAGCATAAGGCTGTTGTGAGGCAGATCAGATTATCTGTCTTTGAGTCATCCCTAAATATTAGACTCTGATGACCCATAGCTCTTGAAGTTCCCTGTTACTGCAGACAAGAGAAATAGAATAGGTCATAAATTGTGGTAAAATTGTCCATTATTCTTACAAAGGAGAGCATGTTTCCTTATCTATTAGTGTATGCTGAAATTTAGTTTTAAGTGAGCCAATAAGTAAAGTTTAAGTCAGTTCTGTGGTGCAGTGGTCTGACCTGAAACTACTCCTTTGCTTTTCATTTTGGTGCTCTTTAGAAGAGTGTGCTGCTATGTGTAGACAAGGAAATGACAGAAGACAGCAAGAGCAGATGCTAGGTAATTAATGTATTTTTCTGACAAAAAAAAAGAAAAAAGAATCATTGGTTCTAAACAAAAGAAGCTTTGGAGACTACAAGACCATCTTTTAGTCTGACTTTCTATCTTATGTCACAGCCACTGTGAGAGGATCGCGACCACACTGATTGTTGGAAAATTGCCAGTTCCGTTACATCCCTTTATTTCCAAAGACGTGTTAGTTTATGCACGATGGATGGCGCCTTTATTGGGAACTTCCAAGTGCTACGAGGAGGCTGAATCCAGCAGTGCAGTTAAGATGAGGCTGCCAGAGCTGCGTGTCCCAAGCAGGCCAGGCTGTATTCCTACAGGAGCAGGCTATGGGCACACACACACAATGTACATTACATACATGGCCAACTGCACAGATCCACAGATACACACTTTGTACTTGAACAGCAGCAATAACCACGTCCTGCTCCTCTCACTGGCTGCCCAGGTCTTACACCTCTTAATAGGGAGTGTATAATGTGTATGTGTGTACAGCATGGACAGTCACTGTTCCCTAAATATCCTGTCTCTGCTGGCGTTGGCACCTGGACATATGAGCTGCCAAAGCCTCTGTTTTGGTCTGGCTTCCAGAACAAACTCCCTGACACAGAGACATGGACACAAATGCCCTATACAGACCCCCTGGCAGCTGGTCTTCCATGTGCCAATTATCCAGTAGCTGGTTCTGGATCCTCTTTCTCCGCACAGGTGTCCCAATCTACACCCAGGCCCTCCAGTCCCTGCAGCAGCTGGCTGGGACTCCCCTAGTCCCTGTGATAGCCACCTCCCCTGGTGACCTTGCCCATGGGAACGGGCTATGGGGTGATCCAAATAACCTCTCCCATGGAATTCTGGCAATGGGTGACTCCTCTGGTCCCCAGGGTGGAAGCTGTCTTTGCAGGGCTGGGTCAGGGCTCATGTCTCCCAGGGGTTAATGGGGCTCCCTGAGCTGCCACGGTGCCTCATGGTGAAGATCACTGTGTGCTGCAGATGGCAGGACTCCAGTGATGAGATGGGGGAAATGGGGCAGGAAAAGATTTGGCTCCTCCTTGCAAACTGATGATCCCCTGTGCTCCTTTGGGTGCATGCGGAGAAGTTTTTTATCACAACAATCTAACACCAGGTAGCTAGACAGAGCAGGTTCAGTGGAGCAGCTTTTCCTTAATGTTTCTTGGCATTAACAGCTCCATTTCTCAATTAGATTGGAAAATAAAGTTGATTATGCGTGTCTGCAGGGTGACACTGTACTTTTGACCAGTAACTGTAAAGTAAACGGGAAAGGTCTCAAATAAATAGTGTTTTAGTTTAGTAATACCGCCTAGAAGGCCACAGTGACTTAAGGTGAGGCTGTTGTTATTGTTCCTACAGCCAGCAAGCAATGTTTAAAAGACTTACATATTTATAAAGGGACAGATTTGGATGACACAGCTCTGTCTTTTTTGAGAGCACTTTCTGTAAATATAGAAAAGTTCTTGTGTTTCTTTTGTAGCATTTCCATGAATTTGTTTTGTTTCCAGTAAATATTGCGAGCTTAAGCCTGCCTGTAAAACAACTTCCATGTTTGCACTCAATCTCTGACAGAAACGACATTCAGAGATGAGATGTACAGATGAAGATATTTGAAGAAAATAGTGGATTTGCTTAGATAATATTGCTGCTTTTATTGGGTCATTAATAAGGATCTATCAGAGCTAACAAAAACTGTTTAGAGAGTACAAAGTAAAAGTGTTTAGTGTTAGCTTTAGTTTAATTTTCTCTAGTTAGGCCATGCTCATTTCCTCCAAGGAAAACAGGACTGCTTATTTTTGCTAATTAGAAGTACATCACTGGTCTGAATCACATCTGTAATTAGTAGCAAGGTTTTAAGTAGATGTCAGAGATTTTTTGGTATAAGATTTGCATTGTTAATCTACTATACATGCATACGTATGCGTAAGTACAGACTTAATGAACAAAAGGAACAGCTGGTTGTTTTCAAAGCAATCAGGTGCTTCCTAGGCTGACATTGCTGTTCCTTCTGCTCAGAGCTGAATTTTTTGCATCTGAACAGCTCGATTTTGTCACTGAAAAGTAAGTGGGGCTGGGAAACCAGAAAATAAGCCTCTGCTTTGCTTCTGTCATCCACCCAGGCTAGTAATGCACTCCACAGAAGTGTTGGTGTAAATAGCATTCCTTAGGCTCGTTTGCTTGATTTTTGAGACAGATAGAGGGAAGAAAATGCTCAAGGAAGGGAAAGGTTTTGAGGGAAGGCTTGCAGCAAAGCAGGCCTGGGAGATGGAAGAGCTGGTTTGGAGCATGGTTCATGTCCCTGCTGCGTCCAAGCTGAACCACTGAATAGGTGCAAATGTAGATGGCAGGCTAAAAATGGAAACTATTCAAACCAAAAGCAATTAATTTGTATACAGATGGCTTCCTGGCATTCACAGCTGCATAGATTTTGGTTGTGTACTTTTTTAGATGTGCTGCAGAAGGTTAAAGCCTCTATACGTCCATCTCCAGCTGTTCATGCACATAAAATAGATAAGAAAATGAAGCCAAGTGAGCATTGTGTGTAGTGCCAGACTTGCTTGCTGAGATAGGCATCTCAAACAGTAGCGCAACATCCTGGCCTGTCAAATGGCCCTTGGATTGGCCTTTTATGAGAAGAAATTACATATTTTATATCAAAGGAGTCACTTCAATTTCATAAAAATGATATATGGAAAAGTGCTACATATATGTCATATCTCTAGGATAAAACCTAGGACTGAGAACCCAGAACAGAAGTGGAGGATTGCTGAAAATATGAAATGTAAGTTCTTCAAGCAGCTTTGGTATATCCTGGAAACTGTGTCTCTGGAAACTCTATGATTTAAGCTGTTTGACATAGAACCAAGTGTGCTCTTCATGTGCTCTTTATACTGCAATGCAGGCAATTAAGTTTTAAAAAAAAACTTACTAAGCCATGCTTTAAAAAAAGCAAAAACATTTCTGGTTACAAGAAATATGCTTTGATTTGTATTTTCATGTAGGACATGAAAAATACTAGGGTATTTAGAGTTTGGGTCAGTGGAAGCCTGTATTTTTGTCTTGCATTTCTTCACCTTAAAAAAAAAAAAAAAAGTTTGAAACAGCTGGTTCAAATGGCCAAAAATGTAGATCAGGTGTTCCAAAACTGTCGTGTAAGTACCTCTGCAGATATTTCAAGCTGGTACATGACCACCATTGCAATGCAATTACTTCTCCATGTGCATATATTGGCCCTGAGTTGTCACCACTGCTCAAGTGGAACAGTTGCAGCCCTGGCATAAAATGATCTCAATTTTGTTTCTCTATTTTTTAATTTCTTTTTTTTTTTTTTTTTTGGTGGCATTGTTAACTGGAATGATCTGCCTATAACTTCAGGTTTTGGGGTTTGGTTGGGGTTATTTTTTTGAGGGGAGGGGTAAAAAACTCACCTCTCTGTTTTCCTTTTGGCCTGACTTCCTACTGAAAAGCACCATAGCCCCCACCTAGAGAAGCCCAGTTGGCCTTCAGACCACTGGAGTGCCTCCCAGTCTTCCCTTATCAGCTGTGTACAGTACGGATCCGTGCATGGATTGCTCTTAATCTCTGCGTGCTCCTGCTGCGTCGGCACGGCGGTGAGTCTGCAGCTGTAGGAGCCATGTGCTTCATCTTCCTGCTTATTTCTTACTATAGAGCTCCCTTCTGGAGAGGGGGTACCTGGGAAAGGATGTCAAGAGCCCAGCTTGTTCTCTGTTGTGAGAAGTGGGACCTAGTCTTTCAGAGAGGAATTCTCTGTGGGAAAGGAGAGGGTCCATCCTGCCAAATCTAGAGGGATATTGCACCTGTTTACTCATCACTAATAAGACTTCTCTATTTAATGTTCTCTGGGGTATGTGTTTCTCCCTTGATCTACTTGAGGCGCTTTCTCCTGGTTAATGATCTGAATTTGCCAAGCACACTGACTCATTTTGGTGCTGGTTTCCATTATGTAAGCTATTAACGGGTCGCTGCTCGGATGGTGGGAAATCTGTTTCAGGCTAATAGTGAGGTGCACAAGTGCCTCTCCATGGTGTATTTGCTACCTGTGCACACGTGTTCTGGCTTGATAGGTGGTAGCAAATCCCACAGCAATATGGGATGCAGCATCTATTCTATTAGCAGTCAATTCCTAATCAGCCTTTCATTAGCACATGCAACACTTCACCTTTTCTAGGGTTTTTTTTACTATGTGACTGAAGGAGAGTGAGAGGAAACACGCTGATGTGCAGAGGAAGGTGTTGATAAGCAAGGAAATCAAATTCTTCCCAAGAGAAGCAGTGTTCTTGCAGTAGAGGAGGTAATAATGCAGGGTAAGGAAGTGTCTTGGAGCTGCATATTAAATCTGTTTCTCTGGCATTTTCCCTGAAAGTCAGTAACAAGGCTGTTGAGGAATTTGAATTTATGAAGGCAATTCAGAAGAGAAGTAGTGCAACACAGAAAAGCATTGAAGAAAACTTGGTGGGGTTTATTTTAGGTCTCAAGTTTTGACAACTCAAAATGACACTGTACCGGCAGACAGCAATTACTACAGAAGCAGATCCTTCTGTCGTCTTTTCTTTCTTACATTCAGATAATGTCCTTTTGCTTAGAGATGGTTGCCTTCATATGTACACAGAGATTTTTAGTGTTTCCTTCACTGTATGGATAAATAGAGACTCAATGCATGAAAATTAGAGACGGGTCCAAGCTTGGATTTTATTTCTGAAATTCACCCATTTTCCATGAGGGGAGATTCACGTTTTCTGGCGGTGGACATTTCTAGAAGAAAAGAGTTCAAGGCTATTTTCTTTTTATAAGCTACTTCTATAGCTGAAAGCCCCTAACAGGGTGAGCTTTTATTTGTTGATTTTTTTTCTCTTTAGATGATGTCTGAAAATCTTTCAGGGATCGAAAGAGGTGAACAAAGAAACAAAACAAAACAAAAAACCTCAAAAGAGCCTACCATTCATACCTCATTCATTTTGGAGGAAGGTCTCTAAGTTAGGCTTTTCATAACTAGGACAATCCTAGGAGGAACCTTCATCCATGCAATCATTCACAGGCTGATAGCTAAAGCCAAAGATCTTTGATGGCAATACCTTCCCTTACCAAGGAGAAAATGAAAAAGACAGTCTTTGGATGTGCTTGCACAGGAAGGAAATATCACAGTTAATGCTGTGCTGAGGTCTGGAAAACCTTTTCAGCATAAGGCAGTGCAGAGACAGTTTCCCTAGAAGGAAAAGGGACACTGAAGGATTTATTGTGTTGCAGTATTTATTATGTAAGAGGAATTTGCATGGTAAAGAGAGAAAGCAGATTTTATTCAGAATATAGAGGATGGGATGAATGATGTTAATGAAAAGCTGATTGATGGAAGCAGAAGTTTTTCTACTACGCCACTCATATTTTCTGAACCCCAGCAATCATTTTATGGACATCTGAGTTAAATGATGGGTGTATTAATCCTTTGGCATGCTAAATTTTTATAGAGAGGCTGCTGTGCCAAGATGGTGGTGGGATGAATCCAGATGTGATCCTACAGATGTTAGTTAGGGGGCCCGTTCTCCCCAGCTTAGAGGACAGCTTCAGAGAGTGATTTAGCCCAGATAAATGCAATGCTTGGCATTGCATTTTGGCACTACTGATCTCTCCCCACATGGAGTGGAAATGTAATACAGCCACAGCCTGGATTTAGTCCATCCTCTTCTAGGTCCTTCACCAGCCATTTCAGTCCGGACTCCAGCTCCCATATGCTCGGTGCTTTGTGCCACTGAAACTGGGGGGCCCTAGACAAGGGGTGGATGGTTGTTCAGATGCCTCTGTTTTTCTTCAAACACTGGAACCCTTGTGATTAATGGGTGGTACTCTGACAGTTGGGATTGTTCTGTTTATTTTAGTCCTTGTTCTAAGAATAAGACTGCTTGAATCGCTGTGTTAACAAATACAATCCCAAGTAGAAGCATGTGTTTTGCAGACTATTTTTGTTATCTGATTGGGCTTCTTCACATCCTCCTTTTGTGACTAAGTCAAACCCACAGTCTGTGGAGTGTCTGCCAGGATAAGAACCTGCCTGCCAGACTCAATGCCACTAATCATTTCCCTGTTTTGTTTATTTCAGCTAAGATCCCTAAACATCAGCCAGCAGGTCGTGACAAGAGCTTGTTTGGTGGAGGGAAATCAGTGTCCTGATTTCTCTTTGACAGCCACTGGTGTTGTGCTGGTGGCCATGACTGGTAGGGCATCACATCCCAAGAAGTCCTCTATGGCACTGCCGTGGCTTGAGATTACTTTGGGCCCCTTTTGTAGCAGATAAAAATTTCCTATAAGAAATTAACTCTGCAGGGATGAAGGGCTTGTAAACCAAGTGTTCAGAGTGATGTCTTAAACTGAGGCACTGTGAAAAGCCAAGATTGTGTGCCCTCACTTGAAGCCTAGCAATCAAGCTGAAAGTGTAGAGATTGCCTTGTGATGCACTATTATCAATTAACCACCTGTCAGGGATTTTCTGTGACTCAAAGAAGTAATGGTTGGCTGGCTGCTGCCTCCTAGGTAGTCCCTCATAATATGGTCCTATTTTCTCTGTCTTAGGTAAAAGCTAATCTTTGACATTGCAAACGATTTGTGTTTGTTCTCATTATGTCAGGCATGTCTGTGAGATGAGTCAGATGAGCAACTCATCATGACCAAGACAGCTGAAATTATACAAAAGATACTGATTTAGTTGCTATTATTGTTTTCTCTAATATATGGGAAGTCAACCATATGTTAATTATTTTTCTTCAGAGCAGCTCCATTAAAATTTAAACTGATGTTGTTAGTGGCAAGAAAATCTCTTTCAGTCATGCAAAAACACTGTGTAGCCAGCAGACCTTGTGGTCCTTTGCTTGGGTTGTAAATCTTTCAAAAGCTGGTGTGACAGACTGTGCCTTTCTTCCCTAAGTGAGAGATGGGACCCTTTACTCTTTTGTATTTATTATTAATATTGATTAATTGCATGTATCTTAAAATTCACAGTTTATGGACAACCGTTCTCCCTTTACCTGAACCCACAGAGGGATCTAATGCAGGAGAATCATAAGATGATATTTCAAGATTGCACGAGGGATGGTGGTTAAAGAACCTGTGGTGTTTAACCTAGGCCTTCAGTATTGGTGAAGTTGTGAGATATGTGCTTCCAAACTCCCATTTTCTGAATTACAAAATGTGTACAGTGCTTTCAATATTTAGTTCTCTTTGTCTTAGAAAGGCCTAAGCTGAAAAAATCCAACCCACTCTGTGATCTAAAGAAAAACTGGTAAGATTTTTGCCTTAAAACTGTCGAATGGCTTCCTCTGCAGACAAGGAGTGTTATCTAACTGATTGGAACAATTTAAAAATATTATATGACTGCACTGCATGAATAAATTTTACAATTTGGGCCTTAATTTGGCAATGCAATTGCACTCACAGACACTTCAACATTGTGGCAACAATCAATTCATATAAACTTACTGGATTTCTGTATGTAGTTATCTAAGAATCTCATTTGTAATCAAATAGTCTTCTTCCAATTCAGAATGCCAAGCCAATTTTGGTAGTCTTTTGTAAATGTTTCTAGTTTGAAAGTGCCCTATAATTGTTATGTTTGCTCAATATTACAAAGTGGAGGTGGAGCCCAGGAGTTTTTTGGCTTATCAAGGATATGAATGTGTCACCCACTGCACACACAGAGTCAAAGTAGTCCCTAACAATTCCTGGGGCACACTGCAGAGATATTTGTGAATACTTTGTGAAGTGCTTGTGCTCCCTTTTGTCTCCATTGTCCCCCAAACTCAAAACCATCCAAACAAAACCTTAAAAGAGTCCTCAGGACTGTAGGTTAAAATGTGCATCTCAAAATAAAGCAAGGAAGTGCTATTGATTGTGATTTAATCCTAAAACTCAGAACTCAGACTCCCAAACTGGAAGATTTCAAGAAAAAGGAAAGCTTTTCCCCCTCAATCTTTATGCAGTTTGATTTTCCATGACTTCTCTCACTGTGGGTGTGAGGGGGTGGGAAGCAATTTGAAGTTGAAAAGTGCACCTTTGATTTGGAGCCTTCCCTACTTTCTCCAGCTGAGATGATTTCCTTTTGCTTACCCTAAAACAAGGACAACTGTTCCAGGCTTTTTATTTCTGTCCAGCTTCTTCCTTCCTCTTTCACCACCTGGCCCTCTAGATATCCTGCTGAAGTAGGACTATTAACATACAAAATTCCAAGCCTTCAAATGCTTTTTCTAGCCTTCAAGTTACTCTTTTCAGTTAAATAAAAGTGGTTTGGTGTGGCAGGTATTTGTTTAGTTGGTTGGTAAAGTGGTTTATTATAGCTTTTCTTTTTAGGTTTTTTTTTTTTTTGGGGGGGGGGGGGGGGATGTTGTTTGGTTGTGGGGTTTTTTTCCCCATTTAGTTTATCAATCTTCTATTACCTTTTACATGATAATCTGAGCTTCTGGCAGGACTTCATATCAGTTTTGGTTTTCTAAAAGTGAGCACACTGAATCAATGACCTCAAAAGCTTCTGGTGCCTAATGCTGAGTGTTCCAGTAAGTGCACAGCAGTAAACTAGAGTTATTCCACTTCTTCCTTCATCTGTTCCTCTGTGTGGCATTTGGAAAATGCTTTAATCAGCTTTTCCATTCCTCTGTCTCATCGTATTCAGGTCTTGCTATTTGTTTTTTGTTTTTGCTTTGCGTAGACATCACGGAGAAAACAAGCCCAAGGGCAGCAGCAGAGACTTTGTTGCTGGATTTACATACAGAGCTCTGCCCATGTTGCCCAGAAAGCTGCAGGATAGAATGAGTTCATCACATTCTCAGGGTATTCTGGACGGCAGTGTCTTGTGCCTCGTGGCCATTTGGAGATGATAAAATGCTGCTTCATCCAGGCCATTCCTTGTCTGCTCCTCTTCCTGTCCCTGCCTGCTGCCCTGGTCACTCCACACCCGTGCAGTCCCCAGACCTGTCCTTGGGCCCCTTCGTTATCTTCCATCATCTGCACATCCCAGGCTGCTCTTGGAGCCCTGTGCAGCAGCCCTGTGTGCCCAGCCCCTCTGAACTGGGGTGCAGCAGCTGGCTTTTCTCTCGGTGTAAGTTCAGACCCACTAAAAGCAGTGGGTTCCCTCCACCAAGCAAGGTGCAGGTAGACTGCAGGGTCACAGCTGCCACCTTAGTAAAGGGCAGTTCATGCTTTATGTTGAGTATTATCTTGAGAGAAGAAAAATCTCACATGTAGAAGCGTTTAGAAGGATTGTGTGTGATAAAATTCTAATATTTGCTTTTTCCTGACTCCTTTAACAAGGGAAAGAAAGTAGGAAAATATTAATTTGGGTTCTCATTTGGGAAGTTCATTGGAAAAGGGAAAGAAATCAGGGAGAAATAATGTGAATAATTCAGAATGAGTGGTGTAAACTATGAGCTGTTGATCACTGCTTTATTATGCAGACATGGATTTCTGTTAATATTCCTTCTTTTGAAAAACAGAAATCCTGTCTCTGCTGTTGTATGCTTAATTGAGCACTTGAGGCAAAAACCCCCTCATGACAAAAAATAAAATAAAACATAACAAAAAACCCTATGGTATGCAGATTTATTCTTCAGATGATGTTCATCTAATTGTTTTTTTAGGAAAGTTGTTTCCTGCTATACATCCTAACTAGATTCTCTGAAGCCTCAGACCTCTCCCATGAAGTGGGTATAGGACTTTGGTCAGAATCACAGAGTGTGACTCCAGTGGGAAAACTGGAGCTGAAATTTGTTGTGGAAAGCTAACCTTACACTTGAAGGCACTTTCTTCAGAAAATATCCTTTTATTTATATATACACTGACATTTTCTAGAGAGAGAAATCAAATCCACAGTTAAATTGAATAGTCGTTCCTTAAGAAGGCTTCTGTTACTTGTGGCTTAGCTGTAGCAGAAAACAGACTGTGTATTAGCACAGACTCTCAGCAAGATATTTCAGTTGTAAAATGTCAAAGCCTCTTCAAAAATAATGAGTAAAATATTGCCTGGCTTTAAAAATGAGCATCACAACTTTAGGAAAACATTGTTGCCCCACTCCTTGTAGTTCCACATGTGGCAAGATTATTTCAGTGGAAGTAGGTGCCCACAGGCTATGTATTTTTGTGTTTTGCTTAACACCGGTTGGCATCTGAGATCAAGAAAGCTTAAACCAATTATGAGTAGCTGGTGCAGTGAAAATCATGATTGATACATTTACAACTCAGGGTCGATTCTTCTGGCAGAGTTGTTGTATTAAGAGGGGGAAGAGGGGACATCAGGCATGCAACTTTGAAGCCCTGAATTAACACTGTGCTCTGATCACATACAGATGTTTTCTCCCTCTGTGCAATCAGTATGTCTTGCACTGATTGCAGCCTGCAGACCTCAAAGAAGAAACAGCTGTGCAATTGTTGCTAAGCCTATTTCCCTCTTCCCTTTGATTTATTGGATTATTTAATACAGCAGAATGATAGGAATTTAAAAATGAAAAAGCGCTGTTGAGTCATCTAGTCCATCTTGCACCAGGATTGTCTTCTCCAGATCCTTGTCCAGATCATGGACAGGCTTTGTGATGTGATTGGACTTCAGCCAATTTCCTTTGGAAGATTGTTATACAATAGAACACACTTTATTATAAGAATTTTTCCCTGTCAGCTTAAACTTTACTTTGCTTGGTATAATCACATTATTCTTAGCTATATTTTCCTGGAAAAACCCTATTAAAAAAATCCTTAGTGTGTGTATCCTTTCAGAGCTTGTAGATAATTATCATATTCCCCTTTCAATAGTGGCTTTAGTTGAGCTATACATATTTAGTTATTTTAATATTTTCCTATAAATCAGCCTTCCTGATGACTTTTATTGCTATCATTGAGCCAAATCTCAAATTCTTCTATTTAATATTCAAATAGAAAAGGAAGGACTGAATAAAGACTTACAGATTAGATCATGATGTCATTGAAAACCCATCCTTTGAACCAGTGTTTGTGCCTTCAGATCTGTCTGAATGCCAGCTCTCCTGAGGCAGACTTCAGTTATAAGATTTGTCTTAACTTTCTTATCTACAGCATAAGTGCCTACATCAAAGCTACTTTCCCTAGATTCCTTTTATGATCATTGGACCCTATAGCTGCATGCAATTAATCTAAGCTGTTTTAGGTATCCACATTTAGGATGAGAGGGATTGAGTGTTAGAGGTATGTACTTCTCTCTGTCTAGGGTCTCTGTCCTGGACTTGACTTCCTTGGATAGTTAAATACAGGGTGTGTGGGTGTTTGGACACTGTGGTTCAAGAAGTGAGAAGAGTCAGTGTTGGCCATGGCAATGCCACCTCAGCTTCAAAACAGCAGCAGTGGTTTGATGCACTGTGTGTCCTGAGACCACTCCTAACACAGCTGAATGCCATTGAATTCCAACACACGGGAATGATCATTCCATTGAATAAGGGGGTGGATGAAATTGCCTTTTGAATAGAATCACAGAATATCTCCAGTTGAAAGGCACCCCTACGTATCACTGAGCCCAACTCCCTGCTCCTTGCAGGACAGCCTGAAACTAAACCGTGTGACTCAGAGCATCATCCAGAAGTGCCTTGAGCTCTGACAGGCCCAGTGTTGTAGCCAGTTCCCTGGGGAGCCTGCTCCAGAGAGCAGTCACCCTCCCACTGAACTTCTCTGCATCCAATCTGAACTGAAGCAGGTACACCGTTTACCCAGAGAGTAAGAGTCTAGATGCCAGATATATTGGTTTTCAAGTTTCTTTGGACTGAAGGAAATCTGTGATCAATGCCTTTCATTTTCGAAGGCCTCTACAAAATGGCTCTTACGTGACAGGTGCCAATCGCTCTTCCCTTCTCTATCAGGTATTTCTTCTCTGCTGACAGCTTAGTGCTCACAATCCTCACTGCAGCCCTGGGCTGCTCAGATGCAGTCCTTACCTCTAGCTACAGGTTATGCATTGCCCTCCATACAGGTCCAGCCACTCCTGGTTTATACTGGAGTAACTAGGAAAAGAAATCAGCATCTGCCTTTTGTTTATTAGTTAAAAAAAAAAAAAAAGTTAAATATGTTTTCCCAGTGATTGGTTACCTTCTGTCAGACTTTCTGACAAAATATGCTAAGCCTCCATTCCTAATAACTTGTATATAATGTCCAGGAAATTAAATCTTTGTACTAAATTCCTTTGTTGGAGAAACACCAGAGAAGGAGGAGAGCTGTTGAAACTGAGGAATAATAACTGCTCAAGATAATATGTTTATTAATTAATCCTGAATGAATTTAGACTGAACATTAACAGAAATTTTTCTAACATCTCAAGAGGGTGAAGTTGTGGAATAAACTCCAAGTGCACTAGTTGAGAAGAAAAACAAAATAACTTGAAGAGAGAATTTGGTAAATTTATGGAAATTTTTATGAGAATATATAGAAGCATTTACAGGGATTGAAAAAGGAAAACCAGCCAGGCATATGCAATATGAAGTCATAGTGTTACCAAAAGGGCTAAACAGGAGACTGGCCACTGCTCATGTGTCTGTGGTATCACTTGTTTCATGTTTAATGCAGTGGTTAGTGGCTTCTGCTGGTTATTAACAGAGGCAGAAGGCCTCAGTCCAAGGTCAGTACAAGAATTTCCTTGTTGTTGCCAGACCCTTGGAGTTTGGGATGTCTCTTCCTGAAAAACATATGGGACTCTGGTCTTGTTCTGTTGCTGGTGATGCTAGGAAGGGCCTGTGTGGAGTGCTTGTGTCTCTGTGGAAAAGACACTGTGTCGTCAGTCCTCCTGGGCAAAGCAGGAACAGAAACCTGGACAAGACCCAGGTCATCCTTCTGAGAAGTGTATTCCTTCAATGCTGCAGCCCAAGCACTGTACCCAGCCTTTTCCCAGCCAAAGCTTGTGCTGAAAGCTTGCTAGTCAATGGATTCTGCTCCTAATTCACAGTAACTGGAACAAAGTGCAGCTATCCTCATCATTCACAGAGACACGCAATCCTCAGGGACTGCAAGCCTACCACAGCATGCTATAAGTCATCGTGACACTGGCAGACAGTACAGGGCTCTCTGTTGGGACAGCTAACTTTGAAGCATCAGCATACTGGAGATGAGAAGAACTTGGGAGAAGTGTCTGCTAGGCAGGTATTTTTAGCTGCCTTTTCTTAAAATTGCCCTGCTTTCCTGATACTGTTTTATCATCACCATGGTGAACTAATTCTGCCACTAGCCTGTCTGCTAATTATTCTTATCTTGATAAGCTTATTGCTCATTGGAGCTGACTTTTCAGAGAATGACATCTTGGTGCCTGGCTCCTTTTCTAACAGGAGACATGACCGACTGCTTCAGAAGACTTCCTAGACTCCTCTCAAATTGTTTGATCTTGCTCCTCTTCACAGCTCCATCCGCTGTGCTGGTTCTGTGACAGAAGGGAACATTATCATTTTCTTTCTTTCAAATAATGTAAGCAGACAACTGTGAATTGCATCTGGCCCCCATTATAATAGGTGTCTGTTTCAAGGAGGATTTGATGGTCCTCTTGTTTCTCTTACAGATTTTTTGATTTACCTGTTGTTTCTAAGACAGGATGTTACTAGTGGATATTTCTGAGCGATTCCACCTTTTATGCAGGAATGGGGCATCATAACCTTCAGATGTTATTGTACTAGTGTTTAAGGACTTTCCAGGACACATGAATGTCATGGTCATACTGAATTTACCCGTTGTCCTTATAAGTCTTGTAAAAAATATTACCTGTATTGAACTTACTGGAACCCTTTTTTACATTCCTTATGATGACTTGAACTGGGGTTTCCAAGAGTTGTCACTTTAATTAGAAAGGTAAAGGGCTAGAGATTTATTGCCTTCAGCTGTTGAGCCAGTCTTTCACTGGTATGAAGAATGCAGTACTTCTGCCTTGCTTTTAAAACAAAAAACCCCCAAAGTAAGTATTTCCTTATGAAATTTCTATTCCAATGTCTAGACCGCAGTGACAGCAGTACATTTCTTTGTATCTCAGACGCTCTGTAGAGGTGGAGGAAGGTGGCTTAGGGTCTGCATTGTCAAACCAAAAGCAGTGGCTGTGTTGTGTGCCTCCCCTGCCTTTGTCAGGGCGAGTGGCCTTCCCTTCACAAATATTGAGTAATGTTTCTCAATGCTTCCACAGAAATATTTCAGATTGGGAGCCCTTTGCACTTAGGATGTTACTTTTGAAACATTACTTCAGAGCAGTAAGTCCTTTCTTGCATTTTCCTACAAGTCAGGGATAGAGGCCATTTTCAGCCACTGGAAATTCACTTTCTTTGAGTAGAAAAAGGTCTGAAATCTAACCAACTTTTTTTTTTATTCTCATTTTTCTTTTTTAACAGGGAACATGGATTTGTACTAGCCTGCCAAGGAGCTTATCAAAGCAAGGATTGCACTTTCTCATCTGTTTCAGTGTCAGTTCAGGATTGTCCAAGAACCATTTGCTGTTACTGATTATGCTGCTGTCCAGCATAGGTAGTTTGTCCATAACAGTGATGGGTTAATATCCTCACTGCAATGGATGGCAGGAATCTGTCAGTGGGTAGGGATGTGGGATAGGGTGGACTGGCTCTGCTTGCCACCTATTTCATTAAAGCAGTACATCCTGATTTTTAAATGCTGCTGTTCCTGAAGAAAGAAACCCCGACAAACCACCACAATGTAACAGGTTAAAAAATGTTTTTGTGCATTATCATGTAGCACACTCTATTGCACAAAGTGTGTCTGTAATCTTGTCAACGATGGTCTACACGTTAATATTCTTTATTGAAGCTGTTTTCTTAAACTGAATCTGGAATCTGTATTAGAGGCTCTTTTTGTACCCTAAAGTCTATTAGATGTTACATCTTAAGGGAGCTATAAGAAGATTGACTCCCAAGAAGAATAATTTTCTCTCTATTTCAGGGAAAAGTTAGAATGTTTAATTTTACTTATGATAATTAGTATAATTTTATATAGGTTCAGGAGATAAGAGAGGAGGTGTGACATGGAACTTCCTTAATTTGCCTTTATTACCTATATCAGCTGTGAATCTGTTGGCCTTGATGCACAGTCAAAAGGGGAGAGATTTTTCTGTACTTGTAGATTTATGTTAAAAAAGAACAAATTTAAAATAGGGATGGTAATGATGGAAGCTGAAAGAGTTATTTTGAGAAATGAGGTAGAATAAAGGATGGCTTGTCATGTTCATTTATTCCCTGATTTTAGTGTTTGACTGAATGCAAAGCTGGAGGACCAAATCTGAATACAAAAACAAAAGGCATAAAAATGAGAACTGTCTGCTTTGTTAAATATTGCTAACTGGCATCTAGAAGTGATACTGGCATGTAGAAGTGATAAACAGTGTTAAAGGTATCACCCCTTAATTGTCAGTTATATAAACCCAAAGCTAGAAAAATGTTATAAACACTCACTCTAATGTATATTCATTTGCACAGAAATAAAAGCTTTTTACACGGTGCCTGGCGCATACTGAATATTTAGTGTAACAGAATGGAAAGGATTTTACAAGTTAGTGCCTTTAAAATAAGGAGATCACAATACATTTCTGACATGGTATTCCAACTTGGACTCTTATTTAGTTAATTCTCAGTGCAGAAACTGTGGTCCCATGATAGAGAGATTTGAGAATCCTGCACCAAGTACTGCTCATCTTGGTCATTTTGCCTACGGCACTGAGCAAAATTTGTGTCTAGCTTTGACAGTAACAGCAATTACTTCTGTTTTAACAAGAAACCTCTAATGCACGAAGGACCTAGTGCACAAGTCTTGTGAGGAGCAGCCGAGGAAACTGAAATTGTTTAGCCTCAAGAAAAGGAGGCCTAGGAGGACCTTACCCCTCTCTACTTGAAAGGAAGTTGCAAACTGGTGGGAGCCGGTCTCCTCTCCCAGGTTACAAGCAATAAAACCAGAGGAAATGGCCTCAAGTTGTGACAGGGAAAGTTTAGATTGGATATGAGGAATTTCTTCAGTGAAAGGATGGTCAAGCATTGGAACAGGCTGCCCAGGGAAGTGGTTGGGTCACCAGCCCTGGGAGTGTTTAAAAGATATGGTGCTTAGGCACATGATTTAGTGCTGGCCTTGACAGTGCTGAGTTAATGGCTGGACTTGATGATGTCAGAGGTCTTTATAACCTGAGTGATTCTATCATACTGCGACATAAAGTAAGAGTTGAAACTGTTTATCTGTTCAACTACTACACCGGGAATTCTCCTAACATACCATAAGCAAGAAACACCTGAGAAAGTGTTACCTAGTGTTGGTTTTCCTTTGATGGTCCCAGCATGAGAGACAAAGAGATAATCGTGGTACTTCACAGTGCTCTTCCTCTTTCACACCTGCCTGCCCTTCAATGTTAGTGGTAAAGCCAAGATCCAGGAACTTTGCACCTTCTAGTTTCTGATGTGCACATACTGTGCTGTGTTCTTTTTCATGTGTTGTTTTTCCAAAGTAAAAAAAAAGAGTAGAGAAGTTCTGTCTGTTTTTCCACAAACTTCTTAAAGGGTGATTGTGGGTTTTAGCTTCTTTGACAACACACAAGGGTATTTTTATACATTCTTTTTTCAAGTCAGTTGGTGAAAAGAACTTTCAGTTCTCAGGAGGGATAAAACTCTAGAAAATGTTGATTTTTTCCATCAAAAATATTTTTTGCTCATAAGCTATTCTTTCCTTATCTTGATGGAAAAAAAGAGATCAGATTTCTAGATCAATAATGCTGAAAGCAGCAGCAGCAGCAATCATCCTCGATGCATGTTGTTTTCTGGTGCACTTTCATATCTGAGCATTTCCTCATGCTGTAAATATCAGCCTGACTTGCACTCAGGCTTCAACCTCACATCAAGCAACAGCAGAAAAAAATAGGGGCTGTTTAAATGCAACAAGGCTTGGAAAAACCAATTTTTTAAAAGTGCCAGCATGTCAAAACATTGAAGGAAAATATTGAAGAGTACCAGTGTGCTTCCAGTTTGTCTCTTGCTGCATGTTTTTTCTATTGAATAATTACATCTTCCAGTGCCTAAAGCAGTAGTTCTTTGTATGTAATGTGTGCTTCAGGGCATTCAAGGAAAAAAAAAGATTGAAATTATCTGGAGGAAACCGAATCACTTTATTTCAAAGACAAATTAGATTGATCTCTCTTACCATTCTCCATAGATTTCATAGGCATGTTACTTGTTGAAGTGGTACCAGGCATTTTATGTATTATAGCAATTTGCATACGTTCATTAGGCTGCGCTTTGTAAAGCTCTCTGACAGGGGCATTTGATGAATCCTTCTGTGGACTGCATAGCTGCTTTATGTGGAGCAATCTGTTAAATCATGCCTTTGTCCTTCAGTTTGTCAGAATCAGTAAGTGAAGCAGATGTTAATAACTGTGGGAGAGTTTGGGGTTTTTTGGTGTTTGCAGAATATGGGATAATATGTGAAGGGCATAATGTGTTTGTAAAAGCGACAGCTGGTGTTATTAAAGACAGAAAGTCTGCTACAAGTGAAAACTTTCTCTGGCATCTTGTAGCAACTCCAGGAGGTTTTTTGGAACAGTCAGGTGGGTGGTCAATTCTAAAATAAGCCCTGCTAATATTATGCACAGCAAATTGTGCGCTTGCACTTAACACACAATTGTTCTTATCTTTAGTTGCAAACATTCTGTCACAGAGCTATCTCAGCCATGCAATAACTCATACCGTTTCTCTGTGAATATGTCATAAGAAATTCTCAGGTCAACAATCCCCTGAAATGTGTCTGTGAGAAATACAACTTCATGCATTTTCGAATTAGTAGGGTTTTACACCTGGTCAGTTTGAAGGTTACCTTTATGGCACAAGTTTTGCAGGACCTGACAGTTCAGTCCCTGGGATCTCTACTTATTGTCAAGGTCACTTGGCTGAAGATGTTTCAGCTAGGGAAGAACCTTCATTTTGGTGGGTAATGTGCTACATCTGATGGGTGGTAATTCCTGTCAGGGTATGGTAAGATGAGTGCTTATTGTCAATTGCAGAGGCCTGGAAGTGAAGGTAAAATGAGCAGTCATAAATTGGGTAAGAAATGAAGGGGACAAATAAGAGGGAAAACATAGCTTAGGGGGTGCCTCAGGAGAGGCCAGCAGAGGTGGAGATGCTGATCTCCTATCCCTGGGGACCAGTGACAGGACTCATGGACATGGAATGAAGTTGCAGGGAAGTTCAGATAGGGCATTATGAAAGGTACTTCACTGAGTGGGTGGTCAGTCACCCACTCCCCAAGGAAATAGTCACAGCACCAAGCTTGTCCAATCCAAAGAGTGTCCAGACAATGCTCACAGTCATTTGGCCTAGATTTAGGTAGTCCTGCAAGGAACAGAGAGCTGGACTCAGTGATTCTTGGGTGCCTTCTATGGGTGCCTTCCCACTGGAGATTTTCTGTGATTCTATGTGGAAAAAGTTGTTACAGGGCTAACTGATGAAGTAGAAAAAAGCAAGGACATTACTGTAGGAAAAAAAAGGAGGACATTACTGTAGAAAATAAAGGGTAAACTTCAACCACCTTCTGATCTTGCAGATTTTTATTGGTATAATCTAATAAGTAACACCCACTCATTTTAGAGGTGGGACTTTGCTGAGATTCAGTTTAATGACATTCTCTTTGTGATTATGCATTATTGTGGAAATCTCTTTTGGGGAATTGAGTAGGAGGTGCAAAGGGTGGAGATGTAGTGATGTTACTCATGCCTGTGTGATTGAATCTGAGCTTCTGAGCCTGGCTTGTCTGCAGCTGACATCAACAGCAGGAATGGCTATACAGTGCATAGAATAAATAATCCTAGAAGTTGTCATGTTTGTAGTGATTGCCTGAAAATATGTAGAGAAGACCAGTGAGGGATTTCTGTTGTTCTTGCACATGAAAGTAGGCAGCAGCTACAAATCAATGAACTGTTTCTTTTGTAAGAAGAATTGGCAGAATCTTTCATGCTGTTGATGAATAAAAATTTCTACTGCTTTTGCTCCTCAGAAGGAGTCTTATCTTTCTGTCTGATTATCTTGCAAGAAATGAGCAGTGAAATAATTATCCATGCTGATATTTACATTTCATCTCTCTGCTTGAAAATTACCAGCTCACAGAAGGGAAACAGAGGGAGTCCAGGACTCCTTGGGTGGGCTGATCCTTTGGAGAAGCAAATGTCTGCTCTTCAGCTGGGACACGTAGGAGCTCCCAGCCAGGTGACCATTGATGCAGAGTGGGCATAGACAATTCTATAGCTGATTCTCTTTGCCTTCACTGGGAATCATGTGGTAGGTTCCAGTAGCACAGCTGCCGTGGAAAACTCAGGAAAAACTCTGTGGAAAGAAAAGAGACAAGAATTTTTTTAATATAGGCTCTTTATTATCTTAAAGAGCTGTGCCTGTGTGGCAATCCTGTGTGAAATAGTGTTTCTTGTTGCAGAATGCCAAGTTGCCAGTAGTGCCACCAAAATACTGAATAGAGCATGTATTAATGATGGTAATTGTGCAGAAAAGAGATCAGACCAAGTGCATTTGGACACATGAACTTTCTTCCCATTTTGCCTTCTCTTTTTTTTTTCTCCTTTGTGTCTTTTTGTAGTCTTCTGAGCCTGTTTCTTTCTACTGCTGCATCTTCTTCCTTTTTGCTTTGTTAAGCACATCAGGTTTAATAAATGCATTATGCTCAGGCTCACTGTGTGAGAATCACCAGGAAAATTTACAGAGACTCTGGGACTAATTGTGATTAGGTGTTATATGTATCCTTACAAGGATGTACATCTGGAATTTCACATCTGTAACAGAACTGCCATGTTCAGCATTTTTGGACATTAAAGAAATAATGCACTTAAGGATACCCTTGATTTTCCATGTGGTTTCCCTATTCATGTCACTGTTCTGCTGCAAGCTAAAGGCAGAATACTCCTTAAATGTACATAAGGATGCTTGTGGTTTCCTAAATCATTTCTGTTTTCTGATTTGCCACTGGCAGTTTTTCATACTCAATACATTGCATTTGTTTTTTCATTGTAAATGATGGTAGCAAAATTAGTATTTGAAAATTTTGGGATTTTGTTTTGAGTTTTCTACTAATTTTGAACTGATGTGTAGAAGTTGCTTAAGAATCTATACAATATTATATACATTAAATGTAATGTGCTATAGATTTCCATACCATCATTGTTTTCACCCACAACATGTCTCAGGTAATGCACAGCTTCGGAAGGACTGGGTCATGGGCTCATTTCTAAGTAGTAATTTTGCACAATATTTTTTTTTTCATTTTTTATGCTTAAGCCATATACTTTTAATGACTTTAAAAATATGTAATCTTTTTTTTATCAGATCTTGGATTCTGGACTTGAAGCAGTTCTTCAAGATTATATGCTTCTTGAAGCTGGGAAAGTATCTGCAATAAATAGGTATGTGTAATGGATACATTCATGCTTTGTGTTGGATGGTTTGGACCGTGTGAGTTTTGTTGACAGTTTAATGCTGAGCTTCTTACAGCTCTTGATAAATCTCCGTTGCTGTGAACGGGACAGTGTGATGGATCTTTGCAGGCTGAATTTTCAATAACGCATGGTTATTGTAGGACAGAAATTTGGAAGGATACGACATTCACAGTTGCTCAGAGATTAATGTTTAGCCAAACCCACAAACTTGAGAGTGAACAAAAAGGTGAGTCTCTACAAGCAAGAAGGAAGTTTTGAAGGTAAAATCAGTGAAAGGAAGTGGCTCTTCTTTTGATCCCTCCCTACTTGAGGCTGTGCTTCATCTGGCTTTATAGCTGTGTTTCCTTTGGGGCTTTTTTGCAACTGTTGAAGACAGTAAAGGTATGAATATAACTAAATATGGGAAGGAAATTACCATAACGGTTGAAAACTTAGGTACATTGAAGTTCCTGGAAATTTTCTTCTTAGGTATTTCAGTGATGCTCACATCTTATTTCAATCATTTACGGAAAATATTCAGGCAATTTCAGAAATACATTCTTGCATATAACAAAGCAATTTCCAGGTGATTTCTTTTTTAAAAGTCAGATCACACTATATGGTTCTTGAAGCTCTGCTGAACTTCTAGCAATGGAGAAAGTCAAATGAGAGAAGATTTAGAAGTTCTTATTCTTTCGAAAGAGTTCATAGACCTAGGCAATTTTTTTGAGATTCAGTTCAGTTTGAAGGAGTGAAAGGTTTCTTGAATACTGGATGTAACAGCTGGACTTACCTTGATCTGTGTGAGAAACTTTGAAGAGATTTAAAAATGGGGAGAGGTTAAATGCTTATGCATGAAATTCACAAAAAAGGATTTTTGTCACTAAGTTCTTATTCTGTAAGAATTTGAATGCAACATATCTTCATAGCATGCTTCACCTGTGGGTCCCAAGATATTTAGCAAAAGCTAAATGGCTAAATTTTAGCAAAAGCTAAAACGGAGAAGAACCGTTGTCTCCAATTCATGCATGGGGTCAGGTACCTGCCTGGATAACCTAATGTCCTACTCTGGAGCTCCTGGGTGTACAGACCTGTGCCTAGGCCTGTCAGAGGACACCATGGCATGTTTAATCATTCTTTCAGAGCATGTGAAAAAGATCAATGTTTATCTTTTCCTAATATTTCTCATACCTATTGCTGTGCCCTTACTGCTCCCTTTTGTGATGCATTTCTTCACTTTCATTTCTTCTGCTTTTTTTCTACTTTGCTTTCTTATTTTGCTTTCCTATGTTTTTTCCTCTTCTTAATTCATTTGCAGTCTCTGGAGATTAGCTGTAGTGAGACCTTACACAAGGAGGAGTTTCAGGAAAAAAAAACATAGCGGAATGAGCTTCCCTTTTACTGCCTCTCTAGAGAGGCTGCTGTAAAAGGCAACTTGCTGTCATTCCTGTAAATTTTCTTTTGCAGCCAGCTCTGCTGGGTGTCCCCTTTGTGCCCTGTGAACATCTGTGTTGCAGCTTACGTCTGAACCCAACTGGAGAACAAATGTGTGAACCTGCTTCTTATTTTGAGCAGGAAGCTGCCACTATTAGTAAGGCGTGTGGCCCGGCTTCACCTGTGACTTCTTAATCCCCAGCTGGGAGAGAGCCAGCCGTCTGGATTCTCCCCTCCTGCCAGCCATGCCCTTGTCCCTGGGGTAGCAAGTTTACCTGCTTTCCTCCAGACGCTGTCCAGTGCCTGTCGTTTCGCAGCATTCACTTTCTCCCTGAATTTTCCCCAAGGTGTCATGCAGGAAGGAAGAAAGGAGTGAGCACTGCAGGACTTTGTGACATAGCTTACTTTCTGCTGCTCCTGAAAATTTCTCCTTGCATGCACTCAGTCATGCAGCCACCACCCTTCTGCATAAGCAAGAAATCATTAATCCTTGAAGTATTCAGGCTCCAGGGATGCTGGAGCAGAAGAGAAAGCTTCATTTGCTAGGCTGTGCATAGGGGTTCCAGGAAAAGTCGACAGTGTTTCTGTGCCAGTTTTGGACACAGCACAAGACAGCTCACTGAGCATAAATTAGGAACTTAACTTCAAACAGACTTGCTTTAGCCAAATTTTACTTTAAAAGGAGAAAAAAAAAGGGGGTGAAGAAAAGGAAGCAGCAGTGCTGCCCAGTTTGCAAAAGTGCTATCCCACTTGGGTGTGCTCAGGAGTGCTTGAAGTGTATAAGTGGTGAACTGCAGTCTCTGTGGCATATGCGTGTCTCCAAGAGAAAAAGGAAATCTGTTGTGTCAAGTTGGCTTCAGCTTATGCTGGAAGGAATGTTGTGACAAGCCTGGAAGGTGCAGGAACTTTTGTGAAAGATCAGGTGTGATAGCAGAGAGCAACTGTAACACTTGGGGGGAGGAAGCTGGAGTATTTGAGGTCAGGCTAAGTCAGCAGCCATCAGCAGGCAGGGAACACAGCTGATTTAGCAAGAGCATGAACCAATTCAACAGCTTCCCTCAGATATTTGGGTTGGAGCAACTCAAAATGAACAAATTCCTGGCTGACATTGCTGAAAAGGCTACTGGACAACTTTGTTTTCCTTGTCATTAAATGATCTCCCTTGCGGTAGAAGGGTGTGTGAGTTTCAGAGCTTTTCAAGCCAGGTTAGAAAAAGTTGGCCCCTTTCTTTCCAAAACTATCCACCAAGGCAGTCCCAATGCTCCCCAGACATCTCTGGGTGTGTGAATCCTGTGCAGGCAATTGTCTCCCCTGTTCATTTTGTGAATGCATTTGTTATGGAGGGAAGGGTTGGTCTGGCTGATTGTATGGCTGTAAGCGCTGAACAGCAAAAAATTTTAAACAAAAAAATCTGGTCCTCTTTAAACATTGGCGGACAGATATCTGTCTTCCATCTGTGGCAGCCTGTGCCAAACAGCAGAAGAACTGCAAAGTTTGTGTTCTGAAACCTCAGAGGAATAACTGGTGCTCGCCAACTTTTTTATTTTTATTTTTTAAAATGTCCCACAAATCTGAAACATTAAACACAGAAAGTAACGTTAAATGTGACAAGCAGGCAGAAAGTGGGAAGTTCGTCTGGAAGGGCTGTGCATGGAGCAAAGCCCTGGCACAGGGCATGGAGCCCCTCAGCACTGCTGCATGGACATTGCTGTCGAGTGACAGCAGGCAGCGGTCACCCATTGTGGAGGGTGTCCTTTGGCTGTCCCCTCCTCTAGGGGCCAGGGAGGTGGCTGGTAGTCTTGAAGGCCTGTATGGCTCACAAGGCTCCTCCAGAGGTGCAGGGTGACTTACACCATGTTGAGATGCGACACCTGGAAGGGGGGCACTGAATACCTACTCTATACCAGCTAAGCAAATTAGTTTTCTTTAAAGAAAAAGGCATTCTGATCAAACAGAGAACTTTCAGATACCAACTGTCAGGAAATAGTCTGAATTCTGCACTGAGCTTTCTTAAATATTTTACCTCTTTGGAAACACTTTCAAACTGTAGTAGTAGTGTTACCAGGAAAAAGTAATGCATGGATCTTATATTCTGTAGTAGGGAAGTAGTACTTCTGCCTTATCCAACCATGATTTGATAGAAAAGTTTCTGTGGACACATTGCTGGCTTATGTTCAGCTGGCTGTCAACCAGCACCCCCAGGTCCTTTTACACCAGGCAGCTTTCCAAACCATTTTTCCCAAAGCCTGTAGCATGGGGCTGTTGTGACACAAGAGCAAGACCCAGGACTTGGCCTTGTTGAACCTCATGCAATTGTTCTCGGCCCATCAATCCAGCCTGTCCAGATCACTCTGCAGAGCCTTCCTGCCCTCCAGCAGATCATTTAGTGTCCTCTGCAAGGAGACTGAGGGTGCACTTGATCCCCTTATCCAGACCATTGATAATGATATTAAGCAGAACTGTTTAATCAATTAGACTGAGATATTTGGGCTGTTCTTGTTCTTACTTGAGACTGCATCCAAAAAGGACTGTTTTCAGTGAGCTTGAGTCAGTCTCATGGAGCAGCTGGGAAATAAAGCAGGACTGTGTATCAGCCATTACGAACTGGGCAGTAGCAATTTGCTTTGGTTAGAGAAAGTGTCAGCTTTTAGCAGTTGCCTGTTAATTTTTAATTTGCTTCCCCATCTAGGTACGCTTTGTTTTTAGTAATATGCATCTCTGCTGTGTTGTCCCTTTTATCAATCAAAGTTATTTTGCTTTTCTGACTTGGCATGGCGTTGCATCTCTTTGTCTCCTTTGGCAGAGCTAGGAAACTGTGTGTTTACAATAGGTGATTACAAGGACACCACTTTGGTACCTGGGAGCAACTTCTCACAATTCACTGGAGCGGTCGTGGCCGAGTCTCACTGCTAAACGTGCCATATGCTACCCAGTACCACATGGTGTAATAATTGAGGATGTCAGTAATGGGTGACACAATAGTCAGACTTAAAAATAAAGTATTAATAAGGAGCTTGAAATAATCTTGTTTAAGATTGGCTGCTGTTTGTAACACCATTAATTCTGAATAGGAGTTTAATTCCAAGTGCAAGAAAATGAAGGAAAATGAAGACACTTCTGCTTAAATGGATTAATGAGTTTGAGTATGGAAGAAAGCAGCAGTCCCCTATGTGTGTGTGTTTTGTCCATGTTACATTGCTCACCTAGCTGTCTGTCACCATCTGCATGGATCATTTCAGTAGACCTCCCAAACCTTTCCTGCAGAGTAACTGCCTGTCGCTATATCTTGTGCATGCATGGGGCATGGATGGTAAATGTCCAAGTGGGATTTTTAGCTTGCACACTCAAGAAACCAATGCCAACAATGAAGAAAATGGATACAGGCTGCTGTTGGTTCTGTTTTGTTTCTGCTTGAGGAAAATGCTTCCAAATTGGAGAGGCAGGTGCACACTCATGTGGTGCTTTTTGTGTAGATACTAATGATGCCTCCAGTGCATCCCAATGTGTATCCCTATTCACTGTGCAAGGGTTGGATCTGGAATCCTACCCACACAGAAAAGTGTGTGGTAGCCAAATGTAGCTACACATGAACAAAGTATCCTTATTTTGTCAAGATAAAATACCCAGCATAGAGTATCATAAATTGATCCCTGGAGGACAGACCTAGAATATCAACTGTAGTACTTTGAATGTATGTGTGTTATAATCTCACTGAACACTGTGCAGCAATTTGTATTGTATTACAGCTGACAAAGTATTTTACCTCTTAATAACTAACTAGTGTAAATAATGTTGATATTTTCTCCATATTTATAATTACATTAATTGCTTTGTGTATTAATAACAGTTAAGTGTCAGAGCCCAAGCTGTAGCTGCCAGTAATCCACAAGCAACTTGTTCGCATATTCAAACTACAAAACTGATGAGTAATTGGCCTTTTTGCTAGTGCATATCACAGCTCAATTTTCACACAGAAAAGCCCAGTGTCACCTAAATATTGTCATGCTCAATGTCAAATCTAGTGCTAATAGAATGTCTTCCAGAAATGAAGAGAAACCCTCTAACAGATCAGAAGACATCCAATGAAAAGTAAAAGAATAGTTTACTTTAGCTAGGAATTGTGACTTACTTCCAAATGAAGTTAAGTTTTGAAAAAAAATGTTTCCTGGTGTTGAAAGTAGCATTTTTCAGAGCCAAAGCCGGAACATCCATATGCAGTGCAATGTTTTTGTTTTGTAACGTGAGATAATTGGGCTAACAGAGTGTCACAAAGAAGCATTTAAGGATTGACTACATTTTTCAAACAGAAGCTATTTTTTGGGAAAGTTTCCAGGGAAATAATTGTTCTGCTTTGCTATCTTGCGGACTTAAGCATTTTTATTCTTAGAGACAGAGCAAATAGAGATTTCAGCTAAATCTTGCTATAACTTCAGTTGAAGAAAGTAACTTCTTCAGCTTCTAGGAATATTTTTTTGAGTTTTTTTGTTTGTTTTTGTAATTTTTTTCTTCTTTGTAGTTATGGTGCTTTATTTGCGTTGAAATCCTTGCTGAAGGCCAGCATTTAATGCAGTTGATGGTTTTGAAATTTTGCAAACCACTAGCACTTGTGAGGGCAACAGAGTGAAGAGTCACTTCCAACTTAATATTGCAGATGTACATTGAATTATCCAGGGAAGAGCAAAGGTTGATTAAATTCACAAAATAAGGTGATTCATAGTTTTCTAAATGTGTCACTCAGCCTAAAATTAACTCAATTATTTACCAGTCACACACGTGCTAATGAATCCTGACAATCTCAATTGACCTGCTGCGATGAACTTTGCTGTCACCTAATATTATTTCCTCTGTATTTTGACTGGAAAGAGTGATTGTAGCATTTATCACATGCAAAGCAAATAAATGCTTGAGGATTATATTTTTTTTAAATGCTTGCAATTCCAGGGCACTAGTAAATTAATTACATTTAATTAGAGGCGCTTCTTTTTTGTGAAAGTGTTTCCTAAAGTTTAATCCCACAGAGATTGTACATGTGATAGTGATGAAAGTGGCTGCTTCTAAGGCAGCATTAATGATACAATTTGAGAAATAAAGTTGAGCTTATCTTTTAATGCAAAATGTTACAAAATTATAGAACTTTAAGACTAATATGGTAAATAAGATTTATTATTATTGCTAAAATTAGAATCACCTTGGAATGCAATTTTTAGCTGTGTTACCGGTAGCTATAGGAAATTTGTAAGTTAGCCAAAATAATACATGAGTTGATCTACTTTCCTACTAAATACAGAAATATGCAATTTAAATAAAAATATGGTTATTCTGGATTTGTACTTGAGTTATGGGTAAATCTCCAAAAGGCTGCCCTGGATTATGAAATGGTATCTCTCTTTCCCTTTCCAAGGTTTTTGCCTCAAAGCTTTGCAGAATCCTGGATGAAAATCAACATTGATCCATAAAATACACATCACTGTAGCATCCACATGGGTTGGGCACAGCAGCTGAAAAGACTTCTGGCCTGGGGTTATTTCTGTCAGGAAAATGGAGATAGATAAAGATATAGATATATAATATTTAAAGCTGCTGGGCAATGGTAGGCTTTTTGCAGACAGCTGCATGTTCAGCCTCTTTTGCTAGAATGGTTAAGTGGCTAATTAAGTGGACAAGTCAGGTCTCAGCACACCCTCAGGGAGAAGACTGCTGTGTCTCAGCCTCCTGTGAAAGTTTTGGGAGAGATGGGTTTGAAGCTGCAGCAATCTCATTGTGACTTGTGATGCTGGCTGTGAGGTGGGGCTGCTACAACCTATTTTACAGGATTTTGCTCAGTGGCTGCCAACCACAGAGAAACATAAAAAGTAAAAAAAACCCTGAAAATTTCTGTAAACTGAAACTAAAGCATCATATTTAATTGAATTTCTTTCTGGGTAGTTCCAAATTGTTAATGAATTTGTTTAGAAAGCTGTTTGCTTGATGTTTTTTGGGTTTTTTCTTAAATATTTTCCATTATTTTAATACTTGATTCATTCTGTGACATTGGCTATGGTGTCCAAACAGCTGTTTCCGTGGTGACAAATTGCAGTGTTACAACCATGCTTGTATGAATCAGGTAAGAAAAACAGATCAACTATAAATGGAGAAAATTTGCTTGCACAAATAAACCAGAAATATTTGGTGAAAGTATTCTGGAGAATGGCTTGGAAATCTAAAAATGATTTTAACATAGGTGAGTCTTCAGTTCATCCAAAAATTCCAGCATGGCTGGTTTTATGGTGAAGCTCAAAGGGATCTATCCACATCTGGTGACAGCAGCCACATGGAGAATGCTTAAAGTAGATAAGTAACTTCATAAGAAGTGTGAATTAATTCAACTGCAATAAAAAAAATATATAGCTTCTTGCTCATCCTCTAAAGTCTGACAGCCAGCATCACAGCTCATTGTGATTAAGGTCTACCTCTCTAATAAATTGCATCTTAAAAGGATCTTGAATGCTTCTGTTATGTCACAGATGCAGTTCTGATTCCACAGGGGTGTAAGCCAGGAGCTCAACCACTGAAAATGGTGGAGCTGCATCAGGCTTCTGTAAATACAGGGAAAGGTGACTTGTGGTCTCTATATGTAAAAAGGAATCTATGCCCAAATTTAGGACACCCCAAATTATATGTTATATGGTGTACTGTATTGTCATGGATTAAAATATATGTCGGGGTACATGGTAGTAATGCCAAAAAGACCCTGGATATAACCAGTGACAATATGAATTAATTCCATTCCCGTCATGACAACTCTCAGTGGGAATATTGTGCCTTGGCTGGGCTCAGACGTTATTTCCAATAAGTATGGAAATAATGGCTCACAGTGCTGCAAAGTGCTAGGAGATCTCCAGGGAAATCTCATCAGATTATGTGATAGGTTTGAAATTAATTCGTGTCCCAATTGTATTTACACAATGTACAGTTGTCTCTCTGATGACTTATAAGGGAAGGTAAATGCAACCATCTTAAATCAATGTGGGGACTTGCTGCAATATGCTCTCTTGGTAGAGTATAGGTATTTTTCTGAGTTGTACAGAAAGTCCAGACAACTCAGAAAATGGTTATATGACTTATACTACAGTCTTATTGTTGTCTTGTTTGTCACCTCATTGTGCCACATTATCATCTTTCTTGCATTTCTCCTTGCCTCCAGTTCAGTAGACATGAATGTTCACATTGCCCTTTCGAAAATCTGAAAGGGAAAAAACTGGCGAGAAATTCTTGCTCCTGGTGTGGATATGACCCAGCTATAGATTTATCCATCGATATATAGATACACCTGTCATTCCTAGGTTGATCTTTGGTGAAGGCTTCTCTTTGGCACTCTTCTGGCCTCTTTGCAGGCTGGTTTGGGATTGTGCCAGGATTTGCCTAGTCAGGTGTGCAGAACTGTCATGTTAGGCCAAAGGAGCAAGGGATTATCATCCATGGAAGAATGTACATAGCTTCATCATATTTATAAGTAGTGAATGTATCAAGAAGCATGTGACAAATTTGCAAGCCCATCAGTTGAGTTTATTGACCCTCATCTGGGAGCCATAAGCTAAAAGCTCAAATATGAATCCTTGTAAGATTTGAAGAGTGCAGAACATATGTTCGCTAGTCAAGAAGTCTTTAAAGGACTAGGAGAGGAGTGGTCTTCAGAGGTCTGCTTCTACCCTCAAGCTTGAATACCAGGGCTGAGTGTTGGAGGCCCAGAGCAAAAGTGAAGTTAGCACCACGTGGGACATGCAAGGGCTGCAAGCCTGGACTAGATCTTCACTTTTTTTAAAACTCCCTGGCTTTTGACATTGTTTTTGAGAACATGGAAATAAAATGGACAAAATACTGTGTATACTGCAGCTTCTCTCTCCTCTCACTGATTTAACTTTGTTTGTATCTGACTTCCACGTTTATCTTCAAGTCTTTCCTTCCTTCCAATTGTAAAAAGGTATTTTCTTCTCTGAAAGATATTTTCTTTGGTCCTTTGTTGAGTCTTTGGTTTCCTCAAAGATTCCGTGACTCAGAGAAGAACCTCTAGGATCCTTTCTGTTGACTTTTCTTCCTTGCCTTTTCTTCTTTTCTTCTTTGACTGTCTACAGACAGTCTACAAGTTCTTTTTTCCTTATTTTTTGTGCTTGCATTTTCACTCTTAAGAGAACTCGATTCTCCTCTTCTCTCCAACAGTCATCAGCTGGGCAGGCAAAGGGTTGATCGGGCAACCTACTTTCTGTCTCTGCAGGTTGGTTACATTGAAGGAAACATTTGGTACCATGGTTTTGGTTTGCTATAAACTCTAATTCTACCTAAACCTTCTTTTCCCCCTCCATTTTGATATGATCAATGCATCAGCAGTCACATCCAGCGCTGGAGTCTCAATGCAATAGATACCTGGCTACCTTTCATTAATCATGTAGAAGAGAAAACAATAGAAAATTAAAATAATAATTTATTTCCTCTACTACTAATTCTTCCAGGTTCCAGTTGTCTTTATCACTTACAAAACACATCTGACTACATAATAGAATCTCCTCAATTTTATCTGATAGGTGCATATGCAACCTCCTTTATTTCTATTTGTTATTCATGGTAGCCATATTTTCTATTTAATTAGGAATTGTATTTTTCCCTTATAAGCATTTGGGGAGGAGAAGGGACTGCAAAGTTCTTTATTCTTCTTTAATTTGCTGAGCCAAGGTAGCTGGGATGGGACATGCACCATCCAAAGAGCCATTCGCTAAATTCCCATCGATCAGTCACTGAGATGACCAAAAGTGAAACAGATTGCTGATGTGCCTGCTGCTGACAGCACAAACACAAGATAGTGATGTTGCAGCAAGAGAGTCTGTGGAGTCATTATGACTGGTACTGATGTATGAGATGGGAAGAAATCAGGGTGTTTCAATGTTGGGTTTGTAAGTGACAGTCTAGAGAAAAACAGTGGTTTTCAATTGAATAGTCTGGGCCTTTTGAAACTTTATATGCCAAGAAATTAATAATTTGAGTACCTTTCTTAGTGCTTTCTGAAGCATTGAAAATATGAACCTGAACAGTGTATGGTGCTTTAAAATTGTGTTTAGCATAGAGGTATTTATCTATTTGTCATGCAGAAGGAAAATTAATAATCTTCTTTGTGCACCAAAACTTTTATACTGAATGTTTTCTGAAATTTCATTATGTAGAAGCCCTATGGAAGCTGTGCTGTCCAAAACATTTTTCTTTTAATGTACTGTAATGTGTGCTTGTTCAAACAAAGAAATGCTTATCTGTTGAAAAGATAGCAGTGATAAATTACTTCAGCTTTCATGCTTACCTACTGTTTTCCATTTGGCATTAAATTCCTAGTTGAATCCCAGAGGCAGATACATCTGAATTCAAAAAGATGCCTTTTTTTTTTAGCCAGGCCCTGTGTCCTGATGATAAAAAAATGGAAATTTAGTCACCTAAACCATTCTTCTTGTATAGTTTAAATCCCACTAGATATGAAAAGGATTGCAATTTTTACAATTTTCTCTGAACTATATTAATTTTCAGAGGCTGCACAGGACCTCTGCCTTTACTGTCACAATAACAGCACTTCAGATATCAACAGTTTAAATATCAATTTAATCCAAATAGCATGCAAATTGAGCTTCCTATACTTACCCTATCTCATTATGGAAAATGCTGCATATGCTCTGTTAATCCTTTTGAAAAATTATTGACTCCTGAATAACTTTCTTTTACTACTATAAATCATATCTTCATGGTATTTTTTTTTCCCTGTCATTGACTTTTAAGTTCAAGGGTCTGTTTTATTTTCATCAGAAAACAAATTTCTCTCTATGCTTAACATGAAATATTCTGGGCTCAAGTTTTCCATTTTAATGGAAGTTCATCACTCTCCCCTGCCTTCTCTTCAGCGAATAAGTGATACTTATGCAATGCACAAGTGGAGCATACAAAAGCAGAAGAGTAACAAAACAGTTCAAGAAGCTAAAAGGCAACATGACTTAAGTTAGCTGTATTAGCATATGTGAATGTGTAAGAAAAAGTAATTGTGAACTCTTGCCCCATTTGCCTGTCTTTACCATGCATCAGTTGGTAGAATAATTGTTATTTCCAAAATACCAACACTGGCTTTTAAGCAGGAGTTGCTGTCTGTCCTAGCTGACTCTTTAGGTGTTTGTCTTAATCTGCATTTTCGCTGATCCATACTGCTTGCCCTCTGAAGGAGTGTAGGCACCTGCTTGCGAAAGAGGTGAACTTTCTCACACTGCTTAAGGAGGAGAATTTCCTGCCCTGGGATGAGCAAACATGCACCTGACCAAACTCTTAACATCGATGTGCGACAGTTTCTATCTGGTGGTACATGTACTAAAATAGAATAGTTTGGTGGGAAGGCACCTACAAAAGTTGGACTGAAAAGCTGGTGCTGTGCTACAAAAACCAAGATATGGAACATCTCCTTTTGTATGGTAAAATTCTGCTAGGCTCAATAAACTACTCATTATTAGAATTATTATTAACATCACTACTATTATTATTTTTGGACTCCAGCTGGGTCCTCTGCATTCCTAAAAGGATTATTTTTAGTGTAAAGTCCTACCAGGAAAGGTGCACTTTTAAATAATGAAAGTCAAGGACGTTTAGTATCTTGCAGAGCTGGCTCTACAGCAAAGGCAATATTACTGTTACTCCGGGGCCATCAAAATTCAAGCCCTTCACATCTGGAAGTGCTGTCTGAAAAAATGATTTTGAAAATGCTGCTTCACATTAAAAGTAGCTGGAAAAAATTGTCCCCAGGATGGTATTATCTGTATGTAGCCAGTAGTTTAACAAGGAGCTCTTCCAGACATATTCCTGCTCTTTTGAAACAAAATCTGTTTTCTGGAGTACATTAGCCTGCAGAGGAGAAGAAACGGGGAAGCTATTAATATGTTTTCCCATTTAACCACAAATGTTCCTAACTCTCACTGAGAATATAGATAGTTCTCTTTTGGCAAGCAAATGCCTGTTAAGGGCACTTTGCTGGATGCATTTGTGCTATTCTGTAATCTTGGTAGTCTGCACAAATGGGCACAATCTCCAGAAAAATGACAGCAGGTGTAGATTAATTAAAGACAAGGACCATTCTGGCTTTTTTTGGTAGAAGGGGAGAGCACGCAGCTCACCTCCTGCTAATGGCATGGTTGACTTTCTTTGTAAATTATTCCAGCCCTGCAGTCCATCATTTTGGTGAGGGCAGGGTTTTGGTGGTGGGAGTTATAATTAGTGAGATTTGGCCAGGGAATACCCTCTAAGTTAACAAAGCCAGAGTGATGTAATTATTTCTTCGCAAAGGAAATATATATGTTTGTATATATGCATTTGATTTTGTTGATGGTATTTAGACTGGGTAATTTGAAATGTGAGCGAAGCAGGTAAGATGTATTTTGTGGAGTCTGAGGTCATTCTTCTTGTGGAAAATCTTTCTGAAATTATTGCATGGTGTGTAGAATTCGATCCATACTATAGATAAAAAAGGCTGCTGTTTAAAAATATTTTGATGAAGCACAGACACCATACATACCACCATACAGCACGTGTACATGGTCTGGTGGATTTCTTTATACTTGGAAAGTAATCCATGCCTGTTAAAGACAAGTAAATAACCTCAAATTTTTTTCCTCTTCCACCTCCCCCCTCTCTCTTTTTCTTTCCTCTGTATTGCCTGTATTGTAAAAATGCAATAGTCTTTGGTGTCCCTTCATGCATAGCACTACTCAATGTGAAAGTTTTGTGGTGATGAAATCATCAAGAGAAAGCAAGAAACCAATTTAGCTGTATTGTTATTACAATATTTAAAAAAAGTTGACCTTTAGAGATCAGAGTTTCAGTGGACTGATGATGTATCACAGCAGTGAAGCAAGTGGTTCTTTGAGATAGTCATAGGGAAACAAAATATTCTGCCATCAGGCTCTTGCCCTCCTCCTCCCCCATCCCTAACAGCAGCATAATGTTTACTGTTGTTAGTGGCCACCTGCTTCCCTTCAAATCCTCCTCATGCAAAACACAGTCATTTCAGAACAGTCATTATACGTTTGGAAACAGCAAAGCAACTTTCCAAACCCCCTCTGATTGTGTTGTATAGCAGCTCCACTGCATGCCATTTCTGCTGCTTGGAAGGCTGGTAGCGGCTTGGCAAGCTAAAGAAGAAGCTTCTTCCCCATAACAGTGTTTTTTCTTTTATCCCAGAGTGTGGTATTATTTTTCTAGTGGTATGATTAGGAAAGAAAATATATACAAAGCTTAAGAAATATTCCAATGTATTTATAATACAGTATTATGGCGGGAATTAAATAAAGTCACTCAAGTGCTTGAGTTCATTCAAGTACTTTGGGGGCTTTTAAAAAGAAATAATTGTTGCATAGAAAGTCTTGCCTGAATAGCAATTATTTGATTAAAAGAATACTGGCCCAGGTCTTGTGCTTGGCTTTCTATGAGCTTAACCATGCAATCATTTTTTATTGCCATTGTTGAAGTTAGATGGGTTTAAATAGGGCTTCTCCCACGTAGGTTCTTTAATGATACTCGTGAGGAAGAGAGCACAAGTGAATTGAAATGAAATCCCGAACCCACATCTCAAGGAAGAGGGTGGGACAGGGTGTGAAAGGAACCCTGGAGCTGTCGGAAACGGCAGGAGCAGCATTTCACAGCAAGGAGACCAGAGAGCTGGAGTCTTTCTGAGGATGGAAAAACAACATTCTTCCTGCTGAGAGTCCTTTGCTTTGACTGGATGCAGATGACATTCTCTCTGAACCTACTGCTGCCTACAACAATACTTCCAAATGCAACTGGCACCCGTTCCTGCTGCCTACAAGCAGTTATAGAAAGCAAGCTGGGTTTCTAGGTTTTCTTAGACCCACCCTACCTAAGGAATACAATTTCTTAACTGTACATAAGGAGAATAAAAACAAGATAAATGGAAAAGCCGTGCTAAAATCTTTGTAAAACTTGAAAAAACTTGCGTTCTGTCAGGTGAAATCTGAAGTGCTGAGAAGGAGTGACATATTGCATTGTGGCAGATCTCAACAAGGATTGAGAAAGGGTGAGCCTGTAACACTCTAGGCAAAGCTTCATGCTCCTGGAAACATTCTTGTTTTGCAAAGTGAATAGCAGCTGATTGTTAAAGCATGTTTGCTGCTGATGGCAGGAAAAATGGCTAAAACGCTAAAATGAAATATAGTAGAAAGTAAGTTTTAGGAAGAATTCTGTCTGCAAAAGCCTTGTGCTGTAAAATTCCTCTTGTCAAGAAAGGAACAAGGACTTGACAGATAAAGAAATAGCAACAAACAAGCACAGCTTTTCCAGAGGTGATGGAATTATGCTCAGAGCAATGATGCAAGTCCTCAGTGATGATGGGTGTGTTGCCCATATCTTTGCCTTCCAAAGAAGTGCAGAAATACTCACTGCATCCTTAATAGTCTGGAGATACTTGGCAAGAATTGTCACTGAGTATTTATTTGAAATGTTGTTGCAGGGAAGTGTGAAGCAGATATTCATTTAATCTCAAGACTACAGAAAGATGTGAAAAAAACCAGCCCAAACAACTCAGAGGTGCAACTTACCTTAAGGCATCTGATTTTTACAGGTTAAAAGAAAATAGATCTGTTTCTTGTCTACTGCAGTTGGAAATCTTGCTGGGTTTTTTTGGAAAGTATTCTGGTTTTCATGAAATAAATATCTCTAAACAACTTATAACAGAATTCTGAAGTATTATCACAGTAGTCAATTTGTGTTGACATTAAGTGATAGTGTCTGAGAAGCTGCCACTATAACTCTGTGTTATTAGTGCTCTGTCATGTGGTTGTATCGGGTCACTCCTGTACTTGGCATGTCCTGAAATGGTTGCAAGATTCTTGGTCTGAAAGGAAAATATGTGAAATTACTGGGTTTTTTTCAGTAGTGGCTGGGGAAAGAAATCATTGTTTCAAGTTCATTTCTGGTGTTCAGGAAGAAATTTATTGAAAAGACAAAAAGAAACTCTCCAGGACCATGTCTGAAGATACCAGAGAAGGCCATGTTGTTCTTTTAGTTTCACATCCAGTTTTCAAAACAGCTGGATAAATTCAGAAGTAAGGGATTTTTTTTTTTGTTACAATAAACATGTAGTTAAAAAAAAAAACCCTAAAGTAAAAATTTAATGTATTGTGCCTGCCCATCATCAATAGATGTTTCTATGAACAGGAAAAGATATTAAAAAAAGAAAATAGTATGAGTACTATAACTTATATTGAAATTTCCCCATCACAGGTCTGCATACAATCAATATGTTTAAGCCATTCAGCCTCAGCTGTTAAGGATTTTAATGAGTCCATTCACTTTGTAGATATTCTGAGTTGGTGCAAACTATTTCCTTTACATTCCTTTTACGAGCCCAAGAGATTCGACATCCCTGGGAAGATGTTGAACAATGACAGGGTTTCTAGCAGAGAACCGTCTGCCCATTTGCTTTGGACATCAAGCAATAAGGTCTTGATGGTTGTTATTAGATTACCCCTGTTCAGAGTAATAAACAAGGTTAAAACTCGAGTTATTTTTTCATCTAAACACTGTGACTCAGTGGGAAAGGGGTATGGTTATTCTGGGATAGGATTTGGCCTAAATTTGTTTCTTGGTTAGATTTGCGTACTGACCTCTTATTTTTGAGATCTCTGAACTCTCTCTTCTATGGCCTGAAAAAATTGCTGACTTGACTAGTGCTAGTAATTTAAATCTCAATATCTGACATTTCTTTGCTGATCTGTTTTGTCTGTATTGACACCAGTCAATACTAGTGTCTCAGTAATTTCAGACTGTGTCTGGGAGAACATTTTATCTGAAAGAAGAAGAAGAAGAGTTTGGAGTGGTGGGAAGTGGCTGGAACTGGACTTTAGGCTTATCAATAGAGTGAAGGAGGGAATGAGTTTGAATGATGTCCAGATGTAGCTGTTGTTTCATCTTCATCACCATTATGCTGTTCATGAAGAGTAGAAGAAGAGGTGGAGAGAGAGGTCACTCAAAGGGAAAAAGAAACCAAGGGAAAAAGTAGAAAAGCCTAGCATGGAGCAAGGTTGGGACAATAGGTGGAACAAGTGTGCCAAGAGTAGGATAAAAACACCAGAGGAAATGTGGTAAAGCCCCTTCCAAGCCCTCTGAATCTCTGCTCAGTGCTTCAAGGCAGCTTTCTTCAGGCTAGCAGTTACATCCAGCTGGTTTGAGGAGCTCCAGGTAGCAATGAAGGTGCAATGGCAAAAACTTTAGCTCGGCTGTTCAGGGATCCCAGGAAAATAATTTGTACGTTGTGCTGATATCTATGTTACTTTGTCATTACAACCCATACTAACCAGGAAAAGCAGACTAAGGCAGTGCAGTCATGTCTCAGTGCTGCAAATGCGCCTCTGTTCTCTCCCCCTTTCCACCATTTGCTCCCCATTTGCCCAAAGGCTTTTTATCCTCTGCTTCTTCTACCAGATAAAGGTCCTTGATGAAATATATAGCAAGGCAGACTTGCTGAAGCAGATTCTTGATCTGACATCAATCCAGCTTCAAATTTGCATATGAAAATGTAATAGGGTAATTTATCACCTTTATTCTGGTATAGAGATAAAATTGCAGTTAGTTAACAACCTTCATTTGTATGTTGAAAGTTAGAGGGAAGTTAGGCAGTTAGATAGCAGCACCTTTCCTTTTCTGATGTGGATTACCCCGCAGGAGTAATCATCATTTATAGTTTTCCACTGGCAGCTTTACCTGATACTGGCAGGTAAATCACAGAGCAGAGCATGGTGCTATCCTTTAGCCTTTATACTTTCAGTTGTAGCAGGTCTTCAGCAAACATCTGGTATAACCCATGCAGGACTTTCAGCATAGCTTTTAAAAGTAACTAAGGAGTTTGAAAACACTGTGCTCTATATGAGAGCAAACAATAAAGTGAGTGTGGAGGAGGCTTCATTAAGATTGTTTGACCTATGAGCAAAATAAAGAGGAGGACAAGACAGGCTTTCCTAGTGATTTACTTTCTAGGCCTATGAATCATGGGTTTTTTTCCCTCTGTTATTGTGATTGCATATTTTTTCCTCAGCACTGCTCACCCTATCATTATGGGTAGAAAATGTAAAGGGATTGTGATATTTTCTCAGCAGTGATGAAAGGAACAGGACACTTCAAGGACATGCTATAAAAGTTGTTAAGACTTCAAGATGCTGTAGATTCTTCATCTGAAAGCCCTGTGTACGATCCGTATTGAATTAACATGAGTCATGCTGAAGCATGCTGGCTTTACCGTAAGCTATATTGATCTCGCATATTTACTTTTTAACTTACCAATTACATTAATTTCCCTATTTTTCCCCAGCATTTCTGGGTGAGTACACTTTTGAGGCTGTAAACCCCATGGGAGAGAGCCAGCCAGTTCATGTTGGCAAAGAATCTGGCAAAAGACATTGCTTAAATATTTGCCAAGAGCAACAGAGGCTTGTTTAAAAAATAACAGTATGTTTCAGCTATTGTCTTGAGGGGCTTATTGGAAGAGAGCTAATAGAGGCACAAAATTTTGAAATTTTTATAAAGCTCTCAAAATATTAAGGGATATTTGCAATATTTGCAATATATTTGCAATATATTTTTATGTGGTTTGATGGGGGTTGGCTTTTTCTCTATTTTTTGTCGAGAGGAAGAGAAGAGAAAGCAGGAGCTGTGTGCTGTGCAGTCAGTAAGAAACCTTGGAATTGGAAAGTAGAAAATGAAAAACAGCAGATGTGAAACAGTGGTTTCTGACTTCCTTCTTATGAGCACAAATGTATCAACTTAATAACATAATTTAAAAGCCCTCTTTTTGGGACATGGAAGTAAAGAAGGTGGAAATAATTAGTAGCAGTCAAAACAAATCCACAACAAGTCATTTGTTCTTGGTGAAATGTTTCTCCATATTGCTTTATGGTTTCTATCTGTCCAGGCAAAGTATTCCCCAGACATAAGGGAATACTTCTGACATTGAATAAGATTTCCATGCAAGACTATAATATGGACATGGCTGTGTCACAAAGGACAAATGTTCCCCACAATGTGCAGCAGAGGTGTTCACTGGATAAATGGAAAGATGGAAGCCCCATTGATACACCACACTGCAGGCATAGTTTTATTCTAATATAATAATTTTAATCCAATTATACCAGCAAGTCAGAAAATTGGTGGGCTTTCATACGGGTGATATTGTGTGAAATATTAGTTACTAGAGCTATGCAGCCAAATAACTAGAGAGGATTTATGTATGACAGTTACTGGTGTTTTTCAGAACATCAAAGACCTAGCCAGCAGATTATACAGCAGATGTATTACATGAAGTAGAATTGATTGTGATTTCCTGGATATTTGGGGATTTTGTAAAAAGGGAGAGCATAATTATTGAATAACTTCTACTACAGTTCTCACAGATTTTTTGTTCTGTTTTGCTCCTCCCTCCCATACTAGTTACCTTGATCTGGTAGAATATGGATTTTCCCTTAATAGAAGCTCTTCTCTTGTGGAGAGAATCATCAGCTCCTAATTAGCTCAGCACACTTAACATTGTGCTACCAAATATGTGGTCTGGCTAAAGGTAGGTTGGTTTATCGTAAGGTTCATGTTTTTGAGCTCATGCAGCCTGAGTAGTGTTTTTCTTCAAGAGGAGCTCAGGCAGTAGGAGTGGTACAAATCTTCTCAAGCTTTGAAAGAGTGGCAGGAAACATGGGCTGTTATCAACAGAGCAAATGCGGGTCACTCACAGGTGGGTTGAAGGATATTCTTTTCCATTTTGTTAAAATGTCTGCAGGCAGCCAGAAGCATTCCAATTTTTGCAGTGCTGTTTTGTTGACTGAAAGAACCTAAAGAAGCTGCAGCATGAGCTCTCAGCTCTTTTGAAAACAGCAGCTACAGTGGATGAAGTTTGTGAGGGGTTGAGGTAGACATTATAGTGCACTTAACCCATTGCTGTTGCGTTTCCACGGTGTGCCAAGACAACACTATAAACATCAACCACCTCCAAAGTGGATAAGCTTCTGTGCTGGGGTGTGAGGGTGGATATGACAGGTGAAGAAAATAAGGGCAGAAAATAAATGCAGTTCTTTGGCGTCTGCACCACATGCCAGCACCACTGCCATCAATAGGATCTCTCCCTTTTTTACCGTCAGCAGTGTTAGTTTTGTGGCATCCGAGTACTACAGGACTTCAGGAGACTTGTGGCTGATTTCTCTCCAACTGAGAGTAGTTTTGTTTAGGTCTTCCATGAAAAATCCACTAAACCAAAAGGCACCAATTCCGAGAAAGATTTTGTGATGTTCAGAGTGGTGGGCTCCCTACTGATAGCACTGAGTGTGGTAACAGATACTGCTCTGTTATCTGACACATTTAGCTCAAATTAAAGTATTACACAAGTGTGAAAACAGTCCTTTTACTTGGAAATGTTTGAAGAATTTGTTCTGGGAAGAGCACTGAGCTGGTAGGTAATTTTTGAGGTCCTTTTAGCCTAACAGGCCTTTCCCAGCTCTGGAAAGCTTATGACAATCATCAAGGGGAAAGTTGAACAGCCTTTGCTGGGATGCTGCAACAGATTCATGAGAAATGGCAGTGGGTCATTCTGGATGTAAAATTCAATTGAAACATGTTTTGTCAGCATTGAGACATTCAAAGATCCATCTGCAGAGGGTGTGACCACTTCTTCTGCCATGACATCTGTTTGGAAGGAAGTGTAAAATTTCCTTTGTGATTCACACCAGAGCTACAGAGTTGGGAAATTCCCTCTCCTCTCATTATGTTTGCTGTCTCACCCTTGAGTGGAAAGGACTATGGTTTGCTAAAGGTCCAAGTGAAAATCTACTTTTAATAAAATACGTGAGGAATCAAATGGTAATTTCTCTTATTATAAATGATGGGAAATTTAGCTCTTATTGTGACACTATTAAGTTGTCTGAAAATTGTTTATTTATTAAAACACCATGGGAAGGGCTGTTGTGAGTTGTCCTTTCCAAAGTGGGCTAATAACTAAGAAAACAGAAGGCAAAATGCAGGAATTTGTTTCAGAATCATGGATATTGTATGTTAAATATTAGTGTTTGTAATGGAAAAACCTGTTATTTTAAACTACTGTTCAAAATCTTGTGGTTTGGACTAGCTAATTTTGTTCCCTGCTTGGGTTTGAACATTTCATGTCCCTTGGAAATTAGATGTTGTAACTAGTGTTCCCAGTAGTAGTGCATTAAGTTGCAAAGTGCTGGATTTCAAGCATATTAAGCAGTAAGTACTCTTGAGTTTTTATTGTTGCCACATACCTTCTGATAGCCAGTCCCATAATCATATAATATGATGCCTCAAACTGATATGTTTATTGTTCTAAAAAGATTAATAGGCAGATGTTGACCCTGGCTGCCAGATAGAAGGGAATATTTCCAAAGCATTAAATGTGATATTGAATTTGCTGCATTAAATGATCTATCTTTATTTTGGCTAGGTTGCTTATCTGTTAATTGTTATCTGGAAGTCTAGTTATAAATGTTTTTAAAATACTGTCAGAAAGTCAAATCCCGTGTTTGCAGTCCTAGTGGGCAGAGGATAAGGCCAATCTCTTTTCTTATTGTGATATCCTGAACACTTCAAAATGCTTCTGCATCTATGCATTTTGAAGTGAATACTGCTGTAAAATCCAGGTCACTTCAGTTGCTTTAAAACCCAGTCTCAGAAGATTTTTGGTAACTTTGAGCACTATATCCGCTTCTGGGGCTCCCAGCATAAGGAGGAAATGGACCTGTTGGAGTGGTTCCAGAAGAGGGCCACAAAGATGATCAGAGGACTGGGGCACCTCTCTGGTGAAGGCAAGCAGAGAGAACTGGGGTTCTTCACTCTGGGGAAGAGAAGGCTCTGGAGAGACCTTCCAGCAACTCAAGGGGTCCTACGAGAGAGCTGGAGAGGCAGCTTTCACAAAGGGCATGTGAACAGGACAGGGAGTAATGACCTTGAACTGAAAGAGGGCAGGTTTAGATTAAATAGTAGGGTGAAATTCTTTACTGTGAGGGTGGTGAGACAATGGAACAGATTGCCCAGGGAAGTTGTGGAAGCCCCATCCCTGGAAATGCTCCAGGCCATGTTGGATGGGGCTTTGAGCAGCCTGGTCCAGTGGAAGGTGTCTCTGCACGTTAGGGAGGTTGGAACTGGATGATCTGTAAGGTCCCTTCACACCCAAAGTGTTCCTTGATATATGCCCACTGAGTTAGAAAAATTGGCTCCCTCAAGGCAGAATTTCTTAGCATGGGCACAGTCTTACAGCAAATCATCAGACCAGCCTTTTTTATGAAGTGGAGCAGCCTCTGTTTCCTGCTTTGCAGCTCAGATAATGGGTGGATGAAGCGCAGGACAACTGCTGAGCACATAAACATATCTTTAAAGGCATCTATTTTGAGGAATTACGGAAAATAGAGTCTGTTTGAAATAATCTAACCAAACTAGCAAATACTCGAGTTTATTTTCCATTGTCTGTGAAAGCAAGGAGATTAGTGTTTGCCCACAGAGGAATCACATTGGATCTGCCTTTTTAGCTGTTACAGGATATACAGCTGGGTAGGCATATCTGTAGGGATGAAATGAGAGAACTGTCTCTCATTTGTTTTCTCCAGTCAAGCATAAATCTCTAATTTTAAGGGCATTCTACCCTTGGTTTAGATTTGTTTATTTTAGTTTTACAGTCTCCATTTAAAATCCATTTTAATGAGCTGTTTATGCAATGATAGTGTTTTTAATATATGTTTAGGTTTTGTGCAACTCCAAGTCAGGCAATGATGTGTGAAGAAGGCATGAATTAATAATATGGCAAAGGCTACAGGAATACCTCCAACGTACCAGCCAAACAAGATTTTGAGGTGGATGCCTGTCTGCCCATTTGCTTGTCCCTGCCTCAGACCTGAGTTCAAGCTGCTGTTTCTCTCCTCAGGGGTGACTTTTCTTTTCTGGCCTTCTTGCATCCCGAAGCTGGTCAGGACACCCAGCCTGGTGCATGAGTTGTATCAACATTGGTGTGGGTTTGAGTGTGAGCTGAAGGCCAGGGAATGGAGGAATGCCAGGAAACCAGCATTTCTTCCCATATGCTATCATTCTGCACTCATTTCACAGGTATGGGTGCAGTGGAATAGTACCAGGACTCAAGTCAGCACCTCAAATCAGCTCTGTAGTAATCTTTACCCAAGGCCATAGGTGGCCACTTGGGAACCTCTGCTAGTGTTTGAAAAGTGTTGCAAGCAAACCCAAATCCCAGAAGCAAATCCAATAGGGAACCTGGTGCATGAATGTTAGCTGGGCAAAGACTTTCCAAATGCTGTGTTTGCCTCCGGCTTTTCTAATCGTGGCAGATCTACATTGGTGACAATTGGGACAATTTGGTGACCCAAGCCTTGCCATAAGGCAAGGTGTGACAGGGCCTTTTGATACTCTTTATGTGTACCTACTTCCTGACCACTCATAAGTGGCTTCATAATTTGTCTCCAGACATACCTTGAATATAATAACAAGAATAATTAAAACTCAAATAGCAATTTGGTACTCTGACCATCTGGGATCCAGCCTGAGAGATGAGATGTAGTACAGGCCCTAAAGCTGTTAGTAAGGTAAGCTTTCTTCCTTTTTTTTTTTTTTTTTTTTTTTTGTAATTAATTTAAATGGCTTTTAAATGATTTTAAAATGAGTTCATACTCACAACAGCTTTGAAAATTTGTGTCTTGCCGGTGGGATCTGACTGCTGCTTCTACTGCTGTGCCTCAGTCTGATTCCCAGCTGGAAAAACCAAACCTCTGTATCAGCTGGGTGCAACCTCAGCACAGTGATAAAGGAAAGCGAATAAATAGTTGGAAGCTTTTCTAAACATCATTTAGAGAATCCCTTTTTTAATATATGAGCCCCAGGGAGAAAGGAAAACAGGGAGGAAGAGGATATTACATTTGCTTTATTAGCACAAGTGTGTGATGGCTCTGTTACTTGCTTGAAAAGAGGATGATGAGAAGTATTGAGTGCATGAAGTTAAAGCTGATGGAAGTGTTTTGTGGAATATCACTTTCTGGCAAGGTTTTCTGTTCTCCTTTTCAGCCTGGAAAGCCTGGGTTGGGTTTTATTCTACTAAGGAAACCAACTACACATTGAGTGTTAAGGGAGGAACTGGAAGAATGGCAGAACCAGAGCAGTTAATCCTGCCCTCACTCTGGGGCTTCTGCATCCCAAGTACAGCAGCAGAGTACAGGGGAGTCACAACTGCACTGATTGTTTTCCAAATGGTGTCTCTGTGGCAGGGTGTGACACTCCAGTGCTGCTGCCATTTCTAGCCTCATTAAGCTTGTTATTAGGAGACAGATCTAATGCTATCAGGTGCAGTAGTACACTGATGCAAATAGGCAACTTTCGGGGCCCAAGTTAAGCCACTGCATCCTGTCACCCTGGTGGCAGCTTGTTTGGAGTTAGGAGGACTTATGCTGAGGCTGGGTAACAAATACTGAGGTGGTTGGTGTGGCTCATGCCTCCTTAGCTGGGGCAAGCTTCCTGTGGGTGTGGTGGAGTTAACACTTCCAAAAGCCTGTACAGAAGGACTGATGAGAGTGAATTCCAACTAGCATCAAAGGGCAGAGGGAATCCTTTCAGATGCCACACACTAGGTTAGGCAGAGGAAAGGGAAAAGGGGTGGTTGTTTCCTTGAAGGACTTCTTTTAAGTTAGAGATGAAGCTGAGTCAAAAGAGAAACTCTTTCTCTTATCTGAATGTGGGCATAGGTTTTTGGCCAGATGAGTAATCTAATACTGATTACACCATTCTTTTCTTTGTTAAAAAAATCTGGTTTTAGTGAAGGAGAAGTGGCAGAAAAATATCCCGAGATTTTTAATTTTGCAGCCAACGCCACAAAGCAAAAAATCAGGTTTTGGTGACTCAGCTCTTAGCAGGATTGTCCCATGCTTTGGTGCAGCAGTGACTGCAAAAGCAGTAGTTTTCAGAGATAATGCTGAGCTGAGCCCTGATAGTGACATCAGTGCTGTCATCTTCAGGGCTGTTGGTCAGAGAACTTATACCTTCTGGTCTCAATATGCTTATGTTTTAGGGCTAAAGCAGCCAAGGTTTTAGGGCTAAAGCAGCCAAAAGGAACTTTTTCAGGGCCAACCAAATGGTGCCTTTTTCTCCCAGGGACCCCCTTTTTTTTTTTTTTTTTTTTTTTCCCTCCTTTTTCTGGCTTCTCTGTGCCTTACAGTTGCAATCTTCACTTAAAGATATGCATCACGGTGGGCAGCCTGTGGTTAACTTGAGCAGCAATTGTGCCAGCTGTCTTTCAGGGCAGTCTGATCTCAGCTGTCAGCATTTACAGTCCTTGCTGCCGAGAACTCTCAGCCCAAGAACAAATAACGTCACCAAAAAGGCACTTCAGCAGCTTGTATTTCAGTCCATCTTAAGCAAATTTCCTGTGGATCTTCTAGGAGCCATATGAAGTACTCTGGGAAGCTTTATCAAAGGAGAGATACCAAGATGCCAGTGGGAAATGCCACTGAGGGTTATGGAACCCTCTTCCCAGCCCTTTCCAGCTCATTCCCAGGCTGTGGGCCCAGAAGGTTCTTGATTGTTTCAAGCCTATCAGAGCGTGATTCCCAGATATTTTACCTGAGTCCAGCGGATGTCTTGTGGGAAGAGTAGAACTGCACAACTAAGTACATCTCAGGAGAGTGGAGGGAGGGGGGGAGGGAGGAGACCTAGCAGAATTAGACAGTTTAACTGGGAGACAATTCCCTTCTCCTTCACCTGGATAGACAGGCAGTGCCTTCAGCTTGCATCTGAGGAGCTTCTCTTTGGACCTTAGTTTGCACCTTTTCACTGTTCCACAAGATCCAGGGTAAATAACTAAATAAATAGATATATATAAATAAAAAAAAACCACATGAAAAAAATCAAAATCACCACTAGAAAAGGAGAATCAGTGGTAGGAAGGAGGAACTCTTGGTTGTAAGTGGGCCACATAGAGGAGAGACTGCAAATTTATTGTTGGAAACAGATTATTTCCCCCTCTGGATACTGTTCTCAGTAGAGGAATTCCACTGATTTGGTCCTCAAACAAGAGGACAGAGGAGGATGACATCCTGAAACCATCTTCCACCACCTTTGAAGGACAGGGACAGTCTCTCCACTCAGAGTTTCGGAATAACTTGCTCTGCTTCATGAGACCAACAAGCTTGAAGCCCTTGAAGAGGCAAGAAACAGAGCTGATTCAGTCCAAATTGTCTGGCAGCTTTTTTAGGAGGAGGGCAGCACATTTGTACGCCCTTCAACCTTCATTCCTATCTCTTTGGTCCTGCTTTCCTTAATCCATTCTTTCTCCTCAGCTCTCACATATGCTGTTAGAAGCTAAAAGAGACCCCCCCACCCACACATAAAATGAAAAAGTACTACTGAGTTGTGAATGTAGTGACTCCCTAATCTGGCAATTGTCCTCTCTTCCCCTTCTTTCTCCCACAGGCTTTGCTGTTCACTTTCCCTCTTTCAGTTCTGCAGTAGGAGTAAATTCCGTGCCACCGAAGAGTGTCTTTTCCTTATCCATTTCAATGACAACCTTATTGGGAATTCAAATAGTGTAAGGCACAGATTGGACTCTGTACCCAAACTGTGCAGCATGAGACCCTACAGTGTGTTACTGCAAAAGTCTGTCTTATTCTTGCGGGTGAAACAACAGATCCTGTTAACGGGAAATGAAATTACTAATAGCAACTGGCCCGTGTTGTTCCTCTGACAAGCCAGCTTGTGGAGAGTGGTTTGGTGACTGATAAGATAAGGGACTGGAAAAGAGACATTGGGAGGCTGTTTCATTGAAACCTAAACAAATCTCACGTGCTGTAGATTGGTCGATGTCCTGCCCTAATACTTCACTTTTATTATTAACCAGAAAAACAAAATCAAATCAAAGTTCCCAAGGCAAAACAAAACAAAGTGAAAGTTCCCAAGGCACAGCAGGCTAAATAAAAATATGCTGAAAGACATGCATAATATATTAACTGCAGTTTGCTTCATTTGTAAAGAGCAAAAGAGAACAAATAACCAGTGTTTTTGCCCCTTACGGGCCTTTGTTGGGGACATCCTTCTCTGAGCTGTTCAGTGGAGAAAAAGATTTTTAAAAACATTTTTTCATAAGATTTTCCAAGCTGCCCTGCAAATATATATTAACTATTAACTTGTTCTTGGGATTTTTTTAAAAGCAGGACATTTCCAGCTCTCTGACTAATTTTAGGAAACTTATGCCAACAATAATGCAACCAGTTCAAACCTGCACACCTTTCTCTGTCTAGCAAGTGGGTGCTACCGAGCTGTACAGCACAATTTACACGTAGGTGAACTGCCAGGACTAGACCTTTAAACATAATTTCTGTGATATCCTCCTCAAAATTGCAGCTAATAATATAGAAGCCTTTTTTTCCCCATCTTAGTCATAAATCCCCTTAAAATGTAATTCTAAGTAATGTAGATTTAAAGACTGTAATTTAAAATCAAGTGTTTCTTTTTTGGTTTCTTTTTTTTTTTTTTTCCTAGAGGGGGTGTATCCTGCAAATGCTTTAGAAATGAGAGCCTTATTTCCAGTACAGATACAACCGTTCTGGCTCCAGTGCTGTCCTCAGCCTGACTCCTGTCCACATGCTGTCTAGTCCACACCCAGCTGGCTGCTATTCTGTGCCAGAGCTTGCTGACACAGCCATCACTGGGAAACTTGTAGGAAATATCATCAAAATATGTCCTAAACATAACAGCATGGGATTTCTGAGGGACTCGACATCCTCTTCTGCACTTAAAGCACTATATATATACACACACACACACACTGTGGTGCTGTTGGCAGATGGAAACTAGTGTTTTTAAGAAGTTGATTTAAAAGGTGACAGATTCCAGGCAGACAGAACAAAACAGATTTTCTTGCTGTTCTAATTCCTGCTGGATATACACACGGATATCTAAAGAAACTGTGCTTTTCAAACCTTTACCTGAAATGACCTTGCAGAAATCTGGAGAATTGTCTTTGCAAACTTGCTGTCAAATTATGTGTAAGGGTTTCTTTTGTGAACCAGTTCTCAAAACAAGCTCAGGCTTCCTTTGTGACCCCGTTTCACCCCATTAAAATCCCTTTCTAATTTTTTAACAGTTTCTGTGTTTGAAAGCTTAAAAATCTGAATTGGGATATTTCAGTCTAACTGAAGAGTATTTACAAAAGTAGAAACTTGTATTTCAGAGAACAGCCCCACTTGTGTTTGTAGGGTGCAAAATACATTGTATGCTGCCATACATGCAGACTGTCCCTGGTCTTGGAAATGCTTTATGAGAGATTTCATCCCTGACTGATGTCTTGCTTTTATGATTTTTAATATGCATGTGTACTTGCAAACTCAGAAGTCCATGTGCACAAAGGGCTGCTGCTCTTTTGAGAGTATGGCTTTTAGGATTAGGGTGCTGGAGGCCCTATATCTTTTCCAGAGATGATTTCTGTTTGTACTTAGTTTTCAGTGTAAGAGCTGCCTGTGCATGCAGCTTTTCCATTATTCTATTAGTATTTCCTTTATCAGCTCATGACACAGATACTTCAGCAATGGGCATATTCTTGCCAAGTCTCTTGCAGGTAGAGGAGGAACCTCTTTTGTTCCAAACAACCTTACTTTATGTGGCTGCAGTGATTGGAGTGCAGACACTTTGCAGTTTTAATATTAATTCAAGAAGAAGTGCTTGAAGAATTTATTCCAATGCAGAATTATTCTGCTCATTGGTGTTTAGTGGACACAGGTTAGTTCAGCAGAATCTTTCCATGGGCAGGGCTATAGGGATGTGAAAGGATGCCATTAAGATTCTCCCTTGGATGACACACCCTGATACATGATTGCTGTTTTTTGGAGGAGCTGTTTATTTTTATTTCATTCAAATCTTTCTTTGCTAAAAGCTTTCTGCCAGTAATTGCAGGCTCCAAAGTCAGCGGTAACATGGCAAAAACACATCCCAAATACAACAGATCCTGATTATACTTTCATTTCTTAAAGTCTCTGTCAGGCTGAATTCTGCTTAAAGAGCAGCTTGCCAAACTGGAAGTGAGCTGGCTGGTGATGTGGGTAGGAAAACTATGCAGAAAAATAATGACCTTTCCCTCTGTCAAGGGCATCTGCCTGCTCGTTACTGCGATGATGTGGTGCCACAGAATCCCTCAGGTGTACTCACTGATTCCTGCTGATAGAAATCCAGAAATCCTCCACTCTGCTCAAGCAGACCCTTTTTGTATGTTCATGTGGGCATGATGAGACACACGCTATCCCCTCCAGGCTTAATTATGTGACACAGGACTGTGAGTGAAGGTAGAGGCCAGAGAGGAGCTCCAGCAAATCTCCATCAGGGCAATTTTCCCAGACAGAAGTAGGCTTGTGGAACCCCCACCAGCACTGCTCATGCCTCTAGTCTGTAGTCCAAAAAAGAATATATTTCCATATTGTGGCTTTGCTCTGAGTAGTTTAAGACAGCAGTTTTCAACCTCAGTTGTGCTGTTAAACCTCTCCCAATCACAAAAAATCACTGTGTGGCCCTATTATCATCACATTACTTAAAATAAATGCAAACATGGCAAGTGCTTCTACCCTTCTAGAAGTATTTTTTGTCTAGAGTCATGGACTCTGGTTTTATGGGAGGTAGTTCAGTCCAAAAGACCGTTTTCTGCTTTGCATAAACCTACATAAATTTGCTGGGTCAAGGATAAGGCTTTATTGCAAGTAACTCTCTGTAACAAGCCAGTAACAAAAGAAATCAGAATATGCCTCTTTTGACAGTGGGCAAAGTTTAAAAAAAAGGAAAAAAAGAAAGACAGAAGAGTAAGTTTGTATAACTCAGTAACTTTTGACATTTTTAATGCCTTTCTTCCAGGAAAATGGAAGAAGTGGACAGTGCTTCTGACTGTTGGAAGGGACTTGGGGAAAGTCTTGTCCACATAGGAAATCTATGTTGGCAGAAAAGTGTCCATGACAGGCAGTTACTCATCTGAGTAATTCCTTAAATGTTAACCCAAGTTTCATGAGCAGATTTCCAAATCATTGAACTGACCAGAACTTTGCTACAGTGCTTTGACGACTATTCCTGGTGTAGGAGTCTCCTTTATTCCTTTTCTTTCGCTCCAGTAACAAAGTAAGAAGAAACCTGAGTTTTGCTTTTGATTGTTCCTCATGTTCCTCATCAATTCATGACAGGGACTCAATTCGTGCTGCTGGTGCCACCAAAAAATCCCCCATGGCAATGCAAAGTTCCTTTTTCCTTAGTACAGACAACATTTGCAGGCCTGATGAAAGCATTCTCCTCCAGGCTGTTGTTTTTTCTATACTCACTACTGCTGCCATTCTCATGGTCCTAATGCTAAAATGATTCTTTCCTGAGGGAGTTACTCACAAAGGTGGTAGACACATCACTGTTTTTCCTCCTCCTGTGTGTGTATGCTTTCTTTCTGGTATCTCTTAGGAATTTTTCCCTCTTGTTATTAGTGGTCTCATTTCAAGGTATATGAAAGTTTTGGTATTGTGTATTGGAGATGAAGCTTTGCCAAGCAATTCTTTTTCCTTTTTTTTTTTTTAATTTTTCAGGATATCATTGGTTTGGATAGCAGATGCAAATATGTATTCTCTTCACAAAGATTGTATAGATGGCAGTCTTCATGTGTATATTCTGTGTTGCAGAAATGCCTGCACCAACAGGTCAATTGGTTAATACCACTTTTGGCCCAATTTATCATCTCTTCATGATGGTGCTGTACAGTGTCTAATCATGCTGCACTGATAATAAGAAAATATGTGTTTGCATGATACAGTTCTCCATTATAATATAATGGAGAAATTACTGCTGTTTTTATTCCTGTTAATATCTGCAGTAATTTAAGCTCAGTTGTAGCTGCACTAAGTGATTTTGTACTCTAAAATATTATGGTGTTCCCTACCTTTCTCCCTTCATATCTGTCCAGTTTCTCCTAACTGGTTGGGCTGCCTTGCCTGTGAGCCTGCTTCTGCTCTGGGCTTGGGTGGTTGACTTTAATCTCGGTTTCAGTGCTACTCCAGCCATAGTAAAACTCTGTATGTTTGGGCTCATATTTGTAGGGTGTTTTGTTCTAGCTCAGTGCTCTGCTGACCCCTGGATACTTTTAGCTGGACCCAGCTTGGTTGGAAGTCATAATTGTAGTTCATTCAGCACATGTGAGACCCCACCTGAAGTACTGTGTCTGATTTTGGGCTCCCCAGTAGAAGAAAGGCATAGGTAGACTGAAGCAAGGCCCTGGAGGACCACCAAGATGTACAGTGAGCTGGAGCAGAGGATATATGAGGAGTAGAGAGATCTGGGACTGTTCAGATCAAGGAAAGGTCATTGGGGAATCTTATTGCTGTCTAAGACTACCTAATGGGAGGGCATGCATAAGTCAGACGCTTTTCAAATGTGCATGATGATAAGAAAAGAACAGACACAATTTGAACATTTGAAATCCTGACTGTATATATTTGGAGGAAAAAAAGTCACCATAGGTGTGATCAAAGACTGACACAAATTGTCCAGAGAGGATGTGAAATCTCCAACCTCAAAGTTGTAAAAATCTTGACTGGAGAAGACTCTGAGCAGTCTCCTTTAAGCACAAGAGGACCCTCAGTGGTCCCTTCCAATATAAATTATTCTGTGACAACCTTAACCTCAGAGAGAGAGAGCAGATGATACAGGCAGCTTTGAAGGTCTGGCTGGGAACGTCTGGGAATCAGTCTCCAGAGAAACAGGATTTGGGGGATAGCTGGTTACAGAATCATAGAACAGCTCAGATTGGAAGAGACCTTGAAAGATCATTGTCCACCATTTTGTGGGAAAAGAAGCCTAGATGAGCACCCTGTCCAATTACCTCTGGAAAAGCCCCAGAGACAGAAATTCTACTGCATGCCTTGGGTGGTTGTTTCAGTGGTTGATTGTTCCCAGAGTAAAAATTTATTTTTTGTATTGAGCTGAAACTTCTCTTGGTACAACTCTCATCCCTTGCCCTTTGTCTTTTCCCTACGTCTCCTTGTAAAGAGAAAGCCTCTGTTCTCTTTGTAGCTGCCCTTTAAGTACTGGAATACTGTGATGAGGTCCCCTGAGCCTTCTCTTCTCCAGGGTGAAGAGAGGCAATGACTGAATGCAATTTTTATCCCAAGTTTTAAAAACAGTTCCACTGAAAGAGAGGAGGGCAAGACAGCTGCAGGAAGGTGAAGGACAAAGACAGTAACTCTAGCCAGTTCTGATGCCTTGAAGTCCCATTCTCCCAGATTGCTCTCCTCAACTTGCTATTGTTTACACTTCTTGGGCCTGAAGCTGCAACAGTGTCCTTGGTTCTTGGGCTAGAAAAGGATTATTTTGTCTAAGTAAACCATGAAGAGAACTTGCTAACATTTTATATGAAGTTCAGAGTTATATACTAATGCAGTACAGAATCTGAAAAATATGACAGCTAAAACTTAAAGGCATCATTCCCTCTTCTATTTTTGGAGGACTTGGAGAGGAACTGGCCACAGAATACCACTGCTGACCTGTAGCTTGTCCAGAATTGCTGTGGTTTAATCCCAGACAGCAACTAAGTACCATGCAGCCACTCACTCACCCCATCCCCCAACATCCCTCCATGTGGGGAGGAGAATTGGGAAAAAAAGTGAAAGTAGTGGGTTGAGATAAAAGCAGTTGAATAAAAGAAGTAAAATTAAATTTAATATTAACAATAACAATAATAATGCTCCTAATGATGTTAATAGTAGTTATTGAGTAATGAAAAAAGGAGAGAAATAAACCCGAAAAAAACCAAGTGGTGCACAACACAGTTGCTCACCACCAAATGAACAAATGCTTTGCTCATTTCTGAGCATGATCTTCAGGGTATGAAACATCCCATTGATCAGCTGGGATCATCTGTCCTAGCCATATTCCCTCTCAACTCCTTGATTGGCAGAGCACAGGAATGTGAGCAGTCCTTGACTCAGTGTAAGGACTACTTAGCAGCAATTAAAACATCACTGTGTTATCAGCCTTATTCTCATACTACATCCAAAACACAGCACTGTACCAGCTGCTAGGAAGAAAATTAACCCTATCCTAGCTGAAACCAGGGTAAGGACACAGCTAATAGGCAAATGATGTGGAGCACTGGCTGACTCCTGTACTCCTACATGAGGCAGTAAGGAGGATCCTGAACAAGAGGCTCACAGTTAGGCAGGGCTGCCTGTCTTTCTTTGCTCCCTGCCTCACTGCCTGCCTGCCTCCATTCCTTGGTAACACCCAGGCTGCTGGCAGCACAGCAAGGAGGCTGGTGAGTATCGTTGCATTAGCCATTATTAAAGGCTGTTAGCATTGTGTGCTCTGACATGTACCTGGTATTTATTACTTTTTCTCTGGATTGCATGGTATCATCTTGGATGGATCTGAGCCAGTTTCCAAATCCTGCCCTTCCTCTTTCCCTCCCACGTGTTCAAAATCCAGCTGTGTTCAGCAGGTATAAAAGTGCTGACCTAGAGAGCCCATGACAGCCAGCTGCACTCCCCTATTCCCTTTCTCTCCTGTTTCCATTGCTCATTTTTCAAACGAAGCAGTTCTGCTCTTTCTGGTGCTCAAAATGGGAACTGTGCTTCTTGGTGCAGAAACTTTCTGCCCTTGCCCATCAGTCACACAAGGAGTTCGTGTGCCACCTGCACCAGTTTAGGAAAATAATCACTTGCACATGTGCAGGGAGAGCCAACTAGTCTTTAATTCAGTTTTCAAGCATGTAGTATGTTTTGCTCAAGCAAATAATTAATTCAGTTCACCATGTGAAGTTTGTTATGAGAAACAGTCTCAGTAAGGCATTGTTCAGCAGCATAAATCCTAGTAATCTTTAGAAGTATAAATTTTCTGTGGCATCTTCTGATCAGTGAAACAGGTCTTTTGCTGTCTGGTCAGCTTTCTTCCATGTCACAGCTGCCTGGGGAAGGGCAAAGAGAAGCATTAGACCCTCCATGAGAATATTCATCTTCCTTACACAGCAATTTGCTGTTCATTAATAGCTTCACCCCATGGCCACCTTCCCACAACAGGTCCCTGGACTGAGGAGTCACAGAGGCCTCAGCAGCACAGAGGAATCACCATCTGAATTGCCCTGTGCAGCAAACATGAGGCTGGGTTTCACTCTTTGGGTGCTGGTGGAGCTGGAGAGCTATGAACTCACAGGCTGTGTGCTTGGGTAGTCAGCAGAGGAAAAAAGACACCTGTCATGCTCAGAGGGTTAGAAAAGTGGAGCAGCCTCTGTACCTGCATTGCAGAAATGTGCGTGAGATAACACATGATGAAGTAAGGGTGAAATCTGTTGCAATGGAGAACCGAATGACAAACAGCACCTGTTGCTTCTGTGCTTTTTGACTGTCACATATGAAATGACCAGATCCCTCAGGACACCGCTGTCCATTATTTTATTGCATTTGGCAGGGCTGAGTATGGAGAAGATGCAACCTAGGAACCTCTGGAAAATGAGGGAGGCATGAGGGTTTTGGGGTTTTTTTCCCTCTGAAAACTTTTTTCCTTGAAAAGCAAGTAGGACAGACAGAAAAGGGAACATTCCCTTCATTGTCATGATATTGGTGAATTAAGATATCCCGGGAGACAGAGTCTAAATGAAGGGATATGCTGGAGTGTAATCATACTGTGTGAATTGGAAGTTGATAGCAAAGAGCTGTCTACAAGTAAGCAACTTCACAACATTTCCATCAGTCCAGGGCATTGAGTATCCCTGCATGCTCCAAGCCAAGTGTTGGCTTGTTTGGGGGCTGGGAGTTGCACTGTTGGAAATGACAGGCTGCCAAGCTGTTCTCACAGACACAGGCAACTTTTGCAATGAGCCAAGAATTAAACTTTGTGGCCAAGAGTTAAACCTTGTAACCTGTGTCAAATAACAACCCTTTTGCAGTTCATATGGTGTTTATGCATTTGCACCATTAAAGAATAAGTCTTATTTGGAAAAAGGTCTCAATTTTTAAATCTTTTAAATTTCCCTTTTTACATACTGTTCTTGCACTATAAGAAGGCATCATCTGCTGCTTTTAAGCAGTACTCTAAGTAGTAAGACTTGAATTACAAATGCTACATTAAGCTAATAAACATCTTTCGACCAGTGGGTCATGGCACTAAAACTGCCTGTTCATGAAAGCTCAAAATTCTTCAGCTTTAGAAACCCATGGAAGCACATAAATCCCTCAAAATAAACCCACAGAGAAATTACCTCCCCTTCCCCACTGCTGTCCTGCTGTGGGAAAGACCTTTTGCTATCCCTGATTTCCCCCCGGAGTGAAATCCCATCCACCATTCAATACAAAATTAATAAAGGTATATAGAGCATGTTGAGCAAACACTGACATATCCCCAATGGTGAATTTACATCCTTCCATTCTGTTTAAAATTAATAAAGGAAGACAAGGCATACAAAACCAACACAGGAGAGTATAAAACCCCTCACGCAAAGCCCACCAAGGCTTGGCACTGAGGGCGAGCTTCTGCTCTATGTGTGAGGCAAATCTTGGGGTAGAAATGCTGGTTCCCTTTCTTGGGCAGGTTCAGGAGAGCTGCCTGGCAGCATGCCCAGTGGATTTGTCACTCAGGAGTGGGAATTGCCTGAGCTATTTGATGTGTTTGCAAGGTGTCTGTGACATTCCCTCCTTCTTGCAGGTGATGTGCAGGATAAAAGATGATATTTCAATTGAAGTCTTGCTCAGCTGCATCCCACCTTCCACTTGCCTTCTGCCCTTCCCTCTCCCAAAGGCACACTCTGCTGTCATCAGCATGCAGTTATGGTCTGTACAATTGTTCTGTGATCTGAGCAGCCAGCCAAAGGCTTCATGGCATGTTGTGATGGACCAGGGACTGCTGGAGCAAGGGATTGAAGATACTCTGAATGCCTGTGGCATTCACCCCCTCTAGAAAATTGCCTGATTTTAGCATAGAAAATAGGTAAGCATCCTCAAACACTCCTTAGATAACCCAAATCAATGATTATTTGCTTCTCAGGTACCTCTTTATGAACTGGGTGGCCAGGCACAGAGGTGAGATACCAGCAAGATGGGCTCTCACAGTTATACTACAGAAATTAAATATAATCCCTTATACTCAAAGCAGTTAATAACCTCTTCTTTACCAGCACCTGTTACATCTGTGCCCTTCAGAGCTGTGCCAGACCCCTGCACAAGTGCCAGCCATTGACTCAGCTGCAGAAACTTCCCACAGCTGATCGTGAACAGTTGGAAACTGTCAGTTTTCGAAATGTTTATGGCCACACATTTCTGAAGAGATGAGCTGTCTTTTGTTGCATGCTGGCTTCAGGTTAAGCTATTTTTTATCACTCTGATGTTTTGTAGACACCGCTGGTTACTCCCAGGTTTGCAGCATCAGCTTCTCCCACCAGTTCATGTGTATTTTATGAGCCCAGAGATGTTTTGGCAGAAAGTGGAGCTGTGCCAAAAAGAGTTGTTCCTGCTTTTCTTCATGCTTGCCTTTTTTTTCTGTACTTGCAGCATCTGAAGAAGGGGAAGGCTATAGCTGTGGCAAGGAAAAGCTGCCCAAACTGCTTTGTAGAGTGATGGCTGATGTGCATATTTACTACTGTCCAGGAGCAGTGTGTCAGCTGTGTGTCTTAGGCTCCTTACCTACCAACTCCTGACACTGCTTCTGAGAGAAATTGTGCCGGTCTCTGGTGGCCTGTGGGAGGTCTGCAGATGGTACTTTGGTTGCCACAAAAGTAGGATTTATTTGTGGACTGCCTTGCAAAGACTCCAGATATTTTTTCAAGTTTGATGTCCCATGTGGGACCACACCAAGACATCCCCCCTGTGCCCAGTGGGACAGACCCACAGTGTCCTCCCTCTGCCAGCACTTCAGTGGGACTTCAGTGGGTACAAGGCCAAGCTGCTAATCTACAAATTTCAGAAGCACATTTTGCAAGCAATGCCTTTTAGCTAACTTAAAGGTGAACTGCTCATTTGGATGAGAAACTGTGTTAGGTGGGATGAAGCTGTTGCAAGAAAACATCTTCCTTCCAAGAAAATTTCTTTCTGTAGGCGAGTCTTTAGTCATCTTTGTAACCTTTGTCATCCTGTCCTCCCTGGGGAGTTTACTCTGTGACCTTTGCTATTCTACCAAGGCTCCTCATAAATTATTATTCTTTTAAATGGCACTTAGACTGTCGTCGTGACTGCTAGCCTTGAAGATTTGCAGTCTACTCTGTAATTTTGAGGGGGAAAAAATGGTTTAGTGACAGAAGAAATATTGTTCTTCACGATAAAACTACTTTTGTGTTTCATTTTCCACTCAAGTCATTCATATCCCTGTCACTAACCTCATTCAGGTCAAGGGCTTGAGGCAGAGAACGGGCATAATATTTTTGGTCAGCCTGATGCATCTGAATATTGCAAACATCTGTAATTTTGAATTGAAATGAACATTGTGTTAAATCCTCAGGCAAATATTATCAAGACAGAATAGATTACTGAAGTTTGCCTTTCTTTTAGCAATTTAGACCAAGGCTCTGTTGACTGGTTTTTCCAGACATTAATGAACCTGTTTACACAAAGGGAGCCGCTCCTTATGGCTGCAAATTAGATCCTGGACTCTGTAAACTTTGTAGGAAAATCTGTGGGCCAAGTAGTTGAGATAATAATGAAAAAATTAATCAGGCACACATTAAATGTGAAGCATGGAAGAAAACATCTGCAGCACTCGGTGGACATCTGGGAAACATACTTGCAGTGCTTTTTTGCCAGCTTACATCTGGAGTGGTTCATGAGAAGGGAGCAGATGCTAGTGTGAAATAGGTCATCATAGCAGCAGGGCATCAGAAAAGAGGCATTTCTTTTTTTTTCTTGCAGTAACAGCTATTTCTTTTTATTCACACCAATTATGAAAATGTTAGCCAAGTATGCAATGTGAATGCATGTATTGTGACAAGCCAGTAGTCCTAAAGGGTGTCAAGGTAGAAAAATAACCTAACGAGGAGGCTTCGGAGAAGCAGCCCTTTTGCATTACACACTGGGTATTATTTAACAGACACAGTGATTATTTTTTGTTAAGATTACGGTCTTTATTCCCTCATGCTCTATTTTAGTATTTAGTTGAGAATTTACTAAATGCCTTCTAGGTGGCAAATGCCCAGAAGCAAAGATGCTAATTCAGGCGAGTTTCATCAGTCATTTCAAAAGAGAGGTCACACAGATAAGAGAAATGAACAGTACACAGTATGTGAAGCAGTGACATTCAGTGAGCCCTTGTCACTAGCAGCCATTAGCATGGAGGCCTGCTGCTACGTTTCAGTGCTTTATGTGCTTTTCTTGACCAGGCAGGGAGCCTTCAGAGCACTGCAGCACTTAGTAGCATGCAAGTTATTGTTTCTTTCTAGAATGCTTTATATTTTTAGTACCATTTAGATTTTTCCGTGCCCCCTTGTGCATCTAAATTTTAAAGAGAATCGAAGAATGCATAATTCATATCTGTCCCAGAGGTAATGGAATGACTCAATGATATCCGTGAAGGAGATGATTTTAAATTTCATGTCTTATGCAATAGGTCATATTTATACAAAAAGTGCAAAATTGGTCTCAGGGATACCCAGATAATTATCTTTACAATAATGAGCGTGGATTCCAGGAGGGAGTATCACAGGGAGCTTTAGTGTCTTGTGTGTCACCATCCCTTATTATCACGGTGTCATTGTTGTCATGATCGAAAACCTAGCAACTGATAGATCTCAGGTTATGGCTTTTGTTTTGACGTGGAATGCACTTCCAGGAGGTGTGAAAAGACAGCTTTGCTTTGATTCTGTTGAAGTATTCATGCAAGATGTGAAGCATTTGTTTACTGCTGAAATTCTTTCCTTCATTTAAAGGAAAAACAATTGTTTATTGATGTTGGGCAGAACCCACCAGTAAATGCTTTGTCACACAGCACAGTTCCACTAGACTACTTCTGCTCTCCTTTCCCAAAAGCCTAGAAGTGCCATGGCTAGAAATAAGTGTCTGGTTCTGTGATATGCTGTATGTTTGAAAATGCACTTTATGGTCTGTATTCAGTCAGTTCAAAGGGAATATAAATTGGTGCAGTATTCTGTCTTTTCTTCTAATCCAGTTCCATATATTCATTGAATTTTTACCCTGAAACATATCTTTAAAAACAACTTACCACTTTGCATTTTATTTAACTTGGACTTTTCTATATTTGTGTAATTGTTATGATCTAGCTGCTCCTCTAGTGTAAAATGTTTAATATTCTCTAAACCAATTCTACTCTGACTTTTAGCATTGTATATCCAAGGAGACAGCTGATTTTATTTGCTTTTCCTTTGGAGACTTCCTAGTTTTAACTGTACTTTCCACTTTTTGCAGGATTGGCCATGAGAATTTGTAGAGTTTGAAAATTGGAAGTTTGGAAATACTGTGATGGGGCCACTGAGAAGTTACCTTCCTGTGTACAGGTCTGTAAAATGTATTGTGTTCTGACCGTTTGTCATGGTTTAGGAATGGTATTCTCCAATTTAGTGTTCCCACTGAAACCACTCCGAGCTGTATGTTGCTCACTCCCTTCCTCTCTCCCTGCCTCATTCCCTCCTTCCCTCCTTCCCTCCCCCTTCCTCTCCTCCATGATGGAATGGTGAGGAGAATGGGAGTCACAAAATATAAAGATCACAAATTGAGATAAGAACAATTTACTAGAAAGAGCAAGGAGGTAAGAAAATGAACAGTAACAGCAACAATACTAATGATGGAGTGTGTAAGAGAAAGAATCTTCTTGCTGACCCCACGGAAACCTCTGACAATACACAGCCACTCCCTCTGCCATGCTACCCCAGTCCAGAAGCCAGCCCTTCCCCCTGTCCTTGGAAGATGAGCTGAGGTGGTACAAGATAACCTCTGGGTTCTAGCCATACCGTATCCTGGCTACTGAAAAAATTAACCTTGCCCTGGCTGGAACCAGGACAGTATTTCGGCATGCAGACCCCTGTACTGACTTGTTATCTTTTTTATCTTGAATGCCTGCAAGACAAATCTAACTTTATGCTAGAGAAAATGTTGTGAAAAATTCATTTTGTTTCTCACCAGATGCTTAGGACATAACTCTATTCTGTTACTGTTGTAGAGATCTAGAGTAACCCATTCGTCTTTCCTTCGAAGTGAATGATTGCAGTTTATAGAGTTGAGCTGCAGAAAGGAATTGGGCCTGTATGTCATTTTCTTTTCACTGCTCTGCCTTTCAGTTTGTTTTGGAGCTGCATTACCCTAAAAGGCCCTGCAATCGATTGCTTCCACCCAGGTTGCACATATGTGAGCAGCTGACCACAGTTACAGCTGTGGATATTTTCAGAAGCACACTTAGTGGACGATCAGCAGAATTACTGAGGCTTTTGGGCCAGGAGGAGCTCAGGTTCATGGAAAGTTTACAAAAATGTAAAAAAGAAAGTTTATATTTAAGAGACTGTAAAAAGAGCATAATAATAATGGCTTGACTCCTGTAGTGTCAGCATGGCAAGAAGTGGTGAGAAGCCTATGGCTAATGCTATGTCCTTGTCAGCTGAAATGATAGTGTGGCCAGCAATCACTCTGATTTAGAGGGTAAAAACACTCCCCTGCATTTCAATATGTTTTTCTATGCAGCTATACAACAGAGAAAAATTTTATTTCTTACTGCTTTCACAGCTAGTACTGAACAGCATTTTAATAGAAATCTACCAAGAAAAACCTATGGGAATCAACTTTTCCATCTGGGTGGTCATACCCTGCTATCGGTCACACTTGGGGTCTGTAGGAATCGTATGCCCTAAATAATAGTTTTCAAAAATGTTCATTTTTTAATATACTGCATTTCATTTGCTTGGTTTACCTTGGCGTGCTTTGGGTGTTACTGTTTTCCTTGTTGGCTCTGTAGTCACTTACTGTTTTATTAGTCTGTAAGAATTCTGTGGGGAAGTAGCCTGTAAACCTTAAACAAAATCAGATGGATTTAGGAGATGAGAGGTACCCAAAACAACTTTTAATTCATTCTTGGAAATTATTATGATAATACCTTTTAAAGCCAACACAGCTCCAAGACACTTTAGAAACTCTTTGAACCTAGATGTAAACCTCACACAAGGGCACAGCTTCTGTAATGAGTGAAAGCCCTACATCAGACTGGTTGAGATACTGCAGATACAAATCTGATAATGCTGCCTTGGGCCTGTGTTGAGTGAAAGCTCTCTGTTCAAAAATAAGTAGCTTTTCACTGTAATTGAACAACTGTTGAATGATCTGTGTCATCCTAAGGCTTTGACTGCACTGCTTCTTTCTTTAATGATGATACCCCTTCAGGCAAAATTTGTGGTTTTCTTAGACAGGGGGTGGGGAGAAAGAAGTGCAAAACACTGGAAGACATTTGGGATAGAGGGAGAAAACTAGTTGCAGTTGGCATTTGTTAGTAATTTACTAGTAGCAACAGCAGCTTTAAAAAATCTTCCTTTCCAGACCTGTCTATGAGTGTTGTTTGAACCACGCCTCACCTAAGGGTTCCGAGAGTTACTGCTAAAATTGCCAAAGCAAAGTGAGGTTGGGCCTGAGTCTTAATAACGTGATAAAAATGCAATCAACAGCTGCCAAGTGGAGAATTTTTAGGCAAGTCATTTGTCTAAAACACATTTAAAAAATTTCCTTGTTCAGCAGTGGAAATTTGTGGTGTACATGCAAATTAGTATTGTGCCATTTAAAAAGAGGATAAATATGATATTCATTTGATATATGTACATGTTAGATGTATGTATATTAAGAGGCATAAAGTAGATGGGTAAGGATGTGCTGTACCTTCATTAGAATGCAGAAGCAAAGGGAGACCAATTAAATTAAAAGGCGAGACAGTTCTACTGAAAAGGACATAGAAGGTGTAATTCCCCCTTGGAAAGTATTGCCCCAAGGTATTATCAAAAGGTATTGCCAGAAGTAGATATTTACATTAATAAGAATGCCATCACAGATGTATTTTTCATATTTTACCTTTATAAAGAAGTTATAGTGGTTACACAGCAGTGGCAGAAGGCTGAACTCACTGATCCTCTGACTGGGGTCTGGGTGAAGTTTCTTCTCCAACTGTGTAGGTATCTCTTATACCACTTCTCTGCAGGGTTTGGTATTGATGTTGAATGGGAATGGGACAGTGATCTAGCTAAATAATTAGTTTAACCTGGGTCAGCTATTTCCATTTATCCCATGCCTTTTGCTACACATTTCAAGGGTTTTTTTTTGTCATTTGTAAGTATCTCCTCCTCTTGTTTTCTTAATCTCATGTATATTTCCTGCATATGGTCCCTCAACTCGTTCTCCAGAGAGGCCTTTTTTTTCCTGAGATCTTTATTACTTGTTCTTCCTTTGCTGGAGTTTTATTAATGTATTGCTTGAGTTTCTAAAGTTTTCTGTTGGGGTCACTAAATACCAATTGGGGCATCCTCAAACCTTCGCCCTTGACACTCCTGTGGTGAAACAAGTATGGTTTGGTTTTACAGGGAGGAGAGGAAAACAAAAGTTGTGGAAACAGTTCACAGCCACCACATGGGATGAGGAGGCTCTGACTCCTGGGGCTGGGCTCTTCTGCCCTGTCCTCCTGTTACACGGTTAGCCCTGTCCTCCTGGGCACACGGTCAGCGTGGGCTGGCTCCTGGGGGAGTTTGGTGTGGGGAGCACTGCTCTGTTGTCCTGCTGCTTCTCAGGGGAAGAATTCGTGACTGGCAAAACACAAATCTGTCAAAAAATATAGGAGGGAAAGGGAGAAGGGAGAGGAATAGTCTAGGGAGGACACTTTCCTACTGTAGCTTGTAATCATGGCAACTATACCGTTGATCTCCATACTGGTGCTGTGCATGGACCTGCTGCTGCTCTGGATAAAAAGCCATGCCTTAAAGCCGTGCTGCCAGAAAGGCCAAACTCTCTGTGCCACCAGAGTTTGCTCAGGGCTCAGCTGTCCCACCAGGGGCTCCAATGGAGGGTTGCAATGAGAAAGCAGAGGGAGCTAGTAAACAAACCAGGACTGTGAAAGAGCACAGTTATCTTCGTGCATCTTATATGTAAATTACCTGGCTACAAAGAGACAGGAAGGAAAGGGGATGTTACTGCCTGGAAATATGCCATGTGTGCATTTGATGCATATATTTGAATTATTGAAAAGATGGAAACAAAATAGTTTGGTAGGTGGAGAAAATCTGTAAGCTAGATGCTTGAAGGAAATATGGGAAGATAAAATGGGAAGGTGGGGGAAGTGAATCTCACAAAGCTGCCTTGGAGGGAGAATTGTATTTCATTAGAACAGAAATCCAGACAAGACTGTGATTTTGTAGAGACTGTGATTTTGTAAAGACTCTTGTGACCAAATCATGAGTCTTATGTGCAAACCAATTACAAACACAATGAGCTGGTGCAAGGACTTGAGCACAAGCCTTGTAAGGAGTGCCTGGGGGAGCTGGGGGTGTTTGTCTGAAAAAAAAAGGAGGCTCAGGGGAGACATTATCACTCTCTACAACTGCCTGTAAGGGGGGGTGTAGGGAGGTGGGAGTTTGTCTCTTCTCCCATATAACAAGCAGTGGGTGAGAGGAAACAGCCTCAAGTTGCACCAGGGAAGGTTTAGATTGGATATTAAGAAAAATTTCTTCACAGAAAGAATTGGAACAGCACTGGAGCAGGCTGTCCAGTGAGGTGGAGGAGTCACCATTCCTGGAAGCGTCCAAAAAACATGGGCATGTGACTCTTAGGGACATGGTGGGAAACATGGCCATGCTGGGTTAACAGTCGGACTCAATGGTCTTGGAGGCCTTTTCCAACCTAAACAACCCAATTATTTTATATGCATTTTTTATTTTCATTTTTGAATGGTGGTTCAGAGTGTCTGTTACTATCCAGCTCTGACTTTTTGTTGCCCACAGCAAACCACAGAACAAGTTATTATGAGAAAATCTAGAATGGCAGTGTGCTCACCTGAGTAAGAGCTGTGGCCAGAGGAACTGCAAGAGACTGAAATTCGTATGTATGCAGGGAAAACAAACTAGCAACCAACCCAGAAAGCAGATTGACCTTCTGCTGGATTTTATGTTTTGAGTTCTTTTCAAGGTATTTCTAGGAATGATTGCAAGTACCTCGTCTGCTGGAGGAACAGTTTGGAAACATCCTTAAATGCTTCCCTGTTGTCTAATGATAGCTACTTCCCAGAAGAATGGGAAACCAGTTGAGAGACTCCTGCAAACTAAGCAAAGTTTTCATAGGCTCAGATTAGGAGTAAGGCTCTTTACTTGCCTCACTGTGGTGCTATCATCTTCTGCTTCAAAGTGGCACTTTGATGATAATCTTTGCTGATCTTAATTCCTGAGGCAAAACATAAAAATAAGGGATATCTTTACTGTCAGTGGTCAAGAACACCTTAGGGACACCAAAGATAATTTGGCTCATTTGCCTTCACTACCAGCAAGAATTGTCTAGATAATCAGAGAGGGATGTTTATCTAATCTTCCAGTGAGGAATTTTTCTGTGCCACCCCATGTAGTCTTTTCCAGACCTACACAACACTTGGGTATTTCTAAAATCCACGTTATGCTCTATTAGCTCCATAGGGAGCATTTTGGTGTCTTATTTATAGTGAAGCTAGAGAACAGTTGAATGTAACTTTCTTTATGGTAATCTTTCAAATATTAGAAGGGAAAACGACTTTATATTGTAGCTGATTTAAGTTTTTAATCTGTTTTTTTAGAATAAGCAATTGCAGATCTTATAGGTTCCATTTAAAATACTTTTTCTTGTCTTCATCTTCCATGTGTTGCTTAATTCTTGATACAAGTGCCAGCATTAAGAAGCTGAATATAGTCAATATGACTTTCAGATAATACAAATTATGTAAAATAAGCCCAGAATTTAAAAGTTCAATAATTACTATGGAGCTACACCCTCAGCCAAAATGACCCCAATCCATATTATGCCTCAGCTGTGTGTAAGTGGAGTCACTGCTAGTGCCTTCTCTCTCTTCCATCAGTTAAGCTCTCTCAGTGTGATAGTGGGTAATGAATAACACTGTTGGAGAAGCACTAAGTGAGCAACTGATGGCTCTCAGCATATGGATAATGGCACATCTTCCACCTTTTCATTGCCCACATTCTGCCTGCACAGAGATAGCTGAACAATAGATGAGGTGGAATGGTGGCCGTAGAGCATTTCAGAAACAATAATTGTCCATTAGGTCCCTCTAAAAGAAAGACAGCAAAGAACTGCTAAGTTTTTCATCCCTAAGGCCCTCAGAAGAATCAATCACACGTCATGAATAATAATAATAATAGAAGAGGGAGGACAGCTGCTCAAGTGAGCACCATCAGTATTGACACCTTCCAGGAGGAGTAATCCCCTTGACCGAAGCAGGTGCCACAATAAGATAAAAGTCATAAGCTACAGCTCCAGCGAGAGTCTGTTGCCATATACAGAAAGACATGAATTGATTTCACTTCTGAAAGGCAGTTAAAACATCGTCTCCAGCTGAGAGGAGAAATATGCTGTCACCACTGTTCGTCTCCAGAAACAGCAGTGAAATTTGAAGAGATAGTACTTAAAAAACAAGGATTGTTCAGATGGCCAAGCACCAACCAAAAGGAACATTTCTCCTGCTTTTTAGCTAAAGTATGAAAAAAGGCTACCTATTCAAATAGTAAACATTAAAGGATTTTTAAAATTAGTTTACATGAGAGCAAATCATAGAATCTTAGAATCATTTAAGCTGAAAAAGACCTTTAAGATCATCTCTAACCTTACCCCAGCACTGCTGAGTCCACCACTAAATCATGTCCCTAAATGCCACATCTACACATCTTTTAAGTACCTCCAGGGATGGTAACTCCACTGTTTTCCCTGGGCAATGTATTTCAATATTTGATAACTCTTCCAGTGAAGAAATTTCCTCTAATATATAAGCTAAATCTCCTTGGGTGCAACTTGGGGTCATTTCCTCTTGTGCTGCCACTTGTTATTTGGGAGAAGATGTAGGAGAGCAGTAAGATCTCCCTGAGCCTCCTCCAGGCTAAAGAACCCCAGCTCCCTCAGCCACTCCTCATAAGACATGTGCTCTAGAACTTTCACCATCTTCCTTGCTCTTCTCTGGACTTGCACCACCTCTTGACAGGTTCAGAACTGAACACAGCACTTGAGGTGTGGCCTCAACAGTGCTGGGTTCAGGGGGATGTCACTACCCTAATCCTACTGGCCACATAATTTCTGAATGATGACGAGTTGATGCTGCAATTAATATATTCACAATGCTATCAGCATTAGAAACTGCCTGCGATAAGTATTCAGTTCCTTCTTGTCAGCCTTGTAAAAACTCTTCAACACCAGCTTAATTTAACACCAAGCTTTGTTCATCTTCAGAACTCAGAGGAGCAGAGTCAAATCAATATCAAAAGAAATAGTAAGGCAAAGTCTTGATTTTGGTAAAGTTCCAGCCTTCTTTCTAGGCTGAGGTGTAGCACATACAGCACTTCTGGGATTGAGAATCCCAAGGTATACTGCTTCAGAATAACTCAGGTTTCTAGGCTCAATGATCCCTTCATAAAAGGGAAAATACAGAGGAAGTGACCACTAGGTGCCACAAGTTAAAAAACTAAGCAGAATCAAAAAGGAAAACTTAAAAGAAACCATGTCAACTTTAATTGACTTTGTGGAAGAAATGACCTAAAAATGGCTGTAGGCAACCATTCAGGAAAGAGTGTGTTCCCACTTAACATCATTGATTCCACATTCAGAAAAAAACCCCAAAAGACCACTGAATAGTGAGTTCAAGAAGTGTTATGAGAATCTGAGGAATCTTGACCAACTTTGCTCAAACAGCAAAAATTAAAGTAGAAAGATGAAAGAATATCTTGGGTCAAGCTACTCTTTAACTCTGGGCCTTCAGAACACTATTAAAAATTAACCAAGGAAAAGGTAATACATACTATTGCTCAAAATATCCTAGAACAAACATAAAAGATGTTCTTCATCTAAGTAGCCACAGGTTTTTTTTCCTAGAACTATCCTAGAAAATTAGGAAGTAGCTTGAGGGTCCTGCAGCTGTATCACTTGTACTGACACTTCCCATTAGAACTGTGGCTGACCCATTTCTGAGGGCCTCCACTGATGGAGATTCTCTGAGCAATTCATTCCAATGCCTAATTTTCTTTACAACTAGAAAAATGTCTTTTTTTTTTCTTAACTTGGGAGTTACTTCTCTCCTACTTGCAATGAAGAGGAATAGGTTATTCCATTTGTTCTTGCAACCATATTTGAAACTTTCAGTGTGTTTTGTCATGTTTCCCCAAGTTTTGTCTTCTTTGCATTAATCAACAAACTATTTCTTCAATTTTTTGTCATGTTTTGAAGAGTAATCACTGTCAGTCAGTTATATCCTCCTTAAAATGTGGCATCCAACACTTCACCTAAGGTTATGGTTATGAACTCTTTCCAAAACAAAGTAATAAAAGAAAATTCCCTCTTGTGCCTTGTAGATAACATTCTGCTTTATGTTTCTAATATGATATTCATACATGTGTGACAGTGACTATTGAAGCTTGTGATCTACTGGCTAACCTCGGGTCTTGCATAGCAAGACAAGCCTATTTGGTTATTTCCCACTGAGTGTTTGCTAAGTTAACTGTTTCTGACCTCGCCTCCCAAAGTTAATTGCCAGCAGCTCTAAGATTTTCTGTCAGTGATATATGTATTCTAAGGTGAAATTTGTAAGGCCTAGACAATTAGAAAAATTTTAACTTATCTCAGTTCTTTCTAATCTATTTTTTCCTATTATGAACTGAATTTCCATTCCTTTGTCTTCAGTGTTCACTTTTGTGGCTCTCTGATCCTGCAAATAGCTTTTCCTCCTGATGTGTGGCAAACCAACTCTCTTCTCCCCCTTGCTAATAGTGGTTTCTTACTATTGCACTTAGTGGTTTTCTTAGGAAATTTTCCTACCTTTACAGCCCCCAACAAAAGTACACAAAATGTCACACAGACTTGATGAAGGGCATTGAAAGACAATTTTCATAATACGGGACTTCACAGAGGCACTAGAATTACAAGAGCAGTTGAAGGTAGTTATGACAGTATTGGCAGGTTGCACTCAGATGTACCTATTCTTGCAGTCTCAGAGAAAATGTGGCCTGATCTGATTGAAACAAGAACAAGCACTAAAGAGAATAAAATAAAACATTTCAGAGGAACCAAGGAGCTTGAACGCAAAGGTGAAGTATTAAATCTAGGAGAGGGCTGACTGAAATATGGCACCCTGTTTGTAAAATTGACTGATATCATGTGTTTTGCTTAAAGGAGGCTTAATTGCTTCATAATGCCATTCTTTAATGTCTTAGGGCCACTAATTCACTTTAGTTAATAATGATGTTCTGTATTTCTGTCAGTCCATGAAAAAATCCTGAGTGTTGCTCTCTTCACCCAGATTTTTTACTCTTTTGAGGTGACAAGGAAAGAAGGGAAGAAGAGAGAAGAGATGATTACAGAGTAACAGGTTAAGGACATCGTTTATTCTGCAATGAGTTCTTATGCCATTGCCCAGTATTCCTTTCTTTTTGTGGGGTTTGTTTTGTGGGTGTTTTAATATTTCTGAAATCCTGGCCAAAATTCTGCAGACCAGCTCCTGTCAGGCTCTTGTGTCTGTCACACATGAGTGAGATCAATCAAACACCCTATCTGTTCCCAATGAAGTGTAAATATACAGAGAGATCTGGTTGTTCTCTTGTTCTGGGACATGAAGCATTTTGAACCTCTGATCTTTCTATAATCCTTCCAGGAACATTCCTCTTTAATGCTAGAGGCCTTTGCCTCCAGATTTTGTGATGGCCACTCCTGCAAACCTTCCACCACTAATGCATCTTTGATTTTTCCACCTCCATAGCTCTGTGTGTAGGTTGAAGAGAGTTGGGATTTCTATCCAGGAGGTTTGTCTCTGTCAAGAGCCATACAGTCAGCAGGCAACTTGCAGTGCCACAGGATGGGCTTTCAGAAAAAAAGTCAATGTTTGATAGCCAAATGCAATATAGTATTTTAAGATCTTAAAGCAGTAAAAAATCTCCACAAGTCAACACGGATGTCCTTTATGACAGCATTTTGTTTCTTTGGAGGTGTTTCACTGCATATTCTGAAGATTCACTTGACTGCTGATAGTCTCACCACTGAATGCATGATGTGCTTAGGGCAGTGGAGCCTAAATCAAAGTAGAGGGTTTTGACTTAGCAGTCTGTGTCTCATTCAGAGGCTTTTTCTCAATTCTTAGTTCTCCACTTGTATTCCACTCTGCAGAATTTCCCCCAAAGTGAAATCTTTGGTTTATATTTCAGTCTACCATGATTCAGATGCTCAGTGAGAGCCCATAGACCTATGGCTAAGGTTTTACCTCTACCCAGTGAAGGAGTTCCCTCTGTCCATTTTCCAAGCCAACCAGAAGCTGTGTAGCACAGTTAGCAAGATGCTGAGTACAAGCTCATAAATTGCCATGATTGGCAGTGTTCACTAGCTCCGACTCAGTGCAGTCAGCTTGGCCTCAGCACTGCTGGTGAGTGTTTGTGGCTTCCAGTTGTCTCCAACCCAGAGCAGAACAAACACTCAGCAGGCTGGTGTCATCACCCACACCGTGCTACCGTAGACTTTGCACAACATTTAAAGCACCACAGAGCCCTGGAAACAGAGTACCCTGTGAGCAGAGGAGGAGCTTCCTTCAATGGATTGATGCCCCCTGTCCCTTAAAAGTCCTGCCTCAGTTTCCCAGCTGCCCCTCAGGTCCCCACGGGCGAGGGCAGCCCGTGCTGTGAAGGCACCTTGGTGCCAGCTGGCAGGGCTGCCCACACCTGCCCAGCCCATCGGCTGTTCCCAGGCACAGCTCACCTTGGCTGCTCTGCCTGCTTCGCTCTCCCTAGGCAGCAATTTGTGTGCAGCTTCACCGTCCGGCTGCTGGTTTTCATTAAACTTCCAGTAATGAAATTACCTCTTGTGACTTCTCTCCAACATTTATGCTGGCTCAAAAGTGGGTTCAGATTTGCTACTGCCCCTGTTCTGCCAGGAAAGGTGTAATAGATGGACATGCAGAGGTTCAGTTAAAAATAACCGCAGTGAACGAGAATCAGACTTGCTCTTTGCGCTTAGGCTGCATTTCTATATTATTTCGATACTGTATTACACAGATCTGATCTGGGAGCATACTGCCTTCCAGCTCTCATTTCCACACTCATCACCAGAGGCTGCCCTCCCTTTGGCAGAGCTTAAAGGCTCAGCAGATTCTTTGTAAGTGGGAACTGAGAAATTATTCATGTTAAAAGAACCATTTTTTTAGAAGATTTTTTTTTTAATGACCCTGGTATGGTTTTAGGTATAGCCAGGTAAATGATTGAACTGAGGCAGCTGGGGGGATGTGGTGGAGGGGGGCATGGGTCAGAAACAAGGCCCCACCAACAATAAGAACTTTATATCCCTCAGTGCAGAGCTGTTACCAGAGGCAATACCCTGCTCCTTAGTCCCCTTATTTTCCACCGTTTGGTAGCTTATAGGAGCCAGTCCCAGGACAGAAACTGAGCAATAAAAAAAGTGAATTTGTAAACTGATGGAAACGTTTTTACTAGGAAATTGAAAATTTTGCATGAGCTGGATGTCTTGATGTTCTTCTGCGACGTCTCTGCTTTCATGACTACATGATCTCCCCAGTACTTTGTTCATATTGGCTGTGGAAAATGACAAGTTTAATGAGTAACATAAGTCCCATTGCCTTCATGTTTGTTTTGTTTTCCTTCATGGAAAGAGTTGACTGATGTGACTGGAGCATTTTGCCCTTGGGATTATTACTAGCTTCTTAATCAAGGAAATCTGAGTAATTTGATTATGTTGCCAACTCTTCTCTGGTCCCCACTCCCGATGAGACAGGTTATAGATAGGACAAGATTTGAAACGACATTCCTTTCCAAAGCATTGTTTGGTGAAGAAGCAAAGAGCCATTACTGCTTTAAGAGAATCTGTCATCTTGTCCTCTAGAAGAAAGGCAACAACAATCTTTTCCAATAATGCACCCGTTATCTCCCTCCTGGAATTTATCAGGCAAGAAACATATTGATCCAATTTGCAGGTTACAGCCTGCAGTTCTTTAAACATGTCCAAACCCCTGGCACATGATGATGGCCAGAACTTAGTCTGAATTTAGTTTGCAGACATGTACCTACCCACCCTGCTTTCTCCCTTGTGGATTGCTGTTCTTTTTGCAATCCAGGCAACCTAAAGTAGAAGAAAATTTTTTTGTTTATAATCATCAATTTTAACTCACTTTTTTAGGAAATTGTCTTACAGTGTTTTTCTCCATGTTTTCTCACCAGCTGTGAATTTGGAGCAAAAAATAGTGCATGGAAGTGTTTATATCTAAGCAAAATATGCTTAATTGGAGTAGAAAAAAATCTAGAAACTTTTCTTTCTATTTATTATTTATAAATTGTTGTCATTTCTTAATGAAGACAGTATTTTGTTTACATAGAACTGGCACTTCACTTTTAATCTCTGGGCCTGTTCTTTAGGATTTATTTTTAAGATAACAGACACGTTACACTTTTCAGAAAACACTGTTGTAATGATTCACTGCGCTTTACCCATCATTATCAAACAAAAATGAATGTGAAATCATTCATTTTCTGATCGATTTAGAGTGTGACAGATAAATCTTCCTTGTTTGTTAGAAACCACTTACAGAGGCTACTATGGCAACAAAATTAATGACAAAGAAGGCAGCTGTTAATTAATTGTTCAGGCTGACTAGAATAAGAAAATCCTGAATCTTTGCTGAATCCATGCACTACCATCCCAATCACTCCTGGTGATTTATTTGAAGAGCTAGTCTGTCTTTTTCCTGTACTGGAAAAAGAGAGACTTTTATGATAATAGAATTGAAAGGGCACACGGACTTCATTAGCCTTCCCCCCGTGATCCTGTTGGATGTGATCGCTGAAGTTTGGGTCGTGCTCACAGTGATCCCCTCAGCTGCTGGTAATTTGAGGAATAAAGCTGATAATGCATTTAGGCCACTAAGGACATAAACAAATAGGAGTAGTCCCTGCATCGAGAAGTTTCCAGTCCACAAAGCTGATACATGCCAAGCAAAAAGTAATACGTTAGGATGCTGGCAAACAGGGCATTTCCAATTGCTTTTTGAAATAGTCCTGGGATGCTACCAGAGAAATTATGTTGATGTGTGTTAGTAGGCATGAGATGAGCTGAGGAATATGTGATCTCCTCAGGAAGAGAAGAAGAACTCTTGGGATGCCTGTAGGCAGTTAAGTATATGAACTAGAGCAGTTTCCTTACTATTAAAGTTTGCATATTATGCTCTGTAAAGCAGGATTGATATGTTTTCTACAACAGGAGGATCAACCAACAAACTGATTCGAGGCATAACTTATGTGGAGAATGATCCGTTTTTCTTTCCAGAATAAATTACAGTTTGAGAAAATAAATACATCTCTATAGAGAGTTCAGAGCAGGAAAAGTTTAGGCACTGTCCATTTTTATGCTTACTTAACTGAAAGAGCTGGTCATATGGTGGAAATACAGATGGCCAGAGCCTTGTAAGGTCTATTGCCATATGGCCAAAACTCTGCTTTTCCAGAGAATTTGGATAGATGGGTAAGGTGTCTGCTGTTTGAAGTAAGGTGAGGAGATATCATGTAGCAACAGAATGCTCCTTCTCCCTTCCTGTTTGGCATTGTTTACTTTCTTGTCAGCTTTCCAGACACATGACAATTGACCTTCTAAAGTATCACCTCTGTAGAATTAGAAGCTTATGAAATATGAACTGATGAACCAAAAAGTACCCACTTGAATTCCACAATGAAATTCCTTCAGCAGATGATTCTTTTACACAAAGGCAACAATTTTGCCGCCAAATAAATTAGGAACAAGCTTCTAAAGCTGTGACAGGAATCAAAAGTAGTGACTGAACAACTGAGAAGCATTTGCTTTTCTGTAATATTCCTTCAATAAAGAGCTAAAACCAGATTACTGAAACAAAAGAATAAACCCAAATGCTGCTTACAACAGTATATTACATTTTTCTAGTAACCCATGGGGTTGTTACTCTAGTGGCTCTTTCCCCACTAGGTTACATAATTTCTCTATTAGATCAAAAGGTTACACTATAAAACAAAAGTGCTGTGTGTTGGCATTTCCAAAAAAAAGGTGCTGGTGGCTGCTCTCAAGCAGTGCAGAAGTGTGCTCCATAGAAACATGCAGGTTTGCAACACTGTCAGCCTTGCCTTCTTCTCGCAGCCGTATATTTGTACACGTGTATATACACATATATGTGTTTGTGTGAAGGAGGGTTACCTACTGTGCAGGGCATGATCCTGGTTTTCTTGGACAAAACTCTGATTTATGTCACGTGGCTAAGAGGGCTTTGTGGGTACATGTGATGGTGTGGCTGTAAGCAATGTCTGGTGAGAGGAGATGTTCCCTTGAAAGTAGCCATTAGAATATTTCTTCTCTTCTCTTCTCTCATTCTAGTGTTTACAAATCTTAGCAGATTCTTTGCTAGCTAAGGAGGGGAAGAGGAAAAAGCCTCAATGCAAATAACAGCAAAGGAGATTCTTTTTCAGTCAATAATAAAGATATCAAAGGCCATCCTGTTTTCCAGGTGCTCTTCTGTTTCTGCCACCCATGATATCTACACCAAACATGGTGCCATCAGTCAGCTACGGTGTGGTGGATTCATGAATATTTAGCAACTTGCAAATTATGCGTGGAGAGCTCTTAGCATAGCTGTTTCTTTGTCTTTCTGCTTTTCTTCCTTCACTAATGATTTAAAATGTTTACATGCCTAGCATCAGAGGCTGTATTCTGCGCTTGCCGTTTGCCTTTGTACACCAATTAGGTCTTTGTAATTTAAATGATGTTTTATTTGTTGATTTGGAAGCATCCTTGTTGGTAGAATGAGGTTTTCTTCATCCTGCAACTGTTCTTTGATATAATGATTTATTAAGGTACTAGGAGAAATATTGATCCTGCTAATAGCTTCTGCTTTGCCACAGAATGCCTTACATTTTACTTGCTGAAAGGGCCATATTCCTTTCCTCTTCATCTGATTGACCATAAATGCTTTGGCCTTTCCCCAGCAATTATCAAAGCAGTGGGTAAAAGTCAAGTATTTATAGACTAATTAGAGAATTCAGCATGTCCAAATGTGTACTTTACATAGCACAAAGAGTTAGAGGACAGCTCTTTGAAATTAGGGAGTGGGTTCATACTGCTCAAAAACGAATTAGCAAATACAGAGGAGCTATGTATTTATTATCGATTAGGACAATTTTCTGGGAATTGCCATGTGGAGTTATGTGCTGGGCCTGTGATTTATTAATGGCATTTATGCTTACATTTCATTGGTATTTTCACTGTATTCTCTGTCATCTATTCTAACCTCCTCTTTCTTGAGAAAGCTTTCTATTGTTAATGCCTACAAGGTGGTGGGGAGGGCATCAATTTTGTAACCCATCTGGACCTGATTCCTTTTGTAGTTTTTGTTAACCACCTAGAAAATGGCATTATTTCTGTAGTAACTACAAATGCTGAAAGGGAATAGGGGACAGCTCCATGGAAAATATGGGACAAAGCTTTTAAGGGTTCAGCAAAATGAAGCCAAATGGAGCTGGAGGTGGAGGTGACCTGATCAGCCGTGGATTAGTGTCTCCATTAGACTGCTTAAGGTTGTGGATACAGAATTATGAAAAAGTTTCCTATATTTAATCTTACTGGGACATTCTGTTTTATCACATTTTGCCCTGTTGGGGCATCTGTAGACCTGCATCGCAAACTTATAACAGTTAGTGAAAACATATTGGTAGAGACATGTTAATTTTTGTGCTTCGCAGTTAGAGCTAATTTCTGCTATTTCAGGATCAGAAAGACTTTGCCTGTGGGGGGAACACTATGAAAAATCTCATTTTTTGTAGTCCTTTGAAAAACTTCCCCCATTGAAGACTGCTGAAAACAGAACACAAAACAAATTTTGCTGCTGTTCATAAATGTCACTTGCTCCTGTGCAACTACATACTCCTGAAACTCTGGTCAGAAAGCACAGAGTAGAAGAGTATTTTTGCCTTGCATTAAGATCTGTATCTTGAAATGTGCATGTATTAGTCTGTTCAAGGTTTGTTTTTAGTTAACATTTTTGTGTTTTATTTTGCTAAGTGTGAGCACTGTTGCTAGTGAAGCTGTCACATAGATGAGAGGACTTTTGTCGCCTACGTGAGAGCTAGTCACCCTGCATAGCCAGTGGAGACAAACAGGCATTTCTAGGACAAGAATCATCTTAGCTTTAAATAGACAGGCAAAATAAATCAGATTCATCACACCCCGAAAGTGTTTCTCTCTGGTAACGGTGAAGGGAGCTGTGAGTGACTAGCTCAGAGGGAGGCGTCCACAGATCACTGAGATGAACCCATACCGCTGTGGTACGTGGGATGAGTTACCCCTGTGAGTCCCCACAGGAAGAAATATCTTGCTGAGAAAGTCTGGGTAGCATGCTCAAATTCAATCCAAATGTTTTAGATTATCTAAATTAGCTGAGGTCCATCCTGCAGGTCCAGGCAGGTTGCTGCTGGTCTGGATCTACTTTGCATGTGAGAGGTGGGTCTTGTACAGGTGTAGATCTGTACAGCTCCATCATGCCAGCAGAGCTCTGCTGACTGCACAGCACAGGATCTGACCAGCAGAAAGCTGGTTCTGCACCTGAGTTACAGCAGCAGTCAGGGGGTGAGATTTTATCTTCCTTTAAGCAGAATAATGTGATCTATGGCCGGGCCTGGTTCCAGCCACAGTAACTGGCTGTGACAGTGCTGGGGGTGACAAGGCAAAGGGAGATCCCCTTTGCAGTAAGTGTGAGGGGATAGGGTGTATCCAGGTGCTCTGCTTAAATCACTGTGGCCCATATGGAGGGAATGGAAAGGATCCCAGCCCATGACCAGCATTGTCAATAGACGCCCTTATGTAATTTCTCTACAGCAGCATATCTTCATCTCTGAATGTTAATTAATAATTGATCTTGTTATGTATGTAAAGGACTCCCTATAATTCAATTCTCTATATTTATGTCTCATAAATGACTCTGCCTTGTCAGATTTTATGGTGAAATAGTAGATCCAAAAAATTAACATAATGTAACAACCAAATCACATATATAGCCTTGATCTGCAAACTCTTTTGCCCATGAATAATTTTAGTTATTACAACTGAACTCACTGGGACTTATATATGCTTTTGCAGGATGAGAGCTATGATGTTTATTAAATTAATTTCTTTCATACACTACATGTGTTCAAATGAAACTAATTTATCTGTCATGTATCTAGGCATTTTTCAGCATATATTATGTAATTAATTTTTTAAAGCGTGGTTCTAGTGAATCAGAGGCCTAGCTAATATTTCCAGTAGATAGTTAGATAAAACTGAATCTGAGTTCATGTTATGAAAGAGAATATTATTTTGTACACATGTATTTCTTGATATGTGTTATACTGTTTAGTACATGTTATTATGTATGCATGCTGCTATAAATATCTATGTATAGCTGGGCATAGACAGGTGGATATGCATGCATAGATGCATGTCAGACTTGCTGTCTCCATACATATATCTATATTTATATTTATACAGCTATGCAGATTCTGTATGTTTGAAAATGCAGACAGTTTTTCTACTTACTTAATGTATGCACACCCAGGTATACTCATGCTTGTCTGACTCATGCCCATCTATCTCGCTTTCAAATAAACAATCTTATTCTCTTTCTGGAGTTTAAAATAAGTGCTCCCCTTGTGAGGACCAGTGGCTTTGTAACTCTGTGAGGAAGGAAACTCATAAGATTCAGTTCTAATGCTCATCCAGAGCTTCAGTGTGGACAAATGTCATCTGCTTTGTGTCGGTGTGTTGTGAAGCTGAAGAAATGTTGCACTTTGTAATGACACTGTGCTTATATATTGCTTTGCTGAGAAGAGGGAATGAAAGGAAGGAAAGAACCTTGCCTGTAGTCTGTCAATTAAAAGATATAGAATAGAAGGTTATCCAGTGTTTTTGTATTTAAATACAACAATAAGGAGTGTTTAAATTCAAGACTAAGGAAATATACTGAGCTTCTGAGAATGTTGCCTAATGATATACAAATAATCACTGAGATTGCAGTGTTTGAAATGAGTGTGGTTTATGATCTAATGTCTAAAGATCATTAACCGACATCTGCTAGTTTCTGGAAACAGTGCTGAAAAAAGCCCCAAATATAAACTTCTTCAGTTAAATTGCCCTTTTTATATCCTGTAAGTAATGGGGAGAGAACCATAGGAAAGTCTGGAGGTGCTGCTCACATTTTGGTAAAATGAGTTTATTCTCTGCCATTCGGAATTGACATGGAAAGATTACTTTGTTTCCCTTGTAAGAGAAAAAATGGTTGTTTTTCTTTGCTTACTTCTTTTATTTTAAATGGACTCAGGCAGCTATGAAGGCTTTTAGACAGGACATTTGGCCCATGGGGCTGGCAACACTGACTTTACTACATTGCTTACTGACCTTAATCTCTGATAGAGTAGATCTCAGTTAGGGTGCTCAGCATTCCCACAGCTCACATGGTGGTGTTCCTCAACACACAAGACGCCCTGCTCATGTTGGTGCTAAGTACTGCTGGGTGCCAATAAAGTTGTCCAGGAGAAGCCCCTGGGGGAGAAATTCTGAGTGTGAGTTGTGCTGGTGTTTGGGTGTCCCTCCCATGCTGTACCTGGTTGTCCTGTTTGGGCAGAGCAGGCGTAGGAGTTTAGATAAGTCAGATGAGTACCGCTGTGCTTGTAATTTGAGCTCGTAATATACAAACATCTTATCTTCCAAACTTCTGTTCCTAGCCTCTTGATATTCAGAGGCTTTTCCAATGAACTTGTCAGGCTGTGTGTAAGAGGAAGGCTTTTTAAGATTGGTTCCCTTAAAAAAAAAAAGAGATAAAAGTGCATCAGTGCACATTAGAGATGAAATTTTCAAAACAAGGGCATCCTATTGAGCTCTGTTTTGTCATTGTTGGCTTATATGTTCCTTCTTTTGTGGGAAATGCATTACAAACATCTCTGCCAGAGGCCTTTTATTTTGGGGTTGATCTGAATTTAAGGTCATCCACTTAAAAATGAGATTAAACAAAGGTGATGAAATTATGCTAAGTGAGGTTTTTCAATTACCTTTTCTTTTTAAAAGGAAACTACCTGGAAGGTGACACTTATATTGTTATAGTGGCAAATAAGTATCATTATGGAGAATTCAGTAAACAAATGTCTACAGGCAAATGTCTACAGACACAAAATGATCTGTGCACAGCATCACCCCCTGAAAGCAGTTTGGATAGCTGGTTCGTCAGTGAAACAGAAAAATGCTTTGGCTTTTCTTTACTGGGGAAGGAACATACTTTGGGCTGGTAACACAGCAGCCAGTGCACATCTGATTCTCACTGTAACTTTCCCTAATGAGGTTTATTTATGTCCCAGCACTCTGCATGATCACCAGTCATTAAATAGTGTCACTCAGGAGTATTTGTGCTTAGGGTTTTTGCAGAGATGATGATAACGTGTAAACAGGAGTTAGTGGAACTCAGCAGCATTTGGTTGCATTTTTCAGTTCAGTGTTTTGACATGTGGTCCTGTGTAAGGGGTTTAATTTTGGTCTACTCCAGTTCTCTTAAAACAAGGCCAAACAATTATTGTCCACAAAAGAGACTTAACCCAGGCAATCATTTATTGGTGTTTGGGAGCTCCTTACAATGACATTGGAGGATGTTGAAAGCAGTCTAAACTGTACCAATATATATTTAAATGAGAAACTCTTTTCAAAACTTTTATTGAAAGTTAAAAAGGAAGACTATAGAAAAAAACCAATGTTTTAGTTTTATTAAGCTAAACTTGAAATATATCAGTCTTCTGAGGAATATACTTCCCTTTGGATATAACAGAAGATGTCCCTGTGTATATCAGGCTGGACTCAGGTGTCATTTTCTCTTAGGCAACTGAGAAATACACTTTCTCTTCCCTGTGATTCAGGGTCCTGCATTCCATGGAGAAAAAGGGTTTCAGAAAGAGAAATGACAGTTCCTTTAAGTTTATATCAACATTATCACACAACTGAAAAGGTCAGGAAATTTGAGATTGTCTGTAATGATACAGACTGTAATGCTGACTCAGGTGATCTAACGAGTCTATAGAAAGCAGTGGATTTGTGCTGACATAGCATGAAAAGTCTTTGAGCTATATATTTAGCCATTCTTGGCTAATTAATGCTCTGAAATTTCAGTTTTGTGTACCTTTGGACATGTACTGCTGGGGAAATGTCAAGTTGAGCATGGGGGGAGACTAGATTCTTCCCTGTGATTTGAAAAGAGGGGTAGGAGCTGAGCTTCTCTGCTTGACTGCTTTGGGTGGACAGGCAGGGCCAACTAGACATGCCCAGACCACCTGGACCAGCCTTTGTCTTCATAAATTTCTTGTTCTTTCAGAAGAGTTGGCTTTTTAATTGGCCATCGTCCTACTACCTGAACAGGATCAGATGAATTTCTCTGTTAGGGAAGCACAGAGCTATGTGCTATGAATTCTAATGTGGAAAACTCACTGTGCAGGAACCAAAGAAAAAGAAGTGCTAAATTAAAAAATCTTCTAACCTGATATAAATAATCTTTGTTGCCTGTCACTGCACCATATCATGGATCAAAGTTGTTTTTTTTCTAACAAACATTTGGGTAAGCTGCTTAGAATATGTAGATGACATTGGAAATCACTCCTGAGTGGTTTGTTGAGTTGTGGTTTTTTTCTTCTTTCTGAGGCTCTTTATTTTAAATTCACTTATAAGTTACCAATGTCATGAGCAAAATATTTCATTATTATATATTAAAGGAAGAAAAGTGCCCTTGGCCTGTGATCACGTTGACCAAGATGTTATGGTGGAATTTTAAATCCCCTAACCATAGGGATTTGTAATTTGAAATATAGATGCAACCTTGGAATGAACAGTTTCATCTTTGTTGGCTATGATAAATATGAGCCATAAAGTAAACCTGTGCTCTGAACCAGATTGGATCAAGCATCGTTACTGAAGCTCCTTTGCCATTTTTCTATGTTTTTCTTCCAAGCATCTGGTTCTACAGATCACAGTTCTCCATTTCAAGGTTGTATTTTTTTCTGAGGCTGAGGTTAAGGAATTGTCACATCCCAAGGGGAATCTTTGTTTTATTTTTTAATCTATCTTGCTGTAGCTTTACTTCTACAGCAAGTGGTTTCGGTAATCCATACTGATGAGTTGTCTGCTCTCCAGGTAGGGTGACAGGTAGATTTATGAACCAGGAGAAGATAATCTTCTTCCACAAGGGGTCACTGGTAGCAGTGCACACAGCACAACTAGTTTCTGCCATGCTTCTGTAAAGGGCAGGTTTGGACAAGCCTCTCATCAAACAGAATAAAAAAAGAAAGGGAGTTCTTACTCTTTAGAGGTACACTCTATGTACTTTACAAAGAAAAGGGGCAAGATAGTTAAATGAGAATGCTTTTAAGAATTCCCTTCCTTTCAGTAGTCGGGTAGCCAGGTGTCAGAAGACAGAATTTGTTTGTGCCCTCCCCATCTGAGATGGGAATTCACTGTTCCCTGCTGGTAAGCGGTGCTTGGCTGATGTTGCTTTGGAGTCTGAGTTCTAAAGGCCATGAGGATTGCTGGAGCTACAGAGAGTGTAACAGGAAACTGTTAATTCATCCGTAGAGTCTGTATGAGTAATTAAAACAATTCTCCTGAAATCCATATGCCTGCCTGCCTATTGTTAAAAGAGGTTGCCACAGGGTATAATTTTAGGACACTTCTCTTCTGGTTTCTTTGTGTGCAGTCAGCAAAGGTTCCTGGTGTTAGGGGACAAATCTCCTTTTTAATTTTTCAGTCTGCCTGAAAATCACCTTTGGAGAGAGGCAACCCCATTAACAGGAATTAATGGAGCCCTTTTTGTCGGCAGGGTTCTGCTCAGAGTGCTGCTGCTTGTAAAAATCAGGACATTTCATGAGCATGTTATTTCTGTGTTCCTAAAGCTTTATTTCAAATTTGATTGTCTCATGGTGCATGTAGCTCTCCAGCACACTGAAAAATACCAAGCATTTTTTGTCTTGTTTTGGCATCCTGTCTGTGTGCAGCTCCCAGTCCCCCAAGGATAAACAGAGGAAAGCTTTGTTCTGCTATCTGGTGATAATTTTTTAAAGGTCAATGTTGTCATCCATTTTACAGGAAATCTTACCTGTCAACGGCTGCCCGAAATGACTAAAAGACATTTCTTTGCATTTCACCTTCAGCTGGGGGTTTCCATCTGAAGCGTTGGCTAAGCCTTTTTGCATTCAGATATGCTATACATTAATTTGTTTTTTTAAAATGTTTTGCCTTTACAATCATTATCTCTCTTGTTCCTTGCCTCCATTCACACCAGTTCTAAAATTCCTGGAATGTATAGCACAGATTTCCGCAATGCTTTAATTGCTGATATGGTAGGATATTTTTTTTTTTCTTTTTTCTTTTTCCTGGAAGAAGAACAGATTTAGTATTCATGCAAGGTGAAGAGACTGTAACTCCCAACAGCACAGTTTTATCTCTTAGCATTTAGAGATGACTTTTAGAGCTGCTCATTGCAAGGAATAAGTTTCTCTTTAGAGAAAATCCTCCCTGCCATCAGTTTTGACATGTGTCTGTGATGTTCCAGAAGGACTGTCTGCTTCTGCATTCCCATTCAGCACTGCCCAGTGAGGGGAACCATCTCACACTGCCTGACATAATGGAAGCTGCAGAGTCCTCTCAGCCACCTGGGAGCTTCATTCACCTCTCGATGCCTTAGAAACAGATGTTTTCCTCAGAGGAAAGGAAAAAGAGGTGGGAAAACACACCAGCTGCTTTCCTTTGTGGAAAGATCTATCTAATCCAGGGCAGAATTTCTGATCACATCCCATGAGTGTTTGTCCTGGGAACTACGGCCCATTTGTACTGGAGCGCGCACCACTCACCTGAGGTGTGAGATGGCAGCTGGCAGGCTGCAACTTCAACAAAAGGTTCTTTGCAAAAATCTTGAACAGTTGAAATCAGTAACTTCATCAGAATGCAGATTCCTTTGGTTCTCTTCTAATTAGCATGCTTTTGTGGACGTGAATATTGCTTTTTGCCTAGCTCTAATCATATACCAGGGTTTGGCCTAGAAGAAGTAATAAATAAGAAACATTTTGGATTAAATAAACATTTATCTCCTTGAACTGGTCAGAGAGAAATTAATTGTTTTATTCCTCTGATCTACTAATTACATGTACAGGCAAGCCCATGCAAGCTTTGCCTGCATGCTCTATCATTAAAGAATGGATTACATTGGAATTAAATGACTGTATTTCCATCAAAGGTCTCAGTGGGTCAGGGTGGTTGGCAAGATTCATAGGATAAAAAGGAGGGAGCCAATGGATATTGGTGCTTAAGAAATATTGTGTTCTGCTCGGGGAGTTATCCTTTCCTGAGAGTCTAGATTGCTCTTTTTCTCATTGTTACCATCTTTTTGCACCCTTGCACTGCCTGGACATTAATTCTAAATTCCTGTAGGGTTTTTTGCCAATTCCTACCCTTTCAGCCACCAAGAAACATCGAGTCAGTTGCATGTTTTCCAAGTCCTAGCCTCACAGGGAAATGCAAGGGTTCATGATGACAATGCCTCATTTTCTAGGATGAGATCTTTTTGTGGTCCTGTTCTGTCTACAATGGGGCTTTGTGTTTGTTGGCAGTGAATACACACACAATTTCTTTCTCCCTGCTGTAAGTGTAATAACTGTTTTCCACGTCTTCCTCTGGCTACATAGAAAAGCAGATGAGAGTGGAAAAGTGAGAAAAAACTTGACAAAAAAATTGTTTCTTGAAGGTGAGATTCACAGCCAGAAAGACAGTAGATGTCACTTTTGGGTCAGCAGCACAGAACAATGATTTAAGAAAGAGGAACAACTCTATTATTTTAAAAAGTGACAGATAATTTTAGGCATCCAGTTTTTTTCCACCCTATCATAAGAGATCTTTTCTCACATTTTGATTTAATAATTAGAAAATATGTGTAACTATGGTGCAGCCTGAAAAGCTTCAGTAAAGGCAGAAAATTGCAGGTGTCAGATTATCTTATCCACTTTTCCATGTACAAAAGAGCTTATCTGCACAAAAGAGAAAAAAACGCAGGGACGTGAAATGTAAATGGTCACTTAACAAAAACTAAATACCTAAATACCTACATTTATGCTGATTTCTAATCAACCCTCTGTTTGGGCAGCACGCAAAGGAAAAGCAGGAAATCATAAGCACTATTTGAGACTTGCTTCTCTAAGCCATATTAGTTGCATTATTACCATAATTAACACATTCTCTAATCGAACCAAATACACCAGAGATTGCTCCACATTCTGGGCTTTGGGACAAATTACTCCTCTGTATGAAAGCCAGAGAAATGCAGAGTTTTTTCTGTCAGTCTCGGGGGTGCCAGCATTCCCAGCGATGGTCAAGGAGCTTTTGCAGGACTGGAGCAGAGCCAGGGTTTTACGAGAGGAGCTGCACATCCCTCCCTCGGCGCGGTCCTGACCTGTTCTGCCTCACAGCGGTGCAGGAGATGCAGAGCTGGTTTCTGTGTCAGCAGCGCAGATTCACCAGTCACCTGAGGCGACATGGTAATAATGAAAACACGTGCACCAAGCTAGCAGGTGAATTTTACTTGGCCAAGACTCAACAGATCTTTCGGAGGGCCCACCAGGCTCTCCTTGCCCGCGTGCAATTTGCCCTTGAGACTCTCCGATTTTCCAACCGGGCCGTTTTGTGCGGAAAATCTCAGTAAGACTTTGGTGACTTTTACAGCTTCATCAAGTTTCACTGAATAGCTATTTACAGAGAGAGTGAATGAGTGAATAGCTGCCAGACAATTTGTAATGTGTGTTGCTGAAAAGCAGAAGATAAGACAGCATTTCCTATCATAATCTACTAGCTCAGACATGTTTAATCTTGCCACGTTTTTTTTCCTGGCAAATGAAGAACATTATGGAAGAGGATGGAGAGGTGGCAGAGAACATTGTTCTGACCTTGAATCTGCAACTGTACATTTATTTGAGCTTATATTCTTTGAATGCTGTTTTTCCACGTGAGTGGTTGCTGTGACAGGAAAGGGGGAAGCAGAAAGCTGCATGACTGGGAATGAGCCATGAAAGGTTCTCTGTTATTATGTTGTCCACATCTTTGGGAATCCTGCTGGTGGGAAATTTTTCTGAATCGCAGATGTCTGCCTGCCCAGGCTGAACCTCACACAGCTATCCGGAGAGGGGAAAAGGAAGGGACTCTTGTCAGAACACAGGAACTGACACATCATTTGGGTGTCCTTGAGTTCTAAACTGGCTGTAAAAGTAGCTGAGAGAAAGGGTGAAGGAAGTCAGAAAGGAATTAAGAAATTTCCCATTAGGTTTCGTTGCAAAGGTTTTTATATTCTGTTTCAAATTATCTTGTCAATATCAATATGTTCTTCATAGCCTCATTATGTAATATATACAGTCACAAAATCAGAGAATCTGGTGGAGGTAGGAAGCACCTCTGAGATCATGTTGTCCCTGTTAGAGCCCCTCTGCTATAACAGGGCTGTGTCCAGTCAGTTTTTGGATATCTCCAAGGATTAAGACTGTGACACCTCTGAGCTGCCTAACACTAGTGTTCAATCACCCATATAGTAAAAAGGTGGTGGTTTTTTGTTGGGTTTTTTGTTTGGGGCTTTTTTTTTCCAGGCAGATTTTTTTTGTGTTTCATGTTTCAGTCTATGTCCTTTGCTTATTTCTGGGTGCCACTAAGACGAGTCTGGCTCTGTTTGCCTTAACTGTCTCAGATATTTATACACAAGGATATAAGATCCCCTTGAGCCTACCCTTCTCTAGACTGAAGAGTTCTAGCTCTCCTCACAAGCTAAATGCTCCATTCCCTTCATCATCTTTCTGGCCTTTTTATGGACACACTCCAGCAAGTGCATGTCTCTGGGGAGCCCAGAACTGGACATGGTCAGATACACAAAAGACTTCAGACTTACCTATCTAAAGCACTTTTTAATCTTTTCATATTTATTCTGTATGATGGGGGTTTACATTTATGTATCTGGCCTGGTGTGGAGAGAAAGTACATGTTAAGGGTCTCATCCAATGCTGCAGTAAAGCAGACAGTCTCAAAATTAGTTTCAATGTCCCACTGAATTTTGAAACTCTCCAAGAGTGATGATTCCACAGCCCTTCTAGGCCCTTACGCCACTGCTGCATCACTCTCATTAGAGAGAAAATTTTCTGTGTGTCCAGCTGTAATTTCCCTTGGTGCAACTTGTGATTGCTTGCTTTTGTCTTTTCACTGTGGGCTCCAAGAAGCTGTGGCTTCACCCTTGCTCTAACCCAGCTCCTTTAGCCTCTCCTTATGTGCCAAGTGCTCCACCTCCTGCTGTCATAGTTGATCTCTGCTGTACTCACTGACAATATCTTTCCTGCCCTTTGAGCCTCAAAGCTGGACACATTATCCCAGATGTGGCCTCATGAGGGGAACAATCACTTTCCTTGGTCTGAAAGCTGACCCAATGCTTGACCACAAAATGTGTGTTGGCACAGACTGTGTCCTCCAGTAATTGTTGCTTGAAAATTTGGTTTTTAGTATGCTGCCTTAATTTAGTTCTCTAAAGTTGTTCTCAAAAGTCTCAGCTGATAAATAAAAGTTATCTGCATCTTTCACTGTCTTGCAGTCCTCCTCACACACATGCTTTTTTCTCTTCTGTCACATATTTATGAAATGTCATAAGACAAGAGGAAATCTCAAAGGAACTGGTTTGTTGTTTTTTTTTTTTTTCCAAGATGGAAGCTATCAATTAAACATTATTCCCTTTTTCCTGTATCCTGCCCATTTTTCATCTATGACATTATCCTTTTTTCATTCATGGCTGATTAGTTCCTGTATTAGCTTCTTATGTAACAACCCATCAGAGACCTGTTGGAGGTTGTTTGCTGCATTACTGCAGGATGTCAGCCACAGACAAGGAAAAGAAGCTGATAGATGCTGCACAAACAGACAAAGAAAAGTTAGCAACCATCTGAAACAGCTCCATTTTTGGATTAAATGTTATGGGTCAGCATATCTCAGTCTGTTCCTGGTTACTTTGGGAAGAGTCTTCATGGGGTGTTTCTCTAAGTTTCTGATGCTGCACATGTCCTGTCTTGTAAAATTAGCCTTTACAAAAGGACATCACAGACAGCCACTAGAGCCCAGCTCAAGCATGTCTTTTGGCAAATTTTTTTTTTTGGCCAGAAGGTATTCCTAGGGACAGGTTGAGAGGCTACAACAAAGTAATGTTTTACAGAGACTTTCTCACAAATGTGACAAAGAGTCTCAAGAGACTACAAAGTTGGCAAGTGATGAGTAGAAGCAGGAGCTGTGGACTGTTCAGGTGTGAGAGTTGACCTTTGGAAGCTGAATAGAATGAGCAATACAGTGAAAGAGTCCTTGAAAGTGAAGGCCAGTTGATTGTTTGATATGAAAAGGAAAAGGAGCCAGCAAGATGAGTGAAAAGAAAGCTGGGCTGGGGAATGATCTTTGCAGCAGCATTGTGGATCAATACACCATCAGGGCATGAATGAGTTTGTCAGTGTCCAGGAAAAGGATGTTGGAGTAATTGAGACATGAGGTGATGAGAGCCTAGATAAGAATTTAACAGCAGGACTGGGAGTGAGGGGTGCCTCTGAGATATGTTAATTGGAAGGAATCTGTGAGAGCTTTGGTACCTCCACACAGCAGGCAGGGCTCCGACTGCAGTACTGCCCTGGTGGGAATCAGCCTGAGGAAGTTTCCCTCCAGACAGCTCAGCAGCCAGAAGCAGCAAAGGAAGGTTTGGTGACATGGGCTTTGGTGTGGGCTGGCTGTACTCAAACGGGCTGTTATGAGTTCAGTGGTGGCTGCCACTGGATTCCTCTACTCTTTTGCTCACTTGCTCCTCACCTGTTGCAGGTGTAAGCTTCTATGCTCTGAGAAATTGTTCCTTTCTTTTTCTTTATCCCCTGAGCTCTTTGACCCCTTGAGTACTTGAAGTTTCCAATTCGTAGGGTTTGGCAGCTTCTCAGATCTCATTGTTTCCCGCACATCCCCTTTCTTCCTCTTGATGCTGAAGTCACCAGCATGACACGGGTAAAAACTTCTTCCAGAATGTTTTCAAACTCTGGAAGAAGACAGAATTTGGCCAGTTGAATAACTGTATGCAGGAAGTTAAAAAGCAAAGCCCAGACAACCTCATCTCCCCAAGGCAAACAAAAAATATCAACCAAAAACATTGCCTAAGGTGGAAAAACTGATCTCAGTCCTGCAGGATGTTAGACTGGGAGGCAGGAGGGGGGAGGAAGCACAATGTAACATAGACACGATTTCCCAGTAGCTGTAATTCAGCTCCAAGTCTTCTTTCCAAGTCACTTCTCTCATTAAAATCTGTCGCATGGCCTTTCCCGAGGCCCATGTGGGGCGTTTCCGTACGAGCAGCACGGCGCTCCGGGGGAGGCACCAGCCTGCCCGCATCGGAGCGGCAGCGCTGCAAATGACTTCAAGTCATTTGGCTTCAAGTGCACAGGGCTGAGAGCTTTACCCACCACACCAGCTGAAATCATGATCCTGCTCTAAAAGGCAAATGCTGCCTCTCTTAGGGAACCACAAAAGATCCTGAATACGGCCTCAAGGTTAATACTTGTTTTTGTTTACGGTGACATAGGAATTATTTTGTGTTCTGCACATATGTGACGCACCTGCTAAACACGAGGATTCTTACTAAGGTAGAAACTTGAGACATATGAGTAAGACAGCGGATTACTCATAGGAAAAATCAGAGTTTAGAAATTCTTTGTGACATCTGCCATGCATTGTTTTTCAAAGAAGTCTGAAAACTTTGAATTAACCTTGGTACTTTAACTGCAGTTTCTAGGGAGCTGCAGTAAAGCTTGTGCTCTAATATCTCCTAGAATGAGCAAGTGGAAAAAAATCAGTTGGAGCAGAGGGATACAGCAGCATGAGAAATGTTGCCTGTGACATTTAAGCTCAATTTAATCTGCTGTGACACTAGTAACATGTGTTGGTGACTTAGGGGAGAGGATGTTTGCAGTGATGGGTGGGATCACGAATGTCATCTGATTTTAAGGCCTGTGCCTTGCATGAACCATCTTTTCATGATGCTGACAGGGAGTCTTTTACTGAAGCACAGAAATCCTAGTAATGCATAGTTTGTCATTTGCATGCTTTAGTCCAGTGTGGCTGATGCAGTATGTATTTTCCATTATTGCTCAGCAACATGTGAAAATCTTGTTCAGGGAAATTCCTTCTCACATGCAGTGATAACCAGATCTCCTGGTTGTTCAGTTCTTTATCCATGACCTGTATCTAGTGTTCATGTCAGTGATAGAGGACACCAAACAAATTTTTTCTATAATTCTTGCCAGATTATCTGTCCTATAAGAAACACAATTAAACCCATTCCTAATCCTTGAGCTATGCTTTCTGCAGGGCTGATGCAATTTCAGCTGTTAACATAAATGGATTGTAATGAAATTCACATGTAGCCAAGGCAGGGCTTTCTGCTTTATGAACAAAGAGACACCAACTGTTTTGGTGGTGTAGTGTTTTAGGGAGATGTTTGGTGTTTCTGCTTCATTATACTGTTTCTACATTGCTTTTTTACATTTCTTTTCTGCCCTACAGTTCTGCAACTTTGCAAGAGACGTGGGCTTCACTCTCAACCCTGACATTTTCATTTTTTAAGCCTAAGACTCAGCAGCATTTGGCTTTGTCCTAAGTCTTAAAGAAAAAGAAAAAAAAAAAAAAAGAAGGAAAATGAAACCTAAACCAAATGTAGGATGAAGTTTGATAAATTCTTTGTAATGTATTATTTCATATAGAAGAGTCAGATGTCATCATGTGGGATTATTTTTCTTAAACTCTGACAGCTTTACATGTAAAGGAAGAATTCATTCTGCTAGATTTGGCCTATGCCATTTCATTTAGCAAGGCAGCAAAAACAAGTGTATATGGCTGGCTTACACATACACACATTTTGATGACTGGATGATGTAATTTATTTGCTATGCTGCTTTTGGTAAAACGTGTGTTTGTTGTACTGCTTTTGCTATTTTGATTGGGTTTGATATTTTGTTAACGTGAAAAAGTGGAAAAAGTGGGTAAAGCTCTTAGTTCTGTTTGGGAACTGATATGCTGTCTCTGTTTTGAGTTGCTCTGGGGGAATTAATTTGTGTCTGCTGGAACAGAGCCCAAAAGTATCTTTTAAATTACACCAGTACATCACCTGTTCTTTGCTAGCTGGAGTCCCAGCAGGACTTGGCATGCTATGTCCGTCTGGTTTTAGCTCAGACACCACTGCTGTGGGAATCTCCTCCGTGCTTCTGGTGGGGCTGTCTCTCCTAAGGGTATTCCTGTTGCATTACCCTGTAGCTTTTAGTTAGTCTAGAGAAATGGAGTAGGAATCTGATCTAGCTCTCTTCTGAGGAGAAACAGTTTTTCACATCTCTTTTCCTTCTATCTACATCTCTTTTGGGGTCTGCCATAAGGACAATAAAGATGACTTTTCAGAGGAATCTAACTCTCTCAAAAAAGTGAACCCAGTGCAGGAACTCTGAATAAAGGTGGCAGGAGTCCTTAGCTGAGGGTCATTTTCCAAGCTAAAGGGAACAAATATAAACTTAAAAAGCCAAGGATGACTTAAACCAATCAAAAAAAAAAAAAAAAGAAAACAAAAACACCTGCAAAACCCAGGACACTGCCAGATTGCAAAAAGTCCTTATCTTTTGAGTCTTTGCTCATGAGCCAGCCAATTTTGCTGAGGAGTATACAGCCCAGAAACTTACTAATAGCCATGGGCTTTTGCCTGGTGCAATAGATAGCAGCATCACAGATTTGCCCAGTGATCAGGTCGTGAACTGGTTTAGTGCTTTGGTAAGGATAGGCTGGAACCTCTATTCCATACTTGAAAAACTGAATTGAAATTAATGTGTAAAACTGTAACTAAGTTAACAAGGGCCCCAAACTGTGTTAATAAGATCCGTATAGTCCCAGGGAGGCACATTAAAACCCTGAGGTGCGAGGGCTGACAGAGCAGGACCTTCCCTGTGTATTTAGAAGTCTGTTACGTTTTGATGAATTTTTTTTTCATTAATAAAAAGGAGATGGATAATTGCATCAGAAAAAGCCATTTATTGTCATGCCAGGGCAGCACAGGGGGTGCATGATAAAGGCTCAGGTTTGCAGGATTGCAGCTCTGGCATGCCAGACCTATCCAGGGTGGTCAGGGCATGCCTGGAGCCAGGACCATGACACTGTGCTACAGTTGTGGTAGGGGCTTTTAAAAATAACACTCAGCCATCTCTGCTCCTGGCTGCCATCTCCTCTCCCAGACAAAGCTGTGTGAGCTTGGGCACAGATAATAAATACATCATTCACTGAGACATTCATAGCAGGGCTTGGCCATTATGCAGCTGATTGCATAGGGACTGAATGTGAGCACAGACACAGATCCTGCTGACAGGCTTGAATTACACAAGGTGAAACTCAGCAAAGCCTGGAATTCTTATGGTTTTAGTCAGTGGTTCTCCCCAAAATGCTGAGAGCAGGTGTGTAATTGAAGACACACAATCTAGTATAGTGAGTACAGAGGTTGTGTTCTCCAGAAATTACTTGTGCTGGGGAGGAAAACCAGCAAAGAACTGCATTTCCCTCCTTACTGACCCAGCAGCCTGGGCAGGACACAAAGTAGATGTGACACAATTGCAAGGAGCAAGCCACCATCCCTGCCTGAGGTTGTTCCAGTCTGCATGAAGGGTTGCAGTTCCCTCTCCAGCATATTCCAGGGCAGAGGCATTGCCTTGCTGGTGCAAGGCACATGATAGCAGGGACTGAGCTAACTCAAACACCTCTCCTGTCTCTGCTGGTCCCTTTCCGTCCAGGTTCAAGCTGTGCTTCCCCACACACACCTCACCAGAGCTGAGGAGCTGCCCACAAATCCCCAGCTCTGACTGTGGTCTTGCATCCCCTAGGAACCCAGCCACAATTCCAAATGTCTCTGAGAGATATTTGTTCTGGATGAAGAAGGTGGTACCATTTTATCCACTTTGCAGGAATTTGTATTTTTGGTAAGAATCCTTTTCTTTCAGAATCTTTTTATTTTTTGTCCCTCTCTTCTCTATCCCCCATTCCTGCCTAAGCTGAAAGAAGCCACATTATATCTGAGTTCTACTCTGCAGAGCATGGATTTGAAATTAGCAGAATGAGTTAGTCCACTCCTAGTTTATTAAAAACTGTTTTTCTGGAACTGATAAGGAAACCAATTAAAAGCCATGAAGTCTATTTTCATAATAATACTAAATGGGGCACTTCATAAATTGAAGATTCACCATGCAAAGAAAAAGTGATGTATTTTAGTTTAATAAAATGAGTTCAGAATTCTTTAAAGAGGAGGATAGTAACTTTTTTTTTCCACTTGTTTTGAATTTCATCCTTAATTCTTGCCCCTTATTTAAACAAACTTCCTGCACACAGCCAGGAGGCAGTGCAACAGCTGTTCTGTGGACTGAAAGCAATGGGATATTTGCTTGAGGACATGGCAGAAGAGGGTCAATTTTATGCAGTGAACAAATAATTTATTAGGTTGGCCTAATTTCTTCTTTGTCATTTATCTGTGAACAGAACATAATTTCAGCAGTGCTGTTTGTTTTTCAGAGTTTGACACATGGAAACATAAATAAACAAATGTGACTGCTGAATTTCTCATGAACTTTAATCCCTTATACAACTAGATATTCAAACATATTGGTTTTGCTCTTTTAATTGGATTTGCGGTACTGGTTTCAGTCTCTTGGCTGAATAAGAGTTACGGACCTCTGGGATAAATTAATGTGCAAAAATCAAAATGTATTTTCTATAAGATTTCTGCTGAATCATTTTAGAATTCCAGTCACAGAATTATTTTTCAAAGATTTGGGGAACAGGAAGCAGACAGGAAAGAAATCAGAAAGATTAAAAAAAAAATGGTCAAAATGAGTTTATTTCCCCACTTTAGACAAATGCGTGAAGAAAGTTAGTAATTTTGACAATTTCTATTAGGGATTTAGCCATCTTAGCAGATATGATCACAGCTTTACAGGAGTTCTAAAGTTAAAAACAAGAGGGCTTCATTGATACTGTCTGTAAGCAGTGTTATAACTTTCACTCATGTCTAAATGCAGTGTGCATATTAAGTGCCTATTCTGGTAGCAATAAATATGGTTTAGCAAAATTTATATTTTGATATGCATGGAAGTAAATCAGCAGAAGATTGGGTGAACTGAAATGTGCAAACTTTTCTAGCTGAAGGAACTGAATTACTGAAATGCAAAACTAGTTACCTGCTTCATTAAGAACTATGAGTGGAGACGATTTCTATGGGAAAAAAGTGATGGGAAGCAATTGGCTAGAGAGTGATTGCAGAGATAGTGTCGGTGCTAATTGACTTGTTCAGGATGTACACAAAATAGGATTTGCCAATCATATGTGCTTTTTGTAAATGATAATATTATGGCAATTAAAGGATAAATCACTTTTCTGTGATGTTGCTGTATTAACTTAAAGTGATCATCTGGGTTTAATTCAGATCTGTGAAGAAACAATTTATTTTAAAGTGTTACCTTTCAAGTCTTATTTCTTCGTGTGCGCTCTGAGTGCTTTTTGTCTGCTATATATTGACGGTTCTCATGCTCAGACTGCTGATCCTAAGGGTGTTCATATAAACAGATGTTCCTCATATCCTGTCTGGGTTATTTTTTCCCCCTTCTTTATAGAAGTCATAATTCTACTGTATGTAGTGCTGTAGACATTTTCATGGTAGAAAGCCACAGTGTCTTTCATAAATGCTGTTTCCCATGATAGACCAAAAAACGCGTGGATCCCATGGTGATGTATGTTCATTGGAGGCAGCCTGGGCTGCAGCAGGAGGAAACAGATCCATGAGACACCCAGGCAGTGTCTCACATGAGCAGGACGTAGTTAACCTTGGGGGGAAACAGCCTGAAATGTAAAAATGAACTTATTAAGAGATATTTTACTCAGTAGGTTGGAGAGAAAACTTAAATTCTCATCTGTAAAGGTTTTGGTTCATTTTTTTTGTTTTATTTTACCCTGCACTTCAGCTATTTCACTGTCAATTTGCTGAATTTCCTCTGCATACAGAACAATTATTTCTCTCATGTCTACATGACAAACCAGGAGGGCTTAGCTAGAAGGGAGGCTTCTCCTTGGCTTCAGACCCTGAGGGTCTGCTGTGCAGGCTAGCACTGGGGATCTCAGGCTAATAGCTGCAGGAAGAAGGGGTCTGAAAACTCCAAATCAGGAGATCACTCATATTGAACAAGAACGACAGAACTCTCTCCTTGAAAGTGGGCTGAGGATTTATGGATTTTTGGAGAACTTTTTTCTTTACACTTGCAGCAGGTGTGGAGGAGTGATGGATTTTGTTTTAATCCAGCCCTGTAGGATGAGAGAAAATGGAGTTATGTTGAACTGGCTACAGAAAAAAAAATTCTCTGAGTTTGCTACAAATAGATAAAATGTATCTCACAGTTTGTAAAAATTACAGTGAAAAATGAACTACAACATGGAGACAGCATGACTTCTGTTTATAAATATTTGTATTTCATGCTGAGAATTCCTTTAGCTGAGTAGATGCCTTTGAAAAGTATCTGAAGATTAGAAAATCTGACTCCAAAAAACTTAATTTAATGGATTAAATGTACAAGAATTAAATTCTTCTTCACACAGGGCAGAGTGGAATTGCCCACTGGACAGCTGTTCATGCAGTTTCATGTCATTCTTGAGCCTGGTGCCCTCTGAACCCATGCTCACAAGTTGACGCTGTATTTTGCAAACTGGCCATTAGCACTTGCCTTTGTCACCTTGGATGGGTGAGCCATACCGTGAGCTAAGCTGGCTGCAGGATGAACAAATGCTTTTACAAGCCTTTTTATTTCAGTAATTCAGGTTCTCAAACCGCAGAGGGTGGGGGGAACCCCAAAATATTACCATTGTTATCATTTTTCTGAACTATTGACCAAACCACATGTTCTGATCTGCAGTAATATGTTTTCACCCACTTTTTATTAATTTTCCCTCTTTCCTTCATCCTTCTCCCCTTTTTATGTGAAGACCCACCCCCCCCACCCCCCCCCAGGCTCCTTCCCCCTTCTCCCCCTACCTTGTATCCATTTTGGATATTCTCCTTCTGAAGTTTGTTCTCCTCCTAAACATTAACTACTTCCTCAAGCTCTGTTACAGGATGTTACAGAAACAAAGCAGCATAGATTATAATATATCCAGTGCGTTACACTGTACCTCAAAACTGGTTGAAGATAGCTGTAAAAATCATTTGCCTTCCATATCTTACCTCCACTGGAATAGATGGCAGTGGTTTCATTGGCTTTGATGAGGGGATACCTGATCATTCCCCCATTTTCAAATATGCCCCGGGGTCACAGCAGGAGGCATCATCCAGAAAGGTTCAGATTCTAGCCCAAGCCCTGACTGCACCCGTGGGGATTTCTGTAGGCTATGAAAGAGAAGGTTCAGCTACCCAGAAATCCTCTCTATAAATAGTGGTGAGGGAACTGTGGGGTGCTCTGCTGTGCTAGATGATGCCACTTAAATGTGGAAAATACAATGAAAGAGGAACTGATCTTTTTGAAAACCTGTGTTTGGAGGTGCCGAGCACCTGAGGACATGATGCTGAGTAGTGAATTGCTTTATCAATATTTTGATGGAGATGAAGCCTCCGTGGAAGGAGAAAAGTATAGAGTAGAGGTAGCTTTGTGCCTCTCTGGTTTATTTTGAAGGATTTCTAGTCATTCTAGTCAGTCTCACCATCTCCTGGCACCTCTCGGTGTGTGCTGACAATCTTTGTGCTTCAGCAAGATCAAGCCATTGAGGCCATGGCCGATCAGTTGTCTTGTCAGCTCTCAGTGTCAGGGCGACCTGGTGAGGATCCTGTGCAGCTGTCTCAAGGCAAAGTGAGTTCAGGCCCCACAAGGAGCATTTTCTTCAGTTGAATATTGAAATATTTGTCTGTGTTCGGGAGTTTATGTTCGGGAGTTATGTTGAATTGTATCTTCAGCCTGAACTAGCAACATCTACTGTGCTGAACAGAAGACTGTTGATTGTTCTGAGCAACTTATCTGTGTTTGTTCTCTTCAAAAATATAGTTAGCAGAGTCACTCCTTATAGCACTTCTTGAGCAACACCAGGCAAGGAAACCAGTGCGCACTTTGCTGAAGGACCAGTGATCCTTGCTTGTACTTCTTAGACCTAGAGGGTCCAGTGGTCACTGACAAATGTGTGCAACCCTCTTCTGCACTGGGCAGGCGTGGTTATCCCTGTTCTTGAGTAAGAAACTAAAAAAATTGCAAATTCCAAGTGGCTTTCCAAGCCATAGACGTTCCATGATGCTGTTTTGTCTGTATGGTAAGATCTGGCTCACCCTTTGAACTGATATGTTCAGACTGGCATTCCAAAGCTGAAGGAACAACTGGGACCTTCCAGAGATAAGAAAATTACATAGATTAGAGATAAGAAAATTACATAGATCCATAAAATATTTAGTTTACAATTAATACACAAAACCACAGTGTGTATTCCTATTACTTGAACCAAGCAAGATATCATGTGTAGGAAATAAATCTCTGAAAGATTGCACTTTTTCTTTTTTTTTTTTTAATTAAATTTTGGATTTTCTTTTCAAAAGACATTTTTCGTTTAAGGCTATAATATTTTTATTTTTTAAAATGTATCTTGGGGTTCACTGTTTTCCTTTTTAGCATGCTTTGCCTATCACACTCCCTCAATGATGCCACAGTGTTTGTCTTCTGAAGCTTGTTCCCTTCCTGTGAAAAAAATGCGTGTCTTTTATTTATATAACGGATATGGTCTCTCTTTGAAATCTGTGCTACTCCTTACACATAGAGCAGACTGCAGAGGAGGTGGAGATGGAAAATGTGGTGCCAGTGAGCTCCCTCCTCACTAGGCTCTAGGCCTGTAGGTGACCCTCTCCATCCTGATCCTGCCTGAGAGCAGATGGTTCCAGCACAGGGACTGGACCTGTCCAGTGAAAAGACACAAGTCCATTCCAGCTCTGGTGAGGAAGAGGAGGTCGGGGACGTCTTTTCACAGGTTTTAGTAAGGAGAAAACATTGTCAATGTGTTATCATTACCATCCTCTCCACTTCTGGCTACTCTGTTTTGCAATAGTCTCATTCCAAGTCTGTTAGGTATTTTCACATTTTTTTGACACCTCTAGAGGAAAAGTGACATTTCTCTTTTAGAGAAAAATTCAGAAAACACCCTGCACACAAAAATGTCCAAGATTACATTCTTCTGCATAATTTTCAGCGATCTGCAGATTTGTCTCACACGGTGGCTGTTAAAGCCTGAATTCAAAATATTTCTCCAGAGAGCACGCTCAGGTTGCGATATGGTTAAACGCTAACTAAAAATTAAGAACATTTTGAATATCTGCTTGAGAAATTTAATTATGTCGTGATTTGAAATTTGTAGGCTTCAGTATCTGTAAGAATGCTACTTAATTTCCTGGAAATGCTATTAGACTTAAGCTCCGATCAGCTGGAATATTTTATTCATAATCATGTGGCACTCAGTGCCCATAATTAACAATTGTGTGTCAATTTGTCAAGCACCATAAAAGACAAATGGGAAGGCAAACTGTACTCTCACTTTTGCTTTTTCAGCAAATATTTTTCATTATAAATCCCATTTTCTAGAGGAGTTCTGAGATTACTTTGGTATTTTAGTCATTTAAAAACAAACAGTAGCCGGTTTGCAATTACATGCATTCCTGACTGGAAACGCTTCTGGATACAGTATTGCAGTTTATCTTACTGTTTGTCAATAACAGAGAGGAATGTTCCTTCTGCAAGCTGTCAGAAATATCTGGCAGGTAACTAAATTGTCCTTTTCAGTTTTGGGTAATGATGATCTGCTGCGCTGCCTCTGCTCCTGGTCTGCCACACACAGCATTGCAAAGTGCACAACTCCTCAGAAAATCAGGGCTGCTCCCTTTATCTTTCTTTTCCTCTTTTCTCTTTCATTTCTCAGTGATGGTAACTACGTTAGTGAGGGTAGGACATGATCATTTTATTAATTTCTGAGTACCTTGCAGTAAATCACTGTCAGGCATCTGAAGGATGATAATTAAAATGAACAAACAAAATCAATCGATGGTTCCAGCGCAAGTTGCCCACTCCCTGATAGTGGCTGTCACCACACTACTTTTCTTCAGAAGGTAAAAAACCTCCTGTTCTGTTTCTGTGCAGAAATCAGACTTCAACAGAGGCAAGTGTTGATAGGGTTAAGGTATTTATTCTAATACACTTCACTAGACAGTCTGGATTCCTATCCTGCCTGCTGAATCTGCCCATCTCAATACACATCTGTGGTTTCTGTAGGGAACAGGTTTGTAAACAGAGTTTAGCAATTTTCTGTATTCATTTTGTATGCTTGTCATATTTTTTTTTCAGAAATCCCAGTGCATAAATGCTGGTTTAGAAGCAGAGGTTCATTTTTCCTTATTTATAGTAGGTAATACTCCTATAGGACCTATATACATAATAAATGTAAACAAACAAACAAAACCTCCTGGAAATTGTGAAAATTGAGTGCATTTTCTAGCATTGTGGGGTTTTGGTTTTGGTTTCCTGGTTTGTTTGGGGTTTTTTTTCCCTATTTCTTTTTCTTACCTACTTGTGTTCATTGGTTACCCCATAAAACTTCCAGTCACAGCTGTTGTTTGCTTCATATCCAGTGCCAGGATATGAAGAGACTGACACTTCTACTTACACAGTCAAGACTAATATCATGCTAATCCTGGCTGGTGACTCTCTGTAACTATTTTTCATGCCTATAGAAGAAAGAAAATATGGAATAACCTACTTTAGTGGGGAGGAAAAAGGTGGAAATTCTTTTGTCTACTTGAGTGCCTTGAAGGTGGGGTTTAAGACTTAGTAAGTCCTGGAATTTAAATCATAGCAGTGGAAGACCAAGGGATTTATGTGGGTAACCTGGGATTTGTTTTATTACATTTAAGTTTTATGTATGACCTGTAGTCACTTGCTGGAGCAAAAAGCAAATGCAACAGAAGGGGCAGGAGGATGTGGGCAAATTATTCTTGACTGTGAAATGGTTCACCTCAACCCTGCTTTGAAAGAACCCCTTGCTGGGCATGGAGTAGCCATGATTGCAAGGCTCTCTCTGACTACAGGAGCCTTCTGAAAATGCTGTTACATAAATGCCACATATTGGCTCATTCTGTGCATCCTTTTCTCACTAGGAACTGTACTAAAACTTCTAAGAGGTTTTTGAAATGGGCATTTGACAGAAATATTTTTTCTAAATGGGATTAAGTCCAAGATTCAGTCTTTAAAGTTCCCTTACATTTCTTAAACTACCACAGTCCATTTCCCATGTGTCTATACCCACATTTATTTTCTTAACATTCTTTTTTAAAATTATTGGTGCAAACTTGACTTTTCTTATTGATCTCTTTTTTTTGATCCTTCTGCTGTAGTTCCCCTTCTATTTCAAATGTCTTTGACTTTTCTACTCTCTCTTTTGCTTTTCACATAGAATTTAAATGCTATGCCAACAAAGCACTGAAGTAAAAGCTTGTATTTTGATGTGATGATATTCCCCAGTGCCTTTGACCCACCATTCACAGTAAAGCCTTACTCCTTGCTGGATGACTCATCTCAGGAAATAACTTTTCGTAATGGATGTGTTTTGTGTAAATATCCAATGCCACCTCCATATTAAAGAGATCACTTGCTTATGAGAGAACACTGGCCTGTATCTTTCAATAGGCAAGCGTGTCAGTGCAGCGCTACAGTTGAAATTTTAAACCATTTTGCCTTGAAATCTGCATTTGGAACATCCCCCACTGCTGCTGTAATCACATCTCTTTTCATGCTTCTGGTGATGGATCCATGTGTTTGAGGTGGATCCTAGGATGTGTAGTTATAGACACTGAAGATGAACTTCTGAGTGTTCTGGTTTAAAGACAGGCCAGGGTGGTGGCTGTGGAGTGCCCTAAACACCTGGCAGCAAGGCAGGTAACCACATAGCGGTTTCATTCCCCCTCACAGTGGACTTCATCAGGTAAAATACAAATAGCACTTATCAAAACCTCTTATTTGGGGGTTTTCCTCCCTGTACCTAGAAAACACTGACTTTCTCTTTGCCTAAGATTTAGGAAAGGACATTGGAAACTAGGTTTTAGCATCTTTCAGAAGTGAGATGAAAGAACAGATTTGGGCTAGAGGGCTCGAACCCTCTCTTGGCACATGGAGTTCAGGAACATACAGTCTCTTGACAGAGGCATCATCTTAGAAGTGTTTGAGGTCTTTTCCTTCTGCTTTTCCCATTGGAAGGCTGATTCCAAACCCAATTAATGGCTAGGAACTTTATTTGCATTCATAGCCTAAATATATTCATGAACAACCTTTATCCATTTGTTTTGTGACACCATTACCTTTTATCTTGAATAGTTCTTTATTAATAATTAATAGGGTATTAATTAATATTTAATAGAGAGCAAACACATCCTCCCTTACCTTTCCCCTTAGCTGTTTCACTTCATTTTGCTAGACTAAACAATCTAAGCTCCTCTAATCTCCCTTGAAGAAAAAAGCTCTCTCCAAAATGATTTTTGCAGACATTTTCTACACCTGGTCTATTTTCATTTTATGATGACGATGGCCAAACTCCAACTTGCAAAATGCATGTGGCTCATAAGCTGTTACACTGTGTCTCTTTTGCTGATTATTCAGTGTTAGAGCTGCTGCCCAAAATGCAAGGGAAGTGTGTTGCCAGCGCTGCAAGGTAAGAAAATGGAATAGGCGCAGGATCAATGTACAATGCTCTGGTGCATGTGATGCTTCTAGTGTGAAGAAGCAGCTTCTAGCTCTTCTGTGTATTCCACTGTGCTGGCAGGAGCTCTGGACCAAGGGTGCAGGAACAAGGTATGGCATGGTATTTCACTAGGGAGATGTGCAAAATGGGAGGCTGATAAGGCGGGAGCAATAATTTTTAGAGAGGTGAAGGGCACAAAAAGCAAAGGTGAGGAGGATGCATCCTTTGGGATGGGCTCCAACCATTTTGCAATGGGCTTAGGGGCCATTGCTCAGATGAAGTGTTAATGCAGGTAGTCTGGAGCCTGGCTTAGCTTTATCACCCTAGGATGTGTCTCTGTGGCAGGCTGCAGTAGCACCTGAGCTGTGTGAACACACCAGCCACAGCGCTGGAAGGCCGCTTTAGCGTGATATTCCACCTGGGCTGATTAGCTCTTCTCACATAGCTAGGCTGCTCCCAGCATCAAGGCTGGCACTAATGGGCAGCCTGACTTTGGATATCATGGCCAAGCATTGTAGGCTCAGACGATTGGCACATAAACAGCAGAAAAATCTCCCAGAGTCTGGAGTGTTTGTCAGGTACGTAAATATCTCAGATTATTTTTCCCTAAATTATCCCTATGGGGATCGTTTATGCAGCAGTTTTATAACTAGTTTTTGCATAAAATATAGTCCTGGTACTCAGGTTATCTTTTATGTAGTCAAACATTTTATTGTTTGCATGCTAATCTAAACTCTTCATCACTGCTGAATGCCTTCCGCAGCCGTAGTCTGGTTTTCCTATGGTGCTTTGCTCTGGGAAAGAAAATGAATGTGTCTGCTTCTCTTAATCATAAATTCGGTCTCCTGTTTCTTTGTTATAATTCTTTTGATGTGAACAAAACTCCAAATCCATTTTTTGTGAAATTTAAGAAGCTAGTATGTTTAAGAATGCATATGTGCTAACAATGAACCCTCTGCATCTGGATGCTTAGTAAAAGCTGGGGCAATGTCTGTGTTGAAAGAGTTCTTTCAGTTTTAATACTTTACTCTTGATTGTGTCTGAGATACCATTTCCAGCCTTGAAGTAAGTAGAGGATTTATTGTTCCAATGTGGTACGGTGATCAGTTCACACCTCTAGTTTACTTTTTTCGGGAGGCTCTTTTTAATGTCTTAGTGAAAAGTTTAACCCTGGTAGAGGAGCCCAGATGACAAAGGGAGCCTGAGTAACCTCGTATTTCCATTTTGCTGGAGTATGTTGGGGTGTACCAAAGTTTAGGATGTAAGTCTGTGTCACTGTAGAGTTCATGGCAATGAAGAGTAACACCCACCCTATAATGTGAGGGTTGAAACAAATCTCTAAGTGCTTAACACGCAGCTCTCATTTTATCTGCATCTATACATGTGCTGTATGTACAGCACTGCACATTCCCGAGGCTTTGTCAGCCCAGGCATCCAAACCCAATTGCCTCCTGCTTGCATTTGATTACGGCTCCCAAACTAACCTGTGCTTAATTTACCACCATTTGAAGCTTCCATGCCCTCAGGATTAGAAATGGCTGGCTGCTTCTTGGCCAGGGAGAAGAGAGATCCTTGCACCCACAGACCTCAGCTCTTGAGGTGAAAAGGAGCTAGGTCACTGCTACAGTGTCACTGTAAGGATTGTTTGGACCCAAACCATTTCTTTCCACTGAGTCAGTTGTAGGAGGAATGCTGAAGATAAAATAATAGCAATTTTCGTGTGCAGGCTACAATGAGCAAGGCAAATGCCCCCCCTCTACATAGGTTCTGCTCAGGGAATGCCTCAGGGAGTAAGGAAGGGACTTATTTGGGGCCAGAAACCTCTGTACAGCAGCATTTCATAGTCCAGTAGTAATCCAAAACCAAAGTCTATCTGCACCTCTGATTTGTTGTTTGTTTTTTTTTTTCTCAATACTTTCCTCATTTTTTTCTTCCCATAAAGGTTAAACTCAAGATTGAAAAAAATAAATAAAAATTGAAGTCTCTGCAGTAGAATGATACCTGGAACAATAATTGGATCAAATGAATAATGTGCATTTTTACTCATAGTCTGAAGTGTCCTAGTTTGTGTGATGGATTAATCACCATTTCCTTGTGAATTATGTCATCACTTTCAAAATGATATCTCAGTTTCCATGGAGTGGCTGAAGCCAAAGACATCTGCCTTATTAACTGCTTGTTCATATCAATTTTTTGAAACTAGAGTTTCAGTTAGTGGTAATGGTAAAAGAAGGTGGGGAAAAAATTCCCAGGAGGTCACAGTTTACATAAAATAACAACTTTCATCAAGATACAGTTGTCAGTTTTAAGTTGTGTCTTGCTGGTTTGTGTCTGGGGCTTGTTGAATAAAGTAATCAGGGTCACAGTTAATCAGGACACACCTGATTTCCCCTCAAAACCAGGGAAGCCCAGTGGTGACAGATACAGAATATTATTTCAGCTGTATCCTGTATTTAAAAATACAGGATACAACAATAGTTACTAGCATTAGTGACACTCTGCCAACATAGGCAGCATTTTGGGTTCTGTTATAAATAGGGAAAAAATCACAGTTCATGAAATGTAGGGTCCATTTGTCTTATTTTTTTAAGCTGTAAATGACCACATTGCAAAACTGGATTATTTCAGATTAGGATAATTACCATGTGGGTTTTAAGAGGTGGGGGAAAAACAACATTTTTACAGCCTCTTCCTGAATACACCTTTGACAGGAGAAAGGAAAAGGGAAACACCCCAAAGAGACATGGGTGGATGGGTGGGAGAAAGGGAAGGAAAGGGGAAAGGGGAAAGGGGAAAGGGGAAAGGGGAAAGGGGAAAGGGGAAAGGGGAAAGGGGAAAGGGGAAAGGGGAAAGGGGAAAGGGGAAAGGAAAAGGAAAGGAAAGGAAAGGAAAGGAAAGGAAAGGAAAGGAAAGGAAAGGAAAGGAAAGGAAAGGAAAGGAAAGGAAAGGAAAGGAAAGGAAAGGAAAGGAAAGGAAAGGAAAGGAAAGGAAAGGGGAAAGGGGAAAGGAAAGGAATTAGGAATTAAATGCTATTAAATGTTTGCTGTAGTAAAAGTATTTGGTTGTGCTCTCTGAGGTATAATAAATATTGTCCAAACTGCAAAATGTGCAATTCTGTAAGACAGACTCAAAACACTACAATCAAATCCTCCAGCCTGCTGAGAGTGTTCAGCCTACCATAATTTAGAGTTTGTCATTAATAACTGGCATGCTTTGCAGACATATTTCTTTTTCCATCATGTATTAGAAATTTTGATGAAATTGGTCTTAGCGTGCTAAAAACATGATCATTTGCTAGGAAGTTTTGTTGGTCAGGAATATATACATTGAGAAATAATAATTCCGAATGCTACATGACAACTTTAGCCTTCCTGTTACATTTACAGTTTTCCATCATCTTGGTGTAGGACTGTGATGTGTAAACTCTTTTCCCAGCACAAATTTGGGTTATAAATCTAAGTCTCCAATATCATGCTCCAGCATAAATAAAAATAAATCAAATTTGTTGAGTCAGCTTTTTATCCCCTGTTCAAAATCAACTTCTGATTTTTGATTTATTAGATTATTCCATTGACTAGTGACTGAAAGGCTAATGCAGGAACAGCCACACTGGGTCAGATCAAAAGTTGGTCTAACTCAATACTTGGTCTTCAGCTCTGAAATTAAAGCCTAGTAAAGAATGCAAGAGGACAGGCAGGTACAGCCATTTCCAAGAAGTACTTTATGCTGCTTCACTTCATTGCTCAAAGACTACCTGAGCCAGAGGTGATGGCCCTTGACAGGGCTATCACCTGTGATTCCTATGAATTGGTCCAGTTAACTTTTCAGAGCATGTAAACTTCTAGCAGTTACAGCTTCCCATGGCAAGGACTTACACACAGTTTAATGATGTGCTGTATGGAGAGCCATGTCTTTTTGCTTGTCCCGTTGCATGATACTTTCATGTGATATGCCCCTGTTCTTCTCTGTAACTTCAGGTAGGATGAACAGATTCCTTTCCATTGTCTTCATTCATCTGATGATTCTGTAAATGTCTGTCACATCCCTATGTGACATACTTAGTCATTGCTTTCCCAGGCAGAACATAACTAACTCTGTGTAGTTGTTTTCACCTGGAAACTCTTCCAGGCCATTGAGTGTACTTGCTACCTTCCTATTCGTCTAATAATTTTTTCCACATCTTTTTTGGGTAAAGAAACCAGGAGATTAGGATGGAACTTTTGCAATGAGAGATTGATATTTCTATTTGTTTTCCCTGTCTTTCCTAGTAATTGGATTTATTGTTGTGGTTTAACACCAGACAGCGTCTAGGCACTACACAGCTGCTCACTCACTTTCCCCTGGTGGGATGGGAAAGAGAGTCAAAACAGTAAAGTGGGAAACCTCATGGGTTGACTTCAACAGGTAAAGCCAAAGCCACACATAAAAGCAAAGCAGAACAAGTACTTCATTCACCAGTTCCCATGGGCAGGCAGGCAGGTGTTCAGGCATCTCCAGGAAAGCAGGGCTCAATCATACATAAAGTGACTTGGGAAAACAAAGACCATACCTCTGAAGGCCTCCTGACTCTTGACTGTTTCAGATTGTATCTGAAATCTCATTTGTGCCTCAGAATAGCCTACTGCAGACTTCATCACCCTGTGTACAAAGTCGTGGTTGCTGGCTTTTTCCACATGTCCAGGACTCTCAAATTACACGTTTTCAATTTTCCCTGCTATTTAATGGCTTGGGTTCTGAGCTACAAAGAATGCACCGGTATTGGTGGTGTAGGAGCAGGAGGGTGCTCTTGGAGCAAATCTCCTGATTGTCTCTACTTACCGTGTACTTGTACATACAGATGAATTTGATTCTTTTTAGATGTGATTAAACCAAAAGACAGGCTACTGAAGTTCACCTTAAGTGTCCTATTCTCAGACATTGGACCCATGGAAGTAGACTGGAATGAGTCCGAATTAAATTAAGAAAAGAAGAAGAATGAAAAAAATTAAGAAGTTTGGATCATGTGTGGTCTTCATCAGCAACTATTTCACTGTACACATCTGCTCCTGTTGATCCTTGTTTCTTCCTATTTTTAACATGCTTCAAGCCTTACTCCAGTACTTCACAACTTGCCCTTATCTTTACCTCCCTGAGCAAATTACTGTCAACGACATGGGTGTTAAAAAATGGCAGGTAGTATGCAGTTTTGGTTTAAGATGTTAGACCAATATCATTGAGTAGGGATACATTTTTTCTTCTAGATCTTCTTATATGTACCATTTCTTACCAGTTCTTTTCTACTACTGTGCCTGACAATTTGAGGTTTTCTTATGAACTGATTAAAAAAAAGATTAAAAAGTCTTGGCTGTTTCCAGTAGTTGTTCTCTGAGCTTTAATACTCAGGGTGAATATTTCACTGTCTCCTTTATATTATTATTTTCAGTGGAAGAGAAGCTGCCAAAAGTAAGGGAGGGAAGTACGAGTTTGAGGGAATGGTAAATTCTTTAAAATTGGCATACTTGATAACTGATCTTCAGCATTTGATTTCATGGGAAACAAAAATGGATTGATCTTGAATTAATATCTTGTTGAGGGATGATAAACAAGCTGGTGTGGTTTATATAAATTGTCCCGCTAACCTTGTGGTCACAGCCATGGTTATGATATAAAACCTTTTTATCTTGCAGAATTATCACATTTTGCAGTGCTCTGTTTTTCTGTTTCAATAGGCAAAAGTTCACTTATTGGTGCATTTGATTGTGGGTCTGAAGGAACCAATTTTCTGCTCCTTTTGAGATGGAAACTCATCTTGCTGGACTTCTATTTATGACCTCTTGACAATGCTTATATTTTATTTAGGAAATTGTTTTCATTACTTCAGTTTGCTCAACCAAAAACCTCCAGGCACTTCATTCAACTTTAGATGCACAGAATAGGATAAATGCAAAAATTGATGGAGTGCAGTGATTTATGATTAATTTAACCTTCTGCTGTTTTGATGTCTAGTTTTTCCAATCTATCACACTTGGGATTGAAGTAACCATGGTGGAGGAGTCAAAAAAGGCATATGAAGTGCCCTAGTCATCTGTCTATGAAACATGGGTCTGAGAACTTCTTCCATCAAACTTCTGATTACTGCAAAGCTATAACTGGTCTGATAAATACAACAGGTGTCTGGCCTCTTAAATATGGTGTGAAATCCATTTTAAGTTTAGAAGCAAACAGCCTGATCTGGAGAATTTTTCAGGCAGGTATTTTTTGAACAGTTAAAAGAAAATAAACCTAGTGTTGTTATTATATTGAGTAACAGCCTCCCCTTTGTCAAATGACAAACGTGCTTCAAAACTGCAATCTTCTTTGCAGTTGTTCTGCCAAAACTGCTAATAAATTAGATCCTTATTGTTAGGCATATTTATGAAATATTTGTTTCATTCCTGATCTACGTGCCCTTTTTTTCAGTACATTTAAAGAATGAACATGCTTCTGTTGCATATTTATAAATCTTAAATATCATTAACTTTGAATCACAGAATTAAGTGGTAACTCTGATTATTCTTTTATTGTGAGAATGGAACAGGCATCTGTTCATTGAGTTTACAAGATAACATCTGGTGCAGAGGGTGCCAAACAGCCAACTATTCTGCAAATTGAGTGCCAGAAGATGACTTTTAAAGCAAAGTCTGTGCTGCAAAGACAATGGTGCAATGCTTGGACGGAATTCAGAGGATGTGTGCTGCAAGGGGATCTCAGCCAGCAGGAAAAATGCTCCCCTCACGTCTTTTGCTATACAAACAGGGTTAGTCACCTGCTATTCTCTGGGCTCTTCTTGTAGATATTAATAGAGTAGGTGAGACAGGACTGTGCTGATTTTCTGATGCCTTCTTGTGACTGCCACATCTGCCCCACTACCAGGGGTATCAATGGGAGAACTTGTCTGCTTACACCCTGCCTGCATGAGGGGCTGCCCTAGCTCAGTGGGGCTGAGGAAACTGAGTCTGTGTCTGCTGAGCTCCCCTCTCAGTTCACCACAGCGTATGCTCTTTCTTAGCAACTTGGGAGAATCTAAGTGTGTCCAGTCTGAACAGTTCTACAGCAACAAAGCAGCATGCGTAATTTATATGTATTTATTTTGTGAGAAAAGAACTTACGGAGCCAACTAACAAATCTGCGTGATCTGCCGATGAACAGTTTTCTTACAGGTATGAGTATATCATGTAATGAAAACCAAGCAACAGTAAATCATGAAGCAATTAGAAGCAATCAAACAAGGAGCTAGTTAAAAACCTACGGAAGTGGAAACAGTGTAAACACAGTCCCTCCAGATGGGATAGTGCAGAACTACTTAAAGCCTTATCATGGCCCCATTAATACTAGTATAAACTTCAGTTTAATCTTTCTTATTTGTCTTCAGATTATTTGAAATAATCTCTTTTACTTAAAAATTTTTCCCTCTCTCCTGCCATGTTATTTTTCTTTCTTTACCTAGTTAAGCTATTCAGAAAAAAAACCCATCTTTTTGTTTTTTTTAATGATCTGAAGCAGAATTCTTGAGTTTGTACTGCGTATTCTTCAAGCACTCTTTTCTGGCCCAGAGAGGTTTTATGTAATTCACGTTGCCACAGTGTTGGAAAATATTATTGGGAAAGGAAAGAGATGTTTCAGTTGTATTAGAGCATTAAAAAATTGCTTTCACACTGCATCTTTGAAAAAAAATAATGCATTTCTAACAACACTGCATGGAATCTCAGTTGGAGGTGACTGTATAGCAGTATGTACCTCATGTTAGATCTAAATTTAATCCAACTGTAGTCCACCAAAAGCAGATGCAGCATTAGTTGTATAAGCTGAATATAAAGGCAGTCATTTTGCCGAGACAATCTTTAACAAAACAATTCTTTTTTTATTCAGTTTTCAGATTTTTATGTTGCTCTAAGGGACCGATCATGCTGTTTTGATGGGTGTTCCTGATTGACGTCAGATTTTATTAGTGGCATTAGTATTGAAGGGAAGGGTCATAGGTTGGTTACGGTTCATTCTACCTGCCTGTCTCACTCAGCAGCAAGTAGGAAATGTCCAGTAATTTTCTGGTTTTCTGCTTCTTTTAACATTTTAATATTTCAGATGGCTAAAGTGCAAGTTAATCATGTTTATGCATTAATAAAAGGTACATAAAGCGTTTCAGTTAGTCAGTTGAATGAAATTATTTCAGAGATGTGATAATAACCTTAAGTGGTGTTTTGAATACACTTCATATAAATTAGATCCATTAGATGGGATAAAAGTGATGTTTTCTAGGCATCCAGTAATTGTCAGGTCCACTAATTCCTGCAGCCACTCTAAGCAGATGCTGGTAGCTTTCCTTCATTGTCCAAAGTTTTTCTGTGTTTTGTGTGTGAATTGTATCTTTGTGTTGTGAGTAGCCCACCTACTCCAGTTTGTGGGGGGATAGAATGTAAGAAAATAAAGACAGTGCAGAAAGTAATCTCACCCCTGAGGAGTTGCAGCTGTACTAATTACCAAAGATTAGGAGCAGGTCTGCCCTTAACAGACCACAGCTGTGTCCAATGAGGATGAGTGCTATAAAAGAGTGGGTTACCTAGTTGCAAAGGGAGCTGGAGTTTGTTGGCTGTGCTGTGAAGAAGAAGGAGTCAGTGCTGCAAGGAGCTGCCCATGAGAAATCACCAAGAAGGTATGGAACTTTTACAATAAGATGACAACACCAATTTTCCCTTCTCAATCAAAACCTTCATAAATTGAAAAAAACCAATTCCAAAGCCTTAATCATTCAGCTTCTTTCAGAGGATGATGGTTTAATTGCCTGTGTGGATTTCTTACCAGGGCCTATCAGGTGCACAGAGAGGAGTGCACTGTTCCTTCTTGCTCCACCTCAGTGCAGAATGATTTTCAGGTTTACAGGTGGTTTTAGGGAAAAAACTGAACAAAGTAATTCTTTGTGCCCTTTTGACATGCCTCTAATGGTAGATAAAAGGAAAGAATGTGTTACCTGTTTTCTGCCATTTGCATCAGAATGACACATGTTGAATGTTGGACCATGTAATCAGACATTGCGTCCATAAATAAACCAGGCAGAAGAAGGGCTAAAGGGAAGCGGCTAGCTCAGAGGAAGAGCCATTTAATTCTGTGGTGGATTTTGAGCTGTGTTTTTGTGGAAAATTAAGGGCATAATCAGTTTGAATAGTGTAAACTGATCTTTATCTGTCATAGCAGTCTTCTTCCCCCGAATTAGTGTTAAACCCCATCTATAGTAACTAATGCTATCATCTTTCATAAATATTTGGACTCTTGTTCTTCCTCAATAAATGATGATTGCATTAAGTAAATATTTAGCAATTAGATAGCATATCTATTTTGGCTTTCTTCTCCACTTGTGTCTTTGAGCATGCCACAAAAAGACTCAAAACTCTTTTTGGCTCCTCCATACTTTCCACTTTTTTCTGTGTAAATATGCAGTTGAGATTTCCTGTTGTATATTTCTAAACTCAGCAGTGAAAAGACAGTTTAAAAGCCAGGCTATGCAGCTCAGGAAGGATAAAGGAAACGAGGAACAAAACCAGTCTATAGTGCCAGTATAAACGTGATTACACAGCAGAACAGGATAGTTGCACTTTGCAAGTCAGATTTCGTGCACTTCTCCTATCAGCAGACTCATGGGAAAAGAAAAATAAAAACCTAATATGATCCTAATCTGCTGGAATTTTAGATGGTCATTAAAGAGTGCTGGGTCTGTATTGAGCGATGAGAAATGCAGTGGCTTTAATTGTTTATGTTCTTTGGTACAGAACTCCTTGCAGAGCTGAGGACACAAATAAAATTATTCTGTTTGTCATGTACATCTTTAGTGTGTCCATTATTTCAGGCAGAAAAACCTCCATGTTCCTGCATTCTATAAGCTTCAGGCACAGGGTGAATAAATACATACTTGAAAGCATAGTACAAAAGATCACAAATTTTGGTTCAAATGTATTAAAAAAATTATATTCCTTTTTGTCATCTGAAATCAACAAATCTTACGTACATAGTTATTGTTTTATTTAAATCTGGACTAGCAGTAGCTCCTATTTTAGCCTCTACCTTCAACGATACATCTTGTTCTCTAAAAAGTGTCTTCTCTCTCCAGTGAGAACTGTTTTTGTTCCTAAACAAAGCCCTGAAAAGGTCACATTGGAAATCTAAGTCCCGGTAATTCAAATGTGAGCCTAAGTTAAAAAATGATGTGTCTGCAGCTTGCCAAGTGCTGTTAGAATCTAGAGTGTTAGTTTAGATTCAAGTCGAATAGAGCAGTATCCATTGGGAAATTATGCTTTCCTGAGAAGCATGTATGGATTTTTTTCTTTCTGTATACCTTTCCAATAAATATTATGATAGCAAGATTCTGTTTCCCATGAATTCTTTATTTAGGTTAAGTATTATGTGTGAACTCTGATTTCATGGTTTAGTCCTGATCAAAGTAGCTGATTTTTTAAAATTTTTTATTTATCTGGTAGAGAATTGGGTTAAAACACTCAGCAAACTCACATGGCTGTCCAAATAAACGTGATATGTAGTAACACAAGTCCAGATATATAGTAAGGAATAGAAATGAAAATACTTGAAACTGCAAGGGAGGAGGAATTTTGGTTTTACTGTTCAGATCCACAGTTAAGAACTGGAGGAACAAAAGTGAAGTTAATGGGCTGAGATAAGAACAGTTTACTGGAAACAGCAGTGAGATAAGAAAATGAACAGTAATAGGAACTATATTAATAAAAAAGCTGTACAAAAGGAGGAGCGATTTACATGCAAAATGCAGACCCTGGGTGACAATGAACAAAAGCAAGTGGCTTCCCCCTCCTGCCACATTTCCTCTGCTGAAACCCCTTCCTCTTCCAGGACGGCGGAGATTCCCTCACTCCCACCCAGTGTGGTGTGAAATGGTACAGAATAACCTCCTGGCCACCTCAGACACACCCCTCTCTCTTTTTTGCAAGATTAAGCTTCATGTTCCTTGTTCTGTTTCTGAAGTGTGGTGCACACTTAATCCTTCCGAAGAGACTTTGATCGGCATAGCTCTGTCTGCTTCTGTGGGACACATGGATGCATAACTAACTTCTCATGGGCTGGGGTTCATCCTGGTCTTTGCAAGGTGATTGCCCATCCTTCAGTCTGACAATTTTTGGACAGTGTCAGCTAATAGAGGACTGAAAATAACATCCCTATGAAGGTGACTGACATCAATTGCAGGTTTGGGAGGCTTGGAGTTTTGGTCCAGACAGATTTTGAGTGCAGTGTCAGTTACGGAAGGGCTGCCTATGCCCAGTGCCATCCATCTGAACATGCTGGTATTCAGAGCATGAATGAAATTTTTCTTGTGTATTTTTCACTCAAAACGAAAAACAAGCATGAAAGTGTTAAAAATAATAGGATAGAATGGAGAATGCTGTTGCTAAGCATCACTTAAAAGGCCATTCTTCTCTAAAAAGTGTTGGTAAATACAGTGCTATTTGACTCAGGAGATATAATCCCAAAGTGTATTCAGAATGCTATCTTCAAATGCTTGCAATAAAAATAAAGGGCTTTCCCCCCTTTATATTTCACTTGTGTTAGCACAGCAGAGTCAGCATCTCTGAACATGAGCTCTTTATTCCTTTTCACCTGTCAGTAGAGTGGTTCTGAATGTTCTGCTTACAAATCCCAAGTCATCTCCTGTGTTATGTGCAATGCAGTGGCCATTGCACAACCAAGGCAGGGTGAAGGATGAGGCTGGAAGTGACACCAGTGGGCAAACTGGTCTCACATAGTTGCTGTTTACTCTGTTTACTGTTAGGACTTCCAGAAGTTTTTCAACCAATCTAGAAAATGATGATTGGGTGAACTGGAAACATTTCACCTATGAGACATGGAGTTTGGGCAGCTTTGGGAGTAGTGATCCTCAGTCCAACTGAGAACATCAATTCTGTCAGGAGTTGGGGCTATAGTGCCGTAATCTGTAGCAGGATTTCCACATTTCCTGGACAAGAAGTGGAGAATTGAGGAACTCAGATATGTGTCATGTTTTTTCACTCCATTACAGAGACCTGGAGGCCAAGCAGAACCCACCTTGTTCCAAAACTCTCCTGGTAAGGCTAGACTGAATCACATACATCCCAGGAAACTGAAGGTTTCTAGGGGCAGGCAAGGGTAGATGATTCCATTTTTAAGATGCAGGTGTACAAATTCCTGAATTGTCCAGGGCTGTTGTCCTAATCAAAACATGGTACATGCTACAACTAATACCAGAAACATGAGAAGTTTTTAACCCAGTTTGAGATAATGGGGATGAATAAAGCTTCTTCAACAGGAGGAAAGATCAATAGAAAAAGTGAAGAGTATTCTGAACTGAAGCCAGTTGGCAGGAAAAAGCCAATTGCACTGGAATCTTCAAATAAAGATATTGAACCATGCTTAATGGTGAAATATGATTTTATTAATTGGGACTCCCTGTCAAAATACATTGAAAAACTGCCTGAGTACTGAGAGAAAAGTTCATGTCCCTTGCTGCTAAGGTCACTTTGTAGCTGGAACATCCCTCTGGGCATCCTGGAACACAGCAGCACTGCCCCAGGCTTTAGCAACATCCATTGCAATGTGCAGATCCTCTCAGCTTTGCTCCTCTGAAACCCCTGAAGAATTACACAACTGTCAATTTTTGGCCTTCCAGATTGTTCAGTGGTATGCAAATGAGTGACTGAAACACATCTCAGAGTAGCCTTCAGGTTTTTGGGGCTGTATATATACCTGCTCTCTTGCGGAAATATTATACACCAGAACTATAAAAAAATCTCACTATCATTTTTACAGGGCAGCAGACCTAATGTCATCCATCCCCTATGGCTTCCAAGCATCAGATTTGACTGCTCATCTAAATACAAAGATGAGCTCTGCCTTCTTGCATTTATCTCTTCCACAACCTGTGTTGCTCTTTTACTCTGAATGTCAAATCTTTCTTGAAAATACATCTGTCATTATGTGGCGCTTCTTGTTCATAAGCTTTTCTGGCACCTTGAAATTTTGCAACATGTCCCCAGCCTCTCTTAAAAAATGGGTAAATTTGGCAACTGAAGAACATAACGTGAAGTGCCTTCATTGTTCAGAATATGCTGTAAGCTGGCTGATCCAACCCCAGAATCAAGAAGGAAGTTTGATAAGGTTTAAGCCTGCTTGAGTAGTTTCTCTCAGAGATGTACCTGGTGGTAACAAATCCATTGTAGTGGAGCTGTTCCATTTTACCTGTTAGTATGGTATCAGAGAGAGAGGTGAAGTGGGGCCCAGCTGCAGCACTGACACAGTTTAAATAGCATTCCTAGCTGGGATTTACTGCTGGGAAGCTGCAGGCTCTGGTGTATGGATATGTATGTGCATGGCTGTACATGCGCAGACACACAGAAGTCTGCCTTGTTTGCAGAGCAGGTGCAGTTCTTTCCCCTGTGCTGGCCATGTCTATCCTCTGTGGCTTCTTGGTTCAGTTCTGCACCGACCTGGAGCTGGATGACGCTTGGATTTTGTGTGGATGGTGTGGTTAATCCAGCTTTGTGCGCTGCCAGTTTAGAAACACAAAAGCATGAAGGACTTCACTGCAGCGGGCAGTGCTCATCCTGAGACTCTGGCACAGTAACTGAGGAGTTAGTCACACAATATTTCTTTAGGAACTGCAGCCACTGAGCGAGTGAGTAACTATTTACTGTCAGCTGTGTTAAGGAAATCAATTTTCTTACATTTTAAATCTTGCTTCCATGCTTTTCCCTAATGCAATTTAAGTGTGATCTTCCTCAGTTGTTGTAGCCTGGCAAGGTGTGTATTAGCAAAAGGCCAAATGTGGAACACAATGCTGTGATGAATTTTATGTTTCAGCTGCTTTTCAGAAGGAACTTGTAAACCAGATAAATTTTGTCTGCAAACAAAGAAACGATAAAGCAGTCACAGATGTTTCTTTTTAAGCACAGTGTAAATAAGAGTACTCATAAAACTTTTATGGACTATATCTGTACCTTTTTTCTGCAATGTTATAGAAAAAAATTAATAACTCCCTTCTATCATCAAAACAAAAATAGAATTTTGTCCTACTTTCATGGTGAAAAAAAATTCTCAGTGTATTTCTGTACATGCATTACTATACAACTCCTGGTAGCCTGTAAAAATAAATGTTGACTTTTCCATCACCATGTGATTAGTTAGGCTAGAGTCAGAGAAAATCCAAAAATCTTGACCATACATCACACACATAGTGACTATAGTTCAGTGACACGTGTTCAGTGACACACAAGATCCTTTTATCCTGTGAGTACCTTTTATGTCGGAGGATCATGTTTGCATAGCCAGAAATCAACACAATGAAGCCTTATGGTACTCAAATTTCTTTTTCACTTCAGGGCCTAGCACTTTCTAAAGTTTTGAATGTATATCAGCTTTAACCCAAAAGATTTTACATAATTTTACTGAATCTTTTGTAGTTAAGAATTTGACAGCGGTTAGATTAGAACTTGAATTTGTAACAATAATTTATAAACATGTAACAGAGTATCAGATACCTGCAGTTACTGCTTCAATTATCATGAATGGAAGAGCAGTTTCTAAGTGAATACAAGTCGGATATTTATATGAGAACTAAAAAGGTAATATTAAACTGGAAAAAAGCCATTTTCTACAATCTGATGGAAGTGTCTTTAGAAAATAAAGACCCTTGGTGTTCACAAGCAGTAGCTATGTATATAGCTGTGTTTAGTACCTGATTCATCTTCAGCTAAGCAGAAGATTTGCTGTGAACTAAAATTTAAAGATATTATATCAGAAAATTTAAAGTATTTCCAGTTTGCTAGAATTCTTTATCTTCTTATCTGAGCAAAGACTTCTGCTATAGAGCTAAAAACATACAATGAATATATGAAATAATATTTCCATCAGTCAGACCAGTAGTCTCTAAACACACTTATATTGTGTGTAAACTGTACACAATTTTCAGGCTATCCCTTTATGGCAGCTCTTTACAGAGGTCTTGCAGCAAGAGAAGCCAGGAGGGTGCTGTTCAGCAGAAACAAAGGAATGTCTCCTCTCACTTTTGCATTGTACAGAGTTCTCTGCTTGAAATGCTGTCTCAATAAAAATCACAATGCAAAAGCAGGTGCTGGGTGAAAATCTCCTTCATTTGTCTGTCTGTAAGTCCCACCTGTAGCTCTCTCAGCAGATAACAGTGACTGAAAAAGAAGTAAGAGACTTTCTTCATTCAGAAGGTAAAGTGAAAGATTGAGAACATTCAGCATTTATATGTCCTTGGAAGTTTAGAAAAATTGGAGTACTGCCAAATCAAAACAGCATCCTGGAGATACTTCTATGCTTTTTTGTTATTTTTGGCATTGAGTTTATGCCAAGGTTTTATACTTGGATCACCTTTCTTTCTTCCTTGTTTCCTTCCTTTCTTTTCCACCCCAGGCCCCCTTAAGAAGCAGAAAAAACTATAAATGCTTTAATGATGCCTTTGTAGTACTAAACCACTTTTGAAGCACCTTTAAAGCTGCTCCTAAATACCTCAACCTTGCTAAATCACTTTAACAGTACATTCTTATCTGTGTATCTGTCAAAGTAGGTAGTCATGGAGGCTTATCTGTGCATGTTCAATATCCTAAATCTATCCAAGATAAGGACAACCTGGAAAAAGGAATAGAAAACTTTAAGGTGTATGAAAATGTTAAAAATGTTGAGAGAAATTTACTTTTATGTAAACCCACTTAATTTTAGTTATTTTGGCGCCTCTGTTTGAAAGGTTAAGTGGCAGGTGGATTTATTTTGCTGACATTTGAACCTCTCCAATGCAGATGTGTACAGCATTGGTGCTTGCCTGAAGGTGGTATAGCTAGACAAGAGAAATAGGCATGTCTAAAATAGGCCAGATGAACCAGCTGCCAAAACTCACCCATTTCTCTCTTGTGCCTGTAAAAACAGCCTCAGATGTTAAATACCTGCTTTGCAAATGTCCAGTGTTCAGCAAGATGAACCACACTCATACTGTCTCACAGATATTGATTAGCAAAATATATTAAGCAGTAGGAGAGGTGTTAACTGCTGTTGAGATAGAAACATCCTGCTTTAAAAAAAAAATCATTGTCAGATCTGACACAGAAGAAAAAGAATGGAACAAAGGCAAGATTTCATATGTTTTTTTGGGAAGTAGAGGCATGGTTAACGGGTTAAACCAGTTTCAATCATCTGGAAATTAACCATCCCTGAGGTTAATGGGAAAGCTGAATTTCCCAGGAGATATTTGTCCCAGTTGAGTTTTATCAAATACATTGACCTATTTTTTAGTGTCCAGGCTGGGATATTGATTTTTCAGGATATTTCATAGCATTTTATATGTTCCAGACACAATGGATAATGATTTCAATCTATAGCTGTGCTCCTGCCATGTCACCTCCAATCCAAAATGAAGTTGTCTGATCAGCATAGCTCATCTAGCACCCCCAAAATAATTTATAGCTGGCAAATGAAGAAACTGACTCTCACCACTGAAATCCCGCTGCCTCTACATATGGCCTTTTTTCCTCTAATTCCACCTTCTACTCCCAAAATATCTTCAGCCTTCTGCAACTAAGGAGCTGTGAGTCCCACAAGAAAATAAAGTCTTCTTTTTTCACCCTAAACCTAGTCGATAAAAGTAACCAATACTGAGCTGCTGAATGAAGCAAACATTAATGTAGAGCCCCATGCCTAATCTGTATCCTATTTAAAAGGGATATAATAAAAAATGCCTGGATTGGGATATTGCTTGCCTCTTTGAGTTTGACTTTAGAGTCCAGTAGTGTCTCTTCTTTTAAAACTAAGAAACTAGAAGTGGTATCTTACATGCTACCAGTCACAGGCTAACTGCAGGTTAAGATGTCTGCAGTCATAGTTCATACCTCTCCCATTTGAGTTAGTTGAACAACTGATGATAATAATAAGCTGTCTGCCCTCTGTGGACACCAGAAATTAAAGGAGGGCTAAGACAGTAATTTTCCTTGTGAATTTCAGAGGTGTTTTGTTAAAATCAAGGAATGTGAGAAATGAAGCTCTCTAGGATCGATTCCACCTTCTGAAGAGACACATGTAACCATTACTTACAGACTAGTTTGACTTTTATACCTTCCAAAGCTGATGGTTATTCTGCCACTCATATGTTTTCTCCCCACACCCTGTCCCTATTTTTTTTTTTTTTTGCTCTTTTTCCTTTCTGTCTCTTCCTACGTCTTTTATTCATCTGGGCATCTTTTCTGTCCGCTGTTTACTTCTTTGCACAAAATCAGAATGGGTAAGTTTAGTTTATCCTTTTTGAATCAACTGAAACATAGACATTGACATTTGAACCAGCCTCTCAGAGCTTCCATTCCTCTGTATCCTCTGCAGAGAAATAAACCTTTCCAGGCACAGCTCATACCATCATCAAATACACAGGTAACATCAGATATAGATAAAATACTGTCTGAGATCAGTTACCCCTCATGAAAAACCTCTTTTTTTCCATTGACTCTAAACAGTCTATTCCAGATCCTAATGTCTTCCTTTCTAGGAGGCAAAGGGTAGGGCACATGAATCCTCTCTGGAGCTTTCTCTTCTCCTTTGGCAATAGGACATTAGTTTGGGGAAAGGGTGGGCACAAAGAAAAAGATACTTTCTAGTCTTAGAGATAATGCCCAGGATCCAGGATCAACAGGAGTGGTCCTGGAATAAGGGCAGTTTAAAGTGTGAAGGTATGCCTGGAGGACTGGAGCTTCAGGGGCTGGGCTACACTCAAGTGCAGGCATCATCTAGGGAGAATTTGGTGCTACCAGAAGTTGGATGCATGAGGATGTGTGAATTCTCTGCTGAGGACAGGCAATAACCATTTTGCAGATCACGGGTCTATGCAGACATAGTTGAATCAGAGCTCACAAAGTCAGCCTTGCTTGACCCTGCTCAATATGTGTGTTTTCCTGGGGACTGTAGAATGTTAAAAAAAAAATACAAGAAAGAATATCTATGTCATGTTCTTAGAAACAACCCAGTTGTTTAGATGAACTAGCACAAGTTGATTTTAATTTTTGATCTTCTGGGAGCAGGGTGATGGGAGAAGGTAGGTGAGGGAGGAGAGCCTGAGGCAGACATCTCAAATAGAAACCTTCAGCCTTCTAAACTACAACTACAGATCTACAGGATTATTAAATCACAAATATGCATGTTGTTTAAGGTGAATATTTTATTCATAGTTTTCTTTCATTGCCATTCAAGGGGAAGGAGTACAATCCATACTTTCTTTTGGGATTGTTTTTATCAGTTTAAACCAGGCCAGTGTCATAACTTACTTTCCTGTATTCTTCATGTCTTGATGTACCGGAAGCTGTTTCTAAGGGGAGACTAGCAGAAATGTCAGGCATTTCAACCTGCTCCCATTTTCAATCCAGCCTTCTTTGCTTTTAAAATACCAAACCTTCTGGGAGCCTCTCTACATGACACGGACTATAAAAGGTATCAATAACAACAGCAGTTCCTGCTGTGGAAGGGACTGTAATTGCAAATGTCTAGGATCTGGGGCTTCATTATAAAGAAGGCAAATATTCTGCAGTCTGGTTCTCTTGGGTATATTCTGTCTTTCCCTAACAAATCACCACTTCAAGAGGGAGTTTTCTTTTTATTTATTTACTTATTTATTTACTTTTAAAAATAATTGAGCACAAACCAGTGCACCTCTACAAGCAGCAGGATATTGAAAGTGAAAAAAAAATGCTACTGAAAAACAATTTAAGAAATAATAATAGTAATAATAAAAGAGTAAATGTTTTACTTGCATTTTCATGTTAGTCTCTGATTTAAAGCTTGATGACCACACACTTGGACTGAATTCCCAGCAAGACATATTTCTCCTTGTGTACATAAATAAGATGTGTTTGTATAGCTGTAAGTCCTGAGTATGTAGTGTAGCTTGGTGCTTATAATAGAGGAATAAATATTAGTTTTATGGTTGATAATTTTAACAGCATTTGAAAAATAGGACATAATAAAATATAAACATAATATTTTAAAATATAGGCATGTATTTTCTTTACTCACAGGTTTATATTTCACCTCTGTACACAGTGACAGCTTGCTAAGGAAAAGAACATTTGCAACGTAACTTGCCTGCAGTCATTAGCTTCTTTCTACTTTTTAAGCTATTCCTTTTAAATTACTGCAGAGTAATCTCACCAGAAAAATGTTTCTGTCCATTGTTTTTGGCACTGTGCCTTATTAAGATATTTTTAGTTGTCTGTTCTCATTTTACAGTTCATGTGAATATATGAACACCAAAACGAAATGCCCAAAGCACTATTTCCTGCCTTCTTCTGCAGGTGTTTAACTTCCACATATCAGCACTGAAACTTAGGAGATTTGCAGGTTATGGGCACCTCTTTGAAGATTGTGCTGCTACCTCATTATTCTACAAACTTAGATCAATTATTCCCACTAATTAATGCATCTGTAAATATCATGCACCAAATCACACATTAATGATGAAGCACTATGTTATTGTGAATTTATTTTTTTTTAAATAGAGCAATTATATTAAAAACTGTAGTCTCTTAAGCCTGTGAAGAGCCCTTGTTTGACTGTTCAGATGTAAATCTCTGTAATTCCATGCATTGCATGGGATTTCTCCTGTGTTTGTACCATTTCTCATAACAAAAGAACACATTTCCAGATGAGCCTCTTCTGCTATGAGTATTAAATAAAACTCAATACGGCCCAACTATAAAATGTAACAGTTAAATGCCATTATTTTATATAGAATATTAAGGAAGATCTGTTCTTCAAGCTGTTTCTCCTAAACCTTGGAAAAAATGTTACTGAAGTAACAAACCTCAGAATGCTTCTGGAGTTCCTGAATACTTGGGCATTTTAATTCATTTCAGTATAGCTGTGCTCCAGTTTATTCCAACCTTGGCACTGTTTGCAAAAACACTCTTGCCAACCCTGAACAAACCGCCTAATCCAGTCCAACCTCCCCAGAGAGATTAATTCTTCACGTGACGCTGAAAAGCACTGAAAAGTCACAGACATGCTTTTAGAAGCCTGACTCTTTCAAAGGGCATGACTGCCAGCTCTTCCAAAGTACTCCTCAGACATCCTGCTTCTGTACTGAGAGACAGTTCTTACCCTTAAAGCACCAACTAGGTATTCCACTGCCAGCCACCAGAGAATCCACTAGGGCACAGAAACACCTTCTGTGCAAGGTGTTTACCTTTGACCATGTGCATCTGTCCTTCTAGCCATCAAGGCTGTCCCAGAACCCAAGAGCTGTTCCAGAAACTCACAAAACTCCCATCCATCCATCCATCCATCCATCCATCCATCCATCCATCCATCCATCCATCCATCCATCCATCCATCCATCCATCCATCCATCCATCCCAACACTCACACTGTAGAGTCAGATTGATCTGAAGGACTGCAGGTATCTGGTGGTGGTTGTGGGCTCTCCAAGCTGCTCGTGCCCTCTCTGGTGTCACATTTTCCTCTTGATGACAACCAGCCTTGTGTATGCCCATCCATCTACCTAAATGCAAACCCAGGTGCACATGGATACTCCTTCCATAGCTGCAGGCTCTCTGTGTCACAGCAGAATTTTTACACTTTGTTAAAAAGTCAGCCTTACAAAAGGGTCCAGAGTTCCAGCCTTGCAGACAGGCTGTGTTCTGGTATTTGCAAAAGTATTGAATTATTGCTTGGTAACTCAAGAGTAATTCTCTGAGGTTGCTGCCTGAGAAGTGAGGAGCAGCAGGAGAGGGATCATCTGCTTATACCTGCCAAGCCCCAACAGAGAGGTTGGCATTTAAGATTGAACCAAACTGGTTATGGGATATTATGGGTAGGATGGGTATTGAGTAAATGGAATATAGGCATGTCCTCTCCCACTACCTCTGCCTCAGAGAGGGAGGAAGAAGAAACAGTTAACAGCACTAATATATATGAAATTGGCCAACCTTTTGTAGGCAAAAGCTGGAGGTATGGATATCTCTTTGTTTTCACATGCCAGACAATGAAATGGCATATCTTTTGAGAGGCCCTTTCCCTCTTTCTTTAGAGTTACATCCACTCCTCTTCAGTGTTTATAGTAAATTCAGGCTTTTTGTTCTCACTAAGTTTATATGAGAATGCAGCAACAAGAGAGGGAAATGGGTTTTCTTTCCTTTTTACTGCCATAGCAGCAAAGTCATTCTTGTTGTGTAAGTGATTGTCACCTATGCAAACGTACTGAAGACATAAAGTCTGTGCAGCTGTGGAAGAGAGTACAGGTTTTGAAATCAGCAGGGTAACAGGACTATAAACAGTGGCCTGACATTGTTTGCCAGTCTTTTGATACTAGTAATGATGTAGGCAGAAGAATGTACCTCTCCTTTTCAGGTCCCAGTCTGATTAGTCAGAGCTGGGAATTAATTCTGTTGCCATTTTTTCTGCATTTAACATGAGACAATTCACACGAAGTCACTGGTGGACAGCAGGGGTGAGCTAAACACAGACATTAAAGTGTCCCTTTCTTAGGATTAAAAATGAAAAATGTTGAAACTGGTTTGTCGATGCAGATTATCAAAGCAATGGGCTGAGATGATGAGGGCTATTTTTCTCTGGTGTCATCTCTCCAATACACCTTTAAAACCTATGCATTGCTAAAGGACTATATGCTAAAGAGTGTGCTAAATAATTCTTTACATCTCTTTTGGATAACAGGAATAGCTTTGGAAAGCCTCACATTTAAAAGAACCATAAATATTCTGTTCAAAAATAACAAGTCAAACCCTTAGGTTTATTTATTATTATTAATTTAATTTTATTTAATTTTATTTAATTAGTCAAACCCTTTGTTTATTTTTTAACTGTTTGCCTTCAGAATACTCCAAGTGATTTGACCGCACAGTTCTATGGATTTATCATTTGTCAAGTTCCACATTTTTAAAAATCAAAGCCCTTTTTTTTGAAGACCACTAACAAGCACAGAAAATGTCCTTTGTGCTGCGAACTACATAAAAATGACCCAGATTTAATTTGTTTAGAAAATTATTTGTGGCAAGAAAATACTCCCAGGCTGAAGTGTTCTTTGCCAAATGTAGTCTGCAGTGAGAGTCTGCTGGCCAAATTGTGAAACTGCTGAAAAACAGGGCTTTTAGGGGGAATCCTGACTTTACCTCTGCCCGTCTCCATGTTCATAGACAACAAGTAATGTTCGCTATTTTATTGCATTGAAAATCAATGTATTTACTTAGAGGAGATTCATCATTTTATGAGAGTTTTAAAAATTCATCCTTAAACTCATTTTATGCTTCCCCAAATCCATATTTTTTATTGATAGTGAAAATGAGATAAATTCATTGGAAGCAGACAATAAAAGCTGTATGCATAAGGCAGTTTACTTACTGCTTATGCAAGAGAACATATGTTTATTATACTTTTGGTGAACTGTCCAGGCTCTGTTTATAAAGCTGATTTTTTTATTCTGCAGTGGTCGTACAGTACTTCACTGAATGCTTCTTATCTGAAACCTGGCATGGTCTATAATTCTCTAATCTGAAAGTAGAGGCATGTCAGACATAAAACAGGAAATGTGGAAGTTTTGAGGAGTATTTCAGGTGATTTTGAAAAGTATATCATAGCTAATAAGAAGAAATGCTGCTTTAGGGTAAAGAAAAAATTTCAGGAGTGAGGAGTGAAGATATTCTTTAAAAGAGGTTTTAGCTAGGAGACAAGAAACAGGTGCAAAATGAAGCTGGTATTATGCTTGTGAATAATGATGAAGTTGCATTTGTGTAATGGATGTTAAGAAATCTATGTTTCTGTGAGAATGGATTCAGAGAGGTGACAGAAATCAAACTGAGTAATGGAAACCAGACTATCAGGTTTTCAATAGCTGTGTCGGAGAAGAATCTCTTCCTGTAAGTCTTATCCAATACTAACGATGGGAAAAGAGCAGAGAGTGCAGCAGAGTAATGGAAGAGGAGACTATCAAGTGCATATTCAGAGCTTTTTAATCTATTACTTGTTATTCAGCTCTGACTGGGGCATTAGAGCTCTAGGGATGATGGGGTGTGAGCTTCACAATGCATTTTGAGAAACAAAATTTTCCTTTTCTGTCATTAGATTTTTATTCATATTTTACTTAATGGAAACCATGACACTGATGGCTGGGAGGTTGTGACTGTGTACTTGTGAAAATGCCCTTTTTTACAGAGCTTTGAAAAGGATCAACTTGGAGTTTAAACTTTGTACATTATAATTTTGGGAATCTGGTGCATTTGGCAGACCTTATGAAATTGCATCTCAGAATAGCTAACTCTTTGGCATGTAAATGCTTCAGAAAAGAGTGTGTTAAAAGCTGACCAGTCTTTCCTTAGTTTATGTTGTTCTTTAAGTGAGAGAGGTGCCAGGTTGCACAATTTACTTTTGAGTATACTCTTTTTATGTCGTTCCCTTTGCACCTGCATTCACTACATCCTCATTTTTGTGTTTTACCCTTCTTCCATCACATAGTTTTCTCCTTCTTTCTCTAAATGACTCAATCGGCTCTTGTATATATATATAATATGTTGTGTAATTATCTGCACAAAATGTGCAAGGGAGATGCCTGCTAAGTGTTCTCCCTCTGTACTGGGCAGAGAAGCCTTGTGTCTTCTCTTTCATAATCCCTGTCCAAAGAGATCAGGGCATAAAGCAGTTAAGCAGGAAAAACCATGAGTTTCTCTACTCCCATGCCATCAGGACAGAGGAAGAATCTAGATGTTTTTACTGTCATGCAAAGTGAAAGAAGTGCTATGGTCCCTCTTCAACTATCCTAAGACTTCAGGGAAAACAAGAGGGGATGAGGCTCCTTTCACATCTCTTCAGGACTAAAGGATCAGTACAAAAAAGATGACACTCCTTCTGCTATGTTCAGTTTTCTGCAAAGAAATGGTGTAGGCCAAGGTACAGACATCAACCAGGGGCTCAGGAGGAGGTCAGTATGTACACTCATCTCTCGTAGCCTCCTGGTGATGTTTCTGTAAATACATCAGCAGCTAAAGGAAGGCTTAGGAGAACCACCATCCTTTATTGGGTGCAGTGGGAAACAGTGACAAAGGGTGAAGAAAAGACTTCAGGTACTTAATCCCTTCTTTTCTCAGGCTTTACCAGTAAGACCAGCCATTCCCAGGGTAGCCAGCCCTCTGAGGTGAGGGCAGGAGCAGGGAGCAGGATGAAGCTCCCCGGTCCGAGGCGGATGGTCAGTGACCTGCCCCATCACCCAGGCACTCCCAGGGGTGTGAGCCCATTGGGGTCCACCCAAAGGTACCGAGGGAGCTGGGGCAGGGCTCACCAAGGCACTGCCCACCATTACCAGCAGGCCTGGCTAAATGTTGGAGGTTCCTGTTGACTGGAGGATGGCAAACGTGATGCTCATCTACAAGAGGGCTGGAAGGAGAATCCAAGGAACTACAGGCCTGTCAACCTGACCTTGTTGCTGTGAAAGGTCATGGAGCAAATCACCTTGAATGCCATCAACCAGCAGGTACAAGATAACTCAGGAATCAGGCCCAGCCAGCATGGTTTTAAGAAAGGCAGGTCCTGCTTGACCAACTTGATCTCGTTCTGTGACAAAGAGACCCACTTAGCTGGACGAGGGAGTGATGCTGATGAAGGATCTGGAGCACAGATTTAATGAGGAATGGCTGAGGGAGTTGGGTTGTTCAGCCTGGAGAAGAGGAAGCTCAGGGGGACCTTATGTCTCTCCACAACTACCTTAAAGGAGGTAGCCAGGGGAGAGTCAGTCTGTTCTCCCAAGTAACAAGCAGTAGGGGAGGTTTAGATTGGGTATTAGAAAAATTTCTTCACAGAAGGGGTTGTCAAGTGTTGGAACATGCAGCTTAGGGATGTGTTTGGGTCACCTGCCCTGGAGGGGTTCAAAAGACACATGGATGTAGTGCTTAGTGACAGGGTTTAGTTGTGGCCTTAGTGCTGGGTTAACAGTTGGACTCCATGATTCAAAGGTCTAGTACTTCCACTTTCAATACTTGACCTCATTTCAATAAATGTTTTCAGTCTGCATATTCTTACAGAATCACAGAAAAGGATAAGGCTGGCAAGCATCTCTAGAAGTAATCTAGTCCAACCCTTTGTCAGAAGAAGGTCAGCTACAGCACATTGTGCGGGACCACGGCCTCTTGAATGTCAAAGATATACAAGGGTGGAGATGCCACAACCTCTCTGGGCCTGCCTCAGTTTTTGACTGTGTTACATGGAATTTTTTGTGTTTCAATTTGTCTTTTTTGTCTTGTCCTGTCACTGGGTGTTGCTGGGAAGAATCTGATTCAATCTTCTTTGTTTCCCACCCCATCAGATATTTATACATATGGGTAAGATTCCCCAGGCCTCCTTCCCTCCAGGCTGAATAGTCCCAACTCTCTCAAAGCCTTCCTATTTCAAAGATAATCCAGACCCTTCAGCACCTGTATGGCCTTTTGCTGGACCCATTCCATTGTGTCCATGTCTTGTCTTGTACTGGAGATCCTAAGACCAGGCCCAGCTTTTCATCTGTGCCTCACCAATGCTAACAGAGAGAAAGAATGACCTCCTTTGAGCTGTTGGTGACCCTCTGCCTCATGCACTCCAGGAAGCTGTTGGCCTTTGTTGCAAGGGGACATTACCTGTCCTACAGGTTCCCCATGTCTTTTTCTGTAAAGCTGCTTTCCAGATATTATGGCTCAGCATGCACTGGTACTTGGGGTTATTCCTACCCGGGGGCAGGACTTGACATCTTCCTTACTTGAACTGCAGAGGGGTCCTGTCAGCCCATCTCTCCAGCCTGTCCAGGGCCCCCCTGCATGGCAGACCAACATTTTGGTGTACCAGTCACTCCCCTCACTTTTGTATCTTCTGCAGATGTGCTGAGGTTGCACCCTGCCCCATTATCCAGGTCATTAATGAAAATTCCGAGCAGTATTCACTCTAGTATCAATCCATACAGGGGACCAGTCCCAGCTGGACTTTGTGCCACTGATCATTGCCCTCTAGGTCCAGCCATCTGCCCAATTATCAGCCCACCACACACTCATAAATTCTGTTCTCAGCATCCTTGGAAATCCTGTGCAAAGTTTCTCACAGAGGCTCAAGGTTTCTCCTCATATCTAATGGTATCTAAAATCACAAAGAGGTTTGTCTGTTTTATGTCAGACATTGTCCAAGGTCATGCAGTAAATTCTTGGAAGAGCTACAGAATCAAACCAGATTTTCTATATTTTAGCTGTTAAAAACTTCCTGTCTCTGCTGCCGTTACTGACTAGATTTTGAGTATAGACCTGTATCTACACAGAGACTTTTCTTTGTCACAGTTTCTTTTTTCCCAACTCTACTTTAAACACATATATAAATATTTAATAGTACTTTATATTTTTTCATCATGGGTAACTGAAAAGGACAGAAAATGTAAAGTGTGAGAACACCCTGCCTTTGGACAGCTGCATCATCACAAGTGTGTTTTCATCCAAAACACTATTCTAATGGAAATAAACAGACATGCGGAAATTCTGCTTGTCTCCTGCAGACCATTCTTACGGCTTTTCTTAAAAGCCTGGCCTGAAGAAGACTTGTCTGGAAAAGATTGAGCACTGTCTTGCCCAGAAATGGTGGGGGAAAGTGTGTGTGGGAAGAAAGCAGAAATGGATGCAGCTCCACGGGTAGCACAGCTACACATGTTCATGCCCGATAACGACACAACAGTTGGTTGCATTTCCAAGCTTCTGAGTATATATATAATTGAATAGTCATAACATACTCTGAATGCACGGCTGGTCATTTGTATTTTAGATTGTCTTCAAAGTGGTGGAGCCTTTCTTCTTCAAAACTTAATTGATACTTATTGCCTGTAGTGCTAACTTTTCCTTCCAGTGTGACTTCAATCATGGGACATGCTTTGACTTTGGGAATTCTGTCAAAATCCTGGGAGTCAGGATTCTCTTAATAAGATTCAGTAAGTTCTATTTAAAAATAGACACTGTTTCATTTTTTCTGCTTGGGACTCAACTCCAGTGTCTCAGAGAACAGAAGGAATTTTTTTTTTTTACTATCGGGACTTTAAAGGGGAGGAGGAAACTGAAAAATATCACATTAATTTTTGTATAGATATGTGTATATAAACGTGTGTCTATATATACACCATTCACTTTTCAAAAATGTTTTTTTAGCTTCACTCCCCCTTTCACACCTAAGAAAAGGAGCCCCTGCTTTGTGCAGTTCAGAGCCACGGCAGTAGCCCCATCCATGATGGTGCACTTTAGGACATCCTGTTCATCCAGAGGACTGGCCGTGCCACTGATGGATGTGATGGGAGCAGTAAAACAGAAAGGGACATTTCGAAACAGCACTGCCATGAATGATTTTCTTAAGAGGTCTGTTGAGCACTGCCATCACATATTAGTTGAGGCATTTTACTTTTACACGTCATATTAACATTTTCAGGTGAAGGGCGTGATGTTGAATGCCTCTGTCGTGACTGATGTCCTCTGTACCAGAATTGTCACAGACAATAGTTACAGGAAGCACAGCAAAGAAGCTGTGTTTTCAACATCAGAGCTAAAGGAGCTCCCACTTAAAACACTTCTTGGCCAGTGAGTGCCTACACATTTCCTAGCAAGTGATTCTTGGAAGCAGCAAGCTTTAGAGAAAATAAATGAGAACTACAGTGTTATTTTTTTTAGCCTACAATTGTCTGAAGTTGTTGTCAATAGAAATAGTTGCATACATTTGTCTTCATTAATCATTTCAAGGTGTTGCTTTTTGATGCAGCCAGCCCTAGCAGTTCACAGGCACTTTAATTTTCCAATTATTGTACCTGTGGCTCAGAACAGATACTGATTAGTTTCACATTTTGGTCTGTGGGCAGCTTAATGTTCTTGTCACCTTACATTGAGTTTTAAATGTGCAGAGTGTAAGAAAATGTCAGATATGCTCCCAAGTCTTCCGGTCAGGCTCAGCAAGTTATGATATTTCCAAGTACTGTACTGATGGGTTTCTGAAAGATGGATGAGAGAACAAAAATATGGATTTAGGATCCTATCACAAAAGTAATGATTCTTCATGTAAAACGCATGTGAGCGATTTTGTGTTGTATTCTTTTCCGCACAAATTTTCAGCTGGAGATGGAGGCGATGCTACTGGCTGCTGTAACGGCAGCAGAAAAGGAAGTTATGATAGCAGCAAGGCAACAGTAATGCCTTCCAATATTTGCACACAATTACAAAACCTTTTCAAACTGTAGTTGTGAAACCAAAGGAGAAAATAAATTTTGAAAAGCCCTAAACACAAAGATTAATTTTATAACAAATAGAAATGTTGCCTGTCTCCTCTTTATCAATTGTGTACCAGCTATGACTCATCCATCCATGCTTTTTTCTTTCCAAAAACTGACATAGAAGAAATCCCCTCCAAAACACAAAACCACGCTGAACATCTGCTGTCTAGGTATTCATTAGTTCTGTCTGCTCTGCTTTTGGCTAATTGCCTGGGAGTGAAGTTGAATCATTTATGGGGACTTAACCTGGTGGCAGTTATAGTGGTAAAGATCATGTAACATTTGATAAAACCTAGGAAATGTCAAACATGTAGCCTCCCAAACATAAAGTTTATTTACTGTTTTTCCCATGCACTTTGTTTGCTACAGTACTGCCTGCACAACTGATAACAGAAAATGTATTTAATAACTACTCAGTGCTAATATGCTGTAGTATGCATGACTGACTAATTTAATTTATCTCTGATTAAGCCTATTATGTTTGAGATCACTTTACAGAAGAGACTTTTTTTGCCAGCTGTAAGCTTATTTGAATTGTAATATAAGTTAATAATGTGTGAAATAACTAGTGGTGCCTGCTTCTAAATGTTAATTTTACCAAATCACTTCCTGAGTTAGAGTGTACACAGCTCATCCATTGCGGTGTTGTTAGTGGCATGTTTGGATGTAAGATTGGACAGGTAAAAAGGCAGGTGCATGGCAAGGGAATCAGTGGCTGTTGTTTCTGCTGAGAAAAAGCAAAATAAATAAAATGACAGCTCAGCCAGGGATGGCACACCATCCGTATAATGACAGCGTCAGCTGAGAAGGAGCCCTCAGGATGTTCTGCATCTGGAGGCATTTGTTTCCTACCAGGTACAAAGAGAAACAGGGACTCCTCAGGAAAACAGAGAGAGGAACACATTAAACAAAAGCCTGTGAGAAAGGCATTAGTATGCCATTAGAATGTTTAAGTAGGAAAGTAGCCATTTGGGTGGTTTTTTAGATTTTTTTCAGTCTGAGGGTAGAGCTGGAAAAGAATTGGGGGGGCGGGGGGGGGTGGTGGGGAAAGAAACATCCAAAACAAACCTCAAACAGTTAAAATCTGGTAAATGTAAGGGGGAAAAAGTTCTGCCAATGAAGGCTAAACATTTTTTTCTAGGGACAAGGCAGACTGTTTCTTGTTTCCCCTCCACTCTTTTCTGTGGATTAATTTTTAGAGTAGACAGACCCCTAATGGAGAGGGAAGCAAAGCTTTTTCTGTGCACAAGCTATATCCCAGAGTAGTTGATACCTGGCAGATGAAACTTTGCAATGTCTGTGCTTTAGCCGCTTGTTTCTCTGAGAGGCTACAAAATGCTCTCAATTGCTGATTTGGAAAAAGCTCTGTGTTCATCAGTTGTTCCCTTAATGAAAAAATATAATTATGTATAGTCATGCTTTAATATATGTTTACTTTCAATCAGCTGAGAGAATTCGGGTGTAGAGAACGAAGTCTTCTACCTTGTTTAGAAAAACAAGTGAGATGGCCTGGGGTTTAGTCTATGAGATTATTTACAAGCAGTTGCCTAAATTATGTGTACTTTGCATTTAAATATATGCAATTTCAATTGGAATAAAAGGAAGTCAAATCTATCCTCCGTCAGATTAGTGTATCTCTCCTAAATAGAAAATATATAGGATACTGTACTTACAGCATCAGACTGAACTGCCAAAACAATGTCATTTAACTAGCATGGAAAGAAAAGTATGCTGCATATAATTTCTTTTTATGTCATTCTGTTCCACCCTCCAAACATTTCTGGCATGTGATAGCATGTGGGATGTCAAGCATTGTTGTTCACATTTTGTCATGCTATCTCATATAGATCAGTTATCAGCAAGTCGAGCTGCACAGCAGCTCTGATTTCAAGGTCTCTTTTCACAGCATGTCAAATCCTAGCTGGCAGGACAGGACTTTGGCAGGCCCACTGCAACAGTGAGGAGGCAGGAACACGTGCAGCTAGAATGTTTGATGGCTGTACTGTGCAGAGTACATTTCCACTGTTATATAATCACAAAAAGGATGGTATTTCTACAAAAATCTCTGATGTGTTGGTTTCAAGGTTTGCGATGGCATTGCCAAGGCATTCCCCTTGTTTGCTCAGAGTAGTCAATCAGTGAGTGTTGGAGGGACAGACATGTCATGTTTTAGCATCAGACAGAGACAGGACTGATATTGTTAGAGACTGCTGGCAAGGTGAAATGTTTATGTAGTATCATGTGGAGGGTACGTGGTACACTGGCTTCCCATGCTTTGTATATTCTTCCAGGTGTAATCCAGGGCTGAGTGTGCTACCCAGAAAGTGTGGTGCTGTATGTAATTTAGAGCTAGCTCTGCACGCTAGCACAGACTGCAAAAGTGCCAGTTGCACTCTTGCTGGTCCTGGTTCTCAGGTTGGAGACAAGGCATTATTGGGGAGGACTTTCAGCTTTGGGAGTTGCATCTTCACTGTCCTGAGAGCACTCAGGTTTGCCCCACGTGTGAAGGCTTCTTCTATATTCTCTACTTCCTGCCTGGGCAGCTATGGGAAGAGCGATTATTTACTTTACTGACTTTTCTTTTACAAGGAGCAGGAATCTTTTAAAAATTATAAATGAGCACCTTTTTTTTAAAATTTCTTGTAAGAGTAGCAGACTGAGCTTCTTCACCTGACAAAGAGGATCACAGTAATTCAATTTGTAGATCAGTCGGTGCTGAAACATTTTTTCTCTTTCTACAAATTATACACACTTAGGAATGGGAAAGTAGAATTTGATGCTTCATATTCCCTATCTGTAAGAGAGAAGTTCCAAAGAATAATTAAAGGAAGAAGGTAAAATATTTGGTTGTAAATAATCTAAATTTTTTGTGACTTTCACAGTCATGAGGCAGTCTCTTAGATGCTTTGAATGTATTGGTTGTAAATGTATTGCATTATTACCTGCAAGTGTCTGTGATGTACGTGGTTAATCCCTCCCTGTTCAAACACTCCTCATGCAAGGCTTTCAAATTCTCCATGGCCCAGTTCAACACAGAAACCATCAGTGGATCAGGAATTGTTGTGCTTTACAGAGGGCCAAGTGAAGACTGGGACTGCCTTCTCTCCATCCCCTTTCATCTTTCCTTTCCCCCCAATGCCTAAATTGAGATTGATCATTTAGCAGGAAAAAAAGACACTATGAGCAGCGAAGCGGAACTCGATACAATTCCGAAAGCTGCTTAGCTGTCGTATCAGACTCAACTTACTCTTAAGCAAAGATTAGCGAGGATAACTTCTCTACAAGCCTGTAAATCTGCTTAGCGATCTGTGACTCTTATGGGCAAATAATGCTTCCTAAACACAGCCTTTGGACGTGTCAAGAGTCCCCTTTTTGAATGACTGATATATAGAAGCCAGATTATTTCTTCTGGGAAAGAAAATATTGTTCAAGGTAATGCAACATAGGAAGCCAAAAGTTGATTCATACCTTAGCAAATTGTGTTATGGTCTATCTTAACCTACATATGTGCTGCAAAAGCTTATTTTAACTGTCAGCAACACCCCATAAATATTTGTTCTTAGGAAGTTTCCTTTCTTGCAACAGTGATTGTCTCACCTTTTCTTAAAAAAATCACCAAAGAAATATGACATTATAGACCTCAGAATATGTGAAACCTCAAAACTTTTTTAAAGTTAACCATTTCTGTTTGCCTTCATTGCACTGATATTTTTTTAGCTCATTAGATGAATATGAACTATGTGCAAAAAATATATAAAAGCAATCCACCGGGAAACATCAATGTTATTTTCTGCACCTATGCCTAAAGGCTCTGGACTCCATGAAGACTTAACATTGAATAAAGAGCATGCTTTCTTCCATGTGTTTTTAAATTTTACTTCTTGAACTGGAAAAAAAACAAGGCAACACAAAGATGTATAAAGGATTCAGATATATTTTAAAAATAAAAACATAGTGTTCAAGAAGATACCCTAATACATCAAATGGGACTTTTCTTTTTGCTATGTATTTATTCAACTTAACTTCTTTACTGTTTTTGTCTAAAGTCTAAATGAAAACAGCCCTGTAAAGTTGTGGGGACATAGAAGACAACTGGCAAAGATTAATACTATCTGGGTTTTTAATTTTTTGTTTGTTTGGTTGGTTTTTTTTTGATGATTGTCTTCTTTTTTTTTCCAAATCGGTCCAAGTTCCAGGATGCTTTTTGCTTCAACCAAGTCCATTAGGGTTTTTTTGTGGTCTTGTTCAGGAAACCCCTGTCATCAGTGGAGCTTGTTTGGACATGATTAACAATGGCTTTATGGCATGAAATCTGATAGCTAGCACTCTGGGTTTTTTGTCTGGGATTAAAGAAGGGCTTGTAGGTCTGTTTAGACCTTGGTCATCCTATTTCCCTTCTACAAAACTGACATAGTTTTAGCATTCTTCCACTGTTCCAGAATTTCTCTATTTGTCTAAGATTAATTAAAAATCAATGCTGGTGTTTCAAAACCTCCTAATTTAGCTTTTTATAAAAAGTGCTAATACAGCTGCAGTTTGATATGCTTCCAAGCTACTTTACAAGCAAAGAAAGTATTTATCATAACTGGGTGTGAATTAAAATATCAAAGTAGCTAAGTAGACTGTACCTATGTATCATGCCATGGGTGGGTGGAGGACAGTGATGGTGGGATTGCAGGAATCTTCTGAGAATGTCACAGACTTTACTTCTTTGTAGGGTCATTTCAGGTACACTTAGCAAATGGTGACACAGAGAAGAAAAGTTAAATCTGAGGAAGCACTGTAGGGGACAATAAAAAAAAAGACCATCAAAACACTGGAAAATCCAAATGAACCAGCATGAAACTAGAACCAAAAAGTGCATTTGGCAGAGGGGCACACTTAGTGTGGAAAAGTAAACCTAAGAGAAACTTCTTCTCACCAGCAAGAGCAGAAGTGATCCATTTATTGAGTGTGTTTAATTTTCCTGCATCTTTATTGGCATTACTATAACTTCTGCCCAGAAAAGCACTAATGTCATTGCTGACATTCCTCTTTTGTTTGTCATACTTAGAAAGTTGGTGATATCTTTTAGTCTGCATAACATTGATTTTCTTTCCTTCTTTCATTTTTTTCTTAATTACCTAATGTATATTAATTGCAATCCATTTCCCAGTGTTCCCAAATGTGGATTATTTTTTATATCTATTTTTACTTCACTAGGCCATTGTGATGATTCAGGCAAGTATTCATTTTTTTTTCTTTGTTAGTGGCTTTTTTTAGTGTCTGATAAAATGTTCTTAAACAGGTCCCAGCTTTCATCTTTTTCCCAAATAAACTCTTTCTCCCAGCTGAATTTGCTCATAATTGTTTTCAGGATTGCAAAATGAATCCTTTTAACACATCAGGTATATTTATTTTCATGTTATCATGTTTGTGATTAAGAAACATAATGAGCAAAAGGTGACATTCATAAGGAAGCAACTGCTAATTTTTAGTTCTCTGGTAAATTTTATGTTATCATTCAGGATTAGGTATAATATAAAATTTTTGCAAGCTAAATGCTTACTGAGTTCAGAAAACATCCTTATGTAGAATTTTTAAAATCTTTTTATTTATTTCAAGGCAGCACAAAGCCTCAAGCATGTGCTACTAATTCCTCTGTGGTAACTCAGATTTCTCTCCTACACAGTGTAAACAGATGCTTGAGGAATCCCTTGTCAGCATTTTCCTCAGTGTATTTGTGGTCTGGAGCAGATATCACCCTGATTTTCTTGCACAGCCTTACTTTCAAAAGCATTTCAGCCTCTGAATGCCTCCCTCCACCGCCCCAGGATGGGCTGTGGGAACATTCAGTTGTTTGTGTCCAGCAAACACTTCTCCATCCTGAAGGACACAGCTGCAGCCTGTCTTTATAGCTCAGCCAGCCCGGGGAAATCAAAGATTTACTGGATTGTGGTCAGTGTGTAAAAACACTTAATTCAAGAGATTTGGTGTTTTTCATAGAACCACAGAATCTCTGAGTTGGAAGGGACCCCCAAGGTTCATTGAGTCCAACTCCTGGCCCCGTGCAGCACACCCCAAGTGTCACACCACGTGCCTGAGAGCATTGTGGAAATGCTCCTTGAGCTCCGTCAGGCTGGTGCTGTGACCGCTTCCCTGGGGAGCTGTTCCAGTGCCCAGCCACCCTCTGGGTGAAGAACCTTTTCCTGATATCCAACCTGAACCTCCCCTGACCCAGCTTCAGGCCATTCCCTCGGGTCCTGTCACTGGTAATGAGAGAAAAGGGATCAGTGCCTGCCCCTGCTCTTCTCCTCACGAGGAAGCTGAAGACCACAATGAAGTCTCCTCGCAGTCTCCTCCAGGCTGAACAATTCGACTTACAAGAAGTGCCAGTCTTACAGGAAATGTCAGGCTGATAAAGCTCTGCCCTTTATCAAGGTGGCAGTGCTGCGTTGGAGTTCAATGGTGGAACTCAATGATCTTGAAGGTCTTTTTCTACCCAAATGATTCCATGATTCTATTAAAAAACAGTAGAGCACCTTGCTAAAAAATTATGGGATAATACGGGAAATACAGGATGTCTCCCCACACCGCTGTGTCAGGGCTGCCTCTAAGGGCCAGGGAAGAGATGAGGGTGGCAGTGCAGGAGCAGGGGCCATCCTGCCCAGGGCTGGGACCAGGAGGGCATGGGGCCAGTTACACAGCACAGCTACAGCAGGGTGTGGGCAGGGAGAGAGGAACAGGCCTGAGCACAAACAGCTGCTGGGCTGTGGGGGAAGAGGGTCCCAGCAAGGCATCTCACAGCTCCATCCCACACTGCCGCTGATCTACAGCGCATTCAGCTGGCGTGGGTCAAGCAGGACTAGAATGGCTGCTGATCATTCCCAAAGGGTTATTGCTTCTCATTACATCAATGAAAAAAGCAAGGCTTCAGGGTACACAGGTGGTGCTTGCTGATATTAAACACGGCATCAACTTTCTCTGCCCATGGTGAGTTTAAAAAAGACTATAATCTGAATTTAGCATGCTTTTCACTTGACTTTCTCATCAGACCTAAATACAAGTTGTACAATAATGTCTTTTAGTGTCATTTCTGAAGTGGTAAAAGACCCTCAGTACAGCCCTTCAGATTCCAAAGTAGAGAAAGCTATTAGGTATGTTATTGTTTTAAATTTTAATCCATTCTGATGTTCTTGAAGTGCTCCATCTGTAATGTCTTTTGTATTAATCATCATAAATATTTTATCTTTTCTGGAGAGGCTATGCTGACGTAATGTCTAAGTGAGTGAGGCAACTTATCTCAGCTACTTTATCATACTTGCTGGACTTAAAATGAATATTAAGAAGTTCCAACAAAGATGATGTGCAGATAATGAAGGCAAAAAAAAAAGGATAAAGATAGAAAATGGTAACCACATGTAGCTATTTCCTTGCTTGCTGTTCTCAAATTCACAGAAACCAGAGGTCCTTTGTAGTGCAGCTGTATACAACTTCAGTAGGTGCAGAAGTCCCTGTTACAAAAGTTGTGGGCTCCAGGGATTAGGAAGGTCCCCTAAAGGTGTGATAAAGGTTGAAAAAGCAGATGCTTGTTGACTTCTTGTGTTATTTTCTTTTCTATGCTGCTCTGTAAAGAATGGTCAGCCTTGATAGAACTAGGTCAGTAGCTTCATGCCTGTGCTTGGTCTCCAAAAAAAATCCAGGGAGATGATGCTAGAGAAGATGAAGCAGTGGCTGGAGCGATGTGAACATCTCCTGTCTCACAGCTCATCTCATGTCACAGCTTATCTGGTAGTGGGCAGGTATGAGCTTGGGTGTATAGTTTATTCCTATTTTCCACATGCAAACAAGTGTATTTCAGGTTTTACCTCAGGTTTTGTCACCATATTCACTTTACAATGAGGAGAACTATCTTGGAAAAAACTGTGCTATGATTTTCAGTGGTTGGTGTCTTGTCGGGTAATGCACAGCATTTATCTATTACCCTCCAAAATAGCTGGATCAAACTTTCTTGCTATGGAACTGATCTGTGTTCAAAGCTTGACAAAGACTTTGGTGCAGCCTTCCATATTGACATACAAGGCACTTGCACTCGTCACCCTTCTGCAAAAGTACTGAGTGCATCCCATCTCAAACATTCCTGGAATATGTGCCCAGGCTCTGTTTCAGAGTCAGATGGATCAGTAGTGGCATGCACACCTATATAATTAATGGCTGTTTATCCAGGTACTAGCAATGCTTTCTGGTTTGCTCTTTTAATTGCAGCCCATGAAGAGTGTTACTTGGCTTACTTCTTGGCCAAGAGTAAAGTGTGATCAGAACAAGACAGCCAGAGAAATGCATATCTTAGAGCATCAAATAGATCTAAAAATAAAAAGATATGCTCTTCCTTCTGGAAGCTACTCCTGTCCCCCAAATTGTGGGTACATTTGCTTCTCATTATTATCAGTCATTTGAAGGAGAAAATGAACAAGGGAGCTAAACGTTTGGGGAGAGACTGCCAAACACGCAGCAGAGCCCTTGGGTAGGAGGGTGTGGATTTAATGCATGGTGCTAGTTGTGAGAGTATTTTGTACATCTGGCTTGGTTCGTGGACTGGATCCATTTGTGAAGGGGAGCCTTGGCTATTATTGTTTGGTCCCTCTGTCTTATTTTAGCTTCACATTACTCAATGTCTGATTATGTTGGACAATACTCACTGTTGCTGCTGAGAACATTTTGGACAGCAGTGACAAAATGCCAGGGATTATGTCCATATCATTCTATCACGGCTTAGGAAACCTGTGAGAGTGAGCCAAGGCAGGCACTGGATGCTTTGCAGAAGGAGGGCTGCCAGCCTAGGATAAATTAACTAAGTTTGTCTCCCATCTTTTCTCCCATCCTGACTGTCTGTATAACAAGATGATGAACTGTGAGCCCTCAAACCCATTGAGTGATGGACCCAAGTCTAAAAAATTGTAAGAGGGAAAAGGAAACCTACTTTGATACAGCAGGGTGGGAATTTTGCAGATCCTGGGAATTCTGTTATCCTGTTAAGAGCTGAGATCATTACTGGGCATGCTGTTCAGCAAAGGATTTCTGTCCATATTTTCTTTTCAAGTTTATCCAGCCTGTTTTACAGCTGTGATAACTTGTGGCACAGCACAGTGCAAAGGCTGGCGTGTCTATGTATATATATTTAGGCATAAAACCAGTTATTCATGTTTGCTATCTGAAATTGTCAGTTGTTGCTTTGAAAATAATGGATACCTGAATTTTGAGTTGTTATGTGAACCAAACAAAACCAGACAGAATATTTGGCACATAAGGAAGTATTATATTTCATTTCATTGTAATGTTTTCAGTAGATCCAAAATTCACTGGCTATCCTAAATTCACAAGTTGTCTTCAGTGCTGCATATCATCTTTTTATCTTAGGTTTATCTGGAACAAGTATCTATGTCAACCAAACCAGAGATTTCAGGAGTAGTGATTATTTCACCAAGGTTAATACTACCTTACAATAAAACCTGTTCTTTATGGATTCAGTTACTTAGGGCAATACTGCTCACATGTAGGAGGTGATACTAAAATCTCTACGAATGTTTTTGTAAGTAACTGAAATTACTGCGACATTTATGGTATTCCCTTCTCTTAGATTAGGGAATGAAGCAGTTACTTAAATTACTTTCAAAGCAAAATTATGGAAATTTCCATTTAGGATTTACACTGAAAAAATGAAAGCATAAAGTGCCATTTTGGGTGGTACAGCTATATTTTAGTATACCCCATGCCCAGTGGCATGTCACTGCAAGGGCTTGAAAACTGGATGTGAGGGCATCTTGCCTTCTTGTGTCTCTTTGCCCAGCTGAAGAGGTGACACATGTCACAAGAGGGACGCATGTGCCATTCAGATGTCCAGCTCTGTGAGGGACCAGTGCAAGGTTTTCTGCCTCTGTAGACAGAGCCTGAGGCTCTGCAGTAACAGGGTGAACTTAGGATGCAGAGAATAAGGGAATAAGGGCTTTGAGATGGTAGCTGAGCTTCTGGCGATGTCCTAGACAGACAAGAGGTCAGCTGTGTATGGAGAAAGTTAACTTGCCCCATCAACTCTCTAAGAACAGCTGGGGAAAAGGAGTGAGGAACTCTGCAGAGACAGTGGGGCTCAGGGGAAGGTGCAGAAGGCTGTAGCAGGCACTGGAACAGGTTACCTAGAGGAGCTGTGGATGCCCCATCCCAGGAAGTGTTCAAGGCCAGGTTGGATGGGGCTCTGAGCAACCTGGTCTAGGGAAAGGTGTCACTGCCTATGGCAGCAGGGTTGCAACTAGATGTTCTTTATGGTACCTTCCAACCCAAGCCATTCTATGATTAGTGAGTACTCTTTTCTCCCTAGAAAATCCCTCTCCTTCTGCATCCTCCTTTCTTTGGGATATGAGTCTCTGAGCTCATATTTCCTGGAACTTGCAGCCTTGTCACCATCCAGCATTGTATTGTCAGTCCAGCTAATAAAAGCCAGTCTGCCCTCCCCATTCATCTCCAATGATGCCTCCTCACCTTCTTGGTGCTCTGAGGGAGGAAAAGGAAAAATATAATCGAGAAAAAGAAAATAGAGAGTCCTCCCAGAGGAGGTGCTTCCGCTGTTGCCAGAATTAGGTGTGAAGGTGGAGGCTTCTGAAATGTAAGAGTTTCCTCCTCTTCTCTGCCAGATTTGCAGTGCCAAGACATAGCGTGAGACTGCTTATCTCATCCTGACCTCTCCAAGCTTATCAAGAACTAATAAAGTATGTAGGGCCCATCTCTGGACAATGTCTACCTGCCCATGTTTGAAGTTTTACCTTAAAAACACTGCCTTGACCTTTCAATCTTTTTTTTTTCTTTGTTTTTTCTTTTCTTTCTGGTAGCTTCGTGAAGTTATGAGGAGTCTAAAAAAAATTATAAAAGGAAACTTATCCTTGGTACTTAACTCAGCAGTTGAACAAAAGTAGTGCAAAAATACTGCAATAGGTGTTGAGTAAAAATGTCTGTTGTGGTAACTATTCTGGGTATAGCTGCTCTTTCATGACAACTCCTTTGAATTATTTCCATGTGGAACAGAGCTGTTCTGACAGCAGCTCTTTTTTAGAGGGAGGCAATTTCCCTCATATATGACTTGTCAGCTGCTAACTGTGGGTGTGTAAATATAGCTGAAATTTGGAAATAGTGCCGATCTGGCAGAGGTTTTGGGCAGTTATTTATGACAGAATGGATGAGTTTTACCAAGTTCAGATTGATGGTAAATGTTGCAGGGCAGGTACATTACCCAAACTTGTGTTTGTGTGGAGCACCTTGACAGTTTTATGTTGATTTCAATAATACAATTCTTTTTTGAACAGCTAAATGATGGATAAAGTATGTAATTTATATAATAACTATAAGAGTATTCAGGACCACCTCGCTTTAATTTTACTTCAGTCTTATTGACCTTTTCTTCTCCCTTTGCTTTTGTGCTTGTGTCCTTCTTCTCCCATCATTCTCACATCTCATTTGGGATTTCTCCTCCTCCCACTCCATCTTTCAGCTGAACTCCCACAAGACATGGGAACCTCCCTCCATACCTCATTTGTTTGTGAAGCATCTACTTTATCTCTGCAGTTTTAGCTCACAAATTTATTTCTTCTTGCTTATTTTGTCCTGTGCCATCCAGTGCCATGTTTCTGGTTTGTGTTCTGTCTCTGCTAAGCAATCTGCCTGATTGTGTAATCCCTTCCCTGACTTCCCTTGGTATGCTCCTGGTGTGTCATCTTTTAATTTCTGTCTACACAAAGAACAGAGAGTCTGCTACAGGCAAGTTCCCAGGTCAGCTTTGCCACAAAGCCACTCATTTCAAAATAATTTCAAGGCCATGGGGCCTTAACTAAGAAAGGTCTTTAAGAGCTTTTAGAGGGCTAAGAATATGTCTGTCATTTCAAGCCAACTAAAGATGCCAGTACTATAATTACATCTCTCAACCTTCTGTAGGCATCCTCTTTGACTGGAAGCTCTCCTCCTGAGAAATCAAATGAAGACTTTTCTATCTTACTTTCAAGGTGTTATCTCCCTTTTGATCTAGCTATTTATGAGATCTTCTCATCCACATGGTCCAGAGAGAGTGCTATAGAGTACAAAGCACCTTTTCTGTCATCATCTCCATGTCTGAAGTGCCAGACTCTCTGTTTCCTAAAATACAATAAATCTACTTTTTATTCTTCATTGTATCTAAATGTATCAAAATAAAAGAACCTCTTCCTTTTTTCAGGAGATTTTCAAATGCTATTATTAGTCAAAATTTCACTCCATCACAGTATTGCAGAAGGTGCAACAAACTCAAGGAGTAATTAGTAAAAGAAATAGAGAAATCAGCAAATGAGAACTTCCTCTTTCAAGAACAGCAGCTTCTTTTAGTTGAGTCTGATATGCTCTCCAGGACAGAGTATTGCCTTTATTTGTGCTGAGTCTTTGCTGCATAGAGCAGCAAGCTTATATTGAAACTTCAAGTTTGTAATTTAGCTTGAGTTGTCTGAAAGCTGAAATTTTGTATGGGTTCACATTTCTTGCAGATGTCTGTCACATACAGCAAATGCTGCTGGCTGATTGCCCTCAAAAACACAGGGGAAAAAAATAAGATCCTTGAAAAAGTGAAATACTAATGACTTACAGCCACTTCATATCTAATAGCTAGTGAATGCACTTCTTGCTTGAGAGGAATGGGAACAGGGAAGATTGGAGCTGGCTTAGTGGTGGGAGGCTTTGTGTTGTTTTTGAAGGAATACTTGCAAATTCTCTATTTGGTAGCTGACTTTCTAAAGTGCAGTCAAATCAGCATGTGATGATGACAGAAATAATTGTATTATTCTATGTTTCACTGAAAATATGTATTTCATTGGACAAAAAATAACAAATTATTCAGAAAATATACTCTAATATGCTCTGCTGGGTTTCAGTGTCTCCAGGGAACGTAATTTTATGACTATCAGCTTGCCTTAAAGTCCCAGAATATGTGATTCACAATCTCACCATCCTATTAGTTCATGTTTCTGTTTGGTAAGTGAATCAATTTTTGGATCTGATGTGTGTATAAACAGCTTCTTTTTCCTTAGAGTCTCAAGGGAAATCATGAAATGTCAGAGAATAAAGGTACGCAGAGATATAGATGAATTCCAGTGCTGAAAGCTGAAAGTTAAGATGTATCTAAACATTTGAACTTTAATAAGAATTCAATGATCAGTGCTTTGCCAGCAATGTGACAGTGTGCTCTCTCCCACTTACCAGCTATTTGTACACACTGTACTTTGGTCACTGGGTGCAGTAACCAGGTAAGAACAAAATACTTGGCAAATTAAATCTAAAGATTTCCACTCCTGCTGTAGAACAGATAGATGTAATGTACCATTTCATCTTAAACCAAATTATGTACCAGGACATTTAGATACTTATTTCTGAAGACATCAGTGTATAATGTCTGATATCATAAGGACTGAAATGCTTAAATTCCAATTATGAAAAAATCTTTAAACTGAAAGCAGAGATACCTGAACTAAACAACTCTGTGATATACCTAATCTTTCCCCTCCTGCTGCCTTTCTCACTGCTCATTCAAGTACATATGTAAAAGAAGGACTTGATTAAGGGCCCTTGGAAGTGGGTGATAATCTGTCAGCTGGCTTGGCCACTGCTTGGACATCACCTGTATGTTCTGTCTTTGTGACAAACGCTTCAGAGATTTCATGAGCGGTGATAGAGCATATGATATGCATGATGGAACTGAGACAACAGAGTTTGGTGTTGTTTATCCTCAGCTGTTATCTTCTGCACATTCATGGAGCTATGTCTTTGGCACAGCATGCCTTTGCAATAGCTTTGCCACAAAAGGTTTTTGGCAAAAAGAATATTGAGGAAAGACGTAAATGTTATCTTCAGGATCTGAATGTTGTCTTCAGTTGTCTAATGGGGATATAAAGAAGCCCCCTTCCAGATATGTCCTGCAAGGGGGAAGTGATAGGAGAGGGAATGAACACAAATTGCAACGTGGGAAATCCCACTTGGATGTTAGGGGGGGAAAAACCCAACCACAACAAATCACAGTAATGTAATCAAGCATTAGAGCCGGTTGCACTTGGAGATATTCAAACCTGACAGTCTTGAGCAACCAGATCTGACTTGGTCACACGTAGAACAGGAAATTGTACCAAGTGTCTGCCAGAGATGCCTCCCAGCCTCTGTTGTTCTGTGCTTCTATGAATTCTGTTATTTTTATGTAGTTTGTTGTTTTCCTCTAACTCTTAAATAAAGGAGAAATGCTCTGTCTGTTTTTAGAACCTACTGGGTTTGCTCTCATTTACTTACACAGATGAGAAATGGAAATGTTGCTACAGAAATGATTCAGTGAACTGCAAAACCATATACTTCTCTCTGGAACCATGCATTTTATACATTTGGTTTATAATACCCAGTAGAAAACATGTGCTGAGAGCTCACTGATTTTATGAGCTGAGATATCTGTATCCTTGAATGAGATTTATTCGCAGTGTTTTCCTCTCTTTTCTTTTTAATGAACAAAACAAATGAAAGTATTTTGTGGTTGTTTGGAATATTAAAACATGCCTGCTTTCATACTGAAAATAAGATCAAGTCTAATAAATGTAATTATTACCACCAATAGGTCTGCTTTCCCATATAAATGTAAGCATTTCTTCTTGCTGTTTCTAATAATCTACATCTTAAAGGATTCATGTCTTTTGCACAGTGTGCTATTGCAATACTTTTGCCCCAGAAGATTTCCTTTGTGAAGTTATTAAAGTCAAGACTTTTAAAAACTCTTGTCAAAAGCTGAGAATTAAAACTGGTTCTGTTTGAAATATTACTATGTTTTAAGCAATTTTTCAATGAAATAACCCAAGCGTGTCTTTGCAAATTAGGAAGTTACACATTTCTCCTTGAAATTTCTTATTTCCATTTTTAAGTAGAGAATTTATAAAATTTTTAAAAAGCTGAACCATGAGATGTATTATGAGCTGAAACTTTGGTCAATAAATTTGGCTTGATTTAGGATGGTTAAACAGATTTGTATGTCAGAATTTCTTGTAGCATGGAAGAATGTTCTCTTATTTAGCACACAATATATTTTATAGTACATTACAGCAAAGGATAGGATATGTTTATGGAACATGTACATATAGAATATGAAAGCTAGGTCTTATATGGATGCTGTGTTTTAATTCATCTGGCAGCTAGGCCCCAAACATCCCCTCACTCCTGCTCCCTGTGGGATGAGGGAGACAGTAAGATGGGTTAAAGAAAGAAAACCCTGCACTGAGATAATGGCAGTTTAATAGGTAAAGCAAAAGCTGAGCACACAAGCAAACCTGAACAGGGAATCCATTCACCCCTTCCCATGAGCAGCAGCTGTTCAGCCATCCCCAAGCAGGGCTCCATCACATGTAATGGTGACTTGGGAAGACAAATGCCATCACTCCTAACATTCCCTGCTTCCTTCTCCTTCCCCCAGCTTTATATGCTGAGCGTGACACCGTGTGTTATGGGATATCCCTTCGGTCAGTTGGGGTCAGCTGTCCCAGCTGTGTCCCCTCCCAGCTCCTTGCACACTCCCAGCCTCTCTCTGTTGGGGTGAGAGGCAGAAAAGGCCCTGACCCACTGTCAGCCTTGCTCAGCTGCTACAAACACATCCCTGTGTTATCAACACTGTTTTCTCACAAATTCACAACACAGCCCTGTACCTGTTACTGTGAAGAAAAATAGAAATTAACTCTATTCCAGCAAAACCAGCTCTATGGACATCAATATATCTGTTTTGTAATAAAAGTCTGGAAACAGGGCAAACCTGTCTCATGAAGGAAAATAAGAAAAAGATGAAATGTCCCTGATTTTTTAGATCCAACTAGGTTGAAATCATCACAGACACTACAGTAGTACTGCTTCTAGGTATGAAACAACCTGGGAAGTGAATGAGGGTGCAAAGCTTTAAACTGTAAAGGAAGTTTACAAATTTTTTTAAAGCTGGTTATATCTCAATAAATATTTCTGTCCTTCTGTGAAAAATAGAGTAGGAACTAGTGCAGAACCAGGGTAGTTCCACACAAATATCATACATGGGGTTTTTCTGCCTACCACATCATCTCATGGTTATTGTCGAAACATCTGGCTTTACAACTAATGGGTTTTGTTCCTTTTCATTTGGGACAGGTCTTGCACAGTTCTGCCTTTCTGGGAAAAAGGAAAGAAATCCTGTGAAAACTGATATTTCTTGCAAGAAACATGTACAGTAAAGACCAGATGGATTTAATCAGTATTATTTACTTAGCCAGCAAGGGCTGTTCATCAGTACAATATACAGATCATTGTAAGCTTATAAAAGACAATGAAAGAGTTGTGACCAAATCAGTTAAGTTTCACTCTTACTTTCTGAACATGGGTTTTCTTGGCTACTGAATAAAGCTTTTGAGGAATTAAGCTTTGGCTTCACAAACCAAAATGTATTGTATAGTTCAATGGTAAGCAGCCAAGATTGTAATTTTTGAGGGACCAAAACAATTTGTCTTCTTCCATGAAAGTTTCCTGAAGCATTTACATGACAAGAGCATTGATGTTTTACACATGCAGGTTACTCTTGGGCAAAGACTGCTTTAAATTGTATTTCATTTTCAATAGTTTTTCCATTACCTACTTGTTGAGCAAAAAATAGACACAATTAATTTTTTTCCGTAGAAATATCTAATACCCCAAGTATCTATATGCTTTAATCTCCAGGAAACCATTGCAGAGAATTACAATAGTCTCAAAATGTTGCCGTTAGGATAGATGATGATTGACACTTATTCATTAAGACATAATTGATTTCCAAAAGCAGTGGATTTAGATTCCCTTTGAAAGGCTTTTTTTTTGCCCCATATTAATAAGCAGCAAACTTCAGAAGAGATGCACTCGTGCAAGCTTTTGATTACACTCAAGCATATGTTCTGTGTGAGTTTAAGTAATGCTTATATAGATGTGTGTGCCTCCTGAAGACACAAATAGAGAGAATCTTTACACGTGAAGTGGAAACGTAGAACAATAGCTAGGAAAACACCATCTAATTTAATGCACAGTGAGGCTGGGAAATTACTGTTGAGCAAGTGTCGTGTAAGCTTGCAATGCAGAGCTAAACCTTGCAGAAATGTGTGAAGGGAACTCAGATACAAAATCAAGATAAATATCTCACTTCTATCCCTGGTTTGCTTGTCAGGCTGTCCTCCTTTCCCTGTTCTTGCTGCTATTTTACAAGAAGCATCTGCTTTCTAGAGGATGGGGGAAGCTCAGCTATAGCGAGTGTGAGGTTTTATCTGCTTTTTTAAAATTTAATAATTCTGTGGATTTGATAATCATCTCTCTATTATCTGGTCTTTGCTTTCTATAGAGTTAAATTCATTCTACTGCTTGTTCTTTAGCTGCAGTGCAGGCTGGAAGTGTTCCCTCAGCACACACCTCCTTAGCACACGCATGGTTCAGGAGTACCCTTCCAAAACGGCGTGCGTGTAGTGTGTTCATATGACTTCTGTCACATGCCACAGAATTCCTCCTGGGGTCCAACACTGCCCTCCAGGAGGAAGACAGTACTGATTCTTATTCTGGGGCTGCAGTTTCACCATGGTGAGTGGCTGCTGTGGTGTTGGGAGCACTCAGCACACCTTGACTTGTTAGAGATGAGTGCTTTGCAACAAGAAATTACACTGCCGGAGAGCAAATTAGTGATTGATGTAAAATGGAGACTTCTAGATTGTAATTGTGCTAGTAAGATATGAGACGAAGCCTAAAGTATAATTTTAACAGTATTTAATTAAGTGGAACAGTAGATTAACCACCACAATCCTAACTAAGCACATATAGAAGAATTGCAAAGTATAAATGCTCATTTTTGCTAAGTTGCATCTGCCATCAGTGACTGACTTAGAGAGGGTGTGATTGACTTGAAGCTGCTTTAAAATGGCTCAATTTAAAAACTAAATTTTAAATATTTTCCAATTGTTCTCCTTTAATGCAGGCAGGGAATGGTGACTCATCTGTTCAGCATTGCATGGTTCACTGGGTGGGGAGAAAATTACATATTTTATCTGGTCACTGAGATCTTACTGTGTCATTTCACTTGCGTGTAGCAATTAAAGCTAAGCGAATCACTTACCTGACAAATTTAGTCTGTTGTTCTTTCAATGGAAGTATTATTACCTCTAGTTTATATTTGTTTGAGTTGCCTGATGGCAGGTTTCTCTCATCACCTCAGTTGCTGACAAACTGTAATTAGGTATCCTCGTGCACGGTGCTAGATGAAGAAGTTGCAGGGAACCGGTGCAGTTCCTTTACAGTTTGTTTAATTAACTTTGTGTGCTGGATCCAAAAGATTTGGGGAGCCTGGCCTCCCTTGCTTTGTCAAGCTGTGTAAATCCCATATCAATTATAACCCCTATTCTGGAAACAAACAGTGGAGCATACAAGCTTTGAATTTGCATGACTCTTTGTAGGAAGCAAACATAAAAGGAGCTTGTATTCAGCCACAGTACATTCATTGTTAATTTGAAGTGAATATTTATAACTTTCTTTTTACTATTAGCCTGACACTATGAGCAATTATAGCAGTATTCAGCTAAATCTGCCCAGCCTGTGCCTGGTCAGAATTTTCTTTCCCTGTGTCTCTAATACATTTCCTACACACTATTTTGTCCTTAATGCCTTTATAGCTTGTTTATTGGAAACAGGTTTTTAATTATTTTTCAGCAGTACTGGAGACCTGATTTAATGAGCAATTGTTAGATATACTAGGGAGACACATTCACCTGATTAATGTGATAGTTAACTGAGCAACAAAATTGCCTCATGAAGAAGCAGCTGTACACAGAGTTGAAGCAATAAAAAAGTTTGAGGGAGTGTGAAGAAAACATTTGAGGAGAGATCATTTAAAATAGGATATTGAGCAAGTTGGAGGATAAGTATAAATACACAGTATTGGCTTGCTGGTTGGTTGGTTGGTTGGTTGATTGGTCTGTTAGTACATGCATGTGTGCACACACGTGCCCATGTTTGTTAGGAGACAGTTTGACTGAAAGGTACTGCATTGGAATGCTGGAATGTTCAAGGGCTGTAGAAAAAGACGAGGAGGATGGGTCCTTCAGGTATGTGTTGGAGATGAAACCGTGCTGCAGCCAATGCTTTAATGGCATGCAGTGTTGTCCACCTTCAGTGCTAATATGTGCTTTTGGAAACAAGTCTGTCCTTTGAGAAATGAGTCTTTTCTCAGAGAGAGGAAGGCAACAGAAGAGAAGTTTGACATTCTTTGGTTGTCAGAGCTGGGGTATTTCTTGTGTCACTGACTTGCTCCTCCCAGCACCACTTACATTCTCAGTTTGGAAGCTCGTGGTCAGCTTAAAGGATCAGACTAACATGATCACCACAGAATTTTAGTGGAACAAGATAGTTCCACTCATGCATTTCAATATCATCTTCCCTCCTCTTTGCAAGTAGCATTTGCAAGGGATGATGATACAGTGGTAGCCCAGTAGAATCTCATTACTAGATCATCAAGTTTCATTCCTGCAGAGGGCTGTGGAGAGAAGGGTCCACAGAGGGGACACAGGGTGCACTGAGGCCAAAAAGTGGTAGCAGACAAGTAGAAGAGGAGAATTAAGTATGAATGCTAGAGGAAACACAGCCCAGCTAGTTTCTCTCATGTAGTTCCCAACTTGGCTTGTATGATGGATATCACTTTACAAGCCTGAAAATACAGAATGTTTCAAAGTCATGGTATATTATAAACCATCCCACTCACAAACCGACTGGACCCCTTATGGCCTAACATAACCCCTCTGGTTTCAAGTTAGGGCTGGTGGCTTTTTGTTCCGGCTCACCCATATACTAGTGAGGGAAGGAAAAGCAAGATTTTTGTATGAGATGTTGTATTCTTTTTCACATGATTTAAACAGATGAGAGCTGTATAGATTATAGAACTTGCTCTGCAAGAACTTTCCGTGCAGTTACTGTGGGAGCATGAATTAGGGAGCAGACTGATAAGATACTTTGCCAAGATCAAATCTAAGTGAAAGTGGGCCGGACACATTACTGGGATTATGAGAGATTTGAAGAAAATAGAGAAAAATGAGAAGGCAATTAACACACACCTCTTTGGAAGAGAAAAATGCTCCTATGAGTGTCAAACTCTCTGTCCTACTTTAACTGGTTCAGCTCATCTCAGTTGTTACAAGTAACTTGGACAATTCTTTGCAAAACGTTTTTACTTCCTTGCCTTGATAACATAATGGAAATATAAATTGCTTTACTTATTATTTGAATGCTTCTTTCAAAGCCAGGAAAGTTGCTGATCTGATGGTTGGAGAATCAGAGTAGCATTCAGTAGATCTGGATTAATATCAAATTATTGTCATAGCTTTGCCTTCGAAGATTTTTAGCAGATTTTAACTTTTGGGGTTTTTGCCTGAACCTCATTTTATTCATGTTGTCTGCAAAAAGGAGAGAATGATCCTTATGTTCCACCCATGCTATCACACCTTACTAGTTTAGCTGGTGGGACTTTTGGGGCTCTGCATGTGCCCTGGGTCAGCCGTCCTCCAGCCCTCTTGGACCACACTTCTGCTTAAGAAGTTTTTGTCTTTCCTGGCTTGAAAGGAGAGTTCCCAGTGATCCTTTGATTTGGGCTGTACTTGCCTTTTGTTATTTTTACATGGTGTGATCTTCAGACCTTTCGTGTGGAAGACCCGTGATGGTGCTGGAGCCAGTGGGGTGGCTGTGCAGGGCAGCTCTGAGCATGGCAGAGCATCTTCTGGGAGCCTGAAAGAGGCCACAGCTCCTCAGACTGACTGGGCTTCAGCCTCATTTCTGCCTGGTCAGCAAATGCTTAAAACATAAACTTGTTCCAGAGTGTTTTGCTACAGATGGGTGATCTCCAAAATGTGCTGATATGCTCTGCTAGATAAGGATCAGGATTTCTTTCTGAAGAACTCATTACGGGACAGACACACTGGCATTGCCTGCATTTCTAGGTAAAAGGCTTGACACTTTGCCATTTATGTTGCAGCCAAAGTAGACAAAAGCAGAACATACTTTTAAAATTGTTTCCTGGCATATAAATAGAGATTATGTAGTGTTATAATTTGCACATGTATTATATTTTAATGCTATCAAACTAAACTATATGATGGCAACCACTCCTGCTAATATTGCATTCTTTATTCTTCAAACCCAACATCAAACCAGTCATCTGTTGAAATCAACACTGAGTTGTTGAGTCCAATTTTTGGTTGTTTTATTGTGTTTTGTTTGGTTGATTGGTTTGGGTTTTGGGATTCTTTTTTTGATGGTTTCATTTTCCTTATTTAAAAAGCAATCAAGGTAAGAGATTTGAAGGGTGTGATCATGTGTTCCAACAGAACAGAGTTGTTCTCCTACTTCTCTGCAGAGTGTTCTCCTATTTTTTATGAAGACCATCCTAAAAAACTGCTGATTGAAAAAAAAAAAAAGCATCTAATATATTATACTATCACCTTTGAAATTTTTGGGAGTTTAATTTAATTTAACAGCTGGCCATTTATATGTCTCTGAAACTTGTCATAAATCTAACACTGTGCAGCTAATAAACAGCAACAGGAAAAGTGGTCAATCCAAAGCGCGCGCAGTCAGAGCATCATGGCCTGCCTGTATCAACTTCTGTATAACCACATGTGGAAAACTATCAAGTCTGGATTTCTAAAATGCCTGAGATATAACAGCTTTTGAAGCAAAAGCAGCAGCCAAAGTTTGTAAAAGCAACTGTCTAATTCACGTGTGTTTATACACACATGAAGATTTACAAACTGTATGATATGCATTCAAACCTGATACAGAAGTATGAATGGCAAAAGTGGTGTACAGTTCCCTTCTGAAAAACTCTCTGCCTTAACTGTTCACCCCTCTTCCCTCACCCTTGTCCTCAGACTAACCAGGCACGTTTGCAGAGCTCAACCCTTCACTAGCTCACGCTAAAAGGAAAACTTGGCATGATTTCCTTTTTTGTAACCGGGGCCCTTTCACTAATTGGCTTGACACAGATATGGTCCTGAGGAGTCCCTTAAAGGGATTTAGATCCCTCCCTGACAGTGTCCTCCCTTGTGCTTTGTCCAGGTGCGCACTCTGCAACTGTCTCCACAAAGCGGGTTCTTTTGTTTGTTATTTTTTTTCTTCCCAAGACCCAAATATTAACAGTTCTGGTAGGAGGCACGTAACAGAAATGTATTTGCCAAATGGTGCTGCCTCTTTCCTTGGATATGGGAAAGCATTTTGTGGAAATGGGAAAACCAAATGAAAAAAGCCTGCCAGTTCCACACGCCTCCTGTCTGCGAGCATCCCCACCCTGGGTACGTGGGCTGTGTTACTGACTCAGGGGAATGGGTTTAGAGGAGCCCTTTGTTGGAATATTGGCAGCACATCACTGGACTTGCCGTTGTTGCAGATGGAGCAACTTGCCGAACAGATGGATTCTCAGTTTTCTCAAAGAAAGGGAAGGTACTTGATGTACCACGGTGGGAAAGAAGGGAGGGTATTCCAGGCAGATGGAAAGGCAGGAAAGAAGGCACGTTCTGTGCTTTTTTGGGGCACTTGGAGCCTAGGATTCTCTTTCTGGCACACTTGGGAAAGCATAAGCACAGCACTCTGTGAGAGGGCAAAGGGACTGTAACAGATGTGGAGGAAGTTATTTGCACAGACGCAATGAAAGTGGAGGCTGAGACTAGGAAAAGCCAGAGTGCATAACTGACTATGATGGGCTAGGTATGGAAAGGGCTCTTGCCCTGCACCATCAGAGGTGCACTCTATTAAAGCACAGGACTAGTGCCAGAAGAGCATAACTGGAAGAGAGGACTGATTAATATTTTAAGGTGTATTGTGTTGTGAAAGAGGCTAGAGATAAATATCATCTGCCCCTGTGAAGCCAAGGATCCCCATGTTTCTGCAGTGTGTGCATTGGTTTTCTGATGGCACAGTTTGTTCTGTGGCTTGGATGCTGTGTGGCCTCTTTTCTTCTGCTGTTCTTTCTCCCCTCCCCATCTTACCTCTCTTCCATCTTAATTGTTGGGGCAGGATCAGTCCTGTGCAGCACCCAAGAGCCTGTAAATCTGACTTGAAATCATGTTGCCTGATCCAATATTTACTGCTAAAATCTTCATGCAATTGCCAAATGCAGGTGGCATGAATGGAAAGAGGCGATCATACTTTGGTGGTTTAACTCCCTAAAACTTTTCAGTCACTTCATACACAGACACCAGACCTAGCAGAAATATACTTAATCATAGTACCATTTATGATTTAATAAAAATGGACTTATATCTTTATTTTTAACCCTTAGCTTAATTAGTAAATTTCAGCATCTTAGAATGCAGGCATTAAAGCTGTTTAGCTATAGTGAGAATGCCAAAGGCCTTGGAAATCCACATTTTCTGGGAAATGAATGTGATAAAGGGCAAAATGTTATTTCCAAGTGTGATTCAGTGCTGAAAGCAGCTATGCAAAATTATCACTTTCTTAAATAATGGCTTTGGCTTTTGTTCATAGTCAGGCTTGTGTCTACAGCAAAAGAAATGTCTGAAGTATTTTTATGAAAAATAAAATTGCCTGGATTACATACCCACTTTTGCATCAGTTGTGCTCAATTTTGCAGGACTGAATCATCAGGGAGGCTCTGAGATAAAATGAACAAAGAATCCCATCACCGAATTTTAGTATGAACATTTTTCAGATTGTTGTGTCTGGATCTCTGCCAAGTTTCAGCCCCATAATAAATTAAGTCCAACCCACACAAAGTAAGGAAATAAAAAAGAAGGGAAAACAACCCAAAAACTTCTACAAGGCAAAAAGACTAGGCATTTTTTATGGGGAAACAAGTGGCCAAGAATAATTTCTTGGAAAAGTAATTATCTAAAAAGAGAGTGGGCTCTTCTCTCTAATTGGAAAAGATATCATTTTCCAGCCTTACTAAACACAGCAGAGGATCATCATTTTGCTTCACCAACCTGGTTAAATTAAAGTTGAGAAGTTGCTTTCCTCTAGTTTTATTTCTCCTGACACCCAATACTGTAATTGAGCCCACTTCCCTTTCTTTATGGTAAAATCTAATCTGGCTGCCACAGGACCTGTGAAAATCATGGAGGTGATGAGCCAGGGGATGAGCCAGTCTGCTTTCTGCCTTGTATGTCTGGCTTATTTAATCTCTAGTCACCCTCAGATAATAAATATTTCATATGTTGGACAGGTGAAAGGTTTCATTCAGCTGCAGATGTGCTTCCACGGCAACTGATCCTTCTCATTTGAACAGTTTAAATGTGTTGAAAACAGAGCTTACTTTCTATTTTTCTCCACTGTGTTTTTATGTGTAATGTATTATTTGTTTTCTCCCTCCTGTCCCTCCTACAAGCAGATACAGAAAAGCCGACAGCATTAACAAGTAATTCTAAACAATTTATAATCCAAACAAATTCTTTCTTCCAGTCAAAATGGGATGAAAAATGCCATTTCATTTGACAAGCATAGCATAAATATCTAGAGATATGAAATTGCCTGGGTTACCATCTATAAATACTCTGTATGCAAAAAAATGCATGCAATCACAGTACTACTTTATGCTTTACAGTATGTTTCTCCATTGCTACTGAGTGTTTCCTCAGTACCATTGTCCACCAATTCAGTTAATAGAGTTGGATTTGATTTTGAGGTTTTTTCTGGGGAAGGGGGAGGCAGTGTCCCAGGTCTTTCTCTAAGAAAGGTTTCCTTCTCTAAGAAAAGCTGCTGGCAAAAAGCTGAAGAGAAATGTCTTCAACCATATCTGATTTCTGCCAATGCTGGTGCTTGTGATAGATCTTCTGGAACATGTCTGCTGCATCCTTTGCATCTTGCAGCAGAAGGAGCTCTTTGGAAGCATAGCTTAGCTCATCCTTTCTCTGCACATTTCACGCATAGAGGGCAGCTGCTGTCCCTCTTGCTCTCAAGCCATGCCCACATCTGGACTCTCTGACACATGCTGTGCCCTGTGCCCACCTCCATACCTGTCTGCATACATGATGGTGGCTTCACAAAGCACGTCCCTTGCCTGCCTGCAGAGTCAATTGTGACTTGGTGTAGTGGTGGAATTTTGGTAGATAGGCTCCAAGGAAAGGGATTTTCCCTCTACCATCTCCTGTCAGGCTCAGAGACACTTTTCCCTGCATCTGACCATCTGTGTGGATGTTCCCTTGATGCAGTTATGGCAGAATGGGGACATTATTTCATAAGGCACACAGCTGTCTCAGGAAATAAGTTAGAGAACACATCTCTGGGTGTGATTTAGGAGTTTTAGATGTGATGTAGAACCATGCATAGGTGGCTTATTTGATCTCTCTGTCCTCTCCTTCTATTTACTGTATAGCTTCCTAGTGATGCTGTGTTGGGGAATTAGGACGTTCTAAATCAGTTTGGAAAAACTGACATGACATGATGCACAACTGCTATTTTGGCTTTAGGGGAAGAGGGGAATTGGGTACAGCCTTTGATAGGTGCCTGTGTCTGTGCCTGGTAGCTCTGTGGCAGATCCCCCTATTAGAAACAATTGAACTATATCTGACCTTGAGGCCTCCTCCCTTCTGTTTCCAGGCATATAGATTTTAGCCAGCAGGTCTCTGGTTAACCCCTCCTCACTGTTGTTTATTTCCTGCCACTCCGCAGACACACCACTGAGCATTAAGTATGTGAACTCAAAGACGCTCCCTCTCTCCTGAACAGTCTTAATAGCAAACAGTCACGAGCTGGGCTTCTCCAGGCAGAATTTCTACCTAAGAGACATAGGTTTCAGGAATATATGCCCTTTCTCTCACCCTTTTCAGATTTCATTAAAAGCATCTACTTCAAGAAACTACAACTCTGTTTGTTCAAGCTTTGAATTTGGAAGTCGTGCCGGGATCCCTGCCACGGCACACTTGAACCGTGAAACCCAGGTCAGTTCCATTTTTTGGTTTTCATGTACTGGCATTGTGCTGCAGCTGTTTGAGCTACCAGGTCTCTGTGGAAGCAATACTTCTTTTAATATGCAGAAAACATCATATCTGATTTTATAACCTTACCTCTTGTTGTAGGTTTCGGGGTTTTTTGTACTACTAAACAAAATGTCAGGATGGCATGTCAGTGAACATAATGCATTCAAAAAGAATCACGCTGACAGGCTCAAAAACTAAATGCTCTCTTTTAAACAGGCAGGAACAGCTCTGATTTTCCTTCCTGCCCACCAGGCTATACTTGGACTTGAGAAGACAGCTGTGCTTCATCTCCCTGTTGCTCTGTCACTGTGACTGCTGGCTATTGCACTATATAATGCAATCTTGGGCTGTGAGATATGACCTGTTTCAATCAATGTTCGCTGAGGTTGACTTTGTGACTCAAAGGCTACTGACTCAATAGCCCATTGGTTTTGACAAGGTGAATCAACCCTTTCTTTCTCTTCAAGCCTTCTATGGTGTTGAGGAGTTTGTGGGTTTTTCGTGTTGCTAGAGAGGAAGATGCTGGGTTGGCTATTGCACTGGATGCAGCTGGAGGGGTGTTACTAGGTTTGCAGGAGGTGCTTTCTGAAAAGTGCCTTATTTTTGTTAATAATTCTGCTCTAGATCTCAGATTCCAAATTCACAAAGAGTTTGCATTCATGTGAGTAGTCTTTTACTGCAAGGTGGATTTGCAGAAGGAAAGTCGAAGTTAATAAAATTTGGTACCTGCAATGTGTGTTTCCCTCAAATGTGCATTGGAAAACTCTGTTTGAAGGTACAGTACTGTTTGTCTGCTTATTGGGAAAAGATCTGGGAGAAGCAGTGCTTTATGCAAGGAAATTCGTTTGTGTTTGACTCGTGGTTCTGCCTTCCTTTTAATTCCTCCTGCAGTTAGGGCCGTTGTTCCATTCAGTCACCAAATAAGAGTCTGGAGAGCAAATACCATGTCCAGCTCCACATCTTCTCTAGCTCTTCTGTGGTATGTTCAGTTCCTCTGCATCTAAGCATGTTTCCTTTCTTTCCAACTTTTTTCCTTTGTGCATTTGTTCCTTGTTTAATTATTTAAGGTCAAGTCTGCAACAGCTGAACAAAATGCATTAAAGGTAAAAGTCTGTGATTTTTCTGTGGCAGGAAAATTTGCATGAAAAGATAAATATCTTTTTGGGTGTTATATTTGTCTAAGACAATGGTAAGGTAAGTTCTGAGTGGCTGGAAATGTTGTAACTGCACCATTAATGTTTAATTACTATTGGCAGCCAAGAAGTGCCTTTCTGGATTAACCAGACACTCAGCTTCTGAGATGTGCATAGGTGCAAGAAAGTGATAAAGCTCATGAAACCGTACCTCTGGGAACGTGTAATGGGATCTTTCCTGTGATATGCAAATTATGCTGCCAAGTTGCTGTGTAAACAATTCATGGGAGATGTAGTGAGAGGTAGTTAAATAACTGGATCACATATCAAAGATAAAATCCATCACTGGGAATGGAAAAATGTGCTAAAATAGTGGTTTTGCTATTAGAAATAAATAAATAATGAACAGAAAATATCTTTGCCCAAAGCATATAGCAGCACTGAAGAGTAAATAGCAAATGATTTATCACAATTGTTGCAGTTCAGAGTAAACAAGCATTTAGGAAACCAGTGTGCACAGAGTTTGTGAAAACCAAGACTTTTCCTAGTACAAGTAGTCTAGCCAATTATGCTAGTGGGTTTTTCTCTTTTGTTGTTTTTTCTGGTAACTGAGAAAAAAACATTACTTCACAAATGTTAATTTGGTTACTTTTCAGGCAGAAGATATGCACAGCTAACTTTTCAGTGATAAAACCAATGCCATCATTTCTATTCTGGGCATGAGGGAAGATCTCAGGCAGCCCAGCAAAATGTATTTCAGAGTCATATATAGCCATAGATCAATGAGTGTGAGCAAAGCATATTGACACCAGCAGAAGCTGAGCTCATGCCTTCAGCATGAGTTTCTAATTTTTGTATTTTACACTGTATGAGGAAAGGATTCCACATAATAGCACTCCTCCAATAAATCAAAGATTGCTCTTTCACAAATGATACTGAAGCCTTCATTGATTCTCTGTCCAACTTTACTGTTCTTCCATAGAGGTCAATTCCTGTAGCACTTGTCTTTCCTCAGACTTTTCCTATATCTGCTGTTCATTTAGGCTCTGATGTAGCTCAGCTGAAGCCCAGTGAGAAGCCTCATATCCCTCCTTAGTGGGAGCTACAACGTGTGCTAGAGTCCTAAGGGGCCAGCAGCAAAAAATTTAAGAAGGCAATTCTTAATATTAAATATTAAGGGACTATTAAAGCATCATGAGTCAAGGGAAATGTTTTTGACCTGTGACTTCCTTTTGTTTTGCTATGTAGCAGGAATGCTCTAGATAGAATTGTACAGTCACAATAAACAGATCCCACGTTCAAAAAATGTGTTGAATTCTGTTCTATGTTTAATCACCAACAGAAACTATGTCAGATGATCTTCCACCAGGAACAATATCTCCTAATTAACAGTAATTAAGGTATATTATGACTACAGGATATGAAACTAGATGGATCTGTCTCTTGACATTTCATATTTGGATTTTTTTTTCTGCTAAGTCCCTTAATATGCTTCAATTAATGATAACAGAGGCCAGGCCATTCTCAGTGATGGATCTGCATACGTGAATCTTAGTACCACTGAGATGAGATGAAGCATGAATCTTTCCATCATTAAACTCCCCTTAGAAACATGAATGAATTCCAATTAAACTGAATTTACTAGCACAAATGTTGATTATGAGGAAGCTAAGGGTCAAAGCTTGATTGCCTTATCCTGTAAAGTGCAAAAACCTGTGCCAGACCTGACAGGAAAGTCGGGTGGCCTGTCTGCAGAGTCTTCAGTAGTTCTGTAGACATTCATAGCAGGTATGGCATTTCTTTTCGTTCACTGAGAAGTCATACAAAACTCTTTTGTTCAGGCCCTATTTGAACAAGCAAATTTTTTAATTTTAGTGCCCCACAAAGGTTTTATCATCCAGAAAATTATTGCTTCTCTTTCTGCGCTGTGGCAGATACCCAGTCTTCACCAACTGCTAAGCATTTGGAGACCTAATCAGTAGTAAACCTGAGGTATAGCCTTTGTATAGTTAGCTTAACAATTAAGACATTTAAACTATTCCTGAATGAAAGGAAATTGCCAAGTTAAAAGAGAGAATTTCCTAGCTCAGGCATTTCTGGCCATGTAATTAAACTAAATATGCCGCTTCCTTGCCCCTAGCCACAGTTGTCCTAAAGAAGATTAACCACATTGAATTTCTACCCAGGCTGAAATCTTGTTTGTACCCTGAAATATGGACCTGAAATAACATGACAGTGCACTACAACTCCATCTGGTGTCTCCTCTCAAACTCAGTCATGCCTCATTGTGTTCCAGTGATGCCCTTTGTAGTATCTCCCATCCACGGGACTCAGGGAGGAGCTCACTATTTTGAAGATGAATATAGATGAAACCAGGTTTGTGCAGAGTTTACTATGGTGTGGAGATATTTGTCTGAAGTAATCTATTAGATGTCATAGAGCATATGCAATCAGAAGATCTTCCATAAAACACTGGGGAAAAAAAAGATGAAAAGCCTGTTTTCCATGCTATTCCACTCTATTATGATATGGCCTTAATTTAAATGATCTACTATATTTGTGATTGCACAACATAATCATGTTCCTGGGATTGTTATTTTTTTTCTGTCATATATTTTTAGCTACTTCAGTTCTATGAAACTTCTTAAGGAAAATATTTCTTAGATTTACTTGAATTGTGTTCCCAAGGACAATTGTAATTCACTTTATCTGATTGAGAAATGGAATGACAAACTTCAGTTTTCTTCTAAGATACCAGTAAACATTTTTTTTTTTTTTTGCGTCTCATATTTTGCCTGCATCTTATGTGACCACACTTGCTTGATCACATGCAGGAAATATTTTTGTACACTGGTGCTATGCATGACTATGAAAGGAGCTGTAGATAGAACAAGATGAGATACAGGCTGTAATTTGCACCTGACAGAGTGTGAATTTCATTGCAAGTGCTTTTAAAGGAAACTTGCTATTTTCTCCACATTCAGATAAAAAGTAATTCCATAGGAAATTATGATAATTGGGGTTTTTTGTTTGTTTTGTTTATTCCGCTCTGCTTTAGTATTGAATTTTATGGGGAAAAAATATTCCTCAACCTAATGCAATCCTGTGTTTTCTGCAGGCTTGGGTCATGGTCCTGTGATGCTGGACATACCCCATTATCAGAGAACAGCCTGACTAGGCAAGATTAATAAAGTCTGGGATAAAGAAAATATAATCAGACCGTTTCATGGGTGGGGGATCAAGGTATAGATGGTTTAAATTACTTGCCAAAGGTGTGCTACAGAGCTATATGAGGAACAGGAATCTCCTGGATCCCCGTCAAGTTTCTTTTTCTAGAGAACTGAAGACCTGTATTTGTTTTGGCTGAATTGCAATTTGGATAGGTTGGAAGAGATTTGGAGGCAGAAGGGCTCTATTAAGTCTTTCTCACCAAAAGAAATATTAGTAGGCAATTAAAAGAATAACAGATGGGACCGATTCAAAATGCTCCACTTGCTGTTGCTCTGAGCTTCGGGCAAGAAAGAACATAGAGGTCATTTAACCTGACCACTTATATATCAGAAGCTGCTAGGGTCACTCAGGCACTCCTAAATTAAACCATATATTTTAGACAGAAATATAGTAGTCTCACAAAGCATTTTCCATTCAGACCATAAATTCCAAGGACGGGGCTTTGTCCTCTACATGTATCTGCTTTACACTTCCCGTAGTATCACCTGGATAAACAAGGGCAGCTCATACTCCTGTCAGTTCAATCTCTTGCATCATCGCCATTATTTTGATTAATTTGATACTTCAGAGCTTTAAAGAACAAAGAAACCATTAACAGCACAAGCAGAGATGGTGCCAAAGAGGCCTGGACACTGAGCCTGGCACTCTGTTCTCGCTCTGTGTGCCAGAAGAGCGCCGTGATGCTGTAGGGAGGGTAGCAAGGGGTGGCCATCCAGCTTCACTGGGGAAGCCCTGCTGCACCCCAGAGCCCTCTGCATGGGCCATGTCCTCTGCATGCTCAAGGGGTGAGTCAAGATTGACTCCTAGAGAACATGGTACATAAATTTTCCGGATGACGATATAAACCAACAGGTCAAAAGCCATGAGATACCATATTCATAGCTACAGGCCAAATGCTTTATTCATAATGTTGCAGTGAAAGTATTAACATTGCATTTGTTTAAAAAGTAACTAGGAGGCCATTTGTGACCCTTATAATACACATGTGGAGCAGTGCTCTGCTGGTTTACACTGGTTATGTTCTGCTTTATATTTTCCAGAGGGTCAATTTGCAAGGATCTTTTACTAATTTACCAAGGTTTCACAAAGTGGCTTCATGGCTTCAGCTTCATGGTTAAAGGGTCCGCAAATCTTTTGGTCTTGTTGTTGACTTTGGGTTGTTTCTGATTGTATCTTGAAGGCTAGAAATACTGTATTATGGTAAAAATTTTATTCTTGTTATTGCCCTTTTTATTAGAAAATATTTATATAGTGCAGTAAATTGACATTGTACTTTACCAACACAGATAAAGGCAAATTCTCTGCCCTGAAGAGCTTATAATTCAAATTTAAAAAGACAAACAAATGTACAACACTTTGAAAAATGGTGGATGACAGGATTACTAACTTTGTGAAAGAGGTGGAAGGGTTGTATGAGGAGAGAGAAGGATGCTATGATCATCATTATTCCTAGATCATTATTCCTAGTTTTACAGCACAGTGGCACCTTAAAAGCTTCAAATGGGATGAAAGCCTGGCTGCACAAGGGGCTATGCAGAAGCCTGCCAAGGGGGTGGCCTTGTCTCTGTGTCTTAGAGCAGTGCTGCCTTGCTGATATCCCTGCCTGCAAGGCACCTGGCTAAAGCCAGCATCAGCTCAATTACAGCCCAAGGAATGCCATGTTTCCAGTAGTTTTTAACCCTGCCTGAGGGAAAAACCAGATGATTTCCTGCCCTAAAGAATTGTAACTGAAACTGAAGAAAAGAAATGCTCATACAAGATGTTTCAGGGACAGGGGAGTGGAAGGATTGTTGACTAGGTAAGGGTTTGGCAGGACCACCTGGAGGGAAAAAGGGCTTTTAGCATAATTAGATTCACCCTGATCTGCAGCTCTAGCCTTCTCCATCCTGACCCCCTGACAGCTAGTTACAAGGCAGAAGCATCGAAAAAATTTTTGTTGCCTGATCATAGTTGAAGCACACATAGTAGCTGCTGTTTTCCTGATCTGACCTCATGTTAACTGTGGAATTGCTTCTCCCTCAGTGCCCACAGAGTATGTGATAATCCTAAATTTATGTAACTTGCTAGTGATCCCATAAACAACTGTTTAGAAAACAGGCAAAATTCCTGGCTCTGCTTAGCAACTTAATTCAGCCTCTGAGGAAAGCTAATGGATATGCAGTAGCGCAAAGACCCTGGAAGCTCTGCTTTGTCCTGTGGGAGGTGGAAAATATTCATCATTTCGCTCATTTATCTATGGCAAACTACCTCGTAAATCAGAAAGGACAGAGGGAAACTCCCTGTGGCTGTCCTCACTTCTGGTTCAAAAGTAGATGCTGTCCCCAAATACGGCAGGAATGATGAAGAAAGCCAGGAGCAGCCTTGGCAAGGCTGTTGGGCAGAAACAAGGGACTGTGAAAGCCAAGAGGTGTGTGTGATTTATGCTGATCTGTAAAATGGGATTTACAAGTAGCAAGAAAGTTAAGTGTCTGGTAAAGAAATGGGGCTGAGGAGATGGGATTCATCGTTTGGAAGTAGGAAGAAAAGGTCCAAGATGAATTTTCTCTCCAGAGAAAAGGCAGATATAGGGCATCACAGTTGTCGGAAATGTGTTAGAGTGGGAAGTTCCCGCTGTCAAACACTAATAGTTATATGTTGGCATATTCACTGGGGATGGGCAGAAAAATAATCAGAAAGACAAGCATCTCTCTCTCCCTCTCTCTCTCTCTCTCTAATTTGTATGTATCTATATCTGGGGACATTCTCATCAGCTATTGCAAACCGAGTCGTGCTTTCTGTTCTCCTGCAGCTCGCTGTGCCAGAGTTATCAGGCAAAGGACAGGAGTGGGAGCCAAGTCCCTCAGGACTGAGTGTCTTGCTGGGATTCATATGGCATGCAGGTAGCAGAGTGACAACTGAGCTCCCAAGGCACAGTTTGCTCAGCCCAGCTCATCTCATCCCATGGGTGTCTGACAAAACAGATGTTCATATCCAAAACTGCAGCCTAGACTTCCAGCCGGGGGAGTGAGACGTGCACCTCCAAGGTGAGCTTCACTGCCTGGCAGGGTAGGTGTCTGAAACAGGCTGGCAGAAGTATCTGATTCTCCCCATCAGCAATAACAACAGCAAGAAAGCTCAAGCATAGATGTCTACATTGGCAGAATTTAGGTGAGGTGAATCCCTGCCTTCCCTAATACAACAGCCCAGTGTAACATCTTGGCTGTGAAGAGATATTTGGGTGAGAGAATGGCCCATGGCAGATTAAGGCAAGAGATGTGCCTACATTGCAGGGGCAGTGGGGAGTCAATGGATGGAAACAAAATAATGCAAAGAAAAGCAAGAAAAAGTGTTATGAGGTAAATGGAGAACAGGATGTATACTAAGAGGGATGGAAGCATTGCAAGATAAATGAGCCCAGGGAGCACACTGGCAATTTAGAGCTTGTAGCTGGAGAAAATATCCTGAGTGTGATGTGCTAAAAGGAGGTGGCAGCTTTCAGAGTGAGGACAGATGTAAGCTGATAAAAGAGATAGTGGGTTTTTCTCTGAAGCAAAATTATCACCAAAAACCTTGAATTAAAACAAACAAAACAAGCCTAAATCTCTTTTCCAGATTTTCCGAACAGCCATCACTGAGAGAATACTTGATGGTATTGCATAAAGTTTTGATCAATATGACTTTAGATTGCTTTAATATTCTGCAAAAAGTGCTCTGCAGATCACCCTTGCCCTTAACCAAGGACACTTAGATGTCACCTCTTGCCATAATTCGACCCAATGATAAAAGTGTATTTTGAAAATATGAAAATAGTTTGACTGACAGGTTTGGGGGTTTTTCCCCTGACGAATGTCTGCCTGAAAAGACAGGCTGCCTTAACTCCAGGAGCTCAATTATACAGACTATGAAGGAGAAGAAAAATTATAATGAATGCATTTTAGAAACTTCTAAAAAGTTACTTAAAATAGACTTTCCATACATAATGTTACCATGTGAAACTCAGCTGTATCCTGGTCTTCTGGGACTAGGAGACAGCAGTCTGTGTTCATTTGGAAATTCAATAGCAAGGCACCCCTGCCTCTGATGGCCTGCATGATACAGTCCCTGGGGCTCTGCCACAGACAGGGTTTACCTGTCAAGTTGTTCATTTTTTCAGGAGGTGACATGGGAATGATTTCACTTTAGGCTAGCCAGGAAACTAAAATATCTGTTCTAGAAGTGTTTCCCATCTTGCTTTGGTCTCTTTTTTCTCCCTTTTGTCTTAGTTTTTCTTTAAAAACACTCAACCAAACAACCCTTTGTATTTCAGCTTGAGGTAGGTTTAGTAAACGTGAAGCAAGACCATTGTGTGTGGTACAGTGAGTAAATGATATTTGCTAGGTGTGGTGCATTTATGTAGGTATTGTCTCAAGGCCCAAAAGATAAGAAATAGCATGTATAGCCCATAAGATTCCCCCGGGTACTTTATGGCATCAAGAAGGCATTCCAGCACCTCTCATGTCAGTATTCAGCCGTTCATGGAAGTTGCTGAAGTGTCTTTGTTCAAAATCTTCTTCGAATGCTCCCCCTTTTGTCTGACATACAGTGGTGTGGGATGTCATGTTTCTAAAATAATCGCTGGCCTTTAGCAGAAAGTAGTGTGATAAAAGGCTTGCTATTAAATACGGCTGTAAATAATTAAAACATTTCAGAATATTTTTTTGTTGTTAAATATAAATGAAGTTAAAATGCAGCATTTAAAGAAAGGATTGTCCTAATTTAGTCAGTAAGTCACTGTTCTTTTAAATGGGAAGCAAGTGAGTCACAATTGCAAGCCATCTTGGCAGGGTGAAAAACAGAGATGCAATCATCAATTCACAACAGTGTTTTGTGTTCAAGGAATAATCAGACCTGTTTTTATCAAGGCTGTGCTGCATTGCTAGCCAGCAATATGGCTTTTTTTTTCCTGTTCCAGATGATTTTGGAACTGCATATGCTTTTTCAGTACGTTAGCTGGACTTCTATAATGCTTTGCTTAATGTGCCTCCAGATTCTGTTATTTATAGACTTCAGCATAATCAGACCGCAGCTGCTAAAATACATGCAAAACAAAAAGCACATTTGTAACCTGTTAAGGCTTTGCTCTGAGATGCCAGTGAAGTCAGGGATTTACCATGAAATATTACCAAGTGACCTTTCAAGGAGCATCACCAGAGAATACCTGTTTATCTTGGAGACCTCTGTTTTATTTTTGTTTCTCTGTTGAAATCTTGCAGTGTTCTGCTTTCCAGCGAAAGTCTGGCCTTTGTGTGTACCATGTGTTATCTTCAAGATGTGCTGGGACAGTGGATTTAAGTAATGCAGCATCTCAAATGAGTAGTTCTTCCAGAAAATATGTTTCGTAAAAATTGCCTTTGTTGAATATAGTGGGAAACTGTAAATATATTGTGATTTTTCTCTAAGTTGTTTTAGTCCCATCAGTATGGACATGATTTACTTGCTAACTGTGAAAATTGGTGGAAAGGATCCCTTGCAATCATGGGAAAACCTACATATTTGGTTTACACAGTTAAAAGTGAAAGGTCTTAATGCACCAGCACATATTTTATGAGTTTATAAGATGACAATGTATGTTTTTAGTGGCATAATACAGAATGAACAAAGGTGTTTTAAATCATTCATAAGACAAAAAATGGGAATGATTATGTGAGTGAACACAAAACCAGAGCTCTTATTTAGGCACTAAGGGAGCTTATCTTCCCTAGCTTGTGCCTAATGAAGCTGTTTTCTTAAGGAAAGTGCTGGTTCCTGCAGAATTAATCTTTGCTTTCAAAGGCCTCCTGTAAGAGGGAGATGTGGCAGAAAAATCCATGTAAGCAGGGTGACTCTGGAGATGCTGGAAACCAGCTGGTCTTTGCAGAGAGAGCTGCAGGGAGATGAAGCATACAGTAGATGCATAGGTTAGGATCCCCTCCCAAAAAAAAAAGATTTTGCTCCAAAAAAGCTTTGGTACCTGATGTAATATTTTACTTGCTGTAGTAAATGTGTTTTTGCAAATTGTTGCAAGAAATGTGTTTTCCTTCAATTTGTTTTGAATTTCTGAATTTAGGTGACATTTTCTAGATGTTAACATACCATTAACCATGCACAATAATGCCTCTTCTTGTAACACTGCATATGCAATAATATCAAAAATATTTTTAAAATCCATCTTAGAAATCACATTGGAGATTTTTTTTTTTCATGTAGCCCAGGAGGATGGCTATGGCACAAAAATATCATTTTCATTGTTGCTAGTCCCATCTTTCTTCATCATCATGAGATGGTCAGAAAGAAATGAACAGTGACTTACAGTGTATCCTTGTCTAGCTTTTCTTTCTATTTTCCCTTCTTTTCTGGGAGTCCTGTATGCAGCTGGAGAAACAAAATCACTGGGAAGAATCAGTACAAAACACTTGATGTATTTTAGAAGACAGCTGGAGGTAGCCTGATAAATGACCTGTACTTTGGCAGGTCAGGTGGAGTGTGACCAACCTATTGACCACTGTCCTATGAATCACAGTGAATAGTAACAAACACTTTGAAATTGCCATTCTTTTAAGAACTGGAAAACTTGCCTAGATGTAGCAGTTCACAAGATTCCACATTGCTCCTTTCCATCTGTGTTTCCTCAAGAATCAGCACCAATAGCATTTAATGACTTTGTGACTTGTACTCCCAGGTTTCAAAAGGTTGATGACATCAGTTTTTTCCTTGAAGGATTTAGTGGTCACAAAAATTAGACAAAGAGCTGAAATGACTGAAGGTCACTCAGCAGGTCAGTGTCAGAGCTGGGCAGAGAACCCCCTCCTTGCATCCCAGAGCTGGCTGCTGACCCGGGCACTCCACAGAGCCTCGTTACAGTGCTGCATTTAATCAGCTTCACTCTGTGCTGTAACTCATTGTGGTGTTATGGATATCTAAAGGGTAGGATTTTAACTTCACAATCTGCTGTTATTGAATTAGTTTTATGTTGTGTTAATTTCTTTGTCTCATGGCATTCATTGCCTGTGATAATTGATGCACAATATATAACCGACTTCTGTATTCATTTGGGTAACTGCATTTAATTGCCTGGTATAAAATATGTGCACTAAGTACAATCTGCTATGACTGCTATGACTGAGAAGTGCTCATTGGTATGGACTTAAGGGTGCTTTATCTTCCTGACAATCTGTCTGAGGGAAGTCTAAATGTCTCCTGCAATTCACCATCCAAGGACTGGTACTTGCATCATGTCTGCAAAAAGAGGGACCACCAAAAAAGTATAATGTGAAATTGCTTTAAAAAATGTTTGGAATCAAAATTTTGTTAATCAGAAGTTCTCAAATCAGGAAGATTTTGTTAATGTCCCTGCCTCTCCCAAACATCAAGGAATAGCAGGGCCCAGAATATTTTACACATTTTCTCCTGTAAATCAGAATTATGGTTTTATTTGCTTCTGAACTTACTCCTCTGGAGTAGAGCTACCCCCATGCACAAGTGTTTATAAAAACAGATTTCTTTTACATATATCTTCAGGTCATTAATGCCCAGAGAAGTATTAGTGAATTGTAAATCAGGAATGCTCTCTAAAGGTGTGATGTCAGTGAAATGGTGTTGGTTAATGCCTGCTCAGGTTACACAAGATCCCTGCATAAGCTTACACTTTCTTGCCTGTTTAACCAGTAACAGTGATTCAATCTGTTATTAAGAAAGCAAGAATCTTTGCTAGCAGATGTATTTCTAGTCAAACTCAGGATCTTGCTTTTTTACATGACTTAGACAGTGGGTTTGTTTGTTTTCCTTGCTTGTTTTATTTCCAGTGTCATGAAGGGTATAATAGTTCACCATCTCAGCTGCACAAAGAAATGCTGAAATTTGCCCATAGCTGATTTTATTTTAAGCATTAATAAAACCTTCTCTATACAAATTTTCAGAAGTTTTTAAACAAAAGCTAATGTTTGAGTCTAAATCAGGTATGTAATGCCTGTGGGACTATTTTAGCCATATTATGTTGCTCTGTCTTAATGTAACCACTGAGTTGTCACTAGAAGGGATGTTCACAATTAGTATTTTTCTTTTTAAAAGAGCAAGTTTCTACAGTCTGTGTCCTTCAGGATGGAGCATTAGTTCTGCCTACAGCTTACTGCAAATTATTCAGCGTTCATAGGTTCGTTTATGCTTGTTATTCAGCTCTCTTCCACTGACAAAATAGCCTGCAGCAGTTCTTGGTTAGATAGAACTAGTTCCACTTTAGGCTCCTCACGTTCTCTTTTATGGCTTTTCCCCTGGTTCACCCTGCACTGTATCCAGGTGCTTTTGATGAAACAGTAGACCTGGTGGTCAGAGAGAAAGCAAAGCTGCCCAGAGCCAGGGTGGGCTACGGGAGTGTGTTTTGAGCAAAGACTTCCTTGGCATATTGGGCAGAGCTGGTGGTACAGCACACCATAAGTTTCACCAATTCAGCCTACTGAATATGCTTTCGTTCATATTCATGGAGTTACATTCTTCTTCCTCTGCAAGGATTTTAACAAATATTTGTAAATAATTCATGAAAGTATACCAAAATTTGTAATATGTGAACATGTCAGAAGGAAAACACCAAAAAGTCATTCCCAGTAGACTGAGGTCTGGTCCTGCATTTCTGGCAGAACTGGGGCAACAGGCATGTGGGCTTGGGCAGGAGAGTCTGTAGCATTCAGCAGCAGAGCTGCCACCTGGTACATACTTCACCAGACCCTAAAACGTGGGCTAGGGGGATGGCAGAGAGAGTCCAACACCCATTTTCTTCCTCTTATCCCAGCAATCCATGCCTATCTCAGATGCCTTTGCCCCAAAACCATGGGGCAGTACCTCCTTCCTCCCCATTAGCCGTGGTGATGCTTTATGGGGACGAGCAAGTGGCACACAGCAAGGTATGAAGACGCATTTCATCACTGTTGGTTTTGAAGTGCTCCTTTCTTCATCAAGGCAACAAGGCTGCTGGTCAGGGGAAGAGGTGAACCACTCTCTCATCTGGGCTATTCAGCATATATTTGTAAATTGGGATTGATTTGGCAGTGATTCATAAAGAGCAAGGAGGGCTGTACTGAGTAAGAAATAACTTATTGACAGGGAATAATTCAGCCAGCTCTAACCTCAAAACAGATGTTTGTGGTCAGAAGTTTATAGCCTCAGTGGAAAGGGCTAAGTACAAGCTTAAAGAGCTGAACAGGAGACACCCAGTTCTTACAAACTTAACATAAATCTTGGCTGCCTTGCCTTATGTTAGTCACATTCCCTGCAGAGGGCTTCCATTCAGTGTTTGTTTGCTATTTATAGATGTTATTTAAAAGCTAATTTTATGACAAAAATATTGTATGTTATGTATAATGAATAGTGGAGATCAAATAAGAATTGGAATTGCAAATTCAAATATTAAGGGTTGATAAATATTGACTTTTAAGTAGACACACTGTAGATTTGAACAAAATGCTTTTTAGCCTAGTGTATTGGTTATTTGTAAATTACAACATACAAAAAATGTATACCATTGTCTGAGCCTGACTCTTCACTTTTACAGCCATTGATTTTGTCATGTTCCTATGAAATGATGTGTACAGTGTCTTGGAACTAAAACATAAAACTTTCTGGCTCGTATTTCATGCACATGAAATGAAAAAAAGAAAAGTGTGGGAGGTACTAAGCTAAAATGTAGTGTAATTATGTTAATTGTATCTTTTCTAAAGATGAGTCCTTAGGGTCTGCATGTTGGAAACCTCCTAATTATGGTCTTTCAAGTAGTTTCTTAAAGTCAGCACAGCTATTCTAGGGCTGAACAAGCCACCAAGATTCACCTGCACAGTCCTAATACTGAACACTTGTAAGCTTCTGGTTGGCTGCTGGCCCCTGGTACCCAACACCCTGGATCAGACCCCTTCGGCTACTGGACAGCCAAGAAAAATGAACGTGGCCCTCCATAACCCACAGTCCCATGTACCTGGTGCACAAAGAGTAGCTTGGGCTTGTGTATGTGATCATCCCCAGCCCAGGGTTTTCTGCCCCTGCTGGGAACTCACAGAATTTGCTCACACCTCTTACCTGTCACCTGTTCAGCCTCCTGTCCAATGAGCAATGTGCTAACGTGGTGAGCCTCCCAAGCAACGACAGCAACAGCAAGAAGTTGCCCTTATGTAAAATTCAAGGCCTGACAGATACCTGATGAGAGCAATGTGTTTTAGCTAGAAACAGATACTGCACTTTTGCTTTGAGTTAAGTAACTTCTGTGAGCCAAGGGTGCAGTGTTAGTTAAGGAGCAGGCATCTTCCTCAGCTTTGTTAGGTTTTCTTTGCCACATCTCTGCAGGCTCCATTCTGTAAGTCATTGCATAGTATTTTCTTTCCTCTTTCCATCTCAGAACAGACGACTATTTCCTTGAAACTTGCAACACCAGTTAATTGTTAACAGTTTAAAAAAAAAAATCATATTCATCCCTTAATATGTTCTTCCAGCCGATGCCTTCATGCTGAGGAGGCTGTGTAGCTGCTGATAAGACCTAATTGTGAAGGGCTTTTTAGTGGTCTGACAGGTTCATACGTGGTACTGTTTGTTCAGCAGGCGAGGAGGAGCGTTTGCTGGAATGCCTCTGTGGAGGCTGTGAAATGTGTGCACAGAGGCTGGGGCTGGTGATCCGGAGGGAGTGGGCAGGAGCTTCGAGTGCCTCCCAGAGAGGTCGGTCTGTTGCTGCATTCTGACTCTGGCACTTGGAGTAATTTCCATCTTTTCTCTTTCAGAGCCTAATGAGCTGTGCGAGGGCCCTGTGCTTGGTGATATCCCATCTCAAGATGCTGCTAATACAGTAGCTAATTATTCCTAACTGAAGAAGTCGAACAGAAGAAAAAGGATCCAGGGAAAAGCAATGGCTGCCGGTAAATATCTCAGGTCTGCAAAGGCTGTAAGAAAATAACTGGAAGGAGCTGGTTTCAGGTGTGACTGGGGAGGGGAGAAGCAAAAATGTATGATCACATCTTGTGTCTGGTGTTTCAGTATCAAGTGTATTCAGTTTTCAGTTAAGGTGCCATCCCTTAACTACCCCACCCACTCTGCCCCATCAAAGGAAGATCCATAGGCGGACTCAGTCTATTTTGACCATACTAAAGATATTTCTCTTTTGGTTTAAAACCAAAACTTTGGTATTCGCTATAGTGAATGGATTTTTTTTGATCTCTTTTTAGTTAGGGAATAATGTATTCTTAAATCTTTTACAAAATAAAAAATTGCACCTTATAGAAAACAGTTCTTTCCTTGGGGTGTGTTTGGTTCTCACAGATTTCAGGCAAGTTCCACAACTATTTATGTATCATTAAGTTCTATCAGAGTATTGCAGAGCAATATATTCAGGTTGGGAGAGGCCTCAGAAAGTCTCTGATCCAACCTCCTGTTCAAAGCAGGGTCAGAGATAGGGTCGGACCAGATGTTCAAGGCTTTATGAAGTTGAGTCTTGAAAGGTGCCAGGGATGGTGACTGCACAGCCTGTTCTACTTCTTGACTATCCTCATGGTGAAACAGTTTTCTCTTTTCCTTGCACCATTTACATCTGTTGAATGTTTCCAAGGTCTTTATGCTCTATTATACAATACCAAGAACTATAATCAATGATCTAAAGGTGAATCATAATTAAGAAACAAAACAAACCCAAAATAAACAGTGGTTGTTATACCCCATTCTCACAGAAAGATTTGGTTAAATATTGTGGTTCATTGGCTTTTCTACTTACAGCATGTTTACTTTCTTGCAGCAGCTGATGGTTTGGGAAGTATAGCTATAGATACAACGCAGCTTAACATGTCAGTCACTGATCCCACAGCTTGGGCTACAGCTATGAATAATTTGGGGATGGTTCCAGTAGGACTAGCAGGACAACAGCTTGTGACAGGTAAGGTTTTTCTTTTTTTAAAACCAATGCTTGCGCCAGTCGTGAATTCTTCCTGTCCTTTGAAAAATATATGGAATGTTTTCTGAGGATATTATATTTTTATGTTCTGAAAACATCACCTATGATTAATATTGCATACTGTGTATTAGTCTCTTCTTGTAGTAGGTATGTAATCCATATTATATTTTAACCTTGTGAAAAACTAAAACTCTTAGGGGAAATTGAACAGCTAAACCATCAATCTTTATGCTGGGTCAAGACTAGGAGGCAAATCATGTAAGAGGAACATTTGTTTTTGTTTCTCTGTTCAAGCAGGATGTCTTGAGGTTCTGCCAAGGAATACCCTGGGCTGAGAACTCATGACTGGAGATTTTGGAGTTGTGTTAATTGGGCAGAAAATCATGGAGCCTGTCCAGTTCATATGCTCAGTTGATATTAGTGAAGTGAAGCTTTCCTGTCAGGTGTGTGCTTATTTACTTTCTGACTGGTTCCATAAAATTGAATGTCAAGAGATTGTTCTTTTTAGACCTTGTCATTTACTTCCCAGTCACAGTTTGGGAGAGTGTTGCAAGGGATCACTTATTGTAATATCCACAAAAACATTATTTTGAAACCAGCAATATTTTACAGATAAAACTGGACATAGCAGACTTTGTTGTCAACAGCAGAGGCCCAATTAGTTGGAAATATTAAAACTTCTTTGCTCCTGTGATGTAGAGAAGAATTATTTATATATGGGTGGATGCCCTGTCGACACAAGCCACATGCTAGGCATATGACAGACTCCCTCTAGAATCTGCTCTGCCACTTCAGCTTAAGAAGAGCCGTGTAATATCTGTATCAGAGCAGCATCCTGTCATGTCTGCACCTTTCCACGTAGACGTGGATGCAGTGAGCCAGGTCATGATGTAAATCACTCTGCTTGCCTCACCAGGGATGCCTGATGATTAATTTTGGCCAAATATGCCCCCTCCTGACACTGGGAACTGAGTGGAGCTGTGCCAGTTCACAGCTGACGGTCTGGCTCCGAATTACCTGTTTTACAGGCTGGTACACTAAGCTGCAAGAAAGCTGATTTATAACGAATCAGTCTCAAGCAGAGAGCTGAGCTGGTGGAGGCTGTGAACTGATTGGTGATCTCTGGCTTTAACCCCATGCTCCTGATTAAAAGAAACAAGCAAAGCCATCCACTCCTTGGGATCCAATTCTCCTCAATGCTTCCGTCAACGACCTGGATGCAGAAGCTGAGTCCACACTAACTTTACTGATGATACGAAATATAAAGAGAAGCTGCTGATTCTCTAGTGGGTAGATTGGCCTAACAGGGAGTCTGGATAGATTACAGGGCTGGCCAATCACCAACTGCGTGATGTTTAATCAGGACAAATGCCACATTCTGCACCTGGTACTATGTAATCCTGGATGTAGGAGTGGACTGGGAGAGAGGAGGCTGGAATGCAGCCCTGCAGAAAGAATCTGCAGTTTTGTTGATGAGAAACTCAGAATTAGTGAATAATGTGTCCTAGTGGCCAAAAGGGCCAACCTGGGTTGCATTAGGCCTGATGTAACTAACCACTCAAAAGAAGCATTTATCCCACTTTTCTCAGCTTTGGTGCAGCCTCACCACGAGAGCTGTGTGTGATAAATATGAAAGTATGAGGGTGATGAGTGTGTTCAAGAGAAGGCAACAAAGATGATGAAAGGGACTAGAGGGCAAGGCTTGTGAGGAGCAGCTGTGGATACTAGGTTTGCTCAGCTTAGAGGAGAGGAGGCTGAGGAGTTGCTGTCCACAACATCCTAATGAAGCTGAGCGCAGAGGATGATGCTGATCTCTTCTCTCTGGTGTCCGGTGGTAGGATGTGAGGGAATGACTTAAAACTGCATCAGGGGATGTTCAGATTTGTTATTAGGAAGAAGTTCTTTGTGAGGGTAGTCAAGCACTGGAACAAGCTACTCAGGGATGTGGTCATGGCCTGTTGTTCAAGAAGTGTTTTGACAACACTCTTGGGTACATGCCATAATTTGTACTGTGTGAAGTTAGGAGCTGGACTTGGTCATTGCGAGTCTCTTCCAACTCAGAATATTCAATGATTCTATGTCTTGATGAGGAAATAACTTTTTTCCATTTTCCAGCGGGGATTTGCCTGCGGATGTTGTGCTCAACTTGAATGCAATTACCTCCAACCTGAAAATAGTCATATGTCAAAATCAGCCTCTGCTGCTTTCATTTATAATCATCTTAGTTGCATAGGCTGTGGAAATTTGCCCTGCCTTTTTGTCTTGCTCAATTCTGTCTCTTCAGTTTCGGTGTAAATTTTGTCCTCAGATGTGCTGTGCAATCCATCCATGGCAGCCTCATCTCAGGTGCAGTGCTTCCTCCCACAAGGGAGGATCTCCAGCATCTTATACCATTGACAGGCCCCTGCTGTGATTTCCATAATTATGTGTATCACATATTGTAAAGATGTTGTACAAGTCAGTTCATGTTTGTTCAGCATTTTCAATGTACAAAAGGTGCCATAAGTAATAAATATTAATTACTGAAGTGCTGCCTGATTTCTCTACAGGTGCTGAATAACTCCTCTCCTCTCCTCTCCTCTCCTCTCCTCTCCTCTCCTCTCCTCTCCTCTCCTCTCCTCTCCTCTCCTCTCCTCTCCTCTCCTCTCCTCTCCTCTCCTCTCCTCTCCTCTCCTCTCCTCTCCTCTCCTCTCCTCTCCTCTCCTCTCCTCTCCTCTCCTCTCCTCTCCTCTCCTCTCCTCTCCTCTCCTCTCCTCTCCTCTCCTCTCCTCTCCTCTCCTCTCCTCTCCTCTCCTCTCCTCTCCTCTCCTCTCCTCTCCTCTCCTCTCCTCTCCTCTCCTCTCCTCTCCTCTCCTCTCCTCTCCTCTCCTCTCCTCTCCTCTCCTCTCCTCTCCTCTCCTCTCCTCTCCTCTCCTCTCCTCTCCTCTCCTCTCCTCTCCTCTCCTCTCCTCTCCTCTCCTCTCCTCTCCTCTCCTCTCCTCTCCTCTCCTCTCCTCTCCTCTCCTCTCCTCTCCTCTCCTCTCCTCTCCTCTCCTCTCCTCTCCTCTCCTCTCCTCTCCTCTCCTCTCCTCTCCTCTCCTCTCCTCTCCTCTCCTCTCCTCTCCTCTCCTCTCCTCTCCTCTCCTCTCCTCTCCTCTCCTCTCCTCTCCTCTCCTCTCCTCTCCTCTCCTCTCCTCTCCTCTCCCTCTCCTCTCCTCTCCTCTCCTCTCCCTCTCCTCTCCTCTCCGTTTTAGACTCCTTTGTATTTTCAAGGTAAATAGGTGCTTTGACGCTTTCTTATATGTCCTTAAGATTCATAAGTTTTTGACACATTTTCTTTATGGCAGATCCATAATAGCAAAACTTCAGTTTGCCATAGAATTACTTATGGATTTATTTGCTCTCATATATTTACTGTATCTGCGTTCAGTGAGGATTTGCATCATTATATTCAACCAAATATCTAACTACTCCCTAGCTATTTCCAGCTTTTTCATTTTCTTGCTATTAAGCCTAGTAATGAAGTCAGCTTTGTCAGCAGTCACATACTGCTTTTGCTACTGTTACCTGTTACATTTCTCTGTGATGAAAATGACACAACCATGTCCCAGTGCTGTTTGTCCATGTTTAAAATGTTATGGGGTTTTTTGGGTTTGGTGGGGGTTTTTTGTTTCTTTTTTTGTTTGTTTGTTTTGGTTTTGGTTTTTGTTTTTGTTTTTTATTGTTGTTGTTGTTGCTGTTGTTGTTGTTTTGTTCCTAGCCTTGTTGATAGCTACGAAAGCAGTGAGTAGATTAATCTTGGAGAGACTGTGATCTTTACATAACATGCCATTGTCTGAAATGTGGTGTATGGTATTCACCTGTGTCCTGATACATGTCTTAGTCCTCTGGTCTATGAGTGCTCAAGGACTTGTGCATTCATGAACTTCCTTCCCCAAACTGATCAGTTCCTGATTGCTGTGCAGGGCATTTTCATTCTCATATGTATACAGTCCATATGAGCTACTAAATCTTAAGTTTCTCAAGACTTTTTTTCTCCCAAGCAGTTCTTAGCTTCACTGCTGTGTAACCCACTGGGATGCCTGCCTTGTAACAGTTATGCTCCCCAGTTTGCAATCTGTGAAGCTCTTGTCTAGCTCAAGACTTTGCTAAAATGACAACTAAAGCTTCCTCAACATCTGGCCAATATTCCTCTCTCAGCCTGGGATGACAGCTCTCTGATCTTGGTAACTAATCAATTTTAAGGACTGCTAACCTTTTAATACCAGTTTAGGTGATATCTGCACTCTGTTTAATTCCTTATCTCCCAGTGCTGTAAAATTGGATTTTTGATCTGGGCAAATGTCAGAACCTTTCATTTACAAAGATGGGTTCCTGTTAACAGTTAGGTAATATCTCTTGTGTGTCGACATATATTTTGCTTAAACTTATTCAGGAAGCTTACTTTTTCCATATATTTGGCTGCTGCATTGCATATACACTACTCTATGCATTTATAAATTATATATACATAATTCATACAATAAACCGTAGTTTAATAAAACATTAGTTAAAGTGTTAAAGATTAATGTGGAATAGTTATGGGTGAAAAGTATTTTCAGTCTATATTTCCCCTTTCTGCAGGTTATGCTTTCTTAAAGTGTACCTTTTAGGCTGAATTTTCTCATGGTTGCTTTTAGCCCAGAGGAAAAAAAGATCTGGTAAAGTTGAAGGAAATCTGCTAAACTGCTTTTGAATTATCCAGGCCTTAAAATTGCTGTTTTCTATGCTTTGAGACTCTGAGAAAAATGGTCAGGTGAGAGGGGAAGGTTAGTTTGTAGTTCATCTTTTTGAGAACTAAATCCTCCTTTTTGTACTCAGCAACTCTGATTCAAGCACATCTTTCAAGTGCATTCAAGTCTGCTGTTTTTTTAGATTTTAGGACTAGAAGAAATACTCAGTGACCTAAGCCAACTGAGAATGTTTTATTTTGCTTTTGCACTGGTACTTTTTAAAGGCAATTTTGACATTCCTAGATTTAGAGTTCTTGCACTTTCATTTATTTCAGCAAATGCCATCAGGCCACCTGTTTCTTAAGGGAAGATATCCTGCTGAGAAAATTATTTACTTCTCTGGTTCAGTTCAGTTCTCCTTTCACTAATTAACCAGTGCTCTGAGAAACAGGAAGCAATTTTGAGGCACTTTCCTCCAGATGACCTAAACATTTGTGAGTCAAAAATAGTGTATGTCACAAAGTTCCCCAGTAGAAATGAACCTGCAGAGTGGTACACAAGTGGTAATTCATTTAGCCTTTATGTTAAGCTCATGCCCTGTGACGCATATTTGTGCTCTTACAGAGTAAAATAACAAACCACAAGGGCAGACATCCAAGATGAAAGTTACAGGTCTGCCTGGAAGTCAAGGGTATGTCTGAAAAGGGATGCCTTCTGCTTATTTACAGAATAATTATTAAGGCACGTTGTTCCGTAGGAGTCTGGCCAATATGTCTCAGCCTCAAGATACTCAAGATACAAAATAAGATTTTCAGTGACACCCAGTTTTTGTGTTTTTCTTTCCTGAAGATAGTCTTTGACCACTTGTAGGAAATCCTAGTGAAATCAGAGACTAGGAACCTTTGAAGATTAACATCTTGCTTACCAAAGATATAGAAAAGAACACCATTTTTGTGGCTTCAGGCATGTATTTTTTAGACACTACACTTACATCAACCTTTCTGTTTTTCCATTTGTCTCTGCTTTCCCCACACACTTGTCTTTTGACCTGATTTCAGTGAAACATAGGAGCTGTCAGTTCCAATCAGGTCACCTCGCTCAGGATTGTGCTTTTGACAGGGTTGGGTACCAGATACTTCATAGGGAGAGATCCACAAGGCAAATCAGCGCTGAAGCGCCGCTCTCTCCGATGCGCTCTCCCCTTAAGAGGATAATAAATAGAATGAGGTTCCCCAAACTAGAAGTTATCTACCCAAATCAAGTCATAACTCAGGAAAACTTCATTTTTGGAAGCAATACCTGCTACAGTAAGTAGCTACAATCCTGAAACTGCAGCCCCAGACATACTTTCTGATAACAGAAAGATTTGTGAAATTTTGATCTAGAGACTCCTAAATCTTAAGACACAGGGTTGAATGTCCTTCCCAGAATTTTATTAGCTTGAGGCCTAAAAGTGGAGTCATAATATTCAGACTCTTTATCTTCAGAATGAAGACTGTAACTACAGGCAATCACTATATTCAGATTCCAGGCATGTTTTATTAATTATTGTTCACTGCAGGTCATCATATGCTGACTAAATTGTAAACATATTCCTCACTGTTCTGGTTGTGTACCATTTTTGTATTGTTAATGAAGAAAAATCAAATCAAGTAGAAAATCAAGATATATTTGATTATATTCAGCAGCTCCCCAAAGAAAGACTGTACAGATTTTAGGAAGTCAGCTGGCTGCAGCATTTTCCCAGCTCTCATGTGTATACCTCTTCTTCTGTGGCCTCTCCATTACTGAAGGCTTAGAGCCACTGGTGACCATCTGGCAGTCTCATTTCACTCTAGCCCTGCTACCCTGTTACCTATTAAAGCTTCCTTTTTCTACACTCCATTGCTTATCCACTAATCCAATGTGCTGATGAGTCCATAACTCGAAGCGTCCAAGAGAATGCCTAACAAAATACAGCTTCTCTTTCTGTAATTAACACTTAACTCCTGCCACTTCATTATAGTCTATCCACAAAAATTTTGAAGTGAGTCACTTGTATAATGAGCTGAAGATAGTCACTTTTCCAAGGAAAAAATGCTTGAGGATTTATAATTTGAGACTGAATTTTAGCACTCTCCAGATGTAAGCTTTGGTGTGCACAGGCAGCTGTTTGGGGCACTCCTCAAGCTCAGGTTACCCTGCCTGTGAAAGCTGCAGACCACAAGAGCTGAAGAGTTCAGCAGCCCCATGGCACAGTGGGTGCATTCAGTGTCTTTACCCCTGCTCTGAATGCTCTGCACTGGCTTGACATCTGGCAGTAAAAAAAGACATCAAAAGTCTTAATAAAATCCACACCTTTCCGTAGATTTTACAACCCTCTCTAGGTTACAAGGTATCTTCAGAAGGCATCTTTTCATGTCTTATGGCTTCCCAACCTATTTTATGTGCCGTGTTTTGTTAACAAGTCAGCCTATGAAATGTAGTAAGGTATGCTCAGAAAAAAACCAAAAATTCTTAATTTTATTTTAGTTCTATTCTATCTTATCATCTTCCCTATAGAAACATTTTAGTCAAGAGGAAAAGATATACCATTCAAATTATCTGAATGACCCATCAGAATAATTACACTTGTATGAAACATACTCTTAAGGATTAGCGTTGCACTTATACCCAGATAAAACTATGTATTTTTATTACCAAGACACAGGAGAACAGCAAGGGTGAGAGAGAGTAGGTACTGTGGGAATCCCAGTGTGTGGAGCCACTGGGAACGTCTCTAAAGTATTATATACTAGTGTAACAAGTAGGTTTTTTTCATTGACCTGAAAAGCGCCTGCAGAGTTAATCACACTTTCTATCATGTGAGTGTTACTCAAGGAGACTTCACTCCAGGGGACATTAAAGTGCTAGGAACAAACACAGTCAGTTTACAACAGAAAAAGGAGAGAAAGATTTGACAGCCAGAGGAAATGTGGCAGAAACTCTTGAGTGCCTTTTGACACGCTATCAGGGTTAAGTGTGCCTCTTAGGTCATTCAAGTACCTCCTCTATATTAGACCTTAATTGAGGCCAGGGATGAAGATAATGATTAAAATCTGCTCAGTGCTTGAAGAGAAATAGTACTTTTTAACATGGTATGAAGGCCTGAATGTCCCAAATAAACAAGATTCAGAGGTGAGCAGGGCCACATAGAGGGAAGAGCTAAGTGCAAAGCTTGTGTTGAATGTGGAGTGGAGGTTTATTTAGGAGTATAATATCTCCCTTTCTGCTGTTATACTTCTATCCAAGCCAGTTAACAGTTTAGGAAAACAGACTGATTACTATTTGGCATACTCTTCTTAATGGTCTCAAAATACTGAAGTAAATTTATGATGCAAGCCATATTGTTTGGATGTTTTGGCATTTTGTTTTAGGTTAAATTCCTGGCTGTTGGTAATTATACCACTAACAATCTGTTTGGCATGTTCTTATTTGATGTTACAGTAAAGTAACATGAGGAAATATTTTATTTTAGGAGAAGTTTTCCCCATCTTTTATCTTGCTTTGGAAAGCTTCCATTCCTATTATTTTCCATGTGTTTGTTTATTCTAGACCAGAAAGCCCATGAGTAACTATGAGCATCCCACTGCATTAAGTAAGCCAAGAGGCTGTTGGGAATCATTTGCTACTGACTGTTTACTTCTGTTGTAGTATAGCTTTGTCTGCAGCACTTTCCCTTCCAAGGAGCCCAGGTTTCTTGGCCAACACGGGGAGCCCAGTGTAACCTGGGTGACATACAGTTTGCTGATGGAAAAATGGAGTTATTGTGGATAGAAATCAATAGAAAAGCAGATTGATCATTTTAACTAACCAAAGGCAAGGTATGAATAGCGGGTTCCATAAATTCAGGGGTGAAAAAGGCTCGTTAATGGCAGGCTGCTCAAAGGTGAGCTGCTGAGCACAGCTGTGGTGTCTAGGTGGCAAAGGGAAGGCGATGCTGCCTGAAGCCCTCAGGCCAAAGCTGTTTACAGGTTCTGTAGATGGTCCACAGGGGATGGACACAGCTGTCCCAAGAGGACTGTTAGCTCAGTCCCTGCAGAGTGCTCTCAGGAGGGTGCAGATGGCACCACCTGGGGCAGCCCCAGAGCAAAACTTCTTGGGAGGGGTAGACTTGAATATGAATGGATCCCAAGACAGCCATCCCAGATCAAGGCTATAAAATCCTTTGTTCTTCCCTAGTCAGGCTCTCTCTTTGCCTGCCTGGGTTAGGTTGATGCTTAGAGCTTGGCCCCCAGAGAGGAAGCATGAGAAGCTTAATTTCTATGTTTTAGCTTGAGGAGAAGAACATAAGCATAGTTTCCTTTCTGCCACCTGTGCTTCAAATGCCCTTTGCTTATAGCATGAGAACTGGGTCTCACAAAGAGCCTGAAGATGCACATTCAGTTCAAGGCAGGAGTCTCTCTGTGAAATATGAGCAGAACCGATCAGTGTGGAAAAATGTCTTTTGAAGAAGAAAGTTGTGTTTCAGTTAGCCTAATCCCTGGGCATGTGAGGGAGTTTGTAACAGAATACTTCATTAATGTTGTCTTCGGTCAGATAAACAATGGATTTGCCACACCTCCTCGTGCCCTGGTGGTGACAAATGATGCTCCTGACAGCAGCTCTGAGTAATGTCTCTGTAATGGGAAGCAGCTGGCCACTGGAGTAGTTCTGTTAGTGGACATGGGGGTGAAAGATAATTAAGCTTAATACATACAATATGATCTAAGGTGCTGTAGTATAGATTTAGATTGTATTCTGCCCAAATATAAAAGTTATTCTGTTAGTGTAGCTTCAGAAATTTAATAGCTCTATTCACAAACAAGAACGGCTTTATCTGTCTTTCCTGGTTTTGCATATTTCTTATTCCATTTATTCTTTTCCTAAAAAATTATTTTCTTGGCTCTAGCAGATTTTCCTTTACAGGTAATCTCCTCCTTCTGACCACAATGCCTACACTATTTAGTAATTATTTGTTATTTCCATTCAGGAAAGGCTTAGAGATACAGAACTCTAATAAGTTAAACAATGCCTGAATCCTTAAGAGTCAATCCTGGCCCAAATTACATATGGTCTATTTTCTTTCACTTAGATAAACCAGGTAGGTAAGGGACTGTGTGGGAACAATGGGATAATACTGATTGGCATGAAAAGCAGCAGAGATTATGGAGCTTCCTGTCTGTTATGTAGATTTCTATAGGTATCTTGGCACAGCAGTAATGTGATGCTAAGTGAAAAAGCAGTTTTAACTCTTTTTGTCTGATATTCTGAGTCAGGCACTGAAGAGCAGGAAAACTATTGTGCACATTAGAAACAGGCAGTCAATTCCTACCTTCTCTTCCTCTTTGACTATGCTGCTGTGATATTTAGAGAAGGATCTGGAAAAGGGAAGGGAGAGAGCTTTGGCAGCATTTAGAGAAGACAGCACTGTGGGAAAAGGTGCAGATGTGCTTAATGTCATCTTTTTTGTAAAGATCTAGTAACACAAGCTGTGTTGCAGAAAAGAGTTGTCCAGACTACACTGAAGGAAGAGGGCAAATTGTATGCTTGTCCAACACTTTTTCTTCTTTGTGACACAACTGTATTTCAAGTGGTTCATTTCCCTAGCAATAAGTGGGGAATATTATAACTGACTGCAGTGTTAAAGTTTTACCTTATTTTGGGCTGCTTCTGTCAAATGTATTTATCCCTTCTCTTGGAAATCTCCTGTTTCAGGTCTTCATTTATACTTGGACTTGCATGACTTAGACCTTTCTAAGAATAGTCACTGAAACCTTCTTTTCTGTCCTCTTTTGGTAACAATTTTGGCACTTTAATTAAGCATGCTTCATTGAAGCATTTTTGTGAGATCGCAGATTATCTTAAACTTTATCTGCTATAATAGGCAGTACCATAAATTAATTAAGTATTCATTAAAATAGCAATAAATTCACCAAAACAAGAAGACAAGAAAAAGTTACTAGATTTTGTTGTCTGTTAATTCACACTTAATGTGTATAAACCCAAACAGTGCTGTTGTCCTTTAAGGTAATAAATGTCACAGCATCCTTTTCTTTCTTCATTGGGTTTTTAATACTTCTGTAACCTCCTAGGTCTTAGGCAAGGGCAAAGGGTTGTGGACAAAGAGAGCTCAGAAGCTGCACCTGTATTTCAGGGCTGTGTGCATGTAGCAGGGATTGGGAGGAATCTGCAGCTGAGAAGCAGAGTAGCTGATTTTAATGAACTGCTTATTATAAATATTTTGGGTTCCTTTATGTTATTAGCCAAAATTTGTAATACAAAAAGAAAATCAAGTACGAGATTTTTCTTGCTACTCACCACCCTCTGTAAAGCAAGAGTTCTCTTCCAGCTTTTCCTACATATGTTGCCTTTTAACTTTGTGTCCTTTTGTTCTGCTCTGTCTAATTACCTCAAGTAGATAATCAAGTTTGATTTTATAATAAACCATAGCTGGCTCAGGCTTGTCATGACTGATTTGTTGACTCCCAAGACTAAAGACTTTCAACCTCAAGACTAAGATCATTTCTGGCTGCAATTCAGGGTATTAATTCTGAACTTTAAAATCTAAATATGGTTTGGAACATGTGTCCTGTATTTTCCTTTCAAAAACAGAAAAAATGACTGTGTTTCTGTTGGGTTTTTTTGGGGGGGGGGGCTTTTTTGGGGGTTTTGTTTGTTTGTTTGCTTGCTTGTTTGTTTGGGGTTTTATTTTGGTTGGTTGGTTGGTTTTTTGTTTGGTTTGGGTTTTGGTTTTTTTTTTAGGGGGGGGAGGGGGGAGGTTTGTTGGTGTGTTTGAGTGGAATTTAAACTGGAACTAAGACAAAACAACCCCAAACCATCTGATTCTGCAGAAGCAGTCTTGCATGTAACCATCATTACAAAGGTTGAAAGTAATTAATATTATATATTAATAGAAGTTACTAGTACAGGGCCTTCAAAGCAAACATCCATCTCCATCAAGGATCTCAGCACCTACTTCCCTGTAATTCAGCACCACCTGATGGGGTAGTGTGTGTCTCTACACATGTGCATGCCTTCAAAATGTGAAGGTGCGATGCTAAGGAAAGAGATGATAGCTAATGACTCATACACACCATTTGGTGTCCCTTAGGGACTGCCTCTCTTCCTGTGTTTTACTTCAGCAACTGAGCTCATCGGGGACATGAGAGCTAACCATCTTTCCATCTATTCATATGGGGATTTGAGGCCCTGAGTTCTCCTTGGAAGGCCTTTTTTACCACAGCTCTTTTAGCAGACAGTTGTGTTCCTACCTCCCTGCTTTCTCATTCCGCCAATCTTTGTTTTCCATCAACAAAGCAGCGTCATAGATTTGAATGCAATCTCTGTGGTGCTACAGATGCCTACTAATGGCCATGAAGGTCTCAGCTTCCTCAAGTGTAATAGAGGGATTCCCTTGTTCTAAGGATCATGTAACAGAAACACTATCACACATCTGTGTGTTCTAGCCACTCTTCCTGGGTACTGTCATTCTGAATGCTAACAGGCACCAGGTTATGGACCTAGCTGCATTTTTTTCACAGTTTTCTTGTTAGATTTCAAAGACAGTTGGAGGCTTTAGATATTTCCTAGGTTGTTTGCCTTATTCTCCTTCAGTTATTTCACATTTTCCAGTGCAGAATAGCATCTGGCCTCTGTGGGCCGTGTTGCGTGAGAGCTGCCTCTCGCTAGGCTGGATTACATGACCTATTATTTGTTGTGCTTCCAAGATTTGTTTCATCTATAGCCTTGAGATACTCTGTTTAATGCCTCATCCACATATGTATATAGTAAGCATGAACTAAAGATGTCCTCTGGCGGACTTTTTTTACTCTTCACCATGTTTTTATGATCAAAAGATGACCATCTGTCATAGTTTTCTTTTACAGTTCTGTTACAGATTGAAAATATCAGGAAAGTACACAATACTGGATGGCTGCATAAAAATAGAGTTTACAGGTCTGCAAGTTCTTCATGCTCTGCAAACTCATTTTGGCATTTAAAGGGTAACAAACCTGTTTTTTGCTCTTGCATCAATAAAAGACAAAATTTGTCAGGCAAATGTTGTTGGAGCCTTGATTGTCCCCCCTAGAGTTTCAGGGATGAACATAGAGAAGAGAGAGATCCCTGGGTGAGGTGGAGAGAGCCTCTCCATCAATAACATAGACCAGAATAGGAGCCAGTTTCCCTAATCCATTTGTAGAGGTTTGCAGAGCCAGCAGGAATAAGATGTTGTAATTTTTTTCTCTCTTGTGTTAGTAAAATAAAAGAAAGTGAATCTGACCACAAACAACCAGGCTTCATCTGTTTTTTAGATTAGAAAGCCTGTGAAAAAAGCAAACAAAAAAAGTTGTTTCCATCACATGAGATTAACCCCTTCATTTCAAGCCCAGGTCCACTCACAACCTGTGCTGCTTTGACCTCAGAGGCTGTGCCAATAACAAACCAACCTTTGTGAGTGCAAAGATGAGGAGAAGAGAGAGGCAGGGTCACAGCAGACTCCACTAACACAGATTTGCTCACAGAGCAAGGAAGCAAGTGGTGTGCATTTCTAGGAGCAGGCTCTACCCCTGCCTGCCTTTCAGACAAACCAAGATTTGTGTGTAAAGCTCATACTGCTTCTTGGACCAACTCATGTAGCTAGAAAAATATGCACCAGCCCTCTGTTTTCCTGAGGCAACCAGGTGACTGAAACTTTAATTATAGCACACAGTAAAAAGGTGAAAATCAAAGGAAGGAGTGGTTTTTTGCAGTACACTATAATTTTCCCCCCTTTAATAGTCTTTTTATCTGGCATAGGCTTACCTATCTATTCCTTTGCAGAATAATCACAGTCACCACTTTGCTTTTAATATTCCTTTTATTTTACAGATGCCAACCAGCTTTTTTGTCGACCTGACTTAACATACCTAATTAAACTCAAAGGATGTGCTCCCTACTTGTACTTCTCTAGGAAGTTCACTGCTTCTCAGACCTGAAAATGAATTTCCCTTTTTTTTTTTCCTGACTATACTGACCCATAAGCCTTGTCCTGCTTTTGCTTTCAGACCATTACAGCTACAGCAATATTATTACACATGTGTGACATTATCTTTGTAGTAGCCCTCCAAATCCACACCCACAGGATAATGGTCAATTTATGGCTGTAAGGAAAAGATCCCTTGTGTAAAAGGCGTAGTCATCTTCTAAGGGCAAAGCAACAATTTGAGCTAGATTTTATACACAGAAGACTTCTTTATTTCTTTATTCCTGCCCTACGCCTCTTAGCCATTAATCTCTCCATGGAAACTTGTCAAATACTTTTGGAAATTGAAACAAATATGCTACTTCCATTCTTATTTTTCTTATCATTTATAAACACAATGTCTAAAAAAAAAAAAGCCCCAGCTTCTCTTCCCATGCTCTGTATCTTCTAAATCCCTTTTGCCTCATTCAAAATGGACTGCTGTTCCATTTCAGTCTGACACATTTTTCATCTTGTCCCTTTTGCAACAGTTTTCTAGTCAATGGCTTTTGTGAAATTTTCATGTGATGAAGCTCTTCAATGTTTTTAACATGTCTGAAAATCTCATCCTTGTCAGTAAATGTCTTGGCTGTTGCATGTATGCAGAACCACTCAAGAATATAATGACATCTTTTCTAACTTGGTTTAACCAAAATGAGACTGTTCTAAGTTGCTTCTCTAGTTCCCAGTAATTTTTCCACCAAGTGTGAATTTGAGATTTAATTCCTTTTTGTCGATGGTGTTTAATAAGGTGGTTTCTTCGTAGTACATGGTTCGGCCTCCCTGTTACTGGGTGCACGAAAGGAATGACAAAGAAAAGGCCTGTGATGGCAGTAGATTTCTGCCATAGCTTTTAAAAAGAGATAAAAAAATCTCCTTCAGGGGATGCAGAAATTGCTGCAGGTGGGACAAATCATTCTACAAAATCTTCCACCTTTTCCATATGAGAAGATTAAAGGCTCCTGTCTGAGATGCTGTGGTTAGATGTTTTGGTGTGGGTGATATGAATCTTTCTTAATCTATAGAGAGGGCCCAGATTGGTGTTATCTTCATTTCATCTGAAAGTGATTTCTACAATAAAGCTGCTGCTTTTTTCTCAGGGAACAAAGAAATCCCTCACAAAAAACCTCATCATTCCCTGATATTAGATTAGACCCAAGATGAAAGTAGATTTTTGCTTCAGAACTAGAATTGAATTACAGAAAGGGCTCCTGGATTGTGTCATCTCCGAGTTGTCATGTTGTTGCAGAACAGGGGAAGACAGAGAGAAAAAATCAATTTTCCTGGGATCAGGCTTGCTTTGTTGAGTTTAGATTATATCAGCCTTTGAATTAGGAATGTTGCTGTGGCATTTATGCCCTTGCAAGCTGTTGTGTTCATGGAAAACTGCGGAAACTGGGCTGAGAAACAGACGGAGGTGGGCAGAGGGCAGGAGAGGTTCCTCTCTCTCCCAAGGATTCCTGCTGGACCCGTGTGACAAAGCCAGAGGGAATGGATACAGGCGTGTGGGAGAAAGCTGGGCTGCCAAATCCAGGCCACAGTGGCTGCTGAGAAGTTGTCTTGGAGGCTCATGGGCTTACTTTGAAGGGCTGTCATGAGAGACAGAGCTGCACTTGCCTGTGCAACTTGTAGGTAGCAACTTTCAGGTTTTGAAGCTGATATTTTGTATATTTTGTTAATTAAAGAGTTGCAAATGATTGCACATTGCGTGTTAGCAGTGCTGTAGAATGAATGTTTTGTGAGCATGGATAAGCTGAGTGCGACTTTAGACATACACTCTGATGCCACTTCTCCACTAATTACATTTACAATTTAGAGCTGTCTGTAAGGTGGAAGAGCCTACTGTGCTGATATTCACTGACAGAAAAAGTTTTCAAATCACCTTACCAGCCAGATGTTCTAAACGAGAATTTGACAGTTGGTCCATAAATCAAGTCAAGCATTTCATCATTGTTCTCTTAGGTGCCTCTTGCATTCAAGCCTGTTTAGCTAAACACATACATTTACTTAAGATGAACTGTAAAAATAACATCTGGAGATCTTTTCTCTGAAAGAAAATGCCAAAGGGTCTTTCACAAGGATCAAGCACATTTTATAAACTGTGGCTGGGATTTTTGGAATTCAAGCTGAATAAATGTGCTTTCAGCTTTTGAGGGGATCAAGGGCCAATATTATTTAAATGTTCTTTTTACTTTCATAGCACTCTGCAGGGAATGTGCTCTCACCAAAGCGTTCTTACATTTCTTATTCCATAATGAGTTTCTGTTTTCATGCTTGCCACCTGGGACCCTGGCACAGTCCTGGTAGTAGCAGTGTAGTCACACTGGTGGAGCTGGATGTGAAGTGCAGTCCAAAATATTTATTTTAGAGTTAGTGCTTTGCAGTAGATTGCCATCAAAGGAGAATGTCAAATAGGAAGTTGATAGGTGGTTTACCTTTTTATCTTTACTTGTATCTTGTATCAGCCATCTCTTTTTCATCGCCCCCCCTCCTTTTTTTTTTTTTTTTTTGGAGAACTATGAGTTTCTTTTTCTCCTGAAAAGGCTTTTCCCCCCCTGCCTTTTTTTTTTTTTCTTAGAAAATCATTCTAATAAGTTGTGGTTTGCTGACCTTCAGAATAAGTGTTACTATGCATTTTAGCTTTGCTGAGTATCAGTTTGGTCACTTTGCTTTTTCACATTCTGTTCACAACATGACAGAGAATTCTGCTGAAATTTAACAAGCCCTAGGGAAAAGGAATCAGTCAAGTGCAGTCAGATTTATAAAGTGGCAGATAAAGTGGGAAGGGTTTTTCCTTACTTCTAGCACATTTAGTGTTTTTTTTGATGGATGGGCTACGTCTCATCCATCAAATGTGATGAGACAATGGATTTGGAATGACGTCAGCTCATATTTGGAGGGGTACCATGACCATGACTATTCACGATAACATAAGACCTATAATCTGGATATGTTGGAAAAAGTGGGGGCAAAATTATTACACATTAATTTCTGGCCTTGTTATTTTGTGATTTAGTTCTCAGGAACACAACTTGTTTCATAATGTGAGACTGGCATTTAATCTGAGAAACCTGACTGTTTTGGGAATTATACAAGGCAGCATGGAGCTGTTTAATGTTTAAGTGACAACAAAACATAAAGATATTGGCCATAATTCTATCTGAAGTAGTATACTTTCCTGTGAAGCTCAGACAAGTATGTTCTTGATTTAAATATCTGGAACTACAGTACATGGTGTGAAACATAAATCCTCTCAGTGCTGGAACCCAGAGACCAAAGAAGCCAGTTGGAAACCTCTCTGAACAGCAAATTTACTGGCTGAGTTAAAAGTCCTTATGCTAGGCTTAGAAAGGACCTTTCTTAACCTTGTCCTTCTGTCCCATTTCAACAGTACAAATAAGCTATAAAGCTGCCTAAAATGTCAAAGGCCAAAAATTCACTGGCGTGGCAAAGGTGGTTAAGAGCTGGCATTACACAGAGCAGAGCACGGGGCCGGGCTGTGGCCCTGGAGCAGCCTTTGTGAAGTACCACAGCCCCACAAAACTGTCCTGGGCCCCTTCAGCACAAAGCAAAGGACAAAGCAGTCACTGGCAGTCCCAGGTACTAAAATCCTCTTCTCCAGGCTTCCCTGAATACAGCTGTAGTACAGCCAAGAACATAACCCGCAGAGCTAATCACTTCAGCTGGTGTGAAAATACCCAAGAAAATCTACTGGCTCAACCAGCCAAAACACATGGGCTGCCTACAGGTTTTAAGCCCTCCAACCCATGCCAGCCAAGCTGATGGTGTGGCCAGTCCCTGTCCCTTCTCTCCTCCCTCACCACTATCTCCCTATGTGCCCTTTGCTGTGCCCACTTTAGAACAACAGGGAGAGCTGAGCCTCTTCTGATGGAGAGGAGGGCAGGGGAGGGTGGGTGATATCATCAGCTCTGACACTTTCTGTTTCACCCTGGAGTAGAGGCAAAATGCTGCTATCATCTGCTGGCCCTCACTGCCTAAAAAGCTGTTTTCTGCCTGTCTAGTGAAGCTGGAGTTAGGTGGGGAGCTAAGAGCTGGTTCAGAGTGGATTAGGATGCATCCTGGTCATGATGTATCCACTGTAGTCTGAAAAGTTGGTTTCTCTTCAAAGCTCCTGCAGAGTGGAGATGTTTCAAATGAAACGGTCAGCAAGTGAACAAAGCCAAACTTTCTGAACTTTGCAAACCTCTCCTAGAATGGCATGAGAGCTATTTTTTCCCACAAATGAGGAGAGAGATAAGAATAGCAAGAGTTGGGGGAAATTCTGCTTGCTGGCATTGTGGTTTTCTGTGTTCTGTTGTGGGAAAAATCACAGGCAGAACGTGTGAGGCAAGACCCAATTAGCTGCTCCGGACCTGACAGGCTTTTAGGCTGCTCAGACAATCTTCTGATTTAACCACTATGATCTTAGCAAGTGTCACAAGGTTAGATTTGTCCTCACCAGCGAAGCTGGAAACCTCACAGACCGAAGGCAAAGAAAGTAGAAGGCAACTTTAGGTTTCAAGTTAGAAAAAGCTGAAATAAATTATTTCAAGTGTTAACAATAGCTGAGATCTTTCTGCTTTAACTCTTTCCTTGCTTGCTGAGTAGAGGCACAAACATAATCCAGGACATCCATGAAAGATGTAATCCTTTGTGATTTCAGCTATTAAAGCCAAAAATAGACCTATTTTTCAGAGTATGAGCGAATATAATTTTATTCAAAGGCATAATTTGCCTGAATTTCAGGTAGAGTTTAAAGAGAATGGCAAATGTTACTGCTCCAAAGCAAAGGCTTTTCAGTTCTGAAATATTACATCCTCCCTCAGATCTGGAGGGGCTTCAGCTGCTGAGGCCCATCAGGTTTTTTTAAATAATGAAATAAAAAAAACAAGGACTTTTCTCTGGCTCCATTTTTACAGCAATTGAATTGTTCAGACTAAAATTTTCCAGAGTATTTCAGCCTCAGGCAGGTATTCAATGTGCAAAAATTTCAGTCCAAACCATTAATGATTGGCAAAGCTAAAAGCAACTGACAACAGGGTGTTGTAATAGTAAGTGTCAGACGATTTTAATAATAGATGAGCCTGCCTCCTGTTCCATCACTTTGAACACTTTTGTTGTCTAAGGTGTGTGATGTATTTCTCTGTGTGGTTTTTGTCTGCATTTCTTTCTTTCTTTATATTTTATCTCAGATAAGATCTTCATTCAATTAAGTTTTATGTAACATGGAGTTTCATGGGAATAATTCTTTTTGCAATTAGGAAGAGTTTCCACCTACCTGTTCTTCATTTATAATCTCTTCATTTATGTCACTAAATGCTTCTCAGTTTTGTATCCTGTAACAGTGTCCACAGTACCTGTCCACCTCCCCCCTCCATAAAATTCATGAGCTTTGTAATGCTCCTACACAGCTGCCTCTTCTCCCCAGTGAGCAATCCAAGGCTTTTTCGGCTGTGGCTCCTCTAAGCTACTTAATAATGTTCCTGATGATACTCATTGTCCTGTTTTTGCTGTGCTTTTATGTTCCTTGGAGAGGATGGAGTGAGTAATACAGAGCATTGTGTGTCAGGTGAGAGTCTGGCTTTTCTAAGAGGCTTGCAGTAATTTTCCCATTCCTATTTTTCTTGCCCCTTATGCAGGCTCACCTTTAATTGGCTTCCCTGACCCCTTCAATGCTCAGTGCCACACTGCCAGGTCCTTACTGCACGAGCCATTCAGCCTGTCCTCTGCAAAGAGGCTCTTTTGGGATTTGGTAGCACTGGCTTCCAAATGCCAGTGAGAGAGCTCATCCTTGTGCTCTCCTTTCTTCCATGTCTTTGGTTCCTCTAAAATCCCTTTTATATATAAATATATATTTTTTTCAGGCAATTAGCTCTATGTCTGTTGGGTGTTTTGCTGTAACATTCATTAGTCTCTCTCTTTTCAATACAATTATTAACATTACTTGGAATCACACCACTCAGATGGAAAGTGTTTGCTCCTGTTCTTGAAATTCCATCTCTTTGGCCAGCTTCTGACCTGTATCCATATGACAAGACCTTGTCTCTCACTTTATGCCTGCACAGTTTCTTTGGCAGCCTCTTGGGAAAGACTTTAGCAAAGATTTTTTTTCAGTCTTAAATAATTGTCCACTATTTATTGAGCATTGCTCAGTTATGCTGCATTTATTGTACACAGAATTTCAAATACAACTACACCTTTATCCCCAACACATTTGCATGCTGCAAGTATCTTTATGTTATTTTTATATTACTTCACTCCCAGAGATTGTAGTTGTACACCTTGTAAAACAAGGCTTAACAAAGCCAGTGAAGGAGGTTTGGGTTGGTGTTTCTTTTTCATATTTGAAAAAATATGCTAAGGATATATTAAGAACAATACTATCATATATCCTTGGACTGACAACCAACACTCTTGCCAGTTTTCATCTTGGTACTTACTTTACAGTAGACTTACAAACCTCTGGAAAAAAAAAAGATTCTTAATAAAGCTATTGACAGAACCCTAGGTGTGGAAATGCATAGGGTGGGGTAAAAGAAGCATCTTAATGTAGGTAACATATTCTAGCTCACAATTGTTACAAAGAAATGCATGTTCACTAAAAATGGGATACAGACATCATTTTACTTTATTTAAATTTGTAAAAAAATAGATAATTCTTGAAATAATGAACATATCTTCTGTTCTTGATCTTTGCAAACCTTGCTTGACAGTATTGTTAAAGTGTGTCACATGTAGAGTGTTCTGATGGTAAATTGAAAATACCAAGAAGGGCAATTTCATTTCTGAATGATGGGGTTGTTTGTGTGTGTGTGAAATTGCTATGCACTTAGTTCACTGCTCTGCAATATTAGCAGCTGAACCTTCAGTGCAGGCTGCCAGAAATTAGAGATGAAATTTTCTAGCAACAAGAATTTTAAGTCACAAATTTTGCACACAACCTCCAATAGAATCTAAATTAAAATGTGTTATGCACAGGAGATACAAAACCTGAATTTTTCCTTAATTGAATAAAAGTTGAGCTAATTCTGTGCACACTGTCTCACTCTGCTTCCTCTAGTAGGCTGTTCATTTTTAAAAGTTTCTGATTTCTTTTTAGACAAGATTTTTTCCTGTTAAACTAAGTAATGAAATATGACATTGTACAAATGTTGCCAAGACTGCTACTTTCTAAAGTGAAATATCACCCTTTTTTTTACCCACAAAAACAGACAAGAGCAATGCCTGCATTTTAAGCTATTTTGGAGATAGAGAGATGCAAGTTCTCTTGGGGAGATTCCTTCTTTCTCCTGTAATCATTTCTCATATTTTTAGTCCCTTTTTTGGTGAAGAACATGCTGAGAGGTTTGTGTCTGTTAGGAAATAAAAGCTATGTCATGATAAATTCTTTGACATGACATACGAGCTTTATACAAATGTTTCAAGATTTTGTTTTTGGTTTTTTTTCTGGTTGATTTGGAAGTTTCTTATTTACTCATCTTATTTTTACCTGTTTTCCAGAAGACTCGAGGCAATGCTGTGAGTGAGCTAAGCTAATGGCTGGCCAGAGAGCCCCAGCTGTTTTATATTTGGCCCGGTGTTCTCCACATGCTCAGCTCCAGTTTATTATTAGTTGAGGCATCCATTTCCCCTTGCTGTGAGAGACAAGAGAGATGGAAGGAGTCACTGGGGGCCAGAAGCATTAACCCAGTTCTGTGCACTGCCCTGCACAGGTCCCAGAGTATCTTGAAAGAACCTCAGGGTGATTTAAGCCATTCCAGCTGGCTGCCCCTGGGCTATTTGCCAAAATCAAGGTTTATTAGTCCGCACCGTTCCATTGATAATGGCTCCAGTACTGAGGCCCCGGGGAGGGAGGCTACAGAGCAGCTGGCCATTCTGGCATCTCTAGCTGCTGCTGACCTTCCTTGTACTAGAGAAATGCCCAGATGGTGGAAGGAAGGGTTTTCTGCTCTGAGGGATATACAGAAGGAATGGAGATGAACTGAAAAATGTATTCATAATGTTGTAATTATTGTACTTGTGCTGGAAAACTTTATGGTTGTGACCCAGGTGTCAAAACACACAGAAATTTCTGTCTAAGTCTGCTAAAAGGCTGAGGTAACAGCTTTCAGACATATGGACTACCCTTATCTACCTTAGCATGATGCACATTCTCAGTGGGATAATGACTGTACTCAAATAGCGAGAGGAGGAATTGCTTTATTATGAAGTTTGGGGCGTCCCATTTGGGATTTCTCTACCAGCCATGGAGAGTACTCCAGTTACCACCATTGCTGGCCATTTGGCCATTGAGTCTGGCTGCCTAAAACAGGCCCTTCAGAGAGCTGAGAGGGCCCTTGTGCTTAGATCATCAAGATCTACAAACAATCATTGAATCATTGTATTCACAGATGGAAGGGGAATTTGAAACATAGTCCTGAAATGTAATGAATGAATCAGAAAATTTTCAAACGCTGTGAAATTTGAGAAGTGGGGAGGTGACCAAAGGGAGCCTTCACTAACTTAAGAGATGTTTCAAAACCTGTTATTCTAAATATTTTTCGCTCAAGCCCAATGCTGCATTCATGAGCTTACAAGCAATGATAACCTGTGGAAGTTTATAGCATTTATTTATTTAATATTTTTCACTTATTTGTTTGTGTTTGAGAACACTGTTGAAATCCCAGGTTTAACAATGAAAAAGATAAGAAAACCCTCTCCTGTTTGATAAGCAACATACTCTGTTTTTGTCTAGCAGACTTTATTACCTTCCCTTCTGGCAGGTCTCTAGCTAAAAACTGAGGGTGTTGCAAATCATTCAAAGATGAGGATGTTGTGGATTATCCAAAGGTGGAGAAAAGATGTTGACTGAGAATTGTGAATAAATTCCACAGTCTTTTTTTCCCTTCTTCCTCTTTTGAATGTGGAAGTACTTTGTACAGTACTTTCCATTCTCTTGGTTTGTACAACTTTCATCCCATCCTCAACACAAAGTGCTTGCTCTTTTGGTTGCCTGATGGGTCTGATTTCACATCCTCTGCCATCTCTGTCAATGTGCCAGCTCCCTTGTCACCACAGATCACTCTCTTCGTCCCCCTGTGGCTCCCCAGTGCTGAGGCCATACCTAGCTGTGGCCCCTGTGAATTCCCAAATCCCTCTTGTCTGGATGGAGCCGTGCTGCCCATGGCCTGAGCCAGCCCTTAGCTATGGTACCTGCTTATGGGAGGTAAAAGAATGTAAAGTAAGGTGCCTGCTTATGTAAAGATAAATGATTTCTCATGTTCCTGAAGAGCTGTAGTCACCAACACTCCGTGTTTGCAGTGAGACCTAAGCACGTAGGAGTGTTTTCAGGTTGCTGAGGTGCTAGATGGCTTTTATAGCAAAAATCTAGCCAAGATAGCTTTGCCATAGTGCATTGGAGTTTAATTAAGGTAGCTATTTCTACAGACACTCAGGAACATTACTTGCTGCTCTCAACTCTGGATTCTTTTCAGATCATGTTTTATGTAGCATAGTATTCTCAAGATAGGATTCTTGGTTAATTCTTAACCAATAAACAGTTTATTAATTCACCAAGTACCACTCTATTACTTACTCAACAGTTAGTTAATCAAATTTAAATCCAACATGTATTCTGCTCATGCACAGAGCATTCAAATATTGTCCTACAAGTTACTGCCATAAACTGTATGGAGGTCAAACAGTTCTAGTGGAGGGTAAGACAAAATATCAAGATTCCTTACTACATTCATATACAGACAGCAAATCTTTACTATATCTAGTATACTTAACCTTCTTCTAGTACTCAGGTGGTTAAAGATACTGTAGATTTAGGAGTTTTGACACGGTTATTTAAATGATTTAACATAAAAGAGACCAGGAAAATAGTACCAGGAATAATAATTTAAAATTATAGCTTAAATCTCTCTTTTGGCTGTTTGCTCAGAGTTTTAAAAGAGAAGCATGCATGTAGAATAACTTGGTTAAAAGTTTGAAATACAGTCCCTCAAGATTTTGCAGCTGATTTTACAGGACAACTTTCTGTCATCTCTTGTAATGGCAGCAAAAGAAATATATCCCATGCAATAAACCTCATTGGTATTTTCATCCAAAAAATAAACCTGGAGGAGGCACAAAACTTCCTCTGCTTTAGGAAGCCCCTGAGCAGCAGAGTGAGTGTTGGAGATTGGGAGACTGTTATAGGGAAGTGGCTCTTTAGAATCATTCTGTTCTGGTACTGAACAGAATCAGGGATTTGCTGTTGGAGGCAGGTGTCTGGGCTAGAGAGCTGGAAGGACCCTTCAGTCTGTCAGAGCACAGTTCCTGTTGTGTTTCTGTGAGAACTGGACTGTGCAGCTGATACACCTTTCTGGGTTGTACAGCTTCTTTCCAGTTTTGGCAAGGCTGTTGTTACTCCCGTGACCCTGGAAAGGCAAGGAGAGTGTTTGTATGCATTCCACAGATTCAAGAATCCACACAGTAACTCCAGCTTAACAGCCAGAACTTCTTTCACGATTCATGAGAAAAATGAGTCCCTTTTGTTTTCATTTGGAAAGTGTCCAATGGAATGTCTGAATTTCTATTTTTTTTCACCCATTTTCTCTGAGGTCAGATTAATAACCAAAAGATGGTATTTTACCACCTTTTACACACTGAAAGATTTTTATGCTTCATTTATTATAAGGATCATATTTCAGTATTAGTGTAGCCTGAGAATTGAAATTTTTCCTATTTCTCCAATTTCTTTTCAGTATTCATTTACATCTTAGGAGCTTGTATCTTCCAATAAACTTTTTTTTTTTTTCTTTTTGTGCCTGTACAAATGCCTCTCAAATTTCTGGAATACAGCACTTTCCTAGATATCATGCAAGAAAAGAATCCATTAACAGTTCCTAGGCTGTGTAATCATGTTTTATTTATTTCTTTTCTCATCTTCTAGGACTTTGAAGTGAAAAGTGATCTTGTTTTCAAGGAACATGGTGACGTTTTATTTTAGGAGGAGGTTCATTTGGCAAACAGACTGAACAGCTTGCATTGGAGCTTAGATAGGCTACTTAGTTTGGCTAAGGCTAACCTTACTAAATAGCCCATTGCAATGAGCACAAAATTGAAGAAATTGAGGGAAAAATCTCAGAACAGGGGAGGATTGTCCTAAGCAGCAAATAGTGAGCACACAAAGACTTTTGAAGGTCAGGAGGTAGCAGCTGTGCACATTTTACAGCATACAGGCAATGTATTACATTGCATCTTGCATATTGGCCAGCCCCATATTTTTGCAGCTCAGGAGCCATTAACTGGGGACCAGGTGGCACTGTGCACAATTTGCATTTTTGGTCTTTTCTTTACAATGGACTTGTGACTGACCCCATGCGAGGAAGTGATTTATTGGTGAAAAGGTGGAAGAAGCCCATTATTCCTATTCTGTGGAAAGGTTCTGAAGCAGTAGAGACTTTGGGAAGGTCAGTACTCTGGGTATTGTGTGGTGCTATAAATTCATGGCACTGGTCAAAATCCTGGCACAGGTCAAAAGAGCCTGTGGATAAGGTATGGACACAGACAGTTCAGACAATTTTGTTGCCTTTTCCTCTTTCCCTCTCCTTCATCTCTTTCCCTGCATTTATTTTGATTTTTCTCTTCACATTTTCCCTTCTTTGCTATTTTTGTGTTTTCTACCATTCCAATTTTCATCCCCACATGTTTCTGCTGCAATAGCAATAGGGTTTTCCACATGGAAGAGAAGCTGATTGTGGATGGAGACTAAGATTAGTCACTTTTTTTCTGGCTTAGCTTCTTACACATGCAGCTGTCAGGCATTAAAAACTGACAAGCCATCATCAGATTCCCTCAACATTAAGCCCTGAGTTTTCCAGATCATTCTAGGGCTTGTCTGACAGGTATTTTTTTTTTCAGACATGTTCTAAGATGAAATTAAATAGATTCACCATGGACAGGTAGTGCCTGAAACCCCTCTGAGGTAAAAATAGCACTGGTGGCTATCCATAAAGAAATAACAATAACATTGTAGATTTCTTAACACAACAGGGTTGAAATTGCATCTTTGGAGGAGATTGGCATCCATTGTGGTAATGCTTTGTTGTATTATTATTATTTGTTATTCTCTCCTATTATTTGCATTGCATTAGAAGCTCTAAACAAGATTGAGGTCCTGTTGTGCCAAGCGCCGCAGCAATAAAAGATGAACCAGGACTCACCCCGTGATTTGCTTGTAAAAAGAGAAGGTGGTTTTCTTTAATTCAGTCTTTGTCATGTATATTGCTCTAAATATAGTGTTTGTCAAGTGATTTTTGTGGGCAGGGATCAAGAGGAGTACAGATTTGCTTTTAGTGTTTTCAGCTACAGCATAACTAGTTCTGAAGAGCGGCATCTAAAGTTTTGGGATTGTCTGCTGTAAACTATTTTTCTGTGCAGACACTGTGCTTTCTTCAAAAAAGCAAGTACAATAATACAGCCCTAAAGCTTTGTCAGTGATATATGTCTCATAGATGTAATTTTCAAGTGGCAAGTGTTTTGATGATGCTACAAGGGCTTTGTTTATGAAGTGGGTCTGGCAGACACTGTAGAGTTCACATAAATTATAACTTCATTGATTATTAATGAGAAACATTCATCTGGATTCCCCCTCACCCTCTGTTTTGTCAAAACTCCCTTAGAGACTTGCATTTGCTACAGACCAGGCTCTGTTTCGTAGAATGTAGCTCTTGCTGAGTGGTGTTAACAGGGATCCCCCTGGCCAACTGAGAAAGCCAGAGGCCAAGAAGCTGATTTTCTGGCCCTTCTCAACTCACTCCTTTCCACTCCTCCAAACACACAGCTTCACATGTGCACACACACACACACACAAACACAAACATTGATCCTGCACCCCTTACTCCTGTTCCTGCAGGAGTCCTGTGCTCACATGGTCCTTCCTTGGTTGTGCTCCTGCAGCATCTCTGTAAGGGCATCTGCTCACATCTTCGGCACTCAATTCTTCAACAAATCAGGACTAGAAGAGCACCAACTAAGACATTTCTGCCCTAGCACTTACCTGCCCATGATTTTAAAAGGGGCCAAAATCAGAGGTTCCACATCCATATTGCCTCGTAGCAGTTCCACAGAGACAAAGGTCACTTTGCCAAACACGTGACAAACTATAAAATCTGAAATGAAATCTGGAATCTTGTGGATAAGGTGAGTAAGAGATTCATGATTTCTCACGATGGAAGAACTAGAAGGCGCACCTGGTGCTGCCAAATACCGTGTTTCAGCAAAGAAAAGGAAGCACAATTCCCAACTCAGTTGCTACTCACTAGCACACTGTGAAAGCCACAGATACAAAGCAGTTCCAATGGATTCAAAATATAGGTAGGTACCTAGCAGGATTTAGTAAAAAGGTATGAATCAAGTTGTGTGGAATAGATGCCTGCTAGAAGGCATTGTTCCATTATGATCTCTTCCCTGAAGATATGTAAGCACTCAATGTACATAAGCTAAGAATATTTTGACTTTACCTGCTTATTTCTTATTCTGGTGCCTCAGGCTTCTGCTACTGGGCACAGTCAGATGGTCCTTGCTCTGAGACAGGATGATAATGGCTAAGTTGGTCAAATGGAGGAGCTGTCAGATGTTTTTTACCCCACCTTTGTTTATTGCTATGTGCCTAGAAGTTCACCAGACAATCCAGCATCAATTTTAGAGAGAGACAAGTCTAGACAGTTAATGATGTCTAAACTGGTCAAGGAAATGTATTCAAAGATGCTGATGAGAGAAGCCCTAAATATTGACCAAATGAGTCATGTCCACCAAAAGCTTCATGAAACCCAGAAGATGTTAGGAATTGAATGACCAGGGAAAACAATGATCCAGCCTTGATCTCTGGCTGGCAGCTGAAGATGCATTCTTAATTGAATAAAGGCACTGGCAAACTGCTGAGTTTTGAGGGAGAATTTTAGATAAAAATACAAGTTTTTAGAGTAATTCTTCCTTATTCTAATAAGGCACTTTCTTTATTTCAAATTAAAAAAAGGTACAATTTACTTTCTAGTGACAGTATATATGTTTATGTACACATGTATGTATGTATGTATGTATGTATGTATGTATGTATGTATGTATATACATATGGAGGCAGATTCTCTGTTAGATGTGCTCTTTTTCAGGAAAATTTTAATTTCAACTTTTAGAAATCAACTCAATATTCAGTCTCAAAATACTCAGCAATTTTGTTTCTGAAGTGCACAATCAAATATCTGGTCTCCAGATCTTTTTTTTCCTCCACAGAAAACTAACTTTAAGAAGCACCTTAATACATTTACTGCCAGCTGCTGCCAGGACTGTCTCCTGGTGCTTTCAATTCATGTTGGCATTCCCTAGCAGAAAACAGGCTATTTTTGTAGGTGTAAAATTATCACTCCCAGGCCATGGGAACCTTTTCAGCGTTTATTATTTTTGTTAGTTGCTTTGTGCTCAGATCATTGTTTTTGTTGCTCTCCATTTCTCTGTGTGTGACAAGCAGGTCTGAGCCACACAGCTGATGATGTCCATGGTGGAAACCTTCCATGTCTGCAGTCACAAACCCCTATTTGGTGGATGTTCTTATGCATCCAACAGAAATACTACTTGGCAGCTGTCACGAAGCTCCACAGAAACAATTGCAGGCAGTTGCAGGCAAAAAAAAAAAAAAAAACAAACCAAAAAAACCCCAAAAAAGACACACCCAAGGGCTAATACTATGAAACATAGAGGGGATGATACCCTTAAAAAGTGATTTTGAGCAGATTAATACCTTGTGGCAAGGGCTGGTGAAATGTGGTGGTAACTTAGTATTGGCAATGGAGTGCAATACCCAAAAGCAGAGCTGGCAGGAATAAAAATCCTTGTTACCTGAGCACAGCAATAATGTGGCAAAAGCATAAGGTGATTCAGATAGCAACCGTTGCCAAAGTAGGAAAGGAGAATAGTTCTACAAGATTATGTGGCGATTTTTATGGAAAACAAAGTTGTTCCTGCCCTTCCAACATGGACCCTAATAAAAGCAATTGTTTTACACTACTTACTGTGTTAGAATGTAGTTTTCATTGAAGGAATTTTATTGTCCTGTTTTTTTCAGACTCAGAGATTTCCTGTGAAATGTTTTGTTCTTTTATTCCCCTAGAAAGAAAAAGAAGCTTTAAACACTACTCCACGTATTCAAGGTTTTTCTTATTGTCTCTCTGACTGCCAATTCCAAACATTTGCTTTCCAGAGGTTTTTATTGTTCTCCACCATGCCAATTTCTTATCAGATGAAAGAGAAATTAACTTACTTTGCCAAATTCAGGCCTCTCCATTTCAAAATAATCTCCCTTCAAAATAGCAATGTTAAATAGTTTTATTTTCCTATACAAATGTGTGAATGTTGAAGCCTTTTTTACAGCATCCACAAGGACTCTAACTTGATCAACATGCACATTTCCATTCTTAAAGTTCTTTATGATCTCTGATTACTTTCTATTTTAGTGATTTCATTTATTAATTCTTTATTAACATTTTTTAAATGAAAATTTTGTCTCTTATGGATTGTTTTTATAATTTATAAACCCTTAGCTAACCGCATAAATATAAGTAGATCCCTTTAAAAAGAGTGCCATGATTGCTGAAAACATTAAATATTGCTTTTTAAAGTCTTCAGGTGCATTGTTTATAAATGTAATATATCTTTTGGTTTAGTGTAACATATTAAAGTCTACAGTATCTTAATAATCATATCTTTAAGGGATCTGTTAAAAAAATCAGTGGGCAGGATTGATTCCTATTTTTTGAAATCCTTGCATAACTGTTTTCATTTTCTTTCATGCTGAAGACCAACAGTCTCACCAGTTAGTTCAACAGGAGTTGCCTCCAGTGCTAAGTTTGGTGTCCTGGCCCTGCTCCAGATAGGCATTTTGCCAGGACGTGGAGCAAGCAGACTGCAGTGGCGGTGCTGATGGATGATCATCCCTTGTTTCTAGACAAGACCTATATATCCAGCTTCTATTATTGCACCACTCAATAACATTAATATAGTTAAACTTGGGATTCTTCTAGATCCTATCACAGATGTGGCAAATTTATTGACTTTCTTTTCCGGTGACTTTATCATTCTTTTTTCTCTGCACCTCAGAGTCCAGACCAGTATTTCCTCTGGACACCCCATCTGTAGTCTCTTGTCATGGTTTGTCAGCAATATCCAGGTGGCATCCATCAGTTTCTCTGGAGATGCAAGCACCACCAGTCTCTTCTGGTTTCCAAACAAGAGCTTCACTCTTTAGAAATTCATCTGGATTTTCCATCACTGCAATGCTTAACAATAGTTTTTAGTTTTCAGAGAATGATTTTCTTTTCCAGGATGTTTGAGAGTTGGTGCCTATGCATCCTCTCAGTGCTCATGCTATGGATGAAATCATTTCATTCTCAGTTTAACACACTGAGAAAATGAAGCAACTGATTCAAGAGGACAGAGAATTTAAACCTGGTCAGGGTTAATATCTGCTTGTGTCTTCGGTAGTTTTGCTATTGACCTTAGCAGGGCTTGGATTAGTGCCTGCAAGATGTGGAATTAGATTTCAAGAATTATTGACTGAGTCCTCTTCAGTATACCTCAGCACAATCACCTTCTGAAGGTGCAGAGTCCCAGCACTCCTAGAAGGACATTCCATGAGTGTTGGACTGGACCCCAGCACTTTGCTCATGTTGTTATAGATTGATTCTAGTTGTATAAGAAACTGATGACAAAGCCATGGACTTATTTAACACAGGCAAAGTTACTTACAAAGTCACATCTACTTGGATGTGCCAGGAATTAGTGGCAAATAATTTTCTTCTGCTTAATTCACAAACCTGTTCTGATTAGTGTGCAGCCTGAAAGCTCTCCTCCCCATGCCCAGATTCCCAGTGTTTGTGGACATGAGTTTCCCTGTGGCCATCTCCCTTAGATTTGTTTTTCTCTGTGTCTGCACCACTGCCAAAGGAAAATTCAGAAAACTGCTGTCTTTGCTCTGGCTGAGAACACATGCCTGTGGTTTGGACAGAGTTTGCTGTTATTTCATGTCTCTAGCCCTGGAGAAAAGTTGAAATGTATCTGGTGGATGTCTTAAGGACAGAACAGCAGAAGCTAAATACACCTTGTGGTAGCACTTGACAGGTTATGACCTTTTTCCTTGGCTGTGACATGGGGCCTGAAAGGTACTTATGGGACAGGGAGAACTTGGCCTTCTGTCCATCATCTTGTGCCTGTGCTTCAGAATGCTGCAGCTCTACTGTGGATACTGGATTCAATATGAAATTTCATATCTGGCTGGGACTGTAGCAGACCCTACGCTTGTCCAGAGGGATGGACAAAATGCCCCATTTGGCATCTCCTGATGCCAGGAGAGGACTGGTATGGCACAGTGTGTTGTGTGCTAGTGTGGTGACCTGCTTTGCATGCCACTGAGTTCTGTGGGATGTTTTAGCAGTGAGTAACAAAGATGGAGGTCCACCCACAGCCAGAGAGTGCTGCACAGAGTGGTCTTCTGCGACTGTCAGAAGCTTGACTTGTAAAACCGAGATTAAGATTATTAGCATAGCCTAAGGACTTCTTTGAATTATGTGTTGCCCTTTCACCTCTAACTTCATTTCCCAGCATTCACAATGAATATTTAATTTATGGCCACCACTGCATCTTGCAGAATAAACGACAGCCTCCAAGTTTCAAAGCTAGATCTGAAAAGCAATGCATATACATCGATACTGAAAAAAAAAATCACACCCAGAGCAAATCCTTTTTCAAAACCCACTTATTAAAAAAAAGTAATGTAATATCATGACTTTTCATTAATACTAGTCTTCACTAAGCCTAAAGCAAATCCTTGCTTACTGTGCACTTGTTATGCTTGTTGTACAGGACTGCCTGAAGGTGGTGAAGGCTCACAGTCAGTGCGTGAAGAACAGGGAGCGTGCGGCTGAGACAGATATGAGCTCTTTTAGAGTAGTTCTCAGTCCTCAGTTGTCCTTCCTGGAGAATATGATTATGGATGTTTCACAGGAATAATAATGCTAATTTTCAGCCCCCACAGAGCATTTTACACCTGCAAAGTGCTATAAAAATGTGAGCTAATACTCGCCAGTAAGTGAGTATTGCTGTGCCTGTTTTGTAGATGCAGAAATGAAGATACAGAAAGGTTAGAGGGCTGACCCAGCTTCTCAGCTGCAGATTTAGGATGAAGAAACTGGTGTCTCTCTGGTCACATTTCATTAATCATGCTGCCTTTTTAAAATTAGCTCAAAGCTCAGATATATACACCTATATATTTATATGTATATTTGTATGTATAAAATACTTGAGAAGAAGTTGTTTCCCTCTTCCCTCTTTGCTTCTTCAAAATAAACAAACTCCTGAGCTACCAAACCCCATGTTTACACGTATCATTAAATACTTTCCAGTTGCTAGCCAGAAAACTCAGCAGAAAATCTGTAGAACACCAAAGTAACTCTCTTCTTTTAAATAATTGATGATGCCAAATAGCAGCAGTGTTATGCCAACAAAGAGATCGGTCTCTCAAAATATTTTATTCATTATGCCTCAAGAAACCCAAAGCCTTGTTTTTAGCGAAAGCGAATTTCAGAAGTTGGCTCTCGGTTCCTCTGAAACATCTGCTTATTACAATTCTTGGTGTTAAAGCACTGGTGCTCCCCGGTAAATCTTTCAGCTTTAAGTAATACGTATGGAAGTCTTGGCAAGGAGATCAGGAAGGAGAAAGAGAAATTCTTGCCAAATATTCATTTTACTTTATGAGGCTGTAGTGGTATATGCTAATAGTACATGTGTTGAGGTGAATCTACTAATCCGATTAAATAACAGGACAGAAGGAATTAATTCCAAGGTTTAAAAAGACTCCATTCTGTGCAGCTGTAAATTTATATTCCAGGGTAAAATGGTTAGAAGTCTTGGCTAACTAGACATCTATAAAGCAGCCAGAAATGGATCTTTCTCTGTATTGTTTGTAAATCAAGGTCACCTATGTGAGAAGGCTATGTTGTAATAAATCTGTCTGACAATTAGACAGAGAGGACATATCAATGTTAAATTATATTCTTTTTATGCTTTGGGCAGAAAGCAATGTAAACACCTGAGTAGCATTATGAATAGAAAATTGCATTCCAGATAATAACAGATATTCATGGTGCATGGTTTTACACGTTAATGTGCTACATTTTACTCAGTCATGTTAATATTTTAGATTATGTAACATTCCCTTCTTTATGTGTAGTTTATTTTTTTTCACTGAGAATGCAGCTCCCTCCTCCTCATTCCCCTCCCCCTCTTCCTTTCCCTTTCTCTCTCCTTCTCCCTCTCTTCCCCTGTTTCTCTGCCTTTTCCATTTTTCCTTTTCCCCTTCTCCTAATTCTCACAGTGATGCTTCTGACACAAAGGAGAATGGACTTAAAGGGAAACTGTCCATACAAGAAAATTTTAACAGGTAGTTTCAAGATTTATAAGCCAGGATTTTATGTTCTATGCTTACAGATTCAATCTGTGTACCAGGCTTTGATCCAAGCCTTAGCATGATGACTGGAATCACTCCAATTAACCCAATGATACCAGGCATGGGGTTAGTGCCACCACCACCACCAACAGATGTGCCTGTAGTCAAAGAAATAATTCACTGCAAAAGCTGCACACTCTTCCCTCCAAACCCAAGTAAGTGCATCTGAAGAAAGAAGGTTACTTTCCTAAATACATTGCATGAATATTTTTTATCTAATAACAGTTATGCTTTATAATTACAGGCATGTGTGGTCTTTCTTTCTAAGGTCTGTTCTGTGTGTAAAGCATGGCATGGTATGGTATAAGTGCATCCTTATTCACCTCTGTAAGGTCACATAAAAAAACTATGAAGATTGTACAAAACAGAAAAATACTTAAAGAAAAGTAACACAGTCTAAAGATCTACACTGCTCATAGTAGATACCTGTCTTTCCTGTAGATCAGGATGTCACAAAACATGAAGCTTATATGGGGCTGTTCCTCTCTGTGCCCCCCTTCAGGTGCCTGTAGTTAGATGGGACCGATCCAGGCTCGTGTCCCTGAACAGGAACTGTAGGGGTGCAGTACCATGCACCCCAAACTGCCTCTCTACAGTCCCTTTTTGAGGGACGTGGAGGAAAGGGGGCTATAGCTTCTCCCCTGCCATTTTCCAAAAGGTTCAACATGGCAGATGAGTTCCTTTTTCTTTTTGAAAGCAGGGACCAGGTTCCTTCCTGTTCCTGACGTGACTGTCCAAATGGAAAACTCTTCCCACTCAGATACCAGCTCAGGCACAAACTCTGATTTTGAGTACTGGCCCCATGAGTTTCAGAGCCATCATACCAGTGACTTTCAATATCACTGGGAAATGAAAAAGTTGAGCAAATATTCAGGTGCTCTGGATTTGAAGATCGAGATCACAGTTTAATCAAACTGGTTATGTATATGAGTATGTATGTATGTATGCATGTATGTATGTATGTGTATATATGTACACTCTAAGGTGTCTTTGGCCCTTTACTGTGTTAAAAGGCCAAAAAAGTAAGTCATATTAGTCATATTCATTCTTACAGAATTACTTTCACTGTGTATAAACAAGGTGAAGTGTTATGATAGCTTTTATTTTTTATACGGCTTTCAAAAATTTAATAGTTTTTCCGATATAAGTGTGTATAAATTCTCTCTCTATATACATGAAGGTAGCATTTTTAGCTACTCCACCTCACGAGCACTTGTAAACAATGAGGTTATCCTTCCCCTGTGCTGCCGTCTGCTCCATTATCTGGCAACAAGACAAAACAGATAACCGGCGGAGTGTTTTCATCATGCTGTCACTTGGTTGTGTTTCCCACATTGTTTTTCTGTTTGCTGTGCTCCTGTACTCTGAGACAGAAATGAAATTATGCTAATACCAGGGAAAGGTGTCCAGCCCAAGTACACAGGGAGCACGCAGCATGGGCTTGCTCGCAGCCCACACACATGGTGAGCGCGGCAAGTGATGGGTATGAGCCAGATATGGTACAGTTCAGGCTTTGAATGCACTGCACTAGAGCCTGAGATCTGTACTCAGGGTCAGATCAGTTGCAGAAGCTCCTCTGCTTTGAAACAGAATATTGTTCTGCTTTTTGTGTGGCTGTACAGGGAAGAGAAGGACCCTTTTAGGCCACACTCTCTGTCCTGGAGAACAACCTGCAGTGGCAGGAATAAATGTTTGAAGTACCACCTGAAGCTTGAAAGGGTTTAGAGTCAAGTAATCAATTTTGGATAGTCTCTGCAATATTCAAATATTTTACTTGTCCCTCCCTTCTTCCTCTATACTATGTCAGGTAACTCTTGCTGCCCAGAACTGATTAAAGAGGTGACTAGAGCCAATGGATCAAAAGACAAATTTTGTATTCCGATGTGATTTCTGTTTTGACTTAGATCTTCCACCACCTTCAACAAGAGAGAGACCTCCTGGGTGTAAAACAGTGTTTGTTGGAGGATTACCAGAAAATGCAACGGAGGAAATTATTCAGGAAGTCTTTGAGCAGTGTGGAGATATAACAGCAATTCGGAAAAGCAAGAAGAATTTCTGTCACATCCGTTTTGCAGAGGAGTTCATGGTTGATAAAGCCATTTACCTTTCTGGTACTTCAAATTCTTTAATGTATTTTCCTTGCTTCTCATTTGTATTTTGTGTTGCTAATGCTTGCTTATTTTCTTAGCTTTTATCTCAGCAAGTCTTTCTTGAACTCGGTGGCTGGAGCAAGAAGTGGCAAGGGGCAATTCTGTTATTTCTCCCTATCTGCCAAGACTCAAGCATGGTGTTGTATGTTACTTACCTGGGAGCAATTTCCTGCCATCCCACAACAATGCAACAGATCCTGAAATTCACTACAGAACAATCTTTTTTTCGATTTACACAGGTTTATATAGTTTTGCTCACAGGTTGTGGAAAGAGGAGGGCACCAGGCCAGGAACTCTGCTGTTTTCCAGTGCCAATTTTTCTGATAGGCTGGCAATTTCACTGGCATATTTTTATAGATTTGTGGTGCAGCCTGAATAAAGTCTGTCTTTATGCATGCATGTATTCAGCTACTGCACGGGTTAGATTCTGAGCCCCATCTGTAGGGTGCGTCTGCTGCCTCCCATGACAATGAGTGCTGCAGAAATTACAGGGTGTAAAACTTCAGAATCTCTTTATTTTCCAACAAAGGAACAGACCAAAAAAAAAACCAAAACAAAACAAAAAACCAAGGAAACGACCCCCTCCTCCCCCAGTCTCTAATTAACAGGGGAAAAAAGAAGATGAAAATCAAGTCTGCTTTCACATTTTTTGGCTTCTGTGACTATTAGTGTCCTCGTAAGGTGAATTTCTGTCATTTGAGGATTGACTTGCTAAGCAAGTCCTTTTTCACCTTACTGAGTTGGCTCACATGCGCTGTGTGTACTTGTCTGCACTCCACAGGCTGGTTCACCCATCTTTCTGGGTCCTGGAGAGACTCAAAAGCACTGTTTTGGCTGACAATCGTAGTGTAACACTTTCAACCCATATATAATGTGTTCTTGAATAAACAGGGTCCAGGGAGTGCTCCTTGGCCAAGACAAGCTGAGACAGACTGGCTTACTTCCACCCACCCTATGTTAGGTGACCTCAAAGCACCCACTGGGACCATCCTTTTGAGCCTGGGAGAGAGTTAACAACCCGGGACTCCTGTTTGAGCTCCCACCCTGACCATCTTCTGTTTAGCAATAAGGATAGACTCTCAACATCCTCTAGGTGTCCATAGGAAACTCCCCCAGCTGGAAATAAGCTCTCAAATCACCATCAACTATATAGAAAGAAAGAGGAAGAAGGAGAGAAAGAGAGAGAGAAATAGAGGGAGAGCAAGAGTGAGAGGAGGGAGGAAAGGAAAGGAAAGGAAAGGAAAGGAAAGGAAAGGAAAGGAAAGGAAAGGAAAGGAAAGGAAAGGAAAGGAAAGGAAAGGAAAGGAAAGGAAAGGAAAGGAAAGGAAAGGAAAGGAAAGGAAAGGAAAGGAAAGGAAAGGAAAGGAAAGGAAAGGAAAGGAAAGGAAAGGAAAGGAAAGGAAAGGAAAGGAAAGGAAAGGAAAGGAAAGGAAAGGAAAGGAAAGGAAAGGAAAGGAAAGGAAAGGAAAGGAAAGGAAAGGAAAGGAAAGGAAAGGAAAGGAAAGGAAAAAAAGAAAGGAAGGAAGGAAAAGAAAGAAAGAAAAAGAAAAGAAAGCCTCAATTTTTGAAATATGTCATCAGGAAAAACCTAGCTCCTTTGCTTCTCAAAGGTTTTCCTTATGGTTTTTAGGTTTTTTGAAGTTTATTTTCCTAACCTGGATGCTTGCTTTAAATACCTGTTTGAAGAACAACAGAAAATCAAGAGTTTTATGGGGTCTAGGTAAAGATTTCTTTGAAATATTGCTATATTTTCAGGTTTATGCCAGATCTTTATTCCACTCCAGATTTCTCTTCCTTTCTTTTTTTTTTTTTTTTTTAATTTTCACTTCAGTTCTTCTGGCCCCTCCTCCCCCATCCTCTCTTCCTGATTTCCATGCTTCTCATTTATTTGTTTATTCATGTTACTTCCAAAATGCTGTAGATCAGTGCAGCAGATTAGAGGCATCACAAGCAGTAGCACATTTACCAGCTTCCAGCTTCCTTTTGGGGGACCCTAGTAACAGAACAGAAGAGGGGCACACCAGTTGCAGTTGGAACTGGTATTACTGTATTATGATAAAGAAAACAGTGGCAAAAAAGAGAGCAAAGAAAAGCTCAGAAATATACAGCTGCCACCTTGGGTCAGAACCAGTGTTCCTCTATCTCAGTTTTCTGCTCTCAGCAGTTGGCTGCACACTTTCCTTCACTCCATTTGCCTTAAATCCTGAAGGGACCATAGAGATAGGAAATTCTGTGTGCTGCTCTGCACCCTCATTCTAATGCACCAGAGTGCTCACCCTGGTGACAGGACGTGAGTAGAAATGGAGGTGAAAGATTCCTTTCCTCATTCTTCCTCATTCTGAATTTTCTGCAAATTTAATTCCAAGTTCCTGGTGCATCATTCCTTCTTCTGTTTCCTTCCATCACAGTCTCGCTTCTGCCTGTGCCTCCTCTCCCATCTGCTCTGCAGCCTCCTCTCCCATCCATGTTTTCCTCTACCCTCTTCATTCTTCTAAAGTGTTGTGCCTATTGTCTCCAGCCAGACAAGAGAAACAACCACTGCAACTGACAGGGATGAGAAAGAAATGCAGGAACACTCTGTAGGCAAGTTCCACTTCTTTTTGCCAAGGCTGCTGAATGGTGCAGATGAAGCATGAAGCACTGGCTGTCCCCCATCACTACCGGGGAGGTGTGGCACTAGGCAGGGGAATGTTTTCCTTGTACTGAAATACAGGGCGGGGGGTTTACCAGTCCTTATTCCATTCTCAGACATAATATATTCTGAAATGGTGGGAACAAAGCATCTTTTTGAGGCATTTTATTTTCCCTGTAAGAGACAAAAGAGATGTACAAATATAATATGTGTGTTATATTAGGGGAAAGTCACGCCTTTGATATTTCTGGTATAATGATAATTTTGTCTACCTAATCAGTTTTATCTATCTACCCCATCTAATCTCATCAAGTTTTGCATTTATCCCATGCTTATCATCAGAATAGAGCAAGTGATTACAAAATCCATCAAGCAGTTTAATCACTGGGGTTTTTTTTTTCCTTTGTACTCCCAAGAAAACGTGTATGAAAAAGGAGACTGGAAGATGGGTAGAAGACTATGATAAGAATGTCGACCTTAGGAAGGCTAGATTTCATTTAACCTTTAGAGATGTATTTTGATCTCCCAAGGAAAATACTTTCCAAAATCATCATACCAGCCCATGAGAAAGCTCTTTCTCAAAACTGTATGTACTTTACTCTTTTGGCTGAAAATTCAGTAACTCCTGCAAATATTGATGGCCCCAGACTTGAATATATGGAGACAGACCTGTTTATACCCCAAAAACCCATGTGTGCATTTTTCCTGTGCTGATATTTCCCCCTGTGGGTTTCCTTTCAGTACCACTTACTTGTTTTATTTTAAGTTCTCTCTGATCACCATTAACACTCTGATCTAGATCCCCAGTTAGCCCTCAGCTATTGGCTGGTGCCCAGTATAGCAACACTCAAAGGTAAGTCAAGCCATGGAGTTTGCACTAGACCTGTGATATGAAAATACTGTTTGATTTTTATTTAGCACTTTCATTAACTTTTCCTGTTTCTGCTCCTTTAAAGTGAGGATCTTGGCAAGTTCCCAAAGCCTTTTCGTCTTCCGCTGTGTGCAAACCTGAAATTAAAAATGACAAGCCAGGCACAAAGTTAATGCTAGCTGCAGCCCTGAGCAAAGAGATGGGGAAAAAAATTCATTGCCCATGCATGAAGGGGAGGCAGTGCCAGGTGTTTCTCTTATACATTCAAACACCCTCAAACATCAATAGGGAGACATGGTATTGAAAAAACTGAGCCTCCCAGCTGCCTTGAGGCTCAAAATTTCCAGCACAGATGGGTGCCTGAGGATCTCATGTACAAAATAGAGCCTGCCAGTTGTGCATGCAGAGTCTTTCTGGTTATCAAACCATCAAGGAATCTGTTCTTCACTGGCCAGGTCATTGGTCCTATAATGTCTGCAAAGCCGCTTTGCAGTGGTGCAAGAAACAATCCTTGAGGCATTTGTTGTTTTTGTTAAGGGAAAGATGCCAAACTGACCATTCTGATCTGACTTTGAAGCTAACCCTGCTCTGGACTAGGTGATGTCCAAGGTCTCTTCTTCCTAGGTTATTCCAAGTTTCTGTGCAGGTGGAGATCACTTGGCTGGCTGACCACCTTCAGTCTTTAGAGTTAAACAAGCAGTCACATTTTTTTAGTGCGATTCATGGTAAATTCCCAAAATCTGTTAATTTGGTTTCCCAAAGGGAACCATTTGTCCGGTGCTACTGCAATGTACACTGTTCAAGTTTTTTCCCCATTTACTTCAAAAATGAGGGCCACTTAAATACAACTCAGCTTTGCCAGTGCACACAAAACCTATAGATGCACAGTCCTTTTCATTTGCTCTTTATTCAGTTTATGTGAGGGGCCTTGAAGTCCACAAGGGTTTTGCCTCCTGCAATGCTATATTTCTGTCTCTGCCCATAACTGCTGTGCTCCCGCCAATGGAGGCAAAAGACAGCAAGGGGAGAGGAAGAGAGATCGAGTCTTCCTGGAAAGTGCAGCCCAGCTGGGAGATCTAATTTTAGGTTCACGAGACCTGGCACCTTGGCAGTGTCCTTTGCATTGCTGATAATGCTGTTCTGGCACAGAGGAAACACTGTGTGAGGAATGCAGCTGGCACGCCAAACTGGCGGGGAGCAGGGGGCTAACATTTGTCACAGTTATCAGGGTAGCTGCACCACTGACCCCTTTTGGCTGACTCCTCTGTGCCTACACCTCTGTGGATAAAGCCATATAATCACACCCTCATTAGTTCAGAGCCCAGTTCTGAAAGGTCACCCACACTCTTCTTCTATTGTGTCACACTGAACAGGGTGTATCTGTAACTCTTCCTTTCAACGCCTTGGGACTAGAGCTACATATATGGTCACAAAAAGATTTTGGGGGGAAAGAGTGGTGTTTGCTTCTCTAAGCTAGAGAAAGCAAAGCTGAGAGGAATTTAAAATAATAAACTGTCCCCTCCTTTGCCACTCCTACAATATCCAGTTTTACTTCACCCCGAGCTCCTGAATCTTGGAGACCAGATTTGATAGATCCCATTGGTAGGAACCGACCAAAACCATTCCTTGGTAAGGCAGTTTTTTATGCCTCCTGGTTTTGAAGGACCTCTGAAATACTTAGCTCAAGTTTTTCATCTAGGTTTGGATTCCTTGCTGGACAATGAAAGTCATATCTTTTCCTTACCTGCAGACTCCTTAGCTGAACTCCACAAGGTGTTTGAAAGGGAAATGTCAAATCAAAAGGCTCCCAGATTATTTTTTATTTGAAGGATCACTACATATATGGATATTTAATGTCTTTGAAGCTACTGTCTTGCATGTGCTGTAGTACATACAATCCCTTGTATTCATACAGCAGGATGTTTTTCCAGTAGTAAAACAAAGTATGCCTAGATACACATTTCTGCAAGGATGTACTTAATCTACTACACAATTCTCAGCTTTGCTATTCCTGGAGGAAGCTCAGAACTGAGTTTTAACTGTGGTGGTGAGGTGCTAAATCTCTTAAAACCACAGGCAAACCACAAGACTGGAAGGTAGGTGCTCTTGGATTGCAGATCAAAAGCAGCAAACACCATTTTTACTGACATTTTGAAGTTTCCTCTCTCTGGAGTTATTATGCAGTGGTTGCAGTAGTGTGCATTTCTGAAGAGCTTCCTGTGTGCCAGCTCAGCACAGAATTCATCTCTGCAGCATCCTGTCATTTGAGAAATCTCTGCTGGGCTGTTGCATGTTGGCATGGGGAAAGTGGAGCCATCCTGTGTAGAATGATTAATTTTACCCACATTTGAAGGCTCTATTTGAAGCCTTGTACATAGTATTTTCTCACACTTTCTGTGAGCTGGCATTTTAAAAGTTAGACAAACTGCTCTGTGTATATACTTGTGCCTTAGAAATAGAAGTTGGAAAAAAGACAGGTACCCAAATATGTCCACAAAAAGCTCCTCTTATAGCTTTGGCATGATTTTTTGACCTCTGACAGTAGTCAAGAGTTTTAGTTCAGAGCAGGACCATTTAGTACTGCTGTGTAGCCCTTGACTTAAAACTTTGCAGTGTGCTAACTTTAGAATATGATACATTGACCAAATTATGAATATGCAGAATATCCCTAAAGATAAGGCACAACAGCTTTCATTATTTGTTCTGAAAGCAGTCTTGCAAATGCCTAATGAATCTGTCCCTACTTTAGAAATTACTTTAGGAATTATGAACTCAATTAATTTGTAGGTGATTTATATTTGCTGCTAGATTATTTTCACTGGGGAATTTGAAAATAGTGGTTGCAATTGTAAAGTCTCAAAATTTGAGATCTGGCATCACTGTGGTTATGGAACCGCCCTCTTTGTGGCATAGGAGCTTATGCAGCACAATTTCCACATTCACCTATAGTCTTGGCTTTTAGAAAATTCAGCCTTTCCCCATACTTCCAATTCCTTTGGCAGGGTGGAGAAAAACGCTAGACTGAACATGATCTCAACAGGATCAGGCGAAGAAGGACTCCCCATTCAGACTAAAACAGATCTATTTTAAATAATTGGGTGTTATCTGACTTCTGTGCTTTTAAAAGTTGGAAGCATCATGTGAAAAATGATGTATTTTGAGAGCTTTCTAAACAGAAATGTAGGCTCCATACCTTAGGGTTGACTTTTCAGTTCATCTACTATGGTGATAGGTGATGCAGGAAATGGTGAAGAAAAATGAGTGGATGGATTTTTATCTTCTTGTGAAAACATGGTGATTGATAGATATTGCATAGATATGTGGGAATCTGTTAATATATATTTTTACCTGGCTGCACTTGAAAAGAGGGAAAAAATGAAGGGAAATTTGAGCAAATAAATCCTGCAACAGTTAGTTCTACTTGTTGATTTCAGGTTACCGCATGAGATTAGGATCTAGCACAGACAAAAAGGATTCAGGTCGCCTTCATGTTGATTTTGCTCAGGCAAGAGATGACTTTTATGAATGGGAATGCAAACAAAGAATGCTGGCCAGAGAAGAACGCCACAGACGCAAAATGGAAGAAGACAGACTGCGCCCTCCTTCACCTCCGGCAATAATGCATTATTCTGAACACGAAGCTGCTTTGCTAGCTGAAAAATTGAAAGGTAAGCAGCATTTGCTACTTCTCAGTTTATTATTACTTAAAAGCAGGAGCCATGCAGAGGCCAGAGCAGTGAAGCCAGTTTTTTTCTGATGTGTTTCATTACTTGCCCTGTTAGCTTTCCCCCATGGAAATGGCTTTCTTTGCCATTTCTATGTCAATGGTAATGGCACCCACCCACCTGCTGGAAATACATGACATCTGTCTATCTACCTGTGCTTTAATAGCTAAAACACAGCCTTCAGAATGCTACAGATGGTTTTTTTTCTGTTAAGTTGCTGCCATCATATATCTTGGAAATACTCTCGCAGTAAGACAACCTGTTGCAAGCATCCTTCTTTACATGAAAGGCCTTATTCTTAAAATTACTTTAATCCTCAACATGTAGGTTACTCCATTACATGCACTTGACTGTCCCTGGCATTTAAATTGCCCTCATGAGCTGACACAACTTATCTCTGACACACACCATCCCTTCTTTCACTCCCTCTTTAGGGTTAGAATTACTTGTGCAGGAATTACTAGTGTCATGTTCTGGCATGTGTTTGCTTCCTTGTTTGTTTTTTTCTAGGTACATTTACTGAGTTATTATTTTTCAAGGGTGCACTTCAAGGATCCATTTTATTTTAATAGCTAACATAAACAGTAAGAAGCAAAGAAATAAAGTCATTCATGGTAACAAAATTTAAAAGAAATATCTAGCAAACAACTCTTCACACCACTTAGAGTTGTATTTATTTTCATCAAGTGTTTAGCGGTTGTGTTTGGCATTCTTTCCCCCATGATGGCCAAGCACATTGCTTAACTGTGTGCCAGGTCACAAGAAGCTGTGATTCTTGCCACTATTTCAGAATTAATGAGATTAGGCTTAGACTATCTAGCTGTCATCACACTGGGCTCTGTTCTAACTATGAAATATGTTTGGGGAGCCGAAGAGGGACAGTGCAAAGTGTTTCATCCTTGGAGCGTGGAGCAGAGATGCACCCTGCTGTCTCTCTGAGTACTGCATTGGTTGCTGTGAGTTGTTGCTACTACCTCAGTCAGTTACTAGTTTGGCTGACTCTCATCCCCACCAGATGCACTTCTCCATAAAATAATTCATCAGTGTATGTGATAGATTGGGGAAATAACCCAGATGGGTTTATAGACCAGGAGAAAAGAGGCCCGAATACAAGAAATTTTAATTCATACCTAGCTTCCAATCCGGTTTTAGATCCATCTGGTTTTAGTTGAATATTTTAGGAGTTAAGCTTTTGTGGAGAAGTTTTCTTTATGTATTAAGGCCTACAGGTTTCCTGAACTAAACCAGAAAATGCAAGACGTCTGGACAATTTCTTCCATATGGCTAATCATTGCTTGGGGCAACTGAATGTGGGTTTTTGCAAGATGTTTAAGATGACTATATTTAGAAGGATTTTTCTTTTCATTATGGGAAGTTTCCATACTTAATTAAAATCTACTCCAAGCATTTATATATTTGGTTCTCCTAAGGGAAATTTAACCAGAACTTGACATATATGCTCAAGTTTAACATAAGAAAAATTTAGCGCAGTATAGACCAATACTATGTGCATAACTGTTTCTCCAGAAATAAACTTTCAGCAATGTACGTCACTTTAATGAAAAAAGGTAAGTTTATTTTTTTAATTGGTTGAAAATCATTAAAATCCAGAAAAAGAATATATGCAATTTTAAAAGTTCTGCTAACTAACAGTTGCCTTGCTGTGATTGTTGTGAGATTAAAGACACCAGCCCTGGATCTGATAGGTAAGGGTGGAGAATGCAGAAAAGACCCCTCTCTTCTCAGTGGGCATGAGCTGTGCCCTGTTCTAGGTAGTAAAGAAAGCAGAGTGGGCTTCAGTACTTACACTGGTCTGCTTTACCTTTCCTATGGCGTCACAGCCAGTATCTGTAAAATAGTGGCATTGAACTTTTTGGGCTCCCTTGGGCAACATGGAATCACCGCATGAGCTCTTTGTGATGTCGTAAAAAAAAGAAGTAAAGCAACAATAAAGAAAATTCTTCAACTCTGGAAAGGGGCAGTTCATGTAATAGACTCATACAATCATTAAGATTGGAAAAGACCTCTAAGGTTGAGTCCAACCATCATCATACATTCACAATTTAAATGGGGACTTCAGATGAAACTAGCAAAATATACATATATACACACATAGACATGCACATACACACACACTCACAGAGGTATGTAAAACTTGGAGTCAAAATCTCAGGTCTCTGTATTATCACCACATTTGTGCTGCTGCAAAAGCCTGGAGAATTCATCCTAAAGTGAAGAAGGATCACAATATATCTGCACTCGTCAGGATTTAACTTGAAAGATTGTTTCTTCAGCAGATGCTGTGCAGTTGTTTTCTTAAGGAAGGTCATGACCTTGCTGTGGTGCCCACTTCAAAAGACTCCTGAGCTCTGTTGCCAGCTCATGGGACAGAGCTGCAGGTGCCCAACATGCAGGTTTCAGCTCCTGCAGTGCTTCCAGAAGAGCACAGAGCAACACTAGCTAAAAAGCAAGCCAAAATAACTAAGCATGTCTCAACCCAAGATACTGCTTTGCAACCACAGATGCAGATAATTTGGTCTGAATCCAAGCAACTTTTGTTGTCAAAATAACCTTGGAAATTCCTGACAGCAAGGAAATCTTATGGTGAGCAGAGATGAATTAGGCTTATCAGCCACTCCCCTAATGTGGTCTGGATATTTACTGAGTCTGTAGCAGAGGTCACAATATCTTATGCTGCAAACTGTAGCATAAGACTAAGAAATCATCGATTTTGTGTAACAGACTTGGCTGGAAACTCCTTGCTCCAGTGTTGCCAGCATATTCCTCTTCCTCTGGTGTGCTGAAGTTACCTGCTACAGCAGTGACTGTGGGTGAGAGAGTACAGAGGAACTTTTGTGCCAGTTGGAAACAGAAGTTCATTGTAAATTTTCAGCCAGGTAGTCTCTACTGGTGTGGAGCTTCACAGAACAAAGGAACCAGTTCTTCAGTGCCTGGTGACTGGGGCTGGGAATCCACTGCATCTGAGGCCTCATATGCATGAGGATTTATAATATACTCTCCATTCCCTGTGGACTACCCTGAACCCCTTCATATCTGCAAAGAACTTGGTTTGAACACTTAATTTTTGCAGAAATTTCACCACTTTACAATTCAGTGTGTTTTTACCACTTTACAATTCAGTGAACAGTGTTAGTTGATGTGTATCTCCCTTTCCCTTTTCCCTTTGCCCCCCTTCATTTTTATTTATTAAGATCTTCATTACTACTGCAAATGAAGTCCTTCTTTACTCTCTCCTTGTTGGCAGTATGAACACTTTTTTCCTGCACCATTCATGTCATTAGCGTGAGCCTCGATTATCAAAATGAAATGAGCTCCAGCATTCCAAGAAGATGAGTAACATGAAGAGCATGAGATCCTTCTTACCTGTGTTTCCTTGAGAAAATACCTCAATAAATTCACAGATGTGAACTCTGGGAACCCAAGGTCGTTTACAATGAAGTATAAATGTTATTTATCTCCTTAAACAGCCTTTGAAAATAGACCTTGAGTATTTGTTTTGACAAAACCAGCAGATTTTTGTGTCTTCTGCAATTACACTAGAAAAAAATGACTTTCACTTCTTCTGGTTCATTGCAGCATTTGTGTGTGTCTTTGAGATTTTAATTCCTCAGTGTTAAATCAGATGTGTTATTACTGCACAGTGGAATGTGTCGGTAGATATTTAGGTTCAAATTTGCATGCTCTGACATCTGTTTTCCTGGGTGCGTTATAAACAGTTAAGTCATGTGGTGCCCAGAACAAGACACAACTGGAGATAGGCTGAACCTTTTAAGTGGAATGCTGCTCTGTCAGGTGCATTGGAACAAAACATTTTAATCTGTGCTTATGACATTTGCGTTTCAAAGCAGGATTTAAAACATTATGGTTTTCTTAATTCAAGCATATCTGTACCTAATGGTATCATCTTCAGAGATCACTTCTTGCAAATAAGATCCTTTAAAATGCTACATATGTCTTATTTGCTGTGGGTAGCTAAATAGTTCTATCACTTAACAAAGGCATCTCTTTATATCTGAATATCTGGTTTTTTAAATATTTTGAGCAAAGGAGACATAAGTATCTAAGAGTTAAATACAATACCCTGGAATTTACCTCCCTTTTTAATATAGTGTTTCTTTATGAGCACAGGGAAGTTATTCATATGGTTTTTCATTTTAAGAAATATAATTTAAAAATTGAGAAGCTGCTTCTTTGCCAGGCACTGTATTATCCCCTGAAGAGAGCACAGATTGGAAATTTAAATAAATAGATGGCAGTTACAGTAGAATGAGAGATGTGCCTTGCACAAGACTCAGGTAACATCAAGCCTAACAATCACAACTCTTGCGCATCTTTTGAAATATAAACAACGTTTAATTGCTTGGGAGACAGGATATTTCACTGAGAAGAAAAATACACTGCTGTCAATATCACCCTGCACTTGGGAGCCAGACTGGTGGAGCACGAGAGAGACAGTGCAGTTATGCAGAGAGGCAAGTCTTGCCCAGAAAGGATCAAATTCAGTGCAGATCTACGTCGGAGAGGCAAAGTGAGATCCTATGAACAAATCCAGTGAATGCCAGGTTTAAATGCTGAAACTCCGGACTTTTTTTTAGCACAATTTTTTTTTTTATTAGTGGTATATCAGGACAGAACCCTGAAACAGACGTGTTTCGACGCTTTAGCATCAAATCTGTTCCCTCACCCTTCCTGGTTTTAGATTATCATTTTCTCCTTCCTTCTTCCATATGCTGCTGACATCTGCTGTGGCACAATACATCTGGCTCCGAGAGTCCCGCACAGGGGCTGTGAGCAGGCACGGTGCGAGGGCACTGCTGGCTGCTGGCAGAGGAGCAGAAGGTGGGCTCAGCTATCAGCAGCCTGGTAACCCAACTCCCTGGGCACATCCCTCCCAAAGCCTACAGGTACACTCACTGCTTAGTACACTACTAAAAGCATCCTCCCCTCAGCTCTATCGTATCAATTCAAATTTGAGGTTTTAATATAAACCCACTGGATTAAATGTACCACACTGCAAAATTAGTTAAGTTAATTACTAAGAGCTGGGAAATTGCAGCTCGCTGATCTGAAAGTTTTTGGTGTGATTTTGAGAAATAGGGAGGAAATTCAATACCCTCATAATTACTTTTCATTGGAAATAATGGCATCAGCAGGAGAAGATAATGGATTTCTGTGTCTGACATGAAACACCCACCCCAGGAAGAATCTTGTGTGATTTAATTTGAAAGAAAGAAAGAGTTTGATTATGTAGGGGGGAGAGACTACTTTTAAAAATATCTTTTAGTGAATGCATAAGTGTATTTTTATCAAATCTAGTGTCAGTTAGAGATTTGTTACATAACTGGAAAAGTTTCTTGGTTATCGTATGCAGTTCAGGCTATTTAAAAAATAGTAAGGTGGATATTAATCATTCTTTAAAAGAACCATTTGGCAGTAAGAATTTGTATTTCTTGATTCTTACTTGTTATGCAATGCCACTGGGTTAAAAATGTTATTAATCCCAAAAGTACTAGACTGATGTGTGTGATGCGTGGCACAATTATATAAGGGATTTGAGCAGGAAAAAAAAGAAGGTGAGGGTAGTAGACTGAAGAGTTGTGTTTCTAGGTCACTGGCAGGCACTCTGTACAGAAGAAGCTCTTAAGCCAAGAGAAAAATAGGTTGTCATTTTGGCACCAGAAGTGGTGTGTGCTGGGAAGAAAATTGTTCCTGATACATGGGGGAGCTGGGCTGAGCCTGCTGATGAGAGAGGTTAGTGAGCCTTTTCTCTGACCTGATTCACCCACAGCAGTCACTTCCTAATGTTTATTCTTTTTTGTGATGAATTCAGTCTTTGCAATTTAGAAATCTTAGTTATGGTTCAATAAATTATCAAGTCAGAAGTCAGATTAAGAGTAACCTTGGCCATACATCCTCCCCTGGCTGCAGCTTTACGTAATGAAGAAGTTTGCATCCTGAACTGAACTGTGCCACCCTCCTGTTTGAACTGGGCCCAGTCTGACAAACTGGAACTGGAGTCTGAGCAGCTGAGCAGCTCCAGGCAGGCTGAGGGCAGTGTAACCATGAGCCAGGGGGTAGTGCTGAGCATGGGGATGAGGCAGGGAACACATCTTCACATCTTCCCATGGCACTGCCACAGCTGACAGAGGACGTGCTGTTAATCAGAGGCAACAAAGGACAGACATAGCCCACCACTTCTGTCCTTTCTCTGCCTGCCCTGCAGCCCAGTCATGTTCAGTACTCACAAGAACACCTTCAGGGGGTGTTGGTAAATTGGGTTTCTGCTGGTCAGGGCAGAACTTGGCATAGAGATGTACCTGACCCTTCCCATCTTACAGAGGGGCCAGAGAACAATGAGATCATTAATGCTTCCCAAAACATGGGCAAACTGCACAGGAGCTTTCTAGGTGTAGTCACTGGAGTAAAGTCCAACTCTGTCTTTTCAGCATGTCCTTGCAAGCCTGGGAGGGGATGCAAGCATTAGGGGAGCAAGATTTGGGACAAGAGACAAAGTATGGTGACTCTGGTGACCATAGACCATAGGGGAACAAGATTTGGGACAAGAGACAATGTATGGTGACTCTGGTGACCATAGACCATAGGGGAACAAGATTTGGGACAAGAGACAAAGTATGGTGACTCTGGTGACCATAGACCATAGGACAATGTAGAAGGTTTGCTGTTATTTAGACAGGCTCCAAGTGTTGTGTGAAATATCTCAGATAATTTTCAAACATCTGAGAAAGACCAAGGTTGAAAAGATAATAAAAAGGCTAAATCAGTAGCCCACTGTTTGATCTTGTCCTAGCTAGAAATCCAGCACGCAGTGTCACTCTTGAAACACAGAAATATCAAGTTAGATATATTTGCAATATAAATGTAAAAATTATAGAAATAAGAGTGTCTGAATGCCTGGCTTCAGAGTGAGGGATTAGTCTATGTCTTTTCTAAGCCTTCGTCTAAGGCTAAGACCCTAGACACTATCACCCAAGTTGTGAAAGCACCTGATAGAGGTGCTTAACACTGAGAGATAAATAGTCACATTTGTGGGTACTCTGAGCTGAATTCTACCCTATGTTACACCAGGGAAACTCCATCAGCTGAAAGTAAAACCTCTGTTTCCAACACCTTTTCCCAGGATACCATTCTGTAACAGTTGTTGTCGCAGCTTTTTCAATTAAATATTTATTCCAGTTGGGGTTACTTAGAGGTGGTCAAATTAAATGCATAAAAATGCAAAACGTTTGTCAACAATAATTCCCTTTTTTCATAGAAATATTCCTGTTAACAATTTTCTGGGCAGCTCTAGGGACGCATTTTCTTTTCTTTATATTTTATTTCATCTAAGTTGTGAGCTAGGATTTAAATGTCAAATATCTGTAGCTGATAAAAGAGGAATTTGAAATATCTTATCTCTAGTGCCCTGTGATTGAGTCTGGCAGCACCTGGAAATCTCTATCGACAGAGACCCAGCAAGCCATCCTGGATGGATGGGAAATAATCTTCAAATGACACGACGTTGTCAGAGCTTGTGTTAGAGCTGCCCTTTAAGGGACATGCAGGGGGGCAGGTGCTTGCAGCAGGTGTCCTTGTGGAATGTTGGGATTACTCCAACCAAACGTGTGCCTGTTGCAGGGATGTTGACACAGGAGCGGGCCAGCCCAGGCTCCCTTTGCAGCTGCCTGAGGGCAGCAGGCACTTCTGGGGCACAGTTCACCTCACTGTTAAACAGACAGCAAAAACAGGACTGATAAAACCTTCCATACTTGCTTAGAATATGCTGTGACTTGGAGGAGGAAAAAGCTCAAAGAATAAGAAATAATTTGCCACACGCTTATTTTAAAAGAACAATTACATATGGGAACATGTCTTATATAAAGGAATTTATTTGAAGAGTGTGTTTTTAAACAGTGTATAATTATGTGCATCCTACCATGAGGGAATAATTTTGAACAGAATTAGGAGTTTTGTTTTATTTTTTTAAATAAACGGCTGCAATCATAAGGCAGTTCACGCTCTGTTTAAATTAGATTCCATTGCTGCATTTCTTTGACTATTTATCTACTAACTAAAAAGAAATGAACAATCTCATATAAAAACCTGATTTTCTAAGGCAATTTCTCATTGCTGAGAAGGTATTCTGGATGAAAAAAATGGATACACAGTGAGTTACCTTATACCAGTCACTGAGTGAGCTCAAGAATGTAAAAGTTAGAAATTAAGGTGACATAAATTTTAAAACTGCAGAGAAAAGATTTTATTAACTAATGTGCTCCGGTTGTGCATATATTACCCTCTAGCATTTTTGAATGTAACTTCTAATTATGTAATCAATGAAGATGCTGATGTTTACCAATGAAAGGATTTTTTCCTCCTCTCTGAGCAGAGCTGTGAATTAACTATAATAGTCCCACAGACCTCTCCAGCTCCCGGGAAGTACAGTATGATGAAAACAGGTTTTCAGCCTGTCCTTTTAAATGGGTAGAATCTATGTGGCAGAAGGATGATATGTTTACGAACATCCCTTACAGACACCCACTGTGCCTGATAAAAACAAAACGAGAGGAGGGTGGTTTTTTTTAATAGAGGCTCTATAGCAAAACAACACATAAATGAGCACTGGGGAGAGACTAAAACAAGGAAAAGGGAGGATATTTCTGTGCTGCTGATTTTCCTCATGCATGGAAACATGCTAACATTGCCAGAAAGCATTACAGATTATTCTTATTTACTAGTGTAAATATAATAAACAATGTGTTTCAGGGATGAATTCTTGGCTGTATTGCATCTTTGACATCCAGCCCCCATGCTACTCAGCAGGCTGAAGATTTTGCCCAAGTCCTTTGGAGAGCCTTATCCTCTTGTTTTCTTGCAGTGAAGAGGCCTTGCATGAGCCTTGTTTACATTTGGCATTTCTTGGGGTCTATATTCAGCCAACCTTGCTTGTCAGAGCCACTTAATACATTCCTGCTGCATATGTACCCAGCAAAGCTCAGAAGTGGAGTCTAATCCAAGGGGACAATATGAAATGAAAGGATGCCCCTCTGACTCTTCCTGCCCAGTGAAAACTAATGAATGGTGCTAAGGAATCACATGTTAATGTTTTACAACAGATACACCATTGTACACAGGGAATGTGCTATGTGTTATTTTGCACTTTTTTCTTGAGGGAACTTGGGTGAACATGCCTATTCAGCTGTGGAGAGCAAATCTTATTGCTGTAGCTGAAAGTGTGTTTCAGTTAATAAGATGTTAAAGATCAGGCAATGTAAAAATCTCTTCTTCAGAGGCTGTGTGCACAGAGCATGTCACCAGTCCTCTCTGTATTTTAGGCTACTCGCCTTTTAAGGAAGCGATTATTGATTCAGAATAAGAGCCAAAATAATCACTTAACAATTAGTATTTCATTATTCTTTGTACATGGAAAGCAGAGTCTTACAAACTGTGTCACATGTTTTTGTATCCTGTAACACAGTTGGCTGGGTTTAGTATTTTCCAGTTTTTGTTTTTAAGTGTCTGCTGGTTATGACTACACTACATCTTCCTGCCATGACCATATACCTTCTCCTACAGAAAGGTGTGCATACCATCTAAAATATATACACAGAAATATAACCAAAAAGCACTAGATGAGATGTTTCAAATTACTTGTTGGGAAATTGAAGTTTTATAAAAGAAAATCCTGGTGAAAAATTGATATAGAATTGCAAAAATATAGTTCCACAGGAAGACACTTCTGTAGTAATATTTTCTTGCAGTTCAGCCTAAATGGGACTTAAAATAAATGTTTCCTCTTAATCCTGATGAAGCCTGAAGTGTAATGGATGCTGTGCTTAGAGTCTTTAGAGGAAGCTGAGAGCACTGTCAGGGAAAGATGATTACCTGGGGAGGGAATGTGCAAAATCTAGCCTTCAGTTTTGGCAATCTTTCTGCAGAGAAAAACAATTTTCATTACCTGAATGGCAAACATGAAGATGTAATCTAGGTGTTCCCCTGGATCCATTTGGAATCCTTCAAAAAAATATATGATGTGAAACATAAAACAAATAGTACAAAACAAACAATACAAAACGAATGCAGGCACATTGTCTGTTCAAAGCAGTTCCTTGTAATTAATCAGTATTTTGAGGAGGAATTGTTCAGCCTCAACATTGTTCCTTAATTAACAACATGATGTTAGTGAAATCTGTTGACAGAAGTATGGCTGAGCCCAAGCTCCAAGACTGAGCTTTTGGCTGAGCAGATTAACACAGACACATTTCATTTCCTCAGTGAGTCCGGTACCACAGAGGTCTCCTCACTCCCACTGTAAGGTCATTCCATATCGCTGAATGGCTTAAGGGACACATTGCAAAGTGAAGACTCAGTCCACAGGGAAGGGGGGGGAAGCTGCTTTTTGTTGTGAAAAAGCTATTAAAATGAGGAGAAGACAAGTCTTGAAGGAAGATTTATGTAGTTTCACATGGCTGTATTGGCTTCTTACATCTGATAGAACAAAGGACACAAAAGTTGCCCAAAATGATATACTGCAAGCAGGCTTTATGGTGATTTTAATGTGTCACGGAGCAGAAAATGTGTTCTCAGCAGGATATTTATGCCTGCAATTTGAAACCTGTGCTTTGATTGTTCTAGACGATAGCAAGTTTTCCGAGGCCATCACGGTGCTGCTCACCTGGATCGAGCGAGGCGAGGTGAATCGTCGCTCTGCCAACCAGTTCTACTCCATGGTGCAGTCGGCCAACAGCCACGTCCGCCGGCTCATGAACGAGAAGGCGGCTCACGAGCAGGAGATGGAGCAAGCCAAGGAGAGTTTCAAAAATGCCTTAACAGGGATCCTCACTCAATGTAAGTAACTCCTTTTTTGTCAGTGTTGTTGTAGTGATGGTGGTGGTGGTGGTAGTGGTTTTATCATTTTGCTTGTTTGTTTGGGGGTAAGTAGTTGCAATGCAGTCATGCTCTACTTCACATCCTATTCCATACTCTATGGCAGTTTGGAGGATCAAGGACCATTCCTAAGAACTTATTATTCAAGGTGAGCAAAAGTTTCAGTAGTTTTTTTTATTAATAGATGAAGACGTGCTCTATTCACAATGTCTACTGTTGTGTAGACATAACGCTTCAAGAATGGACGAGACAGAAGCCTCACTGCTCTGAGAAAAGGTCATGGTTTTTTTGAGAGAAGGGATATGTAGCCTGTGTGTGGCAGCTAGCTAACTAGGTCAATCACAGAATAGAGCACAATTAGGTAGTATTTTTAGCCTGTGTTTAGGTAAAAGGCAGTAGAATTCAGTAACTTAGAGGGATATAGTCACAGATAAAGGCCACCTCCACAGTAGAAAAGTATGCTGTACTGCTGCTGGCATCAGGACTGATCTGCCGGTATTAATTGGGCAGATAAACTGTCTTAGGTATCTAGTGCTGGCAGCTATTTCCTTAGTACAGAAATGCAATCAATGAACTTACCCTAATGAGGTTTCCTCATACAACAATGATCATGATACTTGCCTAGAAGTTTGGAGAGGAGAGGAGAGGAGAGGAGAGGAGAGGAGAGGAGAGGAGAGGAGAGGAGAGGAGAGGAGAGGAGAGGAGAGGAGAGGAGAGGAGAGGAGAGGAGAGGAGAGGAGAGGAGAGGAGAGGAGAGGAGAGGAGAGGAGAGGAGAGGAGAGGAGAGGAGAGGAGAGGAGAGGAGAGGAGAGGAGAGGAGAGGAGAGGAGAGGAGAGGAGAGGAGAGGAGAGGAGAGGAGAGGAGAGGAGAGGAGAATATGAGAGGACAAAAAGAAAAGGTAAGGAAAAAAGGAGAAAGAAAACTGATTTAATTGTTGGTCATTTTTAACATGTCTACTTGTGGCTCCTCAAGAATGAGACATTATGATACTCAGAAAGGTGAAGCCTGGAGCCAGCCCTCATGGGCCAGTTGAGAACAAATGCCAAGATAATTTACCAGATAGAGGACAGTGAAGTTGTTATGTTGTAATTTCTGAATCATACCCCCAATCTTTACACTTAAAAAAAAAACCCTAAACGCTTTTGTGGAATTTATTTTTGGTCCCTCAGTGGACATCCTTTAAAATTTAGGGTTGAAGGCATAAGTTTGGATGGACTTGTCTGGCTTAGCAGAGAGGCCACTAAAGCTTCCTGCATAAGTGATGGAGAGCTCATCATCTCAGAAGACAAATTCACCACAGGGCATATATCTAATGTAAGAGTTTAGATGCCAGAACTTAGAAACAAAGATTCTGGGCCAAAGACATTTGATTTCTGCGGACATATGTTCAAAGAGTAAATTTAAAAAAACGGCTAATTCCCTTGGTAATTTGCTAGGCTTTGCTGTCTTCCATCTCAGCATCTAAAAGGCAGTGTGAGGCACAGAGATGCAGGCACCAGGCACGGCATGCTGTTCAGTTCACACCAGGGCCTCTCTCTAGTTTTGTGTGTGACAGCCAGCTCTAGCATTCAGAAATGCCTTCTTCAGCTGCATTAAAAAAAGTCCCCCATTGTCAGCAGGCTGAACTTTAGTTAAATCAGTCTAAATTAGCCCATTTGTCACCAACTGTTGTAGAACATCTGTCACTTGGAAATAGAGATCCCTGTAGTTTCAGGTGGAAATATGCAGTTTTGGCTATCTGTTTTGCTCCTGTAATGTGCTGAATGCTGAACTTACAAAAACAGAAAAAACAGCTTTGGCTTCAAAATGTGAGTTTCTTAGTGCCACAGTAACAGCAGAGTCTGGAAGAAGAAAGTTTCTGACAGATCTGGCCTAGGAGGACAAGGTCAGCAAAAAGCATCCTCAGGGAAAAGTGTCACACTGTGGATTTTATAAGAACAAGTTTTACAAGCTTTCTATATGTTCCCCATTGTTTCTTTTATATACACAAACATTGACCATTATTAGCATTAATGTCTTATTAAAATTCCTTGCAAACATGCTGCGAACAGATGGTTAATGTTTTTCCTTTACACGTGTATATGTCTAAGATTGCTAAGCATGGAGATTCTGAAATGAGCTTCCATTTTCAAGAAATTTGAATTGATCTGAGGAATGTTTTTTGTGCATCTTTTTCCATTGCTGTTCCACAGTCCTGCATAATTGGCTGTAATATGCCCATTTCTTTATGAAGAAGAATTTGAAAATGTGAGATGTCCAAAATAGGTGTGTGTGTCCTATTAAATTCTGCGGACTGACAGAACCCCACTTCTGCTTTTCTGCAGTAAGGATCCAAAACTCTAGTGTACTGCTGCAGCTGTGTGGCCATTTGACATAAATATTACAGTATTTTAAAAATATCATGTGGCAGTCCTCTCTCATGAACTAGGTCAGATGTCAACTTGGAGCTGACCATTCTGGGCTTTCTTTGCAGTCAGAAGAGAAAAATAAGAATCTCCACGGAATGAGTCATCAAACTGACCTCATGGTGCTCTTCCAGTGAGATGAATCATCCCTTGGATATGCCATTTTTTCTCTGCTGCCCATAGAGGATTCACAGGGGGCCTAGCACTGAACCAGATGTCCCACTTTTCACATGCCTTGTTCAGAGCAGATTAATCCCACTTACTGTGTACAGCATTGATACAGACGGGCGCAGCATAAGGGAAGAACTTGGAGTAAGATAAAAATGCCAGAGAGTTAAAAAGAAATAAAACTGGTTTCAAGTGCACTCACCTGAAACACACACACTCACACACATACACACACAGAGTCTTGGTGAGTCTCAGTAGAAAATACTTTCTTATTAATGAGGATTACTGTGACCAGAACATTTCATCTTATGGCCTAACTAATAAAGAAGTACAGGCGTTGAAATCCCTGCTACAAATTTGTGCCTGGAGGTATTTAGGAGATTACTGAGCAGATTACCCCTAAAAATTTGGGTCAATTGCTCAGCACGTGAATTAATTACCTCATCAAGGTACTTGTGCCAGGATAATCTGTGAAGTAAAGTGTATTACTGTTGTCACACCACTAATTTATAGCACCTGATTTAAGTGCTACAGGGACTCTTAGCCTTGGTATGGTGCTTCTTCAGTTATTTAAGGGATAAAGGGAGAAAAATGTCCCCTTCCTTCTTTTAATTAAATGACTTGATTTTTTTTTAGATTTGAATTTGTGCTTAAAGTATGGATTGTTTTCAAGGATTTAGGATAGGTCTCTCTTTGTAGTTTGACATCTATTTACTTCCACAGCTTAGATACATGTGACAGTGCCCCTTGACTTTCCATTCATCTCTGTTTCGTTTCCTCCCAAACCACCTGTTCAGCATAAGGTTTACAGATGTTGATCCTCATGTTTAAGGAAAATGGAGGCCCTGGAGATATCCCTGTTGGGCTGTTGGTGTTTTTTAGACTGCACCAAGGCCTCAATTTCCTCCTCTGACTGTCTTCTCCATGCACTGTAAACTTTTCCTACCTCTTACTGAGTTTTCAGACTATTTAATGCAGTGTCTCTTGACAACACTGAAAAAGGTAGCTAGAGGTGAATAATATTTCCATATTCAAAAATTAATTTGATATCTAAAGAGTAAGACACAGAAGGTGGTGGGAGTGTCCCAGTATACAAGTTCCTAAGTTATGCACACAGTGTAATGAAGTGCCCCATGGCTGGTTACTGAGCAGATTATGACACTCCATCCTTTGGTCATTGTCGTCCATTTTACTAAAGAACTAATGGACTTAGTGGACTCTGAAACCAGGTCCCCATCAGAGTCTATGAATCATTCTCTTGTATGCCTTTGGGGAAACAATGGGAGGGTGTTTTTTACATGGAGCGCCCTGGCTAGATTACTTCACACGGAATCATAGAATCAGTAAGGTTGGAAAAGACCTGCAAGATCATTTCAGTCCAGCCTTTGAATGAACACCACCATGCCAACTAAACCACAACCCCAAGTGCCATGTCCAGTCTTTTCTTAAACACTTCCAGGGATAGTACCTTCGCCCTGGGCAGCCTGTTCCAATGGTTAACCACGCTTTCAATGAAAAAATTCTTCCTGATATCCAGAATGAACATAAACAAGGGGAAATGGCTTTGAACTGAAAGGGGACCAGTTTATACTAGGTATTAGGAAGAAACATAGTGTGAGAATGGTGAGACACTGGAACAGGAGACCCAGAGAAGCTGTTGATGCCCCACTCCTGGCAGTGTTTGAGGCCGGGCTGGATGGAGCTTTGAGCAACCTGGTCTAGTGGAAGGTGTCCCTGCCCATGGCAGGGGGTTGAAACCAGATGATCTTTAAGACCCATTCCAAGCCAAACCATTCTATGATTCCATGGATTATGAGATTAAGCAGTTTACCTGCTTTGCCTGTTGCTAAGTATCTTCATCCCTTAGTTGTGAAACAAGAAGTGAAGCTGGATTCAACTTGGAGCTGATTCAGTAGGCCTGTCCATTTAGGAAGAATCAAAGGTTTGGGGAGAAGGCTGTGTGTCATGTAGCCCTTTTTTGTACTCTCACAATTGTCACCTTGAGCTTTCCTTTGCTTTCTACTAAAGGACTCTAGTGGTATATTAGATTACATTAAATATATCTTTATCAAATAGCTGGTAGGTATCTGACATGAATTACACCCTAATCCAAACAAAAAACAGCTTATATTTAAATAATTCTGAAGGGAAAAGCATTCTCAAAAGACTGAATAAAATTCTCCTCCTTTCATGTTTCTTCATTTTCATTCTCTGATCTCCCTGGATATGATTTAATCTGTTTTAACATTATCAAAGCCTTTGCAGATAGAATCTGTATTTTTTTTAATGTTAAAAAGTAAGAAAAATGTCAAAAATCCTTTCTGAGCTCTCTTAAAAAAATGATTGGCATCGGTTTTGTTTTTCTCCTTACAGGTTCACTTCAGAAGTTGCTCTCTTGCTTTAGAAAAGATAGAATTTACATTGATATAATGATGATTGCTAAAATCACTGTCTCATCTGGTTTCCTTTAAATTTCATACTTCAGTACTTTCTCCCAAAAATCCTTCCACTTTTTAGTATTCTCACAGTACCAAAAATGAAGCCAGTTTCATTACAGATATTAAAAGCATGCTGGTTAAATGCTTAGCAGTCAGACTTTTAATATACAATCATGCTTTCCAGAGCAGTCTTTCAATTGCTCCACATTAATAACAACTTTTAAAAGGATTTTCCTGCTCTTTAATTGTCCAGTCTTACAGTCTTTCTTTCATTTGCCACTGACTAATTCAAAAATATAAGCTTACTTTATGTGCAATTTTTAGGTCATCATTAAGCTCTTTGTGAAAGAGATTGAGTCATATAATGTGTTTTTACAGTGCAGCCCAGTTCTCAGTTGGTGTCATAGAATGCCACTATAATACAAACATTAATCATCCATGTCATTAGTTGCCACTATTGCTTTCTACCTTGATGCATTTCTAAAAAAGAAAAAAAAAATAAGTACAAAATAACCTCTGCAATCCATCCAGTTCCTTTTGTTAGCTCATTTAGTCGGTGTGCTCTTGGCTTGTTTCTATACTGATAATTTGTCCAGTAAAGCTCAGCTGGATCTCTTTATTCTCTTTTCAGTTTTCCTTCTGTCTATGAGATTTTCTATCTCATATACACATGTTCCTAAAAGCATTTCTATACAGGATGCTGTGGCAGTGGCAGAGAATAGAGATGAAAGACTCCATTTGTATTTTACCTTTCGTTCTTGCAGTTCTTCTTTTTCTTTTGGCAGTATAACCCTTTGTGGTTGTAATTTGTAGTATTTCACATAGCTTATTCTTCTGTGTTTCATTTTCTTTGAATTTCTGCATTCCTTCCTTTGTCTGTAGCTTTCACTCCACCTAAAGTCAATACAAATCTTGTTATAGATTTAAGCATGGACAGAATTTCAAAAGAAGCTCTTCTGTTACTTTTAAGAGAGTGTGTTTTGTTTTTTTTTAATGTAGTCTATTAAATATGCATGGTATTTTGCAGAAAAATAAAAGCACTGCCTTCCAAGAGATTTCAGTCTATTTCGACAACTCCTGCCACTTGCCTGCAATCTGCATTTCTCCTAGATAGTGACACAAGGTTCAAGGCAAAGAAGCATGTGCTTTAATCATGTGGAAATTTGTGCTTGGTTTTGACTTGCCTTGCTGAGTAGAGATGGGGCAAGGGCCTGATGCATCACGGAACTGAGCTGAAAATGTTCTATAGAAATAAAGGATGAGGGAAGAGTCATTAGGCAAGGAAGGAAAGGTGGTTTCACCCAAAAGGATGAGTTGCCTGTGCATACCATGTGGTCTGCACATCTAAAGCTGTTCAGACTACTTACAAATGATTGAATAAACCTTATAAGTATGAATAATTTTGTGCAACTAGGAGTGATTGAAATACTTGCTCCCTTCAGTGTGCGCTAGTCATGCTTCATGTCAAATCACTGAATTTGTCATAAATGGTGTAGTTTGTGATGATGACAGAGATGTTATGGGGCAAGAAAAGAGTTGTGGAAAGGGATAAACTATGTGGGAGAAAAAGGTGGACATACACAGAAGGAACAAAAATACAGAAGGAAGAAGTCATGGCAGGCATGAGAACATAAGGTATGGCAACAGATGGAGAAGTAAATTTCACACCTGAAGTATGTGAGACAATTTTTTGTTTTGATTGCCATTAGGATCTATGGCTGTTGAAACCTCCTCACCCACATCTTTATCCTTTTGCTTCAGCAAAAGAAACCATATTATGCCCCCCAAAAATATAACCCTTCTGATTTCCTCAGAATATTTCAATGTGCAAGATTACTGCACAATTATTACTTCACTTAATGACACATGTGATGGCTTAATGTCATTTATGATGTTCCTGCATTGCAGAGTTCCCTGGGGGTTTTCTTTTCAAACAGATTTACCAAAAATGGTGATTCCCACTTTTGCTATTTTTAAATCTGAGAACTGAAAAGAAATCTGTGCCTAACAATAAATAAAAGAAGGAGTAGCTAATTAACTGCAATACTTTGGGAATCGTTTCTAATCTTGTCAAGCTGACAAAGAAAGCAACATTCACTTCACCTTCCTTTGAGTTGGTGGGGGGCAGGGGAGGTTTTTCTAGGTTTTTTTCCTGGTTGTCAACAAAAGGTCCACAAAGTACATTCTGTAATGGAAGATGGTGGTGTTGAAAGAGCAGGTACTGTACATTTGTACTTGCCCTCCTGTGTTGTGCTGGTCTGATGTCAGGCTCCTGTTTGTTGAGAAATGACATGAAGGTGAAGTGGTCTTGTTGAGTCCGAGTGATTTATCACATGGCACGGAGCCAGGTCTTGCAGTTACACCAAGCTGTCAGTTTCTCTGTTGTAAATTAAACCACTGTTTCATAACCTAAAAGATTTTCAAAGCTGAAATTGTAGACAGATTTTCTAGCAATACCTTGCAGGGCAAACTGGGCTCTCTTTAATTAAATTGTACTTTTTTTCTTTATTTCAAAGTTTAACAGGGAGCGTTCTATTTCTAGAACTATCAATTGTTGATATACATACCTCAGACAAGTTACTGCACAGGTCTCAGTATGAATCCTGTAAATAGGGCACTTTTAATATCCCCATACTGCTCCCTCTGTCACTGTTCCCCACTGAGTTCCTTAGTTAAAAGAAGGAGAAAGGAAAACAATGGCTGCTGACCCAGGAGTTTAATATTCTTACAAGACCCGGGGTTATAGTAAGTGTTGTGGTATAAATTCTTTTATTTTATTTGTCTGTGTGGAAGGATCTCCTTATTGTATTAGAAAGAAGTATTTCTCCCTGCATCCCCCAGATACAGACCATTGACATTCACTCAACCTCTTAATAACCCACACAAGCAGATTGACTAGGGCCAGTCTGAGTCAGATGGAATGGGAAGAGGGACCAAGCATGAGCCCAGACACACACACCCTGCTGGTCTCAAATGCTGTAGGCCTAGTCATGGGAAATGTACAAGGGAAATGTAGAAGTAATTTAGAGAGAGGACATTCTTTCTAGTATTCAGGTAGGTGAGACAGGGTAGGAGGAAAACATCCTTCTTCCTCTGGTAAGTCTTGTAATTGCTGTCTGCACTGCTGAGACCTCTGTACCAGGATGAGAGCAGAAGAGGTGAGACTGCTAGTAAAGGATGACCCCCCTGACTCTGTCTGCAGGATTAAATTAAGCTGAGCTAGGGCAGGCTGGCCCATACTGTTCAGCTGTTAGAAAGTTGTTGCTCTGGGTCAGCTAGTGTTTTCCCACAAAATGCGATACAGTTTGGAGTTTGATGCAGGCCAAGTCGTTTCCCAGAAAAGCATCTTTTTGGGAAGAGAGAAGCCCTGTTGCTGCAGGGACACTCAGCATGTTGTGCCCGGTGGTTTCAGGGAACAGGAATGGTCCCTGGTTGGTTTTTATTGCTAGGACACATGTAGTTATTGGTAGAAGGGCAGGTTGAGGAATGGCATCCTTGCGGGCTGACCGCCCACACAGCAAAATGATTTGGGAGATAAATCACTGCAGATTCTCTTGGTCTGTCCAAAAAGGTGGAGTTTGGGGATATAATAGTGAAGTCCTATGGTTTTCTCCTTTATCATGCTATGTCTTAACACTATGTTTTAAGGAACCTACAGGCATCTGGGCAGACCAAATTTCTCTGATGGAGTTGCAGATAATTGCGAATTTTAAAAAGTTCTTTTAAAAAACACAGCCAAACACAAAACCCCAACAAAGCCAAAAACAAAGTGGAGTGGCAGATGAGGTATTTTGCACAGCTGTCAAAATCTGTATCTTCATTATGCAAATCTATAATGGCCTTTGCTTATGTATCCAGATGTGGTATGCTTTACTTTAGGATCCATCCCTTGCATTATCTGCAGTCTTCCCCAGGGTGATATTTCCAACTCTTATGTTTTTGCTCTGCTAGTCAAAGGCAATCACATCTGTTTCTCCGTGCATGTGAATTGAGTAACAGGGAGAGGCTGCAGGTTTTCAGCTCTAAAAGTGAGAAAGGCAAATTCTTTTTTGAAAGTAAGCAGTACCATAACCAAAAGAATGAATGTTTGGCTCAAATTAATTAAAATAAGACATGTTTCATTACTCTGCAATCTGTCTACCATTTCTCTTACCAATGTCACATGTCATTTACCTATACACAGTTTTAGCCTTGGACTTAATGCTAAGTTCTGTTCAGCTCATTACCAAATGCCTTTCAGGACTGCTGCCAAAAATATTCTCTTCCCTATCCAAAACTGACCTGGAGACTCTAATTCATTCACTACAGCATCTAGCCTTGACTACTGTAATTCCTTGGTTTGCTGGGCTTGGAGCCAAATCGATTGGCAGACTGCAGCTTAGTCAGAATTCAGCAACAGGGCTTCTGACCCAAACCACGCCAACTCTATATCCTCCCTCTGCTGAGACTCTATATTTGAAAAGCGTGTTATACATTTACTGTAACAGTTTCCTTTACACTGTAATTTTATGGGTTGAATTTTTCTTTTACCCTTCATGTCAACTGTCACACTCTTACAGAATTTTTCTGTGCTAAATTGCCATATATTCTACTCTGACACTTGCAGTAATTTAGTGCAAAGCCCTTTTCATCCTGCGTCCTTAATTGGTGGAATTTGGAGTAAAATTCTACATGAAATCCGATTATTTTATCTGCCATCCAAGACTTTCGTTTTTATTCTAACACATTTTTGTTTCTATTTTGTTTCTTTTTCTATTATAAATTATGTATATCATAATATATAGTATAAAATAATATGCATGGCAGCTTATAATGTAATAAGCAAAGGTAAAATTGAGGACTTCTTAACTCCTGATCCCAGAGATAAATTTCAGCCTTCACTCAATCATGTATTTAAAACTGACTGCTTGATAAGTGTAATGCAGGGTAAAAATATTCTCTCTACCTCTTAATCTGCAGATGAGGCTACACTTTGGTTCTCATTTATTTCTGTTTTTCTTTGGTAGGAAAATTTTCAAATATCCAGTATCAAATATTTTCTTGCCCGGGAGATATTCTAGTTTTCCATTTCATACATTCTTCTATGCAACTTCTGCAGGCATTGTTTAAGGGATTTTTGCTGGTTTTCATAGTTTTTCTGTTGCTTTTACATTTATACCTGATAGCAATACTTTTTCCAGGTAGCATGTTTATGGCAGCAGAAACCAAATCTTCAACTTCCTATTAATATGCTTACTATGAGCTGGAACCTCTAATAAAGTGTATTGCACTTGCATATCACTCTAGACTTAGTTATTTGGGTCTTTTTAGCTATTTATAACACAGCAGAAAAACAATTAGATAATAATCCTTTGTCCAAAAGTAGCCACAGAATAAGTCATTAGGAAAGATGCAATTACTTACATCCTGTAAGCTGTATTGATGGGAAAAACATGACATGTTATGGACCCTTCCAGAACAATGTGGTTTTTTTAAATCCTAATTTAGTAAGGAAATAGCTTTGCATATGGTCAATGAAAATTTGATATAGCATAGAACTCACTAACAGATGTTTGACAATGAATATTTCATGTTACTTAATAATTCTACTTACCAGTCACAGTTGACACTACAGTGCATTCTGGAGTTCAAGGTGCCTTGGAGAGATAGATATGACCTGTTATATAGTTTTGGAAATTTCTTCCTGGAGATCTGAAATAATCTGAAAACCATGGTCAGAAGTGAGACTCAGATTATGAAAATATCAGCCCAAAATCTGGGGCCTCTCTTTGGCCAAGTTTTACCCAGACACAGACAAAAAATGACTTAGCTGGGGAGTTTCTCAGCTAATATAAACCGTTCATGGCTTCTTCTTAAGGGTGAATCTACCATCCCTATGGGCTGTGTGCTTCTGGTTCACTTACCCATACAAATTTGATCCTGACTAGGAGTGGGTACATCATGTCTTGTCTTCCAATTTCACAGAGCACAAGCATTAGGCCAGCTTTATGCTTCCAGGGTACCTGAGGGAAAACAAATGGGTCTTGGTGCAACAAGAACAAACATGGCAGAGCAAGTTTACATTGAATTGCCATTTCATAGCACATAAATGCAGGACTTTGGTGCAGCACAAAAAGATGAAGAGGCACTTCCCTGTACTGTCAAACCATGGCCTCAGCTGCTGTTTAGCTCTAATGTAATTCCTGGAGACCTTTTATGGTGGAATTTGCAAAGCTTCATAGTCTAGATCATTGTGAATATTGAAATTGCTGTACATACATTGACACTTTGTTTGAATAGAGCACTGGTATGTTGGTCCTTGATACATACTAATTTAGTATTCTCCTCTGCATTTTCCTTTTTATTATCCCTTGCTACCTGTTTCATAAAGTTTCTTTAAATGCCTTGATTTTTAGCATGTTCTACTCATACCATCCTACCTCTTGTCAGTTTTTTAATTTCAAAAAGTTAGGTAAGTGAAGAAAATCCTTTTAGTATTCACTTTGTCTACTGCAGTTATACAAGAAGAAGCTATGGCATCTTCCTAGCATGTATGTCCATAGAGAAAAGTTTCTGAAATGATCAGATAATGACTTTTGATAAATCTTAGCACCTGTTCACATAATGGAAATTAAACACTTTAAAGTTCAAATGTTTTTCAAAATTCAGATGATCTTATTAATACTTATTAGTGGAAAATAGCAAACCAGCTCTTCCTCATATCTTTGTGAATCTTTTCTACTTGAATTTCCACTTGCAAACTGAAAACAGATTGTTAATTAAGCAAAATTTTCTGAGCACCTGGGTCATCAACAGAATGACAGTAATTAAATTCTAGCCCCAATTTCTATACACATAATAATAGAGTGCTTTACCATTTTCATTCTTTTCAAATTAATTGAAAAAATATACACAGCATTACTTCCTTGATACATCCACTCTTTAGTTTAAGCAAGTTGTAATGGGCTGAAATTATCACACCTACCTTTAAAAGCTGAATGGATTACAAATGGATAAGATCATCACTGTAGGTCTGAAAGACTTTCTTTATTGTAAACTACTTATACATATCATTTTAAAAGAAAATGAACTACAATTATTTTCTATGACTTTTGAAGGTAATTAATCATCCCTGAAAGAAAAACTTTCATTCAAAATGTTGTAATTTTCTGGAATCTGAAAGCAGCCTTCAAAAGTGCTTAAAAAATAGACAATAGAGGAAATGTGCTCAAATGAGAGAGATTAACTTTTTGGTCTAGAGGTGAAAGATACTGCTTCAGTCGGTGAGCTCACCATTTTGGGAAGGATAGGCTGCTATGTATGATAGGATTCTCTACATCTCTGACTTAAGGGAAGAATGAGAGAAGCTCCAAATCAGCCAGATAAGGGACCAGGGCAGAGGGTGTTATAGCACTCCCAGCACCACTTTTCAGTGGGAGTAAGAAGTGCTGCAAGTTGCAACTTGATAAAGAAAGGACATTGTTTCCATCCAGGGATCTAAAAAGATAGATAGCAAAGAACCTTGTCAAAGAGTTGAAGCATTTTTCAGTTTGACTTCATAGGTTGGCACCACGGCTCATTCATAAGCACAGCTGAGGTTGTTTGTAAAAAATCTGGATTTATTGGTGTTTTCTTCAGTGAATTGTGCTGGGATCAAGGTGACTTACATCTCGGCCAAAACATTTTTAGGCAGGTCACTGTTGTGGAAGGACAATTTTACTTGTAACTGAAGTAAATGGAAAGAAAAGAGTGTTGAGAGAAAAGCTTTCTCAACTGAGATGAACAAATAGCTAAAAACTTGAGGATCTTAATTATGCTAGAAAACTGATCGAAATATTGACATTTGGCTTCAGAACAAATTCATTAGAGTTGAATGAGGGAAGCCCATTTCACATCTGTTCTTCACCTTGTATGAAAATAAAAGTGTCTGTTCATGTAAGTAACAATACATAGGCCATGGAGACAGCACTGATCTACCACAGGTGAGCCCTTTGATTTTGAGTGGAGGAGAAGCAGCAGCTGCAGCCACAGAGTGCAGGGTTGATGCGCCTCAGGTAGAAGGTTTAGCCCCCTCCAGGTGGGAGGTTCAGCCCTTTCCACCTGCTGACAAGTTCCCACTATCAATCAGGTAGTCACCCTTCAGAGCAGAGCCAGCCTGCCCTCCACGCTGCTGTCCGTGCAGCCGGCTCGTCTGAATGCCGCTGCCGCAGGGAAGCGCGTGTCAGGTGGATGTCTCGAGGGTCATTCCTGTGGTCACACTGTGTGTGTGCCAGCACAGGGAGTGGTAGCAGACATCCCGGGGAAGCAGCTGCATGCCTGGTTCTTGGTACATAGTTAAGAGTTGTGTAGACTAAAGTTGTGGAGACAGACTTGAAGGGAGACATCTCCAACATTGATACAATGTAAGTACGAAAGACACATCATTGGATGGATATTGATGATGTTGTTTCAGTAATGACATCATCCATAGACTCCTAGTGTCTTTGCTTTGCTTCTCTATAGTGATCACAACATAAATTGCTTGTCTTGTTTGACTTCCTTGTTCACCAAAGTTGAGCAGATTGTCGCCGTTTTCAACGCTTCTACCAGACAAAAAGCTTGGGACCATTTCTCGAAAGCCCAGCGAAAGAACATAGACATTTGGCGAAAGCATTCTGAGGTTGGTGATTTTATTTTTACTTTCTATCCATCATCTCACAGCTGGATTGACACAGAACGAGTGTGATTGTAGCTGGACATGGTGTATTTGGCAATATTTACAGCTACCATTTTTGCTGTTAATCAAGTGGCCATTTGCAGTCTCGTCTACAGTATGAATTGCTCCCATTGCTCTCATTATGGTAATAGCCATTAAATAACATGAAGACAGGGAGCAATGTGTTTTTATTTTTCATGCAAAATTTGGGAAATCATTAGAAGATTATGTTTACTATCTAAAATAATGAGCTGACATAGTGAAATTAGGAACAATATTTTCAAATAAGGAATTTAGGAGTCATCGTGATCTGTTTTTAAAACAAGAATTCTGTGGCAAAGTTTTTTTTTTTCACTGTGCCATCTTATGGTCATTATAAGATGACTTTGAGCGAAAACTAAAAATTTTCTTTCCTAAATAATGACTTAAGAATATTAAGTCCATAACTGTGACCTATTCCTTCCCATTTGTTATATGTGCATCTTAAAAAAAGTAAATACATCTCTTGTGTTGATTCTAAGTATTATGCTTGCAAAGAAACCAGTATAAATGTAATCATACAACCACACGGAGTTAGCAGTGTGGGACCATGCATGTGTGACTGTCATAAGCATGAGCAGAAGAAATGGGATTCTAACTCCCCTTGCTGTGAGTGGCAGCAAAGGAAGTGCTAGACCTCATCCTGTGTTTTGGTCATCCAGCTTTCGATTTTAATTCAGTATATACGCTATGAGCCTGTATTTTAAAAAGTAAGTACCGCTGTCTTTGTTTTCTTTCTTTCTTTCGTTCTTTCTTCTTCCTTTTTTTTTAATTTTAATATGAGCAATTTGCATACACTTGGTTTACTGCCATGTGGTACAGTGTGTTGATTGTTACTATCACAGTCCTCTAAATGATTTTTCTCTGTCTCAGAATAAAAACTTTAGAAGGTAAGGTGCACTTATTTAATTATTTTGTAGTACACTTGTAAAATAAGTGTTGTACACTTAGTTTGAGAAACACTGAAGTACTGTGATATAAATCATTTGGATAACATTTTAAGTGTCCATTAACTAATGCTAAATTACAGTTGAATACCAATGGCACTAAATGTAACATCTACATGAATACCAAATGAATACTTTATTATCAGTGCTATTATGGTGAATACAAAACTACTTCAATAATGGGACACTTAAAATAAAATGTTAGCATAATTTATTAGTAGAAACTGTATTTCGCATTTTGTTCACAAATATTTCATATACATAGTGGATAATGTCTTTGTTCAATCGAAAGTTGGGAAGTTGGGGATTGATCTTTGTCTTATATTTTAGAGAAATATAAAAATATTATTTGCTAGTAGAATATTTTAATTATATTAAGATCATCCCTTCTTAAACTAACTTTCTGTAAAGGGATGTGGTGTGTCATTCATTTGCTGGTTTCTAAATATTTAATAAACTGAAATGTGTAAGAGTTGGACTTTCCAGAAATATTAATTCTCTACTAATTTTTTTTCAAAAATTACTGCCTTTTGATTTTAAGAGGACAACAGCTAAAACAATTCAAAATGATGTAAAGCATCTAGCTAAATCAATATATTTTGGCAATGCCTGTTTTTCAGATATGAAATGTGATGGAAATAAACCAAATAGTATATTTGATTCAAATTGTATCTTCTAACCATGATATTATGTGCTGATTTGCTTAATTACTTGATCACCTTCCAGTTTTTTCCTGAATTTAGAAAAGCTTTGCTAGAAACCCAAGGCAAAGAAAAGACTCATAGACATTCTCCATAGAAAATCATTGACTTTGCTGATAATGTAGACACTGATGCATCAAGAACATTTGTCCACTAATGATGGTGTAAATGTAAGAGGATGTCTGCTCACATACGCAGTATCCTTCCCCAGGAAAATGTGCAGGGGCCCTTTTCCACTAAGGAATTCAGAAATGGCTTGCCAGTTTCTTCCAGAGATGCTTCTGGTTTCCTTTGACACTGGTTGACAATTTAGCCTCTTAATAATTTTTTTTTTAATATTAAATTATTCCCCTGTAAAACACCCGCTAATTGGGTTCCTTGCCTTTGCTGGGATTAATGAGCACAGATACATTTTTCAGAATATTTGAGATCTGCCGATGAACCCAGAGTACAGCTGAAGAGAAACGCCTTCCCCTTCTTTCACGCAGCCCCTCTCTGACAGATTATTGTTAATTGCACAGAGCTGTTGTCGGGCTCCTCAATGCTGTCTCCTCCTTCCACACGACTCTCCCTTGTTTCAAAGACTTCAAACCACCTCTTTGGGAATTAAGCTCTTTGTTGGCAGAAAAATTAGCTGTCTGCGGGTGGACAAAGCCTACACTAATCACAGTGCAGCATCCCCATGTTACACCTGACAGGATTATTAGGACAAAATAGAGTCCTCTCAATCTTCTCAGTGCTGCCATTAAAAAGGCAGCCGCTACACCCGCGCCAGCCTTTCTGCCCGGAACAAAGACCGTCTAGACTCCCGCGTGCCGGCTGATCCTTTTCCCGGTGACATGTGCGGGGGCTGCCTGCCCGCCCTCGCAGCGGTCACCCGGAGACCAAGCGGTCCCTGCTGCCGCTCCTTTTGGATCAAGATGCAAGGATTTTCAGGCCAGCGTTGTGAGACTGGGTCTTTTAAATCCGAGGCAATCTGGGCATAGGGGCAGAGGTTGAGGTTCCTTTGACCAGCGTTAGGCACTTACAGATACACAGCTCTTCATCTCCACTGCCTGCGCTCTACTCCCTTTGCAACCAGCAGAGAGAACGAGGCACTTCAAGGGTGCCTTTTATTTAATACAACTTTGTGTGTTGGAGACACCTACATTTGGCCAAGTGAATCGTACCCCAAGTGGCAGAGGGAAGCAAGAATTAATTGTTCCTTAAGCAAGCTGACAATCTCTTTATCAGTCTGCTTTTTACACCAGTTTTAAGTATTATCCCTGCCGTTAAAACATTTTGCCTATATCTAGGAGGCCTAAAGCTCACTCAGCAGGGAAAGTCACTTTTTCTCTTGTTTTCCCTGAGTGTAACCTTTGATAAACTCAGTTCTTTCACAGGAATAATTCCCTGGGCTTCTGTTTTTTATAAATATTCATACACAAATAAATATGATTACAATGATAAATGATGTATAATTAAAATCAGATCAGTATTAAAACTAGATACTAAATAATGCATAATAACTTTATGGAAGTTAATATGACTAAAGGTAATTTTGGCTTTTAGGAGCTCCGAAATGCTCACAGTGAACAGCTCATGGGAATCCGCCGGGAAGAGGAGATGGAAATGTCCGATGATGACAGTGGTGACAATCCCAGTAAAAAGCTGAGAGTAGATGATTCAGGTAAATATATGCAAGTGTTGTTTTAGTAAAAGCAAACAAAAACTTACATATGAAAAGTGACATTTTAATACCTGATTATATAAGACTGTATCTTATTTTAAACCCTCATAAATTAGTTATTTGAATGATGCAAGCTGTCTCTAGAAGTCTGTCACCTGCTATGTTCTATAATGATGAAAACTCTCCAGTTCTGCCCTTGGCTGGAAGCATTATGTTTCCTTAGTGCGCTCTCTGCAGCTTTGCATGACAGCATTTCATTCCATGGTAGAAACTATGTTTTATGAAGAGACCAGTTCAAGTTATGCTTTGGTCAGTGTTCTCTAAGCTGTACCTTTCTTTGCAACAAAGGCATAATAATCTCTAATCTCTATAAGAAATAGGATTTTAACTGTGGAGCTTTTTTGGTCGCATACTGCCCTTATAAGGGTACCTATTTCACAGTATGGTGCTGCATTCCACATGAATTAGATGCTCATCAGACGGCTATCCTGAGTCCAAGAACAAGGGTGCATGTAATGTGAATAAGAAAAACAGCTTTTTCAGCCTTCTACAAATACTCTGCTATCTAGGATGGACACCGAGAGGTGGCTCAGAAGCTGCCAGAGTTACTAACTGGTAACATGATCTGGATGTATGCATTCCTCTATTTCTTGGCATTGGCTAATAATTTCTGAGTTGCTAACAAGGGTTTGCTTGTTTAGACACTCATATAAAGAATGAAATTTTCAGGAGCTGAAGCCAAAGCATGACTAGAAACTGCCAGGCAGCAGTGAACTTTCAGAAAAATAAAGAAGGAAGGAATAATATGGAAATAAACTGAGAGTCTCCACTAGGGAAATCCTGATCTAGTCCTTTTCATACAGGCACCATAGGAAGAAAGGAAAGAATTTCATCCATTCAATGATTTCAAGTCTTTGTATATGCCAGTCGAAAGGTTTGAATTCAAACTTACAGAGAGAACTCCTTGGCTAATTCTGTGACAAGATACTGTGTGAGGTTGAAGGGCCTCAGAAGTAAAGACCAAAGGAAGGAATGTCATTCTAGCAAAGAAATTTTTACTGTGGCATCTCTCTTGAGGGGAGATTTAATATTTTTCCTGGAAGAAAAATGCAACAATAAAACCCATAAAGGCCAGCCTTAATTTTTGCTAGGCTTATTTTTTTGATTTTTATTTTCTAGATGCCATTAGCAGAATGTTTGAAGCTGAGACAGTGGGTTGTTGCAGACCAGGAATTGCTAGAAATCAGCAATTTTTATGACTATCTAATCATTTTACATCGACTGTGTCCACTCTCATGGAGAAAAGTCATTAGAACTAACAACAGGAAGGTAGAGCCAGAAATACATATAGCCTGCATGCCAGAAGAGATACAGGAATGTTTTGAACTGCAATACTTACCAATTCAGCACGTTTAACATATGCATGCTTAGGGCAGAGCTGGTCATTCATTGTGCAACACCACAGATAGGAAAGCATGTTTGGTTTTCATGCATGAAAAAAGACATTACTGTCAAAAGTTTTGCTATCTGAGATTTCTACAGTATTCTATCACAAACAATTTCAAGTTATTTGTATTGTTACAATGTGGGTACTTGAGCAAACCCAGTAATGTGTTGCATTCTAAATCAAAATTTAGCAATATGAATCCACTTGAGTACGTGTCCATCATTGTCTGTTGTACCATTCATCATGCTCTTAAACTCAGTGGAGTTGATCCATCCTGCTGCATACACAGTCATCCAGTTCTCAAATAAATGTTCTTCTTTCAACACTACACTCGTAGTTAAAACAAGTGCATTTGGTTCTTCCGTCAGTGACAATAGAGGGAACTTGGAATTAAACCAAAAGAGCTATCAGGTATAAAACATTGGTAAATGAAAATAAAATGAAAAGGTGCTTTTTTTTTTTTTTTACTCCTATGTACAGAAATGTGATGCTTCTTTCCTTCTGGTGTTTTTTTAAATTACTATTTGTGTCAGCTGCCTTCTCTTTTTTTTTAGTTTTTCTCTCTAAGTACATCATTCCAGAACCACCACTGTATCTCACTGGAGTGGCTATTTCTATTCACAGTAACTTCTGTTGTATGAAGAATGTTTTTAAAGAGTCTTTTGTCACAAAGAAACCATCTTGCACAGTAAGAGAAGATAGTCACTTTCTTTATTTTTAACCCCTTTTTAAAAAAAAATTTCCTAAGAACTTTCTTGGGAAGAGCAAGACTTGAATAACATGAAGCTATTGTGCCTCTTCAATTCAAGGACAGCATGCACACATAAAGTTTTAAAAGTCTAAACCCAAAAGTAGCTGAAGAAATGAGACATGATTAATTGATTTGTATGGTTCCAGAGCTCTGCAATGCGTGTTCTGCGATTCCAACAATTTTCTTGAGGACATTATTTTTCAGCCTGCCCTTTTTGACAGTGTAAGCAAGACTGCTGGGAAGTTACGGCCCCAAAGCTGTAATAAGTGGCAGAGATTCCTTCAGGCTTCAACACCTGTGTCAGGTCTTTTATTCAGCGGTTCACCTGGTTAAGTCATTGCTAGTACAAAAAGGCTTAATTAATTCAACAATTTAGAATGGGTTCTAAGACCTCATTCTGTCTCAGTAAAGCACAGTTTCAGGAATCTCCCAGCATAATTTCTTTTTTCCTAGAAGAAAACACACTGAGTGAATCACATCTTCTCACAGCTAGATAGTTAGAATGAAAACTTTCCTCTAGGATATCTGAATATAAACCAATTAATCACCCTGAGAAAAAGAGGATGGATTCCAGCCCCAGCATTTGAAAGCATAGTGCAACACATCTAAGCCCTGAGACTGTGAAGAAGTACTTCTGTGCTCGAATGCTTGTCTAGAGTAGCTGGGCTTGGGGTTTCAGGGTGTTGTAGTTTGACCTAGCTGGCAACTAAGTATGACTCACCTGCTTGCTCACTCCCCCAGCCCAGTGCAATGGGGAGGAGAATCAGAAAAAAAAAGTATTAAGTTATGAGTTGACATAAGGACAGCTTAATAATTGAATAAGATATAATGATGATGATAATGGTAATAATAATAGCAGTAGTGGTAGAAATGATAATGAAACGGAGAGAGAGATGGAAATAAAATCCAAGAGAAAGAAGAGATGCACAATTTCTCACCACTCTCGGAGTGATGACTACCTTGTCCCCAGCATTAGTTTGCTCCTCCTGGCCAAGTCCCCTCAGTTTATATACTGAGCATACTTGCAGCTCTGTGGTATGGAATACCCCTCTGGCTAATTTGGGTCACCTGTTCCAGCCATGCTCCCTCCAGGCTTCTTGCACACCTCCTCACTAGCAGGGCATGGGGAACTGACAAGTCCTTGGTTTAGAGAAAGTACTATTTAGCAGCAACTAAAATGTCAGTGTGTTAACATCAATCTTCTCATACTACATCCAAAACACAGCACTGTGCCAGCTGCTAGGAAGAAAATTAACTCTATCCCAGCTGCAAGCAGGACAGCAAGGAATGTTACAGGTAGCTGACATCCTAGAGCACAATAACATCTGGGGATGAATAACCTGTTACTAAGAACAGTTTGCATTTTTCTTCGAGGCATGCCACATATTAAGTCATGCAAGAGATCAAGTCATGGTGCATGTTAGAAACCGACCTTTGTTTGGGAAAACTTGGTCTTGCAACAATCAGAAGAGGTCTACATGAACTTCTGGCAAAGTGTGTCGCTTCATTCTTGACTCAAATCCTGTTCTTTCATCTGCAAATTGTGCTTCTGTTAGCTACTCATGAACTTGATTTATTGATATCAGTGACTCAGTGGCAGAACTGGAATAAGAACTGGCATCTCGATCTTCTAAACTTGTCTTCCATCCCGTAGTCAACACTGCAGGCCTAGGCCACTGCCTCCTGACATAGACCTGTTAATCCAGGTGTTTTATGGGCCATTCTTCCCAGGCTTAGTCAGTACCCTACTCTATTCTGCAAGCTGAATCTTCAAGGAAAAGGAAAGCTTCACTGCTTGTTTGTTACATTGGAGATCATCTCAAACTTCTGCAAGGATAGCCTGAAGGAACCTCCTAGGGTATCCAGTAAGTTGCTTCAACTGTCACAAGTGCCTAGTGTACAGGAAATCCTCACAGTTTCACAGACTAAAAGTCATTTCCAGGGAAAGCTGAAAAAAGGCTGCCCTGAGACTGAGTGAATCTTCAGTCATGGGACCGGCTTTTTTTTCCCTCCCACCAATTTCAGCCTTTAAGCAGTGATTTTTCTGCAATGTGGATTTTGGAGTTTGAAAGAGACAAAAGGATTGCTGAAGTAAAGCTGGAAGATTGCAAAGAAAAAAATTTTAATGATGATTGGCAACCCAGTTAATATATTTGAAACTCAAGACCCAGCTACTGGAGCATTAGCTCAAGGGAGAAAAAAGAGATTGAATGCTGGAGTGCAGAGGATATACAAAAATCTTCAGAATGATCAGGATTTATGGATGCTTCCTCTCCCACCTGCTGGCACAGGGAGTAAGGAACCACATGTAAAAGCCTCAAAAGTGATTTTAAGAATTAGTAAAGATGTGTTTTGTAAAGAAGAGCTGAAGTTTGGTTTATGTCTGCAAGGCACCTGTTATTTTACTGTAAGGGGAGGTGGGTTAATCTTTTGCTTTTACAGTACATAGCAGCATGCCATTAATTCTAGCTACTCCAACTTCAGCAAGATACTGAAGTTGGTGCTGCAGAAAAGAGGGAAATGCATTGTGCTTGGAGAGGGGTGCAGGAAAGATAGTTATGTGATTAAGGTGTTTGACTGGAATCCCAGAGCTCTGTGGCAAATCCCAGCTCTGCTACATATCCCCTGCCTGGACTAATGAACGAATTTGTATTATCTCAGTTGTCTGAAGGGTTCTTCCTTTCATTCAGCCACTACCTGTTCTGTCCACAAGGATAATAAGTTTCTTTCTATAGGCATCCCTCCAGCTCAACAGAATTGCAACAGGCTGCACACTGGACCCCTGGAGCATTTCAGCACCATTGTACAACCTCTGATGAAGTAGCTTAATAACATCCAGAGGCTGTGTGCAAATGACAAATTGCAAGTTGCGTAATGCAAGCCCAGTTTGAACATGTAAGATTGGTGCTGCTTTGCAAGTTAGGGAGGACATCCTCCATGGCAGCATTTTCAAACTTACCTAAAGTAGGTGCCAAACTTCAGCACGCTGAAGTTGGATCTTTAATGCTGTCCTGAACTGATCTGTCCTGTTTGCAGCATGTCACTTGCTGTAAGAGACAGGCCGAATAGTGGGCAGTCCATCTCACAGAAGAGTATAAGTCCTTGTATTTAGTATTTGAAAATCCCATCCTTGTCCACACAGCATAAAACAGGCTTTGGGATATTGTTTACAAGTCTGTCTTGAAAGTTGCAAGCCTGGCAAGTCTTCAAGGAAAGCCTGAAACAACACCAAAGTGATCTGTGTCATTCTTATTTATCTTTTCTCTGCAGTTCAGTCCTCTTTTTGCTTTTTCTAAGGCTTTTTTATGAATGCAGTGATACACATATGGGACAGGAACTGTGGTTTATAGTGGATTAAACTGGTAGGAAAGCTTTATATTGTTAAAAATTTGAATAGAAATCACCAAGCCCCAGCTGTGTGGAGCTGAGCTTTGGTTTTCCTTTGTTTCCAACTGAACAAGAGTCACAGCAGATCTCATGTCAGGTCTTCTCCTTCCTCCTGATCTCAGAGATCAGATAATTTTCCCTTCCTTTCATGTAAGACTGACCTTTTGGATTTATGGGAGACTTTGTTTCAAACAAAAGTCTAATTTATTTTTCTGTCATTCCTCTCTATCCCATAGCTTTTTGGCATCAGATTTTATTGGTATTTAACAAACCCATTATTTGCCAACTGTCCTTTAAAACACTTATTGATAAACATAATGTAAAATAACAAAATGTATTTACTTTAGAAATTAATGGGCTAGCATTGCTTTTTATTCCTTAAATAAAATTATACCATTTCAAAGCCATAAACAGCTGGTATCATAAGCAGCCCTGCAGTGATAAACAAATAAACCCTGTCAACAGACGCCACCAACCTGGTTTTAGAAGCATTCTCAAAGAAAAGAACACATTTAAAATGTGGGGCTCTGAATTGTCACTGTAGTGACACAGTCCCCTCTCTGGCCACAGAAGACAGATGAACCACCCTTTTGAGCTCTGTGAGCAGAGAAACTTCCCTTCGAATGGAAATGTTCTGGGCACAGCAGACAATCAGCTTTGCTCCCTGGAAGCATCAGGGGTGATCACTAGAAAGCAGCACAAGATGATTACTTCCTCTGTGCTGGGAAAAGTCTGCTCTAGTGTCTTTCACAGCATGCCAGTTCAGAGCTGTTATCATCAGGCAGGCTCCAATTTTGTGCCATAAAATGCATTCCATTTTCCCCACAGCTTTTACAAAAATAGGCTGAAGTTCAGGACGCATGTAGGCAGGGGCCTAATTTTATGCCCCTGGTTTTAAGTCCATTTGCCTCTAATAATGCTTCTTGTGCAGCTGAATTTAGCAGAAAAGTCTTGATGAATCAGGGCTGAATGTAGTTCCCTGGGGAACGAAGACTGCCTTATCCTGTCCCAGGTACTGGGCCGATTCCTCTAGGTCATGCACAGCACACAGGCTGCGGGATGGAGGTCTCTGCTGGTCCTGTGGATGCAGCAGTGAAGGGGTTAATCTAACTTCCAAATTTCGGAGGAAACAGGCACTTCAAAGGCATTTTCCTAATACGGGGTGTAGGAGAATGTCCTGTTTACTACCAAACAAGTCTGTTGTGCTTTGATGCTTTTCCACAGCCAGAAATACTATTATCTAGATTACAATTTATCAAGTTTTCTGGGTATTTCATACTGATAAGGTTTTATGCAGGATCATTACATAGGAGAATAGATTTAATCCTGTTTTTAGTAAGCTTTAAGGACACTGAGGGATTATTTATGTAATAAGATGCAAAGTTGCTATGGAAAACGCTATAGCAACCTAACATCTTCACAAAACCAAGCAGCCACTTGTGACAGCAGTCTAAATTTACATTTATTTTAGTGCTATTTTATTGACATTCTTAGTGTCTCCTTTTGACAGCATGTTAAAATATGTTTTGCATTCATGCTAGAACAAAATTAACAGCATGTTGTTGGAATGAAGATGATGCCTATAATTCTTGGAGATAATTTTAGCATATTTCATTTTGTGTAAATAGCATTAAAATAATAGCGAAAAGATGCTCAGGTGCATCCCATCTATTTGTAATTGAGAAAACAATGTACATTGAAAGTAATATTTTACAAGTCAGTGAAAACTAAACTGCTTTTATTTGCTTCATATTGGAATGAAAATATTTTTTAAGAAAAAAATGATTTTGTTATTAGAATTTATTTCAAATCCTATATCTTTTATTATAACTTTCTCAATTCAGGATACGGGCTATAATTTTTCATTAGGTTTCATAAAACAGGGCATCATTTCTAACACATGAACTTGCAGTTTGATAGGGGATTGCCCTATTTAAATGGGACTTTTCTAAAACATGGGATAAAAATACACATTGCCCCTTAGGAGGTTAAATAAAAAGGGAAAGAATAAACAAACACAAAGTGATGAAACAGTCTGAACTCTGTCCTCTGCTCATTGCAGTTAATAATGAAACTCACATTGAATTCAATGGGAGCAGAAGCAAGCTCTGTATATTGATTTTCTTCATCCCCCTCCATTAAGAGTCCTGAAGTGCAGCTGTAACATTGTTGAAGTGGGATGTTGGCAGCAAAATCAATAAAAGACAATATTAGAACATACGCTGTTTTCAGCTTCCTCACAATCTGATATAGCTTGTATTAGCATTCTTCTCCAAATTACATTTCATGCTTTCTATAAAGTGACCTTCCTTATAGTGCCCTCTCTAATATAAAACTTCTGTGCTTTTTCTTTCATATTTAGCCTTCAAGAGAATGAGCCCTATTTATAACAATGAAGGTGGTTGATTCTGAACAGAGCACAAAGAACAAATTCCTTCAAGAGTGTCTTTAGCCTAAATGATATTTCTGACCTCCAATGAAAGATCATTTCTATTATGTTTAAACTGAAATCTAGGGATTACATTTTCTTAATCATGCTGCCCTTCATGCCCTCTTGTTTTTAGAAGCTCTTCTCACCCTGGCACATTAGATAAACTAGAGATATTGCTTGAGATGGAGATTTAGGTGCCTTCTTACCTGCCATTATTTCCAAGAATCATCAGCCATTGCCAGCATGTCAGAGGGGATAATGATCAGAAAGCAGAGTCTTTTCTAATGTCAGTTTCTAAGCTCATAATTGCAGGTTTGGGGATTGTTCTTATGTCATGAGACATGCAAGGGTGGCTGAAGCTTGCAAAGCATTAAAAGCTTCCTTTTCAAAGCATGAATCTTCTACTTTCCCACGTGTCCAGCCAACTGTCAGTCTGTGATGTGGTTTCATGCCAGGAGATAAAAACACACCCAGCAGAGTTCCTGCTTGAAGCTTTGGGGCTACAGAAATCCCCAAAATACTTCTAGTTAGTGATGCTGTTTTACTTTGGTGAATGAATCTTAGAATCAGAGGAGTTTCATGACATTCTGCTCTTGTTTTGGATAAAGGCCATCTCAAGAAAATAAGCTTCTTACCAATGACAAATATCCATAGTATAGCATTTTCATGACAAGTATATTTTGGGATTTGATTCATAAATTTGAAAGCCAAGTGGATTCAAAGCTACTTGGAGGTGAGTGATCTTCTTTTAGTCTTATTTGGGTTTAGATTCATGGCAGAGAGAAGAGAGAAGAGAGAAGAGAGAAGAGAGAAGAGAGAAGAGAGAAGAGAGAAGAGAGAAGAGAGAAGAGAGAAGAGAGAAGAGAGAAGAGAGAAGAGAGAAGAGAGAAGAGAGAAGAGAGAAGAGAGAAGAGAGAAGAGAGAAGAGAGAAGAGAGAAGAGGAGAGGAGAGGAGAGAAGAGAAGAGAAGAGAAGAGAAGAGAAGAGAAGAGAAGAGAAGAGAAGAGAAGAGAAGAGAAGAGAAGAGAAGAGAAAGAAGAGAAGAGAAGAGAAGAGAAGAGAAGAGAAGAGAAGAGAAGAGAAGAGAAGAGAAGAGAAGAGAAGAGAAGAGGAGAAGACTGTCCTCTAGGATGGAAAATGAAAGACTGAAGAACTAGATACTGCACCATTTTATCCGGCTCTCTGGTGGTTCCAGTGTGTGTCTCCTTGAACACCATCATGCAGAAGGGTTGTTTGTTTTGTTGGTCATGGGTTTTGATTTTGTTTTGTTTTAAAATTAGGATTATTGGGGTTTTTGTTTTTTGTTTGCCTTTCAGTGGGCAAAATCGTTTGCAACCTTTTGTTTATTTATCCAGCCCTCCAAATATTTGATGCATTGCAAGTTTTATCAGGTTCAAGAACTATGCAAGCATATCTTAACATCACTTGGCTCAAGTGATTTCTGGGCTGCTTCTGCAACAGCCCAGTGCCCACCCCACATGTCAACCAGGTACCTCTGGAAGTACTTGGGTGGTTGCTAGTTCCTAACACCACTTCCTTCATTGTTCTTTGTCATGTGTCAGATACAGGCTATCTTCCTTCTTAAATTTTTCTGGAGACTAGTGAGCATTTTTAACAGTCAAGGAAGAACATTAAAAAAAGCAATAACTCTCCCTATGTTGTTCTGAGATAGTTATCTGTCTCATAATGTTTTCTTGCAAGATTTTGAGATGTCTGTGCTGTAAAACCTTGGTCCTACAAACTACTCCCTGCTGGTTGGACTGTTTGCACTCGTGTTCTGCTCAACACCTGCAGATAAAATGTCCTAAGTCGTGGCTTACTCAGAAAATCTGGTAGAAGGACTGTTTCACACTTGTCTCTTCAAAGGTACACACTCTTTGCAAATTTCAATAAAATGTCTGTTTCTGAAAGGCCTGGAAGTACCTGACGAAGCTCTGTAGAACCCTGTTATCTGCAAGTTTGCAATACATTTTGTTTTTCAGAAGCTGAGAAAATACCTGTTAAACATGTTAAATTGTTGAAACCCACAGAGGTGTCTATTTGCATATACTGAATATTCTGGAAGCAGAAGGAGGGGAGAAAAGGAGGTTTGGGCTTGCAGATACAGCTCTTCAGAACACCCTTCCATTCACATAAGGGATAAATTGCTCAAGAAATTGTGTCTGAATGTGAGGATCAAAAATTAAACATTTCATGTCATCATTTGCTTATGCCTTCTAAGGCATAAAGGGGTAAAAATGTATTCCCATTTTATCTAAGGCAAAAGTAACTGAGCAAATATTTCAGTATTATGCATGATTTTAAAAGAAAAATTAACTCAGCCCTCTAATCCACCCTAAGGTTAGAGAGATGACTAGATAAATGCTCTCCTGCAATTGAAGGTGCAATGGAATTTTGTTCAAAAGTGGTTTATCCTCACATTTATAGAAAGCACTTTCCATTTATGACCAAAATTTGCCTGTTATAAATCAGACCAATTCAAATCACCATAGTCATTTAAACCACCCATATCAGCCCTTTCTTCACTAATGAATGTGACAATTTGAGGGATTCACATGCCCACTGTTAAGTTTGTTTCAAAGTAGCAATGGCATTTTCTTCATAAATCCTGCAGATTTCTTTTCAAGTTCTCACAGTGGTGCTGTTCCTGAATGCAATTCCTGGTTCAAATGCCAACAGCAGTGATGCAGCCATGTGTCTTTAAATGCCAGTGCTGATTGTTTAAATCTGAGTAAAAATATAAAAGGCACTTTGACTCCTAAGGAGCAGCCATCAGTGAACCCACCTACATGGATCCTTGAATATCTTAAGTGATTTATATCTCACATCTACATACATGCATATAATACCTTTGTGCAACATACATAAGATTATGTAACACATATGAAACACTCAGCTGCATCAGCATCTCTTCTGCTATGCAGAGTTCACGTCTATACCCTCAGCTGCAAAGCACCAGTAGTACAAGCAGCATTTTCCATTACTGGTGTGGGAGTCAGTCATCAGAGTCATCAAAGCCAGGTGGTATCTCCTCAGTAACCAGCACTTTTCTTGTTTTCCTCATTCCTTCACCCTTGAGACTAAAATTTCCTCTGCTCATTGTTAGTATTACATGAATACAGTAATTTTTAAAATATTGATTAGAGGAAAAAGCCACTTCTTTGCCAGCAACTTCAAAGAACAGTATCTGCGAAAGTGTTGTAACAGTCCTTTTTCTCAATTAGGGAAAAAAAATTTTGAACCACTAAAAAAGATTTATGATTTGATTGATTGTATTTAACTGAGGCAGTAGTTACTGGTAAACACAAAGTATCCAAAAAATTCACCTCATCACAAACCAAATACACTAATAAGATGTTAAGTGGCTTTTTGTGAATTTTGAAAATATCTGAGAATTGCTACTATTTTTGATCAAAATTATACTAGATTTTACTATGATGGCTTTCTTCCTAGCCAACTCAACTGAAGTCCATCCATCAGAGATGTCTGTGCAGAGCCACATCTTCTCCTTCCTGTCTCCCCTTATACATATACCAATCAGCTGGTATCAGTACATATCATGGCTGGTGGTAGAAGAAATGCAACCCAAAATGTAGAGGAAGAAAGGGCCCTTTGCTTTACAGAGGTGACCTGCAGAAACAGGTCTCAATGGGCCAGATTAACTAGCAACTGTCAAAATATCATTTAGGAGCTGTTCCTGTTCTCCAAAGAGATGCTGTCAAGTAAAATAAACCTAAAATGTGTCAGGCTTTGATATTATTGTAACAACGTGATCTCTTCCAAATTCCAAATATTCATTTCAGTAATGTGATGTGACATCTTAGTAGGAAAAGTCCAAAATGCTTAATGCTGCAATTTACCTGGGACAGATCTAGGTAACAGGGGACTAGAGAATGTACTGCAAAATAAGTATGAGTGAGGGAAGAGAGAAACATCTGGACATGTCTGGCAAGTGGGAATTACAAATGAGCAAATAGATGGACTCATGCATTTATAGCTGGAGATGAACTGAACAGAACAAGTGCAAAGGTAAAAGAGAGGAGAGTAGAAAGAGAGGGTAGGAAGATTGGGTAAAAGTGGGAAATTATTCTTGTAGCCCTTTGGAGAAAGTTGGATCACTGCTTCAGTGGGTTTTCTGCAGCCATGAGGTCCAGATCCCAAAGTGATCATTGGAGTCAATGGTCACTAGTAAGACCGTAGCGAGTCATCTACATATTTATTCCTTGGACTGGCTGAAACAGCTAGATTAAGCAGTCTTGTTAGTGTTTTTAATTAAAACTCAGTTTGTGAGATCATGATTAAAAAGGAAGAGCCAATACTGATCCACAGTCTAGAAAGTTTGGAACTTCCAGATACTTAAACTAGAGGTTTTCAGTTAATGATCTCTGTAGGCCTTTAAATAAAATGTGAGATATCATGGGGCTCATCATAATGCCACAAAAGTTGGCAGCGCTGCTCTCTGGGGCATTCTTAGTCCTCTGCGGAGCCAGCATTTGGCTGTGACTTTTTGTTACTAGTCCCAGCTGGACAATAATAGGTCCTCCCTTTCCATGTACATTCTGTGGTATTTGCAAAGAGATGTGCTTCATTACACAAGAAACAACAAGACTTCATAAATTAATGGTGAGCCACAGGTGTAGTAAACCTAGGAAAGAGCAGTGATATTGCTGACGTCTGCTAAGCAGGCAGAAATATTATAAACTGAGAAAAATCTCCCTGCAGAGAAACACTTTGGTTTCTCAAATATGTAGAGGTCTGTCCTGAATGGGATGAATAAATTGCAATCAACAGACTCATAGAATCATAGCATGGCTTGTGTTGGTAGGGGCCTTAAATATCATCTAGTTCCAACCTGGCCTTACACCCTGCCAGGGATGGGGCATCCACAGCATCTCTGGGCAACTGTGCCAGTGCCCCAGCACCTTTGCAGTAAGGAATTTCTTTCTAATATCTAATCTAGACCTGCTCTCAGTTTAAAGCTCTTCATCCTTGTCCCCTCACTACATGCCCTTTTAAATAGTCATACTCCAGCTTTCTTAGAGGCTCCCTTCTCTCTCTCTCTCTTTTTCTTTCTTTCTTTCTTTCTTTCTTTCTTTCTTTCTTTCTTTCTTTCTTTCTTTCTTTCTTTCTTTCTTTCTTTCTTTCTTTCTTTCTTTCTTTCTTTCCTTTCTTTCTTTCTTTCTTTCTTTCTTTCTTTCTTTCTTTCTTTCTTTCTTTCTCTCTTCTTTCTCTCTTTCTTTCTCTCTTTCTTTCTCTCTTTCTCTCTTTCTCTCCTTTCTCTCTTTCTCTCTTTCTCTCTTTCTCTCTCTCTCTCTCTCTCTCTCTCTCTCTCTCTCTCTCTTTCTCTCTTTCTCTCTTTCTTTCTCTCTTTCTCTCTTTCTCTCTTTCTCTCTTTCTCTCTTTCTCTCTTTCTCTCTTTCTCTCTCTCTTTCTCTCTTTCTCTCTTTCTTTCTTTCTTTCTTTCTTTCTTTCTTTCTTTCTTTCTTTCTTTCTTTCTTTCTTTCTTTCTTTCTTTCTTTCTTTCTTTCTTTCTTTCTTTCGCATACTTCCATTTACTAAGTGTTTGCCGCCAAATTTTATGTGAATAGGAAGCCTGAAAATAATTCTCATGATTATTCAATTTGAACATCTGGTATCATCATGAATGTAACTGGTGTAATGAGGTTCTCTGCATTGAACATAGGCTGCATGGTAAGGAAAGGACTTTGAAGGAACTGTACCTGAATTAAACAGGTTTCACAAAAGAGTAAATCTCCCTCCCAGTGTGCAGGGCCTAACTCCCACTAACATTAATGACAATAAACCCTTCTCATAACATTAATGACAGTAAACCCTTCTCATATGGAATAATTAGTGCCCTCAGAGTTTAAATTTGCAGATACCAAGGCATTCAAATGAAGTGTGCTTAGCACTCGAAAATAATGTGAAAATTTCTTCATTGTTTGGTTGCATTATGTCTAAAGGGGGAAAGGAAAAAAAACTGTTCATAGCTAGGTTAGCTTGTAATTGCTCCAAATTATGTATTTTTATACCATGCTAATTTTGTTTCTAGAGTTTTTTCATGATACTTAGCTAGCTATTTTCTATCTGTAAGCAAAGTGTGTTTTTTAAAAAACTCAAATGACATAGTGTATTTTTGCAGGAATGAGGGAGAACTATGGAACAGGTATTTTTTAAAGAATGCATTATAGGAAGAAGGCTGCTTTTGACTGCATATCAGACATATTTCTATGAACTTGTCATTGACATCTGAGCACTATGATGCCTTGAAAGGCTACCTAGAAGAGAGGCTGGACAGTGTTAAAGGAATAAAGTGGGAATTTATTAAAAGGCCTTTAAAGGATACACCTTGGGCAGTGCAAGAGCCCAGCCATGGCTCCACCCAAGGTGGACACTAGGTCACAACTTTTCACACTTTTATAAGTTTTGGTCCATTTACATGTTGGGGTTAATTGTCCTATTACAGCTCCAGAGTCTGAAGTCCCATCCCCCCAGACTGCTCTCCTCAGTTCACTGTTGTTTACACTTTCTGGGCCTGAAGCTGCAACGGTGTCCTTGGTTCTCAGGCTGGATAAGGATTGTTTTGTCTGACTGAACTGTGACAAGAACTTGCTAACACTTTATGTGAAGTTCAGAGTTATGTATGAGTGCAGTAGAGACCATGAAAAATATCAAAGCTAAAAATGAAGGCATGGCTATGCTGTGATCAGGTATTTGATAAGTGTCCATAAAGAAAAGCACGTGTCCTCTGGGAACTCAAGACTATGGACCAAAACTGCTTTAGACATTGGATGACTCAGGATCCTGAGACTGTGAAGTGGGCTCAAGAAGATGCCTCAAAGTGACCAAGAGGTACTTGTCAAGTCTTCCTTTTTCAGAAAGCTTCTTGTAGAATACAGAGAGAAGGGTCAGCTTGGTGCTGGGATGTTGGTTATCACCTGTCCAGCTGCTCCGTGTGTCCTTTCACCTCAGAGGTCATACAGCAAGGGCTGTGCCTTCCTTCCCACCACCTTGCACAACTCCTCCAAATTTGACCTTCCCACACATCCCAAAGTGTGGGGCTACTGACATACACACCCCACCATTGAGTGATAATGGGACTCTCATACTCTAGCACAAAATTAAATTTTTAGTGGACTGGAGCACTAAGCACAGCCTTAGAGGGTAAAAATGAATGAGGATCCAGTGGTCCTATCTAGTTATAATAGAATTACAGAATAATTTAGACTGGAAAGGACCTTAATGATCCTCTAGTTATGATTTCCCTGCCATGGGCAGGGCTGCCACCCACTGGATCTCCTAAGACCATCCAAACTGTACTTTTGCAAAGTCTATCTTCCTTACTAATGAAAAATGCCATTACTGTACAACTTACCCTGTTTTCAACAGCATCAAAACACAGTTCATGTCCTTCCAGATCCTCCAGAAACATTTTTCCTTGCTGATTTTCCCCTGCTTGTACTGCTTCACAGTTCACCTATTTGAAAAACAAGCAGGCTAGCTAGAGGCTAGGGATAACTTCTATTGTTTGTATTTATAGTTGTGAACTTTGTGTCCTTATTTTTTTCCAGTCACATTTGTTCAGTCCCTCAAGCTGAGAACTCTTTGAAGAAGTCACTGTGTCTTGCAAGATGGCTTTTTTGACATTGGAAATGCTCTGCAATGGGAGTGATGAAACAAATTACCTTAATATCCATTATTTTGACATGTTTTGATGCTTCTCTCTTTGCTGTTATCAAAAGGAACATTATATCATTTAAACCCTCATTTTCAAGTCAGGAAATCAGGATAATGGCTTTAGTAGAACTCAGATGGCAGGAAGGTTTGGGAGTAGGCTCTTTCTCTGTTTTCATCTGCTTCACTGTATCAATACACCAGCTACAGTTCAAAAACCTTGAAAAATTCTGCTGGCTAGACCAAAGTCTGGAAAAACATCACAGAAGTTCTGAGTTTTATGATCTATTTCTGTACAAATATAGAAGAATCTTATTGGAAATATAAACTATAGAAGTTCTGCTAGGAGGACATATGGAAAATCTTTACTCTGAATTTACAGCCAGGTTTTCTGTTATTGTTTTTAGTGTTTGTCTTTTTTTTTTCAGATACTACTTTCAGATTTCTTCAGGCTCTGCAGATAACCTACTGATTATGCTTTTCATCTCAGTGTGTCCTCAGTATGCAAATTAGTAGACTGTCATTAGCATTAACTGTAATGTTATTAGGGCATCATCTAATGAGAAATCCACAATGCAGGTGTGCACCAGTAGAAACAACAGAAAATTTTGAATTCTGCCTACGTCCTCAATAAATAAGTGCATTTGGAGATGTGGGGTGTTAGCTTTATTTGCTGGCCACTGTGACATGATGTGGTTCATGAAAGACTACAGTTACCCTGTAGAACCTCTGAGGACTTCCTCTGCTTTGGCTCCTATGGGCATTGATATGTATTAGGTTAAATGCAGTCACTGAGTACCAGCTGAAAGTGAAAAGATCAGTGCAGGTCAGAAAGAGGACACTCTCCTAACTATCCAAGGTAGACACCCTAGAAAAATAGAGTTAATTGCTTGCTTCTTCTGAGACATCCATCAATGAATATGTCCTTAGATTTCAGTGGATTTCTAATCAGCCAGTCATTTCTTGTATTAAAGAGGGTGTCTTTTTGATTTGGATCTAGTCTGGATCCACTAAATGGAGTCTATTTTGCTGCTAAGGCTGTTGCCAAATTGAATATAGCACTTCTGCCTCAGCACAAAGAAATCACACTAACCTCTTGGAAGTCTTTGAAATATCAGTGCAAAGGTTTCCCCCACGTATATATGTCTAATCTTCCTTCAGCTGCTTCTCTGAGGCTGGCAGGTATCATTTTGCATCCCTCAGTGAAAATGCTGTAAAGAGAATATTGAGCTGTTTTCCAGCTGTGTTTGTTTAGGTAGGAATATTTTCTTCTACTTGCAGCACAGGCAGCTATTTGGGATTGTTGTCAGTTTTCTTTTGATATAGATTCCTTGTATATAGTTCTTCTGTAAACGTTTTCAGCATTCACTGTCTTTTATACAAAGATCTTTCTTTAGTGTTCCTCAGAGAGGGATTTTGTAGATAAGTATCTGAACTACCAAACGTAAAATTGCTTGAGATGAGATGAAATTTTTTTTTTCAACTAAAACTACACTCATCAGCTTTTTCAATGAACCCTTAGCAAAAATTTATGCAAAATTTGAAAAAAAATTGCTTTTTAAAATGCAGATTCCCTTTCCCCCCAAAATCTTCTATTTTTAATTTAATATTCAATCAAGTGCCTTTCTCTATATCCTATATGATAAATCACATATCATTATATATAATGGTTGTAAATGAAATGTAATTTTAAATAAATTATAGGATGTTTTTAGAATAGAATAGATGTTTTGCTTGGAATAAAAAGAGGCATTGATATAAATTCGGAGTTATTTTAATCTTGGTGCACTAAAACATAAATATCTTAAAATTACAGTTATGTTAGGTCAACACAAAGAATGTGTCTGATTTTGTTTAAAACAGTGTTGAATGAGCTGCACACCCTGAGGTCTGTCAGATGTCTTCTTTTTGTCTTTTTCTCCTTTTCTGTTAACCATTCTGTCCATACATGTTAGGAACCAATTATTTGCAGCTTTAGATTAAATAGCAAAGGAAATAAAAATTAGTTAATGTCATATCATTTATGGACTCTTGTCTATAATTAATTCATTTTAAAAATTGTGGCCATTTAATACTGTTACACTGGTAGTATATGTGTTGCATCTTCCTTATTTAAGAACATATTTCTGCCTTGGACCCTGTTGCTATTCGCTCTGCTATGAGTGGTTAGGATCACCCAAGTGTATAAAAATGTTGATAAGGCTCTGTACACCTGAGGGAATCCTGCCTATCAGAAATGTATCTCTCCTGTATTCTTATTGTCTCATTTTAGGTGGTTTGGGATGTTTTCATTTTGTCTTAAGATAGATTGCTTCATCTTCCAGGCACAGTCTTTGGCTTCTGGTGTGCAGAAAAGAACAGGGCACCAACCTCGGATGGAACTTCTTGGTAGCACTCAATGTAATTATTGTTATGCAGATTTTAATATTACATGATACATATAATTTTTTAAGTAGGGACATAATAGCCTTCAGAGGTGCATCTCTGTTTTTGAACACTAAAAACCTGCATTGCATTCCTACAGGGTAAATGGACAGTTACCTTCACTGCTCCTATGTTTTGTGTCTTGTTTTGTTGGAATTAGTTATTTTTTAAACTCTAGTAGGTTAATCACATAAAGGTTACTTGCTTTTGTGAGATGTTGTGGCCCTTTTCATTTCTCCTATTTGGCTGACCCTGTAGCAGGCATCTCTTGCTGTCTGTAGCCCCACTTAATAGCCTGAACTCACCTAGGAGTACAGAAAGAAGTTCTCCAATTAGGCTGCAGTGAGGCACAGAAAATAGTCAAGCAGCCTTTCCAGATAAGCCTCAGCTTGATCTGGGTCAGAGTCCACATTTCAGTGGGGGAATACACAGGCCTCATGTGCCCACTTGCACAGCAGCTCTCAGAAGTTTTTTGAGAGCTGGAATAGATGATGAGCAGCAGGTGAACTACTGCTCCCGAGTCGCTGTGGAAATTTGAGTACATCTCTGATGGTCTCCGTTCCTGTTCTTAGGGAGGCAGTTTCTTCCTAGAATTTAGTGTTACATTTTAAAAAAACAACAAAAGGCATAAATTTTGTGAGAGTCTAACTGGTAGATGTAAGAGAGTACAAATGACAGAGAAACTTTTCACAGGTGCTGCAGTGACAAGACAAGGGGAAACAGTTATAAACTGGAAGAGGGTAGGTTTAGATTTGATGTAAGGAAGAAATATTTTAGGATGAGGATGGTGAGACAATTGCACAAGTTGTTCTAAATAGTCTTTAGAAGTCCATTCCAACACAAACTATTTAATTTTGACTTGAGATTTTTTTCGGACTAGTTTTTCTGTTTGTTTGGCCTCTTATTATTTTTTTTTAATTCTTTATTTTATTATAGCTTGTTGGCTCTTACAAAAATAAAAACTTTCAAAAAAGTACTTCATCCTCTTATTTGCCCATTGGACTCATTAGTGCAATTTATTGAGGGTAAATTTTGTCATGTAAGGATGATTACATGCTTTTCAGAACAATTTAATTTGATGTAACAATAGTGTAGCTCTTGCTAAGTCTTGCAGAGATTCTGTAAAATATCCAAATTAAGCATAGTAACCAATCCATGTCTGTATTTGAATAGTAGCTGACAGTACTTTATTTTGAATAATGCATTTGCACTACTTTAAAATTAGCAAAAATTACCTGAAATGAAGGTAGATTTGTCCTACCAAAGATAAAACATTTTTATTGCCAATGAAATATTATGACATTCTACCTAATTGCTGGTATAATTTCACAAATGTGCTGAATCATGTTATCATGGGGAACAGGGGACTCCTTATCTGCAGAAGGTCTAGTCAAGAGGTGCCTAGTATTAAATGGAGTTAATATGCAATTTCATATAATTTGGAGTTTAACCATACTGCTGTTGTAGGTGGGCGAAAAAGAATTCTGTGATACCAAGCCTGAAATCATTTAATCAGGAATGTAAATCAGTTATGTGGTTCAGTTACCAAATGTTGATAGAACCGGCCATAGTAGATTGTTGTTTCTTAATTACAGCTGCTCTGTAACGTTGTTGTGCCACCAGGTTCCAAGAAAGAAAATAGCATGGTATGGCAGTTTGCTATGCCAAATGACCACTGCTCCTGCCAAAAATAAATACTACCAGGAGTGGGTTCTTCTATAGGATGATAGCCACATCCCTAATTAAGGAATGCCACCTTTCCCTATATGTATTTATGTTTAGATAACTTATTTAAATAATGTTCCTACTACATGCTTTATAGCCTTCTGCCTTTTGCTACACAAATTTTAGCTTATATTGCAAACCGTGCAAGTCATTTGGCAAATGTAATTTCCATCCCTGCATACTAATCGATTTCTTCACAAACACCTGCTATCAGTTATGATAATAAAAATGCCATTCTAAATTGAAAAGGGGCCAAATGGAGCTTCCTAAGGAAATGACTTAAGTGTCTTTCAATGCCTTTAATGCAGTAATGTTCTTGTAGTGCCAACACTTTTTTCAGCATTTGCATTTTATATAATTTTTTTCTATTACATCATTTTTCTGTCTAAATGGTTCCTCATAACTGTTGCTGTGAAGTAGTTCATAGCAAGGCTGGAGAGAAATTTCTGTGTTTCCTCTCTCATGGGACTAAATCCAGCAACACTACATTGGGAAAATTCCTTAGCACAGACCTGATTGGAACATCTGGCCACTGAGCAAGTATAAATACTAAATGGCTGTATCAGTTCCTATAACATCACTGGGAAAACGTTGTAAAGTTGGTGAGTGCCTTGCCCTTGGACTGCATGCCAGTTTCTTCCTAAAATATAAGCCTAAATTTAGCAGCCAGATTGCAAGTAGCATTTGAATTATCCAGGGTCACTTTATGGCTTCTTCCATCCCAGGAAATAACCTTCCAGCAACAATCCTTGCCAGAACCTAATCATTTTCAGCTCTGCTGGGTGTTGTCTCAGCTTCAAAATGTCTCACTGGCGTTCAGCTGTATTGTCATCTCTCCAGACAATGTCCTCTGTATTATTTGAAAAGAAGCAACCCGTTTCACTGATTTTTTTCACATTTTCATTTTCTCTTAGCTCTAGCTGCCCAAGCATACGCGCTGAAGGAAGAGAACGACAGTCTCCGATGGCAGCTGGATGCTTACAGGAATGAAGTGGAGCTCCTGAAGCAGGAGAAAGGACAGCTCTTTCGAACAGAAGAAAGCCTTACCAAGGACCAGCAGCTGCAGTTCCTACAGCAGACAATGCAAGGCATGCAGCAGGTATTGCTAAGGAAGAAAAGAAAAAAGAAAAGGTCTTCTGTTTTAGAAAAGTGGTACCATGGGGCTCTGCTGTACTCAAGACTATTCATTAAGGTCCTGATTTCTTTTCAGAAAATCACAGGGACTTAGATGGGGGAAGAGGGAGGAGAGTTTGTGCATACATTTAGGCCTAGTCGTTTGAGGAATTCATAAACTGCAAACCCATTGATCATTCAAGAAAATTCTTATGCATTTGCTAGTTATGTGCAAATTGCTGTGTTTCTCTTCTCACCTAATCCAACTGGCCCTGATATTGTACAGAAATTTTTTTTAGATTGTCTAATGTATCATAATCAATGCTCTGTGGTGTTTTCATTTGCATTCATCTGCATCTTTTTTTCTGCTATTGTTTGAGAATGACTGAGACATCAGCGTGCCCAGACTACTCTCCTTAACTTGCAAATTGTTAGCAACATCAGTGCTGTTTCAGGAACTATTATCATTTATGCTGACCCATGGATGTAACCTTTTCATTCAGACAGTTTTTAAGTGGTTTAGTGCAGCAGAAAAGCTTTTTCTCTGACACCAGTCAACGAGAAACTGCACTGTCTCCCTGCAGGGGCAAAGGGTGTCAGTTTATCATAATTATTATCCCTTATTTGTTAGTGTGCTCCTGACACTGTGCTGGGTGAGTCTTGGCAAGCACAGCCAGACTGCTCCCACTGCGTTGTCTGACGTGTCCACAGGCACACGAGCAGCCCTCCCCCAGCGTGCATGTGTGCAGCATCTTCTCTGCCCAGGCACTTGTGTTCAGCTGGTACGTGACAGACCACAAGGGCACTGGCTCAGCACAGTGCTGGGCTGTGCTCCCAGCTGGAGTGGAGCTTCTCAGCCTGGCACTACGGAGGTTAAGTTTGCTTCCTTCGTCTGCAGCGCCGCTCACGCTCCTCTGTCACCCCTGGTTATTAGATTCCAGAAGGGGACAAGTTGTACCCACTTCAGACTGTACTAAGCTGCTTTTGTATGGCAGAACCCAGGAGATACTCATTTACACATGAGCTGCCTTGTTGGGTTAGGAATTGCATGGCTGTCCTGGTGCCCATCGAATCCAACAAGTCTGCAAATCCCAGCTAACACCCAATAACAAAGCACAAGGCAACCCTACACACATATTGATATCAACACAAGCCCTTTAAGCCTGCAAATTTTTACAAAATCAGGGTGATTTATTGTATGGTGGAATAATTCTGGTCAAAATACTTTAAAAGTTGAAAATAAGTAATTGATAATTCAAGAATGAAATCCTTCCCAGACTTCAAAATGAGGTCATTGCTCAGAAATACTAAAGGTTTCTGTATACTTTAGATAAGCTTGAGGTCTGTTCACAATCTTATCCTTATATAAATGGATACTTAAATATCACTGGTTTTAATAAATTTAACACCATATGTAAAAATTGTGTTGCATTTAATCCTGGTGCTAATTCTCCATTAAAATTAGTGAAAAGGAGGCATAAAATACTACTAAATAAAAAATCTGGAGCCCTAGCACCCATTTGGCATTATTAAAATTTTCTGTCTGGGGTCTGGATGAAGTATAATCAAGTCTGTAGAATATAAATAGATTTTTATTGAACTTCAAGCAAATGCTAATAATGCAATCAATAACACTGAGTTACTGACTTATCTCTCTGTTCAGCTGGCCATGGACACTGCAGTCCCTTTTCCTCTGAGAGTTTCTGTGTTCGTGACAGTTTTGCTGTGAGGTTCTCAATTTTTCTAGTTTACCGTCTCAGGGTCAGACCTGCTTGCTCCCAATGGGATATAATTAGAGATGGCCCAAGGAGCTGGAGAAGACACTGCAGATAATCCAGTCTGACAATATGCTGAGGAGAGCAGCAACACAGAAGCACGGGAGGTGAAGTTCAGAATATTTGGTGGGAAATTATCAGTCAGTTAAGCAGCTGGATGATGGTTTTGGATTTCAGTAATTAGCCACAATCATGACATCCCATAACCTTTGTGATTTTCATGCAGTTAATGCATGAATATGTAGAAATAAACCTTTGATTTAGGTAGACTCAGTTTTATCTCAGCTTGGTTTTGTAAGTGTTGAGAGATGACAACCCTAGCTGAAATCTGTCAGTGTAGCAGGTGCTCAGCATCTATGGAAATCAGTCTCACTATAAAATATTAAATATATATCCAGGACTTGAGTATAAATAATTTAACAAGAAGACCTGTATTCCCTTTTATCCTTTTGTATATATTAAAATTAATTTCAGACAAGGTAAACTGAATGCCACTGAATTCCTGAACCCTTCATATATGTCAGCCTTGAAAAACATATTTCTCCTTCTTCTTTTCTCCTCGTTCTTCCCTAGTCTTTCATAAACTTCTTCTGACTCTGAAAACTAGAGAACTAAAGTGATTTGAGCTGCAGCCTGAAAAGCAGATTTATCTGAGAAAAATTAGATGCATTTTCAGAATCGAGACATTTTTTGTAAACATATTTGGTGCCAAACAATAGCAAATAACAGACCACCGATGTATTTTTAATGTACTTCTACCATCTGGATGTTTTTCAGGATTCTTCCCTGTGTTTGCAGGACTGATGAAATCAATGTTTATTTTCTCTTCCATCACTCCTACTGATCTAAAGTAGCATCAGGAAAATCACACAGATGTTTGCTTATGAAGTGTACCTTATGGGCAGTAGTAGCAACCTCCTTATTTGCTGTGTCTAAAAAAAGAAAATCCTTTGGACTAATGACATTGAACTTATGGGGTTTTAGTCAACTTCCTCCATAAAACTGTGTCACAGTTTAATTTCATACCCACTGTGAGATCTCAAACAAATGGAAATAATGTCTTGTATCCATGGTAACAAATGAGATACACTTTACCTGATTTTGAGATGGAAATTGAATTAACTTGTCACTGCTGCATAGGTGGTATTGCCTTCAATTTATTTCTATATGAGAACACACATACCAAGATGATCACTTTTTGAATGGCTCTTTTTCCAGCAGTGTTTGGTATGCTCTAAAAAAAGTCTGTGATCACAAGAAAGGATGTTTTAGTTGTAACTATTTTTGCAGCACTTCACAGCACAGCTGTAAGAATTTTTTTAATCTTGCCTCTCTCTCTGAAATGTTTCATCAGATACATGACTATAGGTAATGCAGAAAAGATCACCTAGAACTGTTGCTTAATGGTTGAATTTATAAGCCTCAATTTCAGTGGGTATACAATTTCTCTAAATTTTAACCATTTAGTTTTAGCATATTACATGTGGAATAGCAAGCAGAATTCTTTTCAAAAAAATCCTCAACATAATCTTTCAGCCATTCCAAGAACAAAGCATGAAAATTATACTTTCATTGTATATTGTCCATCAAGTATAATTCTTGAAGAAATGCACTTGCCACCTTTATTTGCCACCTTGCTTTGAAACCAAGGCTCAGAATTTGACAGTGAGTCTCTATTGAATTAATGATGTGGTTCCCAGATCCTTTATACAATCTGTCTGAAACTGATCGTGTTAGCAAGCCTTTGAAAAAGTGTCTGTTTTCCACAAAGGAGATGACACTCATTAGCAGGCGTTGGAGTAAATTTTAGATTTTTACTGGTCATCCAGGATTGTTCATGAACCACTTTCATATCAGTGCAATGTTTTAAGCCTCAGGTTAATCCTGAGTCTACAGAGCACGTCCTTTAGCATGACTCTAATTTAACCAGTTAGCTCTGCCTTTTTTGTCAGGCTTAACTGGCCAAGGTGTGGGGCCGTGCTTGTACAGCTGTGCTGATTCCTGAGCTGGTACATTTGCCAATGGGCTGGTAATTTTGCATGGTGCTTCACTGCATCATGTAAATGTAGGATAATGTTCTTTCCTCTCACAACTCCCCAGGCATGATGGGCTGAATTTAGCTCCTGCAGGCAAGGGTGTCATCCACAAATCCCCATTTAAACTGTTCTCCATAAATGTTATGTCCAGGAAATGTATCCTAGTGCCTACAGTTCTGCTATTGCACATGCTGAGATGTGCCATTAAGAGGCACCTCATTGCCCCCATCCCCTGAGGGGCCTGAGTCACTGGCTGGGCTTGGACCATACTCCCAACACACAGTGACAGCAGAGGCTGTCACCCCCTTCGCTGGCAGGGGTGCATTAAAGCCCAGCCACGGGGTTATTGCAGCAGCAGGGGATGCACCACAGTGCCTCTCTTAAAATTAGTGCTCAAGCTGGAAAGCCAGAACAAAGGGAAGAGTCGTGTGTGGTGGGTGTAGGGCTGACATAAAGGCTGACACGCTGCTGTGAGTGCCAGCTCAGCTCAGCGTGTCTCAGCAGGAGACTGAACATGTTCTGGCCCTGCTGATGACCCACATGGGTGTCACTCTGATGCAGTGTGATAAGAGTCCACTTTGGTCTTCTCTCCTTTTTCTCCCTGGACAATACCAATTTAACGTGAATTGCAATGCAGATTGTGAACCTGAACACTCAGAAGTGAGGAGCTGCCAGAAGCACTTCCTGTGTGTTTTACTTGGTATACCTCAGAGACCCTTCCCCACTTGGTGCTGCAGGCAGAGAGTACACAGTTAATCATCACCTGTTCAGTACCTTCCTGTCCTTGCTGTTCAATATGCAGCTCAAGGTCTTTCTGCAAAGGCCACATTTCTCCTGACATTTCCTGCCTACTGAGGGCTTTCTTTTGCAGTTTACTAATCATTTAACATGTAAAATAAATAGCACATGCATCTGAGACTGATACGCCTCTTTAAAGAACTCTGATAAATGCCAGATGACTAGCAATCATAAAATCACAGAATTATTTAGGTGAGAAAGGACTTTTAGGATCATCAAATCCAACAATTAACCCAGTATTGCCCAGTCCACCACAAAGCCATGTCCCTAAGCTTAGCATCTGCATATCTTTTGAATACCTGCAGGGATGGTGACTCCACCACTTCCCTGGACAGCCTGTTCCAAAGTTTGACAACCCTTATGGTGGAGAAATTTTTCCTAATATCCAGCCCTACACCTCATTTCAGGCTTTCAGTGTTCATGCAGGGTAGGACTGTTTTGTCTGTGATATGCCTCACTTTTGTGGTTGGGAGGGTAGGAATTGCTGCTGGAGTGCATTGCAGCTCCCTCTTTACACTCATTGCTCCTTCAAAGGTGGGTGGTCAGGGTATATCTTTGGTGGTGCTGACTGTGAGGAGCACACATTTTCCAGAGTGCCACCACTGGGAGACAGATTACACCCATTTTATCTAATTGAGGTGGCACAAGAGGCATCTATCAGCTTTTTCAGCAAGACACGTACCTGTAAAATATAGTAACTCTTCTGAGTAGAAAATCCAAAGGTAACTATGCTGCCTTTGAAATTAATTGGATTTCTACCATCCCCAGCCATTAAAGCAGAGCCAATCCATTTTCAGACGGAGCTAGCAGTTTTTTCTACAAACAAAGATAGCACTTCTCAGGTCTTTCCTTCCCCTTTTATCATAGCTTTTTGTCATATTAGTAGTAGAACTGAATATTCCCATAGTCCACGCTGGTTCAGTGTGAGAGCAGGGACAAAAAGAACATTTCTGTGCAGGAAGTTGTAACAGACAGTACGGCAGGGCTTCATGAGGCTTTTTTTCCTCATCAATTTTTTAACCAATCTGCCGCCTATTAAGTTCCAATAAGGCTCAGCTGGCATTGAGGTCTGCAGGTCTCAGATCCTTCACATGTGTTGTTTACTGTCACAGCCATTCTTTTCTGTCACTTACAAACATTCTGAAATGTCAGAAGCTACAGACACGGATGCTGGTGGCTGAAAATTGCTGAATCTGGTGCTGTGTAAGTGCCATGGCCATTATAACAATGATATACCTTTAAATATACAGGTTCTAGTGGCAGTTTAGTGCTGAAATTAAGATCATTGTTGAATAGATGGAGCATGTTATGGCTATATTTATTAATACAGCCTAAGTGCAGAGGAGATTTATAGCCTTTTTTCATTCCATCTACCCCTTGCTCACCAAACATCTATTCAGCATACAACCCAACCAATGTACTTATGCACAGCTATAAACTGATTCTTCTCCAAAGCAGCATTAAAGAAAAATAACTATAAGAGATTAAAAAAAAAATCCCTTTTATTTGCACTTCACCTGGTAAATAAACAGACCAGAATAATTATGTTGGAAATGCTTTTAATTGCAGTATGAATTCCAGTTAGATCTTTTTTCTTTTTTTTCCTGTAAAAGTGGTGCTTGAGTAGTAATGGTAGTACTGATGACCTTAAAGGGAATGGATACAAGTTAAGTGTGAGGGACTGGACCCAACATCCAGATGCTCACTTCTATGCCTGTTCCTTCTCTCCCCCAGTGGCTGATATTTGAAAACTGGTCAAGAGATATATGATCTCCCAGGAGAGAGAGAAATGTTCCCATTCATCTTGTCTTAGTTCACTTGGGCTTTTCAGGGCTCTGTACTGTCCAATCCGTGTTTAAACTTCCAAATAACACTTACTCTTTTGATTATATTAAAAAAAAAAGGAGCAGCTGGCAATTAAGTGCTATTTATTTACCAGATCTCAGACAAGCCAAATGGCTTCTCTTCTCTGTTTAACAACCTTTCTTTATTGAAAGTAGTGTTTGATTTCCCACTTCTGCAACAATCACTTCAATATTAGGGGAGTGTAAATAAGGGCCCACAGATACTTTAGGCATATTCCCCACAGCTGTTCTAGTTGTCAAATGAAGGAGAGTAGCATCTTTTTTCCTGCTAGTGCTGGTAAAGCTAGACTGAGATTGGCAGCAAGAATAAACCCTTCATAGAGAAATAATTGGGTGCACACATTTTATTTACAATATGAAATAAATCAACTAATATATTCATTAGCATGGTTGTGTAGTCTGGTGGTGGTAAAGGACAAATCTTTTAAGTTTTACAGTCCAGTGATCTTACATGAATTTTTTAAAAGATCCTAAATACTAGCATTGGCTTGCTGATTAGAATTTCCAATTGTGTTTGATGCTATCAGTGCTAAGAACTCTGTTTCCATTACTAGGAATTGTGTTTCGGTGGAAATTACACTGGGTAAATTGATTCTCTTCCATAATATTGTTCTTCTAATTAAATTTTTATTCCCCATCAAAAAAAAAATATTTTTTCTTGAATGGAAAATCAAAATATGAAAGATCTGTTTTGGTTTGTTGAGAAAAGGCATGCTGTATCATGCTCATTTTCAGTCCCATGGAAGAAGAGATGGGATCACACTGCTCAAGTGCCATTAACTGGTGAGGAGTTACCCACAATGGATAGTACAGGTGAAAGGCTGGAGAAGAAGCTCTTGTTATGACTAGATGATCACATCTTTCTTTGGCTGTGCATCATGCAAGGTGCCAACTTATTGCCTTGTAGGACAGATATGAGGGCAGTGGGAACACGGCGCTCATTTGGGATAAGCCCTCTGTCTTTGATCAGGATCAGGATCTACTCACCTGCTGTCAGCAAAGTCAGGGCTATGTGATAGCTCAATCACCTCATTTACCAAAGAAAGGAGGGAGCTTTACTGATGAGGTACAGTGGGTTTTTGTCAGGCTTCTCCCTCTCACAGGCCACCACCAAAATAAAGGACCTTGCGTAATTTGCTGTGAAACCCAGATCCCAGAGAGGGTTCCCTGATGCTATAGAGCTAAGTGTCTTACTGGTATATTTAAATTCTGAGATGAAGGATTCATTCTGTAACATTTCTTTTCTTCATTTGCTGCAAAAGTCCATAGCTGACTGAGGACACATTCTCTTTCTTAATGAGTAAGAGGTATACTTGAAAATTACTTGGCAGAGGAAAGCTGTAGACTGTCTCTTAAACTGTTCATCACATCACCCATGTTCTCCTGTGCTGCCCAGCCCTTAGCACTGCCTCTTGTAGCTGGTATGGCTGAATTGCTAAGCCTCACAGAAAAGAAAGGAATTTGAGAGCTGATTCTCTGATATCTATCAGTTGTTCTCTAGAATCCTATAAAAACCAAAGTCAGAAGGTACATCTAAAGGTCAGGTACACCTCTCCTCAAAAGAGGGGCATCTCTGGAGTCATCTCAGTTTTGTTCAGGACCTTGTCCAGCTATGGTCCCAGTAACTCCAAGGGTGGAGAATCCTCAGCTTCTCTGAGCCCTTGCTCAAGAGGCTGGCCACCCTCACTGTGGGATATTTTCCTGCTGTGTAATAAAAAAAAATGTTTCTTGCTGTCTATTTGTCCTCAACCCTTACTCAAGAAAACCACCACCTCTGTAACCTCCCTCTAGGTAGTTTCAGTGTGTCTGTGTCCATCTGCCTTCTATTTAGCTTTATTTCTTAGAATACAGGCCTGCCTGCAACGACTCTGAGCACTGTAGAGCTGCAGCAGGACCTCTGGAGTCTGTCTAATAGCAGGGGAAGGGAAGCATGGCAAACACCTCCCTAAGGAAGCTGGACTGATTTGTGCTTTAGTGCCACCACGTGCATTCCCCATCAGGTGCATGTCCAGCTCCTTGGCCCCCTCTGAGGGGGTTAACCTGCAGAGCAAGCATGTTCAGCATGGCCTTTGCCTCTGGCCAGAGAGCCTGGGAAACTCACTGTGCAGGTGAATGCCCATCAGACAGGACCTGGGCTGATCATCCACGTGCGCCTCTTTACCAGCCCTCTTTCATCATTGGAAACCCTATTATCCATCCAAATAATGTCATCCATGCAGCCAGGGACACAGCCAGTCCCTGAGAGCTGGCAGGGATGGGAAACACTGCACTATTACACTGTGTTTCTTTTTAATCCCAAAAAAGCCCAAACCCACAGCCATACTCTTTATTTTAATAATGCCTTGCTGCAACATGGCTAACTTCCTTGAGGGCTCATTTATAAAGCTTCTTTGACTTGTCTTTCACATTCTCCTGTTTCCTTGGTGATTTGTCAGGCCTCATCAGCATCTTGTTACTAATGCATATTTGCTCAGCTGGGAAGTCACTTTCTCATTATTCAAGCCTGCCATGTGCTGGCCATTTGTGATATGAAATCTTGTCTGTCTTGCAAAAAGAGAAAGACACTCTTCCAGACAGGCCATGGGAATACTGGGAGAGGGATTTGTATTTTTATTTTGCAAATGATTGATTTCATTTTAACTCATTTTTCTTTTCCTCCTACCTAAGGAAGATTCTGAAAGGAAACGTTTACCATCCTTCCCCTCTGTATTTGTTAACAGTTTCTAAGAATTTCAAAACATTCATTTCCTTGCGATTTTTCTCATTTTCCATTTGGCAAACTCTTAACTTCTTTTTATTTATATAAGATGAACTTAGAAAAGACGGAACAAGGTTTTACTTGGGGAAAATGGAAAAATATAATAAAACATCAGAAATTGCTATCATAAGTGAGTACTTTAATTTTTAGGTGAACTCTGCAGTCATTTGAATGCCTGTGGTTCAGATCTTTGATTCTTGTGTAGTTTTGGGGCAAGTATTTTGCACAAGTGAGTTCTGCTTCCCAGGGTTACTGTTTTACATCTATGCCTTGGTTTGTTTTGGACAGAAAAAAAGTAGCATTGACTGGGATTCAGCCTGCCTATTTGAGACAGATAAGTTCCACCTGCTTTTTAGACACTTAATGAATCTATTTTTCTTGTATAGGGATATATTTGCTATAGATAATAAGTGGAGAGCAATATGAGTGTGTTTCTCCTACACATTATATGAGCAGGAGAATCCAGTTTGCCTGAGTTCACTGAGTGTTGAAGATGGCCATTCAGCCGAGTTGGCTCAGTTAACCTGTGTAAGGGCATCCCTGATTAAGTGATACACTGATTTCAGAGACCTTTAACAGAGATCATCTCTGGACATTCTGCAGCTGCTCCATAAAGGGGAGAGTCTGTGCCTCCTTCCTGTGGCTGAACGGGCTGGGTTTGCTAAAACTGCCTGCGCAACCTCTGATCATGTCAGGGCTCCCACCCCAGAGGTGCTCTTTTGTCTGCTCTTTCTTACTGCCCTTTCTGTAAGACCTCTGTAACCTTTTCATACTTCATTTCAAGCAGCTGTAGAGAAAATCATAAACAAAATAGCAGGGGCAGGACCATTCAGCAGTATAACTGCTAAACTTGTAGAAAATGCTGGTTTTCCTTTTTCATTATTCTGTCAGCCTTACAGCATCCTAAGTACAGCCTTAGGCCCTTCCAGTTGCTTCTGATCTGCCTGCCTTTTCTTTGCATGAAAAGTTGTTGGTTTCATGCTGGAAATCATGCTTTCCTTATGGGATCCTTGTTTGTCCAACTAGGCTTGGGATGCGACCACACTTCTAGGTATGTCCATATTTTATATTCAAATCCACACTGCCTTTTGGGGAGCAATGAAGAAATGTGGGCAAGGAGGAGGAGAGGAAAGAGGAGTATTTCATGGCAGCACAGTGCTACACAGCAGCAAGCTATTACTTTCCCTTTAGGACTTCTCATATATTCCGAGGCAGTGTGTGCTGCTCGGTTGTTAGCATTCTTGGCCACGCTGGCACTGCATTGTACACAGCCTGAGTAATTCAGCTGGCTTCAATAATGCCATCTATATTTAATGTTTCAGAAGCTGTGAAGATTGGTTTAAGATGGTAATTTTCTGTCTGTGCTTTTGAGATCTATGCAATATGGGTGGTACTGAACTGTCTCTGGCAGAGATTCAGCATTGGAGTCTGATGGGGGGAAAAAAAGGCAAAATAAAACACACACCCTCTTTCACCCCACATTTTGAAATTAGCTACCTGCTTATTATGTACAGAGAGGATTTGGTGGTCACTAAAGTAAGAATAGTGATATCTACCATTTCTGTGCAGACCAGTTCCAGAATTGCCACTGGAAGCAAGGTCTTGCATTTTTTGGGGGGGGTCTAAAATGCATTGATTGATCTCTGGACAGGCAACCAGGATGTTAATTCTTTCTGGCTGTCCCATCTCCTCTCTGGAAATACCAGTAAGAGGATATTAGTGATTTCTGCCGGTCTGATCTGGTCCTACTACATAACTCCTTCTCCTAGGATCAAGCTAGCAGCCGTGGAGACAAACGCTTTTGGTTGCATGTAGACCAGCTGAGCTTCCAGGCTGCTACTGGTGGAGCTCTGCAGGTGTCTCTCTTCAGGATCATCAGAGCTGTGATGAGTTCTGTATTGTGTTTTTCCACTTCCTGACACTTGCATTTTGGTTCAGGGAAAAGACACTTCCATAACACGCACGGCACCCTCACAGACCCAAAGAATTGCAGACTGGAGACATGGAATAAAACAGAAATATGAGCCAGGTATTTCCTGGCTGTATAGCCATGAAATCAGTTCTTTGCCTGATAAAACTGGGTAACTTCTGTCTGAATACTGTGTCACAAAGCTGGGAGCATCAGGCCTTAAATGGAATGGCCAGAGATGTGAGACAAGATTGAAAGAGCAGACACTTGTATAGCTGTGGTGACCATTAGTATAGTAGGTCAGTTTCCTACACAGGGAAACTCTGGCAGAAAGGCTGTGTGAGATGGCAAAGAAGGTGGAACAGTATCAGACAGCATAATTATTGAAACCAAGGATATGTTTTTTATTTTGATTGATTGTGGTATGTAGTTGCAAGAAATTTGAAGGGCAAAAGAAATATCTATAGGATCAATTTTTAATAAGTAGATTTATGTATGAAAAACAAAGTAATTCTGAATAATTAATACCTACATCTTGGCATCATTCATTATAATCTTTATGGAAAACCTGTCTGTTTATAAGCAGGCATGACAGCAGTCCCTGTTATGAAACTTCTCACTTCTGCAGTGTAAGATCCTTTTCCCATTTGCTTCTAACTTTGCCAAACATCACGTGCTTGTGCTGAAAATTTTCAGGAGGTTCATCTGTCTTAGGCTGATATTCTTTTCAGTCACATTTATGTCTTTATTTTCCAAAATGAGACTGAAGGAGAAAAATATACTGTTTGGCAGGTATAACTCCTTGTCACAATTTCTTGGTTGCAGCATCAACCACTTGGGAAAAAGAAATATGCAAACCTGACCCATGCAAAATTAGCAGGTTCTGCAGCTTTTAGAGATAAATATGAGGGAGAGAAAAAGAAAGTTAAACCCCCAAGGTATGGCTCCAAATTTTAAATAATTTTGACATCTCTGGAGGTTGAATGGGAAGGTCCCAGTCCTGCAAATGAAAAACTTTATGTATGAATGGGAATAGGATATCTTTGTTACTCTGCTTTCCACCCCTGTGAAAATAGGACACATTTACTGTCTTTGGAGCCTATACACACAGGGTAAGCCTTCAATAGTTGACAGTTTAACCACTAAGACTGCTAGAAGGTTTTATCTCATATCAAGCGCTTTGTAGTTCATACTCCAATACGAATGCACACTCTTTTACCCCAGGGAAACTGAGAATGTTGGATATTTTCCTGGGATTCCTGTTCCTCGCTGGTCCAGAGCCAAGTAGAAAGATGCAGAACATCACATCTCCCTCTCTCTCTCATGCTCTCAGTGTCTTCCACACCAATTCCTCCCATGCTCAGACTGTTTTGGAAAAATTGCCTTAAACAAAAAACAGGAAAAGTCAGGGTCAAAAGAAGAGATATATAATTAGATTAAATCACAGTGGGAGATTGCAGTGGGAGATGTGAAAACAAAACAGTGGAAGTTTGTGAGTTGATTTGCAATAAGTGAAACGTGGCCATGGAAGAACCATGGAGAGGGGGTGGGTGGGATAGAGAAGGATGTTTAAGTTCAGTTGTGTAAACAAGTTCAACCCAAGAGTCAATCTTGGTTTCCTCTTTGTAACAGTCGTTCACTAGCGAAAGATTATTCAGGGGCAGGATGAAATGAAAACTCACTTGGGATCTTCCAGATGTGATTTTATGTTGCTCAGAAGGATGGCCTGTAGGGTTTTTCTCAGAAGCTGGAGTAAAATTCTCTCAACCGGGATGAAGGTGGAGTCTGGCCACACTGGTGAGATGTAACTGCTCAGAGAAGACTCTCAAATGGGGGCTAAGACTCTTTTCTCATGATATGTTCAGGTGTGTGAGGTCAAACAGGTTGCAGCTGCAAAGGAGAGGACATCTCACCAGCTGCTCTTTGGTAGGTGATAGTCTGCTTATCACAGTGCTTCAGGTAGTGACCATTGTGTATGAGAGGGCTTATGGCATCTTTCTGGTGTCTTGTTCTCTGCTTTTCTTCTGAGGACTGGAGTCCATTCTCTCTAAATTGCAGCCATCAGCTAGAGCTATCCTAGGTTATAACATACCTTTAAGTTGAACCTTAAAGGTATGTTACAACCTGAGTTTACAGGGGGTGACTAGATGGCCCCTTCTGCATGGGAACCTGCATGGGTATTGGCGTGTGACCTATGGCAGTGCACAAACCCAGTGTATCTTCTGGAAATGTGGGAGTTAGTACCCAGCAGGCAAGGTGAACAGGTCCCTACTCAAGAAATGCCAAAGCAGAGTTTCCCACACAAAAGTTGGTGGGGTATGAGCCTCAGTGGAAGACACCTACTTATTTCATGGAAAAATCTTGAGATTCAAAATGATCTTGTGCTGTGGTAGAGTGAAAACACATACCAGAGTGTCTCTTGAAGGCTCCCAGGGAACAGTCCAGGCGGCATGATCCATCAAAAAGCTAACCAACTCCGCTGGACTGTAGAGCGTGTGAGATATAATCAGACATATACCCATGTGTATTTTTACTTCAGTGGCTGAATTAATCCATCATACTGATGTTCACTTACCACAGAAACACACTACCAATAACTCCACCAGTCCCTGAAATGTCATGTTTCCAAGTCACTCTGAAAACAATGCTGACACCATGTCCTTTGATGCCTGGGACTTCCAGCGCAGTGGAACAAGGCCAAGACTTTTTTCCTAGGTTTGCTGTCTGTAACTTACCAAGAGGCTGAACACCTGCATCATCAGTTTGAGTCAGCCACCAGCCCTAAGCACAACCATAAACTAAGCTTTAGCTGTAGGTACATGGTTAAATCAGTAATGCATGTTAGTAAAGCAATTAGTAGTTCAATTACTCCTTTAAATGGAGTGTGCTAACGAGCAATATGTTGCCCCAGAAAATCATAGTTTCCTTTCTTATTCACAGAGAGAAAACACATAAACTCTTTGCTTAACGTGCTCATCTGCTATTGCATCATCAGTGTCAAACATTCTTCAAATCAATGCAAAAACATATAAGTATTTCAGAATTAAATCTACTGACCTGCTCTTGACAGTCACAACAAATCTATGCAGAATCTAAAGCTAGGCAAGACCAGGGGATGTGGGCTTTCAAATATGCTCCTTCATCTCAGAATTCTCTTCATAAAAATAGATTTTGGTCATAGCTTTTTGTTTTGACAGTAGATCAGCAGTCTCCCTGGCTGATATATTGATTGTAGGGCATCAGTCATCCTGATCTAATAAAATATTGCAGCACAAGACAAAAAAAAAAAAAAAAAAAAAAAAAAGGAAAGCTTTTGTCTTCTTGGCAAGTCAGTCTGAAAGCTTTCTGGAATATTGCTTTGCACAGAATGAAAATGGCTGTGGGCCAATGACTAATTATATTAAAGGGCTGTGCTTTTAAATTATTTATGTTCCATAGTGTTTACCCCAGTCTTATTAAAACCACCACATACACTTCTACAAATAAGATTTTGGTTCAGACGAATGTGACAGTCACTCTGTGGGTGACATACTGTACCAGGAGTTTCTGCTTTAATGTAACAAATAGCTCAATGCACATTAACAGATGCATTACTCGTGGTGCGCTGCCGCAGAAGGAGATGCAGATGAAAACAATTTACCTCTGGTCCATTTAGACACAGCAGATTATGCAAAAATAATAAATGTAGGAGCAGACTGCAAAACATTGTTTGAAATGAGGATTTGTCAAACTGGGGATTTTAAACTGCTTTGGATCCAGACGAGGCTAACCAGAAACTTCTTTTGTTTGTGCAGCAATTGCTGAGCATACAGGAAGAATTAAATAACAAAAAATCCGAACTGGAGCAAGCAAAGGAAGAGCAAACGCATACACAAGCGATGCTTAAAGTCCTGCAAGAACAGGTGAGTGATTTTGGCAGGAGAAAAGTGATGGCTTACACATGCTAAGGGGAAGGAAGGCAAAACCATTAGCTCTGATGGTCTCATGGCTTCACCTCCAAAATCTGTAGGAATCTGACCGCAGAATATGTTGTGAGCAAGACCTGACCTTATGTGTCCTGTCTGTCTGCTCAGATTAGGCTAACAGTTTCAGATAATAGAGTGAAAAGGGACCCTTACTTTATACTATCCAATATTGGATTTCATGTCTTGAGTAGTATTTCTTCTTATGTATTCTACATAGATATCAGTGAGAAGTGGTTTTGCTCTGAATTTTAAAAAAATGTTGGGGGAGTTAAATATAGCTGAGCCAAAACAGCTCTTCCTTTTAAGAATAGTATTGAAAAAAAAAATTGGCATCTCCTGTGTAATTCACACAAGTATGAGTATATAAAATCTTACTGTAGCATTATCATAATAATGGCATTAAAAAAGTAGTTATCAATGCACTTACTTAACCAGTGAGAATCAAATCTCTGTAAATCTGATTATCCCACCTTCTTTGATACTAAGGTGTAGTATGACACAGAAGTATATTTGACAGTATTGTTTTATAAGGATGGTAAGACGGATAGCTACACAGCAAAAAGCAGGTCTGGCCCTAAACCTGTAAATCTAGAGAAGAAGCAGTGCTTTATGTGCAAGCACAGTGTGCTCAAATATGTTTTCTCTATAGACCATGTGGCTTGGACACACTGAAATTGAAAATCCCCACCTGTGGGGCAGAGACACAGTCTCTGCTTTCAGACCTCTTTTTAACCCTTTCTATATAAACTTTCAGCTAAAATATTTGATGGCTTGGTTAAGTATTTGCAGTTAAGGTTCTGGGGGATCTGAATTGCTTCAATGGCAGTGATTCAAAATGCTGATGATTCTAATGGTTAAGATTTTTCATGTATATTTGAATATGTCTGCAGACAGATGTATACATTTAATGTACAAATTAGGAAAAGCAAATCATGTTTATTTCTGATTTTTTTTTCTGTTCATTATGAAAGCTAGGACATTGTTCCGCATTTAACATTTATCTTCGAACATATCTGATGACAAATATATTCTACAAATTAGTAATTTAGATTCTGGAAGCTTTTATGTTCTTTGCAGTTATGGTCACAGAGGTAATCTAAATGAAAGCTGAGGCAAGAGTGTAATACAGAAAATATCATGAGGAAGAATGGATTTGGTGATGACAGAATCTTTATAAACACAGATTCCACCAGGTCTCTTGAGTTACTTGGATCTCATTTCCATTTTCACATGACTTTTAAGGTATAGCATTATAAAGTGCTTAAAAAAAAAAAAAGAAAAACAAAACTTGCACGAAGATATTTTATATCTTTGTAGCAATTATATGCTGCAAAAACATATAGGAAGATCTTGCAGTGTGAGGCCCAGTAGGGACCACCAGGGCAGACTTCTGAATCTCTGCAGACTGTTGCTAATTGCAAATCAAATGTGCACTCATGCTAGGCACACAGGCGAAACAGTAGCTGGAAGAAAGGCAGGCTAGATCTGCATTTCTCTTGAGAATTAGCTCTGAAACACGCCTGAGGCCAAGACTGTAAGTAGCCAGAATTCCTGAAGAGTGCTAGGCAGCCAGTGTGCTCCTCCAAGAACCTTGAAAGAGTTCCAAAAGTTTCCAGAACAGCAGAAGCCTTAGCAGTAATGACCCCCACTTGCCAAGACTCACAGCTTTCCTTTACAAGCACCGAGCTTATCTGTGTGTTTTATCCACAATGGGTATTGAAAATCATGCAGCCAAGCCAAGTAATAGAGCATTTCTTTCAAAAATAAATAGCACAGGACTCCTGCCTTGACTTTATGGCTTGGCTTTGTGATAAGTTTGCAAAAAATTGCCTTTTCATCCCAAGCTGGCACAGGAATCCTGCCCTGCCTCACTCAGGGCATGTTTACATGGAGGTTGCAGCTCCATCCAAGCATGGCTGGTCCATGCTCCCAGCCCCATCCAGGCTGGGATGTCCTGCTGGGAGAAGTCCCCCTTGCTGGTGCACCGTATTGCATTGCTGTAGTCAGAAGGCTTCTGAATCAGATCTGGCACGTGCCTGTCAGCTCTGGTTGTCTGAGGGATTCACGCCCGCTGGTTTGAGTCAGGTCTACCCCACCACAGCATTAGAGTTATCAGACACTTCTGATTCCTCATCCCTTCTCCTTCCAGGCAGGCCCCTGGTTGTTGCTGGCACTAGCTCTGTGTGTTGCCTCAGCACACTGTCCACTGCTAACATCACACTTGCCTCTGATTTACCCTGGAGTCATAACAGGGGGCAAGGCAAGTCCTGTTTTTCCAATATTGTACATTTTTCTAAGCTTCCTATTCTAGCATTTCTCTACTTAACCTGTGAGAGAAGAATATCATTTAAATAATAATTTAGAAAAAAATATATTGTACAAAAAGGGACTTCACCCCTTTAACACATGGGAATGCAGCTGCACACTTTCTACCCTTAAGTTTTCCACCATTATCTCCACTGCAGAGGTCCTAGTCTTGGCAGGGATGCAAGCACCTTCTTGCCTAAGCTCTGGCACCCTTTGCAGAGCATATAAAAGTGTGCAATAAAAGAGATGGAGAGGCTCGGGCATCCTCTCTGCATTATACCAACTGATGAAGTAGTGCCAGGGTGATAATGGAGGGAAACCTTGGCAGGGCAAAAGCCTGTGAGACCAAAGTGGGCTGCAGGTTGAGCCCAGTCTCCCATCAAACCCACGTGTGGCTGATGGGGATGTGGCATGACTCCAGAAGAGCACTTTGCCAGGGAGCCGCAGTCACCAAGGGGTGACGGCATGTTATAAACCTAGAAAGGGAAAGGCAAAGTGTCAGCACTGGACTGCATTCCTTGAGCGCTCAGGACACTCTCATCAGCACGCAGAACAGTTTTACAAAACTGAGCGTGCTCTCCTGACCTCATATTCAGAGGAGAAACTCGGCTGAACCCAACAGGACTGCTTGTAATGGGTGAATTTCTATCATGAAGAATTGGCAGAATCAGGAAACAGCCCTTCTGGTCACACTGCCATCCATAAATACTTAATTCTGGTGCTAGCCTGGAAGTAGCCATCTCAGCTCATTCCTACCAGCTATCCTCACTGTGGAGTGGTTTCAAGGATGGTTATTTTTTCAGAGTAGGGAAAACATGTAGCATTCACTGGAAATGCACCACCCTGAAATGCTGTCAGTATAAATTGCAGACTTCTTGAGGCTTTTGAAAGATGAGCTTCAGTGAATTGAACCGGGAGACCTGATGATTTTGCAGTCCCCAGATATCCTTTGTACTACTTTATCAGGAAGTGTTGCCCTCTTCCCTCTCCATGAGGACTGGTTTAGGGGCTTGAGCAGCAGTTCCTGAATTGGTGCAGTTCACAGCCCTGCATAATAAGGTACAAACGGACCATGGCCTGCTTACCTTAAGTGTCAGATTGGAAACTGAACAGCTGGGAGATGAATCACACTCAGTTCAGCTGGTTTTGCCAGGTAGCAAAAATATGATGGAGGTAAACAAACCCCTAGGATTGTAGTCCACCAACACTTCTGAGTCAGGCACTAATCAATACATATTAGCATTCCATTTCATCAGGATTTTAGAACTGTTGCCAAGCAGAGCCAGAGCTGTAGAATCAACTGTTATGTCAAACCCAGTTTCTTTGGCAAAAAAGAAGGAATTCAGAGGAAAGTTGTGTTTATTGTTCCCTATCCACCTCCTCTCCCTCCATCCCCCTCCTCCACACGGTATCTATTGTGAATTAAATTACAATAAAAGCATGTCTTTTCAGAGCTTAACCTAAAGAGCAAATGATTCTATGAGTTTCATTTAAGTGTACAAACCTCCATGGCTTATAGGCTCAGGAGAGCTGCGGTGTCTCCTCTTTGCTCTGTTTGCTCAATCACAGGATGAACGACAGCATATTTCACTGTGGCTCAAGATGTGAGCTAGGACTTTCCTTAAATCTCCTGAGAGTGATCTTTACAATTCCCAATGTAATCCTGGATTTTCCCCTAAAAGCTAATTCAGGAGGGGAAAAAAAGTTTTTGTTCAGGTCATATATTTGCAGTGTCCTCTCAGTTCTTCCTGACACTGGTTAAATAAAAGAGCTGTTCTTCACTTCCCCTCCTTTTCCATCATACCCAGGAGCCATGTCACTTATTTAGGTACGTTGTCAGGAAGACAATGTATAGTAGCACTTTGGCATCTTACCTCAAAATATATCATGCAAAAGCAATCATTGGCAAAACACTATTTAGCTAGTGGCAACTTGCAGATATTGTAAAGTTTAAATTAATAGCAGCAACAGCGGGAAATTAAATTGTTTATTATTCTTGGGAGAGAAATCTGTGTACCTTTTATGCCTTGAAACTACTTTCTAATCTTATTATTTAAAAAATAATGACCCAGTCTTATTATTTTTCTTTTTTTTGCCAACCTATCAGGCCTTAAGTATGTTGGTTTCAAAATGGTTTGAGCAAAAACTCATTAGAATTATATGCTCCATCTGTTTTTCTCATTGGAAGCTTTATAAAAAACTCCTTCAAATAAATCAAAGATAACTGTGTGAAATACTGAAGTAATGTGCTTGTTTTGTTCTGTTTTGGTTTTTTTTACTCTTTGCAGTTAAAAAGCGCCAAGGAATTAGCAGAAATCAATGGGCATGATGAATCTCAAGCAAATGTAGGTACATCTGTCTATGTGTGGATTTAGTACATGTATGTGTATGGTCTCAAATTTACTGTGTATGTCTTAAAGCTGATAGAATGGCTGAATGATTTGCACATCAAGTTTGAAGAGCCTGTTTTTTTTTTCTTGAAGCCACAGGTTCAAATCCCAGCAAACTTCATTCAAGGTAGATAAATTGGCTTCCATGCAATTTACTTTGTAGGATTTATTTGGATGAGACTTTAACAACCAGTGTCCTACTTGCTGAATGTGGGTGTTAAAGATGCCATGGAAACGACTGCAAAAGAAATGCTTTTCCTTAGTGTCCTGTCCAGGATTAGTCAAGCTACAAAGTTACACCATTTGTCTCTGTGGCTGCCACCTTGCAGCCTGGCTGTATTTCAGTTCTGAGTGAGGTGGTTCATATATAATTTTGATTACTATTGGTGGTTCACGTATAATTTTGAAACAGTTAATTTTCACAAGAGGACTAAATTAATTCACTGAGTCATTATTTTGTCCAGAAACATTAAAGGACTCTTAATGTTGTGTTTTTAAAAACCTGCTGCCAAAAAAAAATAAAATTGCTTCTATTATTTTCTTAATGATTGCCATCAAAACAGCAATTTCTATAAGGGGGCAAGAGAAAAAAAAAGGGAAAGTTTCCTGCTATGTTTGCCATTCAAACCGCGCAGTCTTTGTCATAAACATATGAATATTAAAACCAATTATATACGATATTTTCCTCCTGGCCAAGTGAACTGGCAACAGTTTACATGCTAATATATTTTAACATCTACTTTAGTCCATGTGTTGCCTAATGGCTCAGTCAGGAAAACAGTTTTATTTTAAGCCTGAATGGAAGACTCAAGTTTTGCGAACTGTTTTTTTGATAAGGAAATGTTGTCCTCGTTTTTTTAATCCTTTCCTAAATCTCATTCATTGTGATCCGTTTCCGCAGTGAAGTCGATAGAGCCTCGTAGCTCTCAGCGTTTGGACAGGAGACATTCAATATTGTCTGATAGCTCCAACAAATCTGCAGCTACAGTCGGTCTGCACAGCATCCCACTGCCCCTTTGAAAGATTCTGTTTGCAAACGAAAAATACATTAATCCAATGATGATCTTGAAATACTCACATATGCTAAAAAATAGTGGTTTTACAATAAATAGCTGATTGCGGGTTTCCCAAAGGAAATTCTAAAGGAATATCTACATGTAAGTCGTATAAACTCTCTAAAAGAACTTGCTTCCTCACCAAAAAATGTAGATGAAACAAGGTTATGCGGTACTGAAATGTTTTAAAGGGAAATTACCTGAAAGCTTCAAGCTGTACCATTTCGGCTCATATGTAACTGCATAAACAGAAGTGCTTGAGAATTTTATATTTATATAATATAGAGGTTTAAATAGCATTAAAAGGAAACATTTCAATTGTGTAAAGAGAGTGTTTTAGAGCACAGTTCCCAGATATCTAAAACAAATATTTCAGACTCTTTGGTCAGTAGTAAATTTTTCAAAATGCAATATTTTGATCTAGTTTGTAATTGTACAAGCTCTCAAATGCCTGAATTTTCCCTAGGATAGAAATGGTATTTTCTGCCCCTCTTTTCCATGAGTTCTTCCCCTGCTGATCTCATAGCAATATATGACTCTTAAGAAAAGAAGTCAATACCTAGATTAATGGCAAAGAGGGAAACCAGATAGTTACAATTATTGAGTCACAGTTGCAGCCATGTATTCAACAATAACACCACCATGGAATCAGAAAAAGCACAGCAGTATAAATGAAAATAGAGAAATAGAGGGAAAGAACTGATGTTAAAACATTTGCTACGATAATGAACTTTGTAAAATGGAAGCAGAAGTGCCTTTTAAACAATTGTCATTTATATCAAATATGTAGCACTCAGGTGTTGTGCCTTGCAGGTTGTCTCCACATATATTCTCAGCAGACTCCATGGGTTTTGCCCCTGGCCACTGTGCAAATCAGGGATGATCAAAGAGAAGAAGGCTTGGTGGCTCCTACGTGTTTCTTAGTGAACTGTGATGCATATAATTGGATTAGGACATATTTGTTACAGATGACAGGTTGAATTCAGCAAATTAAATACCTCTACATGCTGAGCAATAGTGGGAGGTGTTGGTAAGGAAAAATGGCAACGTATGCCTGTATACTGAATACACAATCTTATCTTCACACTGTGGCATATATAGATTACTCTGCAGAAAATCATTCTCCTAGAAAGGACAGAAGAAACTTTAGGCACAGTGCATAGACATCAAGAAAGCCCATACTGTAACCTTAAAGATTACTTTCTTCATTCAGGATTTCTCCTGATTGCACTAGTCTGATCGTCTTTTACATTAAAAAATGATGTTATTTAAAATAAAATGTGGAAACATTTTTCTTAGGAAAAGCAGATACAGATGAAAATGTATACGCTTAGACCTACCCTGGTCTTCTACATACTTATTATGTGAGACCATCCTGAAAGGGAGACAAGGATCTGGACACCTTTGGAAAAAGAAAAACTTCCCTCCTGAAGTAATTTGTAGGTGCCCAACCTACAAACTGAACTTCATTTTTTTTTCTCTTGTTTTCACAGGAAAATTAGCTAAGTTGACTAAGAGGCTGAAGCAATTGCAATGTCACATTCCCTGCATGTCAGTTCACACAAAGTCAGTGGGGGTGGGGTAGATCAAAATTTTAGTGCATTGCCAGTACATCTGTTATTTCCAGGAAGCAAAACCATCTTACAAGGTTCTCCACAGAGAACCTTGTAAGGTTCTCTGTAACCTATAAGGGTGTTTCATGAGTGATTTGCCAGGTACATGCAGTAATATTTGTTATGGCTGTTGACATTTTCCAGCTATGCTCTGTGTCAGGAAAGGCCAAATGTCGGGCTTAGGCAGTACACAAAGCCCAGGATTCTGGTCTGGTGTTAACAGAGACTTCAACAGCCAGGACTGCCAGAGGTGCTGTCACTGAGTGCTCACTTCCATCAGTCCTGTGCTTTGGAAGAGATCAGTCCTTGCTTCTAATCTGACCCCCTTTTCATTTCCTCTTCATTGCTGCATATAATGGTATTTCATTCACATCTCTGCCTTAGCTGAAGTGAAAATAATGACCAATGGACAATCATAATTTCAGATATAATCCTCTTCAAGGATGTTCCCAGACTCTTGGGACCTGAATACTCCCAACATGAAAAAAAAAATCTTGCTTGGGAGCTGTGCTTGAGTAGAGATTATTTTGCAAACTGAAAATGCTAATCACATGTTTTGTGACTAACTCTACAAAGACAATTTATTCTTCTACTCTTCCTGTAAATTCAGTGGCTTTCTGTGAAACTCCTAGTACATAAATTAATTTTGTGTTTTGATCTAAGATCTCCTTTTGCTTGTTGCTGAGTTCAGTATAGATATGGCACTGCATGCAAATACAGTGAATACATCCCTGGTTTGGAGGTCAGAAGGTAAACATCCGTGGTATTCCTCTACTGTAAATGGAGAAAGTAAGATTTCTCTTATACAAGGAGGAGTTTGTTGCTCTCCCTTGTCAGCTATCTGCCTTCCTTAGATGGCAGCTGTGAATAACTCCTACCCTTTGTAAAAGTGCTGTAAAATTGTAATCAAGAGTATCAATTTGCCACATTCAGACCAAAACAAGACATGGTTAATGGTCACAGAAGCATTTTGAATTCTCATTGCAATTTCATGGCAAAGTCCTGACATTGTTGAAGTCACTAAAGAAATTCCTATCAGGTTAAAAAGTTGAAATTTTAGTCTTTGCCAAAAGAATTTAAGGGTTACCTCATTATCACCAAGACATAATAAAATTAACATATTTCAGAGAGTGAAACTGATTTCACCACAAGGGTTTTTTTGACCAACTTTTTGTTCTGTTTGTGTTTCGTTGTTTGAGCAAAGTACTGGAATTGACCACATTCACCTGTCTGCCTTCAGTTAGCGTCTCCCACAGCTTGGACACAATGTTCTCTCCAGACACAAAATCAATAATATTAAGTAGGGATGCATTTTTCCATTTGAATGCTTGAAGCTGTTGTTAGAGCATTTCTTGAGTTGAACCAAGCATCTTACATTTAATGTTGATTCTTCCTTTCATTTTTGTCTTTTGTATTTGCTTTTGAAGCAGTTTCCAGATGATCTCTGACTCTGAGGAGGGGGGATATATCACTGCATTGCTCACTTTATACTGCACTGACAGTGATCACATTCTTAACTACGCCCTAGATTTCTCTTTTCAGCCAGTAGGTTAATCAGTGATGATCATGAAAGAAATGATGATTTTTAAGCGAGTGATCTTCATGAAAGAAAAGATGCTTCTTAAGTGAGGCTTACTTTTGCCACAAGTTGGGCAAAGATTTAAAAAGCTAACCCTGTTCAACTTTTGGAAAAGTCTATAATTCCATCAGAGTTTACTTCTTTGTACTTCCCTATGCAGAGCTTTAATTTAGGCATCTGAAGGTGCCTGCTGTGAATGTCTTTTGTTAGTGTATGTGTTAGTACACACATGCCATTTGTGTGGCAGCTCCACTTAGTGTGGCAGCATCTCATTGAGCCAGGTGAGATGGAAAGGACCTTGAACACAAGGAGGGGAGTAGGAGCTAGAAGAGTGCAAAATCATACCAGTACTTTGGTAGTGTGGGACAGGAGTTGGTCATCTTTAGTGATGAAGATCCCAAGTGATTGCTGATTCTTCTGCTTCACTTCCTTGTGCGTGCTACAGTCATTTCCTGGTTATCCCACTCTTCAAAATGCTTGCTCTGCCCAGAACAGCATGGGCTTGCAATAAAAAATGTGCTCAATATGGCTTACATAAGAGCAATTTGAGTCTTAAGTTACAGGCCAGAAAACCCCAGTGCAGGCCTTGCATATGTCAGGAACTGTCTGTTTCTCTCATCTGAGCTTCCCAGGTTTGTAAGCTGTGAGCCTTTGCCTCAGCAAACTGATGTTAGTCACTGAGTACTTTCCTTGGGCTCCCCACAGTGAGGTCCTGCAGCAGGCACTTCTGGAGCACATGGGTGTGATTGGGCACTGCAGGAAATGAGGTGATGGCACCTGGGTGCTTTAGAGAATAAAGAAAACATCCTGGTGGCCTCTCCATACCCATGAGCTCAAGGTGACATTCCATGCAGGGAATGGCAGAAGTTGGGGTTTGTCTCTCTGCCACACCTCAGAAGAAAAGAGCACGAACTATGGGCACCCTCCAGCCCCTTTTGTTGTAACTTCTCCCTTCTGCAAGAGTTAAAGAGAGCAGGCAGGAATAATGGAGAGTGCAGGGATGAGGACAGCTCCTTGAGAAGAGAGGAGTGGGGTTTGATTTCTCATCATGAGTGTGCTGTGTCATTAGGAGAAGGTACCCTGATTGGATTGGAGCTGTCAGGGGGGCTTTAAACAGACACATTTACCATCTGTATTCAGGTTCTTCTGTCCTGGTGGGGCCAGTACCAGGGGCTGAGGAGTGGCTGTGCCTCTTTCTACTCCCCACCTTTTCCATTCCAGATATTTATTTGTAGCCCTTCCATCACTCATTTCTTCTCATTTCCTTCAATTTAAGGCACATGGAGCATGATAGATTCAAGCAGCTCTGACCGTTCACAGCTCAGCAGCTTTCCTACTTACTGCGACAGGCATGAGGAATGACCACCTCCTGAATTCAATACCACGAGGCCTGAAAAGTAGCAGGAGTTTAACAGGCTGTTTAGGATGTTATCAAAGAGCCCACTCAGCCTTCAGAAGTTCTTTTACACTGGTAGATCAAATCTCCCCTCGTTCCCCCCTTTGCCACCCCAGCCCTGGTTTGTCATTTCAGAAGACAGCGAGAGTTTCATTAGCACGGTACAGATGTCTCTGCTGGCTAAATCAGAGTCTCTGAGATTCCAGCCATGATTAAACCCTACAGGGAGCAAACAGGGAGCAGACCAAGGTATATTCTGACACAGAATGTGCTGCCTGAAGTGGATCTGGGGTGTAGCAATAACCCCTTTGTTAATGTGCAGCAAGAAATCACACCACTTCTCTTGTCCCTAATTAAGAGTGTCAGAGTGACTTGGCTTTTGATTGCAGTGAATTCTGATCATCTGAGGGAGGAGAAAGAGAACTCTGAGACACAATGATAAAACCCATTCAGCCACCCACTCAGCAAATCACAAAAGTTTTTTTTACTTTAAATTTCATATGAGCTCCACAGGGAGACAGATCTTCAGTGCCCAGAGCTACCTGACATTTTAATAATATCTGATCATTATATGGAGCCTTTCATCCCAAAGCATTTTCCCCGAGTATTTATACTGCACACGTATACAGGAGTCATCCTGTCATTCCTAGTGAGGAATAACATTCAGCCTCATACATATGCAGCTGTGGGCTTAACCCACACAGCCTGCAAGGCAGATTGGCTTGTCAGAGCACTCGGGCTCCCCCGCAACCACCTGAGGGATGATGGGCCACCTCTGCTTCAGCCCAAACCTGCTGCTGCAGGCCTGGGGGTTGTGCACCGCACTCACGCGCCTTCCAACCGGCTTCCAAGGAATAGACAGGAAAGGAGTGACAGAAGTGAGAAAGGAACTTCAGTATTCCCAAGAGCCACTCTTCATGGAATGGTTTTCATTTGAAAGGGCTTTAAGGATCATCTAGTTCCAAATCCCTGCCATAGGCAGAGACAGCTGTCACTAGACTAGATTGCTCAAAGCCCCATCCAGCCTGGCCTGGAACACTTCCAGGAATGGCACATCCACAACTTCTCTGAACAACCTATGCCAGTGTCTCACCACCTTCACAGTAAAGGATTTCTTCCTTGAATCTGATCTAAACCTGTCCTGTCAGTGTGCCCTGACTTTTCCTGTTCCAACATGGCTTTGTAAAAAAAGTCTCTCTCCAGCTGTCTTGCAACCCCCTTTAGGTATGTGAAGATACTGTAAGGTCTCTCCTTAGAATCTTCTCCAGGCTGAACAATTCCAGCTGTCCTGTCCTCACTGGAGAGTTGCTCCAGCCCTTTTATCATCTTCATGACCCTCCTCTGACATTGCTGCAACAGCTCCCTGTCCTTCCTATGTCAGGAGACCCAGAGCTGGATGCAGCACTGCAGGTGGGGTCTCACCAGAGCAGAGCAGAGGGGCAGAATCCCTCACCCTGCTGGGCTCTCTTCGTTTGATGCAGCCCAGGATACCATTGGTTTTCTAGGCTGCAAGCTCACACTGCTGGGTCAAGTTGAGCTTCCCATCAAACAATATTCCCAAGTCACTCTAAGGAACCTCAGAAAGAGTTTGTCATCCTGATCAAAATCCACTCCAAAGGAATAAGAACTCCAAAGTGTATAAGTACTTTCTGCATTTTCAGATGTGGAGATTCCTAAAATTAATATCTTTCAAATACAAAACCTTGAAGAAGATCATTCACTCTCGTAAGACATTTAAGGTTGGTTTTCCCTATTGTTTTTATTTCAACAAAATAATTTTCAAAACTTCTACAAGTCTTAGAAGGGAAACAAACTGCCTTTTTCTCTCTCTCTCTCTTTTTAACTTTTGAAATTACATAGTTCTGGAAGAGATTGCAAGAGCGATATTTGTGCTAAAGACCATTTCAAAGGGTTTTCACAAATTCTCAATCTCAAGTAAACATGAAGTACCTCCTCCTCATTGACTTCAGCAGAGCTGGTGGGCAAATGATATTTTCATTCAGCCAGCCATTGGTTTGCTGCAATTCCCTAAAACAAAGTATGCAAAATGACAATTACCTTTTATCTTGCAAAGCAACCACCTTCACATCACATAAAACATCTGTCTTAAGTCATCAGGAACCTACACATAAATCCAGCTTTAGAAAATGAAGCAACCTGATCATACTTTTGAAAATGAGCATGAAGTAACTTTCCTATTAGTCATCCATATTTTGCATATGTACATTCCCGTAAAATAAATGTGCTCAAATACAATGAAAAAATATAAAGAGATAATTTCAATGAGAAAAGCATTTTCAGATTATTGCTAGTTGCCTAAAACTCAGCAGGTGAAAGTTACGATAGTAAAAGCTTTATAATGAAAAAGCTGAAAGCATCTCTCTGGCAAATGGATCAGAAAAATAGGATGTCAAGAGCACCATAATACAATTAATCTTCACTCCTGAAAATGCTTCTATTATGTGGGATAAATCAGATAAACAAACCTTAGATCCATCCATTTGAAGTTTTTCATTTGCAAGGTCTTACATTCACAGCTCTAATTTGTCTACATTGCTGTTCATATAGTTTTAATGCCAGATAACTTTTCAAGTTTTCAAGTGTTTATTTGTTAATACTGGTACACTCTTAAATTTACATTAACAGTAAATCCCATATTAGTGTATTTGAAAAGTAAATTTCTATATGAGTGTCCTTTAAAAGTAATTGCAATGTGGTGTTTCTGACAAAACCAACACTGGCTTCTTGCATAGAACAAAATAAGTTACCAAGTTCAGGCTTGACTTGAATGAAATGATAAAACCTGGTGTCTATAATTTCTAATGATAGACCAGTCATATTCACCAGCAGTGCAGCATATGGCAAATATTTACTTCTGCATCACTAGGTAGGTAGTAGAAGGAGAAGGATCTTGTAAGACCCTGGAAAAAAACACTGAAAAGCAAAGGTTTTTTTTAATTAATTTTTGACCTGGTGCTAACTCTAACAGTGGCACTAGGTACTTGTGAGAGCTCTGGTTTTGGGCAGATGGTTGGATGCCTCATTCCTTGCCTCATTCTTTTCATCTGTGATGCACCACTGCAAATTTTTACTGAGTTTTTTTAAACTGAGTTATCCCAGTACAAACAGAAAAGGCCAAGAAAACTCTTTGCATATAGAGAGTGTGTCACAAGGCCATTTAACTTAGTGCTAGGCACTTTTCTAAAATCAATTCTTAGGCTGTGAGGAGCCAGGACCATGTAAAATATGGGCTTTCTAGGAAGTAGTTAATTCACCAGCACAAGGTAATTCATTTGAAGCAACAAAAGAATGATATTAATCAAAATTGCGAGCAATTTTCTAGTCAGAGCATTTTTAGAGGAGTAGTCAGCAAAGAGTCAGAAACAGTTACTGAAGAGGACAGGCTGAGAGAAGAGCTATGTAAAACACTCAATAATTTTTAAGTTAGGAGAGTTTTAAGTTACTTTCAGAGTTCAGACACATCACATCACACAACACAGTGTGCAGCTGATGAAGAGGAAAAAGTTCCATTAACAAAAGAACTAAAGACATTTGGCCCAAACCAAGTATTACTGGTTTTGGGAGATGCTGAATCCTGGCAGCCTGACAGAAGCAAGGTGGTCATAGCTCCATGGAATGAACCTGCAGCTACACTGAGCGCATATTCCTCACAGGTGTGTGGAAGAACACACATCTGCAACACATGCATCCTGTGTGTCTATCTATATACACATGGCCAGCCCCACAGATCAGCACAAACTCAGCATTCAAAAACATAAACAGCACTGAGGTACACAAACAGGTAAAGGTCCATTAGTGGGAAATACATCTGCAGACTTACACATATACACAGGGTGAATCCCTCCAAAAAATGGACTTTGACTCCCAGGCTGTCCCATAACTGGCTCCTACACACACACACACACACACACACACACACACAGACACACACAGACAAAGTAGTCATTTAGCCATTCCCCAGACTCCATGGTGTCGCCAGCTGGTGGCTTGGACAGTCAGGTCTCCCTAACTGCAGCACTCCAGGCTGCAGTGGCTCTCTGATTGCTGATCCCACTCCAGCTGCTCTGCTCAGATGCCTTCAAGGGCCCCCATGCACACATAACAGAGTCCCTCACCCAGGAAAAGAGAAATTAATTTAGTGGGTTTTATACACTAATCATGGCCTGACATGGCCAGACAAGTGTAGTGACCAGCAACCTGGTTACATGCAACCACTCCCTTTTATCCCCTCCCAAACTGTCATGATCCATTATTTTCCTGCTACTTCTTCCCCTGCTGAGGACCTCAGCTAGGTTTTGTACAACCCCATAATGCTCTGCTCCTACATCCCATTCCAAGTCCCATATTCCTACAGGCAATGCTCCCTCAGTCTGCAGGATGTTTCAGAGAGGTGGACTGATGTCACGTTCTGCCCCTGGAGCTGATGCTTTCCCTGACAGCCCTGGAGGAGCTGGATCAGGGGACTCTGCTTTCTCTGATTGGGTTATCACATTTTCCCCCTCTGTCATGGTCCCTCTGTACTCCTTTGTGCTTGTGGAAACAAGACTTGAATCACAAGTATCACAAGGATGGAGCAAGTGATGGTGGTTGGAAAATCCCTTCTGCAGGGGACAGAGGCACCCCTCTGCTGATAAGGGTGCAGGACTGGGATGTTGCAGAGAAACTGCTGGGCCAGTGGATTGCTGCCTTTCTGTTGCACATCCATGTGCCCTGCCACTGCAGCTCATCCTGCTCGGAGCAGAAGGTTGGACTAGAGATCTCCCAAGGTCATCTGCATGATTTTGTGATGCTGTGATCATCTGAGTCACAATCACTGCCTGTGAGTGTACTCATACGTTGCCACATTTGCAAGGAAATTTGATTTAAGTTAAATTTAAATAAGCTCTTTCACTGCAGCTTAGTTCAACTTGGATTGAATAATTCTGAATTCGCCATGGATAAGAACATAGACAAGGACAGTAGCCCATCCTCAACTGACAACCATGCTAAGCTGTCAGGAGTTGTTCTGTACCTCAACCTTGCATGTCCCCATAAATTTAAGATGCCTGACTTGTTGTGCATTGAAAGTACTGCAAGACTTCCATTCACTTGATCGGTTATTGAATTATGCTCCGCTCAGGTTAAAACTGCAAGATTAAATTTTCAGATTAGTTCTGAAGTACATTAAAATAAAGACTAACAAAGCAACCCCATCTATACCAGACTGTAGGAGGTTCACAGATAAATGCAGATAAATTAAATATGTACAGTTCTTCATACTGCACACCAGTTTCTACCCAAGTCTGCAGTCAAACCTGCCTGGTCCTCAATAAGCAGTTTGGGCAAACTGACCTGAAGTCCAAGCCCAGTTCTGCGTGCTCAGAGGAGGCACACATATGCCTTTCAATACCTTATAGGCTGTGGATTTGGTATCATGTGTGTGTGGCTCTTTCTTCTATCAGGATTTTAAAATTACCTTTTATTTCCAAGCTTACAGCATCTCTCTGGCCTGCTGTTAATAGCCTGCAAGATTTTTGCTTATGTTTCAGATATATAGTTTTTTTTCTCCTCCTACTCATTTTCTCTCATAAATCCCCTAGCTGATGAGAAAGTGTTGTGTATCCCTTACATCTAACAGCATTCAGCAGTTTCTCTGTTTTGCCTGCTGTGACAAACATCAAGTATTTCCTTTTTTTGCCACTGTTTTAATGCCTCAGACAATTGGCTTTGTATGTATAATAAAAATGCAAACTTTTCCAGAGGCTGGCAGGTTTATGGGATTTTTACTGGGCCTTTCAGAAGACACAATATTATTTTTACCCCCTCACCACATGATTCTTCAGAATTCCATAAACTACAACAAAGAAAATGAGGTCTTTGAAGACAGTATGCAAGCAGTCATCATTCCCCCTAGATTCAAAGATAATTATCAAATACTTGGATCCCCCAGAGAGTGGAGGGAGTATTTCATCACTTTGAATGTCGTTCCATCCTGGACACATGTCAGGTATCTTCAGTGTCACGTTCATTAAATCCTATATTCTGCCTCTTAAAGCAGAGTCCTGGACAACAGATGGTGTAGAACTGCACTCTGGCCAGAAGGGTTTCCAGGAAGGGCAGCTACTGTGCAAGCCCTGCTCAACTCTTGCTCAGTGTTTATGGAGAATATCAAGTCCTCAGTCCCCCCATTTTTAGGGATGCTGGCTAGCACGTATTTTCAGGCAAGAACAAATATTTCTATATTGTCTGCCTTTTTTGTACTAGTTTAAGACTGAGCTGAAGAGGATTAATGCTATCTAGATTGAGAACTTTTTGTTTAATAACTTACTTTTCTGTAGGGGAACAAAGAAACCAATAAAGGAGAGAAAGACCCAAGTCATCCAGCCTAAATATCTGGAGTTTTCTGATCTGCTAGAGCCCTGGAGTGCAGAGCTAGCCTTTTTTTCTTATAGGATCTGTGACTGTCTTCTGTAGAATATCATCACCTCTCTTCTGCTCTTCAGGAGTTTTGTGTTCATTTCTGTTAAGAGTCACTCTCTCATTTGCTGTGTGTCCAGTGTTAGACACAGCTGCTCTCTGGACAGTGAGACCAGCCAACTTTTGGAGCAATATATTTGCACGTGCCTCTTCCAAAAGAAGCCAAGACACTTGAGTGAATGATGAAAACCAAACTTCTCTCTCACCTTACAGCCAGGCTTTATGCATCCATGTGCAAAACTGCCATGTATGACTCTCCACAGCTATCAGCTCTGTGTCAGTGGTGGTGTCAGAGATCTGCTTGTGGAAATTAATAGGCCATGGGAAAAAATTGTTATTTGCTGTCCTCTGTTTCATCCAGCAAGTTCTCCTGAAAGTTTTCCAGAAAGACTCTCTGTCTGTTTCTCCCTCCCTGGTTCAAATGTAGGGAGCCCTGAATGAAAATGCTGGTCCCAAGGGATATTGTACAGAACCATAGGGATTTCAATCCCATGAGGCAAATTCATGTCTTCTCATCATCTGCTGATGGATTAAAGTGTCATTTGCAAGAAAAAGCTCTAAGCTGGCAATGGTGAGAGCATCACACAGGATGGTGGCATTCGTACTGAGCAGCTCTGGAGCTGTCTTCACCAAATTGGTCCCCCCTCGTTTTCCAACGCCTGACATAATTTGTGAATAATAAATAGGACCAAGTCCCTGATGATCTCCATGTGTGATTTAACCTGGATTAAGCCTTTCACACACAGTGTTTAGTTCTTGCAAGATCATTTCATTTCTAATAAGCACCAGTTTGCACATGCTCAGCTGTGTTCTTGTCCTTTAATGCAGTAACTGACAGATGGTAGCAAAATATTCCTTTTATAATGAAACCTGCTGAAGGAGACTGCTTAGGGCCTCAGAAAATATAATTTGCCAAAAAAGAATGGTGTCCAGAAAAGAAAGGAAATACTGAAATGCAGTATATATTAAATAATTTTCCTCTGGCATCTGGTGATCAGTAGCTTTATCTCACATCAGAGAGGTGACCTAACTGGTTTTTTTCCAATTATTTATTGCTTCATTCACCTTTGTACTCTTAAAAGTCTTGTTTCTGTGGGTTGACATAAGTAGTGCCTCTAAAAAAGTGTAAATTAACTGCATGAGGATTTATTGTAAAGGTTTCATAGGTGCCAGATTTGTATCTGCAGTATGCTGTCAGATTCTTAAGGTTTTCACTTACGCTATAATTAGCCCTGTTTCTGGGTGAATTTCACACCCATTTTTTAGACCCAATTATGCCATTTCTCTTAAACCACTATTAATTCCTAGCAGCATTGCTGCTGAATTCTGATTTACTTTATGTGACTATGCACACCCTGTATTTTCTTATGGCCTGTGCAAACTTCTTTTGGCAGCTGAATACATGAGAGTGATCTAATTTATTATCTTCTGTGAGGCAGGTAGCATTGACTGGCAGAAACCTCTCATTTTAAAGCTTCCAAGAACCTGCAACTTTCTTCTAAAGCCAGTGGTTTGCTGGGTATCTATCTTTGCCACTCATTTCCTCAGGCTTCCCCATTAGAAAATTTTTACTCTTTTATCCTCTGTTCCAACATACAGCTAAGGAAGACTTGATGTGACTTCCTTTAGCATCCATTTACACTGTCCTATAAATCATACAAAACGTTCTGCACAGGCTCAAATCTAGGCATTAAATGAGATTCCATCTGTTCCTTGCTCCCAATGGGATTATAGTTTCTTTCTCTGCATCACTGCTTGACAAAACTTCTAATTCCACCTGAAACTGCGAGTGTGCTGTGTTTGGGGCCTGTTATATCAAATACACATCTCTCTGCTCCCACCTTCCCCCCTCAGGAATTGCTATTTTTAGACCGCTTTTCCATCTCTGATGAAGTCAAAGTTGCATCTTAACCTATACAAACTCTGGTGGCATATGCTGCTCTGCTTTTCTGCTGCAGTATCATGAAATTTGTCATCCAGCTCTGTTCTGATCTGTAACCCCCTGGTCATTACTGCCCTCTTGGAGAAAGTCATGTAAACACCTTTTATTTCAGTTTCTTGGCAGGGTTTCCTTTCACTGCTTTTGGATGTCATGGCCAGCAGAAGATCAGAATTTGCATTAGCCTTTGGCTCAGTCAGGAGGGGAATCAACAGTGCTGGACAATTAGAGCATGCTGCTGCTGCTATAATGTGCCCTGTGCCTTACAACACTGCAGGAGTGTCAGTGTCAAGGTGATGGAGCTGCCAGAGCACCCAGGAGCACCCTTGTTTCCAGAGGGGATCACTGCCAACTCCTGAACTGCGGACTCCCAAAACTAAAATACACAACTGAAAAGTTATTTGATCTCTAACTAAAAAACTAAAAAGCCAGCAAAGGCTGACAAGTGTGGCCAGGAGAAACGCCTCAGCTGGCCAGGAGAAATGTGACAAACTCCAGATCACCAATGGAGCTCACACCTTGTTTGGTGTGCGCAGAGCCCATCATTGCCCCTTGTTGCTGGGGCTGGGGATGCACATGTGCACGTTTGTCACTTCTGTGCACAGAGCTCCTTGGCTGGCACGTGGCAGCTTGTTCTTCTTTGGGACACAAAGGAGCACTTGTAGCCACCATCCATCTGAGCCACCAGGCAGCTGCCCCTTGGAGCAAGCCCATGAAGAGCACAGACTACGTCACTGAGGGGTTTTGGCTTATGTTTGCAATTTCTTTTTCTTTTTCAATTAAAAATGAGGAAGTGTGTGACTCTTTTTACCAGTCTCACAGACTGTGAAGCCTTTAGTCATCCATAAAGAGGCACATTTGACACACTTTGGAGTTTATGCCTTTTTTTAGCATGGATTATTCACACCTTCAGAAATGCCTCAGAGCAACCCAAGCCCAGTGTCCCTCTTCTTTTGCCAAAAATCCTTGCCAAAAGTTTTGGAGCAAGGCATGGGTGTGTCCTAAACAATCCTCATCATTACACCAAATAGTGCAGATTTGCTTGCATTTAAGGCTGCCCAGTCCCACACGAGCACCATTCCTTCCCAGTCCCACCTCACACCACCGTGTCCCCATGCTCTCTGCCTCCCTGGTTTTGCATGGGACTGCTGAGCATTTCCCAGAGCAGATGCACAGCGTGAGTCACCGCCTCAGCACAGAATGAGTCCTTGCACATTGGCTGCTCCATGGAAACAGCCCATGGATGTGCTTGAATATCGTGCAATGCGCTCTGAGGTCACTCTCGTGCCTCGGAAATAATTTATTTCCTTCATCTATGCCCAGTCACACAACTGCCCGGGTACTTCTGATGGAGCATCTGCTGTGTGATCTCTCAGATGAAATTTAGGTGGTTCAGGCCACTGATTCCAGAAAAAAAGGAGCTCCAAGTAGGAGCCTTGACTTGTTTGCCCTTCAGGTTGGTGCTCTTTCAGTCCTTAAAACAAGGTAGCTTTATGCAAACCACCCGTTAGGAATGGTCTTCCTGAAATGTGCCAACCCCCAAAACATGCCTGAGAGTTGTTTGGGATGAGCCAATGCCATGGCAGGCACTGGTTGAAGAGTGTAACAGGGCAGAGGGTTGTGCTCTAGTAGCTGGAAATGTTGTTAGTGACTGCTGAATTTATTCTTATGGCTGTAGCTGAATGTCTCCATCCATGTTCCCTGGAGGCGGTCTTGGTTTACAGCTTTAATAGCTACAAAATGTGAGTTTTCTGACCATCCCCACGCTTTATGGCACAATCTCTCCAGCTGTTATAATGAGGAAGCACTAGCAACAAAGTTATTATTTATTCCTCAAGCAAATTTTCTCTTCTTGGCAGCACGTGGCATAAAGGTAGTTCAAAATGTGTCTTGATATTCTGCAAACAAATCAATTATTTATAATTGTCTTGTCTTTAGATGTGAATTAAAGTTGGTTTTTTTTTTATATAGTGAAAGGAAACAGACAAGTTTAATTGAGATAAATGAAATCTACATGACCACCTGTTTGTTTTTTAAACTTTATAGGAAATCAATGTATTGACAGTAGCATTGGTCAACCAGGACAGAGAAAAAAACTCAGAGAAACGAAGCCCAGGTCTAAAATCAGAGAAAGAGGCACTATTAATAGGTAAGATAACTGCAAAGAAGATTTTTGAGAAAAAAATGCCTTCTAACAGGTTTCTGTTTTGCATATATGTTTACACATATCTTTCTGCTAATACAAGTAAAAAAGAAAAAAAAATTGGATTTTTTTTCATCTTGGTTCAGAATGGCTTTTAGTAAGAAAAATCCTAAAATACGACTGAACTTTGCCTTTCTGAAAAATTCTGCAGTTTAATGAAAGGATTTCAGGTCTGAAAAAAACTGCAGAATCTACATTTAGGCTTGCAGCATGAATGTATGATGACTTTATTTACATCAAGCTTTAGCAGGCCAGAGTTTTATAGCTTGTTATATGATTATCAGACAAAGTGGTAAAGGAGAAGGGGATAGAAATAATATTAGTAAACTACCAAGCAAAAAATACATCTACTACATGTATTAAGCAAGCCAGATTTATGCCTTTGACATTAGGTAAGGGAATTAGCAATATGAATATTTATAAAGAATACCACAAGGACTGTCATACCCTTTACCTAGAATAAAATTTTTAAAATAAACTCTTAAATAGTGCCTAAAGCTAAAGCTTATAGGCAGTGGGCCAGCTAACTGGCATTCAGCCACGCAGAACTGGCTGTACCCATGCCACTCTGGAGGGAACATGCCCCATTTGCACCCACACATATTTTGCATTTGGTTTCACTGGGGTAAGTTTTCAGGGAGCACGAAGGCCCACAATTCCAAAGTGTACCCTGTGGCATGGCAACAGAAATGCTGACCTGAAAGAACAGATTTCGTTTCTTTGGTTTGTTCTTTTCGCAAGTCAGTGGTGCCCTGAAAAATGGTAGTTGCAAAGTTTGTTTAAATGCAACTCATTTTCATCACCTAGGCACCAGGAAGATTGCTGGCTTATTGCTGGGTACAGATTCAGCAATTCACAAGTTCAGTTCAGACCAAAGAGGTCATTTAAAAGCGAAGAATGTATCTAAACATTTTAAGGGCTTAGTACACAAACTCCCTGTGATTAGTGAGATGCAAAACAGTGGAATGTACAGAAATGTATGACTTGGTTGAATTCTGCTTTTTATAATTAAATCTAAAACTTTTAATTGCAGGGGCAGTAGTTGATCTTTTTGAAGTTCATTCTGTGAGAAAGACAGCAAGCATGGGATTTTAAGAACAGAATAACAAACTTTTTTTCTAGGTCACTCACTATTTGACTGCAATAAACAGTGGCAGTGTCCCAGAGTGGGTGCCATACATCTGCTGTTCAGTGGCACACTCAGATAAACAGAATAACCTCAGTTAAGATATTACTGGTCATAATACCCCCACAACTGACTCACTGTTACAGTCCAAAGATTAAAGATTCCTCAAGATGGATTTCATGTTATCTCTTCCTCTGAGGCATGATCAGATATGGCAAGGGAATAATGGGCCTTGCCTCCATCCATTCACTAAGTTTTTCTGTATTTTAAAAAAATGCAGTGTTGTCTTAGAGGAAAAGAGCATACAAGAAAAAAGAAATTATCACGGAACTCCAATCAGTAACTACAAAATATTGACAAATTACTTCTTATTTACATTATACAAAAGAGCTGGCTTTGAATGTCCTGAATTGAAAAGCCTCAGGAACCACATAACAGATGCAATAACACTGGTAAAATGTGATTTGAGTACAAATTGGATTTCCAGTCATCCCACTCAAGTGTGATGATCTTGACTTCTGCTTCTAGAGCTCTTGTGTGGTTACCTGTAGTCACCCACAGCACAAAGGTCACTGCTGCTAGGACTTGCCATAGTAAAAAATTTATTACGTGCCACTCCTTATGCAGGACCAGAAGTTTGTAAATGCTGTTTGAAAAGTGGAGGAGGAAAAAAGGTGTTCTTTGCAAAGCCAGTCTAAAATGCGTTAAATATTGCTTATCAGTTTCAACCACGGCCAGTACTTAGGGAAAAACGAAATCCAAGATTATCCTAATTCATTCAGCATCAAGAAAGAAGTATGGCCTGCAGTACACAAGATACAGTGACCCATTTTTGTCATTTGTAAGCATTTTTAATCCTGGTGTTTATGATTTAGGTATAAGAAATTTCCCCTAGGGTAGTTCAGCTAAGAAGCCCATCCAAAGAGAGTTGAAAAATATTTGTTCTGATTCCTACAGTTCAGCTCTCCCAAACAGCAAGTAACACACATGCCATTTTGTATTTTCACTGTTTGCTTAGAAGAAGAGAAACTGGATAGTGCTTTTAATAGCAATACTGATGCCCCAAATCTTGTTTTCTCTGGTCATCATTATTAATGCTGTCACTTGATTTTCACTGCAGAAAAAATCTCTAGACTTAGATCCTGACTCCTTCTAAGCCACTTTTAATTCCCATACCTTTTATAATCATCCTGTAACAACAATGAAGATAGACAGAACATGCTCTCTCTTAAGAAAAAGTAAATAAGCAAATGTGCCATAAAGCATTTGTGTTTTCTTCAGCAGCAGTTAGGGGTTATACGGATTAAATACTTTTCATAACCAGCATCTGCATAATTGCTAGAAAAATTTGAGGGAGTGAGGGTTCTGACACAATTGTATGAAACGTTTTCACAACAGAGAATCCAGTGAAGGGGAAAAAAACAATAATTTTACCATTACGATATCCACAATTTTATATTGGTAAATCAAGCATAAAATTAGTAGCTGAAATGCTCCCAGCAAGGCTTTGTTTAGAAATTCCTTTATTCATCAGTATATTATCTTGGTCACTTACTTGCTAACTGCTGTCATTCCTGAAGATGAGCTATTGTATTTAGCACGTTAGTATGACTGTATTAAAAATGTGCTGTTTTGTTATGTTTATTGGGTTGTGCAAGGAAAATAAGAGTCATAATTCATACTGTAAAACCTGTAAGAACAGACTCTTCAGAATTATTTTGCCTATTTTTATGATACAGTGTCTGAAGTCATTTTAACACTTTGTGTCTGTTTGTTTTTAATACAGGTATCATATCCACATTTCTTCATGTCCACCCTTTTGGAGCCAATATAGAATATCTTTGGTCTTATATGCAGCAGTTGGACTCTAGGGTAAAAAAAATTAATCAAAATCTATTTTCTCTTTAGAAATATTGTATTATTCTTTACTGCAGGTTAAACTCTTCACGCATTTCCATTAGAAAGATAATGGGATATGGGGCTTGGGGGTTTGCAGTCCTTATTCATTTGCAAATTACAGTGCACGTGCTTGTGTTGAGGTCTTTGCCTCAAACTGCTTAGCTATTCTTTGTGGCACAGAAGAGCAGAGCTCTAAATGGCAAAGACTAGCAGCTGATTTTATGACACATGATTCTGAAATATAGCTGCGGAGAAAAAAAGCAGAACGCGAGGCAGGTGTGGCCATGGCCATCAAACTGTGCAGTTTTTGGAGATGGCCCTTTATTCTTGGAAAAGCTGTAAGTTGTATCTCACACTGAACCTTTATGAGCACAGGAATGGACCGTGTTTCATGTCCTTTATCTCCATGTGGGAGCAGACACAACCACATGAAGGAATTGGGTGTACTAATTTCAGTGAAGCTGTGGCCAAGACAAAAATGAGACCAACACAAAACAGTGTGCAAAGTGTTTAATGGATCTGTTCATGCAGTCTACAGTCAATAAATACCTGCGGGATAAGATTCTTTGGCTTACTTTTTTAATATCTGCTGTAGAATGAGATGAAATCAAGCCCTCAAATAGGCCTATTCCTCTGCACTGAATATTAAGCAAGTCAGAAGGTGAGAAGCTCAAGTGTGAAATGATCAGGTGAATGGTACTCCAAGTGCTAAGCAGCATCTTAGCAGATGCAGAGGTCACCCTGTGGCCAGCCACAACTCTGTCCCATGTCTGCCAATACATGGATGATGGTGCTTTCCCAGATCTTGCAACATAGCTCCTTTGATCCTGGTAATGTTTTGTTCCTGAACAGCCCCTCAGCCCATAGCTAAGATCAGCTTCTCACTGCTTTGGTGAGCTGCTTCGTGCTTCTGGATGATCCTGGATCCTTCCTCTGTTTCTATGAAAAAGTGTAGAGCTAAAAGCAGAGGAGATCTTGAACTAGAAGCTCACTGGAATTAACACAGGCTGCACTGATGAGTGAAGAAGGATGATGATTTTTTTTGGCACTGTCTTCAGGCCATGGCAGCTCAGGTTTGCTAGTGCTTTACAGCCCACTGCCACCCACAATGAAAAGGGAATAGGGGATGGGGGTGGGAGAAAGAGGTGAGAAACTGGTGACTTGCAATTGTTTTTTAATATCTGGTTTTATCAAGACATGATGAAGCCAGAGCTTCACACCTACAGACATTCTTCTGCTTCTCTGTGCCCCTGCTACTCATGCACTCTGCTTAGTCTTGTCCTGCATCACCCAGTCCCTCCAATCTCCTCAGTAATCCTTCAAGTCCTTCCTTAACACAGCATTTGTCTAAGTTTCAACTGCTTTTTCATCTGGATGACCCCTCCAGCTCTGTATCTCTTGAGTGATAACAGCAATCACTCCAAAATATGGGCTCTCTGGGCTCCAGCCCTGCTGCTCATTGCTTCTCCCCAGTGAGCACTTCAGCACTCTCACCCTGCCCTGCTGTGGTCCCTTCTTGCCATGGCCGTGGGCTCTGCCCTTGAGTTTTTGCTCACGTGAGTAACACGTGGGCTTCTGTGAGGCTGCCAGGGGCAAGCTCTTGACTTGCAAACAGAGCCCTGGAGGAAGGAGCATTGTCTGCCATCTCTGCAGCTACCTCTGGACCTACCCACTGCATAATAAACACAAGCTGCAAAATTTGACCTCGTTGGTTTATTTTGGAAGCAACTGCTTGTAGAAACAAATTACTTTTTAATAGCGCGATCCAGAGATGCAATCTCAGAGATGAATTTCAATTACTTTCCATGGTTAGCCTGTCATTCCTTGCCTGAACAGGAATGATAAGGTCAGCATAGCCGTGTGGGCTGAGGGCTCAGTACAGAGCTCAGATACATTGCACAAAAGTAACCAGACACCCACTGCTGCCGTGTGAGCACTTAAAAGATGGATTGGATCACGCTGAGACTTTAGACTGCCTCCAACACTGAGTTTTGGTGCCACCTTTAACAAATCATTTAATCTTTCTGCTGCACTAACCTCTACAGAAAAATAAGAGGCAATAGATATTTGCTCACCCCCCTTGGGTGTAGTGAAGTATAATTAGCACATTTTATGTTTATATACTGTTTGAAAAGGAAAGGTTTCTCCATGGAAGGTTTCTACTAGTATGAATAAGCAGAAATATCATTATTTCCAGATAAGCCTTTCAAACCATGGAGATACCTGTGGATAATGGGCAGCACCCATAGATTTCTTTGCTGTTCCTTTCATGACCACCACTTTAGAAGCAGTAGGATAAAATGGCTCATATTCCATGATTGTTCATTTCTTGACTTCCCTACTGATTATACCAGGAAGGTTGCCTTTTTGAAAGTGTTTTCTGTAACGAGAGCATCTTGCCTATTAGGAAGGTGGGCAGTCATTAAGGTTTCAAAATGATAAAAACATCCTGAGCAATGCAGAACTGGGAGCTTTACTCCTTAATTATCTGGGGCTGCTGAGCTGGGTAAGACTGAGGGAAGGTGGCTCCATGGATAGGCAGCCTTCAGTAACAACAGGGAGCTGATTAAAACCTTTCTGAAAGAGAAAAGCTGATGGAGCTGGGAGAAGCCTTCAAAGCCAGATAGGCTGAGAAGAAGAATAAGGTCCCATCTGCTTCCTCCTCCTCACAAGAACACCCATGACTGTAGTTTTTAGATGGACTTCATACCACACTGTGGACACAGCCCCAGCATGGCAGTTGTCATTGCTTTCTGGGGGATGGATACTTTACAGGCATCTACAAGAGCAAAACCATTCCTTCAAGCAATCTGCGCTTGCTTTGGAGTCTGGAAAGTCATATAGGCTAAAATTAAAAAAACCCCAATGGTTGACTGTTTTCATATGGCCTGGATTCATCTCCCCCACACCCCTATTATATCTGTTCTTAATGTTTCCTCTTTACAAGCTACAAGGAGCTTTCTCACTTTAATTTTACCTTTGTTTCTTTCTCAGATCTCTGCAAATGAGATAGAAATGCTTTTGATGAGACTGCCACGCATGTTTAAACAAGAATTCACTGGTGTAGGAGCAACACTGGAAAAGAGGTGGAAGTTTTGTGCCTTTGAAGGAATTAAAACTATCTGACTGTGACTAGTAATGAAGCTATGCAGAAGAAGAAGAATTCCTAGAGCATGGCAGGGTTATAAAGTATTAAAGTAAGAAATTTGGGTTTGGGCACATAGTAGTATGTTTTCAAAGTTATCCAAGCCTAATTTTAGTTACATTTGTGACGTTCTCTTGTGAGTGGAAATGTAGTTGTGCACCAGTTCCTAAAATAAAATAAAATTTCAAAAAAAGTTCCAAAATGTGACAGATTGTTTCCTATGAAAACTGAAGAAAGATACCACAGTCATAATGATTTCAAAATACTACATGTCCTACATCTAAGAAAAGCTCATTGAGCAAACAGTTAAGGAGAAAGATTGCCCGGTTATGGTCGCTAAGCTACAGCGATTTATATGTGATACGTAATAGAACTCATTAAGTTTTGTTATAGAAAGTTCTTTCTGTTTAGTAAGAGAATTGAGTAATTTTACAGTGAGGAAAAGCATACCAAAAGAAAACTTGAAGATGTGTCTGAAGTTATTGTATTTTGTAAATTAAGTTATATGCTGTACCAGGGATTTTTGCCTTATTGAAAGAGGCCTGAAAATGTGATTGGAGTCCTCAAGAATGCTTTATCAAGAATATTATTTTTCTAATGTAACTATTCTCCATTACAAGTTCTTTTAACATGGATTGCATATCAATTTTCATAAACATGTAAATAAGGAAGAAACCAGTGTTACTGTATTGTATTTGGTATGTAACATTCAGGTTTATGCATCAAAATAAATATTCAGTTGCATTACTGTTACAAATTTTATAGCAGATATATTAATTTTTATCAATAAATATGACTTCTACCATATTGTTTGCATAAGTATTTCTTCTGACGTTATTGAATTTCAGTTGATCCAGCAAGAGATTCCTGGAACATCTTTCCCCTACCTGAACTATTAATTGCAGATAACTTTGTGAAATGAATTATAAATCAAAGCTAAGATTAAAATATTGGTAGAGGAAGTAGCAGCATGGGCCTTTGATTTTATCTTTCAACAAGCAGATGGGTGAAAAATGAGCACGTTCAAATTTCCCATTTTCATTGTTGTGTTGGGTAAGAGCTGCTGTGGGTAGGAAACAGCAGCCCCGCCTTTGCCACACCCCTGTGCAGGCAGAGGAGCCAGTCGTGAGAGAGCTGGTCCTACAAAGTGAGGCACCAACAGTGGGAAATAGAGAAAACTGAAACAGATGCAGGGAGTCTCCACATACATGTCAGAGCAAGGTTTCACTCAGGTCCTTCAATAAACAGCAATTAGTGTCAAATGCATTCAGTAGTGAAGGAACTCTCCAACATGGCTTTTGGTGATTGGCGCTTTAAGATCTATTTCTCTTCTGGCATCTACCTGGAATACAGAAATATTAAATGAAATGCTAATTGTGTACAAAATGGGAAAAGAAAGAGGCTTAGAAGGTCTATTATGGGGAAAAAATTATGCTTTCAGGCAGTACACACAAAATTTTAAAAATCAAGTACATCTCAATTATGGTTGCTATAGAGCCTGTGATAAGCTACTCAGGTGAAACTAGTAATTATATGCCAGTTATGTTAATGAAAATTAACTAGTTTAATCCAAGTAATAACTCTTTCCTCTCTTGAGATCATACAGTTTCATGAATAATTCTGACATAAATGTGTTAGGTCTGACAGCTTGTATTTAGGTACTGTAACATAAATGTGTATGGATGCCACTTAGGCTGGGTGAGAAAACTTTCACCTCAGCATACTCCATGCCATACTCATTCATTATATTCAGTCCTTCCTTTCCTTGTCCTTCCTTCTTTTTTTCCCTTTAGATCATTGTCTCACAAAACAACTTCAAATCCAGACAGTCAGAAAACATTTTTTTTTTCACAGAACCTTGTCACCTAATCACTATATTTGTTTTTCATATATTTTTCTTCTTCCTATTCTTCATGGGGTTTTCTTGTCTGTCTAGACCATCAGAGCTTTAGAAGGGTACCTTTTTAGTCCTTGTATAGTATCAGCTAAAAGGGAACCTCCTTAACTGGCTTTTAGATACTGCCAAAGATCTAAACTTTGAGTATAAGTAGCACCCTGTAATATTGTAATGTATCAGTTGAGAACTTGAAATCCAGGGAGATCCTCAATGAGTATCAAGTCAGGCTCAAGAACTAGCTTTAACTTTGTGTGCTTTGGGGCAAATTGGATCAAAAAGTTGAGCTTCATCCCTTAGGTGCTGAAATGTCCCGATGATGACTCTTGGAATATCCAGCTGGGAGTTCTGCAGTTAATACAATGAGATTAATAATGAGAAAGCCACTTTTGATACAGGATTTGATACAGGATTTTTTTGATACAGGAAAGCCACCTAGACTGGACATTCGGGAGCATTTCTTTACTGAGATAGTGATCCAACACTGGAATGTGTTTGGCCAGAGAGGTGATAATGCCTCAAGGCTGTCAGTGTTTGAGGACATTTGCACAATGCCTTTAATGACACGATTTAACTTTTTGTCAGCCCTGACGTGGTCAGGCAATTGAATTACACAATCCTCATAGGTCCCCACAAGACCTAAAGCAAGTTTCTGCAGCTGAGTCAGGTAGAAGGATGATGGCCATTTGGCAAAGACTCAAAGCCAGTTACAGTTAGCAGGATCTTCACAACAGTAGTGAGAAAAAAAATAAAAATAAAAAGAAGGGCCAAAGAGGTATCACATCAGGCTAACCACGAGCTCAAGAGATGAGACTGAGCAACAGCCTGGCATGCAAATGCATGTTATAGCAGGGCCCCTTCTTCTCAAATATGGACTAGTGGAGCAGGAGAAGATTTGATTTCTAACTGCCCAAACATGCTGAGGGCATTTTGCACCGAGTTGCAAGGTAGGTTGGCCTGAATTCCTATTCTCCCAGGAGAGCTTTTCAGACCATCCTCAGCTTTGAACTGTCTTGGACTGATGTCAGGGGTGACTTTCATCAGCTTAGAGGGGCCAGCCTCTTACCACAATGTATCTGATTCCCACCAGAAGGATTAAGAGATACGCTGTGCAAAACCTCCCAGACAAATGTGCATTTAACCCTGCACATTCAAGGGAGATAAGTGTAACCTCTCTGTTAAACTGCATTTTCTGTCCACAAGAGATCTTTTATGTTTGATCATGTTTGATGAAGACTGCATTATCCCCATCACTGAAAAGGAAATTCTTAATATCTCCTCATACATAGTGGAGTCAATTGTTTATTGAAGTGTGTGTGTTTAGGGCAAAACTTGCATGTTCAGGACTACCAGAGCATCACATTCACTTAAGGAACAGCTATACTGAGATTTAGAGAAAATCCTGTATCAAGCTATGCTACATTTAGCTACACATGATGTGCAGCAAATGCTACGGAATCTAAAGCTAGAAAATTGGTTGTAAGAGCATTCTGGGTGGTTTGTTTAAGCAAAAATTCTGGTCTTGCAAGCATTGTTTTATTTAAAATCAGAATGGCTTTGACAGTCAGTGTTACTATGACAAAAATGTTCTGGGATGATATGAGCTGATTTGGGGAAGGAGATTTTGTGAGAGGAGGGAAAGGAGAGAGTTGGATTTGGATATTCTTTGGGTGCCTCTAGCACCAGTAATTAGCCAGGTCTGACATGGAAAATATTTCCATTTTTTCCACTTAAATTCATCTCAGTGTTCAGCATTAAAAGTGTGAGGCTTTTATAATATTTTTTTTTTCTTTTTTGTGAAAAGGTACAAGTTCTCCCTTGACTTGTCGCTCTGGTTAGACTGCCAAGTTCTGCAGCTCTTTTGCTCTAACTTTTCCCTCAAAAAGAAAGTAGAAACAGCATCCAATTCTTTCTGGTTCTGTGTGTGACTGCTGGGACAGCAAAAACTGACTATTTATTTCCTGAGTTAAAGCTGAATGTTTCAAGACCAAGTAAGTCAACTGAAAAAGCAGCCAGATCAGGAAATTATGCTTACAAGGTACAGATACTCTGACTTTATAAACCCATTACATTGAATTTGTAAGCAAAATTAAATAGATACGCTCAGGAGTACCTTTGATTAAGTGTTCAGCCTCACACTGGGTAACACTGTGCCTGTTCAGATTTAATAAGCTGACTCCAGTGTCAGATGCCCTTTCAAAGGGGATATGTGGGGCAGCAAGAGGAAAAAGGAATATATTCCTTTAAACATAGCAGACAGCATTCCTGCAGTCATACCACAGACATATTACAACCATTTGCTCAGACTTCTGGTTGGTAAGTACTTCTTGCCAATTTATGTACTTTTATACACATAACACTGAAGCCTAAAAAAACCATTGCCTTGGACTGCTCATGCCTTAGCCATGTCACTGTTAATTCTGTAGTGATCCCAATAGCATAAGGTGGATTAAAATACACCTGCCATAAAAGCATCCAGCCATAATCAAGGTTATCAACTGATTAAAAAGATATTTTTTGCTTCATAGTTTCTTAGAAGAGATTAGTGCTGTCAAAATTGGATCCTAACTTCCTAACTTCATTCCTTCTGGCTTCTTCTAGCCAGGTTTGCTTTTCTCTGCAGGATTAAATACTCCTTTAGTACTGTATATTTTCTCCCCGTGAAGATATTTATATATTGTAGTCTATTTACTTCTCAGTGTTCTTTCTCATAAGCTAAACAGATTGAGTTTTTAAGTGTTTTGCAATAAAGCATTTATCTTCTCTTCCTCGAATCATTGCATCCTTTTTTTTTTTTAATATCCTTTCCAATATTTCAAAACTTGCTTTAAAATGTGTGGAGAAAAACTGTTACTTGAATTAAACTGATCAGTTTACAGCATACAGACACACAGCCGCATCTCTGCTCCAATTCAACACTCTGCCTCCTATTCCTGTCAGACTGTGAGCCGATCACCAATGTCAAAGCAGTAGCACAAGTGAATTGCTGTTGGTGTAATGGATTCCTTCCTTCATCCTGGTGTAATAGATTCCTCTGCATAGCTACATTTCTGTCTGCTAAAGCCTGGCTTTTTTATCCCCACTGACAGGCTTGCTTGTGCAAGGCCAAAGGTCTCACCCCACGAGGATATTTTGAGGCTAAGATCCCCCACACAGCCCAGTTCTTCACTGTGGGGTAGGTTTGGATGACTCTCAGATGTTTATAGCCTCTCATGATTAAAATGGGGTAATCAGATTTGCTGTCAGGGTGTTGGGATCGCATCAAGCATTCAGAGGGCAATCACACAGGCTTTGTCTAGACGAGGGTTTAAATGTGTGTCATTAGCACATATTAGCTGATACATTTTAAAAGTCTGATGCAGACGAGGCATAATGCCTTTAATGTGAAAAGCTGGCTGAGTTAGGCCCTTGGGCATTGGCGTTGACAGTGGTTTGTCTATTTTAGAATTTTAGAATAAGGTAGCTGAGGGCTTGCCTGCAAAGATCAGTTAATTTGGAAGAATATAGGCTATGAATTTAAAGGGCTGCTCCAGGACATAAGGCCAGAAAAATCCCAAGTAGTCGCTCTGAAATAGCTCAGTAAAATACAATATACACTTAACTAGGTAAGTTTTCCCTCACTTTTTCTTTTTTTTAACTTTTTGCAGAAAAAAAACCAGTTCCCATATTAGAGTTGTTGTATTTAAAAATTAACCCTCTGGTGCATTTCTGTTTTTATCACTGCTCCTTACTGAATCCAGCTGATTAGCCTGGTTGTGTCTGGGGAGAAGGCTGGAAAACTTGTACACTCTGCAGATCTGATTGCTGACGTTAAAAGCTGACTTGCATTTCACAGGGGGAAGACATGGTACGCTTGTGAGAGGAAATGTGAGTGAAGCAACAGAAGACCATAAAATAGGATTAAAAATAGAGACTGGAGGGATTTTGTTAGAACCTGGCGTTCCATCAAAAAAACCCACGCAAATCCCAGGGCATCCCAGAAGCCTGTTATAAACTAAGAGGGGGAACAAGGAAGAAGAAGAGATAAAATTTCATAGTAAAAATCATTGTAAACTATGGTGGTATTGAATTTATGAGAGTTTTGCATTTCCTTCTGCCTGTGGAGTCAGCTGCCTCAGGTGCTGTGACTGAGACTCTGTAAAGAGGAACCATCCAAATTACTCTGCAGGTGGCTTTATCCCAAAGATAAGCTCAGATAATACTAACTTCCAGTTGCAGAGGAGCCCCTCCCTGCAAGAAAAATCTGTAAGAAAAATCTCTAGCTCTACCAGTTCACTGGTTGATGGTGATGTTAGCAAAAACATTTTCCTTGTCCTTGAAGGTTAGTGAGAATATATGTTACTATGGAAAGCAAGTGTTTGCCAGGTAATCAAAACTCATTCCAGGGTGTCATTTCCACCCCTTCCCTCTGACTGGCTGTCCCCTTGGTTGAACTTGTTACCTTGGTTAGATGGAGACAAAAAAAGCTAAATTCTCATCAGGGTGGAAAATACACTTTTTTCTTGAGAAGAAGAACAGCCATGGGTAAGCACCATGCCACCTGCTCAAGGCTGATTTGTCTAATAAAGAATTGCAAGGCAGGAGCTGCTTTGCAGGGCGGTACTGAAGCCGGTTTTGCGCAGCAAAGCATACTGACAGAGAAAGAGGCCAGATGGTGTCTCAACAGCCCAACTTTTCCAAAACACATTTCCTACCCTGAGAAGTTCTTGACTGACAGCTCTGGAAACAGGTGTTTTATTTGTCCACAGGGCAGAACAGGGAAGGCATCTATTATTGTCCCAGCAGAGGTCTACAGAAATCACCTGCCATTTCATTTCCATCCCTGTGAAGTCCTTACTTCATTTGTCCAAACTGGAGAGGAAGGGGACATCTGCAGAATGCACATTTGGCCCTTATTTGAGTCCACAGAAATTCTGCTAGTTAAAACTTTGGTTTCAGGGCCAGATTTGAATCTCTGATCTGTAAAATGGATAATCCACTGCTTTAAGGAAATTATCCAATGACAGAGGAGGGGAAGGCAGGCTTTCTTGAAGCACTAATATATCCTGGTGGCCCCATTCCTCTCCTTCAATCTTCACAGTGAGCAAGAAGATTTGGAAGTACCTAGCTGGCGAAGAGATTCATCCTATTAGAAAAGACAGAGAAGAGCTCATGCTATATTTATACAGAATGTTTTGAGATGGGATTTTTAAGTCTAAAGAAAACCCCTCCCAGTTTAAGAGTATTATCTTTTGTGAGTACTTTATTAGTCTTCCCCTTTGAAGCAATTTCAGTGTGGAGGCTGAAATCCCTATTGTTTCAAAGGTTTAAAGTCAAGAGCAGGAACAATGCAGGATTTCCAGCCTTTGTTTGATTTTTGCGGTCTGTGCAGTTCAAATGTGCAAAGAAAAGTATGAAAGTGCGTGCCCAGGTGAAATGGAACTGGGCAGTCACACAGCACTGTTGCTTTTCTGCAGTGCAGAGCTTTTTATTTACAGGAATAAATCCTGGCCAGATGGTCAGTAGTTCAGTGATGTACATTGGTCATGCAATCAGGAAATCTGTATATGTTTAGGATCGAGACCTTAAATGTTTGTCTTTCTTTCAAGAATGCTGAGATTTCTGTCACATGCAGCATTGAGAAAGACACCAGAGGGGGATCTGGACAGATCTGGGGAAAGAGGCCTAATCAACAGGCAGCTGAAGATGTGACTGTCACACTGTACATGTCCCCACAAGCAGTAAGCAGGCTAATTTGGCCACAGGAGACACCGCAGCTGTGACTGTACAGCCTCTGCCCAGTTCAATCCACTCTACTTGCTGCTTCCAGGTTAAGCAATGTGATACAATCTGGGCTGTCTTCTTTGGAAAAGTTAATTTAGAGGTAGTTCAAGCCTTTTTTCAGGCAGTTAACAAGCTGTACCATCAACAGGAAACTATGGATGATCTGCAGCAATAGTGGGTGGATCCAAATTGGAGAAAGAACTTGGAAAACTTCTTCCTAAATTTGCTACAAGCCTTGAAATTACTTTATTTACAATTTCCAAAGGAGAAGAAGCAGCAAAAATATTTCCAGAAATAACCAGAACAAGGTTTCATCTCCCAGACCCATTTGGCCCACACCTGTCTCATGTTCCCCAAACCACACATGCAACCCTGTTCAGAAGAAAGCAAAAGGTGCTCCAGAGTCATGTGAGGAATTCATGGCTTTGGGAAGGTTATAGAAAGGTCCTTGCAGGCAAGCCCATGATCAATGCTACTGTTCTTCTGTGTAACTAATCTAAAGTAAGGTTTTCATTAACTCTCTTCATTTGATGCATTGTGAAACAAACCGAATGAGAATGTTTGGGCTGGCAAAAAAAGCAACATAAAATCCCACAAGAATGCAGTGTAACAGCTCACATCAAGAGCTCAGTAACAAAGAAAATAGCTCTGGATACACAAAGTCTGGGTTTTGCAGCTAGGCAGGAGGTGCACAAGTTTAAAGCTATGCGGGAGTACCAAGCTCTTCTCCCAGCAGAGGTGTTGAGAAATCACCACTTTGTGCCACGACATAGAGCATCACTCACTGCTAAAAAGTTCTCTCAAATCACAGTTATATTACATGGCAACATACTGACTTGGGCTGAGACCCAAGTCTTCACTTTTTTTTTGAACTAGTGGGTGTCTGAGAGGTGTCACCAAGCAAACAGAGAGAAAGGGAATCTGGTGACCAAACCAAATGCTAAAGCTACTCAACAACACTCCAAAACCCAGCCACTCAATGCTTGTTTTCTACGAAGAATTTGCTTTTTAAAGCCATCAATACCATGATTTTCACTGTCATGTGGACATAGAGCCAAAGATGTGAGGGATGACAGCCACTCAACTAACTTTGCAGAATACCCTGTCTCTGGAGGCACTCACCACTTCGTACTATGGTCCAGAGTGCAGAGCCTAATTTTTCCTTGTCCAGCTGAGTACTTCATCTGCTGAACTGTTGGACAGGCAAAATGTCCCACTGTCCCAGTCGCCATCACTTCATGCAAAGTTGCATCCATCCAACGTGTTCCAAGGACACCTACCTGACTGATCCCCTTCCTGCAGCTGTAGGTGCACACCTGGCTTCTCAGCACTCTTAACTCTGGGGTTTCAGACAGTCCCCAGACCTTTGTGTAGAATTGATTGCAAGCCATGGTCCTCTGAATTCAAAGCCTGAGAGTCACTCACATTCTGAGTAACATAAGGAAACAAAACAGGTCTTGAAGTGTAGCACATGGCTGGGTAGGACATTCTTCTTGGGATTCCAAGGAGACCTTTCTTGAGGTCTTCTTAATCCAGCCTTTATCCCTTCTCTTTCTGTCTGCAGATTGATGTAGGTTTGTACGTGTGTGTGAGTGGATGATGGCTTCTTGTTTCCTCAGTGCATCAGGTCCTTCAGTTTGTTCATTATATGATTTATGTTTATTTTAGTGCAAGTCATACAGGCAGGGGTGAATTGAAAAGGAATATGTCTACCAAGACACAAAATAAAATACATCTAACAATAATCTCATATGTAGGGGAAAATCTAAAAGTAAATGACAATCTGTCCAGTTTACAAAAAAGAAAGGAATGAGCAATTGCAATTGAGAACCCATAAAGATTTATATAAATGGATAATATTAACTAGCCTTGAAAGATGAAAGGCTGCCTACTAAGAGTAATTTTATCCTGATGGACCAAAAGCTACTACTTACTTAAATTTTTATTCAAGTATAAGAAACAAGAAGTCCAAACTGTAGTGTCTAAATGACACTATGGATTACCAGTACCTAGCTTCAGGAACTGACAACTACTCCTACAGTATCTAAATTCAGGAGAGCAACTGTGACTCAAGGCTTGTGCCATATGACTGGAAAAGCATCTACAAAGCCTCCCTCTGACATCTGGCAGGTAGGGGCAGAATCCAGCCTTCAGCCAGCAAGTCCCATGTGAACAGGACAGGACCTTGCTTTCCCAGCCCAGTTATGCTGGTAAACAAGAGCCAGCTTCCAGCTTCCACCAGGGACACCGCTTCTCAGGCATCGTGACAAGAGATGTGAGACTACAGTCAGCTGAGGAGGAAGAAACATGGGGAAAGTGCACTTGGTCCTCGCTGCAAGTAGCTGCTGGAAAACCAAGGGTTACAACATCCAGCCAGTGATGACTTCATTCACAGCACAGAGAGCTGGAGAATGTTTGTTGGCAGTGACTTCATCTCATCCCAGTTTAGCTCTCAAGCAGACAGATCTAGTGCTCATCCACAATCCTGCACTGCCACCTCGTTAAGGGGGTGCTGAGTTTATGGATCCATCTTCAGCTGTGGTTCCCTGGAAATGCTGGAGCTCACTGGAAAGGCTAGCCTCCCACCAGCCTTCTGATTTCAGTGCAACAAGGAAACACCTGGTAAATGTTGCTGCTTGAGGAGGGTTTTCAGTGGTAGGGATGGTGATTGCTGTTTCCTGGGGCATTTCTAAATCTGCAGAGCACCTCCTTGGTGTTGCTACCCTCAAAAAAAACACCACTCCTTGAAGATATCAGTCAGCAGAGAACACTGCCAGTGCTGGCACACACAGGCACTGACTTATTCACATCACCTACAAAGGAGGGAAGTCACACAGAGGTCGTGGTGCTGCAGACAAAGTAAATAGCTTACTATAATGTATGTGGTGAATAATAATGCCAAGCAATAGAACATCATCACAGAACAGAGGAGAGGATGGGGAAATGTGTGCTTCCTCTTGCTTAAGATTTCTTGAATGATCAGAATCAGGGGAAAATGAAGTTGAGAGCGTGTGGGTAGGAGAGGAGCTCCCTAAATCAACTTTTTTCTCCTTCCATATCCCAGCCTTATATACAAAATGCAACATGTATGGTCTGTGTATAAATGAGCAAAACTTGTAGTGCATACCAAATCTGCAATCCAATAATCTGTATTTGAATGTTTTAGCAAAAACTGACTGTGACTACAAACACTTCACAGACTAATTTTCAGATTCATGAGTTTCTTGCTTGGTTTTCCTACATGTTCTCTAAACTCTCTGCCAAAAAAATATTTCCTTTCTTGCACTGAAACGTAGCACTGACATGTGTAAAACTACTTCTTTTTTATGGGCTTTAGCACACTTCTGCCTCTTTCTGCTTTTTGTAGATTCATACATATTAGACACACATCTTTGGGTTTTAATTATAAAATTAATGTAGACAGCCACCAGAAATAAAGCTGACAAATCCAATTTCCCAAGTAACTCAATATCATCTCAGTATCTCTGAGGAAAACAAAAAAAATTATGTCCAAGGGGTTAAAAGAATGTTTCTAAATGGACAAACTTTAAAAAAAGAAAAATGCCGATCAGATTAATAGAGGACCATATCCCTAACATCAAAATCCATATTTATCACCAGCTAGGAGAATGGGATGGTATTTTAAACATTATATAACTTCTCATACTTCTTCTAATCCCAGACATTTAGGGGAAAAAAAGTATCTATCATCTATCTATCTATCTATCTATCTATCTATCTATCTATCTATCTATCATCTGTCTATCTATCCATCTATCCACACTGAAAATGCATCTTAAAAGAAAATAATTTCTAAAATAGTTGTTTAATGATCTTGTACAAGATGTTTGGAATTTTTCCTTTTTAAAGTACCAATATAGATCCAATTTTAAAACAAACAGCTCTGTAAGGATTCAGTACATCCACATACGAGACTCAGACCTTAGACTCCAGAGAAGGTGGTATTCTTCTCCACTGCCAGCAATAGAGAAGCCAATTTCTCAATTAAGCAATGGGATTTGAAAGAGTGGGCTGAGAGACCTACGAAGAAATTGATCATGCCCTTCCCAGGGACACAGAGAACTCAGAACTGTGTCCATGACATGGTGCTCTCCAAAGTCCTTAGCTCTCTCCTGCAGGACTGAGTTGGAGCTATTCCATGGCATGCCCCTTGGTCCAGCTCAGCAACATGCACCAAGCAGCTCGTCCTGCCTAAACCAAACTGCAACAGAAACACAGCCTTGAGAAAAAGGCAGGAGGCTTGCAGGTCTGCATGTTCCCTCTTCCTTGGAAAGGAATCTGGGGACCTGAACCTCAATGTCCAGAGGTTCAGGAGCAGCCAGGCATGGGAACTGCAGGGCACAGCATCCAGTTTTTCTCACATTGCAATGTCTTTCAGGTGATGTCCAAACACACAGTGTCTCCAAGGAGGGAGTCATAGAGACACAACAGAAGCCTTTGCCTACCCAGCTCAGAGACATGTAGGTTCTGCAAAGGACAGGCCCTAGTTTATGCTCCCAAAGGTTGATGTGTGAGCAGATGTGAGTGCTTTTGTTCCCTTTACAGGCAGTGGAAAAACATGCCATTGAGTTAGGCTGAGAGAGTTTGCAGTGCTAGTCAGCTTCCCAGACGTAGATGCTTGTTTTAGAGAGGAGTACTTTTATGTCCAGGGAGCTGGGGGGCTCCCCAGACTCCACTGATTGCAGGTATGTTGACACCTACAAGTTCATCTGTGTGGGATACAGCTTAGGATAACATGGACCATATCTACCTGCCAAAACAAGGGTGAACATTGAGACCTACAATTTCCACTCAACTTTCCAGTCTAGTAAAAATAACTAATTCCTTCCACAGCCAAAAACTTGCTCTGAGGGACCTGTAGCTTTTGGCCTAGGGGTCTTGCTGACTTTTCCACCACTATTTTATTTTATACAGTCTCACTCTGAGCTGGGCATGAATGTATTTGTACTCTAGCATGCAAAACTTTTCAGAATCTCTTGAAAGGTTTTATTTGGAAGTGGAATTTATGCAAGTGTTTATTAGTGATTTGGCATCTTAAAGGGGTTATTTTGAGTGCTATCTTTAACTTCATTACCATTAAATTATTCCTTAAATTATTCCAAAGAGATTGTGGCCTAATGTTTTGAACCAATTTAAAAATTCATTGGAGAGTTTGTCATAGTCCACAGTCAAGAGTACATTTAAAGAGTGGAAACAAGTTAGAGCAGCTTTTGGGAGTCTAAGAGTAGTTTACCTCAGTTATGCAATACTGACACTTATCTATATTTTTTCTCCATAGAGTGATTTTGCAATCAAAACTTGAACAGGTGGAAATCAATCACAAATACCTAAATCATTTGGTAAAACACAATCCACACAGACCTTATTTTGCAAGTAATTATTGCCACATGCACGCAGTAAAGCTGAAAAGCTTCTAGAAATCAAGTTCAATTTGAACAGTCAATCCCAGGTGGTTTCCACTCCTAAAGAAGAACATAATAGAAAACAGCACCTTGAGAGAAACATTCATCTCCAATAATTTGGCTGTGCCCTGTAAGGTCAGCATGCAGACAGCCCAAATCTCAGGATTGTAATCTATTTCCATTATAGATGTAACACTAAAGGACAAAATAAAGGAATAATGTGATTTCTCAGTCCTTTATGTGATCCTAGGACTGGCCGTAGGAACCACTGGTGCTAGAAGTTTTTAAGTGTGAAGAATGTAGCTAATCCATCTAAAGAGTTCTAATGAATGTTGTTTATCCTCAGCCAGTGCTGCACTGAATCACTGCAAAGGAAAAGGAAACACAGACAACAGAATGTACACTTACATTCATATTTAGGTTAATGTGGTCAGAGCAAAATCTTTAAATTCTGACCAAGAGATCAATGACTTATTATGATCAATGACCACTGAGTATATCTCTGAAATATTTTTCAAGGTGAAATCCTTGCCTTGTGAGGTGTTTTCTTAATTAGAAGAAACTTCGGCTGTGTGAACATGACTTTTGTGGTTTAAGGGATATGTAAGGGACAATTCTGTTACTTACATGAACCCTTTATTTTCCTGTCATGCATTTCAACACCTCCTGAGGTTTTGCTAAGTACTTTAAAGTTACTCTGGGATGGGGGACAATTGGTATTACCACTATAAAATCTTCCCCTCGGTCCACCACAGCATGAATCTGAAGTATAAATTGCTGTGCCTAAGTGGGTGAAGTAAGAAATAGACTGTTCCCACTGGAAGGATAAGTGACTGGAAATGAGCCCAAAAATTTGTGCTTAGGAGTCTCAAAGCTGGAATACTGCTAGAGTAGATTACCAGGGAAACCAGCAATGAGTAGGAACCAGAGCCTAAACATCTGACTCTGTTTTCCTGGCATACATTTTGGAAAGATGCAGTGTGCATCTTTTTAGAGAACTTGGATATACTTCACTGCCCATCTCAATAAAAGGACATTTTTATGAATCTGCCGTTGAAAAGAATTTCTCACCGGTTTAACCTTTGATTTCTAGGTGTTCTCCTCTCTACATCCAATGACTCTGGGTAACAGAAAACAGCATCTTCTTTTTGCCTACATGAAGGCACTGGTATGGTGAAAGAGGAAGGATGAATCTCTGCAACTCCTTTTTGTCAGTGGCACAGAACCCTCTCTACATGTTCTCCTTTGCCCAGAGATGGAGGTGGAATGCCCACCCACCCTACATTTCCTCTTTTGATAAACACTGCCAACATCTTTCCAAGAGGAAATTACAGCAACAGTCCTCCCTTGCCATCTCCCCTTCTCCATCTTTCCACTTTCTGAAAAAAGAAAGTCTTGCTGCTTTTATATATTTTCCAAATCATTGCTACATCTTCTAAGTTTTGCATTTTCAGCTGACTTTTAACTCCACCTTCAAGGTTGTTTTTTTTTTTTCTACACTTGCAAGAACTGGAAATATATTCTAGAAAAATGTCTTAAAAAACATAATGACTCCAAGATGGCCAAGCTCAAACTTGTATATATGTTTACACAGGCACACAGGCAGCTTCTCTGCGAGGCCTACTATGAATGCAGAATTTGCCCTAATTTTGAGAAACACTCCTCCACACTCACACATACTCTAATGCACTCCTTCTTGTACCAATCCACCCTCTCCCACGCTGACATATATATTCTCTCTCTCCTTCACCACTCTCTTTGCCTCTGAGCTAAATTACTCTACTGTGGAAATTGCCATCAGCATTTTTCACCCTTTGCTGCTCTTTCAAGGAGTTTATGCAGTGGTGCAGTCATGATGCTCAATTAATTACTTGATATCTTTTGAGCTATTTCCCAACTATTTGCACTTATGTGTTACAGAACAGCAATGTTTCTCTTACCATCTCCATGTGGTTAGGGCATGGGCTGAGCTGGATGAGGTTGAATCTTTGAAATGTGGGTCCTTAATATTGATTATTCTCAGGCAATAATCTTGGTGGTTATATCTAAAAAGCTGGGTTGAAGCACTCAGTTGCTGAAGGAGGAATAGTAGGAACTCATTTCTCACCCAAGGGCATGTCAAAGAGGTGGGAATTTAAGAAAATTGTAGCTTCTTGAAAATCTAGATTAATGTCTAGCAATCTCCTTGGAAAAAGTCTTCGTTGACAGTACCTGCCCCTGTGAAAATCTCAGGCTCCCGAGAGCAGCTCTTTGTTCAAGAGAAATGCTGATTTTGTGAGAAGTGAAGGGAACCTTTACTCAGCTATTCTGATCTTTTAAGTAAATATTTATTTATTTTCTGCATGAAGTTATAAAGTTTCTTGGGAATACAGATAATGTAGCAGGAGGAAAAGTAATTACTGTAATTTTGCCTGTGCTTTCAGAAAATAATCCATCTGATAAGCACCCCATTTACATTTTGTGAATTGCAGAGTTCAGCATAGAGGCATCTCAACTAGATGCATGCAGTCCATGTTTACCAAATACTGTGATTCTCCTGCTAACAGAAGTATTTGTCTTGGCCTTTTCGCTTTTCAAAGACCAGATGATTAAGATGTCATTGACATTAAGAGTGCCTTGCATGCATTTCTTGAGGAATGAAGTGGTCCCTGAGGGTTAGAAATCCTGTGAAACAAGAAAGGAGAACCACAGCTCATGAGGACAGTCAGACACCAAACAGTTGCTCCTTCTTTTCACAGACCCAAAGTAGGTCCAAGCCCCCTCTGCATCCCTGGGACAGGGATGCTACAAGCATCCAACCACCTCTTTTCTGTCATCTTCTCGGAGGTTTACTTTCAAGCAGAGAAAAACATCTGTCCCTTTGATTTTCTGGGGATAAATGAGAAGCCTCTGAAAGAAAACCTCATTAATTCCCCGTGCTACAGATGACATCAAATAAGACATTCTTGAGGAAGTGAAGTGACAGGCTGCAGGGGAGAGGGGAATGAGAAACTGACCTAGCAGCCATCCCTGCCAGGTAGCATGAGGACAGTCAGCTCCTACCAACATGAATGAGGACTGAAGGCACTCAGCACCTTGCATGATTAAGCCCAAACTGAAAGCAGACTTTCTCATCAAAATTGCACTGCCTTCCTCCTTCCCAAAAGGCATGCTAATTTGTAAGAATTTGCTATCTTTGGCAGTTGTTTCCAACTGGGATATTTTGACCTCCCTTCCCATCATTCTATGGGAGAGCAAGATGTGTGCACACCAGCTGAGAGATTCAGGGCACTCCAGGGGCAGCCCAGTCTTCTTCCACTGGCCACACCACATTTTCTTTCCCATCATCCCACCTCATTTCAACCTCAGCTGCGTCTCCTTTTTCCAAGCAAAGCCTGGGGAAGGGACAGATGTCCATCCCCACTTGGTGCAGCGTTCAAGTGTGGGCTCAGGGTTTGCAGAGATACCTGTGGGATACCTGGGTCACACACCATCCAAGAGAAGGAGAAAGGAAGGATGCCACCTGCTTGGAAGGGTCTGAGAGCTCCTCTCTTTCTCCCCTTCCCCTGAACTTTTCCTACCAAGCTTCAACCCACGTGGAAGCTGAGCTATGTCCTCTTATATAGGTTTCCATTTGAGAGGCGTTCATTACATTTTATTATTTTTTGTTCAGCAATTTGTAGCTCTCAAACAGCCTTCATGTGACACACAGTAACACATTTTTTCCACAGAATACCTTTCCCTGTGTTTTTACACTTTCTATCCTCTGCAGAGGAATGCACAAAATATTTCTCAGGCATCAGGCTTATTACACAGATTTTTCCTCACTGCCTATGTGCCAAAGCATTCCACAGTAAGGCTTATGAGGCTGCGTACAGTGAAATGCAAGGAAAGCTGTTGCAGGATGACGCCACACAGGGTGAGTGGGAGAGGGAAGGAGGAGTCAGCCATGAGACCAACAACTGAAGGAGAAATAAATTAAAAGTCATAAAACAAACTGCCATTCAAAACTCCCTTTCCACAGCAAGGCCATTACTGAGGTTTCTGTTGGCTTCAAAAAATGAGAATAATTGGGAAATAGTCCTGAGTATATATTTCAGTTCCTGTCTTGTGTGGCACCGTCACCCTCTTTCATTGTCTAGCTGCAAATATAGAGGAAAATATACTTGGCTCAGCAGCTCCACCTTTGAACATCTACCTCCTTCAAAGAGTATGGAGAAATAAGGGTCAGAAAAATGCTATCATGTCCAGGGCTTCCTCACAGAGAGTCCCCTCTTCCTACTGCCCGAAATGCAGGGCAAGATAATTCTGTAAAAACTGCTTTTTTGCCATTTTGGTTTTTTGTCTTGATTGCACTTGCACATAAAGAAACACACAACCCAAGTCATTATCGCTTTGAATGAATAAAATATCAGTGTAAAATATAAAAAAACCTAGTCACTGGATCATATAAATATATTTGTCATTAAGTCATTTCCAAACAAATGGAGCCTGAATTTGTTTAGTGGCCTTTAATCTTAGTCTTAGAACAGCTCTTGAGATACTGAGTAAACTCAAAGCTCACTTCTTTTGCTGGATTTCACAATGAATCTCTCCTCTGCCATGCTCAGCAAAAAGAAAAAACACCAGAAGGAAAACTCTGTAATAAAGGGCAGATAATCTTCTTGTGCAAAGCGTAAAGCTGTCTTAGCGTGTACTCACAACTTCACTATCTTTGCAAGATAGTGTATCTGGAAGTCGTGCCACACAAGGTAATTAGAAGTTTACAACAGGAATTTCAGCCTGTTTCTAATCCAAGCCTGTCTATAGTACTTCAGTCTCTAAAAAGAAAACATTCTTTTTTTACCTTTGTCTTTAGCTTGTCAAGTAGAGCAAGCACTTGAATTCAGAAAGCTGCTGCCTTTCCCCCTCATGCACTGCTTCTCTGGATTCCTAAACCTTGCAAATAAAAAGCTGCAGTTTTCTTACTTCATCTGAACAGTTCTGTAGGAAAGGATAAGGATGTTAAAATTCACAAGATAACCATTTCATATCTGAGGCCTTGAAAAAAATTCAACATGGGATCTGGAGAGCAGGGAAAAGAAGGCCCTGGAGAATGATATTTCCTAAAGATTCATCTTAACAGTTGCAATTAACTTCCTCAATACCTTTTGGATAAAAGTTATCAGATAAGAGATCAAGAGAGAGAACATGATTTAGCTCTAGCAAGTCTCGATTTACAATCTGTCTTCCCTGATCTGAGCTCATTTTGTGCAACTCCTGTGTCATGTTCCTCTCTTGCAGAAATGGAAGAAAGAGTTTAAGTCAAAATAGATAAGTGTAGAGCCCCCAGAAGGCAAAATGAAATGTCTCTTAATGGCATTTTTATGGCACTCCCAGGATATCACTGTATCCTACAGGGCTATTATGAGGGGAATTTCATCTCCTTTACTCGGAAAAGCTTTGGTGACATTCCGAAAAAATGCATAATGCAGCAATTTAAAATAGCTAAAATATTTGGTACAAGTTTCCTGGATTTCAACCCTGCCTGAGAAAAAAAGTATGCAGCAAGGAAAGTGCAGAAGAAAAAAGGAGAGAAATAGAAATAACCCTCCCTCCCCTCCTCCTTTTGCTCTCTTCTCCCACCACTCCCTGACTGATTTGAAATCAACATGTGGGTGGAGGGGGAGGATGCTGCTGCTGAAGAGTTCTCTGTGCCCAGGCTTCTCTATGGAGAGGTCTGATTTTCATGAGCATGAACAGGACACCTCTCCTGATGGTGTTTCCAGGACCAGATTATTAATGGCTGCATTTCCATCCCTTTAATTACTTCCTCCTGGTGATGTCTTTTTAAGTCTTACAGCAGCCAATGCACACCCAGTACATACTAAGTAATGAAAATGCACAATCAAGGCACACATACCTTGCAACTGCTGTTTATACCCAAGGATTTAAAACTAGTAACAAGGCAGGTTAATGTTATTCTTAGGAGATAACACTCGTTGCTATGGCAAAGATCTGTCACTCATTCTTGGGAAGATGGCACCTGAGCTATGAATGTTTGATGGCATTTTTGCTTTTGAGATGAGCAGTAGTTATTACCCCAAAGCAGATACTAACCCCTCTGATTCTGAGCTGACATCTCATGTAGGTGCTTTGTATTTGAACAGGCTTCTCTCTGCCTTCTCGGTGGGCTCAGCACGCTGGCATTGATTGGGTTTTTTCACACCTAAAGAAAAAAAGGAAAACTGCAAGAGCTGGTGTCAGAGGATAAAAATAGTCTCACACAAAAACCCCCAAACTACCAGGACACTTAATTTTTTTCTTGTTTAATGGGTGTTACAATTTGCACCAAATTCTGAGGATCCTTCAGCTTTTTAAAATATATACAATTTCATTAGGCCTGATCTGCTGATCACAACTTCATGCTCTGCACTTTCTACTAAAATTTATTCAGGCAATAATCTACAAGAAATTGGTTGTTTTCAGCAGTTTATGACTTGTTATTTAACATTTAACAGAATGGCAATTTATTTTGGTAACAACCAATACTGAGAGGTTTATTACCATTGTAAACCATAATCAACTGTTTGTATCATTACAAACACTTTTCAAGATATAAAAATGGCCAGCTGCCCTGGAAAATTGCTTAGCAGCTATAAAAATTTGCACTGAAGATTATGGATGAGGTTATTTCACCTTAAAGGTCAAAAGTCTTTAGAGAAACCTCTTACTTCAGTGGACATTTTCAGCAGACTTGTAAAACCCAACCCCAGAAGGACAATACTGAAACAATTCCCAGTATTTTTTTCAATAATGAATATGAAAAAAGAAACTGTAGGAGATGGACAATATAGAACATTGCAGCTTCATTATCACTGCATCCGACCTAAAACTAAATCTTGCTGTCCTTACAGTGCAACTGTTTTGCTGAATTGTACTGTACTCATCAAATAGCTTAATCATTAAGGCTTCCCACTGATCTCTTACTATCAGGCAACTGGACACAGATTTCATAACTGACATGTTTAGAAAGATTTCCATTTTGATTAAGTTACAAATGACAATATAAGTTTTACAACAGTGTTATCAGTTCTTCATCTTAAACCATTTTAGTGGGCCAAATCTCAGGGAGTAGTTAACAGTGAATAATTCAAGTCCACAAATTACTTTCTATTAGTGCTCTCAAAGGTATACTTGCAAACAGTCTGCAAATTCCTTTTGTTTTTCCTACTTATTTTGCTAATATTTCTTCTTACTCCATAGTTGCTGTAGCAGTTACTGCAGTATACTTGAGCTGGCCTCTTCTATTTTCACTATGTCAGAGATTATGCACATTTGCACAGTTCATGCAAATGTTCACATGGGAATAAAACCAATTCTTTCCTCTTAACACTAGTGCCTAGCTCAAAAGTTCATTCTTCTAATCTATTTGTGCTGCTAAAACTTTCACTAAGCAAAGCCACTCACAGAGAAGAAAAATAGATGAAAAACATCCATATAAGCCTTTGAGCAGGTAAGAGCACGTTTGGGTTTGGTTTTTTAAATTTATGTTTCGTAGTATACATTCAACTCTTTAATGTTGATTGGAATTTCTGGTAGAGAGCTTTAATTCATTTTTCCTCCAGTTCTCAAACATCATGAAGCAAATTAATCCCTACTATAACTCCAGGGAATTTGAGGGTATTATGGCAGAAATTACTTTGGCACAGCATTTCTTGTTTAAAATGCTTACCTGCTCACATACACTTTTTAAACATGAAGAGTGATGGCTGCTGAATTTCATTACTCACATTCAAATGATGTGAAATACAGGAAATGCCGTGGCTTCAATTCTCTGATAACTCTTTGGGCTCCACTTCCTGTAACTTGGAGCAGGTTATTAGGATTGCCAAATAGATGCAGCTGGTGCTACTCCACTTTGCTGGAAACAGAAGTGTTCTGAACCTCCACAAAGGTGTCCAACAGGCTGCTAAAGAAAAGAAAACTGAAGAGACATCTTCCTTGGAAGCAGAGACCACCATGTCAATCAGCTTAGAAGCAGGAAGATAATTTCTCTTTAAAAGAAAAATCAAAATAACAACAAACACTTATTTTTTACTTATTCAAAAGCCTAGAAATAATAAATGACATGAAAGAAACTGAAACAAAGTCCTCAGGAAAAAACTCCACAAACTCATATCTACTGCCTCGTCATATTCAGCCTGTCTTTCATGTGGTTAAAAATTCTCTTCAGCCCTGGGCATTGGTAGCAAAACCGCAGCAATGAGGATCAGGCAATCTTGCCTGCCAGTCAGCAGCATTAGCAATTTGCTGGTTGCAGAAAAACTAAGAATAAAAGGGGAGTATTTCATAAAGCAACAACAGTGAGGCAGCCTCATTTCTACCAGCCTGCCTCGGTATAGCTACAGGCTACCAGGTATCAGATGTGAAGAGCATTTATACCTGTTCAATGCTTTTCCACAAGTGCAAGCAGGGATACAAAGGCAGGCACAAAGGTCAGTGGAAAAAGCCCTGTATTCTTGGGTTTACCTTTCCTGACTGAAATAACTTGCTATCAGAATCATTAGCAACCTCTGCTGGACGGACACAGCAGAGGAATGTGTGAACCAGAGGGTGGCTTTTCCAGGAATGGATGAGTTATTTAATTGAAACAGTGACTTTGTCTTTTACGAAATAATTTTCCCCTCCACATTTTTTTGAAACTCTGAGTCATTCAAAAATTTGAAAGCATTTATGTTCATTCTTTTTGCTGCATTTTGGGAAATGGTATAATGTCCCCCAGCCCCTCAACTCCAGCCCACCTTACTCCAGGTGTAAGTCATTACTTGCTATGGCTTTTCTTTTTTGGTCTGGAATCACAGAGTAGCCATTGGTATCATTAATAGCTTTAGAGTTGTCATGTTTTCAATTTTTTCAAATTGGGCAGTAAAAGACTACGCTTGCACATTTACTAAAGGCTATTGGTAACACAAGCTTGTAGGAGTAGACTCACTTTCAGGGCTGTAATGTCATTTATGAGTTTAATGTCGCTTATGGGTTCAGCATCCTCACCCGGGGACATCCAAACCAGAAGCTCACCAGGCACCAAGGACATCTTGACTCTGCTTTTTCTTGTTATCCATGGACAGGCTTTTGAAAGAGAACTTTTCACAATGTAGAACCAACTTATGAGTACTTCCCACCTTCACTCTCAATCCAACAAAACCTGGGTCTTTTTTCAACTAAGCTTCAAGCCAACCTGAGTAAAGAGGTCAGCTTTCCCATGCACTGGCTGCTCAGCAGCTAATGCTGAAGCAGCACAAGCTGATTTATATTCTGTAGGGTCACCTCAAGTGTTAAGCTAAAGTGTCAGACAGGTACCCATGGGGCAAATCTCTGCAGCTCTTGGAGCACTGTGAGGAGGAGAGTTCTCTTAGGAAGAGAGTTCCCTCCCCTGTTAGAATTTGTTTTGTATTACAGATTTCTTCCTTCCTCACAGAATTGGAAATAGTTATCACTGTTGACATTCAAAGCATTATTAGAATGGCAGCCCACAGAAAAAAAAAAATCGTTCTGTTGTAGGACATCCTGATAATTCAGGTGTTAGACTCCAATGGGGCTGCTTTTAAAGCTTTTTTCAGCTTCAGGTCCAGCAACTTAGCTTTCATGGCAAACCAGTGAGACTGGAGTACAACTGATGCCCTCAACCTCTGGGTTGGTTGCTTTTTGGGTTTGTTTTGGGTTGTTTATTTTGGTTGGGGTTTTTTTGGCAGGGGGGTGGGGAGGAAGAGGGGGAAGCTCTTTAAATGAGTAAAAAAGGCCCAGGCAAGCTTCTGTGTTTCAGAACCTAAGCCCTCATCTGCTGCTGTGCTCATGTCTGCAAAGGTTTTTCATTTGCTTTGGCTATATGGATTCTGTAAGGTGCTACCTCTAGTTTTGTCACAGAATTTCAGCTTATTTATAGGCATAAAGAAATCCATTCATCTGGTGAGGAGAGGAGACAAGGGGAGAAGAGTTAGCCTCATTGATCCTTGTGGGTCCCTTCCAACTCAGGATAGTCTACAGTTCATTTCTATGAACCTGCAGGCCAGCCAAACCTGAAGCACATGGAGGATGCTTGTGTGTGCCTGGCCTTAAGCAGGTCTAAAAGTGCCACTGCCAAAGGCAGCTCCACTCCAGCACCCCTGTGTGCACCTCTGCATTCACATCAGGGCAAGCCAGGGACTGTGCAGTACAGCTGATGTCATTTCAATTCAGTGCAATCACAGCCCCATCACAGGCACTACTGCAAGAAGGAATCACACACAAGCCACAGGGGCCTTCTGTGGCTACAGGCTTTTAAAGCTGGTATAAGCAGGTCACGCTGCTGCTACCTACACCCACAACCTAGTAGAGACTCTCAGACATTTAGGAAGATATGCGGCACTTTCATTCTGTCTTCAGATTTTGATAGAGCCAAAATAGTCCAGCTTCACACCTTTTAAACCATATCCTTTTGGGGGTGGGAGGATACGTGCTGCTAAGGGGAAGAAACTCTTTCATATGTATGTATTTTATTCTCAGCAGCTGATAGTCCATGCAGCTCGCTAAACAGATAGACTCACAAGTTTGAGGAAGGGGACAAGAAACCCCAACCCTAAATCACATTTAGAGATTCCAGGCAGATTACAGGATCAAATGAAAACAGGAAGAAAGTTTCCAGAAGTTTAGGAGAGAAAAAGAATTTCCTCTGCCGGTTGCTGAAAGAGGTTTGTAAAGTCTACAGAAGCTTTCACTGCAGCATAATCCTTCCTTCCATCCCCCCAAACAGTTTTCAGTTATCTTCTCTGTTCATGATTGCCTTTATATTGTCATTGACATTGTGTTGCATTAAGTCAGTCTCTAATATTAGATGCAATTATGATACGTGACATTGAAATAGCACTTAAAGTAAGATTCCTTTTGAAGGAGTCACCTTAGATCTATGTCTTTGTGAGGCTGTTTATTGCTTTTGTGATTGTGCTATCAAGTATTCTTTGTATACAAGTACCAAGGTGCTAACAGCAAGATTCCAAACAGATAAGAGGAGCCAAACATTTGAGTAACTTGAATTATGATGTCTGCAGTCAGACTTGTACTCTAGAAACACCTCCCCAGCTGTTTCTTAAGCACAGTTTTGGGAAGTACTGCAATTACACTTTTTTCTTGATTTAACCTCTGGCTCCTCAGGACTATGTTGTGCCTCTGCACAGTGCTAGTATTAAGTCTATTAGTGCTAATAGCCCCTATCACCAGACATCAAGAAACTAGGAAATTAGATTACCCATGGATGCTGTTGGAGCCAAAGTGACTCTTGATCCCCCACTGGACATACTGGCACACTGTCAGGACTAGTGAAAATTAAGAGTTTGAAACATTTTGTGGATTTGCCTCAGTATGGTCTAATTTTTTTACCCCAGACTTAGAAAGCTGGACCCCAACCTGATCTTTTTATCTCAAACTTCATATTCCAAAAGTTTCTGCGTCACATTGTGCCATGGGTCACACTGACTTGTGCCTTCTGTCTTGTAAGAATGCCTGCAACAGCAGCTCATCAGTGGCAACACCTAAGTGTAACTCACCAGCAATTAATTCCACTAGGAGTAAGATCCAGCAACTTCACAGTTAAAATCATGACAGCAATAGAGTTAACGGCAAAAAACAAATTTAGAAGGAGAAGAAAAAAATCAACAAAAATAAGATGTGACAAGTGCTTATTTACGTAGTCATTTTTCAGGAGCTGAGCTGCACTTCAATACATAAAAGCATTGTACCTTTAGTAAAACCTTCCTCCTGAATAGCTAATAAGTTATATTTAAGTGCTTTCACCAATGAACTGACTTACTTTAGTTACTGTGAAATCATTTTTATTATCCTTCTGCCCAAAAAAGTTGGAGGTAGCTAAAATCATTCTGGTGCACCTCCTGCAAGATCATGAATTATTGAAGACAGGAGCTAGAGTGGTTGCATGAAGAAAAAGACAGGTAGTGAGGGCACTTTCACAGTTATTGAGAAGATGGCTTGAAGGGAAGGCAGGAGGCCTGGAAATATCTGCAGGACTGTATCTTATTTATAGCAATGGTGGAAAAGACCAAAGCCACCCGACATTGAAATATTTAATTGTGTAATAACAGTGTAGGGAGATGCCAACTAAGAACACAAGGAAGTTGCAGATGCTGCTTTGTGGCGCAGCTCCTGGATCCCAGCTTGCTCTGGGATTGCCAGGTATCTAGCCCCTGCTGAAAGGGTATCCATGTGCTGTTGAGAGTGATGGGGACTGGTGGTTAAATAACACATCAGGATCAGAAGAAACATAACAAATCAGAGCTTGCAAAGGACTTTTTTATCCCAAATGGAAATCACTCTGCTTCTCTCCCAGCTGCGAGTAAAATAAACCTAACTGGGAATCCGGCAGTCCTCTACTTAATTCAAGAAACCTGACCTGCCATCAGTAACTCAGCACTCAGATCTTTAAGCCTCTCTTAGGTGATCAATTTATCCCCTGCAGCAGTTCCTTCCACAGACATTCCCACTGACACCAGTGCAGGAAGGATGAAACAATTATGGGCTGGCCCACTGTTGAATGTGGTAACCAGGTGTGGATGATCTTGGGAGGTATTTCTGTCTGTTCACACCACTGGCAGTTTTACAAGGCAGAACATCTTTGTTCTTGGCCCAGTAGAGACTAGAAGGCTTCCCACCACCCAGTAATAGGAACAAAGGACTGACTGCACAAGCAGCACCAAGACTGGACCCAGAGTCCTCTGAAGCGTTGGCTCCAGGATGCCAACACAGAGCGGTATTAAAATACTTATATTTTGTATTGTGCAGCTCTCAGTACTATTTTAGATGATTCCAAGTTCAGCTGTACTTCAGACTTTATAAAAAGCAAGCAGACAAAAGCCATGCATAGAACTACTGCAGGATATTTCCCTGAATGTGGCTCCTTTGTTATTATAGCACTGACATCTGTCCTCCCCACTGGATCTCATTGCATAGGACAATTCAGGTGGGGAGGGACTTCAGGAGGTCCTTGGTCGTACCTGCTGCTCAAAGCAAGGCCACATGCAGGGTCAGAACCGTGGACCTTGAAAAACTCCCAAGGAAGGAGAATGCACAACTTCCCTGGGCAACCTGTGGCACTGCTAGATTGTGGTGTAAGACAGTATTATTTATGTCCGACCTCTCTTTTCAACTTGTGCCCCTTTTTTCTCAACCTCCACCATGCATGACCATGGAGAGCCTGGACCCATGTCCTTTTCGACCTTATGATGCTGAAAGGCTGCTCTGAGGTCCCCCAGCAGCCCTTTCCTTCTTCAGGGTGAACAAGACCTATACCCTCAGCCCTGCTCACAGGGCAAGTGCTCCAGCCCCCAAACACCGGGGTGGCCCTTGCTGGACCTGCTGTGGTTGGCCAATGTCCATCCTGTGCAGAGGTCTCCAGACTGGACACCACAGCATGGTATGGTTGGCTGAGAAGAGCTGTCTGCTGATCTGGTGACCAAGCTCCAATTCACACACACAGCTGGGAGGCTGCTGCCCCTCTCTGCTGCCAGGACATGCCACCAGCTCTTGTTCTTGCTGTGCTCTAGGCCCCTTTCAGCAGAATTGCTCCCCAGCCTGGCATTCCCCAATCCCTAGAACTTCAAGGGGCACTTCCTTCCCAGGCACCTGGCTCTGCACCCACCCTGGTGGAATTTCATGAAGGGTTCCTGCCACCCTGTTCCTGCAGGCTCTCCCAGTCACCCTGAAAGCCAGCTCTTCCCTCCAGCGTAAAGAGTGGTTCACATAATTTGGCATCATTGGTAAACTTGATGAGACAGAGCTCAGCCTCCTTCTCCAGGTCACTGACAAGTTTGTTGAACAGGAAACGACCCAGGACAAACCAGCCTTTTCACAGAGTAAAGCCCCTTAACCACTTCCATCTGCTTCCAGTCATGCCAACAACTTCTCATCTATTGAGTTGTTCACTAAAATTTTGTTTATGCTTCTTTCATTATACTATAGAATCACAGAATGGTTTAGGTTGAAAGGGACATTAAAGATCCTCTAGTCCAACCCCCCTGCCATGGTCTAGGTCTGGTTCGACTAGACCAGGTTGCTCAGGCCCCAGTCTAGCCCAACCTTGAATAATTCCAGGGATGGGGCATCCACAATTACTCTCAACAACCTGTACCAGTGCCTCATTACCCCCATAGTGAAGAATTTCTTCCTAACAATGTATTACTCAAATTGTATTCACTGGAATGTTTAGAACCTCTACTGTTCTTTGCACCACAAACTGTTTACTCATCTGCCAGATGTAAGGAACACCCAAGTTGCCCAGAACAAATCCAACAGTCAGGAGGAATCACTGTATTCAGAACTATGCTTTATGTAATATTTACATCATACAGTAATTTTGGAGAACTTGCCACTATTTTAAATTACAGTTTATTAGATGCAATATTTGCTGTATTAAAAAAAATCCAGCTAATGAACCTCTCCTTGTATAAGCTAGTATATAAATAAATTACAACAGCATGTTTTAATGTCATATGAAGGTGCAGAGCAATTACTCTGTTCCATAACTACCTCTTGAAAAATCTTAAGAATGGTAATCTGATTATGTTACCATTGTCAAAATGATATTTCTCATTCTAAGTATAGTTTTGTGATTTCCTAATAATAAAGGAAGTAGGTGCATTGCTAACTAGGCTGACAATTCAAGTATTCACGAGTACCCATGGTTCATTGACCATTAACAATCAGTAAGACATCAAATGATGATTTAGAATTCCCTCCTTCCTCCTCAATGCCCCCAGAGTAAAATACAAAAGCATATTTTAAATGTAGATTAAATTTTAATCATTTGAAAACAGAAAATTTTACTTGGGCAACATCCCAAAAAGCTGTCTTTTTTTTTTTTGCCTCATTTAAAAAAAGTTGGGTACAAGGATCTTAGGCAAATACAGTATGATGACAGAAGAACACTATTTCTTTAAAAGACTCATAACTACATTCTATGTGTACCAAAGCAACACTGAGAATAAACTCAATAAAATGCAAAAATTGGAGACATTTGGGTGGTGTGTATTGATTTTTTTTAAATTGGCTTCCTATTTATGCACATAATTAAGACCTCTAATTTACTTTGGCATTATTTTTGCTATCTTGATCTGATTTGGAAAATTTAATAAGCAAAAAAAAAAAAATCAAGAGAAGTATTCTTTTTTAAAAGTGTGCCCCAGTACAGATGGAAAATTCCACACAGGATCCAGAAAAGCTCTGTGTATGTGTATAAACATGTGTGTGCTTATACAAGCATGTACATACAACCTGTTGCTTGACTGCTGAAATGACAAAGTTTAAAAGTCCCAAGATTGTGCTGGTGATGAGCCAAATTCATTAATGTGGCTTTGCAATCTACACACAAAAACCTGCTGCTTATGACCCACACAAAACATTTGTTCTGCCATACTTCAATTAAAAATTCGGGAAAGTTTAGCTGGCCATTTAGTGCCAGTCTACCGTGCTGCTTGCCAAAGTCAGACTAGCATACAGATGCTCATAGAAGAGTCAGAATTAAAGGAAAAACCCTAAAGACCAACCTGGGGGAAGTGAGTCTCCTAAGAAGTCAGGAATACCTGAGCTGGTGCATTTCCTTAAGTTGTTCAGGCATCGTTTCACAGTTTGAAGCTGACCTGAGCTCAGTACTCAGGCCCAGGCATCTCACAGGCCTTACATTTTGCAGCAGGAAGCAGAGCAAGCGCTGTCACCTCCTCAGCCCAGCTTCATCACCAGTCTCACCTGAGTAGCAGGTCAGATATTGTGATTTTCACACCCAGGCTGAGGAGGCACCCTACAACCAAAGACAGCAGACCAGGCTTTTCAGGGAACTGAAGACACCAGACACCCAATCTGTTGGTTTAAGGATGAGAAAAGTGTTGAACTGAGCAAAGACCTTGCAAGAGAAAAGTAATTTTACACCTATACAGAAGCAAAAATCCAAGCACACAGGACAGGAATTTTTTACCTTTAAAACTATCTAGAAAATCAGGCAAAGGTTTTGTGTGTACATTTTATTCCAGTCCCATCCTAAGCCAGGAAAAGTTTTGCAAGTGGCACTCATGCAAAGGCAGATAACCTTTCTGCCCAGATTTCACTGGGTGTTTTTGTAGACCTATCCCTAACTCTGCTGTATGAAAGGCAAAGAATGAAATATTAGGTAAAACTTCCACCGACTAAGAGCAAAAACCAGGCAGATGAGCAAGTCCTGCCTCATTAAATAAATTGGGAATCACCCACAGCAATGCCATATAAATGCACTCAGTCCTGCCTGACTTCTGAAGCTGTAGAGGATATCTGGGACTGGTTATCATCCAAGTGGAAAAACACCTGGGAATTCCCAAGCTAAGAAGTTACAGATGAACATTTTCTGAACATTAAAGCAACACATGAAAAATGAGTCTGCTTGTACTACAGATGGACAGAAATTGCACCAGAATAAATCAACCTCTATGCACTTTCCTTACACAAAAACACTTACCCATTTGACAAGTAAAGAAAATAGTCTCAAGAGGCTGAATATTTTTAAAATTAAATTACCAGGCTATGTTTTTAAAAATAGTAGCATCCTGTTCTTCCTAGCTCAGCTGAGCATCAATCCAGGTGCTGTTTTGCAAGGCAGTATCCAAAGACATTCCTCAGCCTGCCATGTTGACCATCAACAACAACAAATCGAGCAGCACTTCCATGATTTGCTTTTCCCTGTCCTATATTCATCCTTCTAAACATCACTTAGTAGTAAAGCAAGCTGTGCAGGTAAACAGACAAGAAAAAAAATGCTATTGTATGTGTGATGTTTTCACAACTGCTCCTCATTAGCTTCATTCATTTTACACCATTTTCCAGAGATAGGACGAGCCAGTTAATCTGATGAATTATTTAATTTGTTAATTTATCAAATTTGTCAGCAGTCAGTAGTCTGTTCTGAAAAAAAAATGGAGAAAACAGAACTCAGTTTTATTTCTTTTTATTAAGGACAATTTCTCTCATAACTGAAAGGCAGAAAAACGTGTTGCATCCAAAATAATCAGATATAAATAATTATATCAGGAAGGAAATTATCAATAGAATCTCACAGAAAAAAACAAACCCTCTAGTTCTTACAAAGACATGGGAATTCTTTCTTAAGAACAGAGCAAGAAGCCATCTTCAACGCATCTCTTTTAACTGATGCTTTAGAACAGCTCTCTGCAACACATTTTATTCAGGAAAAATAAGGTAGCTATATGAAAACAACAACCAGTCAGTTCAAAATCATTAAACAGAATGTTTTTACCACCTACCATTCACATCAATTTTGATTTTGTACAATGACTCATATCACTCACAGATTCCACTTCAGAAAATTAGGAGCACCAGCAATTCACTTGTCTCCTTCCAACATGAGAACTGTCATGGTTTTATTTTTTGCCAATACAGACTGATACACCAGTGAAAAGAATGACAAACCCTAAATGTGTATTAATTGATGGCTACTCCTTTAACAGGAGCCAATCAAAGCTACGGCATAGGAATAAACTATTTTCATTCAAGATTCCTGTATTAGAACACTAGCTATATGATGCAACTGTAGTACTTGTATAGCGTATGCTATTCCCAGGCAGGTTTCTCCTGGCAGTCTTTTTTGCTTTATCCAGTGAAATTGTGCCACACCTTGCCACTATAATTGCAAAAAGTCTCTAAAGTACTTAGAATTTTTCTTTTCTTTTAGGGTAGACTTAAAATTTTTCATCTCCCTTTAATGAAAGTAAGGGAATTGTGACAAAGTGTGAGGAACCTGATTTAAAAAAAAAATCATACTTTTTCTTCCTTTCAAGGAAAAATCCACATAATCTGAACATCCACCACTGGATGAACTACAAATGCATGTTCTGGTGAATAAATAATTAAAGCATCCAACCTCATATTAACTGCTCTTAGCCACCTACCTCCAGCTAAATAACCTAGAAAATGGAGTATCTAAATTTTGTATTTGTAGCACTTCAGTCAGCTGTTTGTTGTACCTCTAATGACAGAGTTTGAATGGACACTAGAGGTTTTTCAGTCTTGCACTGAATGCACTAGACTGTCTGTGCTTAGGAGATTTAACTCAACTGCAGACAACTTAGTGGTAGTTATCTGCAGCAGCCAAGTGCCCCAAGTAGTACCTACACTGAGCTGTCAATTAAAATTTGCTCTCTCTGAAGTCTGAGATCCATGGCTTCAGGATTCCCCAAAGCCAGCACAAGATTGCTAGGATGCTACATAAGGAGGGAGGTATGTATGCTTTGGGATATGAAGCATAATGCAGAAATGTAAGCATTACTGAAGAACTAACCCAGGAAGTGCTCCTGGAGCCATGTGCAAAGCTGGTATTCCTGTTTGTTCCCTGCTGCTATCAGTCCTACACCAGGCTCACATGACTCAGCTAACCTAGACAAGCAGCAGCCTGGAAAAACCACCTAAACCATGCCACATGGACCTACCTCCTTCAATCCCACTGCCATAAAAACCCTTGCAGAAAACCCCATATCTATCCCAACTGCTAGAGATTAAATATACTCTGACTTGAAGTAAAAGCATGTCTAAATAATTACTTGACAATTTCAGAGATCCTTTAATATGTAAAAGAAGTAAGCAAACCCAAGAATCCTCCTTCATAGCTCCAAGCCCCAAAAACACACCTAAGTAGAAGCTGCTCTCTGTAGTCCCATCAGTCATTTTGTCCTGAGTTGCAGCTCTCAAACTGCATCCATGAACAAGCCCTACTACTTCACAAATGAACAGACTCAAGCGTAAGGTGGTGCTGAAAGCTTGCCAAATGGGATCTGTCATATTTCCAGTGACTCAATGCACTGTCACAGATTTTATTGTGACCCTAAAGATAGGGTTATTTCTTAACTAATGAAGAAACAACCCTATATTAAACACTGTTTTTAAATTTTTATTTCAAAAGTTCCAAAATTTAACAAAAGAAACAAAAAAGTACTTCTGAAAAAAACACAGTTAAAAGAACTTTTTTCAAGGTCATAAGGGATTATAATTCAGTAAGAATACACTAAAATTGGGACAGAATCATAGAACATCTTGACTTGGAAGGAATCTGTAAGGATCATCATTCTAACTCCCTGCTCCTTGCAGGGGCATAACTGTACGTAACTTTACACTAACTGTAAAAGATTTCAGTTTCCTTTTAAATAATCTTAATATTTTAATTATAACAATAAATATAAACAATCACTGTTAAGAAACTGTGCAGAATAAGCAGACATGAAAGTTATTGCACAATATATCTGCTGAATCTTCTATAACCCAACGCTTCGGGTTTCAGTTTTTGGCACTGGATTCCAACAAGTCTTTTGCTTCATTTATTTTTGTTGCTAAGTAAGGTGATCCACCTGAGAAGAGAAAGGGGAAAGGAATACTGTTTACACATTAGTATTAAGTACCAAACTACCTCACTTGCAACATCTCTTTATTACTCATTTTTAATCTCTTTCCTACACAGATCCTTTTGATAAAAATGACATTGATAAGAAGTAAATGAATGGATAAAGAAACATGAAAAATGTAATCAAAACTGAAATCGCTGTAGAATAACACAGAACAACTGAAATCACTGTAGAATAACACAGAACAACTTGTCTCAGAGAGAAGACTAAAATCACTTTCCATCCTGTGATTTAGATCTGCAGCGGGATACTACTGCAAATGTATGCAAGGTCAGCTGTCCTGAACATTCATTCAAACCTAACAGCAATTACTTCCACTCACACTAAAAACTGAGAGGTAAAGTTTTAAAATAACTTTGACAAAGAATTATTGTGCTAGCATCTCCTGGTGTGAGATGCCCAGAGTTACCAGCCAGAAACCATCATATTAAAGCTACTTAAACATGGTACACCTTCTAACTCTTCGTGCTGAACACTGCCATTGCTCTATGCTCCATCTAACCACCTGATTACAGTTCAGCAGGCTTTTTGTGTCTGGGCTTTTTTCAGTCTCCCCCTGAGTGCCAGCCATCTGCCCACAGTCACCAAAAACAACACTGCAAGGTCTATATCAGTAACTTACCACTTACTATAATACACCTATATTTTAATGTGAAAATGTGATTACAGCAGTACTGTGCACTGCATAGCCTTTTCCAAGGCATTTGTTCAACCTTATTTTTTTCATTCACCATTTCCTTCATTCTATTAATCAGAAAAAAACAATGATAGAAGAAACATGCAGTGCTAGTTGTAGACACATACAAATAAAAAGGTGAGGCTTGCTTAAAGACTTCTTTAGATGATTGCTGCAGGAATCCAAATCAGTGTAATTTCATAGTGTAGTATAACAACTGGAAAAAAATTAAGCTCTTTTCCATGGTTTGGTTTTGTTTGAGTGTTTTAGTTCTAATAAGGAAGCCACACTGGAGGAAAGTGAGGAAGGGCAAGGGATGAGTGATGAATTGACTATAGAAAAAATAATTTTTTTTTTCTTTTCTTAAATCAAGTAGCTTTGTAGCAAGGGCTAGGATTACTACATTGACTACTGTTTCTTTCACAGAGTAGATAAGAGGATCAAACAAACAGTAAAAATTAAAATAAACAATGTATTCCGAGTATTTTCAAATGTGCATTGATTTTCTACATGTCTAGAATACAGCATCTTAAACTAAATTCAAATCTGTTGGAAGTGTTTTCACTACATTTACATCCTTAAGTGCCATATTAATTTTGTAGCCCTCCAATGAGAGGAAATTCAATCTCATGATTGCCTAAGTGTTTGTTTATAATTAAGGCAAGTCCAAAAGGTTTCTCTCTCTTTTTTTTTTTTTTCTGTGAGAAATGTTTTTTCACAAAATTTGTAACTGATAACTTAACATACAATGTATCAATATAAAAACACTTTAAAACTGAACTGTAAAGATTAACAGGCAACCATTTCAGTAGTACTCTCTGGGGATGTTTTTATGCAGAATTCTATAAATTTCTTATTTATTTCTAGTATTTCTCTCTCCAACAGTCTGGATCTCAGAACCCATGTAACTTAAAATCTTCAGTTACCGCTCTTTCTTCTATGATCTCCAGGTGGTAAAATATTATTTCAAAATTACATTATACCATTGAATATTATTTTTAAATGAACATCTGTGCTACCCACAGCCAGAATTGATCTATACACAAGCAAACAAGCCTCTCTGTGATGCCACATGTTCAAGATTACTCCAGGCCCTCACTCTGCAGCTGAAGATATTAAGGTTTCTTTCTACAGCCATGACAGAAGAGCTTCAGGGGCACTGAGAAGCACAAATCCCTACAACTGGTGCTCCCACTGAGAAAATGCTCCGTGTCTCACTAGCACGCTCACTACATCCATCCAAACCTACACTGTGCCCAGCTGCAGGGGCATTAAAACTCTCAGAGCGCAGCATTAAAATCTTTGTTAGGGTCGTTAGGATCTTCCTAACAGGAAGCATCTCTTCACATACACTCAATATCCACATGGAGAATCACAATTCTCTTTGGCTCAGGTGTCCACATACTGCTACAATAAATGTAGAAGTGATTATTAATAAAACTTGACCTAATAGAGACTCTGGTTGTTAAGAGACTTCTGACCACTGTAATATATTAGAAATGAAGAGAATTTCCTTTCTAGGTCTGTGCAACTTATACATTACAAAAAGAGTAAAAAATTAAAGTTTGAAATCAAACAAGCAGGACAGCTTTTAAACTACACTGAGGGATGAAGAGAGGAAAGCATCACCTAAACACTTCCCATGGCCAGTGGACACATTTTTTCATTTTCTTAAAATGGGGTGCTGGTAGGGAGCCTATAATTCTGTCAAAAAGATATAAAAACCCTCTGATTTCCCCTTTTGACTTCTGAAATACAGTGCAACTCTTCACCATCTGTTATTTTAAAGCAGAGACAGCAATGAACATATGGGCTTTCTTTCTCAACCAGCTGTAGTGTAGTTAAAGTTATAATAATAGCCTTTCTCTAAGATAAATTTACATTAAAAACCCGGCCAGTAAAGCAAGTGCCCAGCTTTACATTCTTTCCAAGTGAATTCCATAAAGTCTGAAATTCATCAATGATGTACTTAGTAGTAACTGCAAAACATTTCCCCACAGAAAATTACTTTCATCCATGCAACTGGCCCATCACAGTTCAAAACAGGAATTTTAATTTAATGTAAAATTTTGATAGCTTATTTTTCTCTATTTTTCAAAAAGTTTTTGCAAAGTGTGGAAAACTGGTCCCTGAGCTCATAGTCTTAACTGAAGCAGCACAAGTACAGAAAACAACTTTAAATAAAAATGAGTAAAACTGGTTCATAAAGCTCAGTTTATCTGAGAGGACACACAGAAGCTCAAGTCAATAAACAACAAACATTTGCACTTGATGTGGTTATTTACACAGTCAGAAAACTTAAAGGATCTCATTTAAGCCTCCTCCTTTCCAGCCCTAGTTAAGAAAAGTAATAGTTATTTACCTTTATCAGGATGATTCAAAATCATGATTTTCCTATGCGCTGTTCTGATTTTGTCCTTGCCAGCAGATGGACTGCAAAAACAAATTGAAGTGCTTACAAGAAATGCCAGACCACTCAGGCTAAAAATTAACAGTGTATACTGGCTTCAAAAATAATTGAAACTTGAGATTTTCACCATCTTGTGGACAAAACATAAAATTGCACCTCTGAGGAAGCAACAACAACAAAGGCATGTAAGGCAAAGAGAATGACATTTTTCAAAAGCCTGTGTATGTGACATATATAAATATCTTTCAGGTTTTTGTAAAATGTAATACATCCACTCATTTAAAATAAAAAATTTGAGGGGGGGAAAACAGGATAGCCTTAGCAGTTCTAGGGTATATCTGGTTGGTTATTCTAGCATTAAATGCAGAAAACACAATTTTTCCTCCAAGAAAATAAATATCTTTATGACCAGTGACAAAACAACAAATATTTAATATTATCACATTTTGTTCTACTGTAAACATTTTTATAGCAGCTATAAATATTTTTTCTTTCTGCTGGGGCCTGAAAATAATGCCTGTATGTGTTATTTTTGCAAAGCTGTTCAACGTGTTACATTCAGGGACACGTTGATTTACAGGTGCTACCTACATAATATTGTTTACTCCAATGACATACATAAAATATGTATTTTGCCTAAATTAAATACAAAATATGTACCTTACCAGACAAATAACCACTCATGGATGCAGTATGCCAACACAGTAAAACTCTTGTATGCAAAAGGACAGTCTGAATGGTTCAGTTTTTTATAATTTGTTAGTATGCAGAAATGAATCAGTGTTTTCCACTTCAGGTGACTTCTTAATCAGTGATGATTCAATTAATTAATCTTTTTGTAGATACAGGTTGAAGGCAAGGTATCAGCCCAACTAAATTCCCGAGGTAAACAACTTCTCTAATTATTATTCTGTCACAGTGAAATTAGGGTATGTTGCAAAAATAGTTCACAGAACTGCATAAGAAAAGAATACTCCAATTGAACAGAAAGTGACATAGAAAGTGAGAAACAAACAGAGGGTGAAGGGTCTTGGATTATATAGATACAAAACTGAAATGATTTATCACATAACCATAAATAACAATCATCTATATTTTGATTTGTAAAGCTGTTTTTAATACTGAAAAGGAAAGCTGTTATACCACATTTAGAACCTCAGATGGTTCTAAACCATAACTGGGGAAAAGTGGCAATTGCATATTACAGAAGATCATGCATGTCTGCTCAAAGAAGCAATTGTGAAATGAGGGGTTTACTTCAAATTTGCTCAGTTTGCAAGATATTGTTTATCCCACAATAGGCTCTAAAGATTCTTTATCACTAGGAGAAAAATATATAATGTCAAAATCATATTTTCCTTGACTCGCAATGTGACTCACACCAACATCATGCTGCCTTTTAACATCACCCAGTGGCCACGAAGTCTATCACTGTGTTACAAACAGCTGATATGCTGGAGGGCAGGGCTGACATTCAGAGGCACCTCCAGAGGCTGCAGGAAGGGGCTGACAGGAACCCTTCACAAAATTCCACAAGGATGGGTGTAGAGCCTGGTTCTTGGGATGAAGTCTCCCTTGCAATGCTAGAGGCTGAGAAATGCCTGAGTGGGGAGTGGCTCTGCTGAAAGGGACCCAGGGCACAGCAAGAACAATTCTCCACCGCAGGATGTTACCATGCCTTCAATCCAAACAAAAGTCACATCTTTTCTGAGCATGTTATTGTTTGCTTTTTTGTTTAAGCAGAGTACTAGAATAATTTATAAGGCATTAGAAGTCTTTTACAAAAAAAGTGATGGTTTTGGCAAGAGTATTCCACATTCTTGCAACATGCATCTGCTTCATTCAATACTTGCTGAAGTAAAAACATATTGATGCAACACACCTACCTTACACCTAAAATAAGACTTGCTTCTCGCCTACTCATTTTCTGTTCAAATCCTCCCTTATAGTATGATGAAAGACTCTAAGAAGAAGAAAGGGAAAAAAAGCAATAATTAGTTCGTGTAAAAGGTACCAGGAACTAAAGTGTAGTTGTATGATCTCATTCAGAGCATTACATTCATCTATAATTTATTTTGAAGGCATGGAATGACTGGAAACCAGATAATATAAAACGATCTCTCCTGAGTGACAATGAATACAAAAAACAACTTAAAAAAACCTACCTATGTTTTCACAATCTTCTACTGTTAATAAAAGATACTAATAGCTACAATCATTGAAATCCTGCCTCCAGGAAAAAAGTTCAGAGTCCAAGTACATATTAGCACAGGACGGTACAGCGCATGTGTTGGGAAGGGCATGGGAGGGAAAGTAGGATACTTGTTGAGAACAGCACTGGTACCATCACAATGACAAATGCAAAAAGTGACAATATTTTGGCATCCATGGATGTTAGGGACAATCACTCCAGATATTTCTACAAAGCAAATTGGTAAAAAACCCCAATAGGCATAAGAATAGATTTGATGTGAAGGAATGTTACTTCAAAAATTGTATCATGAGTTCTTTGAAGAAATTCTGACAAAGAAAGAAGAAAAAAAAAGGAAAATAAGAAACAAGAAAAATAAACAGAAAGAAACAAGGAAAAAAAAAAAGAAGGCTTAGCATAAAGCCACAATTTCTGTTTTAGGAAACCACTGAGCTGGAGAACACTGGAAAATAGTGAAGTATATAGGGAATCCTAAGCCTTTACATCCTTTCTTCAAAACCAATGACTGACAACTATTAGAAACAGGATCTGGGGTAAATTTTTTAAACTCATTGTCATATGAAACTTTATCCATTGTTTCAAGAAGGGAAGAAAAAACAGTGGGAAAAGAACATTAAAAAGGAGATGGAGATGAGTAAATCATTACAGCTACTGTCATAGAGAATGAGTTGAAAGTCTATTTGTCAACCATAAATCTATTTTAAATTATGAAAAAAAACCTGTGGAACCATCATTAATGATTAGCAGTGATCACAATGTGAATGTTTCTGTAAGTCCCAGAGGTAGAAGATGTAGCTCCAAGCCTTGGAGAACTGGCACACAGAAATCACTCAACAAGACTACAGTCTTTTCCTCAATGCAAAACCTATCAACCAGGGGAAAATAAGCTTCTTTTGTTGCTATCAAAGGGAAGTCTGGCCTGAGAGCTGAGACTATTTTTAAGTATTCCCTTTACCCCCAAGTAAAATATGCCTGGCCCTTGAAAAAACACTCTTCTCACTAAATAAAGCCATTCATATTCAGTGAGAATTTTGCCTTATGTCTACACAAGCTCTCTTATATAATTTCAAAACCATTATATAGCATTTAAAGAGCTCTGTCTATGACATCTAAGAAAAGCCTTTTAGCTCAGGAAAGATATTCACCCAAAAGCATGGTTCAGAAATATTTCACCTATTACTACCATAAAGTCACATGCAACCACAGAAGAGATTTTTTTAGTGTGTTGTTATCATCCAAAATGAATTTTATCTTCCTTCTACCCACCCCAAACCATGAACAAAGTAACCACTACTGTAACACTACAGGTATCAAAGCAGAAGGAACTGTGGACACGGCATGCCAACAATGAGAATCTGTGGAGGAGCCACTTCTGTAACTACAGGGTAACACAAACCAGGTCTGGAACAGTGCACATGGACATGACAGGTTAGAGGGTGCAACACTGGGGGAACACACAGCACTTCTCTGGTTCTCTGAAGGGAAATGATGTCAATAATTTAATCGCCAACAGGTAACACCCTCGAAGAGCAGAACTGCACAGAAATTTGCAACAATGCCAACAATTACTACATGCAAAAGAAAAAAGCATACTTTAATGCTCTCTGAAAGTTCTTCCAGAAACATTTGCTCCCAAAGCAGTCTAGGTGCAGATGGTTTCCTGAATTCTTCTCTGCCTTTCAACTCTGACATACAACTCTAATGCAGGAGAACACTAGCTTGCTATTAATGCAGAGAAGAGCAACATTTGAATTTAACACAGCTTGTCTCTGTTCTTGGTAGATTTCATCTAAAACACTATTTAAAATGAGAAACTAGGGAGAGATGGCTGCAAGCTCACATTCAGAAGTATTTTTTCATGTTTTTAAAGCCTACTTCCTTACCACTGTTCTAACCTTAGGAAGCCTCGGTTCACCTCCAAAAAGAACGAAAAAAGAAATTCTGTACCCTGTGTCCTTTCACACAAAAACAGTTTGTTGAATGGGTCTCCACGAAAAAAATATTTTCTTCTCATAAGTGAAGGATGTAGAAACAATAATCAATTCCTAAATTAAGATCTCCATCCTAAGCAGAATTTAAAGCAAAAGGAAATTACACATAAAAGCATTTTTCCCGTTGGTTAGAAAAAAGAGGAAAAAATACTAAGACTTCATTTTAGGCAACACGTAGGCAAATTTCTAGCTCCCTAATGAAAGCACTTTTGCATGCTACTCAAACTAAAACATTTTTTTCCTAGTTGTAAATTCTAAGTAATGGCTGGAAAGATATTTTTCTGTTATGAGAACTCCTTGATGAGCAGGCAGCCCTAGACACTTGATTATTTATTAGCTCCAGCAATTGCAAAGAAAATTTTGTACTGGAAAAATCATTGAAATGAGCTCTTCATTCCTTTGTACTTTTTGGGGGAAGGGGAGGAGGTATCATTTAATTTACCTAATTTCCTTGCATATTATTACTGTTTAGCAATTTATGTAAGTCCTCCTTTCTGAACAAATGCTATTAATAGGTTTGGGGCATAGGGAGGGACAGAAAATGGCTGCATTTGCTTTGCAAACATCTATTCGGTCTTGCAAATCTTCACAAAAGCAACCAGATAAGAAAATCCAATGCACAGGGACCATGACATCTTCAAGATACTTTTTCTTTTGTAGCACAGGGAAAGCATAATCACTGTTTCCATGCCAGTTAACAGAGTGAAAACACCAAAACTGAGACCATACATTACATTACATGGAGTAGTGAATTTTTCTGAAAACTGTATGCTCCTGTTCCACGACCAATACAGTCCTTCACCAAAAAGGGAACAAACACTGGACGAAAAAAAACAAACACACAAAAAAACCCTACAACTATAAACTATAAGAAGCTGTGATATAATATACAATTCTGCTAATATCAGTTTTAACTTCCTAAACTTCAGTTAGAAAAGAAATCTTATTAAATGTACTGCATTGTGCTCTAAAAACTTTATTTTCAATTAAGAACGAGAGAGAGAGTTGCTACCCTTACCTCTCAATTCAGAACTCCATGAGTCTGAGCAGAATCAGATCCAATAAAGGAAATACAGTGAGAAAACCTAATTATGTGCTACAGAAGACAGAATTTTCTTATGGAACACAGAGTTTCGTGATTGTGGGATTTGAGTATTTTGATAGTTCATTTGGCCTAGAATTTCTGTGTCTGTCTTCAATATCTTCTGTCTTTCAATCCTCAATATCACTGATTCCACAAAGAAAGCAAATGAATGCTATTGAAATACTTGCTTCTTTATTTCACACATTAAGGAAATATTAATAGTATAACTAATGGCACTAACCCTGAGAAGAAAAGCCAAATGACTGCTTAGAGCTATGCACCGTCTACTGGCAACACTCTTCTCACTCCACACAGGAACAAAACAGTGTCACTGACACCACTGACAAAACTACAGTCACACTAAAAAACAATGCTTGTTCTGTGGGAGCAAGCATTATGACTTGCCATAGAGTGGTAATGACAATGTTCCCTCTAGTGTCTTTCTCCACTGAAAGAAAGATGGTAGAAAACTTCAAGACTAAATTACAGAAGCATTTACAAATACATATTCTTAAATATGAAGTGACTGTCTTAAATAAGATGTAAAAATTCAGAATAAAGCATTTACTTGCTTCTACTTCTGACTAAAAGGTGAGTGCAGTTGTTGACTGTACGTGTTACTTATTTATGTAAGTAAATAGGAAGTGTAAAATCCTCAAGATACAGCAAGCAGCATTTTAAATGATAATTTTGTAATTGCTCAGCTTGACCTTTCCCAAATCATTTCCTAGGGAGCAGACAGAAAGAATAAACTGCATCTCTATTACCTTGTGTGATTGGGAAGGACCAACATCAACTGTGATTTCTACTGCAGAGAGGGGGACACTTTGTAAATGGCGGAGGAAGAGTGGGGGCTTAATGAGGGAGACAGCTAGCTTTTCAACAGTCAGCTCTTCACAGACTCTCAAGGAAAAGAAGGGCAAGAGGGACAAGGTTTCATTCTAGAAAGCTAGAATAAGCACTGGAAATTATAGAGACCAAGTTAGGTGCCTTCACCATAGAAACCCAGCAAAGTAACATTGAGCCCAGACACTGAAGGTCATGAGATTTTTATTTTTTTTCCCAGTAAGCACAGGCAGAAGTACCAACTTCTTGGTAACCTTTGTCAGTACAGTGTAAAGGGCAATAAGCTGTCAAGAAACGTGATGAAAGTGCTAATTCAAAAATTATACTCAGCAGCTTCATATTCCACAAAGTCATGTGAAACTACTAAAATAAGCCGTTTGGAGAATAAGCACTTATATAGGACCCTTGCATTTAATCTTTTCTCTATTGTTTCAAAGAAAATAATCCATTGTTAAGGAGAGGAAAAAAAATTAAAATATAAACTGAGAAAGTAGTAGCTGTAGAGTAGTAAAAATCAAATAATCCTGGCCAAGAATTATACAAGGATCTTCAATTTGGACCATGGTTGCAGAAGAAAAATATTATCACTATCCTCTCAAAAATATAAAGCCAGAAAATACACACAGTAAATGGCAAACGGGAAGAAATTTTTTACTGTCTCCAGTAGATCTCATCTTACACTGAAAACTTGTACTTTCAAGTTCAGAAATAGAACAGCAGAAGAGATACCCTACTGGAAATCAACACACAATTCTGGGCAGAAAGGTAGGATGTGAAAGCAGACAGAGGATACTGCTCCAGGGACTAGGAACACTTAGAATGCAGAAGCTCCTGGTTTGCTCTTTATGGTTGTTCATGAATTCTGTAGGACTCAAAGTCACAGAGGTAAAAATGGGATAGGTCTGTAATGAGCTTGGCTCAGTCAGTATTGAGGGGTGCAGTTTCCTAGGAACAGACACCTCTCCATGCAGTAGCATGTCACATTTCAATGTGTTAAAAAGAGTCACGGCATGCTTTCTTATGTGAATGTATCTGAATTTAGATTCTCTAGCCTGTATCTACAAATGGATAGAAAAAGAATGGCTGGAGTAAAACAGCTAGGGAGGGAGGGAGGGAGAAGACTGAAGCACTCCATACTCTGAAGCCACATGTACTGCCAGCTACATCTAGCAAGTCTGCAAGTCAGCCTGTATCTGTATCATGTGAAAGCAATTTAATTCACAGTACCTAAAGTCCCCTCTGTTGTTTTGGCAGGCAATATGGGAATATCTCAAATTTTTTTTTGAAATAGGAAAAAAAAATTGACATTGGTCTCACAACAGCAATGCAATAAGAGTGGCAGAGAACAAAAAAAGTTTTCCAGGAGCACTGTTTCTAGCTGAAACACATGGCAAGCAAACATAAATGTGGACCAGCCCCAGGAGGACAGTTGAATCTCCTCCCCAGGAAGCTTGCCTTGATCAAGCTTGCACCTTCAGCACACAGGAACACCAAGTACAGATGGCAAATTAATTTGGACTGCAGTGTCCGTCTAGACAGGCTCTGTGCTGCAACTGGCCTAATATTAGTAGATACAATGCTAATATTGTGTTTTTTAAAAACCTACCTTTATTATATTTTTCAGGAAATAATAATCTGCAACAACTACTCCCTGAACACGCTCACCCATCAGCATCATGAAGGGAATAGCATTCTTTTGCTGTGGGTAAGTGTACACAGACTATGAACTCTGAAGAAACATACTGCTACAAGCAGACATCTAGCTCATTGGGAATTACTTCAATCAAACAGGAATGGAACACATGTATTTATTTACCAGAGGAAAACATAGCCACTGAAGCAGTAAGTAAATGCTCTCAAATATTCCCTGCATATGCATCCCACACAACACTCTACTTCTTGATATTGTACCTCATTATTGTATTTTTTAACCAGTAGGAAAAAAAACAAAGAACAAAAACCTGGTTATAAGTTCAAATTAGCCAAAGAAGAAGAAAAAGACAACTCATATGTTAACTAGCACAAAAGCTCTCCCATCTCCTTGGCAACCCATCCTAGCAGTTCATCAATTTGTCTTCTTGATTTTTAACACTGTATCTAAAAGACTAAATTTTTTCACTTTTAGCTGCTGGAAATGAAACTGTGTGTCATCACTTTGCAATATTTAGGAATTAGTGACTTTCTCACTGCGTACTTGAACAATTTATCTTTACACTTACTAGTAAAGGGTTCCAAAACAAGGAACATCAGTATAAAAAACTGCAACTGTTTATCAAACTCATAAACATCTTTTGATACAGCTTTATCCATAGGAATTTAAAATATAGAAGAAAACATGCCAGAACTTACACAGCAGGGAGCAGCCCTACCCTAGGAAAAAAATTATCTACCTGTCACTTTACTGTATTTAACATAAAATGTCTCCTTTCTGAATACTTGAAATACAAAATCATAAATTTAGCATAAAGTACTATCTAAACTTACAGAAGTTGAAATCCTCCTTGCTGCTTCTGTAATTGCCTGCTCCAACGGTTTCCAAACATGGAAAGCGTAACGACCTAAAAAAGATGGAGGTTAAATGAAATATTCACTAAAATGCAAAAAACCACCCCACAAACAAGCTCCAATTTATGTTCATCAGTTTACAGCTGAAAGAATTTTGTTTTTAAAAAACCCCAAACTATTGGGAGAGGGAGAAGAATTTTAGTACACTGCATCTAAAAACCTAGTCATGGACTGCAAAGACCCATTGTGTTTACTCACTATTTAATTCACTAAATAAATAGATTTAAATACATTTCAATATGATAAATGAAGATATCTGCCTTGTGAACTTTAAAAAAAGGGTAGTTTGAAACATTGGCTTTGGGTATACATTATTTATTACTCTTCAAAGGTTATGTCTTCAAAAAAAGAAATCCATGTACTACACATTTCTTGCTGTGATGCTGTATGCTTAATTACACACCTTGTAAATACTGCAATTTTAATTTCATTAGAAAAAGACAATCTTCTGGGATTCAGAGCCATTCAACTCCTCACTAGCACTGACTATCTATAGCCAGGAAAGACTAGAGGAATCCCTGTAAGGCTGTGTTCCCAAAAGAACAAAGCAGTTCTGTCAACAGCAGAATCAAGATTTATGCCATTTTACTGGAGGATTTTCCATGTAAATCCTCTCTCCCCAGTTATTGCTTTAACTACTGTTTACCAATGTAACTTAATATTACACACAATGGAAAAACTATAAAATGTGGCTCTGCTTCATTCAAATAGCATCTTGCATTTATTCCTACAACACATATCCTCTCTGTAAGTTTTAGCAATCTAAGCTCGTGCCTACAGTAACACAGGAGTCAAAACCACATTAGACTATCTCTGCTGAAATGTTGTGATGTACCATTACCTCACTCTCTTCTTAATGCTCTCTGTTAACCATTGCTTAATGTTAAACTCATGCCCTGTCTTCAAACTGGAAGACTATTTTTCAGAGTAACAAACAGTCCAGATGCAAAGAGTTCAGGTAATAAAAAAAGAAGTATGGAAACAGTATGATAAATCACTAGTCACTAACACCTTTTATTTTCCTCTATTTCAATTTGTTGAGCATCACCTTCACATCACAGCATCTTGTTGCACTCTTCTGTACTAAAGGGCCTCTAGACTGCAATATGTTATTAAGAAAATAAACTTTTCACCTTTCATTTTACAGACAAAAAGCAGCGGAGCATTTTAGCTGCTGTCCATGAAATTACATTTCCAACTTTCTCCACCGTTTTCAAAAAGCATTTTGGAATTTATTACTTTGAAGGTGGACACAATTCTTATGACTTCTATAGGTGGACACAATTTTCCATAGTATTCTAGAGCAACCTTTCCACTTTCCACTATTATATTCATAAAAACTTCATTAACCCTTCTGGAGACTGCAGCTCACAAAGTGAGAGTTCTGCCAGTAATTTACCTTACCTGCAAATGCAACAGTTGCGACGCCAAGTCCGAGCGCTATCATAGTCCTGGCCTAAAGCGGAAAAACAGGAATCAGAATAACACGTGAATTCTAATTTGATATACACACACCTTTTACTTTAACAAAGAGCATTTCTGATGTCTGATGTGGACATTTCATTTATAAGCTACAAAAGCGATGAAAGTAAGTTTTGTATTCCACAGGCTGTTAGATTTTTATAGTTCAGTCCCATTAACCCCTACCATTGTATCAGGTTTAACTTGAACTACCCACTAGCAAATCAGTGAACACACACTGAAATCAGCTCATAGTATGCACTGATAAAAACACAAGAAACATAACTATACAGAATTATTGGAAATTACTTGTGCAGTCTAGTTTTACATAACAAAGTATCAGTTTACTACAAAAACATGAAGAACTAACTCATAACTCTCATATCAGGTGTATGTATTCTCCTACTCGGTGCTTGAAAAAGTCAGGCACTTTAAGAAGGGTAAGAAGTATTCCTGTGTTGATCAAAAAGCTGAAGAAAGATATGAAGTAAACCTTGAAGAAAGATCTGCCTTCTCCCATGTTTGCAGAATTCAGGAAGGGAAACAAGCTCTCTACTTCTGAAAAGCCTCCAGGCAATCTTTGAAACAAAGGAAATAGTCATCTGCGGTATTACCTGTCTTATCATATGACAGTTCAATAATGCCTTGAATTTCCCCCCAGCAAACCTGAGAAATCAGATTAGGTTTATCTTGAATTCAAAACATAATGACAGTGAAAATGCTTTTACCACCAGACTGTCTCTTCTATATATTACTTACTTCCACAATTATCCCATAGCTGGTTTATACCTTTTATACAAGCAATTCTGACTGAAGGACTTAAAGCTCCAACTTCAACGTGAAAGCCCTAGTAACTGGATCTGGAACCCAGGTGCCTTTACCACTAAGATTTCTGGAGCTAAAATACTTTGTTTTCAATTGTACCCAACCTCATTTCTAGACTGTGGGAGCAGGGGAAGAGTTCAGAAATACTGTTTTCAAAGCCTTCCTACAGCTGGCTTAGTAGGACCTAGATCATGGGTTGGCAACTTGCCCAGAAAAAGGCAGCTGAATAAGATGCAGGCGCTGGTGCTGCCCTCATGCCCAGTGGCTCCTACAGCATTGGCTCTGAAGGCGAGTGGCTGTGACTGCTGCCTGTAGCACTGAGCTCAGGACAGAAGTCCCAGCCTCCTCTGAGGTCACCGGTAGAAGCAGCTGTATTCCTCTGGATCTAGCATCTGGATGTTGCAGATTTTAACTAAGTACCTACCTCTCATCTACCTAAGGGGGAATTCTTGCCTGAGATATTTGCCTGTATATTTCATTTTAGTAATTTAACTCTTCCATTTCAGTGCGGTCTGCAGTCTCAACAGTATCATTCATTTCTGAATGTAAAAATAATGTAGTAGCTTTATGTCTGTTGTTCCTTTCAGTTCCACAAAATTTCCTCTCATCTTTTCCCCATGAAAATGTTAAAGCATATTATCTTAAATGGTAAATGATGTAAAATTGTGAAGCATAAGTTCATCTTCTCACTAAACTAAAACTCTTTTCACTTCTTCTCACAAATCAGTTTTTCCCAGGCTCTCAATACTCAAACATTAAAAAAAAATTCCTCCACTTAGACACAAACCACAAACAGCCACCTTTCCAGAAATATCATGACACTATAGGAATTCTGTATTATTCTGTCTTGTGGTTTGTGACCATGGATTAATATTCAAGAGTTTCCTTGACTTACTCAGACTGACAGCAAGAATCTTTTACTAAGTGGTTACAGTCAATTAAGAGCTCAACAATGTGTGAAACAGATCATGCTGGCAAAAACAAAATTCTTAGCATTTGATTGTCCAAATTAAGTTATACTTGCTTTGTCACCAAAAAGGTGGTTTAAGTCAGCAGTTTACAAGACATGCAGGTTTCCAGCAAAGGATTAGCAGCAGACACCTCATCACAGGCAAGACCAAGCACAGAGGCCAGACTAATAACACCAGGATTCTGTCAGTTCAGTGCAGAAGTAGCTCAAGTGTTTTTGCACAGTAATCTGGGAGAACAATGCAGACACCCCTGAGGGCCTTTGACAGAGTCAGCCATGTCCGCTGGAATGCATTAGTCCAACCTCAGGGGAAAGCACCAGCAGTCAGTGGAAAGCTACTGTTGCCCAGAGTACAGTGGGTAAAAACAAACCATGGCAGCAGCCCTTGAATAGCAGCAGGATGCAAAATCAAGGGGAAAATAAACACAAGACAGAAAACTTGGTAAAACCTGTACAAAGCTCAAGACAGAGAGGAACAAAAGACTGTCCACACATTTAAGTAAGGTACAGGCACCAGAAAATCTGAAAAACACTGGTTTATGGTAACTCACCTTATTTTGATTATGAGCATGTTAGAGAAGAGTCACTTGCCACATATTAGCAAAGAAGTGATAACTCGACACACCAAAAGCATCCTAAATGCTATGGTGTGAATGTATCCTAACTATACTCATATGACAAAGACGAATTTGGATCAGTGTGAGATTGCAAGTTTGGCCTTTTTCTTGACACGGAGTATCATAAAAGCAGTGGCAACTCCAAGTGTTAACCAGTAAATTCCTGAAGTCCAACTTGACTCAGTTTCCTTTTCCATGCTCTCTCAACTCAGTCGAATATTTAAAAGAATCAGTCAAGGTTAGCCTGGTGCTTTGAAATATAAAGTCCAAAGCTTTAATTAAATGCACTCCTTTCACGTCAATATTAAATGAAAGCAACTCGCTCTCTCTGTGGAAGGCAGCAGTTCATTTACAGCATGCTAATACAACTAGCACCATGACCATTTTTGTCTCCTATTGCTTGAAATTGCATTTCATAAGGGATAAATAAATAAATACATACACACTGACTTTCAATTATGACAGAATTGACCTTCCCTCCCTCCAAAAATGCTGTTAAGAAACTTCCAAGATGTGGATTTTAAATGAAATCATTATGTTACAATCCAAGCGGGAAAAATAAAGAAATAAAATATTAAAAACTAACATCTGTCCCTTTCTTTATTTAATGAATCAGCTCCCAAAGGTTAGTCATCAACCCCATGCTATTCTGCTGATCTCAGTATTTTAATTTTACTATGTAATTCAGTCTTCAGTAACAAACCCTGCTAAAGGAAACTAATGAAAAAGTTATGTTAAATCTGTAAAATCTGAATTTTCTTAATCCTTTTCAGAAATTACTATAAAAAAATACAGGCATTAGAAAGGCAATTGCCAAGACCCGATTTACCTAAGCATTTGGCAAACAAAAGACCATAAAGCATGTTAATTAACACACAGTATGTTAGAAAACCGAGAATTGCTGCCTATTCCTTTAATATTTAATTCTCCAGTAGCCTTAATTTTTTAGCAGAAGAAACAGGGGAGGATGAGATATTATTTTTGCAAATCCCCAATCCATGGTGCCCTTCTAACTTAAACATACCCAAAAAATAAAATTACATATGGAGTTCTTAGCATTAGAGCTTCTTCTTCTTCTATGAAGTAGAAAAAAGTTAAATTTATAAACAAAAGGGAAATTTCAAATGCATAATTTTAAAGCTTCAGCACAACACTCCTACATCTGACAATGGGCTGCTAATGCTAATGCTTCCCAAATGTTAAAACCTATCTGCCTGCATATAATTTGGATTTTAAACTGGTTCTTCTACTGCAACTAGTGGAACACCCTTCTCAGTCAAATGAAAATATTCTGCTCTCCTCACTACTAAGCTTCACACACACAGCAGGAATCCTACAGTCTTTTGCCTCAAAAACCCTACAGTGAGCACAACAGAATAAAAAGCACAGAGAAAATAATAATTTGTTTTCATGAGTTGAATGGCATTTTGCAATTAATTCATACTTAATTGTGGACCACCAAAATAGGAAGTAGGTACCTACATTCAAGTACACAAAAGTATAAATTGCTTAACTAAAAATGTTTAAGGTTTGGTTGTTGTGGTTTTTTTTTAGTTCTGTACACTGCTAAGAAGTAGGATATAAAAGTATATTAACTAAGTGTACAAAAATATTTCTGAAAATAGATATTCCCTTAAATAAAAATTCTTGACTGGAAATATAAATGATTGTTTGGTATGGAAGAGAGAATAAGGCTTCTATTCTTCAGAAGAGTAGCTACAGTTTATTGGAATACTGCTCTAGAGCAAACCACCTTACTAACACTATATGGAGGCAGAACCATTGTGAAGTGGGATTATATTACAAACTCTATGCAACCGATTTGATTTCATCATCTAGTGTCTCCCCTCTAGTCTTAAGCTTCCTAAGAAATTTAATTTGTTTTCCTACAGTGAATTAAAAGTCATTTCAGCTGGATGCTGTTCTCCATACGGACACAATTCTCACATAATTTTGTGTCCTTTAATTTCCAGCAACCTTTTTGGTTTGTATACAAAGCTACAACTACAGTTCTGGATGATTTTTTGTAGGAAATTGAACCAGAGCAAGATTCACTAACAGAACAATTACCATAAGGTATTTAAATCAATCCTCTTGAGTATGCACTAATTAACAAAGGCTCCTGTGGGTGATCTTTGAGAACAGACTCCTCACGCTTCCACTGCTGCTCTTCCATTGCTCCAAACGCTTTTGTAAAACAACTATGAGAGTCAATGTGACCATGATCAGGTGACTTTCAGCTAATACCGTGGACTAAGGAATAAATTCCAATAGAAAACTGTAGACATCCAGATTTCAGCCCTCTTCAGGCCCACCTCAGTCTCCAGACCTCAGTAAGAATGTGACAATACTCACAACAACAAAGCAAGCCATGATAACTCCAAATGCGATTTTTATCCCAAATGGGCAAGAAGGCCCAAAGACTCAACAAAATTCTAAGAATTTCCTGCCAGCATTCCGCAGGGAGAATGGCCATGACAATAATGAGTTTCAGAGCCAACTTCTTAAGATCACACACTTGCTGTTAAATACACAGGAAGACTCTTCTATGGGAAAAAAAAAAGTCCTAGACTGTAGTAACAATGAATAAATAACTTAGAGAACTGTGATTTTTCAACTGTATTTTAAAAAAGTAGAAATATTGTAGAAACAACTTCACACACACAATTAGGTTAGGCAAGTAAGACTTTAAAGCCATTTAAAAAATGTGAAAACTTCACCATCTGGGGCTTTAAAGCTGTGTGTTTTTCCCAATTCTCTTTTCCAATGGGAACTCACTGTTCCCTGAACCAGTTGAAGTGACAGGAATGAAGAAGAGGGATAAAATCCCAGCATCCTTTCCTCTAGAGCAGGATACGGCATAGGAAACTTTGGAGATGCTCTGCCTCCACCCAGCCTTTCCCACAGTACAAAATACCACATGAGAATTACTTTTCTGAAACAGAGCTCTACAAAACCTCCAACACTCAAACCTGTCTGTGGTAATAACACTTTCACAGTGGGTAAAAACACGTCAGGTATCACCTTTTCATGGCAGGGAACAAAATTTTTGGCCTCGTTTGTGAGTGCTGGGGCTGAAGCGTTCCCATGTACCCTGCTGTGGAATCGCAGCAGACAAGGGACTAATGTGTATGTGCCAAACACACACTGGGTGAGGAGCCAACCACAGACTCTCCGTGGTGACAGAGGAGAACTGCTGGGAAGAACCACGGATCGCTGGCATTAACACACCATGGGAAGGAACAAGATGTGGCTGGAGAAGGGGACCATGCAGAGGCAGGGCAGCCCTTTTCCCTGCTCGAACTTCTGGAAGTAAACACAGGAGTACAGTGCAAGGATGAGGCCAAGCACTAGGCACAGACTGTAATGGGGGGAGGATCAAGACCACCAAAGATACCCCAAGCCCTCCAGCCTGTTTCCAGAATTGCGTTCAAAGAGAGAAACCTGTCTTCTTGGCAGGGAAAACCTATCCATAGAAAAGTATCCCCCAGACACCCCCAGGACATTTCATCAGCTGGACTGAGGCTGGAACCAGGACTGGTGATCTCCTTCACTCTCACACTTTTCCTCTCTTTCTTTTTCTCTTTCTATTCTTCTTTAAATCACATCTTCTCTTCTCTCTTGCCTTCCACCCTACCCCTGTATCCAAAACCCGCTGCCGTGTGCTTACACAGTAGGCCAGAGCCAATATATCCACACCAACCGTGTAACGCACTAACAAAACTTTCCGACTGAGGCCTCTCTGCCTCCTGCCGTTCCCGGGGACCACGAGCACTCACGAACCCCGGCTGTGCCCTGCTCTCAGGGGTGGGAGGCCCACGCCCGCTGCCCACGCTGAGCTGCACACGCGGCACGGCCAAAGACCCCGTGCCCCGCTCCCCGAGGGGAGCGCAGAACGCCCGTCCCCGCAGCCCCGGCCCCCGCCCGCTCACACACGTCACCCTTCACACGTCTGAAGGCCCGGGGCGCGGACGGGGCAGTAGCCGCCTCACGGCCCCGGGGGTGGGGGTCCCGCCATGCGCTCACCAGCCCCCGGTCCAGCTCGGCTAGGCCCTTGCCGGCGCCTGTAGGGGCCCGGATGTACTCGGCGTAGCGCAGGCCCTCGGCGGAGGCCGCGGCGCCCTCCATGATGGCGCGAGGAGGAGCGAACACTACGGGTCGGCCGGAGGGACAAAGAGCGCCAAGCGCCTCCTCCCGCGCGGCCAGGGCAGGCGCGCCGCAACCCGGGAGAAATGGGCAACGGAGCGATGAGGGACAATCGGCGCATTAGCAAATGGGATCAGCAGGGGGAAAACATGCAGGCCACACGGAAATTATTCGTGCCCATCTTCAGAATACAGGACTTTAGAAAGAGGGGGCGGCAGGGATATATGTAAAGGAAAGTATACAGCGTAGTTAATCTGGGGGAAAAAACCGCTAAAATGCGTTTTAAACTTTACGTGCTTGCTTGCGCCTCAGTTGATGTCTGTGTATGTTTCACTTTGTTTGTACTTTGGTTCCCTGCAAATGCTGCCACTTTGGATGGTAGCTCGCCCTTCTGGCAGTGCTCCTCTTGTGATGCCTCCCCGTGCAGAAGTGGTCCATCGCCTTTCGTCCCACTCCACCATCAGTGACATGCTCAGCGCCCTGTCCCTACAGCAGGAAATTGGCTCTTCCCTTGCGCTGCTTTTCCTTCCCTCCTGCCTGGTAGTGCTGGCGATGGAATGGGATCATCTGCGGGTTGCTAAGCGGTGTGACTGGACAAAAAGAATTGCTCTCCTTACCTCTTATTTCAAACGACGATTGCTCTTCTGAGCATCTCTTAAGTATCTTTTTAAAGTACCGCAGAGGAGAGCTGACCGCATACAGCATTTCATTAACTTAAGAAAGATGTATAAATTTAACTTTCTACTGAACAGAAGTCACTGGAAGTTGCATGATGATCCGTTTGTCAAGAAATGCATTCATTTTTACTTCTTCATTGGACATATAACATACAATCATGTATGATTAATTCTTTAAACCTTCAGTGGAGTTGGATTTCTTAGAAACTTAAAACTTATCTTAGAATCAATAAAAATGTCCCCAACTAATCTTTTTTTATTCATTTATTTGCATAGAACTGATGCAGAATAGTGTGTCGCTTACTACTTTCTTGATTAGCAAACTCATCTTAAAAAACAATAAATGGAAAGTTTTGGAATTTTGGGTCTCTTCCTTAGTTTTCCAAGCTGATCTCTGAGACCCCTTAACAGGGCAGATTCTGTTCTCATTAATCCAAAGCTATTTTGCCCAAATACTACTGTCTCCTGGTCACAGCAGCCAAATTCTTCCTCCTTTGTAAGTATCAAATCCAGAAGAGCATCTGCCCCTGTCAGGTGCTTGATCACCTTTGTAAGGGAATTATAATCTATGAACTCAAGAGGTGTTTTATGTCATTGTAAGGGTCCAAGCAAAATTTGACTCTCAAAGACACTAGGTTATAATATGGTCCATACAAGTACATCCAGGCACACTCTGAGATGGAGAACAGTGCTCAAAACATCTTTTTCATATCACCAGCCACACCCCTGCTGCTGCTTTCTGGACAGAGAGCCGCAGGAAGCATATGGATTACAGGGAGCAAACCAGATAATCAACAGGAGGAGAATGTATCATCTGCCAGGAGTGAAACAGTGTAGTTTGTTTTCCTTGGAAGCCAGGAGGGGAGGAATGAAAGCATCTGGGTCTGGTTATGGTTCCGTCCTGAAGCTCCTCTCAGCGTGGCACAGCTGTGTGCTATTTTATGCACAGGATGGTGCTGGTAGAGACAATCTGTCCATTACTATGTAATTCAATCCTAAACACTGGTGTGTTCCAGCATATTGTCACTATTAATGTGTAGCAATGTTGTCCAGATTTGTTATGCCGTTGAAGTTAATTGTCTGCATACTTTTCCTATAAATTATTTCCCTAACCAGTCTGTGCTACAGTATTCCATGCGCAGTCAGGATCCATGCTGGCAAGAGTCTCTGTCAGGAATGAAGGAGAGTCTAGAAATGGTTACCAGGTTAAATCTTGTGAAATTGATAACAAGGATCCTGTGTGTGTTTGGGATTTTTACCACTGAGAATTTCCAGAAAAACCTGTAAATGCAGCACCTGATCAGTGAAATTAGAATGGCTGTGACCAAAGTTTCATCCTAAAGATTAAAAGTTTCTGAGGTCAGGCAGGGAAGAGAGGATAATTGAAAGTTATCAAGGAAATCATGAGGCATATAATATAAAACTGGAAAAGTCAGTACTTGAGCCTTGCTGAATTGTCATGTGCATACAAATGAATGAAGAATAAATCCTCTCAGCCAGGATTAGAAGTTGTAAGAGTTAATTCTCCTACAAGCATTTGTATATTTAATTACCACAATATACTATAAAAGTAAAAAAAAAAACATGAGCTGTGGACTTCTACTAATTTCTTCAGGTAATGTATTTGGAAACACAACACAATAAAGAATGCAATGTTCTTTCTAGACACTGTAATTGTCTCTATGACACCTTTGGTTGACTAGGTACCACGAGGTAGTATATTATATAAAATCCTGAGCTGGAACTAATCGTGGCCTTTAAGAATTCAAAGAGTATAATTATTCCTTGTAGAAGATGGTATATATGCCAAAAAGCTCATGTATCTTTTGTGAATAAGTGAATCTATGCTTTAAAAGCTGTTAAGAAAAAAGATCTGTTCAAGAATATAGCAAATGCTATTTTAATATTGCCAGACTTCTCAAGGACCTTTTCCTTCTAGACATAGAGCTGGAGCAATAGCTCTTAGAGATCTTTGTTTCTGATATAATTTGTGTAGTTTACCAGTTAATTTTGCCTTTTCCAATAGATTTTTGCAGGCATTTTTAATGATATAAATCATTCATTTGTAGTCCTGATTGTTTTTATAACAACAGACGTTTAAACCAGCCCTGCTTTATTATTTAGTGTTATTTCTATAGCAATATAGATATGCATAGCACCCTCCAGGCTAAAGAGCTGCTCCTAAAATGTAGCAATAGTCTTCAGGCACTGGACCTCAATATAGCAAATTCTGGACACCAGGTTAATTATATTTTCAATGCCCACTTCCATTTGCTGAAGCAGTATTAGCTAAAGGAGAGGTGGACCTGCTGTAATGCTATAATACTGTAGAGAAAGAAAGGGTCAATTTTCTTTTAGAGGGTGGAAGATGATAGTTTTTGACAGGTACTGTCAATTTCAGCTTTTTGCAATAAAATGGGAAGTGTGTGCAGCATTTTACATCTCCTAAATAGATTACCCAACACATCCACACACACGTACTTGTCAAAGCTAATGGCATTCTTTCTGCTGAACCTGACAAATTCCAGTCCTCAATCTAAACAAGAATAAATCTTAACCAAATGTTGACATTTTACCCTCCTCCTGGGGCTCCTCTCCAGAGATCATAGAAATTTCTCTTCTCCAGCATCTTCAGCTGTAACAATTAGTTCTATCAACCCTGCAGAAAGCAATCAACCTAATTGTACAGGAAAGTAGAGTACTCAGCCAGAAAAAAACAATGGTAAAGTAAAATGCACCTCTAAAAATTCAATTCTTATTTTGCCATCATGGTGTAACAACTCAATAAGCATTTCTAATTATAGATATTCCTCTGGGGATATTTGCCATCATTTGCCATTGCTCTAAAATATAGAGATATGTTCCCAATGATCAATTACTCAATATGCTCTGTAGTATATTCAGCTCTGTGTCTTACCTACTTAGCTAAAATATCCAGGGAAAAAATCTTTGTATGTGAACCCTTAAGCATCATATTCAGCCATTGGACTAAGTGTTTTAATGCTGATTACAAAGGGAAAAAAACAATTCTCCAGCAATTAAGGCCTTCCAACAATATTTCCTGGCTTCTGAGAAAAATAGAGAGTGGGCAGTATAAAAGGTTGCCTGTCCTGGCTGTCCTTTCAAAGGTATCCTTCATTTTGATGCTTTTCTTCAGTCTTTAGGCTTCTAGTACCTTTGGATTAAATAAAAACCTTAGTTTTTAATGAAACGTGTCTGTGGCTGTGGAAAAAAAAAAAACCTTAAAAATTCAAAACCTTAAAATGCCATAAACCAACAGTAAAATAATGAAGAATGAACAGCTGTCTTCAGGGAAGGAAAGATAGGGAACATTACATTGGTTTAATTTTATGGGGGTTTTAATACTATTTCTTTCAAAGAAGAGAGTTTGATCCTATCTAACATTCCCAAAGAAATGATGACTTGGCTGACCCAGATCCTTTATAGAGAGAAAAGTTCTCTGATACCTCTCATTTTTGGTATAGTTCATGATGCTGCAGAGTTGGAAATAAAGGTTCAGTACAAAATGTTCCTCCAGAGAAGTTATTTTGTTTTATTATTGCAATTTCATGAGAAACACAGGTGAGGGAGGGAATATGACGATTCTTAATATTTCACATGTCCACTGAGGAATTTTCTCAGAGCAAAAGAAAGATCATTTTCTGTCTTTCTGTCTCCCAAAAAATAAAATAAAAAATTTGTTTTTAATTGCTGGAGGCAACAGAGCTTTAGAGACAAAAAAAGCTTTATTTTGTCAAATGGATTTTCTCACTCCTTTTCCTCTTTTCTCTCCTATCCTACTGGTGGGGAGGGAGGGAGCTACTAACTGTGTGAGTGCTCACTTGATAGCAAGGGCCAGTGCATTGCAGCCTCAGAGCCAGTTAGGGATGTGCAGCAACTATAAATATAGCTCCTCAGGTAGAACTGGCAGTCAGTATTTGGTGGGTCTAGAAAAATATAAGTGCTGAATTAAAGTCCTTACGGAGGATTTGGGAAGGTTGAGATTTGGCGGTGTTTCAGGAGACTGAATACATTGGCATTCTGATGTTTTAGCATCTGTTTAACATCTAGGACACCAAAAAAAAACAGGGCTGGAGGCTGATCCTCTTTCCTAAACACAGCTCGTACAGACTCATTTATGTGCTGCCCAAGACTAGCCTCCACAAGGGCAGAAGTAGCTAAGTGGCTGGGTGGATCCTAGTGGAGGTGTGTGCGTGTCCTTGCAAAACTCCAAGCATCCTGAGAACCTCAGGTGGTACTGCCATGATGCTGAACTTGATTATTATTTTGGGGATGTTTCAGCTCAATGCGTCTGAAGCAGTGTAAGAGCTGGGTTTCAGCCTGTGAAATGTTGTGTTTTAGCAGCATGAAACTGAAGGGCTGATGAATGATATGCTGGAGTATCACACAAGAGGCTGTAGGCTGAGTTTGAGATTGCTGGGATAGTGATGAAGAGATGTTTAGGGTGGACAAGGTAAATTTGGTACTCTAGCCAATACTGACTTTCTGGGGTCATGTCTGGCATGAACCATCCTTAGAGCCAGACCTGGATGTTGTCCTGGATAGAGTTAGCTTGGATTGTCCACAACAGAGCTATGAAATAAATGAGCATGGAAGCAACCAAAGTGATCAAGCTTCTAGTGCTTGGGTTCATTTCACATCCCTCTTTTTTGAGCAATATAGATATAAATATTTAGATTCTACAGTTACTGTTTTCAGCCAAAAGTTGCTAAATTTCAACAGGAAAATGACACTAGATCTGAATTTTACATAACATTATAGGATTGAAGACACAGCAGCAGTGGCCACATTAATTATAATCAATTTTTGTAATTAAATATGGGTTATTAAGACATCAATCTGCGTGGATAAGAACACTCCAGATGTCAAAGTTGGATTTTTACCAGATAGGGTGTCTGTAGGCACAGCTGTTATCCCACAAATCTTTGCAGCCCTCAGACATGATTTTGGCTATAATTTCTGTGCTACTTCTAGTGCTTCTGCATCTCCTGCATCGACCCTCCAGTTCTACAGAAGGGAGTAAGCTTTGTGCTTGCTTTCATTTGCCAGCACCTTGACATTAAAAATATATATATATTTGTGAAGGGAAGTGATGCAAGGGACTATGCACCAGTTCATCCCTTTACAACACACTGCCCTTGCACTCCAAAGTCTGCAGAATTATTTGTGTACAAATGAATATCATCTCTGCTGCAGAGCATGTCAGGAGGGATGGCGGGAGGAGAGATCATTGGTGCTGCCTTCTTGGGGCAGCCCCAGGAGATGCATCCTTGTGGATATGGAAGCTCTGGGAGGTGAGCTGCTGGTGGCAGGGTCCCAAGGAGCATTACAACCACCAGGCAGCCTATGGCTTTCCATATTGCATTTTACTTTACTCCTTCCCCTGCATGTGCGGAGAGTGCTGTAAGACCTGGGTGGTCCAGGCAGTCAGGAAGCCTGGCCAGTGGTGTGTTTCTAGTGTAGCTTGATCAGCTGAGGACAACGAGGGATGAGATCTGCATGAGTGGAGCTGGATCTCCTTAGTTCTGCTGCATTAACCTGGAGTAGCATTGCTAGTTTCTTTTTGCTTGGGTTAGAAGTTGCTGAACATTTTTTATTTACTAATGATATCAAAAAGGTTGCTGGTTATCTCCAGCCCTGCAGATCCCATTGATCCCATACACTACCACTGGTTAGATGTGACTACTCAAAGGATCTCCATTTTCAGTAAGTAGATCATGTATTTGTCCTCTATTCAGATAGAATTAGGAAAGTCAAAGAATTTTTCTGATTGAGCAGAACTGAAAAGCTGAATTGGAATTTTTCAGGACCATTACCTTAAGATTTATCTGAAGGTTAGTTTTTAGTTTCATCTTTCCTTGTACACTCATGCAAAATAGAAACCAAAAACCCCCTTGTGAGACACTGGACTATGACTCAAAGCAATTGCCTACTTGTGAAGGCACCAGGGTGCTTTGCTGAGACCAGGTTTGCAGCTCACCAAGAAAGAGATGAGTTTTTGGGTATAATGACAAACCTCTGGTCTGCAAAAGACACAAGGGATGAACTTATAACTGTCTGAGTCTACAAGCTGGGCTTTAAGGCTGATAAGAGGTAGATCTTGTGGAAACAGGGTGGTGCTTTCCACCATGCCAAATTGCCTGCTCTTACATACACCCCCTGCAGATAGATCAAGACCTTCAATCATCACTTCGACCAACAGCAACACTCAAGTCTCATTGTAAATCCAGGGGTGGTAGTTATGTATCTTCCTACTCCTATCCTTTCTTTCTCTTTCTTCCTTTTTTTTTCCCCTTGCACATTTTAAGTGATCTCTTTGTGCTTTCATATTGGCATAATAATAACCAAAATGGCTATATAGCTGCTTTCCATTGAAACCAAATTGTTCATATATATATATATTTGCAACACTTTGCAAATTTGCAAATTTGATCATTCAGTGTTTTTCACTCTAATCTGCCCAAAGAGATTTATTAACAAGAACCTGCATTACTTTCACCTTCAGGGGTAGGTAACAACACACCCAAGAGTTATTCCCTCTGTTATAAGGAAGCGCTGGGTTAAAAAAAAGTCAGAAATATATCAGAAAAACGTCAGACCTCCCCATACTTCTGCACAAACTGTTGCCACCTGGTTTATTAGTGCAGATCAGCTTTGCTGTCACCCTGTGACCTCTGTCTGCATGGGTGCTGTGATTGAGACGATGAAACTTGAGCTTCAGCTGGCGGATGCCTCAGAAACTAGAACATGTATTGGCATGCCTGCCAGCCCAAAGTTCAGGAAGAGGAGGAGTTTACCAGGAATTGAAACTGATTTCTGGCAACTCCAAAGTTTTGAGTGCTCCCCAAGCTGTAGCAGCAGTACTGGTTTCTGTCAAGGCAAGGTACTTGCAAAACCATGTCTGGGGTTGGAGGATGGAAGGAAGGCAGCAGATACAGAACAGCCACTGCTTTCAATACTCCATCTTCCTCTCAGGGTAACCCTCATGGCAGCAATGAGACTGAGAAGGGTGAAAACACCCAGAAGCTGACAGCATCTGAAGAGAAGCAAAGAGGCCAAGCATCAGGGCATCAAAAACAGCAAAAGCAGTAGTAAGTAACAAGGAGCCTGACTAAGATGATTTACCTGCACTAGGAGCCTGTTCTCCAACTTACTTTAAAGGTATATACCTTTAAGGGTGAAAATACTTTACAGAGAGCCTGAATGTGGCTGAGCACACAAGCAGCATGCTGTTATATCCTTGGAGCTTCCTACATGGGAGCCGAGTTGTTCTGGCAGGCTTCTTGACAGCATGGCTTACACCCTGTGCCATGGCAGCGGCCAGTTCTGTACCTGGGATACTGGCATACCTGGTGTCTGCCATCTTTCTTCAAAGTGAAATTTCAGTTCTGGGTCTAGCTCCCTGTTTTCTGTGTCTCCTAATATTTCATCCTGGAAAGTCTAAAAATACTTACTTTGGCTTAAGAGATGGATATAGGCTGCATTCCAACACTGCTCTGAATGCAGTCAAGGATGCAGAACAGCTTCCAGGAACTTCATGCTCACAAAACTAAAACCAAAGCTTCAGCATTTGGTGCTCTACTGGAATCTATGCTTAGTCCCTCTCTTGCTTTCCAGTGACAATCCTGAGATAACTTGTATAGGCTCTGTCTTGCAGATATAATACAGAATACTCTGTTTTATGCACGTGTGTTTAACATAAATATACTTAGATGACCATAGCTAAGTGTTTATTCCTTTTCACCATTTGTGCTTTTTCTGAGTTCTTAGTGCATATAATGCGAAGATTATTGTCATTGTTTTGTGCTGATTTTGCTTAGCTTGCTTCTTTTTGTTCCGTCTTTCAAAGGGCAGCTGGCAAAACTGCAAACTGTTTCAGTTTCCTTTCCCTTCTTTCTGGGCAAAGAAGGTGGAGCCACCTCTAGAGGAGGTGGCAGGCAGCTGATGGTGAGCAGAGATCGGCAGCTTTCCATTGAAACCCACAAATGCTTCCCTATGGGGTAGTAATGATACAGGGACTATTAAGAGCTGAGTCCCTTTAAAATCCATCAGCACTTTAATTATTGACTTTCAGGAGAGCAAACAACAATTCCTCAGTTGCTGTCCGTATTTTTTCTGCCACTTCCAAATATAAAAAATTCTCTGTCTTGCCTGCTCTCACAGTGCCACGTATCCACAGTAGAGCAAGGACGGCCCCAGTTTGTTTATGTTGCTGTGGTTTGTGCATTTTGTTGCTGTTTGGGGTTTTTTTTCAGGGGGAGGAGGGGACAAGCAGGGCTAGTGAGAGTTTTCCCATTGGCATGACCGTGTTTACCCAGTTTGTCTGGCATACAAACCCCCTGGTAAAGGTTAGGTGAATAATTAATCAATTGGTTTGCCAGAGCTCCCTGCAGAATTTAAGGCCAGAGCACAAATAATCACAGAAATCCCTGTTCCCTCTTTCATCTCACATGATTCTTGCAGACATAAAGCTGTTGTGCATCCACTGCAAAGACTGAGCGCTATTTTCTGCTGTGTGAAAATATTCTCTCGGTGTCTTCATAAAGTACTAACAAAGAATTAGTTCCTAAATCTCAGATCTACAAATTAAAGTCTGCATTAGTATTCAGTTAATAAGAAGAGGGATGAGGGAAAGGCAGGTTGGAATAGAAACCATGTAATATGAGTGGGAAACTAATACTCTAATAAAAAATGAAGTGAATGACGGTGGGGTTTTCATCCTTCCCTGTAGAAGGGGGATGCTACCTGGCAGTTTGAATGGGATAAAGACACTTAAATTGCAATTTCCTTAACTAACACAGATTAAAGGAGAAGGTAGCATCTGAAATACTGAAACAGAACAGTGGGGATCTTTATTCTTAAAAAAAAAAAAAAAAAAAAAGAGTTTCATTAATTATTACTTTGTTCATTTTCTCAAGCTACATTTCAAGAAATATTTCAGATTAAAATATCATTTTAGCAGTGATAAAGCTGACTCAGCTTTTTAGCCACCAACCCCTTTTAATATGACCTTTAAAACTAAAATACTGGGACACCCTCTGGTTCAGGTTCTGGGATAACAAGAGCAGTTGGAGAGCTGCAGTTACAGGGTGACAGTAGGAGAAAAAAAAGCACAGACTAGCATTACTAAAGGGTTTCTGGAATATGCATAGCAGAGGGAACATGCGGGGCCCAAACAGGATGCCTCTGTGCCAAGTAGTGTCTCTATTCCAGCTTCTGCTTGCTATTTTTTGGAAACAGACAGGGGTATGGTTTTGCTGCCAGCAAAGCAGGAGATGGAGTCTCTTTTGAGGGCTCTGTGTGAATTGTTTCAATGCAAACTCTCTGTCTCAGGCTGTGAGAAAAACTGAGAGTGGAAAAACATCTCAGGAACATCTTAGGGTCAGATCAGGTGACCTTTTGTTTAGATTGGACATATGAAATATGTGTGGGATGTAGCATGTTGCAGCCCTGTTCAGTACTGGATATTCAAACTGGACTATTAAAAATACAAGGTAAGCAGCTGGTATTAGAGTTTAGATAGTTTTGCTTTGGGAAAGTCCTTATATGATATGTCAAGGGCGAGAAGTGACAATAAAATGGTCCTAATTAAGAAAAGTACTTGTTCAAATGCAAAATTGAAGCCACACGTTGCACATCCCCATCCAGTTATACATAGAATGTGGTTTCAGGCCATGGAGAAAAAAAGTCACCAGGATGACAAGAGCTTGAAACTGCTTATAATAATAAGCTTGCATTTAAGTGGCTTCACTTTGTCTGCTAAGTGCCATGAAATTAACTTGTAGAAAGCAAATTCCCAAATTGCCCCTGTTCATACCTATTCAGAAACAAAAGTCTGTACAGAAGAAAGGTGGAGGAAAGTAGGGAAATTAGAGGGTGAACTATAGCTAGTGCCTGAAAAAGAAACTGCTGCCCCCATTCAGCAGTCTGCCTTTAGCGCCTTTAAAGCTGCCAAGAATAATATTGGTTCTGGTAAAATCCATTAAAAACTGAAATTCAAAATAATAAAGCCTGAAGATACATTGCTGCACAGCTGGTAACAGTCCGTCATCATTTTGTCTGAAAGGAGAGCTGGAATGCTTGACTCAAGAAATTGTATTCTTTGCAGGAGCCAAATCTATCAGAGCTTTCTTTCCTTCCTTTTCCAATCTTAATCTGGAATTAAAAAAACAAACAAAAACCAAACCAAAATATCTATGGTTTTATTAGACCCCTCATCTTGCTGACAGACTATACTTAGCAGTTCTGATTTTTTTTTTTCTTTCATGAAATAAAGTTTTTTTAAAATAAAAAGCAAACTTAGCTTGTGTTCTGGTTTGAAAGCAAAATCAGTAAGAGACTGCAAGTCAAAAATACAATTTATTAGGAAAAGAAAAAAAAAAACCAAACCAAAATACATGCAATAATACAAAAGAAAAATCACTGACAGAGTCAGAATACAACCTGACACCCTGTTGGTCAGGCTGTTGGTAGCAGGCCAGCTGGATTGGTGGCTGCAGTCCTCCTGGAGTGGCAGGTGTAGTTCTGTTGGAGCAGTGATCCTGTAGAACGGTATAGTCTTCCTCTAAAGATCCAGTGGAAAAGGCAGCCATTCCTCTGGGAATCCAGTGGGAGGACTGCTTGTTCTGTCCCAAATCCCAGATTATATCCAGGTGGGGATGCTTAGCTCCTCCCCCCAGGCAGAGTATCTCACAAAGGGCTGATATAATTCTGTGAGTCATGTGGTGGGTCCATTAAACAGAAATGGCTCCTGGAGGGAGTTGTCTCTGAGTCACCTGGAAAGGCATTGATGGGCCCATTTACAGGAGATAAGGAAAAGCAATGTCCCTCCTGGTTTCAGCAGCTCTTGAGGATGGGAATGCAATACATCTTTATGTTGTAACCTAGGACACTCTACAAAACTGTAGGTGGATTTTAGCAAAATACTTCTTTTGCCCACTGCCCAACCACTGGTGGGAGTGCAAGACAGGTAATTTGAATTATGGAAAATCTGTTCAGACTTTAGCTCTCCACTTGCTGCCCAGAAGTCTCCCAGCTCTCTGTCTTTCAGGCTGATGTACTGATGTTTACAGCCCAGTGGAGCGCTTCAGAGATGCCCGGCTTCACCGTAGCCAGCCTTTTCTCCAGCCACAGGATTGGTGGCAGGGTCTATACAAGACAATAACAATAACAATAACAATATACTTTCAGTCTGGATGGGGGGGGGGGGTTACTGTGTCATATGATGCTTGGGGGAGGGAAGGAAGTCCTTCCAAATTCTGTATTAGAAGGGTTTTTTGGAAGAGCTTGTTTTGCACAAGCCTTGACATGTTCTCTTGGTGCATAGCTTGATGAGGAGCTGTGGTGAGGTCATGAACAAGGAATGTGTGGGAGGAGGATGCTGCGTTTGGGCAGGGGCAATGAAAGCACAAATTCTCTGATGCAGAGAGAGCAGAGGAGGAAATACATGGTTGAAAAGAAAAGAGGCAGGGAAGCAGAGATGAACATGCCACTAGCTCAAATCTCAGTGTTCATGTGGTACAGCATCTGACCTGCTGAGCTCCTCAGGCACGCTGGCAAGCCTGACATGCGACACATGCACGGCTCTGCAGGGCAGAGCTCGGCTCTGCACTCGGTGCTGCCAAGCCCAGCGCCTGGCCTGCCCACGTATGATGTCCATGCTCCTCAGGGCTCGTGATTACCAGGTGCTCCAGCTGGCTCTGGCATGCTCCCTACATGCCTACATCCCTCTCCCTGCATCCCTGATGCTGTGCTGCGCTGAGGGAACTGAGCTGCTCTGGCACGTGGGGACGGCATGAGCATGGCCATGTCTGACTTTCTAGACTTTGCCGGGTCTGGTGCTGATCTACAGCCCTGCCACAGTGAGCTCTGCCCCTTTGGTGTTATCTGCCCACAAGCACAGGCTGACTAATGGCGTGGTAGTGTTTTCAGAGGAGAGAAAGCTGTGCTGTGAGCCACGTTGGGGCTGACAGCTACCCCTTGGCTCCCTGGTTTGATCTGTCAGGGTGGCAATTTCCTTGGATCTTCAGAAGTTGGTTGAATTTGTCCAAAACAGAGTACGGCTGAAGCATCTGCCCTTCTTTCTGGTGTGCTAAGACCACAACAAGCTGCTGAGTCTGAACCTCATCAAAACTGTTGGAAATTCAGTTCCAAATTTCAGTTTTAGTCTTTTGACCAAATTTTAACTGCAGGAATTCCTCTACAAGCATGTGGGTAAAAGCCAAACCTCAGGTCTGTCTCTTTCCTGCAGATTTCTGACTCTTACTTTCTCCTTGGCTGCTCTCTGCTGCCCTCTCCCTTCTCACTCTTCCCCTTTGCAAGTTCACTTCTTCAGGATTTAACTCTTTGCTTTAATCCTCACAAGGCCAAAAAATATTGTTTGTTCTTAATGAAGGGGACCAGATAGAGAAGTAAGTTACCCTGGTTTAATAATCTTCCAGACATCTTTAGAACGGTGTTAATTAAGTGCATTCTTGGCCTGTGGCAAACACAGGGCAAAATCTGTGGAGGCAGGCTTTTGGTGATAAACATTTCCTGCTAATGTAATTCATTTTCTGCCTCTTGTGTTAAAGGCACATGTGCAGTGAGGATAAATCAGACAGTGTGTAATGCTAAGCCCCAGTAAATCACTTTTGTCCCTGAGCTGCAAACTGGTAAGATGATGCCACTGATAAAGATGGAAAGCCAGAGCCCCAGGCCTGCATGTAAGGTTTGTACACTCTCCTAGAGATCTGCTTATGGCACTGCTGGGACACAGAGCATATTGCTCAGCTGAGGTCTAGAATTGTGGCTGTCAATTATCATTAGCATCTGGCTGTGTGTGCATTGCGAAATAGGGATACCTACAGGACAGTTATCTGCTTGCTGGGATTTGGCATCTTGTAGCCCTTTAATTTGGCAGCTTCTGTGCTGCTCAGCAGCATGTGGCTGCTCCATCAGGCATGGGAGCTTTGGTGAAAACAATACTTTGTGGTGGTGTGGACTTGACAGCTCTTAAAACAATTCCTGATAAATGAATGCAAAGTTCAGCTTAGTGTATCTTTGAAGGAAATTCAAGAGTTGGCTTGGGCAGTTTGACATCTTTTAAAGTCAGTCTTAACATACTATCTAATGCAGTATCTCACCCTGGGTCCCTCCTCTGACTGAATCTGCCCATGCCTCCTTCCAAGCTTTAGTCATTTTGTTGCTCTCCTACTCCATTCTCCTGAGTTTCTCTCTGTTATGCAGAGTACTCACCCAGCTGAGCAAGATATTTGGCTTTCAGCTCTGTGACATTCATGTACCAGTGCACCCACGGTATAAAACACAGTGGAACTGGAAATAGTTTGTAGCACCCATTCCTTTTGTAACTCTTTAAGCTATTTCACACTTCATTTGAATATTTCTCCTGTGGTATATGGCTGGAGTGGACCTGAGGAAAAACTGAAGAGCCCAGCTCTGCAAAAGCTATTACCAGTGAGCAGCAGTCCTCATGGGTTTTTTCAATTTTAGAAATGAACTATGTTATATGAACCTGCAAGAAAGTAGAACAAAAATTGCTATCATCAATGCCTTTAAAGCACTGAAGAGGTGTCCTTGAGCTAGTTAGGAGAGTAGACTTACACATATGATTCAAAATTTAAGTTTTCAGACATGATGCTCCTAATGTTACTGATCACTCAAAGTGTAAACTATCGTTGCAGATTATCTATGACATTATTGCATGTTTCTCCTGACTGAAATGTTTTCTATCTCTCTCTGTATGTGCTGGTTTTGGCTGGAATAGGGCTTATTTTCTTCACAGTAGCTGCTGTGGGGCTATGGTTTGGGTTTGTGGCCGAAAGCGTGTTGATATCACAGAGATGTTTTTGTTACAGGTGAGCAGGGCTGACACTGAGTCAGGGCCTTTTCTGCCTCCCACCCTACCAGGGAGAGGGCTGGGGGTGCACAGGGAGTTGTGAGAGCTGTGGGACAGCTGACCCCAGCTGGCAGAGGTGTATCCCATAACATATGGCATCATGCTCAGCATAGCTGGGGGAAGGAGGAGGAGGAGAAGGAGAGATGTACAAACTGACGGTGTTTGCCTTCCCAAGTCACCATTACATGTGGTGGAGCCCTGCTTTCCTGGGGATGGTGAACACCTGCCTGACCATGGGAAGTGGTGAATCCATTCCTGCTTTGCTTGTGTGTGCAGCTTTTGCTTTACCTGTTAAACTGTCTTTATCTCAACCCATGAATTTTCTCACTTTAACCCTTCTAATTCTCCATCCCCTCCCATGGGGGGCTGAATGAGCGAGCAGCCATGTGGTGCCTACTTACTGACTGGGGTTAAACCACAATGATATATTGTTACATAGGCATTTATAATCCCACCACTGTGGTATACTATGTGTATCTGCTTGAAAAATCATAGGAGGTCCCTTTTATTTTATTTCAATATAGATACATTCTCTTATTGGGTTATAACTTTCTTATGCTCATTAATATCTGTTCAGTCTGTGTAATGAGTCAATGCATTCCCATTTTCTGCAGAGAAAATAAAACAAAAAGCACTCATCAAGATTAATATGATCCATAAAGGCAGAAGATGATTTTTCTGTTTTGAAGAGCTATAACTGGAGTAAGATGTTCTTTCTCCCCCTTCCAGTGACTTCTGTATTTGTATTTATAACACAGCCCTACCTCAAAGATAGGCTTAAGTCTTATAACAATTAGAATCATTATTAGGGAAACTCTAAAGTTAAGTTCTTTATAATCTTTTCTGTCTGTGGATTTTGAAGCACTTCATATATTGGTATAAAGCACAGAATTCTGCACACCACTGATAGCTGAAAATCTTCACATTTCCTTAATTGCTCCCCAGGTAAGTAGGATAATTTGCTCCAGACTTATGGCTACTGTGGCAACCTAGAAACTGACAGGAATATTAAATTGACAGTCTGTAGCAGGCTTTATAGGCTTAACTGGATCAGAGGTTTTGCCTGAACAAAGAAATGACATAAAATATCCTGCAAACTGGATAAAAACACAAGGTGGAAGCTGGTAGTGGGTTTTTGCATTAACTTTCTCTCCTTCAAAAAGAAAATCTCAAGAAAATAAGGAATATTAGCTGCAGATTTTAGGACTGGTAGGGCAGGTGGAGTTTCTCAGGCAACAGCTCATTTGGCTTCCACTCCTGTAGGGTTAAAAGTCAAGGAACTAGTTTGGACCCTGACTTTCACCCCTCACACAAGAAATTTACCATGTACTTACTCCTCCTTCTCCCTGATCAGAGAATCATGGAATGATTCTTTAAGAGACCTTAAAGGTCATCTAGTTCCAACCCCCCTGCCATGGGCAGGAATCCTTCCACTAGATCAGGCTATTCAGAGCCCCATCCAGCCTGTCTTAAGCACCTCAAGGACAGGCAATCCACAGCATCTCTGGGGAACTTGTGCCAGTGCCTCACCACCCTGCCAGTAAAGAATTTCTTCCTAGTATCTGACCTAAACCTACCCTCCTTCAGCTTAAGGCCATTCCTGATCCCATTACCCAAACCCACACTCTGGCATATCTTTCCAGAGACCAAGGGGAATACTATAAAGTTAGATAGACTCAATAATGATCCTCCTGCCTTTTTATTTTTTCTTATTATTTTTAATAATACTAAGTAAAACAAAGCATTAGATAAAAGTCAAAGAAAAGTTGGTGTCCTGTTCTTTCCTTCCCTCCCCCACTGAAGACTCGGCATCCTCACTTTCTTTGCTTTTATTTCAATGAAATGGAAATTAATTTTGCTTTAAAATAAACACTGTTTTGAACACAACAACTCTTAATCTGCCCTCTGGAAAAGAGATGGTAAATGTACTGTCACGTGTACCTCTTTGGTAAACTGATTGATCTTTGCTGTATTTCACGTGCAGTCCTTCTGAGGTGCTGAAGATGCGGCCAGGGTCAGGTACCAGAAGAGCTGGCCCCACCTGGCTTCCTGGGGTGTGAGCCTTCCAGTCAGAAAGCAGAAGCAGATTAAAAAAATGATTCATGGCAAAAGGGCTAGATTTGATACCGTGATTTCTCATACATGTTCAGACAAGCCAAGGTCTTTTTGAAAAAAATTGATTATAACTTAAAACAAATCAACCAGACAAGTGCTGTTTGAAGTCATCAAAGAACATGGTATAAAAACTCTTCTGCCCTCTAGTGCTGTGAAGCAGTGTGATATCTTAGATGCACCGATCAATTTTTGGGAGAGGAGGATATGTAACATTGCAGCCCACAATTTCAGCCACTTTTATCACTGCCAAAGGGAAGGGAGGGGAGTTAAAAAGGTACTTAATAATTTTTGTGTATGATCTTGAGAGAAATATGATGTTAATATCTGAAACAAAAACAAAAGCTGTAAAAAAGTCTTGAAGCAGATACATTGTGTAGCAGCTTGTTTAAAGCACTTTGGGATAAATTGGAAATGCTGCCACTCAATCAAATAGAGAAAAATCTGAAACAACATCATTGATTGGGAGTGTTATGCCATAAGCAAGATGTGTTGTCAAAGCTTCTTTTAAGCAATGTTTGCAGTTGTGTGGTGAATGCCACTGGGGCGTTGCTGCACTCTGCATTCCAGCCTCGGGGTCTCTGGGATTCGGTGGGGACGTGCAGAACGGTCTCACCATCTCGGGGGCACCAGAGTAGGCCAGCAGAAAGGGAAAAGATCATGTTAAATGGCACCATTAGAGCTCACGGCTCTATCTTTACTAGTTTAATCTCATAAATTAATCCACATCCTCCTGGAATAAGTCTTCAAAGAGAAAGAGGTAATTGGATATAAATACTCTCTTACCAAATCCTGAATTACTGTGATACAGCAGCAGGCAGCTTTGGGCACTTTGATCTCTTTGCATGATTTTCATTCTCCTTTTAAGCCTTAGTCTTGGGCCTTATTGTTTTATTACTTTTCAGCTGCCAACTTCTCTCTCTGCTTACTAGTTTGTCCTCTAGCCACTCCCTGTGGCCCTTTCTGAAGAGGCTCAGCCTTCACCTCTAATTATTCTTTGCTAGCTGTTCTTCTCCTTGTGCTTTCCCTGCAATGAAGCCAGATGAAATATTTGTGCCCACACGTGCATATAAAACCCTGCCAGGACTCTGATGTGTGGGGCCAAATGCTGCTAAGTGCATTTCTGGTAAAGCTGCACCCCCATAGCACAGCCTCTGATAAGTGGGAGCCGTGTAAACTCCTACTCACATAATACACCATGGAGATAAAACCCTTTGTCTTCTCCAAGTGGAACTGACAAGTTTTCATCACTCTTTTGATCACCTCGAGTCTCTTAATACACTCTGAACCCTGGCTTGCCTCTTTGCTGTCACATTAGATTGATAGCTCCTTGAGACAGCAACTGCATTTTGAATTAAGTCTGGCAAAACAGGCCCCTTGTCCTGATTCAGTGAGTCGCACCTTAGGCGTGACAGCAAGATGAATATGCTCGAGGAATCCCTGGTGCTGAAAATGAAAGGCTGACAAGGAAACTGAGGCTCAGGCTGAGAGTAAGTCATCTGGGTCCATCACAAAGAGTGTGACTTTGCACACTCCTTGGACAGCTTTTGGGCAGACTGCTTAAGTCCACAAGGCACTTGGTGCCTGCCCACAAGGTAACGGGTGGGACTGCCAACACCACTGCTCTTCCCAGTAGACAGGGGTCTTCCACATGGAACATTGTGATTCAAGGAAGTAATTTGATTTGAAATGCATGAGATTTGAGGTCAGCAGTCTAGAGTAAGACTTGAATAAGAACAGCAAAGGCTATGCTAAGAATTCCTGATAATATTATGCTTGGTATCTGCTGCCAATTACAAACATAGCAAGTACTCCTAGAGTATTTACCAAAAATTCCTAAAGAGCTGAATCAGAATAAATACTAGTTTTCCTATGAAGTTGTTTGCTACAACAGCAGAAAACTGACTTTGGTGATGAAGGAACACTTTCTAGTTCTGACTTTGTGTGAACAGGAAAAATAAGAGTGTATTCTTTCATTCTAGTGTTGGCCCATATGTCTTGGTAACTCCAAATGAAACCAGAAGAAAACAGTTGCAGCAAAGTAAGTTGAGTTGTCTAATATTATAATACACTATTTCTACTTGAATAACTTTGGGATTTTAGCATTTTATTGCTCTTGCAATTTTTATCCTTATTTTACAATGCTTTTATATGTACAGATATGACAGTAATGCCAATGCTATGAGCATTCTCCATGATCATGTAGCTTTTCTTAAGAGTGACTCATTATCTGGCTTCACTTCATGCAGAATAAATCTTGTTTGGATGGGTTTTGGTAATTTCAGTGCAGGAGTTTTCAAGATGGCTTCTGCAAGACTATGCTGGAATTAGCTCTATCTAACTTTTACAGGATTGAATTCATATTAGGGAACCTTGAACAGTCTCAAGGTTAGGAGGAGGAAGAAAAAAAAATAAATAAGAAATACTTTGGAAATATTCCCATGTGGAAACAAAAGCAGCTGCAGACACTGTTGGTTCTTGAACATGCATGTGAGTGTAGGTGGTTCTTCTACTGAAGCTGGTAAAAGTAATTTTTAGTGGAAGGTATTTGTGGATCTATGTTCACTTTTGCTTAGCTTTGAGTCTTGCTGGTGAAAGTAGCTAAGCAGGAGCACCCTGAATCTCTACCAGAAAGATCAGGCATATGTTGAAATCTTTTATTGGCAAAGTTACAGCCAGTCAGATGTGAAATAAATTCTGTATACAGAGGTGACTGACTGAACACAGCAGTCCTACGCACCTGGGCATTGATTTATGCAAGACCTGAAAGCTGAAGGAGTGTGAGTCATGTCTTGAGTCCTCGAGGAAACAGTGCAATCAAATCCTTTTTCTCAAACATTGTGAATTTGGCTGAAATGCTTTACCAGCAGGCTGGTATGGGTTGGGTTTCCTTTGGCTGCCAGAAAGAAAATGGACTTATCATGAACCAAACTGTAATCTTTTTGAAGGAAAAATAGCAGCATATCATCTTAGACCTGACTATGATGTTAACAGCAAAGGTGCTTCTGCTCTAATAAAAATCTGTTTTCACTTTGTGGTGCCAGTGTTAAAGGTCTGAAGCATGTCAAGTATTTCTGTCTTGGATGCTGGTAGAAATAGGACCTCACTGGATGCAGTCTCTACCTAAATGCTTTTTTTAAAGGTGAAATAAAAAGCTGTCCTCTGTCTTTTGGGTCTCTTTAGAGATTTACCCAAATACTGGCTTTATCCTCTGCTGTTAGCCTCCAATAGCCATAGCCAGCCATTAGGATGCACAGTTAGTAAGGGTGAAATAAGCTCCTAGAACAACTGAAGTGCTAGTGTAAAACACAGCTCCTCTTTCCATAGGCTTTGTTGGCCTTGCTGTTCAAAGGAATTATTGTGTTTTTCCCTCTGTCAGTCAACAAAGAGAGAAATTAAGCCAGCCATCCTGGAGCATATGGCTGCGCCCCGGCTGTGTTGACTTGCACTGACTACGCTGGGAGCTTGCTGCCCATCTCACATGTGGGTGCCTATGTTGAAGCGTCTTAATTTGAAGCTGATTCATGCATTCCTCCTGTTTTTATTTAGGGAGCATGTGGTTGGGAGGGAAAATTACTTTTCATTTCCCTGCTGGGGAGCATTACACCACAAGGATTTCCCTCTATGCAGTAATAACATCTTCATTGTAACAACTTCTGCTTTACCTGCAGGAGTAAATACTGTGGCACTCACCTATCGGTTCCCAGGGGTTAAAAAGCAGTCTATTAGCAGTCTCCTAGCTGGTTTTGGCTTTACTTTTGGGGTTGAGTCCTAGGGTTGTTCACCATTACAGTCTCAAGTTAGGGAAAATGTTTGCCCTATTAGCTAATTATTGCAGTGATTGCATAGCCTCCTGTGGGGGTGTCTGCATCTCTTTAGAACCAAGCTGGAACCTGGATGGTCTTCAGGATTACATGCATTTAGCAGTAATGGCTGCTTGTTAGTATTCCTCTAACTTCCATATATTTATTTCTTTTTATACCTGCCCAGTTGCTAAGAAAGAGCTCGATGACCTGGAGCGATGGAAGAAAGAACACAGGCCAGGGCCAATCACATTGGTGCCACAGAGACTGGGTAAGGCCTGTAAATCAGCAGTTGAGAATTGCAAAATTCAATTTTCCAAGACATGAGACATTTTTAACTTTTTCTCGCTATGTATTAGAAAGATTCAGTTTCAATAAGGGCTGGTATGAGTCTATTGTATGTTCTCTGTGCTTCTTGATGATCATGGCAAGGAAGATGTTTCTGAAACAAAACAGCACAGATTGTCACCCAAGAAATCTGTCAAGGGCAGGGTAGAAAATCTGTACTAACATTTGGGGAAAACAGGTGGATTAACCCTCCTGCTGTTTACACTGTCTGTGGTTGATGTCTCTGAGGGGGCACACACTTGTCATTAGTGTGCAGATGGACAGCATGTTGGAGACCCTCCAGTTACCCACAAGATAACTCCTCAGTGTCTGTGTGTGCTTTCCTGGCTCTTGAAAAGGCAAAAGCTTCAGCATTTGCAGGCTAAATGTGTGTGAAGCCCTGTATTACCAATTTTTTAAAGATAACAGACAAGTAAGTGAAAAACAGGGTAAAAAGCTGCAAGAACTTAAGACACCCTGAACATAACTGATGTGTTTGCTAAGATAAGCAAGATGTTTTCTAGATGGGTGAGGGAAAGTGTAGGAAATATCTTGAATTGTAACCACTGTAGAGTACTGAATTTAGTGATATTTCAGACTTAATTTAAAAAAGTTTTAGAAAAGAAGAGCTGCCCTTCCTTACCTTGGCTCTTGTAGGAGAATTTGGGGTGCGCAGTGCAGGATGTGGTCTGCTCTGACCTGCAAATTAAGTTCTTTCTCTGCCAGGCTACACAAGATAAGTTTGTGGCGGTATACAGTGTATAATAGACAGCAGGTGGGAGAAAGGGGAATTTGAACTGCCTCCAACCCAGAGCTGATTTTTAGTTCAAGGTGATCCTGGTCCCACATGCTCTGCCCTGCAGCTGAGTCCCAGTTGTTTGCAGTGGTGGCAATGCCCCGTATTCAAATCATGTGCACTTGTGTGGCCAGACACAGTCTTTGTGAGTTCACATGTAACATCTGCTTCTTGCCTGGGGGTAGTTCAAGAACACATACTTATGTCACAAGAAGACCATAGAGCTTTTTGCTGAAGAAAGTGAAATCTGGAAAAAGAAATTTGGCATATTTGGTGTGTGCGGGCTGGCTGTGTGACTGAGGGTGTCCTTAAAGCTGCAGGGACTGAGTGTCAGGAGTCTTAACCTCTGGCCCCACTGCATTTAAAATCCTTCTGGGCAAAGAAGAAACTTAAGAGGAAAAAAAAATACAAAGTAAGAAAATATGATGTCATTAGTCACTCTCTACTGCCACTTAGACTCCTGGAGGCTGAGACACAGGTAGTGTGTTCAGTGCTTCTGAAAAGAACTGAGGTGCAAAGATTATTAGAACATATCATTCCCACAGAAACAAATTTGGAGCTGAAATGGCATCTCTAATTTCACCCCTGTAGGTACTCATTAGGAGAAAAAAGTATCATGTGTTATTTTCTCAGAGTGATTTTAAGGCACTACACATCTAGTCCAAATTACTAAATAAAATCGCTAAATAAAGTTGTAGTTTCTTAAAGTTTTTTAACACTTGTGGTTTCCACAGGGAAATAACTATTTTGGATTTCAACTCTGTAATATTTGACTGGCAAACTTTCAGGCATCATGGAGAGATGAGAGCAATGAAGGATGCAAGTTTTACTCTCCTCCATAAGCAACAGGTAGAGCAACAAATCATGCCTGATAAATGCAACAGTCTCTTTCTGGTATTATTATATATGATCCCAACACCCTCTGACTTCAGTGAAGCATTCAGTGAAGCACATTACAGCCAAGGCAGCAACTTGAATGAATTAAACCTGGCTGAAAGGATATAGGCAATTTCTGATAATGATCAGGAAAATGTTTGTTCCAAGACTATGTCCATCAGTAAGGGCCAAAAACTACAGTGCACAAAAGAAATTTTGCTATTAAAAAGCTAAAAAAAGAGAAAGATTAGGCATCTAAGAGGTTTCAAAATCTGTTTAGCAGAATTTTTATTTTCTAGAGCTGGGGAAAGGACACTCTACAATGCCAGCTATATGCTTATTGCTACTCTAAGCTTATTGCTTGTATACTGTATGGCCATTCTCTCTGGAGAACTTATCTTAGGGATTTATTTGTGTCCACAGAAATGTTGCCACGCTTAGGGTATTGATCTTCCATTCACCGAATGCCACAAAAGCTCCTAAAGATTGGTTGCCTTCCATTAGGAAATGGAGAGAGCTACCTTTAGACAAGAGTGATTCCTCCAAGTATTTCTTACATTTCTGAAAGGTCTTACAATTCATAGAATGGTTGGGGTCTGAAGGCAACTTAAATATCTTTTAGTTTTAACTGCCCTGCTGTGGGCAGGGACACCTTCCAGTAGACCAGGTTGCTCAAGGCACAATTCAGCCTGGCCTTGAACACTTCCAGAGATGGGGCATCCCCAGCTTCTCTGGGCAATCTGTGCCAGTGCCTCAGCACCTCACAGTGAAACGTGTCTTTATTATATTCAATCAAAATCTCTCCTCTTTCAGTTTAAAGCCATTCCTCCTTGTCCTCCTACCACTATATGCTCCTGCAAAAATTCCCTCTCCAGCTGTCCTCTAGGCCCCTTCAGGTACTGAAAGGCTGCTAGGTCTCCCTGGAGCCTTCTCCTCTCCTGGGGGAACAATCCTGGCTCTCTCAGTCTTTCTTCGCAGGAGAGGTGCTCCAGCCCTCTGATCATTTTTGAGGCCTTCCCATGGACTCAATCCAGCAGGTCCATGTCCTTCGTATACTGGGGACCCCAGAGCTGGATGCAGCACTGCAGGTGGGGTCTCACCAGAGCAGAGGGGCAGAATCACATTCCCTCAACTGGCTGTCCGTGCTGCTTTTGATACAGCCCAGGATATCACCTGGCACCTAAGGCAGCACAGATTGGCCCAGCTCTTCTGTAGAATTCAGAGGCACATAGAGGGGAATTTCTCATGAAAACAATAAACTGGGGAAATACAGCCCCCATCCTCAGAATGGAGTGAGGGCTGTCATTATTTTTTGCAACAACTGAAGGGAATAAATTATTTCCTTTCCTAAAGCAAGAAAATACTTTGGAAAATAAAGCAGAGTAATAGAATCAAAGTCACTCCCCCAATCCCTTGAGACCTAGTATCACTTTCTTTGTGTGGTTGGTTTTTTTGTTTGTGGGGGTTTTGTTTCTTTTTACTGAAGGCTGAACATTATGGCCAGAGCTTTAGATGTTCACAAAAGGGAATCCATGGCTTTGGAAAAGGACAATTTCTACTACCTGGATATGAATGTGAGGTCTGTGGGAAGTGCTTTTACTTCCATTTCAGAAAGGGGATTCTTCCTTGAGCCCCAAGACATTACTTAGAAAATATTAAAATGATAGCATTCCATTGGAGCTGGCAGAGTCCAAAATCCTAAATTTGATAAAAGATAAACTTTTTAGGAGTAGAATTTCTGACTGGATGTGTGTGACAAACTGAGCAAAGGTGGGGATAGCTGGATGTGAAAATGAAAACTCACCGGCAAAGCATGACTGATTTTCTGAAAATGGAATAGTTCCTCAGTAAACTGATCATATATTGTAGGGACATATTTGTTGGTAGAGTGGATGATACAGTGGGTGCTCTGTAAATAATAGGCAAGTGCTTTTGATGGATGAAAAGAATGATCAAAAAGATCCTCTCTGTTCTCTTTAAAGTCAGACAGCGACTGTAATTATGAAAAATTTCCTGTGTATGCATACATCCAATCTGTTATACTGCTATGTTCTGAAATGACTGGCATTTGCAGTTAAAATGCTCATACAAAGTGCCATTTATATTTTTGGGGTTTTTTTTAAGGTGGAAACGAATCAGAGGCTCAAGTACGACAAAACCAACAAATGATTCTCATGCAATCTAAATACCAGAAAAAGGTCAGTAAGAATAAATGTGTTTGTTTATTTTTAGAACTCAAAAGAAAGCTTTTCCTGTAGTGTTTTGTATGACTATAAAATGAACTCACAGCTGCTTGACAGGAGAAAGTCATGAAACCTGAAGGAAGCAGCAGAAAATCAGAAACTAATGTTCTGCACCAAAGGAAATGAGAAATCTTTCCATAAATATGTAGCAATCTCTATCACAGATGATATCTCAAATAACAACCAGAACAGTTGTAAAGCCACTTAAATACCTTGCTGTATTTTCCAGCATGCTGCTTGTGCTTGGACTAATTGATCAATGTACCACCCTGTCCCATGCTTATGTGGAAATGTTCCTGTTACAAGAGGTATAAATACTTGCAAGTTATCAATCAGCTGTGTGAGTCCTTGTATGCATGCCCATTTATCAGTCCTAGATTTTTCAATCTTCTTAAAGCCAATATTGCAGTAGCTGTTGCACAGCCTGCATTATTCAGTGTCTTATTTTAAGTGAAAAAAAAATCCAGAAACTTTCCCCTAACACATTTTAGATTTGAAAGATGCGCACTATAGCAGTCAAGTTACCTTATATGTTCCTTGTATACATAAATATGTAAAATAACTTCCTATGTTTATGTCACACAGCACAAGAGAGAAGAGTATGTAAAAGCAAAAAAGGCAGCTGAAGAAGCTGAAATCCTGAAAAAGAAAGCAATTCAGAGAGAAAAGGTAAATCTGGTTACTGCAGACTTGAGGCCATATAACAGTTCATGTCTTGATGCTTGATTTTGCTGAACTACATGAAGCTGGCTAATTAAATTAAGTGGTAGCCCTGGATGGTATCTAGAAATTAGGAAATGTAGTCTTCCTTTTCTTTGTAGCTGACTGAAGGATGCCTGCCCAGGGTTTTAGGGGGCTTGAGTGTTCCTTTGGCTCGACAGAAATTCCAGCCTTTCAGTTGCATCTCTCTGGCAGAGTTAGCAGAAAGGGAGGACACGGAGGTCAGGAGTAAATTTTGTGCAGGTTATATGGTTCACTTTGGCATGAGCTCCCTCTCTAAGATTGGATTGTAGCAGTTGGCACAAAGACTTTATAGAAATCCATAATTGCCTGTGCACATGGGAAGAATTCTAGAAAATCCATCCTCTCGGAATGGAAAAGATATCCAAATCATGGAAAGGTCAGGTAGTCCACCTGCACTGTGATGAGAGCACCCTGAAATTCAGCTGCCCCTCCAGCCCTTCTATGGCCAGCACACACAAGTGTCTTGCTAATAGGTCAGATCACTCTTCCTTCTAATATTCTTCATATATTGACACCAATGATAGCTCGCTTGCAGATTTTCTTTTATTATTTTTAATTTTTTTGCTTTCTCTAGTTATTCTCATAAAGCATCTCCTTTGTGCTGCACAACCCTTTGTAAAAGTTCATTTGTGTCTCCTTGGTGGCAACCAAGCAGTACTTGCTTGAGAACGCAGCGTGGAATTTAAATGAAAAACGAAAGGAGGGGGAGCATGATACTGATGTGCTCATTAACAAGGAGAGAAAGGGAGATTTCAGGTTTGCAAGTTTTGTCTCCACAACAGTAAAAATGATTTTCAGTGCAGAAACTGAATGTTGAGAGTTAATTAAAAAGTCATCGATACTGGTTGGTGTGCAAGGGCATGCATAAACAAAAATAACTGTATTTGCTTCTAGGTGAGGGTTAGTCTGTTCCTGATCTCTCAGTGGTTAGCATTATACTTTGGGCATAAGCCTATACACAATAGCTTACAGGGACAATAAATACTGTCACCTGTACAGCTCCAGACACAGTGATGATAGCAGTGGAAGAGAGTGGATTAATTATTTAATATATGTTGTTTGCCCATGGGCATTGGACAAGAAAAATGTTACAAGATTGCTGTAATTTCTGGTTACACCTGGAAAATATATTGATGTATCAGGTTTGTTTTCATGCTCTTTAATTTCCTTACCTTCACTCCCACAGATTATAAAATCTTTATAGATGTTGTAGATAGTAAAACTGTAAGTATCCATTTTTGCTGAAGAAGGATGCAACATTGCAGCAAGCATCCTTGCCAAACAGACTAATTTGACTAAATAAACATAGCAATCACACAAAACAGAGGTGCATGAAAGGGAACTCTTCGTTTGAATTAGTTTATTCAGATTGTCTTCCACAATAGTGATTGAGCTGATGGGGATTTCTTCTTGGAAGATGATTAGGTAACAAATATTCAACCTTGTGTTTAAGAAGAGCATGCTGAAAACCCACTGGAAAATGCCATTTTGGCTATCTCACCCTGTCTACAGATGAAAGGCTCCCAAGACCTGAGAATGACACAGATCCTACTGGTGCTGTACAACCAGTGTTGGGCTCTGTTTACTAAAGAAAAGGAGCTTTTTATTTGAAGTGATAGATTTGTATTCAACTGCACCTGTAGGGCATTGGCTGAGAGCATGTCTTTCTGCAAGTTCACAGGCCGTCTTTTCTTGCTGGCCAGGCCTTCTTTTGCTCAAGGTTATTATTCATTCAATAAAAACCAAATTGTGTGACAGTCTGAGAGGAGATAATAGCTAGCCAGCTTTATCAGCAGGAGCCCTGGAACTTTCACAGCTGGAAAGCTTCTTTGCCAACAGACATGAATGGTGAAGCCCTACAGACTAATGTGTGCTGACTAGAACGGGTGCTGGTACTCAGCTCAGTTCTTTCTTGATTGTAAGGATGATGTACTGTAAGCCAGTGCTGCTTGTGAACTTAGGATCTGTTTATGTTAGTGTTTTAATGCTGCCTTTGCTGAGAAAAGCGGCATCCCCTTTCCCACTGTCGTTGTGAACAGGCGAGAACTGCGAGTCTGCCAAAGCAGTACCCAAATACGAAGGTTTGCCTTGCTGTCTGTACGAGTCCACCTGCCTGTCTCTGTCATTCTTTAATTAACCATGGGGTTATTAGCTGCTGGAAGACCAGCTTGGCACCTACCTTGTCTCTCTAGCTTCCAGAGAGAGAAAGAGTCTCCATTCTGTGCTCCACAGGGCCACCTTGTGTGAACAAATACTCAGGTCTCCTGTGCACTTCAAGACAGGCAGCTTGGGACTGGGGGTTTGTTCATGGGGTAACCGAGGGCTGCCTGAGTTTGGGTATTTGAAGCTAATGATGAGTGCTCAGTGAAATAACTCAGAAAAGACTTGGTAACATGAGCAGGGAATTCCCCTTTTCTGTATTTTTCCAAGCTGCTGAGATGTGTGTCTAATTGTCTAACCCACTGAAAGTGTTTAAGTACATGAGAGGTAGTTTTTTTATTATTTGCTTATTAGTAGTAGATGTCTGGAGTTGGTATTTTTTGTGCAGCCCTTCACATCACAGTGTTTAACCAGACTAGATCATAATTTCCTTTGTGTCTATTGGGTGAAAGGACTGTCAAAGTTCCCCAAAAATAAGCAAGAAGGTGATACTTGGCTTCTTGTTTTTTAAACTTTTCTCATTTGCGTTGCATGTAAAATTGGATGACTTCAGTGCAATGGATATTTCTGTTTCCTGTGACTGAATTTCTGTGGCTGTTACCCTGCCTTTAGCATTTCCTTTTATAGTTTAGGTCTTGACTGTTTACTAGAAGATTCAAACAATTTGAAATGATGAGGCTCAGTGTAATTATATTGAAGGCAACTTTTTTTTCTCTTACATTATGTAGTAAACAGTCCTGCCATCTTCAGAAACTGTCTTATTTAGGATAAGCTGTAATTTTATTTTATTCTTTATTGGATCATGTGCTCTTTAATTTGACTGTGTTAATCAGCATGAGCGGCCTTTTTTCAGGAACTTGTTAGAACTGGGCACTTTACAGACCTTCTGCTAACATTTTCCAACATGTTTACCTTCAATATCACAGCTGTTCCACTCTTGGCTTTTTGAACACGGTGCCAAATGTGGAGTGCTTTGGCAATGTCTAATGTCCATTGATAGATTATCATTAGTTGGAGAATGTGCCCGTCCTGTCGCCTGTCACTTGTATGCATCCTTAAGCAGGTGTCCTAGGGTAAACTTCCAGAGTAAAAAATAGTCACACCAGCCACGAGTGAGTAATTTCAAGATGCTGGAGTTTTCTTCAGATACCATTCTGGTGATAGAATAGCTGTAGGATATTCCTTTATTTTTTCATCTAGTGGGAAACAGGGTTGGTAGTGAAGGTTTGTATTTATCAAAGTTAATATCACTGTTCTCTAGATGTCACTAGCTAGGAGCTAGACCACAACAAGTCCTGTGAGATTTGGATTTTTTTGGAACTTTTTCAATTTCTCTTTGTGAACTTTCAGGAGCCTTGCAATATGAGGGTGGATCCCACATGCAATGCTCTCTGAGAGGTGAAGGCATCAGCTTGTGGTATTGGGCAGTGTTGGGGGAAAGCCTGGGAGCTATGGCTGGTGTCTCAAGGGTGTCAGCATCACCTTTGACAATAACACAAGCCATAAGATTTCTTTCTGCCCCTTTCTTTTCCTGTAAACTGTGAAGATGCACAAATGAGTGGGACTTTTTTTGCCTAACACATCATCTGTGTCTAGGTTAGGAGCAAACAATATATCCCCTGAACACTCTACAATCATCCATACTGTGTAGTGATGTTCCTTACTATAGTTTGGTTAAATTTTTCAGTTGCATCAGTATGTCAGACATTCTATCACTGTCTCTGCATGTCAAATGAGTGAACAGAACATCTTATTCAGAGATTCCCCTTCCTCCTTTTGTTTATTTCTCACTGCCTTTTTCCAAATAACAGCTTCTAAGTCTTTTGCCTTCCAGCAGTTTTTATCATCACACAACATAGTGGCTCTTTTCCTATCTGCAGGCATCTGAAAGGATTTTTTTCTTAATCCTGTGCGTGCAAAAGAGGAATTTGCGCTTGTTTTGCAAATCTCTTTCAGACAGTCATTCTTTATCCAATTAAAAAATATGCATCCTGAAATTGCCAAAGGCAAAGTAATGAGTAACTGCCAGCAGAATTGTAATTTTTCCAAAATGTTTTTCATTGCAGGACAGAAAGAAGATTATGGAACTGGGGATTTCAGCCCCCTGTTCTTAACACCCCTTACCCACTTAGATGTTTCCCCTTCCTTGTTCTCCCTGTCCTTGCACAGCACCTCTGCTCAGGCACTGTTCTCTCCCTGATTTTGGCCTCTGGCCACAGGGGCCATCTTCACCTACACCCCCCTTCCCATCCCTGCAAGGTATTGTCTGAAATTTCCAGGGCACTTTGTTCAGAGCAATGTCTGGTTGCTGGGTTACTGAGCAATTACCTTTTTTCCTTTTGAGGGTGGGCAATGAGCAGAGTGACATCCGAGACTGTATTTTGCTTCACATGAGAGTTGTTGTGATCATTTCTTGGGAGCTCTTACTGAAGCATCCCCCCACCAACGGCAGTGTGGGAGTTCAAAATGCAGCAGGCTGAAATCTCAGGCTGGAACTTCTAATTTGTGCTTTTCATACACTGAACTGCCTTTTAACTGCTCTTCCCACTGTACCTAACTGCATCCTGTAAGCCAAAACAAAAATTTGGCTGGCCTCCTTTTCATTGGAATTTAGTTTGAATTGCATGTTGCTGCTGTTGCAGCAAGTTCTCTAGTTTTTACATTATTTTACTGTATTATTCTGCTTGAATTTGGGATTTGGACAGCTTAGATGATACTTCCATTGGAAATTATGTGCAATTTTATATTAAAGGACTTAATCATTTGTGCGGTACCCAGATTTACACAGGAGTTTTACGTGTCAAGGCTTTGTTGGCTCTTGCACCAGATATGGTATCTCAGGCAGAAGAATGCTGGTCAAGTACAAATGTCTCCAACTTTCATTCATCTCAGCATGTATCCAGCTGGCCAGTACCTAAGGCTCCTGCAGGACAGCTCTGTGAGCTGCACGTGTTCACACGGCTGCGCTGTCAGTGCCGCAGGACTATCATCTGCTTTGGTGCAGCGGTTTAGGTCTTCTGCCTTCTTGCAAGGACCAAGGTTGCATCAGCTGCACCCCAAGATGTCCCCCAGCAGGGCTGTGACGTGCTGGCTGTGAAGGCTCACAAGGCCTTTTGGGTAGATGGGTACTAGGAGCATCTTCTAATTTAAACAGGTCTCTTGACTAGGAGATGTTCATGAGTGAATACCTTTAAATTTGAGATTGGGTAACTTCTGTACCCAGCTGCAGTAGATCTTTTAAAAACAAAAATATTGATATATTGGAATTGAAATAATTGATGTTTGGTTTTGGTTTTTTGAAACCTCGAGTATTTTTTCCTGGTTTTAATGCTCTAGGCAGAGAGACTTGAAGTTAAAAAAAGACAAGAAGAAATGCAAAGGAGAGAGATGCTTCTTGAAGATCAAAAGTAGTAAGTAAAATTTGAAACCTATTACCTAAAATTCCTTATCTACTTGTCCTTTTGTTTTGCTTGTTTGGGTTTTAATTATTATGTATTATTATCTTATTTGTTTGCATTTTTTCCCTGGTTTGGGGCTTTGGCTTCTGGACCACAGGAGGTTCCTACTGAACCCTTTTTTTACTCTGAGGGTGGCTGAACATGAGCACAGGTTATCCAGGCAGGTTGTGGATTCTCCATCCTTGAACATATTCAAAAGTTCTGAGGAGCTGTCTCAAGGTGGCCCCACTTGAGCAGAGGGTAGGACAAGATGACATCCAGCAACCTCAATGATTTTATGATTCTGTGAAATATTCAAGCCTCCTCCCCACCTTATTCTGTAAGAAGTTTTGTCCTGTAGACATCTCTTACCTTCCTAAAGCATACACTTTGAAATTACAGTTGTGAATTATAAAATGACTTTGTGCTTTTGTTCTCTAACTGAATCAATATGTAATCATTCAATCCAAGACTAATTATCAAAACAGAATCCAAATTACATCTCCACCCATTTATTTTGTTGATTAGTAAAGAAGTCTAACTCACATGTAAATAATGAGGACTTCTTCTATTTAGCATTGTCCTACTTAAATGTGGAGATATGTTGTAAAGACCTATTTCCCAAGAATACCTCCTTAATATCAGATTTAGATACAGCCTAAGTCCTGATATAATTAGTTCCACTGGCTGTGAAGTTCCTGCCTTGCCCATTCACTCCACCCCATTTATTTGTTTTTAACTGATCCAAACTGATTTTATCACATAATTAACACACCATGCTGTTTACTCACCTTTACCTTTTTTATCTTTGGCTTCTGAAATTACTCACCTGTATTCTTAGCCTGATTGATTGCTTTTTCCTCCTCTGTGACCTTTAAAGAAGTCACTTCTGTCCCATGCTAGTGGCTCCAGTTCCTTCATCATTTGCCCAGACTGTTCTCTGAGGTACAGACATTTTAGTGCTTTGTCACTGACTCCAGCTTTTCTTGTATTTTCCCTTTTGTTTCTTCCCTTTTGGCTTTAGGCATAGCTCTTTCCCTTAATATGTTGCCAGTATTTGTCTCTAGACATTGCTGTTTGGCTTGCTGTTTATTCTGTTCTGGATGCCTACACACACACCTTGATTCCTCAGGAATTCTGAAGACTGCACAACTTTAGATCTCTGCCTGTTTCTGACAGACTGGACACTTTGATTCTCTTTGAGCCTAAATCAACTGCAGACACATCAGATCTTTGCAGTGCAAGCTCCTCAGTTATGGGTCTTGCTTTTCCTCAGGGGATTGTCAAGGTTCTTGTCTTCCCATTTAATCTGATTTTTTATCTTAAGGCATATGCACTTATGAATGACACATATCTCTTCCCCTCCTTCCCCTTCCCTGCTGTACCTTTTTTTTTTGCTTAGGGTAAAATGAATTCTGCTGTTGAGTGCTCTTTTCCATTAAAAGTAAATTTGGTTTTGCAAAAGCAAGCCCAAACCCTCTGAAATATAGGAAAACGGGAAGTGGCCACTAGTGAAAAATTCCTTCACAAAAGGGTGACCAATTATTGGAACAGGCAGCCCAGGGAAATGGTTGAGTCACTATCCCTGGTGGTATTTAAAAACTTGAACTTAGGGATTGGTTGCTTAGGGAAATGGTTGAGTGCTGGACTTGGCAGTGCTGTGTTAATGGCTGGACCTGATGATCCTAGAGGTCTTTTCCGACACAAATGGTTCTGTGTGGGCAGCCAGGCAATCCCCAGGTGGTGCAGGAGCTCTGGCTGCCTGGGCACTTCCTGGCAGCTATTCTGCCCACTGATTAAGGAAAGCCTTGTGAGCATTCAGCTGGTGTCATCTCTGATGCCACTGAAAGCGAGGATGGACTCATCACTACAGTGTCTCAAGCTCCATTGCTTGAGTTTAACTATTAGAACATTATTTGTGTGTACTATGTATTGAACATACACCAGGAGGGTCCTGTGGATCCTTCACCTGGAGGAAGGGAGCTGAAAATGAATGCAATTTTGGTAAAGCAAAGCCCTCCAGTGAATGCAATTTTGGTAAAGCAAAGCCCTCACATGCTGCAGTCTTAAGAAAACTTTCCTGTCAGACCATCCAGGAGCCACTCTGTCAGTCACTCCACCTGAACTGGTTCTGAGGCCCTTTGCAGCCACATCCCCCACGCTCACAACCCCACACCATGTTCAAACCAGGTTTCCCTACCAGTTCAACCCCAGATTTCCCACTGCAGACTCTCAGACACCAAAATACTTAAAATAATTTAATTGTGGGGCAATAACTAAATAGTAAAAGAGCAGGCTGAGCTGGTACTTCCAAGGAGGCACCCTAAACAAAGCAATCCCTGGGCTTTTGTCCCCTCGCAAGGTAAGCGCAGGGAAGCCTCGGGTTGTTGGTTCCTGTCGTTTTTCCCTCTGTCCATTCCCCTGGCCAAGTGACAAGTCCCCAGGCCCTTTGTCAGCAATGGGTTGGCAGCTCATGGCCCTTTGCCTGGGACTCAGGCTCCAGCCCCCCAGGGCTCAGCCAGCAGCTGGACCCTGAGCCAGCTGCACAGAATGCATTCCTCTGCAGACACAGTGACACTAGTGCCTTCCCTGGCCTGGAGGAATTCCCTGGTGGGCACAGGAAGGGGAGGGTGCACCACTGGAGGCTGTTGAGGATGCATTGCTAAGGGATGTTGGCATTAAGGAGCACAGCATCCAAGAGTAATGAAAAGCTGTGTGACATTTCAGATTTTGTGAAGTAACTCCATTGAAGTACTGCTGGTTATTAGTGGCATGTTCACATAGAAGTGCTTGGTATTTGGAGATGTGCTTTTGCCTGCCATGCAAAAATGAGTGACTCATTACTTGCCTCCTCTAAGGCCCTTCATCTAGAGGCAAAGAGAACAAATATGAGGTTGTGCCCCTTTCCTCACTGTCTCTGCTAGGGCATTTTGATCTCCTCTGCTTGCTGGGAATGGAGGGAAGGAAGGTCATGTGTTGCATATAAAGCAGTGACCTCTGCAAAGTCCTGGCCTATAGAGCCATTTTAAAAGATAAGCTCCCTTGTTAGTCTGTCCTCTGTAAGATCTGTAGCTGCACCATCACCATTTTCCTGAGGAGATCAATGCCTACCAGCAGTCTCATTAACTGGGAAACCTTTTAAAATTGATCACCACCTCCAGCTGTATCAGCCTCCAAGGGGTAGAGCCCAATCAGTACCTCTCCTGCATGAAGTGCCGCTTCTATTTGATAAGAAAAGGCACTTAAGAGTCTCATGTCATTAACATGCTCTGACAATAAAGTATGATGCTGCACAGAATTTCATTTTTCTGATTAAATTCCTGTCACTATTAAAAACAAGAACTTCCCACTGAAATCCCCTTTCAAAAGGTCTAACATGAAGTGAGTGCTAAAAAGAAAGATTGTCTGTAACCTTGCGTGCTGTCTACAGAATATAGTTATTTCCCATCTCTTGAAAGGCTTGATAGCTTCTTTGTGTGCAACAGGTCCTTGAAAGTCAGCTGTATCTGTTACCACAGTTGCTTGAATACGTGTTTGTGTCTTGTGAGAATGTAGTCTAGACAGGCATGCAGACTGCCATGAAAAAGTCTGCAAGCCTCACAATTTTGGGATCAGCCCCTCCTTAGACCCCAGTGGACTCAGGCTTTGTTCAGTGACTAAAACAGAAAAACTCACAAGGTGTCTCCTGAAATAGCTGTGTATTAAAAGTCTTAGGAGCACACAGGAGCAGACTTTGGGGTGGAGAAGTTGCTGCATAGCATGATTACTGTAGGTTGTGCTAACTGAAGAGAAGCACATGAGAGATGTGTTGGTGACAGTGTTGCGGTGGTTCTGTCCCTGCAGATACCAGATTTAGAAAATGGGGAGTATGTGTTGACTTTTTACCAGAAACTACTTACGCATGAAATGGACTCCTTCCTTCTGAGTCAGGGTAACCTGGATGTGTTTTGCATTGTTGGCCTGATTGTGTTTCTGTCAGAGTGCATTAGAAGGTGATGGAGGCTCGTGTAGTCCGTACTTTGCAATTGCTAATCCATGCAAGGGAAAAACTGAGTGCGCATCTTGTCAAAAGGACACAAGGAACAGAACTTTTCAGGACATTCCCTCCTTAGTTAGTACACTGCATTTGTCATTTAAGCAGTTATGAGGATGGATATGTAATGACTGGCTGTTTCAGAGGCTTGCTGTGCAGCCTGTGTGGATCTGTGTCTGAGCTGTAGGGTTGTTTTGTACCAGATTTCTAGTTAGATGCTTTTATTATATTTGTATTCGACTTCCCAGAAATTGTAGTGTTGGATGGGATACACTGTTTTTTCTAATAGCCATCTACCTATTTATGTAATGGAAAAAGTAGTCTAAAAAATAGGGTTACTTTCTAATAGTACATGATGACTGTTCTGTCACTTCATCTTTCCCTTTGCTACATATTCATGCCTCTGTTTTTGTGAAGGTTGTATTCCTGTAAAAATTCCTGGCACAGCTGCACTTGGGTACATGTGTGCCCTTGATATATTCTGCTCAGAATTTGGAGCTGGAAACAGAATTTGCCAGAGTGTCTCTGAGTGCATATTCCAAACACAATGCAGGAGGTTCACCAAACCAAGCTGATATACACTTGCCTGCCAAAGCAGCTTTCTCAAAAGTCATAAAATGCAGGAGAATAAAACCTGAATCAAAACAGAATTTTTATTTATTTATCAATTTTTACAGGATAAATGCTAGTGTCCTTGCCAGTTTTCAGTCCCCTATGATGTGTGGTTCAAACAGCAGGCTGGCAACAAATTTTCCCCACAGAAGTGCAAGTGTAAACCTGACCAGACTTTTAATACAGGTTTCTAAAGAGAATGAAAGAGGTCTCGCACAAAAAGCATTTGCAGCCTTGAGAATCCTTTGTTTGCTTCTTTTTGCCACAATTGTCTTCGTTTTGTTCATTTGCTCCTGATTATTTTAAGCGTTGTCAATTATTTAGCTAACAGGCAGAAAACTAGGCTTTTATAGACATCCAAAGGGGCTCTCCTGAGTGTAATAATGAAAGCAGTTTATTGAACGCCTGTGAGGTTGCTTTCTAATTGTGCGCATTAATCTGCCCATGCAAGCTGGCTGAAAATATAGAAGCAGATTGCACATGCAGATGGAGCACGCAGAATGGAATGCAATAGACTTATACAAAACTGCATTTTCCTTAAAACTGGATTTATGCTTATTACTTCAGATAATAAATGAAGCTTACATCTAAAATAACATCCAGGAATAGTGGATGACTTGGTGGGAGGGACGAATAGCCGAGCTGTGTTATTTCATCCAGTCAGGGAAACAAAAAAAGCAGGTGGGTTGAGAGGATAGATTAGTTTTGAGTGTGGGTAGAAAATGATGAAAATAATTCTGCTGAGAAAGTTGCTTTTTATTTTTCTTTAAACAACCTGTTTTTATACTTTCTTGAAGCCTCATACCTAAGATGAACTAGTGCCACATTTTTTGTTTTTATCCTCAAACTCAGGAACAGAAGCTTAAGAGCTCGCAGACAAGAAATCCTCCTAGCCAAAGATAGCGGTGTTTGATAACTATCATTAGGTTTGTCCAAGTCGTCTGTACTATGACCTAGCATTACTGCCAGTGAAGTCTGCAAATACTCCATTAAGCTTGGTATGTGGCTACTGGGAGGATTTCTGTTGGAAAACAGGTGGACTAAATATCTGGAGAACAGCCTTTCTTCATAGTAAAGGGCATTGCAGAAGAGCCATCAACATCATACATGAATTTGATGTGTTAACAATTTCATGCAATTTTTTTACCATATAGCCTCCGACAAAAGGTGAGTCCCCCACCTGCACACACTCCAGAAATGAGCATTAATTCACGCTGGCAATTTTGGACATGGCTGATGTTTGTTTATAATTCTTACCCAAAAAGTGGACTCTGTCCAGCAGCTCAGGATAAGAATTGAGGTGCAGGAGAATCATGATCCCTGTGGAATTGAAGGCATGTTTGTTGCTGACAGACAGAAATGTTTTTACTACGTTGCCTCTTATCATGGTCCGGCTGTGGGAAACAGGGCAGTTGCTTGTAACCTTCTGAATTTATTTAAACTGAGTTAACTGGCTGTGGTACATCTCTGCAAAGAGGAGAGGATGTGAGAGGAAGCATGTGTAACTGTGTACTAGCAAAAGCCATGTGTCTTTGGTGGGATTATTTTCACAAACATTATTATTGGCCCCCCAGCTTCATTTCCACTTTACCAAAATATTTTCAGTAGCAAAAGTCCCAACTACACCTCCCTTTGGAGATGCAGGTCTCTTTCTCCATCTTCCAACCAAGAAAGTGTTGGAGAGCTTCTCCTATTTTAACATTTGGTTTTGTTAGGCCAGTGGCCCCAGTACAGCCAGCCTACCTTGTGGGTCACAGCAAATGCCTGACCAAGATGCACATGGCAATGCACAAGGCAGAGCTCTCACTGAGGAAGGAGCAAGGGCATCAGTGAAAACACACCCACCGTGGACCTTACTGAAATGAAGGGCAGCATTTCTTCTGGGTAAGCCTTTGCAGGGTTATGCAACTGATCTTAATTTCTGCAAAAGTTGAGGAAGTTGTTATGCTTAGCCAATTAAGTATGTTGGAGTGAGAAGAAGTTGTGGATATAATTGCTGGTACTGCAGAAAGATGTCTTGAATTAAATTTGGGGTTGAGTTTTTGTTGTTGGATTATTTTTCTTTTCTGAGAGGGTGAGTCCTGCTATTTTTAAAAAATATTCTGCATAGATGTGTGAAACTAACACTATATATGCAGTATACTTCTTAGTGTTCTAGATGAGTTGAAAGAAAATGGTGAAAAGTCACTTCAGCATTACTTACAGGCAATTAATTTGGAAGCTGATGAGTCCAAGTCATTCAGCACTAAATGCTTCTTCTGTGGTCTTAGTGGCCACTCAAGTTGTCTGCTCTTTGCAATGACTATGATGATTTACCTGCTTTGGAGTGCTTTATTTTGATTTTTTTTATTACTATTTTTAAATGCTCTTAGCATGCTTGTCGATGTTTATTAGAGCAGAATTTTAGTGGTGGAGATCCTGCAGCTTAAGAAAACAAGAAGTTCATAAGCTGTCTTGTTTTCAGTAGTAGTAAGAATTGGCCATTATATTTTACAAATTGTCAAGAGAAATAGAGATTTATGATACATGCAAAAGTATTGTCCTGCCTTTTTTTTTCCCCCAAATGTACTGGCATAAAAGCCAGTATATTTTTTGGTATACTGGCATTTCAATATCCATCAATTAAAGCAAAAGAATTAACTGCCACTGGTTCCATTGGGGAGAACTAATGAAGATTACAAGAACCATTTTAATTAATGCATTTTTAATGTTAGTCTGTAAAACACACTTAAAGCTGAGAACTTTATTTGTAGGCAGAAAAATTATTTTCTCTCTGTCCTTGTTCTGAGAGGAATACAGTCTCAAATGAAAAGCTTAGCAAGTGGTGCTGTGTGACTCCTGGATGGAGGAAAACACCAGGTCCTGAGTCCATATCCTCATTCATGTCCCTAAGGATGCATCCTTTTCAAGACTTTTGTTATCCTTGTAGATGTGACAGTAGTTAAAAGCAATTGACGCACAAAAATGAAGACCTTATTCTGCAGAGGAATTTCGACCTTGGATCTTGCAATGAGATCATTGTGGGTCTTCAGATCTTTTGCAGTTGCATTCTTCAGTCAACTGTGGAGCTGTCTGCTTCTGAGCTGTCAGGGCTGGTGATCATGTGAACTCCTACACAGGCCAGAGGAACCTTGGCCCACTCTAGCTTTTATAACCATCCCCTCCTCTCACCCTGGTGGGGATGGGGGAGGCAATTAGTCCCAAACAGTAAGAAATGCATGTGGGCTCAGAAGTAGCTTGTGATGAGTGCAGGCTGCCTGAATTACACCTTTCTCAGTGGAACTCCTAGCATACTCATGGTTCTGCACTTTACATGTCCTTGTTGAGCTTCAAATAAAGGGTTTTGCATAGCAGTATTGTTTTAAAGAAAGGCCTCTGCCTGAAGAGTAGCTGTGGAACGTAAAGCTGTATATCCAAGGATCCACAGAGAGTGTCTGCACCATGGACTGATTTCCACTGTCATGCACCAGCCCCTTCTAGCACATTACTCAATGACCCTGGCAGCAGAGTTAGTATTTTCCCCTGACAGCTCTTAAGAGTTATTCAGACTCCAAATCCAGTATTGTGCTTCACTCGCCCACCTGTGCATCTGTACTGATAAATTTAATGCTGTCAATCACTATAATTTCTGAGGCCGACAGGTCTGAAAAGTGCACACTTCCATTGCTAGAAAACTTTACCTCCCAAAAGTGTGTGGTAGCTCTAAAATGCCTGTTGGGAGCTGCAGTTGATATTCATTCCTGGACAGAAGCCAGGAGTTATTTGCAAAAGTGCTGTTTGGGACAGGTCAAAACTATTCCAGGAAGTTACCGCACTATAGATGCTGAGTTACCACCTAAGAGTAGTGCTTGGTGCTGTTAAGCGCACCAGTATGGGAGGAAGCTGTTTTAATTAGCATAGCAAAAGGTTTTTTCCCCAGTGTTGTAATGGGACACAGGGCTACCAAGGCTAAATACCCTCATAAGATTACTCCAGCTTTACCAGAGTGTCAGTGGTTCTCTTCAGACTGGTGCTTAGGGCTAGTCAGAACTCAGGCTAGCTGCCTATTAGGAAGGCGCCTTCTTGGTTAGTCTAAATTTTGTATCTCCTTTTGCCTAGCAGTGTTTGGAAGGTATCAGGATTAAATTTCTTCATTTCATGCTCTTCTTTCCTTAATGTTACTAAGTTTAGAGGAACACATTTTAACATTTTTGATTAGCCCTTGAAGTTTCAGCAAGTGAATGAGATGTTGCTCCAGCTGTCTGACTGTGTACTGATATGCTGGTTTCCTTCTGGAGATACTACTTTCCTTTCCAAAACATTAATTGAACAGTCATCTCTCTGAATTCTCTCTTTCTGTGCAGCCTGGTTTAAGCTATGCTCTGCATTGTTATGACCGCAGGTTTAGTGTTATGAAAAATACCATTCAGACCCTAGGTGCATTGCTAGGTTTCCACAGAGATAACACACAACAGATCAATATATATAAGACCTGACTTGTCTTCCATCAGAAAACTCAGACATGTGAGTCCCTTTCTTGTGATAGGAACACTTCATTAAGGTATTGCTTAATTTGGTGGAGTTGGGTGTTTCTCCATTCAAACTCAGTACACAGTCTTGTTGAGGAGCCTAATTTGCTTTCACTCTTGTAATCATCTTTTCTGATACTAAAACTAAGCTTTTCACCTATCAGTGTGCTGGTGCACAAAATTCAATGGCCTCCACCACATTTTAATGCAAATAATGAGAAATTCCACATACTCCATTTAATTCTCTTGCCATCAATAAGGAATTAGAGCAACTAGGTATAGCACCAAGTTGCCGCATATTTTTTTGCAGAGCTTCAACCTTCTCAAATATACTCCAGATTTTCTGTAGGAGTTCTTAGTCTTCCTGGTGTAGAAATAAATTGTTATTTGATCAGTTTTAGCATAGGTAGAGAAACACAAAATCTGCAATTTAAATCTTCACGTTCCCAAAATTACTCTGTGCAATCTTACCACTTAATAACTCATCTTTCGTGGAAAAATTGGAGTGCTTAACACTTGTATAAGAAGACTATTAATTTGTTCAACCTTTATGTATAAGTACTTTGTAGATCAGGGAAAACTGTTTCATCTGGTTCATTCTTTATTGTGCATTGTCTGAGATCTGTTAACTACCCAGGTAATGGAGAAACAGGAGTGAACTGGGAATGGTGAGGCTCTAAAAGCCTGACTTGCTAGAATTTGAGCAAGTACTTTGTACCTTAAGTGGTAACATGGTTTTGTATTGTGTAGAGTAGTAGAGAAGAACTTGTGGTTTCTTGTTCCTTTTCCCAACTTCTCAATATATCACTCCTCACTGACCAGCAGGACATTTTACCAATAAAGTATTTACTCACAGTTTTAGATCACGGAGTGAAATATAAAACACACTTGGTAGTCTTTTTCAGCTGTTAATCAAAATCAGTCTTCAGCAGCCAATGCTTTTTCTCTAAGTTTGTCTTTGTAGTGGCATCTTCCCCTACACAGAGCTAGCTGGGTGCCCTGTGAGAAGAGTAAATCTTTGCGTTCAATATCTCTTGAAGCACTTTTTCTGCTTCCACTTCAGTGCTTTCATGTTTTCCAAAGCTGTACACAGAAATAAAATTGCCTCTTTACTCTAACTCTGTTCCTTTGAGTGAGAAAAGACTTCAATATACGTGCCTGTGAGTGCAGGTTAAGAAACTGATTCCTCACCACAGCACACAAACTCCCATCCTTTGTTTTTGTTTGTGACCTAGTTTAATTGTACTTGGTCGAAACTGTGAGCAAAGTGATGCTACTTTGAAATTCTGGGTTTGTTAGGCATGCAGCTGGAAAAAGAAAATTTCCCTTGCCAGAATAAGAAATGGAAATGTTGTGCATTAACTAAAGACAAGGATTTTTTCCTGTTGCAAAATGCTTGAAAGCCTTTCTGCTTGATAAAGTAATCTGTTGTAAGGCTGCATTGTATTAACTGTGAAGGAAAATTCCTGAAAATAATCTTTTAAAGTACTTAGCTGAGATTTATAGATCTCCTAGAAGGATTTGCAACAATTCTGTGAAGCAGTTGGCATCCTCATGAAGTCCAGTGATATGTGAGTCTGTTGTACAGGAGCTTTACAATGAGGAAAGCATAGCCACTGTACACCCCAAATATGCAAATGACCATAATTGTTTGCTTAAAAAATCATCCCAGCAAATGTCTTATCCACAGTGTCCGTTCTGTATCCTCTGTACCATTTGTCTGTTTCCATAACGTTTTTTTTTTCTACCTGTGATGTTTTTCAGCAGACACATGATAAAATGTCTAGGCTAGATTCCAAGGGTGGAATAAAAAGCTGTGTTTATTTTTATGGAAGCACTAACAATTCTGTTTGGATTGAATTTCTTCATAGCAAAACCAATGAATTGCTGAGCAGATTGGACGTGGGTTTGCCAAAGAGTGATTCCTGTCAGATTGCTAATCCTGGCCCAGAATCTACAGCATGGGTAAGCAAAACCATAGCATGCGCTGTATTTTCTATCAACTTTCCAGGTGCTGTCAATAGTGGAATGTTAGAATATCCTAATTGAGCTTAATTGCCAAGAGTGAGTACCAAGGAGCCTTTCTGGGTGAATGAGACTGCCTACCTTGTCTCTTCCACACTGGCAGGGTATTTGACATAGTAGAGGACTGCTCACAGATCTCTTTCTGGTAAATGAGAACCAGATTTATATTCTAAGGTTAGATGAGAATCTTAAGTATGCCCTGAGCCCATCCACTGGTGGTAAGCTTTTATCAAATCTTGGTAAATTAATGTCAGCAGATGCTTTACTGCATTAAAAAACCAGTCAAAAGCGAAGCTTGTTCCTCACTGCATCCTAAAAGTCATTCCATGCACTGCTTGGGGTCTTTGTCCCAGTTTGAAGTAGTCTGGTAAGTATCAGTGTAATTGGGAAATAGATAAAGTATTGCTTCAATTTCATTATTTTTATTGGCTCTAAGAGGCTTTTCCACATGCAATTAGTCTCTTCAAGTCTAATCCAAGCTTTCCTACTAATGTAGAAAGTTTCAGTGAGGAGTATTAACACTGAAAGAGAAGTATTTCTCCTGTAGGGGGGGGTTTGTAACTGGGAAAGGACAGAGAACAGGGAGCCAAGAAGACAGAAATTAACATTAGAAGCAACCGAGCAAAAATATGGAGGTATCTGATCTGGGCAGCCCTCTGCTCTATACAGTCTTGAGCACCAACTGTTGGGTAACAGGAAGGGAAGATTTGCCTCCATATTTCCTAGGATGCCTTAAAAATGGGAAAAAAAATCCTTCCTTTATAGAAATTGCTGCAAACAGGATATATGACACATCTGTCTTGCCTCTAGTATCTCTTCCTGGTTTTCATTGCATGAAAGGGGAAGCTGATATTGAAAATAGGTCCCATTCCCCTTTAATACTTTAGGATATCTTGTATCTCTGAAGACCCTAAACACATTTTAGCAAGTGTGGGTAGATATGTAGCTAGAAGCCAATTTCTGCCCAGCACTGCTGGATAGAAGGTCAGTCAGAGGAGAGTAGCTTTCAGAATGCATTTTGTAGTCCTGGGTGGACAATCAAGATGAAGGGATATGGAAAGGGACAAAAGATATCTTGAAACCACTTCTACCTTCCTCTTGAAGCATCCGCACTTCAAACAGTGGGAGTTTGCTCTTTGGTAGGGAAGGCCTAGCTCTGCAGCTTTCCTACCATGTGAGCACTGAACTGTGAAGACGAGTGAGCTCATGTCCCCACGACTGACTTGCCTTTCCGCATCGCATTTTGGTGTGCTGTCTTCATATCCATACTAAAGGGAGTGAATTGCTGAAGGAGCACTGAACTATTTCAGTTGTACATGTCCTACTTTGAGCCTTGGCCCTCTGCTTTGCCTACCTATATGTGGTTTTCTCATTCCATGTTTTGACAGGTTTCTCAAAGAGTTGTGTCAAATGAGATCCCATAGTTCATATTTCACTCCGCTAGTGTCCTAGCAGATAAAATACATCATTTATCTGTACTGCTCTTTAGTACTAGCTGCCATTATACTTGTCTTTTGTGTGGCTGCATTTCTGTAGATTTGTGAATCAAATAATCACTTGTTTGTAATGCGGCAATGCAGTTAGCAAAGTCTTCTCAACCAGCTTGGATGAGGTCCAGTCTGTAGGCTACACACAGCCTCTGAGCTAGGAATCTGAAGGATCACATAACCAGTGAGTTCTTATCTAAATAAACTTGGCATAGCACCAAAATGCTAAACCAGCAACTAGGACTAGGACTCTAATTTGGATGTTACCTTGAATGTGACCTTTGTCTGGAGTAATTAAAAGATTCAGGAACAATGTATTTGAAATAGTGAAGTGTGATAAGTTAGGACATGCCTAACATGCATGCTAAAATTTATATGTTTATATATATATAAACATATATGTGTATGATTTTTTAAAATTTGAAAAGCTTGTTCTGCAAACAGTCTGGGACAATGTGATGCAGATCAAAGTTTTTTCCCCTCCCATCATTTCTTGGATAGTGATATTAATTTAGCACACCTAGTTCAACTATCCTTGCCAAATATTACTTCACATCATGAACAAATTTGACTTCTTTTGAGTGTCTCTGTCATTGATGACTTTTTGGGCTTGCTTATTTAATCAAGCTCATAATTAATTTTAATCCTGTCTTTCAAAGTGTGACCAATCCTGTGTAGATTTTTATTGTCTTCCAACTTGGTTAACATATTCTCCACACAATTCTCCAAGCCATTACAGAGACTAATGAATAATATCGGACCCAGAATGAGTCTCCCTGGACACATGTAGCAACTTCTCCCAGCTCAAAATTGAGCTCTTAATAATTGCTTTCTCTATTCAGTCTTTTTAGCAAATTATGTGCCTGTTGTTTTAATGGTGTCGCTCTGCATGCATATATCAAATTTTGGAAATAGTCTGTAGACCTGTAACAAATTCCTCACTTAAGTCAAACCTGCACAATTCTTGTATTAAATTATTCTGGCTCATTTTTCAGTGTGCTACCCTACGTCCCTGCTCAAAGACCTTACAATAGAAGTTCCAGTGTACAATATCCTAAGGATCCTCTAAGATCCTTATTGTAGGGTGGCTTTTTGCAAACATTTACAACTTGTGAAAGACCAGGGCTAGTTGTGGTAATGAAAACCTATTGCACAGTTATTACATTACTCATGATGTGTAGTTCATATTTTCAATTTTCTTGATGCCTCACAAATAGTGTCAGGTTTGAGCTCTCCTGTTGCCCTACCTCCACAAAAAAATCCTGTCTTCCCTCTGTTACAAGGCTACCATTCTGCTTTTTAAACTTGGTAGTGTTTTCATTACTTTTCTTTCTTCCCAGAACACCCCATCTCGCTATCATATATGCTGACTGTGTTTTCTGACTGCTCAGGATAACTTTATGTCACTGGGACACAGAAGAGCACTTGCTATGCCTACCTGGGTGTGATGTACAGGTGCACATTCAACCAAACTGAATGACTGAGAGGCTCTAGGCCCCTTCTTGTTTAAATTCTAGTCTTGAGACTAATCTGTTTCTTAAGTAACTGGAATCATTCGACCATTTGTGTTTGTTAATTACCCATATAACAATTTGAGAATGTTTGTGAGTTTGGCCCTGCTCTCACCACACGAATATATTTTTATTTTCTGCTGAACAATAGAAAAGGAGCCATGCTTATAAGCAAGCTCTTCGAGAGGATGAAAACAGAAGATTAGAGGAAATGAGGCAAGAACAACAGAGGAAGGTAATTATACATTAACAGTTTACATATTGTATCATTTTTGCATGCTGTGAAACCAATTAAATACACTGATTACTTGTAGCCTACGCACAGAGCTTCTCTTTAGCAAAAGTGATTCAGTCACTGTTTTCAAATATTGTGAGAGAGATGAGTCAAGCTGTAAAATTTGAACAGGGACAGGACAATTATCTTCTGAGTTCAAGGCTGTTTGCATCTGGAAAATGAGCTCCTTTTCACCTCTGCACTTGAATAATTGTGCAGAGGGTTTTTTGACCATGGCAACTGATTTCATAGTCTGAGGAAACCAGTTTACTCTCTTGCAGGCAGAAGTAGTCTTACTGAGAAATTAAGGATGATCTTTCTGAATTGTCTCTTTCTAGAGAATTGAGGGCCATGGGCCCTGCTTTTTCAAATGGGGATGTGGAAATGCTCAGATTTCCTGTTAGATATAGCATGCCTCTCTGTGCCCTTGCTGACCACCTAACTGAAGAGTTTTGAATTGTCTAAAAAGCAGGCATACCATAAATGCAACTTTGAACTCCATATTCTGTGTATGCATCATGCATTGCCTGAAAGGTGTAGTCCCTCTGGTATAGAGTTGGGTACCAAATCCACATAAAGTCCATCTACCAAAGGTCATGGCACTCTGCAAAGTTACTTGTCTTGGCTCCAGGTTTGACTGTGAAAGTACAGGGAGGGCCACGCTTGAAAATCTAGCAAATCATTTGAAAATATGTGAGCAAGTGCTGAGCCACTTGCTGTGCCTCTGCTGTTACTAACATCCAAATTAATGTTAAGCTGCTTCCACAGTGGGAGAATTTTAGCACAACAAATTCCATACGCTGAGTTTCTTCTACAACTGGAGAAGTCACCCGTTCCCAGTCACTGATACCTTTCTTTATATGTTGGGGATGTGTCCTCATTTCATAGTATTCTAAGTATAATACTGGGGAAAAAAGGTGGGGCAAAAGGGAGTCTCCTCATTGCTATCCCATCAGGTATATGCTTATTCCCAGAACCTATACAGAGGAAAAATTTTCGAAAGACAGCCTGGATGGGTGTAAGGCTGGTTCCTGTTGTAGTCTGTACATGGATCCTTCCAAAGAGAAAATAACTACAGATGTAAATTAGCATGCCCCTAATTCATGGGTTTAGTTTAAGGGACTTGTGTAGAGCTGTAGACTCTTCAGCAATTTCCATGGGTTGCTAAGGAGGTGTTGGCTGCTTCTAAGGCTGCTCTTGTTTACTATGTGGTTCCAAGGTCTCCTTGCCTTTACAGTTGCTGCTACCTATTGTGCAGAGTAATGCACTACTTACAAACCCACTGTAAATAATATGGATTTTAAGGGCTCCAATAATTGTCCCTCAGATATATGTTGGCTCGTTTCTACTTCAAACTAATATTTATTAAAGTAATTGTGAATTCTGTCTTGTGTGTACCTCCTAGCACAGTGTAGCTATAAAATGTGTAGGTATTGTCAGTTCCCTTTTTTTCTTCAGAACAGGTTTTAGTATGTATTGCTTGATTTAGAAATTTTCAGTACACTTTGAACACTGCATCATATACACACAATATATTTCAGAACATTACTCCAAGAGAGGAGCCGGCATATTGGAAAGTCAGATACTGAGTTTTAATTTTCAGCTTGAATAGTTATTTAAAATAGTGAAAATTGAGGTTGGCTTTTTTATTTCTTAATCCTGTTTCTTCTTTTAGGGCTAGACAAATATTGATACACAGCACATTCTCAGTTATTGATTTTCTCCATACATTTATTGCATAGTTTTTACTTAATGTTCCACTTAAATTGATTTAAAAAAAAAACCAGTCATGTGGTTCCATTCAGTTATTGAAGCTTTTATCTAAGCACATCATTTTATTTTACTTTTATTCCTACTGCTGTGCAGTTGCTATGGAAAATATGAAAGATGGGTCTGTTCCTATGCCTTCCCCCTTGCCCTGCAAGCCCAAATCTCCTTTGCAGAAAGATCTGCAACTTCTTGGGTGTGCTGCAGGCAGAAGGAGCTGGACAAACAAGCACCCATAGAGACCAGAGTCATACCAACTGTGTTTTCTTCACAGTTTTGGCTAAAATTGCATGAGCAAGCTCTTCTCTGAAAAGAATTCCCTTTGACACTGACGCCTTAATACTACCTAAGGCTGGTAGTCTGCTGCAATGCTGGGGGTTTGTACTTGTTCCCACCTCACCATTTTCAACAAGTACCTCTTTCCCTCCTCAGCCTGAAGGGAGGAGCCCCAGGGAGCTGGAGGTGACAGACCACATCACACAGCCCAGATCTCATCTCCTGCTTGCACTCTGTAGAGGCAGGAGGCGAAGGAGATGTCTCCTTCTCACTCTGTGGGCATGACAGCTGTGTCTGCTCCTCACCTTGGGTTTCGTCTCCCTCTGACCCACTGGGAAATTTCAAATCTGTGTTTTGGGACAAGGGGAGGCAGACTGGTGTCTGGCATACCCCCGTGAATGTAGGACTGTAAATGTCTGAATCCTGTAACTTCCCACTGTTTAAGGCACAAGTGAAAAATTATCCACATGCTGAACAGAAAAACCAGCTCAGTTTTTAACACAGTGCTGTCACATAAGGAAAATGAGGCTGGGAGAAGTTCTGACTTTAACTGAGGTTAACATCATGTGGAATTAATAGGGTTTCCAGCATAAGTATGTAATTAAAAGTAAGTTAGTTTATCTGTTTACTTGTTTGTTTTTCACTTTTATCATTCCCAGGCTGAATTATTGGAATTTAAACAAAGGCAGGAAGAGGAAACCAGGACAAGAGCACTTAAAAATGAACAGAGGAGGTAAGATGCAAAATAAATGCAGAATGCACTCAAATTGAATTTCCACCTGGAAGGGGTCTCAAAACTGTAGGCACTTATGCTTTAGAAGACTATTGCAATGAGGATCCCTGACCTCAGCTCTGGTTTAGCTTTGCTTTCAAATGAGCCAGTAATATCCATGATTACACTTCTCACTGCATGCAGTATGACCCAGAGTGCCTTACTCACTTTATTTATCCTATCAGCATAGGACACAGCATAGGGTAGGAAATTTTTAATAGTTTTATGGATGACTGCTAATACAGTAGCGTCAGCTGGGACACACTCTATCTGTGTATCTTTATATGAACCTAGATATCTATATATTTTTATTTTTATATCTATATTTTTATTTCTTTTAGAATGGTCTACTTTGTCCATGCTGCATCTTGTGGTTGACTGTCTCTGAGGTTAGCAGGCAGGGCTAAACCTGGGGCTTGGTATTGATTCAGATGGAGCCTGCAGTGCTGCAAGGCTTTCTGAAGCTGCATTTCTTTGTGCCCCAGGCTGTGCCCCACTGCTGTGACCTCTCTGTGCTCCACACTTCTCATCTCCCACTTCTGTCACTTAACTGGCTTTCATTATGCTGAAGCACAGCTTTATTCTCGGCTTTGTGTTCTGCTGGTAAAAAGAAACAATGCTCAGGCTCAAAAGTAAAAACAACATTTGTTTCTTTTTAAAAAAATCATTATGTAAATATTAAAAAAATTGCCTACTTCTGTAGGCAACCATTCTTCAGACTGCTTTCATTTCTTTTTTTTTCTCTAGCAAAGACATTGAAATAATTACCCATAGAAGTTAATGAAGGATTTTTGATTCAGTCCGTCTCATATGCATAGACAGAAATAACCCAGTATTTTCCTTTTTATCTCATTCTTACCAACACCATTGTAAAACATTAAAACAACAGTCATGTCTAAGCATGTGTGTCAGTCCTAAGCAGTAATCCAGGAGAAAAAGACACAGTTTTCCAGAGAATCATGGAATGATTTGTGTTGGAAGGGACCTTAAAGGTCATCGAGCTCCAACCTCCCTGCCATGGGCAGGGACACCTTCCGCTAGACCAGGTTGCTCAAAGCCCCATCCAGCCTGGCCTGGAACACTTCCAGGGATGGGGCATCCACAGCTTCTCTGGGCAACTTGTGCCAGTGCCTCAGCACCCTCATAGTGAAGAATTTCTTCCTAGTATCCAATCTAAATCTACCCCCTTTCAGTCTAAAGCCATTCTCCCTTGCTCTTTGTCACATGCCCTTGTAAAAATCATTCTCCATCTCTCTTGTAGCCCACTTTAGATACTGAAAGGCTGCTGTAGGGTCACCCCACAGGCTTCTCTTCTCCATGCTGAGCAATCCCAATGTGAAAGTATTTAAAACAGATTGAGGAAAACTGTGTATTTGTCCATGCTTTCCAGATTGATAGAGCAGTGCAAGAAAATGCTAGAATTTCACAGCTGGATGGAAGAGAAAGTCGTCAGCTGCATAAATTTTCTCTCTTAGTAACAGGCTTAAGTGTGTTCTTCCATTTTTTATTAGGAAATCGGTTCTTCTAGAAACTTTCCTTGTGCACTGAAAGCTGAAAGATTACCTAAGGTGACTTTTCAAAATATGTAACCTCCCTAAAAAGGTGGGTGGTGGTACACAGGTCATGTTTCTATGGAGAATTTTGGTGCATTATGAACAGCAACCAAGGTGTACCTCTTCATCCTAACAGGCTGATCCCAGGATAAGGATGCATCTGGTGAATTGAAAATTAAGTCCACCTGATCTCATGCCCATGCATGGTTATGCAGCACAGGCTTGAAAAATACAGGAAGATGGGCACTGAACAGATGGGAAGGGAAAGCCGCTCACAGAATGTTAAATTTCAGTAGTTTGTGAACTTCTCAGCTGCCTTCCATCATTATTCATTTTTTATTGTACTTTAAGGGTAAATAATGCTTTCCTGGACCGACTCCAGAACAAAACACAGCCTAATAACATCTACAACCCTGGATATACTGGGCTACCTCAATAATGGCACCTTGGTAAGTTTTTTGGTACAGAATGAAAAACCAACAAGATTGTTTAAATGTTGAATTTTTCTCCAGACACTATTGTGTGTCTGTGTGTGCTTAGCCTGCCTGACAGAACTTACAGCCCTGGCTGGCTGTCCTTAATACCTTTCAAGAAGAAATTCTGTCTAAAATATTAGCTGTTCAAATGGGAGGAGGGAGGAAGAGCTGCTCTTGCAGCAGAACTCAGTGGCCTTGTGTGTGAGGTGCTCACTGCAAGGAGCCATACCCAAGGTACTTCCTTAAGCTGAGAACAAGGACAGTGAAATCATTAGGGATTTTTTAAAGTCTTTAAATTAAAGATGCTTGGATATGCTATAAATATTTTAATATGGTATTGAAGTTGGAGGGAAAAAATCCCATCTCTATGTCTGTAGCTGTCTATCTACCTATATCTTTCCAGGTACAGCTGTTCATTTTTTACTGGCATAAAATTATGACAAAGAAGGCTCAACTACATTTCATTTTAAATCAGTGTTTGTAAGGATTCTTTGAAGAAAAGATATCTTGGGTGTAATCTATTAAGCATCAATTCATTTTTTCAACTGTCCTAATGAGACATTAATGTGACTGTTGTTTAGAATTGCACTTTCACTGTAAAAAAAAAGGAATTATATGTATTCCCCATGGTGTAATTTTCCATTAAGCTGAAATTCTGTTGATGAAGGGCCCTAGTACAGGAATGGAAGAGTTAGGAAGACTGAGAAGCAAAATGATGAGAGTCTAAGAGAATTTAGTGTGTGTGGTAGTGTAGAGAAAGGTGTTTAGTTGATAAAATATAAAAGCTTGAATTGGATTAGTTGGTGAGGATGTATATGTCAGCCACTGAATACCAGGAAGAGTTTGGTTCAAGCATCTCCAAAGTCCAGGAATGGTTAAAAAGCAGATATTCTTGCTACTGGAATTTTCTGTGTACTGGAAGTGGGAAAAGGGTGTTCTCACCACTACGAGCTTTGGGCAAGCCCTGGGCTCAGGAACCCAGGGTGGTTCTTGGTCTTGGTGAGAGGAGGCAGGACATGCCAGCTCAAGCTCCCATCAGGTCTGTGAGCAGACATTGGCAGCTCTATGATCTGAAACATGAAGCACATCAGGCAGTCCAGAAGCTGATGGAAGCCATGTGCAGGCTAGTTAAAGAGTGTGAGTAAGAGAGCACAGTGTATGGCAGGCCTGAGCCACCTCCTGAAGGACAGCATGTCTGCAGATAGCAGAATCAGAGACTGCAGGTGGGGCACAGCCACCTGATACAGGGTGGAAGTGCAAATGGTAAAGTCTGATGGAGGGTGCCTGGTTAACAAAGGCAGCAAGGGCACTTTGTGTCTTTTATCCCCATTTGTGTACTGTTTCCTGATAGACTCCAAGGAACATGTGTGACACAGCCAAGATCCCCAACATCTAACTTGAGCATCTCCATCAGAGCACCTGCCTTCACCCTGGAAACCTTGCCATTGTCTGCAGAGGTGGCAGGGGTTTGCCTTTAGCCAGATGCTCACTCTTTCGCAGGATGAGTTTTGGTACCACCAAATGCATGTGCTCAGACCAGGCACAGTTTTAACAACAGATGACTATGTGAGGGTTTTTTAAATATATAAATCCAAAGAATGCATCCACACAAATGCAATAAAACCCCATGCATGGAAGTGATAAATATCCTACTCTGTTATTTACTTAATGACTCCCAAAGAGCCTGCCTTCTGTTGGGTAATGCTACATCTATTTTTGCTTTATGTTATAACATGAGATTTGAAGACTAAACAGAGAAGGAAAAGATTAAAATATGAAAGAATATGTTATAATGGATAGGAATTAAAAAATGGGTATTGGTAACCAGTACAAGAAAGAAAAATAATCTCTCAAAAGATAGGCTGGAGGCAGCAATCTTAGTGTCTTTGATTATACCAAGATTCTTCTCCTTTCTTTTGGGATCTAAAAAAAAAAAGAGCTGAACTCCAGGCAGGGCTTACAAGTCTTGTAGTCTGCAGACTGGCATTTTACATTACAAGGAAGCTAACTGAAACAGGTCAGACTATGTACTGAGATTAAAAGAAGGTTAAAAAGTTCCCAAAGTAAAGACCTGAAGGTAATTTTGAGCCTATTCCATCTGTGCAGTGGCACCAAAGAGGAAATATTTGTTCTCCTTCCCTCTTGTATTTTTTTTTCTTTTTGAACTCTTTACAGTCACAACAGCTTTACACTTAACAGAAACTGAATGTTGTGCTCTATTGTTGATGTATCTACTCTATTTTTCACTGTTAGTTCTATTAGCTTGGTTTCCTGAAGAAATGAAGTTTGTACGATCACGCTGTCTGCATGTAATAAGGTTTCCCAGCTGCTGGCCAATCTTAGCCAAATTTGAAAGGGATTATAAGTCTCAGAGATAATTAAATTTCTGTGTGTTTTGTGAAAAGCAGTGACTAGCATAGGAGACAGCCTGAAACGGTGCCCACTCTGAGGGGTGGTGCATTCTCTGCATTGTTTGACTGCAGCCCTCTGGCAGATCAGTGTGGGCACAGCTCCAGGGCAGCTGCAGCTCTGCCCTGATTTCCTGGGGGCTAGGGGATTCAGAAAGGGACATGGATATCACAAATTACATGGAGAAAAGGGGTGGAGGCTGAATATATTGTGTATGTCTGGGAAGAGGGCAGGAGAGAAGTTACATTGTCCAATTGTCCCTTAAGCAATAGGAAATGAGTTTTCATTAATTCAAATCCCCTCCAGACATTTTCTGTTTTATTAGGAATATTTATAAGCTGTTATATCAAGAAGGATCTTCATTACTGTAATTTTTCCTGCTTTTTTGATTATTAATGCCAGGGCACTCTCTGGGTGGCTTTGCAGTTTCCTTTTTTAATGGGAAAACAACATAATGAAGTTCCACTTCCATCTGTGAGCTACTGCACCCTTGAGAAAGCCCCGAGTCTTGCTGTATGCTATCAAGAAAGTTTTAATGCCCTCTGCACTGCCTTTGGCATAAGGATAAACCTTTCAAGATAGGATGATAAGAAAATTACCATTTTCCTTTCAATATCCAAGTTTAATCAATGAAATAATATAATGGAATCACAGAATGGTTTGGGTTGGAAGGGACCTTAAAGACCATCTAGTTCTAACCCATCTGCCATGGGCAGGGACACCTTCCACGAGATCAGGTTGCTCAGAGCTCCGGCCAACTTGGCTTCAGCACTTGCAGGGATGGGGCATCTGCAGCTTCTCTGGCAACCTGCTCCAGTGCTTCACCACCCACACAGTAAAGAATTCCTTCCTAATTTAATCATGATTCATCTGGGACTTAGAACTGAGACAGTATTTGTTCACTGTTTTGGCACAAATGATCAGTGAAACACTTTTGTTGTTACAAAAGAATAACTTTAAAACAGTTGCACATTTTGTTGTTCAACGCCTCATGAGATTTGCCCATATCCAAGTACGTAAGGATTTGCAGAGACCAAAAGCTAATGCATGGCAAGCCTGGAACAGAGACCTTGTTAATTTTTTGCAAGAAAATGGGGCACTGTCAAGTACCCTTTTGTTTATTCTGTAAGTGGGGGGAGGTCACATTGTGAACATATGAAATTTATAGGTCTCCTTTAATGAAATACTCATTGTCTTGCTGAAACTCTCTGAGCCATAGCAAACCCAGAATCTAGAAGGCAAGGTGACATATTACATCTTCCTGTCTCATGTCTCCATTATATCCAGCGTGATGCATAAGAATGAGAAATGCTCCCTCGAGTGCTGACTCTGCTCTTTCAGTGGATGCATAATTCTAGATATTTGCTGTGCAAGGCAACTATGCCCTGAATACACAGGTGTAGTGGGACAGGAAACCCCATTCTCTTCCTTTCCCATGTGCAGAACAGGAACTCAATAAGATGCTGGATAAATTTGTTTTGAGGAAATATGATTTACGGATAAAACTGTTTTGAATAAACATGGTTTGTGGGTTTGCCCTTTGTTTAGTTCTTGCAGCATGACCCATGGGAAAGTTTCTTTGGAGTCTCAACCAGCACTTGATTTATGCTGTTTGTGACCAGTTGAAGAAGGAACAAGTCGTGAAGTTTACTGTTGCACAGCAAAAAGAGCCACAGCTCAAAGGCCCCTGAAGTCACAAGGCCAGCATGCATGTCGCAGGTTTTTGTAAACAATCCATCTTTAACATACTTTCAGAAGGATCAAGTTGCACATGCTGCTTTCCCAGAACAAAGAAAAGGCTTTTACTTAACATGGGAATATTGAGAAAATATTTGTCAAGAAGGTTCCAGAATGAAACCCACAGTGGTTACATTTGTTTAAATGAATAATGTGATTTGCTAACTCAGCTTTAACTTGGTTAATCTATGTGCAATCTGAGTTGAAATGGTTACTAATTTGTTTCCTAAAACTGGTTGTTTTCTTGTTTGTTGGGTTTTGTCTTTTTACTGAAAGTAACATGCTTGTCTTTCCTAACAGAAAACATAGAAACTACTTAGCAGAAGTATCAGCATCAATAAAGGGGCCTCAGATGAGTAGGTCCAGGCAGGCTGTAGCTCAGTTTAGTGACTTAGCTCTGGCAAGGCTGTCAAACATCATATGCAGATGTGTTTCCCCTGCCTTGATCTTGAGCTCAATCATTCTTTGCTTGGAGAATCTCATCCTAAATGAGAATAGTGGCAGTCTGGGCAGGAAGAGAAAAACTTCTCACTCTTTCAAATTGTGTGAGGTTAAGGATTGAAGAATCTGAAGATGTTTGAAATACTTCTAGGTTATTTTTTTTTTCTCAGAAGAAGCAAGATGTTTATCTCTTGAGTCAATGCATCCTGCTATTTATTTGGAGTTCAAATCAAAGATGTTTCTTGCTAGGACTGGAATCTTGAAGAAGAGTTTGCTTGTTATTTTAAGTGGAGTTTCAAAACGACTTCAAGTAATCAAGAAAGTGCCACACAACTAGATAACCATAACTCCTTGCATGAATATATGATTGTATTGCACATTGTACATTGTACTGTACTAATGCATTTTTTATTTTTAGGCAGGAGTCAAACTGCTTGGAATAAAGGAGGAGCAAGGTAAGAATAATGGATTTGTTCTTTTCAGGACCAATGTCAGTATTAATTTAGTTTTGAATTTGACATTTCATCATGACAACTTATGTAGTTTAATTTTGAAACAGTAGGAGAAGGGATCTTAAAATGAATGCATTCCAACTCTGTTTGGGGGCCATGCAATGGCAAATACCTAATCTGAAACATGATTTTCGTAAAGAATCACGGAACATGTGTTGCAGGTAAGAAGAGCTGATGATGGCATTGAAGGCATCTTCTGGGAGTGCCTTGATATTTAGGTTAAAACTTCACTACAGCCACATTCTCTGCATCATAGACTGTGCCTAGATAAAGCTGAACAGCTGAGGAATGTGGCTGGGAGTGCAGGAGGTGACTTTGTAAACTTTCAGTGTTCTTAAGTGGAAGGGATACTGTCGTGGGCTGTGTTCTTCCAAGTATTTTTCATGAACAAAAAGGGAGACTATGCATATCAGTAGAGGCTGTCAGTAAAACACCACTGCAGAATCAGAGAAATCAGGTTCTCTGTTTTAAAATGTCCTTTTCTTAAGGCTCACTGCATCTGTGTTCCTTTCTGAAAGGGGTTCCCTACTCCAATTCTCAATTCTGGTACAAGTATGTCTGCAGAGCCTTTATTTCTGGGGTTGAAAACTTTTGAAGCAAGTTCAGGAGCTGACAAAGATTATTTGTTCCTTAGGAGATGCATTTGACATAACTCTTTTTTTTTTTTTTTTTGAGATCTGACATTTTATGAAAAGGAGTTTAAAATAATCGAACTTTTAAAAGCCCCTTGCTGCCAACCCTTCTCCCACAAATCTAGATACATGAGACTTTCTTCATAATTTGCTATTCCAACACTTATGTTAATATTTTTTACAGCAGGGCTGTATTCTGAAGACAGTATCTAAATAATATTGTTCGCTTCCCATGAGTTGTCTTTTCAGTTTTATGAGAAGTAAAATCTTTATTAAAAATTTACTCAAATTCACTAAAGAGATGACTATGTGTAGATAAAGGCAATTCCCTGGAGGGGCAGAAATGGCTATTTTTTGCAGTTCACAGTTCTACTAGGTTTATAAGCTGTGGACAGCTGAAAGACTCCAACACATTGGATCCTTTGTTATTGGTATTATACAATACCAATAATGCATTTACATATGAGCTGAACTAGAAATATGGATGGGTGTATTCGTAAGCCTTGTTTTTCTGTTGTTCTGAAAACACATTTCAGCCTGCTACATGAATATATTGCTCAAAGAGTTATTAATATGGCTGCAGATAATTAGGACATTTTGTGAATTAAATTTACAAAAAGATAGAAATCCCTTCACGAAGGCTTTACATAATTAAAAGCTAAAACCTGTTGGAAGAAAGGGAAGACTTTATTTTCCAATTTACTTAATCCCTGAGAATTTGACTTTGAATTTTGTTTTTGTTGTAAAAGATAAATTTTAATTCTGTTTTCTCCCTCTTGTTACAGCGTATTGCAGAAATATTCACTTTTATCTGGCCTAGGCCAAACGACCTCATAAAAGCTCCAAGAAACTGATCTTTATTGTGATTCTTTTCTTACCCTGACTTCAGCTGCACACCCTCTTCATGAGCAATCTGCAGAGACTGGTTTACAGCTGTCATTATTCATGCATACATATTTGAAACAGCTGATTATGAAAGTCCTATTTAATTTTTAATAAGGATATGTGTAATTTTTTTTTCATAAATTGTTTTGCCTCGTGGAGAATGCAATTATCCCAGTCTTCATGATCTCTGGAAAAGAAGACATAAGTGACTGCAGAAACTGCAGTAATATCTGTGTTTACTTGCTGAACTTTACCCAGAAAAAAAACCATTTCAGAGACAATCTAAAAAAGCCAGTAGAGAGAGTATTTTTGGGAAGAGAAGGAGAAATGTTGCTGGGGTTTTTGTTTGTTTCTTTGTTTTCTGTTTGTTTTTGTGGAAGTTTTTGTGGAAATTATTTTACTCTTGTACTCAATAGCAGACACTCAAGAAGAAAAATGTGCATTGTAGACAGTATCTTTTAAATAAGTTCTTAGAAAAATACATAACATGAAAGTAAGAAATAAAGCTTGAAATAAAACTGAAATGTATCTGATCTCTTCATATCTTTTGTGATACGATGTAGTGTCTTTTCTCTTTGTCTGTTTTACCATGGTAACTTCTGTTACAGGAGTGAGGAGCACTACTCCAACATTAGCTTTAGTTTCCTGCTTTTCTTTGTCCCTCTAGTCCAGTGGAATTTAATTTGTGTCTCCCTGTCTCTGAGACAGATGACAACCTTTTCATGCTTTCTAAAAGTCACCGTATGTGACCAAGGTACTTCTATTGTAAAAGAAGGGTTCACGGTGCATATTACATAAACCACACAGAGAAGAAAAAGTATCTGTGGCATTTGCAAGTATGTCTTAGGCCGAGTTAAAAGTCTCCAGAGCAATTTTGTTCAGCATGCAGGCATACCATGATATTCTTCCATCACCCTTGCAATATAGAAATTTCATAATGAGTCACCTGAAGGCTTTTTTGAACCACGGATGTTGCGATGTTTGCTGTCCCTTGTGGGACACTCTGTAGCTGTCTTTGGCTCAAACAATTACTCAAATCTCTCACACTGCTAGCTAGCTGATGTTCATAGGGAATGCTGGAGGTTTGGCAATATTTTCTGGTTTAGCCTTTTTTTAGGTAAAAATGCCTGGGAAGATTCCTTGGGAAAACGTTTCCATACCTACACAGTGGTATTGTACAGCAAGTGGTATTTAACTGTGTCATTGGACTTCTTCTTTGGAAATTAAATTTACCCCTCCCCCCAGGAAATCCCTCACCTGGCCTTCTTTGGTAGATATTAGGGCTGGGGCTAAACATCTGCAGAGTGAGCAATATAAACATGCATATACGTATATTTCAAAGGAAATGTCTTTGCTGTAGTCAGACCCTGGTATTGTACTCTGATGGGACTCATAATTGCAGATGGTCTTTGAAGCAGTGAAACCGAAGGCTGAGGGGGAGGGGAAGTCACCATTGTCCCCAACAAGCTGAAATTCAGTCTGTGTTGCTATGTTTCTGTATCCAATGAAAAAGAACTTTTTATTAACCTGCTGCTTTCACATTCAGGAACAGTGATGGCAGGTCACCTTGAATAACCTCTTCCATTAAGCTTTTCTGCTTTCTTTTCGCTGTCTTCAAAGTGCTTCCCCTTATCCAGCATTTCAATCTCTTTTTTGAAATGCTATCTACAAACTATTTCAGACATTAACTATTCCAGCCCTTTTAATGGAGAAATATCAGAATTTTTCCTCCCCTATCTTTCTGAACAGAACAAACAAATCTATGTTAACAGTGGCCCAGGAAGTGTCTTTGACAGCCATGCCCTGCAATGGAGATGATAAGAAGTTACATCCATCCACAAATTGATGTTAGCAGGATGTCTGGAAAAAGCAGTTCTTACCCTGTTGGAAAGCTTCCAGTATCTCAGAATCACCCCCTCCATACGCACGTACCCTGCCCAAAGTGTAAGTTTGAGAGCAAAGGGATGTTATGGCATATCTTTAAGGGCACTATAATGAAATAAACTGGTGGTAGACTGGGAAAACAGATTCAGGTTTGTCAAGGGTTAGGAATTGATAGCTGGGCATCTTTTCTGTCTACTTGTTAGAGTAAACATTTGATAAAGGTTTTCAAACTCAAATAGTTTCTCTAGTTACAACTTGCACAAACCAAACTAATTATCTTTGTGCTGTTGCATAAAACCAGATTTTATTACTACATAACAGTAAATGGAGAGTTTGGGGTTTTTATTTTATTTTGTTTTGTTTTGTTTTTAAATTGTTGTTGTTACAATATAATTTGCACTGATGATCTCCTTGTTTATTTTAGAATAAAACCTTCCAGCAGGGAGTTGCGTGCATCTGGAAGTTGCAAGAGGAAACTCCCTTGCTTTTTCATTGCTGAGTCAAATTCATTTTAACAAACTGACTGAACCATTATGATCAGCTATTCTGAATTCCAATATAACTTGACAGCTAGAGTCCTATGTTTAGATTTTATGGTCTGCCTAAATCAGAAACTACCTTTCTATGAAGAAATGTGGTATCTATTTAGGACTTACAAGACTGGTTCTCTGTTATGTACCCAAAAGTTGTTCCAATGGTTTACCTATTCCTACTTTTAAAAATATCTTCCTGACTCCTAGTATAAACTTACCAAGTTTTATGAAACTGTTAATGAATTTTCTTAAGCATTTACTTGTTAAATTAGAGTTTTCTGCTCCTGAGACTCTTCTTTTTCTTAATGTGCAGAATTTGGACTGCTTCATTCAATTTACAGGTTTTGTTCAGCTTTTATTTTAAAAATATTCCATATTTGAAGAAATCCTTTGATGCAATGGGATTTGATGTAACTGTATCTTCTTTTTGGTATGTGCCCCACTACTCAGACACTAGGGCAGAATATTATAAACTACTAGAAAGGGAGTTAATCCATAGCTTACATTTTATGGTATTCATCCATGTTCAGTTCATGCCTCTGCATCAAGAAATTCAAATCCCTTTCTCCTGTCTTGGAGAACATTTTAACTGCTGGGTTCTTTAGAGCAGTTCTCAGCACCCAGACTATGTTGATTCTTCTGCTTCATGCAAAAGAATAGGAATTCATGTGAAATGAGAAGGCAACGTGGCTTTATCTGTTCCAGGAGCTGGATGTTCCTGCTGTGGCCCATGCCATGACTCTTCTCCCCATCACAGTCCTTGGAGCTCTGAGCAACCTGGTCTGATGGAAAGTGTCCCTGCCCATGGCAAATGTTTGCAACTGATGATCTTTAGGGTCCCTTCCAACCCAAACCATTCCACGGTTCTAAGATTCTAGTGGCTCACTCACATTGACTCCTTCACACCTCCAGATATTTGTTTTCTTGACTTTTGCTCCTGGAATCCAAACTGTCTGGCAGAAATCCCTTCTGCTCCCGCTCTAAGTATTACTCCTCACTGCCTCCAGTCATTCCCCTTTTCTTGTAATCCATGGGTTCTTCCTTAGTACCCTTCACTGCTTCAACAAACTCTTTTTCTCCTATATCCTCTGGAATTAAAAATGCTATTAAATTGCTGTATTAAAAATAGCAATACTATTGCTGTTTGCTGCTTCAATGTAACATTTATTCATTTGCAATCATTTCTCTTTCCTTTCTGACAGACCAATATGTTTTCTTGACTCCTGTCTATGTCCCTTATTTATCCCATCCTTTTCCATCTTGGCATGGGGCTGCATTAGGAAGAGCAGTGCCAGTGGGTCAAGGGATGTGATAATTCCCTTCTGGTCAGCACAGTGAGACACATCAGGAATGCTGGGTCCTGTGCTTGGCTCCCCAGGATGAGAAAGACCTGGACACACTGGAGTGAGTCCAGCAAAGGGCCAAGATGCTGTTAAGGGGACAGGAGCGTCTTTGATATGAGAGCAGACCAAGAGAGCTGTGACTGCTCAGCCTGCAGAATACAAGGCTCAGAGGGGTCTCATGTGACTAAATATTGGGAAGAGGGGGAGTGAAGGGCATTCATTCAGGTACCCAACAACAGGGCAATGGGCACAAGTTAAAATACAGAAACATTTAAACACACAAGCCTTTTTTTTTTTTTTTTAATACTTTATCAGGCAGTGTCACAGCTTGCCCAGAGAAGCTGCAGAGTTCACATCCCTGGACTGTCCTGAGCAACCTGCCATCAGTGACCCTGCTCTGAGCAGGACTGGATGCTGTAGCAGCCATGGGCAGGCACTCAGCTGATGCTGACACTGTTGGTAGAGGTGAGAGCTTTCAATGTGACTGTCACTGGGTAGAAATGGAAGCTTGAAATTAGAAAATTCACCTGAGGTTCTTCAGTCTCTCATTAAAGACTTTCCAAATTTCAAACCATTCTAGGGATTTCATCTGAACTCTCTCTGATCTGCTCTCATTAAAAAGAGTGGGTTTATTTCTTGCCAACATCAATTCATTTTTTTTATTTCACTTTGAGCCCCCATTCCCTATTCCTAGCTGTTTGATCTTTGCACTTAGCTCCTTAATTAAAAGAAGGCAAGCCAGCTTTTCCTGCTGCCTGGACCTCTCTCTAGGAGCTATCTTTATCTCTCATTCAGTTAGCGCCAACCACAGTCTTTACCACCAATTTCTCTTTCCTTCCCTCCCAATCCATGAACTCCCTTGAACTACATTTGGGTAAGAAACCCTAACAGAAATGTTATTTTTGAGAGATGATTCCCATTTAGTGTTTTCTTTTAAAGTCTCTCTAGCAAATTCTCAATTTTCTTATCTAGACTTTGAAGTTGGAGTAGTTCTTTATTTCTATATGAGAAAGTCATATGGCCTTGTATAACTCTGCTCTTTTAACAAATGCACACTTTGTCAGACTGGAAATCCCACCATAAATGCAACTCCTACCTATTCAAACTTTAATCTTTCATTAAGCCATGTTGTCTGGTATTAATTATGCTGTTCACCCTTAATTCCTTATTGAGCACATCCTCTTTTGCTTTCCGAAGATTTTGCCCTGGGTAAGCATTAAATTGACAGACCTAAAGTTAGTTCTTCAGCACATTATCCTTCGGAAACATTGAAAAATTTATTTCCTGTCTTCTCTGTTCAATCTTTTGGACAGTCAAAATATCTCAGAGGATTTATTCAGTATCCTGCTTTGAAAACAGTGTTTTTGCTATCTCATCAGTTGATACACCTACAGCCAGTGGTCCAAGTTCTCTTTGTTGATATTTAGTAACTCACTCATTTACTAAAGGAATAAAAAATATATATTTCCCTATTCCCATCTGAAATAGTCATCTGTCTGTTTCCCAGAAATAAATATGTGTGTGTATTACTATCAGAAGTGAGGATTTTGCATTTTTGCCTCTTCCCTGGCACAGTGATGGCTGTGGAGCTAATCTGTGGGGGTGGCAGAGTTTCTGTGCTGGTTGGTGTTCCTTTGATCTCTGCCTGCAGTGGGGTGTTTTCACGGCCGTGGTACACGACCGGTGGCCACTGGAGAAGCAGGGTATTTCATTATTGTAAAATTTCATCCTCACAGAAAATAAGCTTTCAGTAGCCACCTTCCATGTTTACTCCCCCAAGGAAAAAGTTAAGTCTTGGTTTACAAAGGCAAAAATAAAATTATGAGAAGAAGAAAGTAACAAATGCAGTCTTGGCATAGCTCTGATAACAAAGGTCTTATCCAACTAACTTCAAAGGTGTGAGTAATACCACAGCTCAGCAGCCAAGAGCAGAGCAGCCAGGTTGAATCTTTACAGCCAATAGCCAATTTCTTAGCTGCTTGGTTCAATTGAATATGATCAATAAAAAACCTAGGAAAAAAACCTGTTTCTCACTTTAAGAGTCTAAAATTTCCTCCTTAATGTAAACTATCCTATACTATTTCTTGCTCTGCTTTTGTGGAGAGACTCCAGTGCTATTGACCCTCTCTCCCTTCCCTTCCCTTTTTTTTTTTTTTTTTTTTAAGGTGCAGAATACTTGTTGGCATGCTTGATTTGCATTTGGTTTTTTGATCTACACGAATGAAATGCTTCCTCCATCTTCATGGAGCTTGGTAAACAGATGTTGTGCTGTTTAAGCACATCTTGAAGGTCAGCAATTGCTAGCACAGCAGAGACCAGAGCCTTCAATCCTAGAAATTGGTCTGCTTGTCATTATTCACATACCTGATCCAACCACATTTGAATAAAACAAAGACCCTTGTTAAAATGAACTAATCTGGACCTTTTACTGGAGGTTAATGTAAGTGCAAACTTTGCAAAGGCCAAACCTGTACTACACAAGGAAGTTTCTCAGGTAAATTTCATCCAGTGTACCCAACTTCTTTTTAATCTGAATAAAATGGAAAACAAATAAACAGAAAAAAAAATCAGAAAAAAACCCCCCAAACCCCAGACTACAAAACAAAAGCAATAAAAAAATACCCCAACCAAACTCCTTTTTTTTTCTTTCCATTTCTTCCAGAGGCAGGAAATGGTTTAGTTTGGCATGCTAATTTTTTGGATTAACCTTTATTTTACATGGCTTTTCAGAAGTTCTGCTATACCTTTTCACTCTGGATCAATTCTGATTAATATTCTGTTCTCTTGAACTTTTTTTTCCTGTATGTGAGATCAAAACTCAAAGTGCCAATTACTTAACTCTTTAAATCAATGTCTCTCTTGGCTCTGCTTCAAAAAAAAAAAAAAAAAGTGTTTGAAGCAGTTCTTCATCCTGCTTTCTCTGTTTAATCTGAGAAAATGCATTGCTTGCTCTTTGCACACTGATAATTGTCTCCAGCAGAAGGCGATAAAAAATATTTTAACCGGAATAGGTTAAACTGATAATAAGAAATCACCGCCATAAAGATAAAATAATTTAATATACAGATTCAATGTGATTACTCTCTTACAAGTTTCAGCTCCTTTTGACTTCAAGTAGGATGGCCAGCACTTGGGTATCCTGCAGGTTATCACAAAATGGACCTGCAGAAAGAACAACTTTTAAGATCTGAGAGTGCGTCTGTGGGCTAACAAACAAGTACTGAAAACAAATGCCACTGTGGTAGCATTTTTCAAAATCTATGATTCATAGAGGATGTCTCTCTTACTGGTTTTATTTCAATTCTAACACAGGGAGCAGTAATCTTTACAGCAGTCTTCTAATGGTGTGAGACCGAATAAAGGGCAAAGGAATGTGGAACACAGATATGGAGGTGATACAAGTAGACCTCGTACAGGTTTGTAGGAGTAGAGAACACAAGTTGCTCCTGAAAGAGTAGTTAATTTTCTCTTCCAAGGAGTCTTTTTACTGAGGAAAGGATTCAGTTTTCTGAACTGTCTGGAGAGCAGATCTGGGTAGCCATCTGTTAGGGGATCTTTGACACCTAAGATGAATCAGGCTCTGAGAATGTCTGTCTGTCTTTGCTTTCTATGGAGAGAATACAAATGATCTCCACAGACTATGTTCCTAATTTTTTTGATTAGATGCATCCTAACTAGAATAGCTAAGAGAAGTTACATACTTGCAGCATATTCCCATAGTTGCAACCATGTGTGTAGTCCTGGAGCCTTTCTAAAAAATTGCTTTTACAAATAAACACAAGGGTTTTCCAGGAGGTTACAGCACTCCACACTTCAATCTGTCTGTTATCACAAATTGGTCTTTCAGGCAAGTAAAGGGTTCAGGGTTAAAAAATGAGGCCTTGGCACTAATTGATATCTATTAGCTGAAATCCTACATTGATACTTGTGGCAGTTTAAGGGCCATCTGAGATCAGAAATCTATTGTGTGAGCACACAGCATGGTCATGGCTGTTTGCTGAGAGCCCTGGACCCAACAAGGTTGTGCCTAAACAGACAAGGCTGTGGGCAGGGGAATGGAAAAGAGAATGCAGTGGCCCATGTTCATATATACACATGTGTGTGTATGTACACATACACATTAAACAAATTCTGTGATCCTACATTTGGCACCACTGAGTCCCCCTGGAGGGATTGTGAGGAAGAAGTTCTGACTATGGCTAACTGGCATCTTTCCCTTTCTCGCCTTCCTACAGCCTGCAGAGGCACCTCTGCCATTGGTAGGCTTTCATTCACATCCCATCTTGAAGACCCCTAGGCAGGGTGAGACCTTGAGAAGATGATGGGTTAGGATTTTATGGTTGCTAAAATCTTTTTCATCTCTGAGCCACCTTGCTTCACTTGCCAGACATCCATTTGAGGGAGACAACACCTCACATAAATACCATGTACCAGTACTGAGGTTTGTGTCACTATTTCATCCTAAAGGCAATATAGGCCACACAGACATATAAGATACCTTGAATCTGGCAGCATTTTAAATAAATATGTATGGTCAGGTCATAAAGAGGGATAAATCAGTATAACCTTGTTGAAATTGGGTCCCTTAAGCTGCACCAGTTACATATCTTAGTGCCAGTAACTCTGAGCAGCTGAGTTTCATGCATGCAAGGAGTCACACAATTGCCTCCAGGTATGCTGGGGGGCATTGCAGACACCCCCCATGCCAGACTGGGCTGGCAACAGACTTAAAAGTGGGAATCCTTTCAGCAGCTTACAGCATATTGCTACCACACCTGCTCACACCTCCTAAACACATCAACTGTGACACACTGTGGGTGCCAAAGCAGTGGGATCATGCAGAAGAGTAAAGGAGATACTGGAGATGCCCACGAGGTCAGTGATATGCCAAGGCATGGCCTGATCTCAGTGACAGCTAAAGCCCACAAACAATGGCAGAATCAGCCCTTGTGTTTAATTGCAAAAAACATCAACTGCAGAGCTGTGAGGCCAAGGATTTGGCTATTATGTTCAACCCTTCTACATGTCAGAGGAAAAGGCTGGTAGGGTTATGTGCTAATAGCTCCCAATAGTGAGGAGTTGGTCTTTTCCGTGAACACTTCCTTGCTAATGGATCTATGAAGTGTTTTCCTACTTTAATAAGGTACAGTTAGCCTGCCAGAGATGGTCCTCTGTGCCAAAGCCTACTCATGCAGGTTCTACAAATAATTTGTTCCATTTCCCCAAGCTCCCAGCAAATGGTTAATCATTCATTAAATAAAGGTTGCATTTCTCAAGCCTTAAGGGACCACTAAAAGTTTACCATAAACTTTTGCAATGAGCTTTTTCACTCAGTATCCAGCAGTGCCACTTTCTCTATTATCTGGCCTTGTGTATGTATTGATCAGACACAGCTGGTTCTGGAGAGACCATGTCGGTTGCTAGGAATAGATCATGCTGAAATTTATTAACCCACTTTGCTGAGCTCTGCCACCCCAGTCAGCACTGCAGCATAAGTTGTGTTCACTCAGGACTTCCACTCCTTATTGAAGGAGGATTACATCTGAGCAGCAGGGACTGGTGAGTCATCAAAGGCTATAAATTCCAGGCTCTGTTTAAATGTTAAAAAGGTGGTAAATGGATGATATATGAACAGTTAAAGTCTTCTACATTTGGGAAAGCAGTGTGCTATAAACACGATTTATTTTCAATATATTAAAAATTTCTTGAGAATTCTGCTGATAAATATCACGAGGGGCTTCATTCTTATTGTGCTGTAATTAAAATGAATGTTTCAAAAATGCCTGCCCCAAGGCTGACAGTAATGACAGTGGAAACAGGTGAGGAAAATAAAAGTTAATGAAACTGGACCAGAGTTAAAAGATGTCACAAAATTGACTTTGTTCCATATGTGCACATTCCATTCAGAAATATTTAATAGTAAGCATATAACTATTATTACACTTATAAATTAATCTTTGGTGACAGCAAATAGTTCATTATTGGTTACTCAGAGTCAGAGTTTAACACTGTGAACATAGCTTGCCAAAACCTTTCAGCCTAAGGAAAAAATCTACAAAAGATGACAGCAACAAATATGCCACACATTTAATCTTTTGGATACTTCTCTGCAATCTTGTGGGGGCACCTCAAGACAGCTCTTTGTTGGAAGCGCTGACCTGGGTGCCCCACAGGGCTCCCCCCATAGCAGAGGGGAGTCTGTGGTTCAAGTGTGCCTATGGCATTGGCACCAAGGCTGTTCCCAGCCCACTCTGCCATTGGGGTGGCTGGAAGGCATCCATATGTCTAGGGACTGAGCAAGTCAGGGAGCACCATATGTTCCTCCCTGCTCTTTCAAAAAACCCAACAAAAATCACCCTCAACAACAACAACAACAAAATGCTTACTCGGTCTTTGGGCATGGATTAGCCTTTACTATTACCTCCTAGTTTGATCACCAGCAAAAGAAAAGGAACAATTGTCTTTGTTGTAGGACTCCGCAAGAATTGCAAGAATGCAGCAGAATGCAGAATACAAAATGCTTCACCTAAGCTGGCACAAGGAGCAATTCTGTCTTAAAACTGCGAAGGAGAGTCACTGGATGCATAGCCAAAGAAACCTGTCTCAAAACCATGGTCTTCTTGAAATAAAATGCCAGCTTGGAATGATATCAGATAGGATATGAAAAATATTTTTTAAAAACTCATAACCAAACATAAAAACTCATTTTCTTAATTACAGCAATCAGAATGTAAAAACATATGAAACAATGAAATGAGAAGATTTTTATGTTCTATGGTCTAAATAAAATGCTTGTAAGAAAGAAATGGGCTTCTAACCTGATAATATCATGAGAAGTAGGTCAGGAAGAAATACATTGAATTTAGGAAGGAAGTCCTGAAAGGAAACAAAGGACTGAAAGTCATAAGAAATAAAGGAAAGAGAAAGGAGCCAAGGGGAACAGCTAGATAGAGATGGAAATTAAGTGTCAGTCAAGCCTTTAATAGCAAGATATATGAGCAGGATTTAGGTGTGATGCACAGCTCAGAGCTATTACAAGCCTTTCTTCCACATGCCCGGGAGATAAAACTTCATTCTGAGGCCCATCTTTGGAAGAAGTCTTGTAAAAACAATTGCATTAAAAAGAGCTTGGTCAAAAAGCCTATATACTTTCTTTCACAAGGCCTTTATCCATCTTGTTTTAGTGATCCACAGCACCAACCAGCAAAAGCACAGTTGTTTGCTAAGTGCAGTGGTATGGTTTTAAAGTGCCATAGGCAGCTGTACAAACTCTACTGATTTCTATATGACTTACAGGAGGACAAAAGTCAAAGAATCAAGGAAGAAGGAAATATGTGGAAGAGAGAGACCTAGAATTTATACTGGTTGCAAAAGACTGATACCTAAGTACAGTATGGAAAGCATATCACTGAGCTGGGACAATAAAGCAGAGAGGTGTTTCTCTATGGAGAAAACTTAAATGTTCTCATCTAACTTCAGTAGTGTGTCAATTCATATACCAACTGCATTGCAGAATAATGGGGAGCAAGTGACAGGACTTCACAGTTTTAATGAATTGTGATGACATCCCCAAATCCCAGTCTGCTGACGTGAATTATCCTCATTTCTTTACTGCATAATGGAAATAAATTAATAAAAGGAAGGGGATAGAGGTACTTCTCTATTGCTATGTAAGGCAGCAGTGCAGGCAAAAGTAAGAACTGTAAGGTGTGAAACAGGTGATATACCACCACGAAAACTAATGATAAATGCCTTATCCTCACCATGAAAGGGAAAAAGGTAAAAGAATTCACTGATATTACATGGCTCCACCAACTTAGCTTAAGACAATGATAGTGAGCAGCAGAGCTCAACAAATTTTTTCTACAAAAAGCCTGGAGAGTGGAGCTCTTAGCTGATAATTGTTTATTATTCTGACCATGGACAATACTTTTATCTCAGCAGTTAAATTCTTCCATGAAACAGCAAATTTTGTCCCTGTCCTGTCCCTTGAGGAAATTTTCATAATTGTGGGCATTTTTATATTGTTATGCTGAGACTTATAATGGCTTCAGTAGAAAATGTAAATTTCAATTTTCTACTTCTTAAAAATCTTCATTTTCCATCTCTTTTTAAGCAGTTCACAGATGGGATTCATCTACATCCAAAACCAAAATTAATAAATCCAACATAGTTATCTTTGAGTCTTTTTTGTGTAGTAAAAAAGTATCTCTGTTGGGGGACGACTCCTATCCTAAGATGAGTTTTTAATGTCTCATTTAAAATTATTTTTGGAGGCCCATCTCCCTCCATTGGCTACAGAAGGAGCCTCCTGGAAATTGTTCAGCTTTAGATGTCTACTGCTAGATAATGATTTGGATCCCTTGAAAATAATGAGACCTTTGTACTCCTCTGTGGGTTGTGAATCAATGGAGCATAATGAAACTGCATCAGAAATCAGTGAGCAACATCTAGGAGTCCAGATTCTTCAAGTTCTATCAGGTCCTCTGCTTTGTTCTTAGAGAGCCCAAGCTGGTGACTCTAAATTGATATCTGTAAAGGTCAGATCAGACTGCAGGGAACCTGCCTTAGTGAAAACTAAGAATCCTGCCTGGGGCTGGTAACAGAATTGATGGGAAAAAGTTTGTATAGTAAGTAATTATCATGAAGGCTAGCAAAGATGTTGCTTGAGAAATGGTGTGCATTTAAACATGTGCTTTTGTTAGGTTGGCTGGAGTGCACCAGCTATGCCATATTGTAGAGCCATTTGTTCAATAGGATCAGATTTGTAGAGCAAAACTGTTGTTGCTGATGTACCCAGACCCATGCTATCCTTATTTTCAGTGGTTTTACTATGGACTAACTGAAGATTGAAGGTCCATTACTGACTGGAACACCACAAGAGTCCTTCCTATACCTTAGCTTTGTGAAATAGGAGTCCAAGTGGGGTGACTGGCACATCAAGGAAATTTGTTTCAAATGTGTGCTGTTGATCTGGATTGAAATCCTGATGAAGTCACACAAAAAATTTCAATTCCACTGAATATCTCAAGACTTTGAGAGAAACATTCATGCAGAGCCCAAATGAACCAAATGAGCCAAAGAATTTCCTTCCTTTTTGCCTTTCTGAAGTATTTTCTTTCAGAAACACTGGGAACAATTTTTTCTTCTTATAATGATGTATGAGTTCCCTGTATCTATGAGACTATAAAAGCAAGGCTTGTCTGTCTACAATGCACAGAGGACTCCTTATGAGAGTATGAGAGCTCTTAAGGCAGCTTGCCTGGGAATACAGACAAGATGTCAGACAAGTCTCAGGTGTCAGTTTCATCGTGTGCAATATGTGCATCCCCATCATGTCCCTCTGAGTTTATTGAATCAGCATTTTGTGTGTGTGTGCTGAAAGTTCTCAAATTGTTTATTGAGGCCAAATGTAAAGTCATGCCTCTAAAAATAAAGAACGTGGACCAAATGGACTAGACCATTGTCCTGCAAAGCAATGACTTGGAGAAAACCTTGGGTATCTGATTAGATAAACAACTAATCTTTATCTCTCAGTAGTAATTCCCAACTCCTGTGGGGCTGTCTGCTTGTGGGAACACTGATACATTTCTTACATCTATGTGTAGGAAGCTTCCCCTTTCTCTAGCGTTGGGAAGAAATGTCATGGCTATCTGGTCTAATCTTGTTGTCTCTGTTTTTGAAAAAAGAGATGAAAAAAAAGTCAGAGTTTAGAGAAAACCATGATCAATATGAAGCCTGGAAAATGCATTTCAGCAGGACAGGCTGAAGGTGTTCCATCTCTGTGTTTGTTGAGAAGCTTTTAGACTTACTCAAATTCAATGAGCTATATTGCAAGAAGAATAGAAGAGCCATCGAGTTAAGTGTAGAAAGGAACCAAGGACTGAATGTTAAGTATATGGCACAAAAGCACACTGGAGGTTAACTTCAGGACCAAGAAAGGGATATCCATCTGGAAAAATGAGAAAGAGGCACCAAATTTTGCAAGTGAAGAAGTTTTACTCTGTTTCTAAGATAAGAAGAAGGGGACACATGCTCTCAGGGAAGTGATTTCTCTGTGTACTCTTCCTCCAAGGTTTTAGGTGTTGCATCTCTAAATCATTGTTTCAGAGTGACACCTATTTCAGTAATGATGAAGAAGCAAATTACCAAACAAAACAGTTATTTCTCCATCATTCCAAATCACCAAGCAAATGTCTTTCTAAAAATATGCATTTCGATTCCTACAAATAAGACAAGTTTGACTTAACAGTGAGAAAAAGATTACAGGACTAATGTTAACAATTTCCTGTTCTCATTGTGACCATCTACTTGACATTATGACACCACAAATTTAAAAATGTAGCCCGTAGTTCAACAACAAATGTGCAATACTGATGTGAGAGCATGCTATTCAATGTAATTCTATTGTCTTTGCTGGTATATAGGAACTCACATAATCAATCCTGGGTCCCTTAAAATTAACGATTATTCCAGTAAATTGTATGGACAACTGAGCCATGTTTGCCATGTTTCCCAATGAGTCCTAATGTGGAAAGGAGTGGCTTATGAATTGGAAAAGGGCAAGTGAACTAAACCGTAGCTATTGTTTGATCTATGCTGCTCAGCTTCCAAATCTCTGCCTTCCTTTGACATAACGATGGAATGGAGATGCTGAAGGGATCCAAAATTCAGGTTATTTTAATGTATTCCTGAGTATTGGCTTGAGGACTGGGGATACCACTCCTTTTCTGCTGAAGTTAGCACAGGCATATGCACCATGAACAGTGCAATAGGAATAATAAACAACATTATTAAGCTCTGAAGACAGTCAGATATTTTACTGTTTTCAGTCTTGTTAAAAGATATGGCAATCCTGTGCTGGTACAGTACAACTAAGTAACGTTAATGTGTGCAATCTGTATCTAAAAATTAATTTGGTCTCAGGTTTGAACTCCCACATTTTCAAATGCCAATACAAGACTAAAAGATTTGGCAATGTAATTTTCTTTCTAAGCTTTTTTCTTTTAAATTGAATTCATTTCTCTCTCTTGCTTTGTGTGTGTACAGATCAATCCCACCTGCTCTCCTCATGTCAGTAAATCTATTGACACAATGAGACCACTTTTGAGAGAGAGCATTGCCTGCCCTGGGATTCCTGGTGCACAGCAAAGCAAATTTGACACAGTTTCTAGAATTTTATGGCATTACAGCTGCTTTCCTCCATGCTGCTTTTGTGCGCCCACAAGCTCACGTCTCCCTTTCTCAATTATCCTTGCTGGAGAGATGACTGCCCTCTAGTGATCCCTGAACCTCCTTGTTCCCCATTGTCGCTTTACAATATGCTTGTCTTCCAGCTCCAATCTCTTAGTTTATAGCCTGCCCTCCTTCTCTTTTCCCCCAGTGTTATGAGCAATATCAATTATAAAGCTTTGAAACACAGCCTACCAATCCGAGCAAAGGACAGACTAAATGTGATATGAAGTCATAATTTTAGTCCACATAATTTTTTCTCCATCTGTATTTTATAGAAGGGATATTGGATTTCTGTGTTTTGCTATAACCTTGCTGTCAAATAAAATCCTTCAGCAAGGAGGTGGGTTGTTTAACCTACCAGCAGTGAACCCTTGATTATGGCTGAATGCATTTGCCGTGTTAATGTGCCCATCTACCCTGGTACACGCTGTCTGTGCTTTTTGGCTGTTCCTCTCAGTGACTCGGTGCAGCTGCCTGGGTGTTGAGGGAGAGACAGAGATCAACTGTTTCCAGCACAATAGCAAGAAAACCCACTCAGAGCAAACCCTAAGGACTCCATGCTGCAAAAGTGAGCATTCTCACAGCACAAGTCCTTAAACCTCAGCCATTCCCCAGCAGTGACAAAATGAGACGCTATATATAGAAACGCTTTTTCTTGAGTTGTTTAGTCACCTAATCCAAATTAGATACAAACTGTCCTTAATTCATTAACATCTGAGCAAGGCTCAGAGGAGGTAAAGCTGTCTCTAACTGCTGATAATTAATTTCCACGTCCAATCCAATTAAAATGAACTTCAAAGGGATTTTAAGCAGGAAATACAAAATGTAAGGTATTGCAAATATGAAATATTGCACTCTTTTCCCACACAGTCCTACATATTTCCACTTTAGCAAGTGAAGGTCTTCCTGCCTATTTGTCTGTGTGTCCATTTGGAAATGGAGAAAGGAGAAGGAAGATAGCAAATTAAATATTTCACAGTGGCAGGGAAACAGCAGGCTCTCCAGATTGACATGTAGCCAGTCTGATTTAAAAGGAAAAAAGCAACAACCGTGAGGCTAATGTTGAGCTGGCAGATTTTTCCATGCATCAGAATAGCAATCACATTAGAAAGACAGGTGCTCAAAAACACTGGAGAAATCAGTGTGATTTATTCAGTGCGTTCAGGGAATCCCAGACACATGTTGATCCTGGGAGGAGGACTAAAGGCTTCATTTTTCAGCAAGCAGAGAAGGAAGGGGCAATTTGTTTGAAGACCATGAGGACCCTAGAAAATGTGATATATCAAAGCATTACAAATACAGTTGCTACAGGCAAGAAAACCACTTACGTCCTAGGACAAACCAGCCCAAAGCTGAAGTGCAATATACCTGGGGTAGCCACACTGATCACTGAGCTTCATAGATCTAGAGTTAGTGTAAACAACATAACTAGCTTTGAAAATTATTCAGGTGAGATCTGTCATTTCTTTTCTCTTAGATCAAATGACTTTCCAGAAGAAATGAAGAAGAAAGCATGCACAGATATCAGGGGAAAGTGAATGCAGGAGGGATTTTGCAAATGACCTGGGTCTGTTTTCAGCCTCTACTACTGCCTTCTTGATGAACAAAAGTAGCTGCTACTGTGTCCCTGCCTCAGTCTTCCCATCTGGAAAAGGCGATAATTGTGGCAGTCTTTGTCAAGCATCTCACAACCTATAGAGGTAAACACTATTCAAAAACAGTTTTCTGCAACACAGCATACTGCAGGTATGTATATATAAGAAGGTCAGCACTGGCACTGCAGGTCAAAGTCATGTCTCCAGCTCAGTTTCAAACAGCCTTCAAAGCTCCTTCCTAAAAGACAGGCAAATGGGGTAACCTGTACACCTCCTACCCTGCTAGCAGCACCAAGGCTGATAGTTTGAGGCCAGTCTATCTACAAAAGCTCAAGTCATGGGATATGCTATGGAAAAGGCACCCTTTTGTGCCGGGCATTTGCATTGCTGGCAGAAAGCCTTCACACCTAGCAATCAGCTAAAGTCAGCGGTGAACAGTGGGGATGTTCCAATTTGGCTGTCGTGGCAGGTGGCTTAGCAATAATTAGCCACATTCTTCTCTCCTCACAGTCATCAATTAATTTCCACATTATGTCTCTGTGTCTGTCTTCTTGATTAGTGGTACATGGCACAACCCAGGGAAGCCATTCCGGGTCAAACAAAACTCTTGACTAACATGCTGTGAAAATTGTCCACCCAAGCAAAGTACTCTATAAAACAGAAAACAAAGTCCCCAGGAGACAACCTGTGTTGTCTGTGACCCTGTCCACTCATAACATGCTATAGCCAAACTGCAAACCTAAGTGCTGCAGGCATCTTGCATCTTCCCAAGGAAAGCATTCATAGGGAGGTACAAGCTCCAGCAACCCAAAGGATTTTGTTCCCATGAGCTGGGATCTCTGGCTTGGAGGCTCAGTCTGTGCTGAAAGAGAGCTCTTGTCCCAAGGCAGCCTGAAGGGTTGGTGTATTTGCACAAAGAAGAGTCCTTGAGAGACGAAACCTGGCTCAGCAGATGTCATTAGCAGCACTGACCAGCACGAGCAATGCTTCCCAGGGCAGCAAACAGCGGCACAGAGCACCGTGCGCCTGGCAGGTTGGACTAATTAAAGGGCAGCTACTCTGCCAGCTGGACAATCAGTGTCTTTTGTACTCTGATTACAGAAAGTATTAGTTTGCTGGACGCCTTTATGAAGTAAAATAGCTCTCAAGGCCCCTTGATTAAAAAGAGGACAAACACCACCACCTTTGATGGATGCAGAGAATATTTTCTCTCTTTTCCTGGGTTCGTACAGCATCAGAATTTGAGGAGTCTTGAAAATGCAGGTTTCCATACTCTCAAAGGAAGAAATTCCTTCCTTCCAAACAATACCCAATATTCCACTGGACTGCTGAGAAAGCACCAGGAATTGAATTGCAACATTGTTATTTCATGTTGCTTCCAGTGATAATGGAACACTTTTTCCTATTATAAAAGAGCATTTTGTAACTCATTCTGTTATTTGGGCTGTAAAAGGTTTGCTTTGAGATGTTTATTATTTACTCAATACTTAATTGCCATGCTAGAATGCATTCACAGAACAGCACATACTGATTTTTATTATCAATTGTGTGGTTTTGTTTTTCCTTAAGAAGCAAACAAAATATTTCCTGCTGTGTTTCAGTTATCCATTGATCCTTAGGCAAAACCAGCAAAAATTCAGAATAATATGGTTGTGATATAAGACACATACAGTTTTATTGTGGAATTGGTTTTGTCCATTTATGTTTCTGATTGGCTGCTTGTGAAGAAGGAAATTAGGCCATAAAGAATAAGTTGTTGTACACGATATTTCAATTTTGGAGGAATGGCACTAGAAATGAAAATGCTGGGGGCCCACATACATTCATCTCTCTTGGTATCCAGAAGTAAAATGAGATGTCACATAGAGCTGCCCTAGCTCTTCACAGCTTTTTTCACTGTAACATTTCAGTAAAAAACGGCGTTAAAAGGAAACCCAAATCCTCAACCAATGTAGCTGTAAACAGCCTGAATGTGACTCTCTTTTTACTGCAGAGCTCTCTTCTTTACCTCTTCAGCCATTCCTTTTAAGTCTGTGTGACTATCATAACATTTCACCCAGCACCAAGTGGGCAGCAGTGTGGATGTACTCTCTCTGCTTATGAACAGGTCTGAAAGGCTCCCTTCGGCCAGGGCAGGTTTGAATAGTTTTTGCATGCCTTTGGGCAGGTGGATAACTAACCACAGCGTGATCGTGCTGTGAGAAATCAAATCTATTCTCTGATCAGCACTTCTCCTTTCTTTCTTTTACCTAATTTTCCTTTTTTTTTTTTTGGTACCTGAATAGCCAATTAGCAAGAGAGAGTAAAAGTAAAATAAGTCACTTAAAACACCTCATTAAAAGTAGAGATTTAAAATGCAGTTTGATAAGTAGATCGTTTATTCTTTTGCAGACACCTTTGCTTTTTTTCTACACTGAAAGAGAACACTTTCTTTTCATGGCCACTGGCATGCCAGCAGGGGGTTGACTTCAATGAAGGTACACCTAGCCATAAATTTGGATGTGGTGTCAAGCTGACATGATTAAGGAATTACGTTACGTTAGGTTGTGAAAAGTGAACAGAAATACTATAAAGGAAAAATGGCATCACACTATATAGCAAGGCAAAACGTCCTCATATGTATTTAAGCAGACACTTCAATCAGTTTTTCTTAAGTATAAATTTTTCTCACATCATGGGTTCATTTTGTGGCTGGTCCATTGCTGGTCTCCTGCATGGGGCCAGCCCACAGGCTCCTGTAGTCCCCAGGATTCCATCACTTCTCATCAACAGGTTCTGGACAGGAGCTCTCTCATGGTTCCCAAGCCAAGAAATCAGCAGAAATGGTGACTGCTGAAGAGCAAAACCTGCTGATAGAAACAGGCAAAGACATTTTCTACCCCTGATGTTCATAAAAACAATTTTAAAGGACCTTCTTTTTTTTTTTTTCCCCAGGAGAATGCATGCATGTATATAGAAAAAACACATTTAATAAAAGCTTTGATTTTTAAAAAAAAATAAACCAACAATAATCCTCCATCAAATTTCAGGAGTCTCTACACTTTTTGTTAATATAGACTTAAAGTCAAAATAATCTGAATTTTAATTTAGAAAGTCAGTCTGTCAGTGATACAGACTGACTGTATGACTGGATGGCTGAGTATATTAACCTATAAAGTATATGGCTTAATCTTTTGATTGTTTATGATTTTTTATATTGTATCTAGTATATATGTATAGTACATATGGATCAGATTATTTTTATGTGCATGATTTCAAATTTGTACATAAAAATGCTAATATGTAATAAACTATGCTAATGTATAATAGAAATCACTATATATATATATAAATGCTTGAAAAGACACCCATGTGTTCAAGTATACATACATAAATATATCTATATATACTTGAAATTATACGAGAAAAATAAATAAATAAATATAAGGTTTACTGAAATTTATGGAAAGTGGGTAGGGTTTATCCTACCATGTGTCCTTCATTCTGTCTTGGTTATTCTGAATCCAGAATCTGATTTAGTGTTGTCATTATCCTTACTATTATCATCTCTGTTTTTCTTTGGGTACCACTGACAATCCCTGACAACCCAGATGCAGTAAGGCCATTTACCATGGGCACAAAAGCCTTACTTTGGGGAATCATACCATTTCTTGCCAATCAACAAAAAAATCCACTAACTTCTCTGGGTATTAATTAAAAGAAGATAAAAGGTAGTTTTTTTAAACCATACAGAAACATCTCTCTCCCCTCTTCCCTACCCCATTGCCACCTACAGGCACAGTCCCTCTAGATGCTCTCCTCCTGGCATGGGCTGCTCACGGCTGCAGTCCCTCAGGGGTGTCCCTGCCTCAGCACTGATCATCCACTGCCACATTCCTCATGGCTGTCACTACCCTTTTTGGCATCAGTTGTCTTCTCACAGAATCATTACGGTTGGAAATTACCTCCATGATCATCAAGTCCAACACTTAACCCCAAAAGATGGCCACTGCTGGTTTCTTTCTTAAATTTTTCTCAGCAAGGGCACTGTGTTTTCCACTGACTAGATAATGGTGGAGATTTGTCATGCTGTAGTTTCTCCTTCACATGTCCTAGGGGCAGTGTGCTGCTGATTTCAGCAGGCACACCGTGGCCTGTGACCCTCTCCAGCACAATCCCCTTGATCAGAAAGCCTGCAGCATGGGGCTGTTATATATGTATGGTTAATTCATGCTGTAAGTAAATATGTCTATGTATAAAATATTACATTAATCCACCACATGCCCTTGACCACTCCAGCCAGAGCATAGTCCCATTTCTATTCAATCAGTTCCTGGAACATGCTAAAGATAATATGAAGTCTTTAGCTGAAGAATGGAGTCTTCTAGGTCCATGAACGTCGTCTCCTTCGTCTATTCACGAAGGCGACACCAGGAGCTGATTACATCAGTTGTCCCAAAACACCGGTAACACCCGAGTACATGTGAAAGACAGCCATACAGACATCGAGGCACGCCTTTTACATTTGTATGGACTCAGTCATCCATGTGAAAAGAACATCCAGGAAGGACTGTAGAAGCACCGGAGTGAATCTTTGCATCCCTATGTTCAAACTCTACATATGAACAAACACAAGGGACATCCTGTGTTATCCAGGCCTTGGGGAGAATATAGAGTATATAAGCAGGCAGTACGAAGCAATCGGGGTGAACCTCCGGGGAAACGCTGGCACTCTGTCAGTTGGATCCAGGTTCACCCAGCGCCAATTTCCAGAGTTGACGCTGTCTTGGCTGTGGCGGAATTTTTTTCAATTTGTAATTAATAAATCTTTGTCAATTTTTTTTTTTTAATTTGGCTGTGGAGTCAATCATTTATAACAGGGCCCAGTCTGTCAGGTATGACCCTGAAAAGCTCCACCCATCACCCCTTAAAAGCAGATATTTGGAGATCATTTTCTGAGTGCTACAAGTTAACCTGAACAGTCAAACTGAAGGACAGGCATCGCTCCAGTGCCCCCAGCCCGGGCCATGTGCCTTCATGGAGGCTGAGGAGCCCCGACCTGCACTTGGCTGTGAAGACACCCATGCACAGACTGCTTTGTGTGGAGCACATGGAGTGGGCAGTGGCTGAAGTGTTCCTATGGGATCAAAGTATTTACCTTAAATCTTTGGTTACTCAGTAAACTATCAAGCAATGTCCTTTATGAGGCTGGCAGTGAACTTACTGAACTGGAAGGAGAGCAGGAGTCTGTGCAACCAGTTCTGACCCGGTACCCATGAGAAGTGGGAAGGGTGCTGGCTGTGTCCATGTAGAATGAATGGAGGAAATGCTGCCCCTGGGTCACGGGGTACCACTAACCATGAAGACTTAGGACAGAAGACCTTAGCAGGGCCTATTGCAGACCAGTGCAGCCCTTCACCTAACTACAAAATTGAAAGAAATGTGACAGAGCAGAGCACTGGGGACAGGATGGAGATGGCCACGTGGAGATATCTTGAGTGAAAGATGACTCAGTGCTTTGAATAGTATACATTGTGCTCCAGCAGATTTCTGTTTCCATTGGCACTAACACAGAAATTCATGTAGGCTAAGCTCCTATATTGCTTACCTTGCGTTGACTGCCACACATTCTTATTAAAGGTTCCAGTGACTTTGCTCCTCTGACATAACAACATTCTGCCTGTGAAATGAATCGAGTTTCTTTCCTGCAAATGCCAGACCGCTGAACTACTCATTCAGGGTGAAGCAGATATCATAAAATCATAGAATGGTTCAGGTTGGAAGAGACCTTAAAGGTCATCTAGATCCAAAACCCTGACACATGCAGGGACATCTTTCAATAGACCAGGCTGCTCAATGCTCCGTTCAACCTTGCCTTTAACCCTTAGTGTGTTGGGGCATCCACAACTAGGGATAGGAAATTCACAACTATGAAGCTCCTTAAGAAAGGAAAATGGAAAAATAATGTGCTGAGCTGGTATTTCCTGAGGTTTCTAGGTTTTCTGATGACACAGGGTAGGAACCTATGCTGTGTTCCAGCCAGGGTCTCGCTGCAAGTGCCCACCAGCGTAGAAGGCACTGAACTGGACTCTTCAGGTCTTTAGCCATCAGGTTGTTTTTACTGTTTTCTAGCTGAAAATGCTCCTTTCTTATCATAGGTCCTGTCTAAATATGATCCCAATAGTCTGTGAAAGTGAAGAAGGTTTTCTCATTTGGTGTGTGAGTGGTGACAATATGTTGCGACTGCACTCACTGTGCTTCTGACATTCCTTTCTGCTGTTTGCATACCCCTTGCACTATTCCTTGCCCACTCACAAGCATAATTTGTGCCATATACTTCTGTCTTGTTTCAGTACCAGTCTGTTTCATGACAGCAGGAATAGCTGTACTGAACAACCTCCTTTCTTGCACGTAGGTGTAATGACAGGAGACATTGCCTATCCCTTACCTGGCAATGTCTCCTGTCATTGCACCTTTCAAAACTGGCCGGTCCTGGACAAGAATGGTTTCTCTGCCTTCATGCTGCTTCATGCTTCCTTTCACTGCATGGAGGCATTTGCAAGCAACATACACTTTGAGGAACTTTTTCCCATTTATGGTAAAAGTCCTGGGAAGCCTTGGCCCACTGTTGACAGAGCTCTTAGATGGACTTGGCAATGGCTTCTTCGTCATCATTTCTGGTGGCTGGTGATCAGACTGTGTATCCATCTCATGCCTGGAACTGTCATATTGGCATCATTCTTTCCCAAGGAGCAAAGCCATCAATTTCTTTTTTATTTTTTTTTCCTAAGGAAATAATTTGCATGTGCCTCCTGGGAGTCTTTTGGCAAATGTGCCTATCAGTGGTTTTGCATCACTGATGTTTTGCAGTGGAGTTCCAGACTTCAGCTGTAGCTGATCCACAGAACAGTAACACTGCAGAAATGGTGTTGACTTGGAGCTGCCTTTAATCTTACACAAGCTGCTCCTTTGGTCTTCCCCACTCATTCTGTGGTGACTGTATTAATAGCTCTTGGCCTTCTGACACAATGTGCTCATCCATGGATGGCAAATCTTTTAGATATTGGCAGCAAATTTAGCTTAAAAAGCACCCCAACTCTCTCATTACTGATGGTGCCAAGACTAATCTCTGTCAATGTCAAATCTGGTAACAGGGCCAAGGACTTAGCATTGCTTCCCTAATTTGAATTTCAGATCTATTCTCTTCCTTTCAATCCAATCTTGTCTGTTTAGTCCTTTTCCCTTGGTGTTTAACCATATGCTGAGGAATCCAATTCTTTTTATGGCTCTGAATCAAGATGGAGAGACCTATTGTCTCTCTGAATCCTGATGTTAGGTTGGTTAAATTTCTTCTTTTCAAACTGAACCTGATGATGTGAACTTCTCTGCTCTCTATTCCCTGCTGAGAATTTGCATTTGCTTATGTGCTGCCAAGGATGCATGGTTTCTGCTGCTGTACAGTGGTCCTCATGCATGTGCAGGGAGCTATACAGAATTCCAGGAAAATTACTCTTTGGGTAATACACACTCCTGAACTCCTTTAATCGTAGATAAGTGATTTTCTTCTTTTTGCTCTGTGCTACAGATTTTTTACTGTTATTTCCTGCCTATCTTGCAATAATTATATGAAAATGAATCAGTAAATGTTTACAAAATACTCCAGACATAAAACTGCTAGATAAGTACTAAGTATTATTTTAATTAGAATTAATAGCAATAATAGAACTAGATTGAGAGCCTTTCCAAGACTGTAATATTCGTTTTCAGAGAGAGACCTTAAACTGACCTGATTATTTAGCAAGTTACAGCTACATAGTGTAGATAATTAAAAATAAATTACTATCAGGGTTCTAAAAGTAATTGAAAATCATGTTAATAAATTTAGATGGGAGAGAAAAAAGAGCCCAAGGCAAAAAACAAACCAGCTCATCTAGCCATCCCAGGGGTTTTTGAACAAATGCAAAGGATTGAAGCCTACAGGATATAGAACAAACCTATAAATCTCTGGACACCACTGGCAATTATTAGTGCTTGCCTAAAGACCTGACCTCTTAAGAAGTGGAGCAGAATCGACATGGCAGAGTGTGTCTAGCAGGGAGCTAGATGTAACCATCCCTTGAGGCAAAACAGAGTGCAGAATATGATGACAATGCTTTGCAGGTAGATCAGGTCATGCTCTGTTTGGATTAAGTGCTGTTGGAAGCTGAAAAGGGCCTTGGCTGTCTTATTTATCACGGAATCAAAAGCACTCCAGTGGCTGACTGCATCAACTTCCCCATGTGATGTGCACAGCCAGTGGCTCTCCAGCTCCAGATAGGACCTTCCCTCTGGAAACTGCATTTTAAGCCCACCTGGGCTTAAAATAGACATAGCTGACAAAGTATTGCAGTCAAATGGATGGTGCAGACAGACCCAGAGGGCTGTGGCCAGGAGCCTGCACTCCTGCTGGAGGCCGGACACTAGCGGAGTGTCCAAGGGATTGGTGCAGAGCCAGGTGCTGCTCAACATCTTCATTAGGGACCAGATGATGGGAGAGAGTGCACCCTCAGCAAGGTGCACCCTCAGCAAGTTCACAGATGCTTCAAAACTCGGAGAAGTGGCTGACACAGCAGAGGTTCATGCTCCCATCCAGAGGGACCTTGACAGGCTGGAGAAATGGGCTGACAGGAACCTCATGGAGTTCAACAAGGGAAAATGTCAAGGCAATAGAACAAAAGGAATAATCCCAGCCATCAGTACACACTGGTGACCAGCTGACTGGAAAGCAGCTCTGCAGAGAAGGACTTTGGGGTCTTGGTGGATGGTAAGACAACTCTGAGCTAGCTGCCATGTGCCCCACAGCAAAGAAAGCCAACAACCTCCTTGCATGAGCAAAAGCAATGCCAGAAGGCCAAGGGAGGTGACCTCTGCTCCCCTGCACAGCCCTGGTGAGGCCACATCTGGAGCACTGCATCCAGAGCTGGGCTCCTCAGCAGAAGAGAGACATGGACATGCTGGAGAGACTCCATGAAGAGGCTGTGAGGATGGTTAAGCAGCTGGAGCATCTTGAGATAAGGAGAGCCTGAGAGAGCTCAGACTGTTAATCCTCTGGAGAAGAGAAGGCTGAGGAGAATCTTATTCAAGGGGATAAATGCTTGATGGGGAGAGTAAAAAAGATGGATCTGAGCTTTTGGGGGTTTTTTTTGAGCAAGGGGACAGAGGTTGCCACAGTTCAGCACCTTTCCCAAGACCTGCTCTACACTCACTGTTAGGTAAAGGAGCAGAAGTGCTGTCCCTGAGGAGCTCAGATTCAGTCCACAATTTACAAGTAAGAAAACAGGAAATTTTCAGGATGAGTGGGAGGTAGCATTTCACAATTCAAAAGCCTATTGGTGCTACTGACTGCCCTTAGGGAAATCCCTCCTCATAGTCAGCAGGAACCTTATCATTCAGGAAGAAGGAATACAGAACAATAAGAATTCAATCCTATGCACTGTCTTTGGATATTCAGTTGCTTTGTTGGGTCGAATTTCTGTGTTTGCATGGTAGAATAGGAAGTAAGAAAGACTGAGTGATAACTCTTTTAACAGCTTAGGTACTTTACCTTATAGACCCAAGGAGTCATTACTGTCCCTGGGTTAAGATCCCAAGGAAAGTGTCTAGATTTTGTTAAAAGAGAAGCTAGGAAAAAAAAAGAATCCTGTAAAATACAAAAAAAAAAATAAAACAGATTGGAGACAAACCTTCGAGTCCCACATAAAACCAACTGTGTCAAAAAAAAAAAAAAAAGAAGCCAACATGATAAGAAAGAAAGTCTGTTACTTTGGACTAGGTGCTGAGGGAGAGAAACAAGATCAAAGCATCACTTTCTGATAAGGCAGAGCTGCCTGTACCTATGTAGATGTGCATCAGCCACTACAGAGATGAGAAAGAGTTGCAGTAAGAAGGAGTAAAAGGAGATGTTGCAGATACCAGTACTCAAGAGATCAGTTACTCACTTACAAGGAGTTTGTGACACTTGTGTATGTGTGCTGCTACCAGTGCTGCCATAGAATTTTTTTATTCTCTGATTTTAGGATCTGTAAAAATGGCCTCAGCAGTGCATGAGTTAGTATTAATAACAATGGTATGGTTGGACTTTGTCTGCATATTCTTTGTTATCCAGCTCTTTCTAATTCCTGCTAGGTTGCTCGCTCCCTAAGCTTGGCAGCCAAGAGCTGCTGCACTAAACGTGAGTGAAATGAGAGTCTTGACTGTTCATGGTTTAATCAATAATAGATTTAGGAGATGAAGTCGCCCGTGCTCTTCATTTTTGAATCTCAAGCCCCATCTGCTGCTCACTCACTGATTTGGTCTCATCCTGTGAATGCCTCTCTGATGATCTTGTTTACTACAAGTAAAATACTTGCCACTCAAGAGTTCAGTCAAGTACATACTTTTGCAGTCTTACCAATTATGGAAAATATTGGTATTGTCAAAATACAATCTCTTTTGCATCATAAATGCTGCCTGATACCACATGAATGAGTATTTTTGAGCATTTGTTCACCTGAAAAAAATCTCTATAAAGACTGCAATATCAGACAGAGAAGATCTGGATGAGGACATCCTTCCTCCATCTTGTGTTCAACTTCCTGCAGATGAATAAGATATAAGCTAATCTGTACTTACAGAAAGCACATTTGCATACATTTTGTTCACTCTCTCACTTCAGTGCCACAGTAGCACATCCAGAGCAGGTATGAAGATGTAAGGCAACTCTCATGGATTTTCTTAGGAACAGCTGGCAGCAGGCTATTAATACGGATGTTCCCATGCTGACAATTGGGAATAGGGAGGGACACACACTGGTTGCACTAGGCACCCCATCAGCAGAACATCTGCCTCCTGCCTCTCTCCAAGGCCAGCTGTAACTGGTCCAGCTGCACCAATTGCTCTCTGCTGACTGCCCTCAACCCTCCTGCATGCAGAGTATTTCCACACACACAACCATATTTTAGGAACTGTGCAAGCAAAAGTGGCAGCACTCCATTCCTAGGCACGACTTCCTGGTGCCCACTGACCTCTGGTTCCTGCTCAAGCGAGGCATCCCAGCAGATCCAAGTGACAAAATTAACTGCTACGGGCAAGGCTCAAAGATTTGAGGAGTTTGGTCCCAGGAGTTTTACCACAACCTTCCAGTAATGTTTCAGTGTTATTATCTTCAGGACACAGCAGGCAGAATCTGCAAAATCTGTTGTGTTACTGGAGCAATAAACTCTCTCTCTCCCAAAATCAGATCAGTAAACACAGAAAATTTCCTACCAGACTTGAATTCGGAAAATAACTTTGGCTCAGTTGTAAAGTAATTGGGTGCAAATTGTGTGAAATTTCGCCCTTTTACACCAAGATTAAGTGCTTCTTAGAACTCTTTTCTACAAGGCCACTCACACTGAAATACTGAAAATCTCCATGGGAAGTGGGGGTGGGTCACCTGCATTCTACAGACTTAGCATGCACTGTCCCTTCATGTCACTCACGCCAGGTGTGGGTGCATCATTTGATTTCTAATGGTATTCATGTGAGATGACAGACCTAATAGGTTGATTTGTGGCTCACCAATAACCGTGGAAAAGCACAGTATTTCACACAAACACATTTCCATGTGTAGCTGTAGAGGACATAGGTAATAGAGTAACTACAGAGTGATATTTTTAAAGCAATTATACTGGTTCAGCTTCTAATACATAGGACAATCTATTACCTCAAAAGCTGCCCATTTCAGCTAATGTTAATCCTGGAGAAGGTTTGTTTTGCATAAGCAATATCAGTCCTCCCAAGAGAAAGCAACATCTGCCTGTGTACTTGAAAATTTAACTTCGTATCCTAATTGAAATTGATGCTCTCACGAGAGGACCTGCTTGTTGCAATTGTGAAGGGAAGTTTTCTGCAGAAGTGTCTGCAGTTTTTTCCTCCCTTAATACTGCCTGTGTATTGCTACTTAGTCATGTCTCTAATTGCAGCATATTGGCATGAATATTGGATGATGATTTGGAGATGCATAGTACCTCAGGAAAAATAATTGCAGCATGACCTCAGGTTTAACCCATCACCTTATTCTTATGCATGGCAGCTACTTAACTCTGTATTTTTAATAGGGATAACTCCTAATTTCCTGCATCTTATTTATCAGAGACTGCTTTATGAATGAGATTTGGGCATTTTTTTTCCCCAAAGCTGAGTAGATTGCTCATCCACCTCTTTAAAAGCTCACATCCTCCTTTTAAAGCATTTTGGATTCTACCAAACTTGATTATCTGGGGAAAGTGTTAAGTAAGCTTTGGTTCCATTAACAGGTTTAAGTTTACCATGACAAGATAGACAATGAATTGACATTCTGTTCTTCTGCATCTGAATTTTATGGTGCCTGCTGGTGTAACAGGACAGTGGGAGTCAGGCCCTCAGCTTTGCATTCCCCAGTCACCTCTTTGCAGCTCTCAGAATCATGGACACAGCAGCTGCTGGGTGTGTGCAGAATTACACACTATCACTTTTCTTTTGGTTTAACTGTCTTGTCTTATTGTCAGACACTCGACACAGCACAGATTTTCAAAAAGCCAACAGAAGTGCAAAACAGCACAGTGCAGTAATGGCACAAGAACAGGCAAGTACAGAGCATAAAAAACATAAACAGACATTTGCCATTGGCTGGCACGTACCCCCACCAAACAAAAGGTGAAGTAGAAGCATTTGAACTAAATTTGAGTATAATATAAACTTCTATTTTTTCTGTGAGAGGTCTGCCCTTATTTCTTTTATGTTTTCTTTCATGTATTAGATGCATTGTAAATTGAAAGCAAACACAATTTTATTTATAATGCAAACCTGAAATAGAAGGTGTGATTAGAATGAGACATATTTTATCATTTGCATCATTTATTCACTAAGGAAAAACATGATTTGGACTGACAATACTTGAATTCTTTTGGCAAAATACACAAATATTTACAGATGAAAACAAATAGATTTTGTGTGTGTGTGTGTAATGAAATTCTAATATATTATTTTCTCATACTGGAACAATCAAAATATTTCAAAATTTGGAAGCATGTATTATGCTATATATAAGTAGCATTCTTCTAATAGTATTTCAACACTAACTTTAGCTACATTTTATTTTTTAAAGTATGAGGGAAATGCACAAAACTAAACCAAAATATCTCACTTGGGATTGAACTAAAAGAATGTCTGTCAGCTGAAATGCATTTTTTTTCATTATATTTTTGTTTTAGTTGTAGATTAAATCATACTCAATCCACAGCATTACTGGAACAGGCTGGCACATAGAGCCAGGATGCTTTATAATACATATTGTCAAAGACAAGTGAAACACTGGAGAGAGGAAAGCTGTCTTAGCCCAGATGTGCTACTGGGAAGAGGGACTTTGTGTCACTTTTGAAAGCACCTCTTACCTACTAGAAAGCCATGCATACACACTCTGTAACTCACCCTCTGGAGAAAACTATCTGCCACTGCAATCAGCCAAGTTGATGAGAAGAAAAGGAGGTAGACAGAGGATTCTAATAACAATTCATGTGCTGGCACAAAGGAGAGAGTCAGACTAAATATGTGATGTGTTCCAGGACCACCAAGATACCTGCCAGTAATTTCACACAAAATGAGAAGGGCCCCCAGATCCCTGAACTCTGTGTCTGGTCCCTAGGAGATAAGGTGGAGGCTGAAGAAGGTGGCAGCAGTGACAAAACGGAGCAATCTTAAAGATGCTGTGGCAATTTTAGCCTGCCATCCCCTTGGTAGCTATTAGACATGACAGTAAGAGAAGTCTACAGCAGAGTATTCACCTCCTTGAGATTGCAAGTCCTTATTACAGCATTTCCAGGAAAGCACTAGGATACCCTAATGACTGTTCTACACATGGATATTGTGTGCTACCAAGCAAGGGCTGCAATGCCCACTGCTGCTGTTAGAGTAAAGGGAGAGGAAATGAAGGAAATTATTTAAGAACTCTTGTTGGATTTGGCCTGGGTACAAGGATCCAAAAGATTTACACTGCAGAAAGATGCAGAGCCTAGGGTTTGGGGTTTTTTTCATGATACTTCCACTTTATTTGCACAATATCCTTCTAGTGTTTTCAAGGAAATAGTTAACCTACAGAGATTACCTAAAGGATGTTCCTAAAGCACAGCAGGACAGCACCACTGGGTGGATATGTGATTTCCAGAATAATCAGTTCACCTTTCTGTATGGTTAGCTTCTTTCTTATTTGTTGATGCTTTGGCCCGTGCAGGTAATACAGAGACTTTACAGTTCACTGAAGATGAGTGATATATCATTTAAAGTATTCCTTTGCTAGGCAAGAACTACATACAGATTCTGTGCTGTCAGCCCTTAAATCTCCAAGACTATGGCAGCAGTCCCCTTGGATCTAGATGATGGCACACATATTTGTTTGAATGCTCTTCTCTAAATTGTGGAGATCACACACTGTAGATTGGCAGGCCCTGGAGAATTTGGTGCTGCTTCTCTGACATAGCAACTGAGCAGGCCCAGAGTTAACACCCATACACCCATACTCCAGTTCTCTATAACCACAATATGCTTTTTTTCTTGCTTTTTTTTTTTTTTTGCTTTTTTTTTTCTGTTATTTTTTCTTGTCTTTTATTTTCCTTTTTTTTTTAACAGTTGCGCACTCCATTGACCTTAAAATCCTTTTCAAATAAATTGGGAAACAAATCCTTTCTTAAAAACAAAAAACAGACAGCCATTTCTGAGTACTGCTTGCAATTATCTTCTCCATTTGCTACTGATCATTTCTCGGAGAGCCAATTCTGGCCAGGGTCTGAATGTCACCTGCTGTTTCTCTCTCCTTCTTTCAAGTCCATGCCTGACCTAACATGACATCAGTTTGTCCAAAAGGTGGCACTGCATCTTTGAGCATTTTGTGGACTGGTGCAGAAGAGGTCTTCCATGTAAATAAGCAGAGCTTCTTTGCAGATGTGCTAAATATTTTCCACTAGCTTTCCAACCATGGATCCTTCCTAAAGTGTGTCCTTAAAGTTTTTAATAATTTATAGCTTAGATAAAAACAAAAGCTTGTCCTTGAGTTTTCTAACTTCTAATTTTAATGCTGTGGCTAAAAGCAAGCCGTCCAGCTGAACACATCAGGGTAAGAAATAGCTCCCCTTTGTGAGGCTCTTCTGAGAGAGTTGTGATTCTGAGCTTCCAGAAAAGCCCAACATCTTCCACCAGTACAGGGAATTGTTGTCCTTTTTGATGACTTGCTCTCTTCTTCTCAAATTCTTTTTTGTCATGCAAAAACTACAGTTTTAATATAAAAGATTTATATAGTTTTAATATAAAAACTCTTACTCAAGACACCTCTTTCTCCCCAAATCACCAGGCACAAGTCACAGTCACAGTTTTTCAGGCCCTGGATGGTCTTAGGAGTACACAGTTTGGCAAAGGAAATATGAAGCTGTTCTTTCCACAACACTCCCTACAAAGCAGCTGGATTCACATCATGATGGTATGTCCCAAATTAGCTCCTCTGCTGGGCTGCAGTCTCTTTCTCACAGTTTTCTGGTACCACACTGATGTTAGGACCACCATTAATCCCCCTACCTGATTTTTGCCAGGTTTCCCACAAAGACTTTTTTGACTCCTCCTTCCTTGCCTCTTGTGTTTTGGGGTCTTGCTGAGCCCTGGCCCAAGGCATCTGTTTTCTGATTCTCAAAGCTGCTGCAAAGATGCCAGGCTCCCACTCTTACTGCATTCTCCTCTCAAGTCTATCTCTACTCACTTTTTATCTTCCTTGTCTTTGGAAATCCAATTACTAGTCCCTTTTCTATCTTCTGGTGAGTTTGACTTCTTTCTTCCTGAATTCCCACTCCCCCTTCATTTCCCTTCTTTGGGAGATCAGACTGCAGTTTTCATGTTGACAGTCAGCCTGTCTCTACTCTTTCACTCCTTGAATTAAAATTCCTGGATTTCTGGCAGCTTTCAACTTTCCTGTTGTTTGGTAGAGTTTCTCACTACACTTTCTACTCAGACTTTTTATACCATTCAGCCCCTTCCTGCTTTTCTTCCCTAATATCTACTCTTTCCTGTGTTTTACAAGCCCTCTGATGAGTTTCAGTCTCCTAGCACATCCTTTAACCTGTCTTTTCCTCTCCCAAACAGCATTCCACCCTGCTTCCCCTGATTCCTTTCCTGTGATGTTTTCCATTGATTTACGTCAGACTATAATCAGCAAGCATCCTTCAAATTTTTTACCTCTCTCATCTGGCCTTGCTGCTATAGTTGTGTTGCCCTGATTTACACTCAGAGCCCAGTTGAGCAACAAACCCCATGCAGGGCCAGTTCAGTTGCAGGAAGCTGTGCTCTGCAATTGGGAAGGAAAAGAAGCACCTAAAAGGCTTGAAGAAGCTCTGTTTTGGTGTCTGAGGTTGATCAATGCCACAAAGACTTAATGAGAATTTACCATCAAACTCTTGCCTAACTTTTAAAAACTGCACATCATTATATAGTGCTGGTGTGTGAGATGTGCTTCAATAGCACTTACAAGCTGTAGGACAGATGTTGTAGCTATCCATGGCTTTGTGAATGTTTTATAATGATCTCATGCTCCTTTCAGAGTGGCCAAACAAATAATGTAAAGTGCCATGATGATGAGAATTGCCTAACTACTTACCTAGATGTGGGAGCTATCCATGGGGTAATTAGCATTACCAATAAAAGCTTAATTCTTAAGAATCTATTGTAGCCAGAAAGTCTTTTTTCAAAATTTTTTTTTCTCATTAATCCAATCATCTTCATGTTTAATTCACTTGTTCTCCAGTGAGAGCTAACAGTGCTGCATAAAAATATCTTTTGCAGTAAAATGCATCTTTAACAACTTGGACACGATACAAAACCAGATTCCCACCAGAAAAGATTTTTTATCTCCAAGCATATTGCAGCCAGTTTCCCTCCTAATTAATGCCATATCCACCCCCAAATTCCATTTCAGTTCCCAAATGAAAATTGATGAGGCAGTCAACCGCAAATAAGCGCAATATACCACCAAGTGTTCAGCCAGCGCCATTTCCAGCGTAGCATGTTGCTAAAGCACAACCAGCTTTCATGGTGTATGTCCCTTGGACATTCCCTGCATCCACCATGCTTCTGTGATAGCTTCAAGTTACACTTACAGAGGTGTTTTTACCATGAAGTTTGATCAAATGGTCAGCTGTGTAGATGTCACAATGAAACAGGATGGGTGAAGCTCCTCTTTTCTGAGGAGCAAAGGCAGGGCCTGAGTGGCAGCATTTCTGAACTTGAGACAACAGGGTTTGGAGCAAAGTAGGGGTGCATGGACCACATCAGCTCCACTGAACAGTTTGCAGTACCATTCCCATGGCATGGCATGCAGCTGCAAGGCGACAAAGCTGCAGACAGCCCTGCAGAAGAGGAGTTAAAATGACTTTTCTCAAGGTGAATGGTGTCCCTTATCAGCTGTGGTATGGATTTATCTCACCCCAGTGCTACCAGTCAGTGCAATCAGTGCTGATGATGGTGCCGGTATTTCTAATGTGTTCGGCTTCCTCGAGAACAAAATAATGGCTTGTTCTTGCTGGCCTCCTTGTCAGAATCTTCTTGGGAACTGACATCAGGGAATGAAGTGAAAATCAATGATTAAATGTGATGGCTATGATCTTCCAAAATATATACAAAGCTTAAATGTCTACAGTGCAATCATTCTCCTTCCTCAGCAAAACCTATGTGAATTCCATACCGCCTTCCAGGAAAGCAAATGTGTTTAGCAAAAGAACTCAGATCACCAAAGTCTTTGAGTTTCAAATAAGGACACTCTTCATTCATACAAATGAAAAAGTTTCTGGTTTAGAGAGCCCCATGTTGGCTCACCTTGTCTGTACAGAAAATTAGGGAGGAAATCCTGAAGGGCTTGTTTTGCAGTTCAGAGGATATTTACAAAAGAAATAATTTTATTTTGAAGTTCCAAAACACTGAGAAGAAAGCGGCAAAGCTAGGTATTGGCAATAGCCTTTTAAAATAGCTGTAACAGCTATGGACATGTTTTCTTCTGCCTAGGCTTATCCAAGAAGCACAGCTGTTGGTTGTTAAAAAAAAATAAAGTAGTCTTTTCATGTAGATAAAAATGCTCTGGCTCTAATGTTTCTAAATCTATTTGCCTAGGTCTAGTAAAGGTTATTTTAAAGGGCAAGTTTTTTCTTTAGGAGTTTCTCAGTAAATAACATATTATGCATACCTCACTGGAGGTATTCTCAAAGCTGCTGCAAAAACTACTTTGAGGTAATGCTCCAGAAATTAGAGGAGTCCCAGCCAGGGGAGCTACAAAACAGAAAAACTGCCTTAAACATTAACTCTAGCTGTAGCCAAGCAGATTAATGAAATAACCAAACAGATTAATAAGAACAGTAATAGGGGCAATTAGTGTGATAGAGCTAGAAGACCCCATACTCCCCACAGACCTCCTTTTTCTATGCCCAAATGATAAAAACTCCCTTGAAAAAGAGAAATTAGTTAATTTGTTTCAACAATTTCTTATTATAACTACTACTACAGCTGTGGCTGCTTCTATTACAACTTCTGCTGCTACTGTTGCTACACCACAAATAAATGTGGTGCTTGTAATGGACATGACCTAAAACTCTCTGGACTTATGGGCCATGCACAGCACATAGCAGGTTTTATCCTCCTCAGCAGCCTTAATCCTGACCCAGAGGAAAGAGAGTACCACTACCCTCTATCCCCTTCCAGCCCTTTGCACACCTTCAGGCTCGCCACAGAGCAGGAAGCTAATGCCAATAGTGATCTTTCTTTCCCATCATTAATATTACTAATACCATCTGTCAGAGGGCACTGCCCAGGGACACCAGCCAAACCAGGGTAACAATGTGCTGAACAAGCATGTAGCAGCAGATGTATTATCACCCTGAAGGGAATAAAACTCCAGAAATATGAATTATCTGTCTTTTTCATAGGGCTGGGATGTTAGGCTGAATGCCTTGCTCTAAAGAAAGCCTTGAGCCACATTCTTCCCAGATTCTTCCCTAACATATAGCTAAAATTGAAATTCAGCTAACCATTTCCAGCAGGTGGCTGCTATACATGGAACAAAACCATCATCAACTTCAGCAAGAGCTGGATACAACCCATGGATTGTGAAAGAGCAACCTCATTTCATTACATTTTCTCTTCATTTTCATTCAAATGGAAAACAACTTTCATAAAGTTTGCAAGGCTGCTCAGGCCATCTGCCATTCATGCAATGATGTCTGGTCCTGTAGTGTTTCTACTGATTGACTATTCCTCTTTTAGTGATGAAGTTTCCAACTAATAAGAATTTACCCTATGGACTATTTTCATGTGTTAAGCTCTAGTTAAAAAAAAAAAGTTTAATAGGTATATCAACCACTACATAAAGATATACTGCGTCTGTGTGTTATCTCTCAGTCAATTATATTTGCAATCTCCCAGTTTTCTAGAAATCAGCACTCATTCTTACCCTGCATTTCTATTTTTGCTCATTCTGGTTTACAGAAGCAAAACTTTACCTGATGGAAAGCCACTGTTTTCCAGATACTTAGGGAACGTGTCCTATTTTCATGGAATGGAGGAATTTCCAGCCCTTCATGCATTGTGAATAGATGAGTCATGCCACAGATCCACACCTACAGGTTCTCAATATATTTTCCCTGGGGAGCAAATAAACTGTTCAGACCATTACAGTTGCTGGAGTTTATCCTCTAGGGACAAGCCAAACCTTGCCTTCAGCAGAAGATGATTTCAGTCTGGCTTCAATGTATGGATCACAGAGTTGAACTGCAGAGTCCTGGAGGCCAGGAGACATGGTTTCTCCATCTCTCCAGTTCATTGTATTCAGCCTCCACTAACACCTACAGCTTCACAATTTATTTCACTGTGTATAAAAAATTAACAGCACTGACAAAATAAAACTTGGATGTATGTTCTCCTTGCCTATAGAGCTTTTTGGCTGCTAAAAACAAAAAGGAATGTCCTAGCTTGGGAAAGCTAAATTCTCCATGTTATTGCCACCACACTGTCTAGACTGCCTAAAAAGAAATTGTTTTGGAATGGCCTCATATTGTTTTTGATGCTGACTATTTGTTTCAGTGGCTACTTTGTTGGTAGATTTTTCCAGTGTTGTGTTTGTTTCAGATCTGGGGGATTTCTTGAGGAGTAAAAAAGACTGAGAGCTTCCTTTCTGGAAGAATTGCTTTATAAATATTAGTCTTCTCAGTTCAGTAAAACCCAGAGTATGAAAAAGTTTTGGATAGTTTCTGCCTAAACAAAATAATATTACACCAGCTCTAAGCAGCAACATCAGGAATTGCAAGTGATTATTTAATATTCAGGGCTTGACCTTGCTAGTCCTCCATATACACAAGTCAATGTGAATTCCATGCATGGAGGCTTTAAAGAATCAGCTTTGGAGTTTGTAGAGCACAAAAAAGCCAGGGCTCATTTTTGAAATGTCAGTGCACATCTAGTCATCAACACAGTAATACAGCACTGCTTAGGTCATTGTGTTTCTCTTGACTCAGTGCTAAATGTCATGTTTTTCCTGAAGAGCAACTACCCTCTGATGTGTGAGAAGTGTGGCATTCATTCTGCAAGGGGCAAAGTGCTCTAAGCTTCTAAGCATCTGCTCAAGCCCATGTCCTCCTGCAGCAAGCTTCAGAAAAGGCATCCTTTTATTGCCACTTGTACCATATTAGAGAGGAAGGTGGAACCATGGAGATCCACAGTAACCCCCATTTCCCCCTTGGAGTATGCATATACACTGGGTTTGTACACAAAGATTATGCTGTTTAGTACTAGATTAATCCAGATAGTATCCTGTTCTATATAAAGACTGCAGTCAGGGGGCAGGTACTTGTTTTATTTGCCCTGAGGATATGCCATTGTAACTGGTGATTACAGCTACCTCCACTTTTTTTCACTGTCTCCTGTCCTTATGTTCTGTTGAAGACACTTGACAGAAGCACAGCAGCTTGAGAACAGCATATGCAGATTCCAGTCTTCACCACAATCTCCTCAACACTTCCTTAAAAGGCCCAAATAAACATGCAACACATTTTCCAAGGCACCTAAAATTCTATTTCCGCATGTGATCTGCACGTCCATGATCTCTCCTAGCTGAGCACAACCACAGTTTTCTGAAATCATGATCTCAAAGGAAGGAGAGCATCTCTTCCATCCCATAGCAGTGGCAAGAGGAGTGGGACCTCCACAGAAGTCAGATGTGCAAGATGGATTCCTAGAAATGATTTTACCCTAACAGCTTCAGACTGTAACCCAGGAAAACATCCTAAGCTGTTCTGTGACAAAAACCATTCTGCCCTTCACTGCTTGAAACAAGGACATCTGGGAAAAATAACATTCCACTAAGCCAGGAGGAGTGAGCACAGTCATAGAAAAACTGGATTGGGAAGGATATTTAGAAGTTGACTTAGTCTGCCCAGGTCATTTATCCCTCCTCCTTTTCTAATTCCTTCTGGCCCTCCTTGACAGAGACTGCCACATCTCCATAGGCAATCTGTGCAAGTGCTTCCCTATGCATAGATTTAGGAGAATTTTCCTGTTATTCTTGTTTGTGCTATCCATTATGGGAAGAAGGAACAGATTATTTTCTTCTCTCTAAAAAGTCTGTAATCTGTTGTCATGTCCTCAGTCAGTTTTTAAGTTGAACAATCTCAAGTCCTTTAATCTTTCCCAAGAGGCCATACTTTCAATAACACTTTCCTCTAGACTGTCTCCAGTTTCTCTTTTTGATATCCAGAACTGAACAGACAGCTTCAGCTGAGTTCTTACAAAAAGTGGAACAAAACAGTATGCCTAGGAAGCTGTTCCTCTGCATGTAAAACCTGATCTCATTTTTTAATGGAAACTATATTTCAGTTTATGCCACCAGCAGTGTACAGGTACATTAGTATTTCACTTATTACAAGAATACTTTTGAAGTGGTTGAACTTTATCCCTACATAACATGTATTATTTTCTATTACAGAGCAGTCTTGAGGTGCATGACCTGCTTTCCTTTGGGGTGAAACCAAACCAGGAGATGCTCCACAAGAATGCAGTTATCGAGCATTTTCTGCTAATGGATAGTCAACTATAGGATGGACAGCCATGAAGATTTTTTAACGAGAAAGTTATATGAGACAGTGTTCAGATAAAAATATGTTGAATTAACTGTTTCAACTCTAAGATGTAGGTATAGACAGAAGCTTAATTGGTATGATGCAGTCTGGTTGTGATGAATCCCAGTGGGCTATTATTTATCTTCTTGTTACCCTTCAGGTCCTTATACATAGTGCAGTCCTGGATTAGTTAGTTCTGAATTTTTTACAGGAGCTGATGTTTCCCTGTTTAAGAAGAATAACAACAATTGTCTTTTTTTCCTGTCTTCTAGTACCTTGCTTGACCTCTATGACTCTCAAAGGCTTCCTTTTGCTCTACCAAATAAAACAGACTGAGGAACACACTTTGGTCCTGAGGCTAAGTGGGCAGAACAATTCATCTCCACATAGCAAACTTTCCCCCCTGCTCATCAGAAAGGCATGCACACATTCAGGCTATCCCTCACCCCATCTGGGTCCAGAAAATGTCCGGGAAAATAGTAGAACAAAAAGACAAAAATATGCCAAAGAGATTTTAGCAATAGACATTTGGGTGATCCTAGGACAGCACATTAGCCTATAACCTGTCTCTGCTCTATTTGTCATTGCGGGGGTAGCCAGAACATGATCACTAAACCATTTGAGATGGCCCGAACCAATTTCATTGTCATGACGTTGACAAAGATGCTCAGTTCAGTACTTATGACACAAGGTCCTTTTATGCCCCTAAGAGCTGCAGCAACAGCATGGAGAATGGGAGAAGCCTTTTCAACCCTGCAGAGAGAGAAAATTGCCTGTATGTGCCAATTTCATTTGGGAATCCAACTTATTCCTTGCTCTGCACCCACTCCATAATGAATGTTTCCTTTCTTTTCATTATATCTAATTTTCTTTCCTTTAGTTGCTTACTTACTTGCCCTCATTTTCAAATGACCTTGTTATTGTGATTCTGTAATATTCTCTGCTTCCCATTTCAACCCAGGGCTTCTTTTTAGTTGTCATATAGTTACATTATGCAAGAATCATTATTTGGTCCTGTCTTAAAGACAGAACCCCTGGCTGCTACATAATGCATGTACAGATTCAATGCATTTCTAATGCTGAGAATTTCTCTTCATTCCCATTGTTCATACAACCAGAAATATTCTGTGGAAAAACTAAAAATAAATCTTCACCCAATAGAATGTGGTTTATAATGTCTCTTGATATGGGCATTACCTCAGATTTAGCTCAGCTTATTTTGTATGGGAGATGGAGTGAGATTCAGCTCTAATTTAATATCTCTGAGATTGATCTGAGCTGTTTGCAGTCTCAGTCACACGTAATAAGGTGAAAGTACAGTGTCTGGCTGTCTGACTGAACATTTATGCTGTGCCTATCACAGTAACATATCTAAGCTGCTTTGGAAAAAAGAAGGAACTCTGAAAAGGCAGCAAAAATTAATAATGACCTTCCAATATCATTTACCTAACCTGATTCCTTTGTGCTTGACACCATTCATTTTAATTTCTTTAATGGTGTACCTCCCCATTCTGCAATCTTGAAAATGGCTGGAGTAAGCTCTTTTCCAAGGTTGAATGGGAAGATGTGTCAGATGCCCTCTGAAAGAGTCATGCCTCCAGACAGAGACTGGAGCTTGGAGGGGTTGTAAGGCTCATGTGGCTGCACTATAGGCTTTGAGGCTAGAAGGGAAAACACCACAGGAGGCATTGCTAACAAAAGCAGGAGGGAGAGATGGATGGAACCTACAAGTTCAGCACTAAATCTCTCCCTTGTGAGTTCTTACCAAAGATAATTCAAAATGAGTAACTTCTGAAATATCTAGGCTACACAATTCTGCCTAATGCTGTGGTCCCTGAACTAGTTCCAGAAGAGCTAATATAATTACATTCCCCTGTCAGTCAGCTCAAGCTCCTTATTCTTCTAGAGGCAGATCTAATTACTCTGGGCACAGCACCAGCCTAACGTAGCCACAGCTCTGCTGGGACTGAGCCAGGACATCTGCTGACGCTGTGCTGGACTGGTCACTCTGACCAAGCCTGCTCAGTGGTGGCTCAGAATTGTCCTCCCAAGCCCCTGAGACACATTTCAGGTGTGTCCCACAGCCAGCCTGCCAAAGTAGACCCCAAACACAGATGAACTGTATGGCTGGGTTTAGGAAGCCATAACCAGGGAATATGCAGTGTCTCCTTCATATCCTTGCTGCAGAGCAAGAAACAGTGTCAGGTGTCAGACTGCACGTCATAGAGCCATAGAATTGTGTGCGTTGGAAGGGACCCCTCTGCAACAAGCAGGGACATCCTCAACTAGACCAGTTTGCTCAGACCCTCATCCAACCTGAACCTGAGAGAGTTTCAAAGGAAGGAATGTAGTCCTAAGAGACTAAAAAATCATTTCCTGTGGTACTAATGGAAGTATCCTAAGGTAGCTTTCACTTAAATACTGCTTCTTCTTGCTGCAAACCAGCATGAGACAAACATTGTACATGAGGCAAACAGAATACCAGCTTCATTTTTAGGATATCTCCCAGAATAGTCTTCTGTACTGAGAGGACTGTTGGGTTTTTTCTGTGAGTTATTTTGAATTTCAAGCTTGTTACCTCTGCTTCTTTTCATTGTAACTTAATCAGTACATGAAAAACTGCTTGGATTCCCAGATTCACATTATGGAACTTTTATTTCTAATGAAGAAGGCCACTGGGCCTATCAGCACTGTTTGTGATTATGAGCTGGTGTGACACTAGTGCTGCCTCAGTTCAGCAAGGAACTGTGGGCCACTTTCAGTACCATCAGACCCTGCAGGGTTTACAAAGGCTAACCCAGTGAACCCAGTAGACATTTTTCATGCCTTCAAGTAGCCACTGGATCAGGCTGATTAATGACATACAGCAGCCTGACTTAGAGTGACTTTTTTTCCCCAGTGGTACAAGAGGTTGGACCCTGGCAGCTGTGTGCTGGAGGCAGCCTGAATTACTCACCCTGCTTTTGTTGCCCCACACAGTGTGAGACAGAATAAACACTGGTTAAACTTGGCACTGTACCATGGCTGCACCGACAACACTCTTTTAGAGGGGTGCTTACTGAGCCAGACCAGCCTGGATGTGCTGCTGTTGCTCGCATGCTCAGCAGTACCAGCAATGTCACCAGGGACACTGGTGCCTGCCTTTCAGCAGCATGGTTTGGATCTAGTGCACCTTTATTTCACCAGGTGCCTCAAAGAAATCAAGAGGATCAAGGGTGAAGAAAGCATGCTAGCATGAAAGCCTAAGAATCTAATCTGTCCTGAACAAGTTCTAAATTCTACATTAAGTATCTCATCCCTTCCTTAGGTTCTGTTCAGGCACATTTTTTAAAGCACAGTAAAAATCTGAAGATAGACTCATGATGTCTTCAGGACAAGGTCTGTTTGTTCATTTCTATTTGTACAATGTTTGGCACAGCTGGACTCTTACTCCAAAGACTTCGGGGCACCTGGGAGCGCAGAAGACTTATAGCAGTTAAGAGATGGAATGTCTGAAGCCAGGGGATAGTTAGCCACTGAAGCCAATCCACAGCTCTTCATTCTCCATCAAATTTGGTAAATCATGCTGAACTCAGTGGAAAGTCCTCTTGGGGAATCTTGACTCATTTGAGTGGCCGTGGTGTTCTCCATCAAGCCATGACATGTTTATGGGCTAAATGAACTGCACTGCAGCAGTCGTGCTGCGCTTTCCCTTCCATAAAACACACTGTGCAATTTACTGTTCTCTCTTCCCCTTTCCAATTTTTCTAATCTAGAAGAACAGTAAGCACATATATTGCTTTTATGAGGGAAAGTTCTGAGAACCTGGCCACTTGCCTCGCCTCCTCATTTCTTTGTCTTGGGCAACAGGCAGGGTACTTTGTTGCAGAAAAGATTGACTGGAGTTCTGTCCCTGTGAAATCAGCTGCAGGAGAGTACAGGACAGAGCCAGCGTGTTGAGGTCTTTGGGAGAGACAGGGGATAATAAATCACCTCATTACTTCTTGTTTCTCATTACTGCCAGTATCAGGAGGAATGTGTCTAATCTTACTGTGTGGCACTGCTTTGGCGTGGGTGAGAGAAGGGTAAATAAGGTTTAGAGCCCATTCTGTCAGCTCTACTCTCAATATCTCCTACCTAGAACACATTCTGACATTCTTGTGGCACTGGGGTGAGAGTGTGGATTCTGGATGAATTTCAAAGGAGCAAAGAATAGAAATCTGCCTCACAATTTGGGGGTTGGCCCATGTATGTGTGACAAAAGGCACCCTGGGACTGCCTAACCAGGAACCAAATCATTTTGTGTACCTGCTAGATCTCTGCATCTCTTGGTCTTGCCTCTAATACCACCTCATCTCTTCTCTCCCTTGACACAGGAGGCTCTGTGATTGGATTTTAGTAAAGTCAATGATTTTTTTTTTTTTTTAATTTACGTATGCCTCTCCATCCTCAGCTCTCCCAGACAAGCCCTTCTACCTCTCAACCACTTTCTAGTGCTCCTTTCAGTGCACTCAATGTAAACAGACAAGAGCAGACTAAGGGACCTTGCCTTGATGCTTGATGTACCACTGCCATCCATACAGTGAGAAAATCTGAAAGAGTCCAAGTGCTCATGGGCTGAGTGGTCCAAATACTTCTGGGAAGGACTCCTGTTTACCTGTTTGTTTACAGTATGGGGCAGAATTAGGGATTTCCTTCTCACACAGGTGAGCTATTCCTTGAGTAGTCACACTGGAACTGTTTGCTTCAACATTTTATTTCTTTATAAGAAAGGAGTTCTCTGTCTGCCTCTTACCTGAGGACTGGTGGAGCTGTCTGTATTAGACCTTCAGGGCAGGATCTACATGGGACAGATCTACATGGCTGTCACTGAAGGAGAGCTTGTGCAATGCTGCTTTCAAGTCCAATAGCATCAGCCTCTGCATCCTCACTGTCTGGTACCCTCTCCTCCAAAGCAGGTAGATGTGGATATGGTTTGAGTAAGGGATGTGACTTCTGTGTCAATTCACAGTTAATACTACAGGAGAATTTTCCTGTTCTTCAGACCAGGAGATAGACCACTTCCATGCTGGATGAAGATTCAGCAGATGGAAAGTGTTGGTGGAACTGTCACTGTTTCCCTGCAGATACACCCATAGTGGTCCAGCCTTCACTGATATCCAGCATAAAACCATGAACAATCTTCAGATGAAATAATTGAAGTGCCAGTAATATTGTAGCTGTGACACCATGGAGCCAACTCTCCACCTCACCCCTCCTCAGTTAAATAATTCTGATAACTAAAAATGGAAAGAAAATATTTCCTGCTTCACGCACTCAAGAAACAGATGTTGCCATTGATGAGCTTAACAAAATTGCAACAACCAAAGCCTCTGAGTCATCTGGTTCTCACCCTTAGCTCAGAATTAGTTATAAGAATGCCTTCATTCGCTCTTTTGCAGTATAGCAAACATAGCCTCCTGTAAAAGGGAGCAGGGAAAATGAAAAAAAGTGTCTGTCCTTTAGCACAAAAAAGTAGAAGTCTGCAAGGCAAGGTCATGGTTTTCTGTAAAGCTTGAGAGATGTCTTTTGTAATGTAAGTGCTACTGAAACTATCTTGACTGTGTGAGAATCTCTCAGTATTTTTATAGATGTTAATAAATACCATAAGCTGTTAGAATGCAGACTTTGACCTTCTCAGGTAGATCTGACTTTTCCTCCTCTTTTTCCTACAGGGAATATTACATCAGTCTGTGGGCTGTGTTGCATAACTGATTAGATTTTATGGGCCTGTGTTATCAGGGAACAAGGTCAAACATGGTATCTTTGATCATCAAAATTACTCATCTGATGATTTGTCTCAGCCAGCTCTCTCCCAAGCAAGGCTGCTCTATAGGGTCCTGTGCAAGGCACTGTGGACATTGTCCACCCTATTTGGTTTGAGGTACAGCAGCTGGTCATCTGAACCTTTTCTGTTTTGGCAGACTAGATATGGACCATATTCAGACCACTTGCCTTTGTACCAAAGCCAGACCGAGGTGGGGGCTGTTAAGACATCCTTCATTGTCAGGAGAACAATGAATGACTTGGAGGGGTAGCAGACAAGGCTGCCAGACCCTTTGCAACCAGCAGAGGTAAGAACTCAGTGGATGAGAGAAAGGATGTCACAATCTGGCCATTGTGCCCACAGTCAGCCACAGGCAGACCCAGTCTATAGCCTGCTCCATTGGCTACAGAGGTAGCCAGAGTCCAACAGCCGGTTGCAAGTAGGGCTCGGTCACTCCTAACTTTAAGACCTGAATGTCTTTCAGCACACTTATCCTGCATGTCTGTCATTACAACATGGCCAGCACCAGGCCCTGAGCCTGCCAGGGGCGGTGTGCAGCCTCGGGCCTGTGGTCAAGATGGATGATGTGCAGAGGTGATTTCCCAGACGTGATAGGAGGCCACTGCTGTAGGACAGGCTGTGCACGTGGCACAAGGTCTGCGTCCAGCCTTTTGTATAACACTCACTGCTGAAACCACGGATCATCCTGGACCCCACAGCACTGTGTCTGGTTTTAAAGTAATGCCCAGATCAAATATTCAAGTCTCTGATTTATCAATTTGATCTGAATGTTTCAGAATTACCTCCTCTTGCTTTTGTTAAGTTCACAAAACTGCAGGTAAAGTTTACGATATGTTAATGTGTTACATAGCAGTAAGTTGAGTGATAACTGCTTTAATGTAGCTTTTGTCCCTGCTTTTTATTCTACCACATTTCCTTAGTCTTTTAAATTATCCCTTTTATTATCAGACTCTCTGCTAGCTTTGGTAACTTCAAGGAGGCCAAGTTTATAGGTTCTATAACTTTAATCATCCATTTTCTCATTTTCTGAGTTCTGACTAAAGAGTTTAGTTTACATTTACTCAAACTGTTATGAGTTTTTAAAATGTTTTTTTAATAGAAAAAGAAAGAGTTTTCTAAAATAAAACTGAATTATTTCCTGCTGCTTCTGCTGTACTGAAACAGTTGTTTTGCTGAAACCTATTGTTCTGTTAAATTCCTTAGTTCCAATGTATGTTATTGGTTTTCATACAAATATGATGGATCTGGCTTATTGCTGTTATAGTGATGTCAGAGAGGTGTAACTGACTATGACACAGCAGGGAGTAAGAACTTGTGGATCGGATAGATTTGCATTTGCCATCAGCTTTTAGGGGAGACTTTAATCATGAGATGCTCACTGAATTATCCCAGAAATCAGCAGCATGGATTTATGTGAGGTCCTGGCCATGTTATGGGAGCTGAGAGTTTCTGTCACTTTTGTACTCTGGCTCAGGTGTGCCATTTTTTTAGTTTCTTCACGTAGCAGCATCTTCCCTCGTGATTATTTGACACCTCATCCTTATGATGTGGGAGCTACACTGAGACTTTACACTTGAGACCAAGAGACTGGGGAAGGAATTAAAAGTTGTTGCTGAGCACCTTGGGAACTCCTGTTTTACTCAGCTGGGAAGACCTTCTCTCACCAGAGGCAAGATATTTCCTAGTCTGTGGCTGGTATATCAGAAGGGACAGAGCCATGTTCCCATCCTGCAGCACCAGGTCCAACAAGGTTTTGCTCACAGAAGTTTTCTTGGATCACACAGGTGAGTATAAACATTAGCATACTGTGAACACTTCACTGAAATCTATAGCATGATGCCACTTAATTACTACATTAATTAGTTCCAGATTCTGTATAGTTATAGTTATGACTAACTGGACTTCCTTTATTTAGTTATTCCTTTCTGTGAAATGAATTATATTTTGGGCAACAGAAAAAAAAAAGAGAATTTTTAAAAAATATTATTCCCTTACTAGTGTCTAGCTAATTGCTAAGACTGTATTTTCCTGAAGACGAGACCTCTGAAGATATTTGGATGGAAACTGGGGTTGGGTTGCTGCCTTGTATAAAGTGGACTTCTGCTTCACATCATACTTCTTACTCTCACAAATTCCTTGTCAGTAGGCATATGTTTCTCCCTCTCCATAGTCATCCCCTGAGGGACCAAGACTGACATATGAAGTATATTTAATATCAGTATTTCATGGGATGGCATGGTGGTGGAAGAACACTTTAGTATTTTCAAAGCAGCTTTGAAGCCTGTGTGTACAGAGTGATGGAATGCTGGTCATTGTATACAGATTATCAGAATGCTGCTCATTAAAATGAATTTCATTGAGGAACAATTTCCAATACTATTTTGACACCTAAATATATTTATGAGATAGGAAAGGGATTAAACTACCAAATATAATCTGGTCATATCCAGATATTTTCTCTTCTGCGTAGCTGATTCTACTGTAGCTATAGGTAAATACAATATTACCTTTTGCCTTTCTTGTAGGGAACTTGTTGTAAATGTATCCTGTGTTATATAAACTTTCATGCTGTATCACTGATGACAAAATCTGAGTGCTGTTATTCAATTGCCATGGCTGCCAAGAGATGGCTAAATTGCAATGATAAAGGGATTTTATTTACATCTACCCACGCAGAATGCTGTTTGGTATCCTGGCCAAGTACACATTGGCAGAAGATGAATTTACTAAGCTGGGATTTTGTGGGTGTACTTGGCAGTGGGGAATAGAGATTGTACTCACCTCTGCATAAGCATTTGGTCCTGAATTTGAAGTGGCCTGAGACCTTCCAGGATGGAAAATCCCTTTTTCTCTACCCATGCAAGTGATTTGAGACTCAAAGGAGACAAAACTGAGCAGGTCAGCAGCAAGCACAACTCAGTGGGGAGCCAGGCATCAGGTGCAACCATACAGTCTGGAGCTGCAAACAAGACAGCAAGGCAGACAAGGGAGATGCCTTTTAAGAAGGTCTTGAGCCAGGAGCAAGTGCCCTGTGGCCTGGAGTGCAAATTCCTGTCACAAGGGAGCTCTGCCCCAGGAGCAGTTGTGGCAAGTCTGTCTGCACAGTCCCTGCAAGACTGGTCATCCCGTCAAGCTCTATGAAAAGGGACAACTGCACCTTGCAGAGATGCAATTGCTGTTATCTCCTTACTGAATGGAGCTTTTGAGGAAATTGGAAGGTGTGTTGCCAGGAGACGGGAGGTGAAAGGAGCTGTTCTAGTGCTGTGATGTCTGGGTTAATGCGCACGCTGTACCTCACTGCATGGTCATTGTAAATTTTAATTAATAGTTAGGGCATTTAAATATTTGCAGATGGGTGGTTTTAAAATTCGAATAAATGAATCAATTCAGCTTTGAGGCTTGAGCTTAACAGGATATTTCCAAGTGCAATTGAAAGCTGGCAGGATACCTTCCATTTTTGATTAGTGATAAATCTAATTGCAAAGGAATGGCTGACTTTCAGAGACAGGACTCTATTACAAGCCATCTGAGAGTAGGAATCAGGCTAAATGAGCCCGATATAATGATTTATTTACAGCACCTCTAATACTTTTAGCAATTCATTATAATTGTATAGACAGAGACTTCATTATCCCTTCACATGTCTGTGATCTCTGCAGGGGCTGGGAGCTGCAGAGCAAACCCACAGGAAGGGGAGCACACAGAAGGCTTCATCCTGCAGGGCACAGAGCAGACTGCACCCCTTACCAGGCTGAATAGGGTATTTGGTTCATCGCACCATTTCCCCCTGTGAGTTATTCAAGTTGATTGAATGAATGATTGAATTTATTGTGCTCAGTGTCTAATAAGGCAAGCTAGTTAATTTCTGCTGGATAATTAGAATAAATCTCTAATTGAATCAAAGTCAATGCAAGTAAATATTTTTATTAGGTTGTTAATACGTTGCTTGAATGTACTCCTGCACACATTCATAGCTGTCTTAGTTCAGGGCAAGGAAGTGGGTTTAGAAAATACAAAATTAATTAAACTTATAAGAATTTCTTTATTCCTTTTGGAAAATATTTATTATTCAATTTAAAACAGATGGGTCTCTTCTTTGACTCAAGCCTACATATTTTTTGAGAGAAATAGGGCAGGTGGGTTGGGAAGATAGTGGAATAATAGGCTATCATACCCTATTTTGCCTTCAAAACTAAGATTACACTTTCCAAGTCAAAGGCTTCCCTGGGGAAACTCAATTTTCCTCTGAAAAACAGCATAGATGGAACCTTTATGACTAACTGTAGTTAGGCCAGTGCAGTTTGCAGAAAAACTGCCATCTAGGGCAACCCTTTTACATGTTTTTTTCATAGTTCGACAACAGCAGCAAGGAAAGGCATTAACAGTGCAGTTTTGTGTTGCTTAAGTGCTGCACTTCTGCCAGGAACATCTGTACCCCCTCCTCTCCTCTCTCAATTTCTCTAGGAATTAGTCCATTGAGGGCACATCCTAGACCTGAGAGAAGGGTTAAAACCTGTCCAAAGAGTAGGATTCCTTTGTATTTTTCGAGAGCATTAGTTAGGCTGACGTGTTTTTCAAGAAGCCCATACACAGAGTGAGGTCTCTGATGCCCTTTCTAAGGCTGGAGAAGTTAAATGAAGAGTCTTATTTGTTCCTTGCTTGTTTTGGGTAGGAACCTGGTTTTTAAATTGTTGGTAAAGAGATGTAAGTTCTCCCGAGAAGGGAGGAGCAGAATAGCCTATTTCCTCATCTGTGTATCTGCCAGGCTTCAGCAGACATACTGACTCTCATGGAAGACTCTGAAATGGGAGCAAATAAACTGAAGTACTACTTCTACAGGTGTAGCTGATTTGGAATATCAACAAGGAGAATAAGACCTGTGTAAAAACACAGGTCTTATTCAAGTAATTTTCCTTTGAAAAGAAATAAAGCCTGTCAACGAAACGCCTAGAAAGTTAGCAGTTAAATATTTCAGATATGGGCCACACAGTGATGCTTTTCATCCCTCATTAAAGTCTGGGAACCTGATAAAGCATTCTGGCATTGGACACCTCACTACATCAGGTGTGTCTTTAAAAAACACAGTCTAAATCATTGCCATGGACAGATGGGAACAGTTTTATGCTGTCTTTTGTAACAGCCCGTTTCTGGACAATTCCTATCACAAATCTGTCTTCTCTCCTACCACTCTTATCAGCATACAGATCAAAACAGCAACCTGGATTCTTTTTTGTTGGTGGTGTTTTTTAAGAAAGAACACATTTTAATGACTAACATGGAGATTATCATGTGCACCTGGAAGGACTTAATATACATTAATTCCTGGATGTTGATAGGACAAAAGGAAACAATACAGGCTTATAAGGCTTTAATTTTATATCTACCAGAAATAGAGACTCCACCTGAAAGGGATGGCCAGAGAGGAGCTAACAGTTCTCTTTCCTTGGGATCTCCATGTCTGTACAATTCATTTGATTCATACCCACCTGAACCCTTTGCACTGAGATGCCCTTTCTAGCTGACACTGTCCCAGGGGATCTCTCATTGGCATGGTCCAGAAAACAGAAGTAAAAAACTGCCTTAGTTTTAGGTAATGTGACCTGGATGACAGGTGGGGGAGGTGAAAATAATTCTGCTGTGAGATGAAGACACATGAGGTTGGTCCATTGCTGCTGTTCCAGTCACAAGGCCTCATACCCCTAAAAGTGCTGAAGAGCTGGTTCAGGAGAAGCATCCAGCGACACGGCAAAGCTGGCTCAACCACAGACACAACAGCTCTGGTTAAAGCAGCAGAAGGCTGTAAATTTGGCTGGCCTTTGCCAAGAGTGAATGATGGAGTTTGAAGGTACTGTTCACAGTTAAAAGCTGGAGCTGCTGAGCTTTCTGTTGGCAGTCAGAGCCCTGGCATTGTGGCCCTACTCCTGGGATCAGTGAAAGCAGCAGCATTCCCCTACGCGCAGGAAGCGTTGTCCGTCCCTGTGGGTGTCGGCAGTAACTCTGCTGAGAAGGGCACAGAGGGCTCATATCCATAGGCTCCCAGAGGTCCTCCTAGCCCCAGGGTCTGTGTGTCTGTGTGTGTGTCTGTGTGTGTGTCTGTGTCTGTGTGTCTGTGTCTGTGTGTCTGTGTCTGTGTGTCTGTGTGTCTGTGTGTGTGTGCACAGCCCATAAGCTCCCCCTCACCACCCGCTCCAACCCCAGCTTTGTCCTCCAGGCTCCAATTCCTCTAGGTGACTGGCTCTGATGTTGTCGCCAGCAGGCACTTCCCAGTGAGCTCTGCCCCTGGAAGCTGAGCTTGGATCGGTGACACTGTGTTTCCCTCACAGGTTTGCTGTCATAAAGCTTCATGGTGCTGTAGAGATAGCACTTCTGCCCTTGCCTTAGGAGCTGTCACAGAAAGGCTGCACATGGCAATTTGTGAACAATAGGACTGAATTTGCATCTGATTCAGAAGTAATTTCACATGGCTTTGAAAGGGTTTGTTCTTTTTTTTTTTAATTCCTCTGTTCTCTTGCAGGGAATTTTATTTAATGAAGCATGGAATAAAAGTAAAGAAGAAAAATATAGACTGAGACATACATTGGAACATTTTAAGCATTTAAGACCACTAAGAGCATGCTTTTATGATGCAACACTTGCTAGAGACCCCCTTTGTTACCTCCAAAAATGTTGGTGCTTTTGAGTGGCAGATGGCAACCGCCTGAAAAACAGCAGCTCAAGGACTCAGCATGTTGTGACATGCCAGTGCAGCTCTTCACTTTCTGGGGACTAAGAGCCCAAGGATGGGGAAGAAAGGAAGCAGTAAAGTATTTTTGCAAATTTTTATTCATGTTAGTAAAGCTGAGGATTCCTTAAATTCAGTTGTTGAGTCCCCACTGGCAAGCGCAGTAATGATTGGGTCTTTGCTGCCTTACACTAGTCAGGAATAGAAGCTTGGGAAGTGCACACCAGATTTATAAATACCCTGTTAGTCTTGAACACTGAGCATAAATGGTAAACATGCAAAAAGGAAGAGAAGGATACTGGACTACACCATTAAAATCCTCCAGCTGGAAATGACCAAAGAATGTGTAGAGTTCTCTTGGAGTCAGAAATGAGTTTATAAAAAGATGCACCAGAAGTACTGAGATAAAATAACGCAAGGATGAGCCTGTGTCCATTTTTGCCTCCTCAAAAAAAAAAAAAAAAAAAAAAAAAAAAAAAAAAAAAAAAAGAAAAAGACAAGTGGATGAGGAAGGGAAGAAGGACTTGGAGAAAGGACACAGGACAACCTGCATCTGCTATGCTGCAGGAGCACAGCCTCATTGGACACGAGGAAACACAATGTCTCCATGAGATCCCCACTGGCTCCTTTCCCAGACACATCCATTGCACGGGCAAGGACCCAGAACCATGAATCCTCTGTGTCCCCTTCCCGCAAAGCTCCTCTTTCATTGTCTGCCTTTTCTCTCCACCTTGCACTCAGCTTTTCAGCCATCTCGAGACTGTGCTGCAGCCAAAAGGCTGAGATATCAGGAGCCATCCACAGCTAGCTGTCCAGACTGGGAAAAATCTGTAGAAAGGAGAGAGAGAGCTGAGCAGGCCACACAGTTAACTGGGGAAGGGAGCCAGAAACCAGAGCAATAGCTGTTGTGGCTGACCTGCCAGCCCAAGGCATCCATCTGTGACTGACCATCTGCCTTGGATCCTGCAAGCATCAACAAAACACCACATTTTTCTCCAGCTCTGCTATCCTTTCTCTCCTCCTTTCTCTTATGCCTTCCATGCCTGGCCACAAACAGGGAACGCAGCATCTCAGAGCAGAACAGAAGGAACCTTGGCCTTCCATTTGCCAGGACATCCATACAGCAGGGTCAGAGCTGTGCAGGTTCCTTCAGCAGCTAATCTCCTTCTCCACAGGAAATTAAAGTGCAGAGAGGCACCAGCTACTTATAACAACATCTACTAAGGCATGTTATCAGGACATGACAGAACATAGGACACAGCCGATCAGATATAACAGAAAAGGCACCTAAAGGAAAGGTGGAGTTTACTTTTAGGACCGACAAAGCTTCTCTTTTTGATCTTTGTATTACTGAATCCTTGCATTTTAAATTGTGCTATATTACTTTGTTTGGAAATAAGGGCAGCGTGAACGCAGGAATCACTGCTGATGAGAGTTTCACTTTGAGGAGGAAGATAAATAAAATGTAAAATATAAGGACGGCTGGACAGAGACAAAGCAGAGCCCATTTAAAGCAAGGTGATACTAAACATTTTCAGCCCAGTGTGTATTTAAAGCTTCTTGTAGAACTTATCAAATACTGCCCACTGAGAAAGACTTTGATGAACATTTTACCCCTATTTCTTTGTTAGTGAAACTGTTTCTAATGACTACAGCAATGCACATTGCTGCTTAATGCACAAAGCCTGCTGTGTTTGCCTACCAGCTTCCCAAGCTGGTAGCATTAAATTCACAGCTCTGTGCCCTGAGTTACTCTGCAGAATGAAAGACTTCATATATAAAACAAACTCTACTCAGCTCTGACTCACTCTCGCTTTTCCACAGGAGATAACATTAATATTAAATTCAATTTCTCCTTGGGAACAGTATCATTTCCATTCTGTTGACAAATATCTCAGCAACTCGGGGCTAGAGGAAAAGGAGACAGAAAGTGTGACAGAGAGCTCTGGAAACTGATGTAAGTGTTTTGCATAGCCTCAGCCACGGCCCTGCTGTTTCTTTCAGATGACCACATCTTTGCTGTTTTGCAATGCATCCGCCTGCTCTGATTCTCCCTATGAAACCCCTGCCCAGCCTTCAAAGTCTGTCTCTGCATGGATATGTAGGGCTACTGAGAGCTGGAGTGCACATGAGTAGCATCATGCATCCTAACATCAGGCAGACAACATGTCCATGCTATGCAAACCAGGCAGCAAACAGTTATCTTCATGTAGGTAGAAATAACAGATCCGGGAAAATCCTCTGAAATTGTTCTGTGATTCAAACAAGCCACTTTCAACTGTGCTAATAAGGCAGAGGCGGAACATTTAATTTAAATCCTAATGAAATGGAATTACAGTGTCCCACTGACTTTCATCAGGGGGTTGTGGGTTGTGAAGTCTGTTGAAAATCTTGGAAATCTAAAAATCTTTTTTTTTTTCAAAGGGATCTCTGAAGCCCTGTAACTTTCTGTACCACTTTAGCAAAAACATAGTTCCAAGTTAGTAAGTGAAACTGTAGCTTTCCAAAAAGTGCTGTAAGATAATAATAGAACCCAAATTTTAATTCACAATCTGAAACTCTACTGCTGAAAATTAATTGCACTGAGTCAGAAGAAAGACACATGTAGCATGGCTTATGCCTCTTCATGAATATTTGGAATGGATGTTGACGAAGAGCCCACAAGCCAAAAATTACTTGTCAGAAGAGGGCAGTGAATAGTACCAGATATTGGATGCATTTAGGATAATCATACTTAATTCATAATTATTCTAAGGGAAAAAAAAACACAAAAAGAGGTGATGAAATATATCAGCACAGTAGCTGCGGTGGGGAGGCTGCTGTTTAGCAAATGGCTAGCACTCAGAAATGACGTCTATTACAAAAATGTTGTGGTGAGACTGAAGAGTGGGTAGGAAACACTGGTCACTTATTTTCCCTTGTTCTCCAGAATTAGCACAATAATCCTCATCCAGTGATGTTCATCGCAGAAGACAGAACACAACTTGCATTGTATTACTTGGAAAACAAAGCAGCTTTTTGAAGCCAAGTGTCGTTTACAGACAGTAAATCAGGTAGCTTATCTAGAAGTTTACTGGTGTGATTTTAGATCTCATCTCCTGTGCTCTCTGTAAGAGGCATCTACCATGCTTGTGCACATGCCCCAGAATGGACTGCCCTCAAAACTGCTGGACAGATCTCTATGATTGCTGAGCAAGCTCTTGAAAATCACCCACACTGCACTTAGGGAAGATCTGGATTCCCATCTGTGGTGTCTGTAAAAAGTATGCTGTCCCCAAAACATATCCCATCTACAATTAGGAGTCAAGCGTAATTTTAAGGCAAAGATTTCTCTGGGCCTAGTGGCGTATTTGTAGTCTGTATTTGTGTAGAGGAAGGATGGAGGCAATTTCAGCCCCTTTACTAAATATTTGGCTTTTAAATAAGTACATCAGTGCAAATGTGCACTGTACATGACTGCTGTTTAAGGGATCGTGGAAGTTATTTGCTGTACACAAGGATGTTTGAACAGGATTAAAAATGGGTAGAGCCTATGTAAATTTAATAGAGCTTGAAAAGCTTCTCAGCTCTGTCCCAAAGTATTGTTTTACCAGCAGACCTCAATATTGGCATTATGTGAAAATCCTCTCCCAAAGGCACAGTTTATGCAAAATCTTTGCTAGGTGTTGCCCTCCAGCTGACACAGTGATAAGCAGGCACCTCTCCATACCACAGTACACACACGAAATTAGAGAAATTAAATCCCCATCTGCACATCTGCCTAGCTGCACCAAGAGATTTTACAGTGCTGACTGAAATACTGGGCTGTGTCCCACACTGCCTCCCATTCTGAGACAAGCATTTGGCCTCCAGACCCCTATGGTTTCACCATGAATTGTTCAGCTTAAGGGCCTGATACACAAAGAGACTTGAAGCAATGCAAGAAAAGGTGTTGGGAAGACCAGATCCCACGCATTTGAGGAAAAAATCTTTGTACAACAGATTTCAAGTATAGTATTGGAAGTGAGTTTATTTTCAGGGGAAAAGAACCATGCTGGTAAAAGCTGGCATAATATAAACACCTCAAGGAGCAAGATTTTTTTTCCCTACACAAAAAAAGGATGAAGAGATAAAAGGGAAGAAGAGCACACATCCACAAAACTGGCATCTATCTCCTTTTTACCATATCCTTTCTTAGATCCCTCTCAGTTTACTAGTAATATGGTGGGTTTTAACATTCTTTGCATATTTTGATACCTCCACATAGCTGTTACCTACATGTGTGTGGGAGGGCATATATGTATCAAGACACATCCACAAATGTATATGTAAGAAAACATGTACACATTGCTGCAAGTTTCTGTCTTAGAGAGGCACCACTTTTATTTGTGTTTCTTCCTTACACCTTCTCTCTTTACTGGTATGGATTAAAGTTTTCCATTTGATTTTAACATTCTTAATGCAGTGTCAATCTACAGCTACCATCATGATTGAATTCAGATCAGTCTGTGGGACTCTCATGGCACAGTGAGGAACAGATGTGGGCAAACTGAGTCTGGTTTTGTCTCCACTGCCAGCACAAACCCATTTTTCAGTTACTAAGGCAGAAGACCTGAGGAGTTTTTTCCAAATGTAAAAGCAATTTAATGTTATCTTGACCTTTTCAGAAAAATACTGAGGGTAGAGCAGACTTCAGAAACACTCTGTGTGTCACCTTGTCCCAGCACAAGATTCCCTCTTGCAAAGCTCTTCAAACTGTCATCGGGTCCTATGACTTATCTGTCTAAATGAGATCCTGTGGTTTATCTGAGCCTCCCTGTCAAACCCAGAAGCCAAGCAATTCTCATGGCAGGGACTCCCTGCATGAACACACTGAGGGTCACAGGGGATGCAAGGAGAAGGTGGAGACCTCTGTGCCTTGTTGAAGCTGTGTATGAGAAGAAACACAGGACAGCCATCCAAGGCAGAGCCAATTGTGGAATCAGCTTCGTTTGACTAGCCTTTGGTGGCACTATGCTGCATCAGGGTGGAGAAACCATCACCTCTGGGCTGCACCCTGGCCTCTCCTAGAGAAGAAGGCTTTGCAACACGCTGGCAGAGCCATGAGCAAGCCCACCCATGGCCACTGAGATCCCAAGGCACTCAGAGACAAATGAAGTTGCAATGTTGCAAATCTCCTTTTAGGAAGCAGAAAAGAAGGAATGGGAGCAGGAAAATGTTTATTGTACTTTCCTCCCCTTTTTTTTTTTTCTGGTCTTGTGTCAAGCATATCTGGCCAAAGAGAGGGGAAATGTGGTTTCCACAAGACAAAACTTTGAATGGATACAAGCAGTTTCTAAGGAGACCTGCTCTATAATTGTAGAGGAAATTACAAGCTGAATCATCTGTGGTTTGGGGAGATAAATCAATGATATTTTGTAAGTTGAACCCAACTGTGATGTCTCTTACCAATAAGGAAACTTGAAAGAAATCAATTCCAAGAACTTTCAACAAAAATCCATCTTAATTCAGGTCTGACAGAACAGTTTTGTTCTCCTTCCCTAAAGCAACACTGCACACCAGCCCGAAATCCTCAATACTATTGCAGAGAGAAGCCTTTCTCTGCAGAGACAGACTGATGTACTGCACTCCAGACCTGACAAACCACTTGACACCGAGTCTTGGGAATGCACAAAGGACTGCCCACCTCTCAGGGCTGGCCTGCCAAAACTGCTGGTGTTCTCTGGAAGGCAGATTCACAGCAGAATCCACCAATTGTGGTGCACTGCACCACACACTGAGATGGATTGCTGAAGCAGAACTGCACCCACTGGAGCCTGTAATGACAGCAGCAAACTAATTCTGCTTATGACCTAAATGGCATCTGACTCTTAAATGAGTGTTCTTCATATGCTGATGCTTTGCACAATTTAACTTTTTTCTATAAGACAGGGAAAAAAGTGAGATCCTGAATATCTAGCATTTGCCCTTCATTTTGTACTTTTACTTTACTGTATATCCCTGTGAAATGCTGAACTCACTTTAATCATAAGAGATAATAGGGAGACAATATTCTATTTTCTGGTAAGATGAGTGAGACTTTGCTTTTGTGTTTATTCTACATTTTTTTCTGGTGTTGAGAACTCCACAGTCAAAAATTGCAGTGCTTGGTTCTTAATCTTTGACAGACTTAGTCCTGCACACAGTGTAATTTCTAACCCAACTCATCAGGACCCTTCCACAAAACAGAATGACAAAATATGTGTCAGAAAGACTTGACTAGTTACAAAGGCCACTGCTGCTCACCCAAAAGAGAATAACATGAATATAGGCTGAAGCACAGGCTCCTTCAAAACTTCAAAAAAATTTTTTCATCATTTATTCTCTACTTCACTCAGTTGTTTTTCTTGTATCTGTCTCTTTTTTCCCTTCTTTTCTACTTCTCGTTTTGTGTATCAGTATTGACCAAAAATCTTGATATTGAGCTCAATACTGCTGGTGAGGTTAGTTGCACTCTATGCAGCAGTAGGACACACTCAGGTATTAACAAACCAATGCCTGTCTGGAACTTCTAACTTCTGAAACTTTTATTCTTCTCTCCTATCATTCAGTCAACCTCATTATGTCAAGGGTTTTGAGCATGGGGTCTGACTTCCCCATGCAGTAAAATAGGGCACATATAATGCATCAGTGAAGGGAAGTCAAGGATCTTCCTGGGGATCCTTTACTGTAACGGGACACAGAAAGAATGGGTTATAGTTGAGGGGTTTCTCTCTTTACTTCCCCCATGACACACAGCATGATGTCCACCAGCCACCTGCCTACAGCCTTTTCTGTGATTTATCAATCCTCTCGGGAACAGTGAAGCCGGTTTCATCCTCACAGGACACAATTGCTAAAGACACTCTGACTTCACCTTGCTCTCTGCTCAGACTATATCATACAAGCTCTGTAACTTGAAACCCTGTACCAAAACTACTTGCTCTACCTTTCAGAAGCCAAACACAAATGCTTCCATGAATGTTTGCCTTGAGGTGCTGTAGCTCTCTCGAGCCACGTCTACAATAGGATACCTCAGGATGGTGAAGGGTTCTCCTCTGAGCCTAAACATCAACATGATGCATGCTCTTGCTTCAAGGCATGGATGAAAGTGTACTAAATACAAAAACAGATTCCTGAGGACTCCTGAGTTTGTTTGGAGAGAGTCAGAGGGGAGAATTGTCCCCTCTCTATTCCATTCTCTATTCTATTCCATTCTATTCCATGGGGACATTAGAAAGAAGCACTTTCCAGACAAGTTCTTCTGATCTATCAATTTCTGCTCACCTGTCTTTTTATATTTCTTTTCACTGTAACCTTCACTTGGCCCAAATTTACCTGCCAACAAGGTGATGAGACCTAGGCTTTGCTGTTGGGTAGGGCCCTTAAATGACAGCAGTTTCCTCCTATGTCCCCTCAATGTCTTTATTACAGTGGGTATATGACACTCTGGATATTCCTCCCATTCTCTTCTGGCTGTGCAGAAAATTAATTACTACAGGCCCAATTTACAATCACCCAATAGCTGGTAGGATCCCATTGTTCAGGATTTTGCTCTTTTTTCTGAGCAACAGAAGGAAACTCAGGTCTGGATGGGGCAACTTTCCAAAAGGCAAGCGTTTCATGACTAAAAATGCAAACATCAGCTGAAAGAACTCTATGATTCAACTGATAAAAAAAAAATCTAGTATAAAAAATAGAGGTTTTTTTCCAAGTGAACAGTTTCCCTCTGTAAACATGGAAATTCTTTTCAGTCTCAGCAAAATTAAGGAGTTATCAAAAAACTGTGGGTTTTAATCTTTCTGTGCTTTTGTGAGTTGAAAATGGGAGAAGGTAGGAGTTTTAGGGGAAAAATAGCTGAAGTGGTAAGTTCTGATCAACAACATTTGATTTATATAAGGAAAAAAAGTTGAGGAAAAAATTCAAATGAGAAGCTGAATGATGGGTAATTTAATCAGTATTTAATCTCCAGCAAAATGACAGGTCACTTAGTGTTATAAAAAGCTGTATGGATATTTTCTTTAAGATTCTTTTAATTAATTTGTTCAGAGCTTCTTCCTACTTTCAAATATTCCAGCCAATGAACCTGCTAGAGGTATTGCTGAGATGGTGAATTCAGAATTAGCCTTGCATAATAGTAAAAGCAAGTGAATTCCAGATTTGTAAATACATGCTGGAAGTAGAACCTTGGTTCTGTATATTTTACCTGTGTAACAGGGCACAAAAATGACCTGTAGGTCCATCCTGAAAGTCTCAAATTTTGAATGTCACCTACCTGAAATGAATGACTCATGAATTCTATTCTGAATAATAAATATATTGAAGAAAATTACATCTTATTGGCGGACAATTCACAAAGAGAGGATGAGATGAAATTAATCTAATATGGAATTAAAAATGAATTATTCATGCAACGCTATAGGACAATTATATCCTCACAAGTAATAACTGTATTGACATCCATGTGGAAGAGAGCCCCCATCTGGTCCTTCTTCCATCCCATCATATATGAGTGTACCAAAGTGCTTTCAGAAATTAATAGCAAATTGTTGTAAGATTCTGGATTGATTTCTTGGCTTGTAGGAGTCATTCTTTCAAAAATGCAGTGATGAATCTCTGACAATCTTCATCCAAAGGCCTCTGTTATTCCCTTCAGATCTGTTGGATGACTGGTTAACATAAAACTGTTTCACATAAAAATTTGTTTAATATTCTGATCCTTAATATTCGAGTTAAGAAAAATCTGGGATGATTTATGGTTCATATAATTTACCTTGTTCTTGAACCTCTGCTATACCTGTGGGGAAACTATTTCCAGGATTAGAGAGAGAAAACATAATCTTATTAAAATTTGCCCAAAGCTGCAATACACATACCATGGAAAGAGAAATTAAAGGAAATTGGATTTCCAGAGACTAAGCTGAGACTGAATGATTTCATGTCAGGAGTGAAAGAGTTCCCTTTTTGCATCTTCTTGTTTTCCTTTTTGGTCTCTCTTCATCTTGGTTTCCAGGCAGGGAGGAATGGGACCAATCTCCCTTGCAGCAAGTGGCTACCATTCATCTGTGTTTCCAAACCAAAACTGATGCACCCTCAACCTGTCACTGAACCGCTGATGAAACCTGACTGGCTGCTGCAGGTCTTGGAATAGAGTCCAGCTGCAATTCATTAGTGCAGAAAAATTCTTTGTGTGGAAAAACCAGGAGCTTATACTTAAAAAAGCAGAGCTGTTACAGCGTGACACTTTTCTGTTCCGTCTGCATTATTGTAGCAATGTTCTTGTAGACTGTGTTTAAAATGATGCTATAAAAATAAATTCTGATTAGATTTGAATGCTTGATGAAATCAGCATACAATTTATTTTTTCCCACAGGGTGTTCAAGAATATTCATAAGAGCTCTTTAATTATTAAATAATTACAAATCACTCATTAAATCATTATTCATTTCACCACATAATCATGCCAAGTCATATATTTCAAACCCTAGAATTTTTCCTTTCTTAGTGCCAGACAGATCCAAACAAAGTTAATTGAATATTTTTAATATTTATGTAGTTAAATGGCTAGTTCACTAAACTGCAGTAGAGTCATCAGATGAGGCCCAAATCACAGGGACAGCTCGTGAGTGTTTCACAGGCTCAGCAGGCAGTGCACCACTTGGTGAAATGCATAGGATGACACTTTGTTAAATTGGAAAAATACCCTTGCTACCACATTAGGTTTGTCCAAGTTCTCCATAGGACCCATGAGGTAACATTGTCATTTTGCTTTCTTTAGGTCAAAGTAGCCTTATTGCTTTTGACTCCATCAGTTACTTGCCAGCTCCTATTCCAAGGTGCTTCACCTCACTTTCCAAGAAGATAAATGGAAAATCTTGGGTGAGGAATCCTTGCTTGACTCCTCCAGATGATGACAAAACACCTCATCAGTTAGGAGGGATGAGGACACTAGCAACTGGTGAATCCCATTTCAGCCATCCCATCATCCAGCCTGACCTCAGAGAATGATTACACCAATATCAAGAGGAGCTGCCTTTTTAGCCTCAGCATTTTCTGTGGGGCAGATGTCACATTTCCCCTTTCAGGAATAAATTGAGGGTATGAGCAAGCCAAGAGTAAGAGTGGTTCAAGGGCTGCAGGAAGACCAGGCTCACCTGCTGTTAGGAGAACAAACACCTGGCATGGGCAGCACACCTTTTCACACCCCAAAATCCCCCGGGTTGTGGTCCTGCCAGGGAGACCTGCACAGGAGAAGAGGACACCAGAGAAATGGCCACTCCAGAGACTCCTTCTCCTGAGCACTGGCATAGCTGTGTTCACTCGGGATCAAGTACTTTCCCTGCAATTATCTCAAGGACCACTAACCATAACAAAATAAAATTATGTTTTCTACAAAACATTTTTTTTCCTGTCTGGCTGCTATTCCAGTATTTTAAAAAGATCCACAGGGGTTTGTTCAGGGTTACAAGGAGGGATGGTGGTAGACCTGGGGACAAAGCTCTGGAAAATCTCATTCTCATTCTTTCTGTTCACCAAGGAATGCAGCTTCCCAAATCAAAGTGACAGGATGAGTTCAAAGGCAAAGCAGCAAACTTACCAGTTAATCCAAGCATTATTTCTACAAATGATACCATATCATACTGACAGAGATGAGGCCCACTCCTTGACCTTATTTTTGGCACAATTGCTTTCTCAGGAGAGTAAAAAGCATTCTGTATCCTTGAGGTAGAGTTGTGAAGAGCCTTATTAGTAATTGAATATAGTTTCTTTTCTTCCCCAGCAGGCTATTAAGATTCAATATCTTGGCAGAAATAGCCATGGAGAAGCCAACAAAATATCTGTTTACAAAGGCACAACACAGTGTGGCTACCAGCTTCCTACAGCTAGAGATTAAAGGCTACAACCATGCTATTCCACAGAAAGGTCAGAAGGATGGATGACATTGCAAATATGCAGGTGCAGCGAAACATAGGTCTGCAACACTTAGAAATCACAGTTGTGTTAGTCAGAATATAATTAATATGCCTGCCTTCATTTTAAATATGTGCAAGAATGTTGTAACTCAAAACAGAATATAAGTATTTTGCAACACTCAAGGCACAGCAAGATGTCATCTATAAGCGTTTTGCATAAGTATGTGAGCAACATGACTATCAGAGATGGGTGAAGTTGCAAGTAGATGGCATTGAGCTAACAAAAATTGCCAGACAGAGAGTAAGATAAGCACATGGGACTGCAAATAGCCAGGACAAGCTGAATACCACGTGAGAAGGATGACTTGCAAAGCAAAGAGAACAGCAAGTGATACTGGAAGGAGGTGAGTTCTTCCTTACTGAAGGCAGGAAACAGCATAAAACCATCAGGCATAAGCAAATAAAAAAAAAATAAACAGAGAAAAGAAAGATGACAAGCCCGGTTCTGGCTTCTCTCATAAATGAGCTTTTGGTCCTGATCACCAAACCTTGGCAAACAGGGACCACTGAAGACCACAACCATCAGTGCCAACTGTGAGGCAGCAACCCCTGCAGCACAGAGTGCCCACAGCTGGCTCACAGTGTGGCTGCTAAACACAGGGGTGATGTTGAAATGATCAGCTGTGAGCACAAAGGCTGTCCTTAAGGAATGGATAGTAAAGGTAAAAGAGTAAAACTTCCCTGGTCTGTCAGACATCTGAACACCTCCACGATGGCAACCCCTAATTCCCACACCATATATGCTCGTTCACTTGGCATACCTGCAACACAAGTTTTCTGCCACAGAAGGAATTTCTTTGCAAGAGCTCCTAAGTGATCCTGAGGAATGGACCCATCCTAAGAAAACCCAGGTGCTATGATCGTTATTTTTCAAATTAAAAAGACTTTCCACAGATAGGGGAGAAGAACTACAGATTAGGGGGTTCATAATGTGCATATCTCCAGTATCAGTATGAGCCATACTATAGGATCTGTAGCCTAATCTGCATTCAGTGGATCACTGTTAAGATGTTTAAACTGAAGCAATTGCTTCAGTTAAGCTCCTAATGAATATTTGTTCACACCAGAGAAGCCTTATCACAGTTAGCAGTAACTCACAATTTAGCATATCTTGGGCAAGGTCAGCAGAAATAGCAAGACTTGGGCAATGAACCTGAGTCTTCCCTGGGATGAAAATGGTCTCTTTTTATCATTCACTGATCCTAAAGGCCTCTCTGCAGGTGCACAAAACTGCACCTTGTTTACAAATGGGCAGCAATGAGGTGCAGGATGGGGTGTGATTAGCTTATGGCTATTCTAACACTGCAGGACAGCATCAGTGGCTGGAAGGAGAAACCACAGCTCAGCTTCCAGCCCTGCAGCCTTTCAGCCAGTCTGCCTCCTTCCAGAGCATGACAGCTCCAATTGTACCGTACCTCTGAGTGTCAAAAACAGAGAAAAAACCTTGAGGTGGAATTTTTTTTGCCAGCACCTTTAGCCATCCAAATACTTTTGGAAAGGCGACCCACAGGCAGCCAAGACTCGATTTGATGACTTTCTCGCATCCTTTTAATGACCAAAGGCCTTCTGTTTTCAGACAATAAATCAAATATCCTCCCTGAGCTTTATGTGTTTAGGAATGCTGGTCATTAACTCCTTTACAAAAACTAATTACTGCATTCCTAACTTGCATGAATGAATCTGTCTGTATGCTTGTGACCATGAACTAGAATTACTTTACCAATAATTTAAATTATGGTGATGTCTATAGGCCACAAGAAGAAAGGAAGCTTCATTATCCTAAGTGCTATCCAGGCTGCCAGGAGGACACATTTTCTTTCTCTTCCAGTTTACAACTTAAGTTATGAAAAAGAGCATTAGGGCTGATGAAAGAGAGAGGTTCTGAAGAAGCTGTGACCTAATTTGCTGTTCTGGTTTCCCATGCTCTCTTGCCACGATGATCACCCTGTGAGGAAATGTCTGGGCTGTTCTTGTGTGGCAAAACCCAGCGTGGAAGCACGGCGAGGGAAGGGCCACTCTCTGCAGAAGGCACTTTTGGCTGGGTGTTCATTAAGTTGTCTGCTCTCAGACAACTGGAGGGAAATGTGAGACAATGCAGCCGAGAGCGCCTCGCCAAACCATCCCAGCTTTGTGGTAGCCCCACGCCAGGGTTTTATTGCCATCAGTCCATCAAGCAGCGTGTTTGGCTTGACTTGTGGGTTCTTTTCCCTCAGGCAGTCAATGGCATTAGATTGATGTCATGTTAACACAGCTTTCTGAGCTAAGCAAACAAGAGTTTAGGGCTGATTGGTGTGAGTGGCTACCACAACATGCCAGCAAAAGGGGTAAATGTGAGTAATTAGGCTTGCACTGGGTTTGCTCCGTGATGGAACGGGCCAAAGCGGCACACCAAAACATATTCTGGGAATAAACGAAAATTTCAATTCTCCTGGAATGTGATTGGTGAAAATGCCCTTGGATTGGCATTCTGAATCCTCCTTTCAGGCAAAACTAACCATGTCAGGCCTGTACCTTCACACTTATGCCAAGATTTAAAGTAGAACCAGGAGGCATCAAATAACTGGAAGAAAACTCAAAATAAACAAAAGAAAGTAGTTCTTCACAAACAGAATTCCTTGACACGGGGTGTTGTTGACAGAAACTGTATATAGGTTTCAAGGAAGACTGAAGAGATTAGAGAAATCTATTGATGGTTAATAAAACTTGGTCTGGCCCAGAAAACTTAAAACAATGAGAAAGTATCACAGGAAAGCACTATTATTGCTCTTCTTTTCTAACAGTCCTCTCTAAATCTCCAGTTCTAATCAGCATTGGAATCAGTATGCAGGGCTAGAAGAACATTTTATTTGACCTGCCATTTTTGTATTACATTTCATGTTCTGAAATAACATACCAAGTTTAGTTGGCTTTTTTTCTTTTGCCGTTTTTTTGCTTTTTGTTTTCTCCCTTTGGCAACCCAGGAGGCAAAAGCATAGCTCTTCATGTGAGTAGGTAGGTGTCAGAATTTCCACACTGTCTCACATGCAGGCTAGATATCTTCTTGCAGGTACATGGATGAGATTAAAGATCATCCTTGGACCACAGGGGGGAAAAAAATTTGCCAGGTCAGAGCTGTGCCTTCCACTATTAAAAGTGCATATCAGTGTTAAGATAAATGCCTTAGAATTTGAATAAAAAGCCCACCAGAATCCACAAATTACATAGATGAAATGCACTTAATCCTGTATCACCATGCCAAAAGGATGAAAAATTACAGCTCTCTTCACTTTGATCTGGTAGGAAATATATAAATTCTTTTTCTACAGCAAGAAATCCATTTCTATAACCAGGGCTGGTTGTGCTGCAGGGAAAAAAAAAAAGAAAAAAAAAAAAAAAGAATGCACGTTAATTCAGCTTCCAAACCACTACAATATACCACAAAGCCCTCAACTACTTTCCACACAGCCTTCACCTCAAGAGACTCTAACAATTTTCTTCTTGCTTCTAGGTGATGATTAATACACAGTCTCCAAATACACAAAGGGGTAATAAAACACCCTATGCCATGAACACATATTGGATTGAATTCATTATTTCTTGAAGGTGTTGAAAGTCCTGCTGGCAGGTCTTCCTGGGGAACAGCCCTTCACTTTCTGAAATGATATGTTCTGATTATGAAGGGACACCTTTTAAAAAAGTAAAAAACCTAAAAGGAAACACCGTTAGACAATTTCAATAGATGTTTAAAACCCCAGAAATAAAATACTTACTGAAAGATGGTACTCATTTTCTCTGGACAGGCCCTGTGTTATCACAGAGAAACATCTCTTCAAAGTGGAAAAGGAAACAGTGAAAGGAGAAGCAATAACTGCTGATAGCTGCCCACAAGAGAGGCCTGACCTCATGCACCTGGGAACTGAACCATCAGGACCTCGCATCTCTTTTCTTTTACTGCAAGGAAGCAGATGAGCTGCCCGAGGGTAAAAGGGTGAGAAGGGTGGGTATCTTTTGAGCCACCTCTCTAGGCCATTGTTACACTAAGTTATCATAGAGGCATCTCCCACTCTTGCCAAACCTTCTTTAACTAATCAGCTTTACGAACCATTCTGGGAGCTTGGTGTCCCAAGCCCATCTTCACCTGCTAATAAAGAACCATCTATGGTCACTGTCAGTGAGTGCCAGTCCCTGCAGGTCATGGACAGCATTAGCCATCAGAGGGTGATCTCCTCAGCACCCCAGCAGCTGAGCCAGCTTTAGCAGTATCTACAATGTTAGCAACACTAAGAGCTATTACAAGTGAGAGATTGGTCACTCGGTCAAAAGCATATCTCACAAATCCAGAGTTGTAGAAGACCTCCTTTTCCCTGTGTCTGCTTCTCCCAGCATCATTTTCAGAGTTGATGAGCTCCAGGATGGCAGTGTCTTGGAGTCCAGCTGGCAAAACACAGCTCTGATGTGCCAAATTCAGTACAAATAAAAGGACAGCCTGCGTGGGTTTCACTCAACCCTAGATATCTGCCTGTGCAGTCATCCAGGGAGACTCATCCTACCCTGCTTCTCTAAACTCTGGAAAACAATCAGCATGTTTAGGGAGCAATTTCTCTAACCACAGACAGCTATGCTAGGGTAAAGTGAATCACACCCAGAAATTCCCATTTTGCTGCAAAGGCCATGAAGAGAGTAGAGGGCAGACAGCTTAGATACCAACAGACATCTAACAACCTGAACGTAGGGAAATAGCATCATCATCTCCGTTCTTAAGAGCTTATGTTCAAAAGGGAAACAATTTACTGGCACAAATACTGCCCACAAGATATTTTCCAGGGATTCCTCTTTAAAGTGTCCATTAAATCTATCATTATCAAGTAATCCTGCTGAGCTAAGGCTAAAGAGCCAGGTAAAGAAACAAAGTCAGACACTCTGAGGAAAAGGACAGCCTCTTTCACCCCTTTAGGTGATTGGATAATATAAAAAATCCACTGCTCAGACCAACAGGAAGAGAGTTGTGGAGGTTAATCAGTCATCCTGCTCTGGCTGAGACACTGCAGTGCTGGGCAAAGTGCATTTCAGCCTGGTGGATAGACTGTGAAGAAGTCATGGGAACAGCTGAGCCCTGAGTATCACCAGCAAGGCACAAGGCTTTTGCATGAGGCAGGAGTCAAATACTTTGTCCTTACAGATCCGTGCCTTGGAAAACACCAAACTGACCCCTTTCATAAAGCCACGAGGCCCTTGCTGTGAACAAAGGCAGCTTTTTGATCTCTCCTGAGCAGCTTAATGAGCCTGAGGTTTTTGCAGAGACAAGATGTTTTCCATTTTCACTCCAAACAGCACAGAGTATACCTGCCATCCAACACCCCCATCTCAGCCTGAATCACTACTTGTGTTTTCTCTTTGATGCCTATTTTCCTCCAAGCTCATCACTTGCATGTTTAGCAAGTAATACAAATCACCTTGAGGACACAGCAGTTTTTCTTCCTCTGTGTAAAGTCTCCCCATATTGAATGGAAGACTTTGTTCATCTATGGAGCAAAGGAAGGTGATCACCAAGATCAACTTTTGAGAGAAAAGATGTTCTCATTATTCAGACCTATGTGTCTGTAATCAGCAGCTCACACTCCAGATGAGGGAAAGCAGCATCAGATAGCAGAAATACTCAGGTTCAGACTGTGTGCTTACAGTCTCAGGAAAAAATATTCTTGTTAGTGTATAATTAGTCAGCTCTGTATGCACACTAATGGCAGCTGAAAAGGTGTGTGCTGCTTTGAGCTTCAGGAGCCTTCACCACAGGAAACAATACTTTATTATAATGTAGACTTCTGTATTATTTGCAAAAGTCCTCAGTGCAGGACAGATATTTTCATCACTCACTGCCATAGCTAAGAAAAAGAGATCGTAGAAAGAATTTGAGAATAAATATTTTAATAAATGAACCAAGGAGTTATTAATTCCTGCTTCTCATGCAGAATATAAAGTATATATAATTTCCAGGAGGATGTGATTGATGGTGCAGCTCAGGGAGAAACTTTCTTCATTAGATTGAAGCAGACACTCAAAGCATGTGGGACTATAATGGGCCATTCAGGCAGGGCAACACACTGGGCCCTGCAAAAAATGTATGGGGAAAGAGAAAGGATGAGGGAAGGCTCAGACAGCATTTTCCTCCACTCATGCTGCCCAGAGAAGTTGTGGATGCCCCATCCCTGGAAGGGTTCAAGGCCAGGTTGGACAAAGCTCTGAGCAACCTGGTCTAGTGGGAGATGTTCCCCACCCATGGCAGGAGGGTGGAAACGAGATGATCTTTAAGGTCCTCTCTAACCCAGGCCATTCTATCATTCTGTGATTCTGTGTGGATTTCAGGCCAGACACCTTCAGCAAGCAGAGTGCTCCCTTATCCTGTACAAAGTAAGCTCTATAAGCTCTTCTGCTCTCAAGGCTACTTTTTCCCTTCTTCACAAGGGAAAATATGTCTGAAGCCTACCACTACTTACAAAGCTTTCTCTATTCCACCCATTGTATTCAATGGATTTTAATGCGTCTACAAAAAAAAGGTAAGCTAGTGAACAAGAATTATAGAGGTCTGGGAGGAGGTGTGGGAAAGGAATACTTTTTCCTGTGTTTAGTGATCTAGAAGGCAGCTGGTCCCACTGGAAAGAGCCAACTTGCTCCTTTTTATTATAGTCCATTCTTTGGTTTATTGAGAGAGGAGATTTTTGGTTTCTTTTCTTTGTTTTGCTTTGGGGCTTTTTGGAGGCTTTTCTTTCACATTACTTTGCAGCATGGTTCCAGGGCTGAAAATATCATGTAACATATGTTACAAGACTTGAAGTTAAACTAACACAAAGTGACAATCAAGAAAGCCTCTTTTCAAGTCTTTTGAATTCAAATGGGATGTTATCAACATAACATGAAATGGGAAGAGCTTATTTCAGTGCAGCTTTTCTGCAGATTCTTTGCATCTGAAAGCATAAGTCAGATGCAGATTTGACATGAATTAATATATCCCAAAATACATAATGGAAACAAACACTTGGGATTCTGCAGATTCATGCAAAGAATGATTGCTCCTTACAAAAGTCCTGTCACTGACATAGATTTGTTTTCACTGTCTGTTCAAAAGGTGAGGTGTGTTGGTCAGCCCAGCTGTTTCAGGACAAGGAGTAGGAATCAGATCATGGCCTAGAATCCTACATGCAGATGAGGTGAGGAGTAATGTGAGGAAAAGCCTGCTGCATCCACACACTGCATCATCTCATCAAGATCTGTGCTTGGGGCTTTGGAGAAAGATAAAAAAGGGAAACCACAAATGGAAAAAATGGATCTCTGGAGTTTTTCTAAAAGGCTGTGTTAGGCCTTTCACTGTGTAATTTTGTTTTATGTTACAGAAAAAAATAATGAGTCATCTTTAAAGCTGCTAATTGATTGGGCAGGGATCATGTGACCCATCAGCACCCTTTCAATCTATTTCATAGTGAGGAAACAGAGAAAGGAAGTAGTTGCAATAAAGGTAACAGGACAATCCAGAGAGACACCCTATTTAAACAGTCACCTGAAAATGCCCTTTTCTTTAATGTTCCATTTTTGTACTACATGTTCAGAAGACTTCAGTATTCCTTTAAAGAGCTGCTCAGTACAGAAGGAAAGGATAGTCTAGACAGTTAAATTGAATAAAAACAACAGAAGCACAGAGTAGATATAGTTCAGCCCAACCTGCCATAGGATTTAATTGCCCTTTGCCATTTTTTTTCATTTAGACTGAAATCTTCCTTTCTATGTGTCTGCTTTGGGCCAACATTTTTTGTTTGTTTTATCTGGCTACCTGGCTATAGATACACATACATTATTTATTTGGAAAAATATCACCAGTTTCTGAGAGTGGGGTAAGGCAAACACTAATTTCTCTGTGTGGCTCTCCAAGACCCCTTTTGTGTCACTAGACTATAGGTGTTCAGATTTGACAGCAAGGCTTCATCTTGCTCAAGGACTTGCCCAGTGCTGTTAAGAAAACAAAAAATCATGTCTACATGGGGCTAGGTTATGAGGGTTTGATAAACTACCATGTGTGCAGGCTTAATAGAGGCTTGCCAGTGCTTTATGTGCCCTGCTGTGCCCCAGTCCAGGGCTCAGAGAGACTTTTCCTATCATTTCAGCCATAGCCAGAAACTGGAGTGAAATTAGGGGGAGGCATTCCCTTGCATCCTTCCTACCTTTGATGCCCAGGTATTGGAGGGGGAAAATGCCAGCACTAATCTGGGTCCAGCCTGAAGGAAAAGAACCTGGAATACTACTTGGAAGAGAAAAATTGGGGAAGACAAAGAGAGACATCAGTTCGTCTAAAAATAGATTACAGAAGGAAAGTTAGGAGTAGATACAAACAAAAAGGTTTCTGGGAAGTAAAATGAAAATACTTCCACAGGCCCATTCCCATGTTTTCCAAAATAATTTTTTTCTTAAAACTTTTTTTTTTTTTTTTGGAATCTAAACAAGATTGAAAATTAATGTGTCCTTTTTTTTTTTCCAAATCATAAATCCTCTTAGATTAGGGGTAGCTTTCACTGTGTTGCAGTCAATTCCTCTAGAACATTTAGTGTTCCCACAGCTCTAGACCAAGAAAGGGGGTAGAGAGGGAATTAAGCAAGAAAAAGAAATCCATTAACCTGGAGATTTCTCATTTGTAACATCCTGTGGCCTGGCACTTTCCTACCTTCCAAGTGCAGCCCCTGATATTCACTGGCAGCTGTGAACGCTCAGCTCCCTCACAAATCAGAGCTGAGGTTGAAGACAGACCCCTAGAAAACAAGAGCAGCACAACAAAGCATCCCTTCAGTGTCCTGCACAGAGAGCAGGAGGCAGACATTCTGTTTTGGGCGGTGTCACCCTCATTGCTGACGGAAGACGCAGCATTTACGGTCTCACAAGGGGTCCTTGTGGTGGTGTTTCATGGCTGGGAGGCAATAAGCACAGTTATCCCTGTGATTAATTCCTCTGGCATGCCTCTGTGAACGCTGGATTGGGAGCTGCCTTCCTGCTCCCTGTTTACCTGCCCAGCCCTGGAGTGGATTGAATGCACTGTGACCTGAATGTGCTTCCAGAGTCAAGGCTGACCTGGTAATATACAAAGATAGATCTCTCTGAGATTCTGGGGGACACCTTTCAGGCAGATAAACTCATTGCATTACATTGCCTTGCAGAACCACCTCATCCACTAAACCAAATAAGAAATTCTAAATTATCAAATTAAGTGTGACAGCTCTGCTAACACAAGAATGCGTTGTTATCTCAGGTGAATAAACTGAAAATCTAAACTATCAGCTGAGGAAAATGTTTGGAAAGGCATCTTGTCCCATGACATAACCCAACTGAAATGGTAGCCTACCCTAGCTGTAAAGTCTGGAGGAGAGATGACAGAAACGTACAGCCAGATACAATGAAATAATTTGCTCTCTAAGGATGAACAAATTTAAATGTACAAAGTTATTTCATTGCTGGGTCAAAAGTGTTTTACTTGCTTTATGGGAAAGGTATTGATCCAAACACTGCTATAGCCTAACTTCTTTTTGGAACATATTAGAAGTTCAGTGCAGAGTCTTAGGCCAAGAGGTAACTTACTGAATACTTACTTTTGCTTTGGCCTTTTGCATTTATTATTGCTCTCTATTTTGCTCTAAACAGAAGGGAAGAGCATGCTTTCCTTCAATAGCCCTCTACTATGATGGGATTATTGGATTAGGTCCTCAGATTATTGGGATTTGAAAAAAACATGTTTTGCTCAGAGTAAAAATGCACAAATACAAATTTACCCTTTGATTTCAAAGCATCTTGAAAAACTGAAAAGGAATTAGAATCCCTTCACTGACCAGCCTGAGAATCAGTGATGCTGAGAAACAATAGTCAATATTCCAGGGCTCTCTACCTAACCTGAAGAAGGGCCAGGAGGCACCTAAAAACAAGCTTGAGAGCATTTGGTTGTAAATACAGAAATATGGAACTTCAGCAATGAAACCCCAAACCAAGCAGGTAACTCAGCAGAATTTTGAATTTCTTATAGCCACCATACTTGGCCAACACACTCCAAAACATCCACCCGGGTTCAGAGACTGTCTCACAACTTTGGGTTGTGGCTTGAGTAAAGCAGGGATGAGTTTCAGTTGAGCAGCCCTATTTATAGTTTCCGGCAGACACCAGGCCAAACTCTGTGGTTTTGCATGGTTTCCGTCTGAAAGACAGCAAAAATTGGCCATTTCAGCTGATTCTTTGCTTTGGGTTTTGGTGTGGATGAGAGAAGAGAGGGAGGAAGTTTCATTCAAAAGTTGAAGCGATGAGAAAAGTAAGAGTCTACGAACCTCAAGCCAAAACTGCAGAAGGTTGACATAGAGCCCTGGGAACAGAAACCACGGTGATTTTCCTGTCTCCCATGGTAAGCAGAGATTGTGTGGTGAGCGATAGCGCCGTAGGAAAATGTCTGAGTGGAGCTTCACAGACAGGAGGTGAATTGAATGGACAAGAAGCCAACTGATTGCTGCTGGATGGATCCTGTCCTCCTACATAAAGGACTTCTGATCTAAAATCAGCTGCTCACACGTTAGCAGCAAAAACCTTTACAGCATGCACCTCTCAGCTGTGAAACCCCAAAGCACGCCAGGAGGAAACCATGTGGTCTTCTCAATGGTTGGAATAAAAATATGGGAAGCCTGGAGCACCGAGCCACTGACTCAGAGTGTGACTGTAAGGAAGTCACTCCACCTTCTTGTGCTTCACTCACACTAGTCCAAAATAGCTTTAAAAAGTAGGAATCACTTTAAAAACCACCCCCTCTGACTAACCCATTTGTTTAGAAACTGTACATGTGATGTCTCTGGGAGATTTCTTGGCATATGAAGCACCTTCCCAAAAAGATAATCACCCAAGATAGTTCAGGGTCATGATACTGTGAAGGGATCTCCCTTTAAGAGAAACAAGAAAATGCCAACAGAAACTATCAGTGGAATCAAAACTATCCTACACACATAGATGCCATCTTCCAAAAACACATCTGGAATCGCTATAATTTTATTGTTACTCATTTTCACAGGTTTATTTTCTACCTCATCATCATTTTCAAAAGGATGAAACAAAATAGACCAGAATGAGAGACTATTGAAATGTACTTGCTAAAATGGAAGAAGACATCAAGATATACCCTTTTTCTTTCTCACTACTGGATGGAAAACAAGTGAAACTGAATTATATTATCATGCACTTATCTTACTCTCAGTAGTGAGAGGTACATAGCAATTTGGCAAGCATTAAAAAGACCTCAGTAAAACTTAAGTGAAAAAATTTCAGTAGTGACATTATTCACACAGTACAATGGCATGAACAGAAAGCACATTAAAAGTGTCAAGCCTGTTCTCTTCTTCCGATCCCAGCAGTATTCCCCCAAAAGTATTCCCACCCCAAAGCCTTTGCTCCATCTCCCTGATAACTCACAAAGAAACTGGGGCAGACACAACAGCTGTATCTATAACAAAATTAAATGCAGCCTGACAGCACCATGACCTTTTGCACTGGCTTCAGCTAAGAGCAGCTCAGACACAAACCACACTCTAAGTGAGCTAAGAAACAGCCAAGCTATGGGTATCTGCCCTAGCATGACCTTTCTGACACAGCCAGGTATTACAAACAAAGGCACTTGATCACACCAAGGTGCCAAACCTGCCCAGCACAGCAGTTGCCAAAGAGTGTGAAGAGATGCAGACACATGGCCACTCCTTCTTTTTCCTTTGCCCACAAGGAACTTTGAGTTGAGGCAGTGCTGAACAAAAGACTCTTTAGCTCATTAATACAAAATGTTGATCAGTCTCAAGGAAACTGGGTATAGCCCTAATGAATGGACATAATTGCACTGTATGGTTATCAACCAGAAAGATTATTCAGGGAAAAGAACAATAGTAAGTCCTAATTTATTTCTGTAAGGATGACGGTTGACAAAATACAGTAGACCACATGCACCACTAGAACTACTCATGGTAGTTGAACACAATGTTGTGTCACATGCAACCCATCCTATGTAGGAGTGGAGTTCGAGTTCAGCTGATGAAGGTGGAGATACCAAAAAAATCCCTGATTCAGGTGAATAAGAACTAGTATTATCCCTGATCATCTCATTCCCTGAACAAAGCAGGATCACTGAAGTTCAGCCTTTCCAGATGAGTTTTGAGTATCTCCAAGAATGGAAATTGCGCAACTTCTCTGGAAAGTCTTTTCCACCTCTTAAAAAACCTTGTGAACTCCTTTTTCTTTATGTTGACCAGGACTTTCCCTTTCTGCAGCTGATGTCTGCTGCCCTTTCCTTCTCTCTGTGTGTCTCTGAGAAGGGTCCAGCACCTCCTGGTTTTGCAGTCCCTCCTAGGTTTGTGTTAGGTTCCTGCAAAACCATCTCTTCCCAGGCTGCACATGCCCAGTCCCCTCAGGATCTCCTTTGCACATGGCATGCCCCAGTTCCCAGCCATCCTGGTAGCTCCCTATTAGCTCCCCTTTTCCAACAATCCTTCAGCCCTGCTGTGAGCAGTGGCCCAGCCACAGTCAACACTGAGCCACAGGAAGATTGCAACTGGAAGGGACCTTCAGGTACAGGTGCTGGGGTGGGTTCAGTCCTCTCCTCACCAGCAGCAGCATTCGCTGATACAGCAGCAGCTGCTGCTGGTTTTGATGGTATAAAACTAAGGGAGTTTGAGAAACCTTACTCCAGGGTGGAAAATTCTAAAATACGCCCAAATCCCACAGCTTCCTGCGGCTGCTCAGAAGCTCCCTGCCTTCATATGCATGCCTGAAGATGTAGGATTTCATATTTAAAGCTTTTGGTGGCACATGTATTACTTTGTAGGGGGCTATTTATAGCTCACTGATGCTCACAGCACTGGCTCTTTGCACTGCCCACAAGTCATGTAACCTGGCTTTTGCCCAGCACGGTGTTAGTGGAAGAGAGTGGGGACGCTGGTTATGCTTTGAGAAGTGGCCAAAAGGCAGCTGAGCACAATAAGGAACATAACCTGGACCTTTGCCCTTCCCAAATTGTAGGGCTGGCTGGGCAGTGGTCTGGTCCCCAGAGTATTTATACTTCATTTACCTCATATCACAGACAAAGCAGAAGAAAATTCCTGGCCATACACAAACTTGGGGAAGCAACTAAGCCAAACCTCTCTCCTGACACTAACAAAACATCTAAACCAGAACTAGATGGGCAGGTTTAGGTGACTGGCTCTCACCCTTGCAGAGACTGAAAGACTTGGAAGGCAGCAGTCTCCCACCCTTCCAGGAGAGTCTCTGGGAACAGCTCACCCTCCCAGAGCCATGCTGAGGACTTGCACACCATCTCAAGCACTGTCTTGTTTCTCCAACATTTTCACCTTGCCTTTACCTCTTCCCCAATCTGCAAGAAAACACGAAGCTCTTTTCTCCTTTCCCTTAAACACCTCTCCCTCTGGACTCACCTTCTTCTCCCATTCTTAGGAACAGCTGGCCAGGCTAATGTTTACATGGTGAGAGACAAGTAAGACATATGCCAAAGTAGTGCTTGTATTTCATTGTGGTCCCAGAAATTCCAAAATAGTTTTAAATAGCCCTTTTTTTTTCCCTGAGCATGGGCTCCCATGGTTTCTCATGCTGGCATTAATGCAGCTTTTATTTGCCTGAGAAGCACAAAGTGCATGGACTTAGCAGAGAATAAGGGCCTATGTATTTATTTAGTAGATTAAAGATCTTATATTAGTTAAAAAGACACAAATATCAAAGGGTAAAAGTACTGCACAGCATAGGTCTCATGAATAGTCAGATTCCAATTACTGTAATTATACCTTTCAAAGGTAAGGTATGAAAATTATCACTTAAACGAGGGAACAAGGAAAGCAGAGAGAACAGTACCTTATTCCTCATCTTATCTTTGTCTCCCTGCCATTGTACTGAATTGCCATGATTACTTTTTGTTAAAGTCTTTTCATTTTTCTCACTGTTCCCTTGAGGATATAAGGCTAGGTGAACAAAGCAGGGTTATCAACCAAAATTCAATTTCACAAACTCGTAAAGGGAAATATTTATGAAAATGCAGACTTCAGAAAGATCAGGTTCCTGTCTAACTTTCCTTTATGAGTTTGAGCAGTGAATGAACAAAAGCAAATGCTTCAGTGTTGAGGTTCTTTTTCATTGGAGGTTGGGCAAAATTAAGGGCATAAAAACACCTTCCCACAGAAGGAAGTCAGCAAAGCCTTCTTTTCCAGGTTTTTCTTTTTCCTGCCTTCTGAAACCTCCTCATCTTCATTCTTTTGAGCAGCTCGGGGTGGGTCTAGATCTCATTGAGCTGTTGCTGCAATTGCCTCTCACAGCCAGTATGTTCCTGCACTGGCTGCTGCTGAGCTCCCCACCAGCTCCTGCTTTCCTCCCAGCTGGATGGCATCTCTTGGACCATGAGTTACCCTGCGTGCCACCCTGTCCCAATAAATTGTGTCTATTGGTGAAGGCAATACTTTCCTCTTTGAAAGAGGAAGGTATCATCTCAACAGGGACGGCATCAAAATAACTGCAAATTTTTCCTGCAAACTCAGCTCCTCAACACAATACAGGGCCTTTATCCTTCTCAATGGTCCAGAAAACTCTGTCAGGCTTAACCCCATGAAGTGAAGAATATTGAATGCATTTCATGTCCATTGGGCATGAGGCAGCCTCAGAGCACAGGAGCTGAGCACAAGTTGGTGGCACATTCCCTGTGGCACAGCCATCCAAAACACTGTTTTTCTAAAGGGTATCACAGGTAGACTTTTTGTCATTTTTTCCTTTGGTGTCAGGGCAGAGGGTTCAGAAAAAGAGGAAGCTAAGGGAAGAAGAGATGTAAGGAGAAATAATGATGAAGAGAAAAGAGAGGAAGTGGCGTGAGGGTTAAGGTCTCAGACATGAATGGGAAGGTAATAGGAGGAAGCCACCCAGCAGAGCATTTCTGACAACATCCCTTCTGCACAGGGAACATCTGGGGTGGTGACCAGTGTCTGACAGTGCTCCACTTGGATATGCAAACGGACAAGGGAAAGAAGCCAGCCCCACAGGCCCAGGTATATCCTCCTTAGGAAATCTGGCACAGATCAAGAGGTGACCTCTCAGCAATAGATGGTGGTGCAGCTGTGACAAGGTCTGGGACACCGTGTGCTTGGGGCAAACTTGTCCCCAGTCCTGCTTGGCCTGGATATGCATGAGTAAGGAAGGCCTGGGCATACAGAGTGCCTTGCCCTTCTGCTCTGCAGAGAATTTTTCCATCCAATGTCACCTGCAGTAGGACTGAAGTTAGAATAAACACAGAAATAAAGCTATTCTGTTGTAAGAAGACTCCTGTGCTGTATTATTCATATTTCTCTGCCTCCAGAGAAAGCCCTGAAAAGGCTTGGTGAGGTGACACAACTATTTAGATCCAGTTTCCTAATGCAGATAATTCACAGAACTACAAGGAACAAGACAGAAGGAGAGTTATTAACATTGCTTTAAACTTTGATGGAATAATTTGATGACTGAATTTCGGCTCTTTTTGAAGTAGAAATTAGCAGTCATGAACGCTGCTTTTCAAGGTAACCCTGCTTAAATTAAACCAGACAGTACTGAACTCTCACTGGAACCTGTTAAATTAATGGCAGAAGTCTTTAACAAAGCCTTTCCCCCACATCCCCCCTCCTCAAAACTGTGATAAGTGAGGAATTAGTGTTTTTTAAACAAAAATGCAATTTAAAAACTCTGAGTGTTGAAGCTCATGCAGAACACTTAGCTTCTCCCCTAATGTCAGACGACTCCTACACACACCAGTTCAAGCTAATATGGGTCAGAAATAAAAACAATACTGATAGAAGCTCAGTTATAGACTATAGACATAATGTTTGTAAAAACAACCTGTAAACAAACCATGTAATACAATGGAGGCTATGGCTGGAATTCCAAGCAGACAAGAACCAGATGAGAAATGAAGTGTGCATTTTGAACAGCCATTTGAACACCTTCAGTACAGAAATGATATATTCTTGTAGGAAGTCTTGAAATAAGGGATGTCTCTTTTCTGAGAAGCTGTTTTGGCACAGCAAGGAATGATGACCTCAACGTGGAAATATTTAAGCAAAATGTTCTGCCTTTTTTTGATGGAGCTCAGACTTAAGGATAATAGAGCTACCTTCCAGCCTTGGAGTTTTTGAATCTCTGCAAAGGGATGTGCATACATAGAGTACATCTAAAGCTCCCCATCTAGTGGCAGTTCGCAGAATCATAGGACATAGATTCCCTTCCAAGGCCTCTTAGTCCGCCTACCCTGCAACAATCAGGGATATCTCCCACTATATCAGATTGAGCAGAACCCCATCTAACCTGCCCTTGAATGTCTCTGGGTTTGGGGCATCTACCACCTCTCTGGACAGCCTGTGCCAATCTAAATCGACCCTCCTAGTTTACAGAAGAGTTGTGAGGAGCCATGAGGTGTTGCCCCTTTGGTGGAGGCTCAGTCAGGCTGTTGCTGTGCTCTGAGTACGTTCTGCACATGCACACAGAGGCACAGGCCAGCCTCAGCCCACACTGTCCTCACTGACTGCCTCACTCCTCGCTGTAACACAGCCACCCACTGTCATTTCCTGTGCCCAGTAATAATTACAAGGGAAAAACACTGTGAAGATTCATCAGCTTCCTTAGGACTTTCTCACCCTATGAGAATCTTCCCTTTGAGATGAGCTATCCTTGTCATTATGTTATTATGTTATCATTTTGAATCCTTTTTATTGTGGGTGTTCAAACCTTGAAATTGGTGCAAGTGAGATAATGGAACACAGAGTAAAGTAAGGTTGAGAGGACCACCAACGATCCTAGCCAGCTTTGTGGACCTGTATCTCTAAAAAACACCATTATAAGGAGCAGAGAGCATGTGAGTGAAAAGGAAAAAGGGAGGAAAGGTACAGAGGAAAAAAATCCTTCTCATTCAGAGTCTTCTATGTACTTACCTGTAAATCAAACAGAACCCTCTGCAGCTCCATCATGGTCACTGAGCTGGTAAGTGTTAGGTCTAGGGGCATACAGAGTGTTAACCTTGATCCTTCATCTGTGCTTCCAGAGTGGATTTTCACATAGCTGAAGGTTAGCTCTGAATCAGTGACCAAATTAAGAAGTGTCTCCTGCTTCCTTTCTGGTGAAAATGAGGTCTTCCCCAAGGGTGCCTGACAAGTGTGGGCACAAGTGTTCCCTTCATTCTTCCTGTCCACTAGAGCTCTCACTGGATTTGGTGGGAGACAGCCCCAAACAAGGGGTGAAGGTCACTGAAAAACCATCTGCAGTTTTTCAGGCTTTTAGCCAAGTTTTATGTGGTTGATTGTTGGCTGGCTTGCAGATTTTCCAGCTGTTTGATTGAATTTATTATTTTTTTCCCCTGCTCTCTAGACCATGGGTTGATATTCTGACCAGATGGTCCCAAGCTGAGACTGACTATCTTGCCTCTCTTTGCTCCCTCATTGTGCTAGTGATCCAGAAGTCAAGTTCCCATCTACCAGGCTTACTTTTCTAAACTCTGTTGCCTTATGCTTTTTCACATGAAGATAATTTCGTATTACCTTCACATGCCACATCACGATCCTGATGCATGACTGGCTGAGGAACAGCAGGAGCAAAGAAAACTCTTTCATGTGTCATGAAATGTAGAAGAGACCCATCTCTGACTACATGTGGGACAGAGTGAGTGGCAGTTGACAAGTCAGTTTTGGTATTTGTGTTTCTCTATATCAACCCTAAAGGTGGAATGGATTCTTTGGTGCCTGTCTTTGGGTAGAGGAGTGCCATCCTACACTGCAGGGACCTTGATCAGCACACTCAAAAAAAGCTCTCTGCATGACATACAGGCAGATTTCTCAGCACAACTGGTTTTTTTTTTAATTAAGCTCTTTATTGTAACATGAAAAAATTTATTCTACATATTGAATATTTTGGAATTTTTGTTTTGGAACTATATAGTAACTGTCTTTTTCCTTTGCTTAAAAACAATAATTTGATTAAAGTATACAAGATATGCACACCCCTACAATTTAAGAACGACAAAGAAGCATTAAAACTTCAAGTGCTATTTTCAGATGAAAGAAACATAAATGTTCGAGACAATGTCATAAAATCATAGAATCATTAAGGTTGGGTAAGTCCTCCAAGATCAGGGAGTCCAACCTTTGACCAAACACCATTGTGTCAATTAAACCATTGCACTATGTCCATTGTTTCTTGAACAGTTTCAGGGATGGTGACTCCACCACCTCCCTGGATGGTCTGTTCCCCTGTCTGACTATCCTTTCAGTAAAGAAATTCTTGCTGATGTCCAGTCTGGAGCTCTCCTGGTGCTTCAGGCCATTTTCTCATCCTGTCAAATATGTCAATCCAATGCTGTTTGGTGTTTTCCTTGCAATAATACAACCAGGAAAGAAGAAACTAGCTTATAAGCAGAACAAGAAATAAATCCATGCAGACGATTTCAGCATTAAACAGCTTGCCCCTTCTGCCCTTCCTCCAGGAAAACAACTGCTCCTGATGTCATAACATTTGGATATCCAGAAAAAGCATTATAAATCACCCTAACAGAACTCTGCAGAAGTACAAAACCAGGGCATTTGTTAGATGGAGGTAATTTATTTTATTGCCATCAATCTCTCCTATGCTTGAGATTTAGATGATTATGTAGCTTGACATTTCTGCTCTGATGACAGGCTTCAGAGAGCTGCCACTTCTTTGGGGCAGTGCCCCACACTTCCCTACACACAGATCCTTCCCTCTGAGCAACAAACTCATGGACAAACAGCAAACAACTGCTGGGACTCTTACAGAAAGCGCATCCTGGCTGTCTTTTGACCTGCTTCTGCTCCCTGTAATCTCAACAGAAAAAATCCCCGTCATTCTATATGAGCGGGAACTAACTAGCTGACCTCCTCCAAGGACATCTCTTTGTTCTTTGTTGACTCCGATGAGGGTGTCCTCTGGTCATCTTCAGCCCAAAGGCCTGTGGCAGCATCCTTCAGTTTTGGTCTTTCTGTATGCAAGGGGTCACAACACAGCTTACTTTCACAATACACAAATTAAAAATTGAAAAGTTGGACAGGGAAAAAAGGAACATTAGGGAAAGAGAAGGACATACATGGTCTTTCATTCCCATGAGTATCTGTTGCCCTGTTTTTCTTCATTTTGTTATTTTGCTTTCTTAGTCAGTCAAAATTTCAATTAATATATTGTTCATTTCCTAGTTGGCTAATCCTCAAAAGTGAGACTTCATTTCAACTTATGAAATAGCTAGTTTTTTCTTTAAAACATGTGTAAAGGGAAATGACATGAGCATTTGTGTTGTAAATGGATCTATTACAAGCCTCTAAGGAAGGGGAAAAGAAGCCTGAAAACCTAAAGGAGAAAGGAAGAGGTATAACCATGTCTAATTGACAAAACACTGGATAAAAAGAACGATCGGTTGAAATTTTTAACTGACTGAGGACTTACTTCATTAAAAGCTGCAAACATAGAGAAAACAAGGAAAATCCTTGAGATCTTGGAAATTGGAAATTCAACTTGTGAAACTTATGTGGTTGTACCTTCCTCTAAATGTAAACCCTGTGAAAGCTCCCAATCAGTTTTGTACACAGTAAATTATTAATGTGTATTAGCAAGAAAATCTCACTTTTGACTCTGACTCAACCTGCCAAAAGATAAAGAAATTTTATGGAAAGCAAGCAATTGAAAATTATAATTGTAAATGAAAACAGCTCATGCCTCTAAAAGTATAAGATAAACATTTACCAAGTGGCCTCTTGAAGCAGACAAACAGAACGTTACTGAGTCAGAGTATAAAATAGCCAAAAATGGCTTGATGTTTTACTGGCATCAGATAATAGGTCCAAGTGCCCATCCCTGAAATCCTTGTATGGTGATTCAAATATTGGCTGCATATACAGGAGATGTGTGTACACCTTGGGAATGGTAATGTCCCATCAGGGATGGTACTGTAAAAATTAATATGAGAGAAAGAATTGAGTATAATAAGACATTCTGGACATTTTTCATACTGGGAATCTCACCTCTGTGAAACACAAAATGGGCAATTAAAAATATTTATTGAACTACCTCCCTCTGGATATCAAAATATGAAGGGTTCATTATGCAGTGCTGTAATTGCAGCAAGAGAGGACAATTTAAAGTAGTTTAAAAAATTAATTTTGACACAAATGCAAGACCATTCCCTGTCTGGATAATAGTTATGCACTCAGGAGAAAAAAAAAGAAGAAAGCCATTTCTAACTAACTCCAATCGAATCTTCATTTGGCACTTAAAGGAAAATAGGATAAAGGGCATTTGAATGCAGAGACACAGAATGCAGCAGGCAGCTCAGCAGAGCTCTTGTTTCATACCAAAAAAAATTAAGTGAGAAAGAGAAGAGAATTTGCCTTGAGCTTTCCCCATATGAATTTCAGCCCACTACAGAAAAGACAGCTGGGAATAAAAAATAAGGGTCAGTTACCTTCCCTTACAGGACATTCCTCAAGTCATTGAGAGAATGAACCTGCCCTTACCTTGTATTGTTCCACCATGACAGCTATGAACTAGCAATTCCACATCTTCCCAGGCACTTCCCTTCCTGGGAACCAAATTCCACTTGAACTTTGTGCTGAAACCAAGAAGACTTTTGTCTTTTGAATGCAAGCTTCTTCAGGAGATGACAGTCACTTGTTCGTTCAAACCATGAGAAGACTACCAGGCTCTGTCATAGGTGAAATCTGGCTTCTTTAGCCTGTGGGTAAAAAAATAACAGCAACTAACCTCTGGATGCTACAAATACTTTTTTTTGACAAAATTTGAACAGCTGAGTAGGACTGAGGGTAGGCAGGGGGGTTGCAGGGGGTGTTTCACCTTCCATATAATAAGTGCACATTTTTTTCTGAATCAGTAAAAGTGCATGCACTTTTAAAATTAAAATTAAAGAATGCAAATCTTTGAAAGAACAGCTTGTCATGAAGATGGCTTCAGCTGTTTAAATACAGAAGTCCAGTGATACTCTTGACTACCTACAGCACCTGGCACATCTGCATGTGGCTAGCAGACAACTTAATATCACACTAGTTCTCTTTGTAGGTACCTGAGGAGAACTTCAGTCAATTCTCTGCAACAGGATAAAGGAGCTGATGAAACTAGCTGTTGCTAAAATCAGTCTACATCTAGAGGATTATAAAATGAAAGTAAGTTTTATAATTCAGTAGTGCAGCATCTCAGCTTTTAGTTTCTCTCCTTTTCTCTTTTCTTTTCTTTTCTTTTCTTTTCTTTTCTTTTCTTTTCTTTTCTTTTCTTTTCTTTTCTTTTCTTTTCTTTTCTTTTCTTTTCTTTTCTTTTCTTTTCTTTTCTTTTCTTTTCTTTTCTTTTCTTTTCTTTTTTCTTTTTTCTCTTTCTGTAAAAGAACTTTACTTACAAAAGAGGTTCATTGATTTCAGCATGCTGAGGAGTAAGCCCCCAGCAGGGCTATGTGTGTTTTGTGCTTCACATCATTTTGTAGATAGATAGGCAGTAAAGAAACAGGGTGTGTTTTGCCTAGGGAGGGTGGAAAGGGAATGCAACAACCCTGCAATCTTTAGTTGTTTGAGGTGAAGATTCCCTGATTGAAGCAGGGTTTGAGTTCTCTGCTCCTGGGTACTTACAATGCATGCAAATGCTCCATTCACTGACAGCCTGGTGTTCCTGAGCTGTGCTCTGTGCTCGTTCTGCCTGCCTCAGCTTTGTGCATTACCCTTTTGGCTCTCCAAAGGGCATTTGAATAGAATGAAACAGCTTTGTTCCCATTGTGATCACAGTTCTCCTGGTAAACACACTTTTCATGTGGTGGTGAGCTTCTGGCATATTTCAAAAGGCACACAACCCACCCACCCCTACCCCCAAACAATGCAACAACAAAAACAGAACAATAACTTAAAACATGGGAATAGGGAATTTTACTGTTTCCCTCTCTGCCATGATTCAGCAAATAACTTCAAATTTCTTTCTCTAACCTCTCTATACCTTGGTCAAATTTGGATGAAAATTAGGAATGGAATAATACATCCAGTGGTTTATCTAGGAGGATTTGGGTACAATAAACCAAATATTTATAGAAAAATTGCTAAATATTTGCAATCTGGGTTTCTGTATTGTTTAAAGTATTTTCAAAAATAGCTTCCAACTTCACCACAGTTTTTTTAACTTGGACGATTTTGTTTTCTGAAAGTTTCTCTTCCAGTTGTTCTGAGTTTTTCTCTCTGATCTCAGTCCCTTCCAAGGATCTAAATCTTTTCCTGTGCCAGCCTTCCTCTGAAAGGTGAAGAAAATCTCAGTGTGGAGTGAAAGAGAGAGGAAAGAGAAGCAATATAATGAACTACCCTTGTAATGCTTACAAGCATTGTCCCTGCAAGAAATTTCCCAGGTGACTTCTGCAAATTACATGCTATAAACAATTGTTTTTATTACAGTAACATACAAAGACACAAAGCAAAGTTGAGAGCCTGATGGTGCAAGATACTGGTAAAAATAACAGAGCAAAATCTTTTTCTGACCCCAGGAGCCATGACCCTGATGGGAAAGGGAGTGAGCACTCTAATTCAAGGAAACAGTTGGCTTTTAAGCATTCTGCATTAAAAGTGGGTGGGAATTGCCTTCTGGAGAAGAAAAGATGTGGGCTATGGTCCAAATCCTGAAGTAAGAAGAAGAGATCAGCATCTTTAGGAAGAAAGACAGAATCAAATCTTGCTATATTATTGTAAATTAATTAATGAAACAGATGCCTCATACTATTACAAAGGCTTAACTGCCTTTCTCTGAGTCTCATAGTCTCCAAGACACCTGTATTACCTCATCTCAGCTGCCACTATTCAGGACAACACTCCCTGTATTTCAGCTTCTAGATAACAGCCTTTTGTTCAATGCTGCTGATCATATTACATTGTAATGTTCTGGGCCTTTGATTCTAAAATTGCATCTGTATCTTCTTTCTGTGTTTAGAATGGAGAAAAGCAGCTGTAAAAGTAAGTGCAGGAACAAAATTGTGCAGATCAATGAGCAAAAAATTAATGAAAGTCCCTTTACAAGAAAATAAAAACAAAGAAAAAACAAACAAACAAACAAAAACTCAACAAAACAACAACAACAAAAAAAAAACCACCACAACTTTGCCAGCCCCCATAAATAAGTATCAGGCATTATGAGGAACATAAACACAAAAATGTATAAAACATGAAAAATTGTGTGTAAGTTTGGGATGTATGAAAACTGTGGTTAAGTAGAACATTTCTGTCCTTTGGGACTTGAGCCTTTTCCTCTCCCATTTACTCTAGAGTTAAAGAGTAGCTCTTAGCATGCAAAACTGGATTTGGATTGCATCTTTTCCCAAAAGGGCCTTGGATCTTTCTAAGTGACTGCCCTGTTCTCTTGTACTCCATGTTGAGCTATTCCCTACTTTCTCCTGTGAAAATTGCTGAATCTTGGCTTGAGTATTTTGTTCACCATGTTGTAGAAAAAAGAAAAGGAAAAGGATACATTTTGTGTGTATGAATGAACTTATAACCTGCTGTGCAAAGTACCAAAGAAATGCATTGGGTTTCAAACCCAATTTCCAAGTAAGAGTTCTTGTTTGTTCAAATAATACCTCCCCAGTATGTCCATCATATAACATAGGCATTGTTCTTAGGCATGGGATACTCAGATTTAAACCTATCAGGTAGCAAAAGTATTTCTATTACCATCCTGCAGCCTTATTGAGTGCCCACACCATTGACCAAGGAGGGTGGTACTTCTGTACATGAACCTTTGAATTGGTTTGCCTTTATTAAAAACTAAAAGAAACCATTTTTTTCTGTGCTAAACCAAGATTTCTTTTTCCCTTTCTCTTTTTTGGTTATCATTCTGTATAATGAAAAAACTGAATGCTGTGTTTTCAGCACTATCTAAATCTGTAACCTCCCTTGATCTGAGTTCTGAAACAAATTCCTCAGACTTCATTCATACTGAATCAAACCTCCAGCCTCTACTGGAGATGGTGCACAGTGCCACCCCTGTGGAGCAGGGATCTGCACTGAGAATTCTGGAGTACAGGCAGACTTTTCTCCCACCATCCTACACATCTATCTGGATGGTTTTTCATTTGTTTGCTATTTATAAATAAGCAGCTTTCCATTGCATGATAAAGACTCAAATGAAAAACACTTCAAAATGCTGATGGAAAACTATTTGAAGTAGGAGCCACGTGGGTGCTCAACAACAGAACAAAGGAGGATCTTAAGTGTTTGCTAATCCCTGTGAACCTTTTAGAGAGTCAATTTCTCTCACTAACTAGAAGAAAAATTACAGCAGGTGAAGACTATTAATATACGTTAAATTCTCAGACAGTATGCTGCAGTACAGCTAGGTGAAATCCTGTCATTCTGCCCAATAGACAAGAAGTTCTTCAAAAATGGGACAGGAAAGGCTGACCTCACTAGAGTAAGCAGAATAAACCAGTTATACTTAGTCTCATTGGTGTTTATAAGAGGTTTTAGCTGGCTTCCTTCCTGACTGGCTATAACTGGCAAAACAATTTCCTTCTTTGAGAGCAGCTGCCACTGGTGTAGTTCCTCTTAGGGCCAGGAATGGAATAAAGCATTTATTCTCTCGAAACATCCTCCTTTGTGTGGAAGCCTATAAACAAATTGCTATGATAACCAGACATTCATGAAATTGTGGGGAGGTGATTAGTGGGATGCCACAAGAATTAGTGCTCAGCCTGGGTATAATTGACATCTTCAGTCTCTTACACAATCTAATAAAATCTATCTGCTGGAAAAACTTATTTCATTGGTTTACTCGCATAGTGTCAAGGTAAAAATTGTTAGGTCACTTTCTGCAATTGTTCTTTTTTACTGTGGATTTTTCCACTGCTTGTAAAGGACTGACTTCACAGATGTCTGTCCATCCTAGAAAGCAAAGCAGTTTAGAAGTAACATGACAGTGATAGATGTTGCTATTTAGCACAACTCATAACCTCTTAGTCCAGAGGGACCGCAGTGTGTGAGCCTGACTTGTACAGAACTGAACCAAAAGGGTTTTTCTGAATTCAGAACAGAAAACACAGAACCAGGTGAGAAATGTTAAGCTGATATCTTGGTTTTGTGGACAATTGAACCAAATATCCTAAGCTGAAATTTATTGTGTTCTATTGCGAAGAAAACAACCTTTTCTCTTCTCAGCATTTCTTCTGGAAATTCATTCCAAGGCCTTATGGCTCTGTCATTCAGAAAATGAAAAAAAAATCCAACTCAAATTTATTCATTTTATTTCAGTCCCCATACATTTGGAGACTGACTGTAAGTTTCTGAACTAGGAAAGAGTGCTTATTGTGAGAGCTTTTTCAGAGGTCAGGCTATACTTGCAGTTCAGACTCTCAAAAGCTTGGGGCCAAGCCACAAAAACTTACACTGCACTTTTCACAGGTCTGATTTCGCTAACTTTGCTATATTCCCATATTCCCATAGCTGAAAGTGGGAAAAGCTATCTCCCTTATTAAAGTATTCCAAAATTTTGTATAAGAAACCTTAAAATACATGTTTGGTCAACGAAAACAACATAGCATTGGTTTGTGTAGTTTCAAACCAAACTAAACCTCCAATTAAAATTTAACACTAGGAGGTAAAGGTTTTAGACCATCTAAATGAAATAATGCACAAAATCAAGCATGTAACTTTTGTTGATGGCAAGTTAAGATTTCATAGTTTAATTATGTATCATATAGCCCATCAGTTTAATGAAACATAAAATCAGGTTAATAAGTTAGTAAATATAACAATTAAGCAAATACATATATTTCCATAAAAAGAGAGTGACAATTAAATATATGCCATTGTAAGAAAAAACATCTTGAAGAATGTTGGGGTCTTGGGAGCTGCTACACCCTGTTCCAACAGTATTTGTTGTTGTTTGAACTAAAAAGCCCTCTATGCGTCATTCCCGATGTCTTTACCAAAATTTGGCCCAAATACAGGTATTTTTATGTAGCTACCAACTGCCCATTTAGTGGTCTTGCTAAAAACAGAACCTACATAAAATGTGTGCAAGTGCAGTGCCATCCCTGATGTGCTATGAAGATTTAAACATCTTAAGTCCAATGCATGGTTGGCAAGGCTTAACTTGGACCTCAAATATTTGCAGGTATGGATGTGTACAAGTGAAGAGCAGTGTTTGCCAATGGTGAAGAGCAAGGCAATGACCAGAGAAACAAACAGGAAGAATTTTGTTAAATTATCCAAGATGAATGAGAATTACTGCAAAAAAAAGAACATTCCAGGGCAGAGCAAAACCAAAGTTGTGGTTATTATTGTAAGAAAAAATAAGAAAGTGCCTAGATTGGAAAAATACTACTGATGCTGATACATTTTCCTTTTTTTAACTTTTGGTGTTTTTTTGTCACAGAAGATGCCATTTGGTTTTTATGTTATTCATATAAAGGGTTAAAAAAATAATACTTGCAATGCATTATTTTGTTGTGTTGGAATGAGTTTAGAAGCTGAGGAAGATGGTTGATAGTAAGTTTGTATAAAGATATTTATGATGTTAGAAATAATAGCACAAAGGAATTTTTAAAGCTATTAGTAGGGTCATTATCCCATAAGCATGCCAAAAATATGGAAATTCCATTTGATAGGTAGAAGAGGATAAACATATTCTGATATTTATGTAATAAATATGTACTTATTAACAGCTGGAGCATTAAGTGATGTAATTAAAGGCACTATGGAGCTTTTCTCGGGATGATGCCTTTGAAATCTGTTGATTTTCTTGCTTTTCTAGGGCAAGAAAGATGTGTAAGAATACTAGTAAATTACAAACAAGGTTTTTGTCTTTTTATATTAACACCAAAGAATTTTAATTCTTAATCACTTTTTACCTAACCAGAGTTTGTAATGATTTTTGCATGCTTATGCTGGATTGACACTAACAAAAATAATGATTGGTAATTAAGCTTTATCTAGTCTCCAAACAAATGATGGTTAAATCATTTCATGTCAGCACTGTTCCCTCGGTGTTTTGTGGTTTTAACTCCTGAAGTATTTAGAGAGAGATAGTATAGTCCTCAGTTTGCTACAATAAACAAGTCTAATAACTACTCAATCTCTTGCGAATAGTAAGATCTTTGTGAAATCCCACTGATCATTTCAGTAGACTTTATCTCTTCAATCATTAATCTTAAATGTGGTAAACTGCAATTAAAAGAGAAATGGTAGCAAGACCCAGTGAAATAACATCGGGACTTCACCTCTAGAAAGCACATTTTGTGCAACATACTTGAGGGTGCATTTGTCTTTTTCATGGCCATATCGTAGTGCTGACTGATGGCATGCAGCTCCAGAACTGGACTCCAAAATTTATGTGTCAGTATGTGTGTGTCTATATTACAGTCAGCAGCACCTAGCCAGCTATTAATCTCAACCTTAAATGAGCCTCTGCAGACTCCATTTTCTGTAACAACGTGATCTTTGTTGTGCACCTTAGGACCTCAGCAATCCAGCTCTCATTGAGGCACATATATCGCAGATGCTGAGATTTAGCAGCCTGAATCCACAACCCTACTTTGCACCACATAACCAGCAGAAATATCAATGTCTTTTCCTTCATAGAATCACAGAATTGTACAAATCAGAGAATAATTCAAGATGGAAGCTGGACTTGGGAGACCTTTTGTCTAGCCTTCAATTTGAGTTAGGGTCTACTTTGTACTACGTGACCTATTAGAGCAGTCCAGGCTGTCCAGGGCTTTATCCAGTCAGATTTTCTTCATTTCTAACTGATGAGCATAATTTTACCAGAAATTCTTGATAATAGTGCTGAGTTCTTGCTAACAGTACTGACTTTCACTTTTGTACTGTCAAAACACTTTCCATCTCTCTTTTTCTGTTTTCTTGCATTTGTTCCAGAAGGCATCTCAGTCTTGCCTCTGTCGTGCATGTCCAGCTTCAAATTCTCTTTGAAGTAAAATACAATTTTTAAAATAAATTTAAAAACCCAAACCAATCTTCACCCCCAAAAAGCCACCATCAGTAAACTCATCACAGGTCTTGACAAATTGCTTGTTAATTTCTTAAGCTGGGCGAGTTTTAATTTCCAACCATGTATCTTACCATTTCTTCAACTGATGGGTGGAAGAGACCTCAGGAAGCAATTTCCCATTTTGAAAACAGACATGAATATTTAGTGAATATTGCTGTGTATTATGTTATACAAGCAGAAATTCTCCATTAGATCACCGCTCACTGGGGAGCAAGTTCATCAAGTAGGAGTAGAGAGCAAGACACCTCCGCCAGGCTGTAGCTGAAGAGCGGTAACTCAGCAAGGCATTTCTGGAGCTCACATTCACACTGAATGAACTTGTCTAGTAAACAGCAAATCCCTGCAACACAGATGTCTATCACTGCCAAAAATGTCAACAACCAGTAAGCATACAGGCAAAAAGTGCCAGGATGAGGAGTGGTCTGAAGAGAAAGATTTGTAGGACAAGTCAGCAGGACTAAATGCAGATGGTACAGCTTGGCTCAGTGACACCTAAGAGAGGCTGATCAACAGCTTCACCTGGTTTTTCCAATTGTATGGAAATTGTATGTTATGGGTTGAACAGTCTCCTTGTGACAGGCTCAGACCAAAATAGCCTTAACCATAACAACATTGCTGTTTCCCAAATATTTACACACATGAGGATAAAGCATATATGTGGGTGCTGACAGGGAGAGCTACAAGAACAACTGCATTTTCATGTCTCTGCTGTGCTCACAGCCAGCTTTAAATCCCAGCCTGGACCCTGGGGACCTGACTATCCCTGCCCATCCCTTGAGGGCTAGTCCCAGGGTCCAGGACCCCATATCATTCCCCCAGGCTATCATTTGTTGCCCCAGCAACTCCAAGCAGGCTTGTTCTTGTTATCCCATATACATTTGATTTTTTGTCTATCATACTAATTGTTCTGCAATATTTGGCTGTTATAATCCTCCTGACTCAGCTTTCAGGCTGTCACAATAATTTAACAGAACAATACTTTGCTTAGTTACTCTTAACTGATCTGCAATTCCACGATTCCATTCAAAACCTTTCTCATACATTTTCCTTTCCATCTTTTTTTTTTTTTTTTTTACTTAATTCTACTGGAATCTGCCCTCTTGTGTTGGGTGAGAGGACATTAAGACATACCCAGGCAAAAAATATTACACATCACTGTTGCTATCACAAGTCCCATGTGGCAGATGGACACGATGTCATCTTCTTAGGCAGGAGATTCCCTCCACAGCTGAGTCATTGCAATGCGTGTGCTACAAGGAGATCCTCTGTGTGTCCTATCAGTTAGAAAGTTTTGTGGCACAGTCTTTGAAAGAGTTCTCCCATGACAAGGAAAATATTGTCTCTTTAGAACAAACTGATCAGCTGCACAACAGAGCTTAAACACTCAGTCACCGATCTGTATTTTGACACTTCAGAGAAATATGACAAGGTGTTTTGCCTTCCATCTGAAGCATCTCATTTCTCATCTAATAACCAATTTGCTGCCAAGTCTTTAATTAGGGCTCTATCAGAAAACATCCTTTTTTGTCAGCAAATCATGCAACATCTGCCTGATACTCTATCTTACCCCGTTTCCTCATCCACACCTACAACTGAAAATAATCTTTAAAAAAATCATCAATTTCCTGCCTACTCAGAAAAAAATACAACCCATCTTCAGTCCTGTATTGTCTGACTCTCAGATGCATCAATTCTTCCACTGTCACCTCCCTCTTGTGTTATGCTCCTTTGGGTGAGCAGAGCCGCCCTGAGCAGTGGGTGGCATGGGAGGGCACTTTCTCTGCTTGGAAAAGTGAAGAGAATTCCAGCTGGCCCTGGCTGCCAGGTGGAGCTGTCCAACCTGGATGGTGAGCCAGCCCCACGGAGCACAGGGAGTGCAAGGAGGGCAGCACTGCTGCCTCAGGGAGGGCTCCCACCATCCTCAGTGCGAGGAGCGCATCCAAATTGCATCGCTCCCCCCTCTGCCCCTAAGAGCCAGACACATCCCAGGCCTGTGTGATTGATACGGCTCCCACTGGAAGGAAAGAAGATGCCAAAACCGCAGCTGCCCTCTGGTGTGTGCTTGAAGCAGCTGTACGAGCAGGGGGATTCAGGGATTCTGCAATACTCTCGTCTTCTCTTCCTAAAAACAGGCTGTTGGGAACACAACTACGGAAATTCCCGCATACGAGATTTGTTGGTGTGTATGGAGATTACAGTGTATCCACAGACGGGTTTGTACACATTAGGAAGACTTGCAGCAGCCTCTGCAAGTGTAATTATTTCCCATCTGTGGCTGTGAGACCTCGGAGAGGAGCAGGCTGCTGGGGCAGGCCACCCTACTGAGGAGGCAGCTCTGCTTTAGCTCTGTGCTGTGCACAAAGCTGGCCCCTGGTTCATGTGAGGCAGACTCTTGTGCAGAGGATTCATCAGGAACCTCGCTTCCTAGCACTGTTGATTTATTTTGCATGAGAAGTGTGGGTGTTGGGAGGAATTCTTTAGTCCTTCCTCGCCTCTGCCTGCAGAAACAGAGGGCTGCTGTGCATCCATCTTAATTGCAGTGTTTGCCTTGCAGAGGTTTGCCTTCCCAAAGCTGCCTTCCCATCACAAAGGTGACAGTCTTCACTGTTTCCTTCTGATCAGGAACCGAGTCACTCCATTACAAAGCCCACAGGTCAGATATGTCACTAATGCAGTTGTCCAAGTCCCCACAGGCTCACTGAAACAGTGCAGATCCAGCTCTGAAAAATAGCTAACTAGAAAATCTTAATGATAACACAGAAAGAAGCCAAACCATTTTCTATCTTTGCTTTCTTTTTGTTGCTTAAATATCCAGCATTTTCTTCCTGTGAGTTCAGTGGGCTTTGAATGGCCCTAGGACTATTGAAGCCATATTCAGACAGTTTCTTTATATCTGCCTATTTTAGAGATTGCTGCTTCTTTTCTCCCCTTAGTACAATCCTTAAAACTAGGTAGACATTGCTTCCTTGTTTCAGGGGGCACAATATTTGTAGGTAACAATTTACATGTGCAGGTAGGTAGGTCTAGTCCAGATCCTCAGAAAAATGCAGGTGATTAGAGTGAATTATGTTCCTACACACCTTCAAAAAACTGAATTTTCATTCCTGAAAAGCAGTATTTGTGAGGGAATTTGACATCACGTATGTGTTACCCTTAAGTCAATGGCATTCAGTGTAACAAAGGCATTAACTTCAGTGGGAATGGGTAGAGACAGAAAATGCCTGTTTGAAAACTGAACCCCAAATATACAGTTAGTGTTCACTTGCCCAGAGAATGTTGTCTTCTAGCTTTGCCCAAAAAATAGGCTGAGATAGAAAATAATACCCGAATTTCTCTTCATTGCATCAATAATTTTCATATGAGTATTTCTTTTCCCTAGCATCAATCCCAAACGCTACTTAAAAGCAATCTACTTCTTACTCTGGTTTCAGAAAAAGCTGTTTTACTACTGTTTATATAGCACTGAAATCAAGTTTATATCCCAATGCTATCAGTGTTTCTTTTATATCACACATGTACATAGTACAAACGTCCTGGTGAACTACTATTCCTAAAAATTTCATTACTGAAATTTCAGTCTCCAGCATTACTTCTCCTCACAATCTCCAAGTCTATTCCACTTGGGTAGCATTAATCTGCTACACAGATGGAGGCAAGACATTCCCATTATTTGCTAAGGTAACTAGTTCCTCCTCAGTTTCTGCTGACAAGGTCTGTTTTGAGCTATTCTGACCCAAAAAAGCTGACCAGAGTGTATTAGGAACTCAAGGACATCGCCCTTAGGATTAGTCTGCATCTGTGCAAAATGTTAAATCTTTATATTTTTGTTCTTGTAGGCCTGGGAATACATGGTAGATGATAAAACTGCAGCTCCTATATTTTATACTTGATATGGAAAAGCAGTAAGGTCTTACATTGTGTAGGATCAGCTTTCTCCTGCAGGTTGAACGTTCAAAACTCACAGAGCCCAGTGAGTTTTTTACCTGGGGAAAACGTGCCTTTTACCAAATTTTAAGATAGTCTCTATAATTAGTGGTCGCATTTTGTTGTGCACAAATTACCTTACCCACCCAAGTGGGAACACAAAACTCTTATTTGTGAGCTCAATTTGGCTGAATGTGTGTCCTCAAACAGGCATACTCTGAGTCTGCTGCGTACATAATATTAAATATGGTGGGCTCTGGAACTACAGCCAACAAATGAATATGAAACACTGCTGAACTATTTTTGGTGTAACATAGGTGAGGCTAGGAAAAGGCCAGAATGAAAACTTAGACTTTTCTAAATAGGCTCCAGTTCAGATCCCCAAACATGTGCAGATTCTCCCAAGAGACTTGGAGCACTCAGAAGAATTTGCAGTGTCAATGAACTGCACTAAATAGGAATATTAATATTTGATCTCACAATCTCATCACTGCTTCAGTATATCAGGATCTAGAACTCCATTGCTGGAGTGCCTTGAGTCCCTGCATGAAGGAGGTCTATAAACCCCCGTGAACCAGCTACTCTATACCAGACAGAACAGAATACTGATAAATTCAGTCCCAATCCCAAAAATATACTTGGATCACACTTACTCTGAACTGGCATTTACAGCTTGATTTTCATACTGTGCCTGTTTCTGTCTTTGTAAGCTGCCTACCAGAGCAGCCCAGACACTCTGAGCCTGATCATTCCTTAACAGTTGGCTGGTCCTGTTTCAAAACTTCTGTCTCCTTTTCAATTATCCAAATAAGACTAAAGGAATGAAGAGTGGCAAAGGCACTAATTAGTGCAGACAGTGATCCAAAACTCCAGGAAAAGCTATGAGAAACCATCATGGCAAGTAATGTGTGATCCACCATGCCTTGATTCCTTCTGTGTTTCCTGCAATATTCCAGAGGGAAGCATAGTGCAGTAGGAACAATTAATCTTATTTCCCTACCAAATGTGGAGGGGTTGTACACCCTAGGGAGTAAATACCCCAATTCCATTCTTGTCTTCACCCTATAGTGCTACCTTCTCTACATAAGTAGAATTTGTATTAACATCAATTCTTGTTATTACTGTAACTAATAGCACATTTCTGAAATTGAGGCCATTTTTAGTTACACGACACAGGTGGAATTATTTTCTTTAAAAAGTCACAAAATACAAACTGAATTACTTTTTTTTAAGTTTTTTTTTTGAGCTAAAAGCAGAGTCAAGTTTCACCCTAGGGCAAATTTCTATAGATGAGTTATAAATCTCTAAATAATGAGGTTTTTAATGAAAACAAGACTAACTCAGTGTGAACTGCAGCACAGCAAATTGTGTCACTATAACTGTAACTTAATGCAAATCTACAGAATATTGAAATTTTTTTTCTGATTATTGCTTAATTTATCAAAACCACATCATTTACAGCACACTCTAAATGAGGCAAAAGCTGATTCAAGGATGTGGCAGAGATACTTACAAAAAGCACCAAGGAGACATGTAATGAGTAGGTAGAGGAATAAGTCATGTGAGAGAAGAAAGTATTAATATTATTATGATGTAAATCTGTGATACCAATGATTATATCAGCTATACCTGTGGGACATGGTGGGAAGAACTGAGGACAGGGGGCTAAATGGAAGGAGGGATACAGAACCTGAGAGGAGAAGGCATTGTGGCTGGTGAGTCAATAACATCATCTCTAATGATTTCTTCCCGAGGCATGGTATAACTGCTGTGTGTGTAGCATTTCTGACTGGAAGCCTGAGATGCAATTAAGCAAATGAACAGCTAAACCCAAAGGCTACCGAAATAAAGAAAATGTTGACAAATTAGCTCTGAAATAAATAGCACTCATTATTTGTGCACCATTCTATATTTTTCAAGGCATTGTACAAACTGTACAAACATTTACTAATGAAGGGCCTTTTTTGTTGTTGTTGTTGTTCTCCCTGGAGTTCACAAGAATTAAGGAATCTACAAATGAACTGGCCAAAAATGTAGCGCATTAACCAAAGACAACAGAAGAGGATGCCAAGCAATAGCTGGCTACTAGGTAGACTCATGTAAGATAAAATCCTAAATGGCCATGAATGGTGCAGAGCAGACCTGGAGCATTAACATCGTGCATTCCTAGTGGCTGCTCCTGAGCAGAGAAGTCGTCCCTGCCAGCCAGGCACAGTGTGCCTGAAACATCTCAGAGTTCACCAAGAGGGTCACAAACCAGGGAATCGCATCCAACAGCCGCTCACACCCGCTGCAGGGAGAGCCCATAACCACCACACTGACAACATTGCTCTCTCCTCCCGGGAAACTTGACCATCATCCAGAAAGGAATGGGAGATTCATAGAAGGGAAAAAACTTTAAAGCCTAATGTACACAGAGTTCACCTGCTGAGGGAATAGCCATGTTCCTGAGCATGAATTTTATGTTATATACTCTTACAATAAAAATACATTAACTATTTTGGGAATGAGGGAAGAAGCAGTTGCCAGTGAATGCCCTTATTATAAGGTGGTTTTGCAAAGGATCCCTCTGGCCCCACAATTCTTTTAGAGTCAGTTTCAAAATGATCCAGTTTTCATCTTTCTCCTGTTTTGCTCCAAACACAAACTTCTCATAGAACCCTGGATTGTGGGAAAAGAACATACAACTCCTTTTTCTATGAAGACACCAGAAATATGATTTTACCACCTCAGTCAGTTCCAGAAGGTGGATGTCACTTTCCCTTTCACCTGAACAAAAGCTTATTCGATGGCTCACCATCCTGTGAGCTCAAAAAACAAAGATGCAGCAGTGGTTTCTCTGCTTTAAACGGAAACCAGTTCTTCTAGTGTGAGTTAAGTGTGCTAGTAACAAATATACCAAACCTGACTGCTTGGGAGTTTAAGCCTAGAAAGCCTTTGTGGATCCCACAGGAGCTTCAGACTAATCCCACGCAGCTCAAAATGTAGCAGCTCTGAAAATGGACACAAACAGGACTGCCAAAGCCAGGCAAAAGTGCAAGCACTGGAGTCTTCCCTTCTGAGGAGGGGTTAGGTGCATTGCTCATACCTCAGTTAGACCTGTGTGGCACCTGAAGTACCTGAGTGTCTTTCTGGATGTGGGTGTTAGAGGTAACATTAGCAACACATCAACAGAAGCCCTACATGTCCTGGACTGTCAGACATTGAGACCTTAGCAACAAATACCTTCTGAGCAGTGAAGGCTGGATCACAGAAAGAGATGCTGAGAGTGTACAAGTCATTTTGTGACTGTGTAGTGGCTGCTCATGCAAAAGATAAGTTTTCAAGCGTTTGCAGTACCACAGAAGCCTTGCAGCTGGTTCTGAGTCATTCTGAGCACCAGAAAAGGTGATGATCATTATAGGAAATGATCTCCAGTTACTTCAAATTATTATTCTGGAATGGAAATTTCTGTGAGTTATTTGCTCTAGGAGGTATTTTGTGGTTATTAGGCTCATTTCTGTTGTTTCTGCAGAAAAGCACTGCCTACTCTTGCCCAGAACTCTGCAATGATAGGCACAGCTGCATCCCATGAAGACTTTCCAAAGCATCATTTAAAGAAAGCCAATAAACAAAACAACAGTAATAGCTCTCTCAGATGCTGAACATAGTGTCTTATCCTGGTACATGCTGGGATTCTTCTTCCTTACATCACTGCAGTGAATGTTCACCAAAGCTCTCACAAATCAGAGATTTTATCACCTGAGAGGACCAGACCCAATTATTAGAACCTGAGCCAGAGGATTCACTTAGCAGCCTCACCACCGTTCTGCTGACTGCTCTCAGTTCTCCTCTCTGTCTCCAGGCTTCCAGGACAATGGTCTGGTCTCTTCCTTCCTGGATAAATTTATCCCAGCTGTTCAGCTAAGAGATGATACAAGATCACATAAGTGCTTACTGGAGATGAGGATTGCTTCCAGGTCTAGGAACAGAAACATACAGGCCAAGCAGCTGGGACTACTTGCTGGTTGAAAATGCACTGAAGACAGAAAACATCAATCTTGCAAATTTTCAGAGAAAATTTTCCTGACACTGATTTTCATTCTATTGCAGTCTAATATCTGAAAGGAAATGGTAGAAGTTTTTTTACTTAGGCAGTTAAGTCTCACCTGCTGAATAAAGCTTTTAAAAATAGACTGCTGTGAGTAGCTTTTCCTGGGCAAGAAGACAGCTTCATGTCTATGGTTCCTGAGAGATTACAGTTAACCAGGTAATTAATGTAAAAAAAAGTAGCTTAAATGGTAGCCTAAACCTGTGACAAAGGAGAATGATTATAAACAGTGCAGAGTATATTAAAGAATTACAGTAAAAAGAAAAAAAAAAAGCTTCAGGAGGATTAAAGTGTTAAATAGCAGAGAGAGAGAGAGAAGGCAGTCTAATGCCTCTTCTTTTTTATTCTTCTTTTGCTTTATCTTTGTAATCCAGATTTAGCAGCAATTTTTGGATGCCTGATGCCCTGGTGTGTGAAAATTGAATGCACTTTCATGAGAATAATTTCCTCAAGAAGGATGGGGTCAGGTGAGAGAGTTTTGTAACTTCTTACTGCCAGACAGCCACTAGGACATTGGTGGGGGTCTCAGCACAGGTCTTACACCTTGCTCTCCCCTTCTCTGGGAGGCAGAGCTTGCAGGAGGGAATGTTGTGCCATCCAGCTGGAGCTGGGCAGTCCTGTGAGTACCACTGTTTATTTGGGGAGGGTACATATGACATAAAACAATCCTTTCAGTATCTGGTATCAGAGGAGAAGGACACTCTCAAAAGAAAGAAACAGAGAAGTCTTGTCTGAAAATGAAGCATGGATTGGACAGTGGGCACCTTACATACCCCCATGGCGTGGTAACCCCAAAAAAAGATGGATTTCATCGGGAAGCAGTTTATAACCACAGCTGATTTACAAGGTGAGTCACTGAAGCACATACTCTAAAAGAAGGCAGTGCCCAGTAAAAACTGACTACATGTGGCAAACCACACACCAGCCCTGCCTCAAATTCATGTGTGCTGGCCATGTTCCTGTGTCCAGCCTATGTACCAAACCTAAGCCAGAGTGAGACAACCCTCCTTTCAGGCTTGGCAATGCCTCTGAGAAGATCTAAGCTTAGATTCAGCTAATATATCAAGCTATTTGCACTGTGTGCCTTTGTCACTTGAGTGAAGAAAAGAGACCAGCTGAGAGTCTGTGTTTAAATATAATTTAGCCTGTCAAGCAACAGTGCTTCTCAGTGGGGGGGTGTTTAAACAGGAGTCAAGGCCCCTGGTCATAAAACAGCAAGGTCAAAGACTCACCACCACAGTCCCAGCCCTGCTCCCAGCTCCAGGCTCTGGGGTGATGAGAGGAGGCTCCAAGAGGACAAGGCAGCAGTTGGGAGAGCTGAGGAAGCCATGCTGCAGGGGCGGGAGCGGACAGATGCCAGCTCCTGGGGCTTGCATTTCCTGAGGCAAACATCCCTTCTTGTTTTTCCTCTGCTGCTATCCACCGCCAGCGAGCCAGTCTGCCCGTGCATGTATCCAGCTCCAAAATCAGCCACCTCCACAAGCCTTCCCCATTCTGAGCTCCCAGGTCTGCCTTGGGGAAGCTGCCTCTGGGCAGGGAAATTCACCCCCTTGCAGGCACAGGGATGGGAGCAGTGCCAGAGCCACCTTTACACATCCTGCTGTGTACGCAGTCCGCTCAAAGCTGCCCGGTACAGCAACCCTGGAAACAATCATTCCAAGAAATCACCTCCTTAAATAGCGGCGATTTGGGAGATTTTAAAATGCCTCCACGCTGCTGCACGGATCTACCGTCTGTGGCTGAAGCTTTCAGCACTGACATTCCCTTCCCATCAGTACTGAATTCTGCATTACTTTGGAAATTTGCCCATATGTACCTTCCAAGATCTATCTGACACAATCAAATGCGTGCCGTTTTCAGTTCTGCAGAGCCCGGATAGATGAACAGCAAGCTGCAGCTACCTCTTGTAGCATCATCAAAATTGCTAGCTGAATTATGAGTTCTGATGCCTTGTTATTGCAGTGAAGATATAAGGAGCAAGAAATAAAATAAAAAAGAAAATAAAAGTTTTTGGTTTTATTTCCGGTACCCATATGATTCTTGAAACTGTCATTGAAATAAAAAATACCCGTCCCCACTAACCCCCCAAAAAGGAACCTATTTTTCCTGAATGGCAAATGATCTTCTCAACACAAGAATAAATTAGCTAATATATCATTTCTATTATAGCTCTACGTGGAAGTAAATTCTCAAAAACAATGGTCATCATTATGAGCACAAATTTTGCCACCCATGATTGTAACTGAGCATCCAGATGTAACCCAAATGTCAACTCTTTTGGCATTATCTATTTATTTAATTGAAAGTACAAATAACAAAGCATCAACAGCTCTTTGCAAAAGCCAGGCACCCCCTCAATGGTTGTAAGCATTGTGGGACAGACCAGGAACATCTGGTTAGAAAAACCTGGTTAAAACAAACAAGCAAAGCAAAACAGATGCCCAAAACCAAACACATGCAACGCAGGGACCCTTGGAACTGAAGCCTGAATAATCAGACTTGTGTCTTCTGTTTGCTGATGCGGCTTCTAGGACCCAGAGTTTGGTGCTTTGGGGTTCATTGAGCTGCCAGAGTGAGCTCACAGTTCACTGTGGATGAGAGCTAAAACCCTGAGGCTTGAATATCTCTTCTTTTTTAAAGGCTTTTCGGCTGGGTAGTTGCATCCAATGCCTTCCTTGATGGACAGGACCCTTCCTGAGGAATCACGGCCTCAAACTCCTTCATGCTGATGAGGGAATCAGAAGCAAGCTTTACTCAGGCAATTTCCTTGCCTCAGAGCTGGTCACAAGCCCTCCAGTCAAAAGAGAGGTGGAGTTTAAGATAACCTGCCTCTGTTTCCTGCCTTTCATCTTCTACTTCCCACGCAGGCTGATGGGCTCCTGACCTTGGAAAGCAAGGCCCATCCAATGAGGCAATCACCAGAGCACAAGCCATCTATCTGTTTATACACTGGTTTCAAGCAGCCAAGTGTCTTAGCTCTGCACATCTGAGCCCAGCACGCTTCTTTAAAATCCACATACCCACACCATTGAGCAAGCGTGGGGTCAGAAGCAAGGGCAAGTGGGAAATATCATGGAGTGCAGAAGAGGACCCAGATGGTGAAGAAATGTATTTTGGACAGGGAGATTGCTTCCCATTGAAGCTCCACAGAGGTCTGAGAGACCAGAAAATGTTTGTGCAGCTGTAGCTATGACCCACTTGTACCTGTCAAGCCTCGAGATTTCTGTCTGAGGGGTATTTGTTCAGCTGACACCTGGACTGGTGCTCTGCAGCCTGGAGAGCAGCATCAAGGCAGAGTTTCTCTGTCTGGATCTCCACTGAGCAGCTATATCTGCTGCAGGAGGTACCAGGACTAAGGGAGGCTCTGGCAAGGGATGGAGGCAATGGAGTTTTTCTTCCTATTGCATCACTGGTTGGTACCCTCTGGTTTCATACAGCAGCCACAAGTAACATGGATTGGATTGGATTGGATTGGATTGGATTGGATTGGATTGGATTGGATTGGATTGGATTGAGCTGAATTGGGCAAATGTCACATCCAGCCATCTCTCAGGAATTCTGACACCTGAAGTTTGTTACCTTGAAAATGGCCAGATGTCAGCCCTAGGTGAAGTGACTCTCATGCTGAGATAGCAAAGAGCTTTGACTTAATAAAATAAGGCATTATCATAGGTATTAGTAATACTAGTTTTGTTATTACAGCTTGTTTGGCACACCTTCTAGTTTTAAAGGCCTGGAGAAACCTGACAGCTGATATGGGGATTAATGTTGTCATTTGCTATGATTACCAGCAAACCTTTCATTAAATTCATTGCTGCAAGGTAAACTGTATTTCCACATTTGCTCTTGTTCTATGGCTGCAGCAAGCTGTTAAGGTAGGACTTGGGATTTAGCTGTTTCATCAAAAATGTGGGCAACTGTAATTCGGCTGTCATGCTATTTGGCATTAGTTGGGTTTTCTCAGTGAATACAGATAATGATTATTGCACAGGCAGAGATGCATAGGCTGACTTTCAGGGACCTGCAAGGCACCACTCTGGTTCTGATCCACCACTTGTCAATAATTCTTTCTCTTTTGAAGAGACTGAATGGTTCTTCATTCACCAGGCATTAAATGAAACGTATGAGTTCGAAACATCTAGGGTGAAAATGCTAGATGGAAATAAAAGGGCAACTGCTTTCTAGTTATAGTTCTACACAGCATCAATGTGCCCCTTCCCATTCAAATATTGCACATTAAAGGTTATAGGAAAGGCCATGCTGCAGCAACAGTTTGATTTGTACTGCTTTTCTCTATAGAGAACATAAGTCCTGTCTTAATTTTGTCAGATGATATGCCAGCCTGGAAGAGGGTATGCAATTAAGAATGAAAAAAGCACAAATAAACAGTGCCATCTTTTGGGCACCGCTTAAACTCCACATATGTTAAATTCCAGATACAAGTAAGGAATGAATGTTATACAGGAATGTGTGTGCACACGTATCCATGTGGCAGGTGATTTTAGGGTATCAGCTTTACTGTCTCTTGAGAGGTAGTGATAGGGACTCAAAGCCTGAAATTCTCCATCCAGGTTCCTGCAGCTGATCACTTCTCTGCTGTGGCATCCCAGGCTCCAGCAGCATGAGGCGCAGAACAATGCCTGTTTCTGAGACTGCCTGTGCCATCTCTCTGCTGGATGTAATTCCTATCAAGACAGATGGATGGCTGAATATTTCTTGTGAATTTTTGTGTTTTGAAACACACAGAAAGTGAGAGTAGTGTAGAAATGCAGTGTTTTCATTTCTGTAAGAGGGAAGAGCTTCATATTTTACCAACTTGACATCCAAATGGATGACATGCAGTATCAGACTGCAAACTTCTGGGACAGGTTTTCTAATGGAATCTCCATAAATAACCTTCCCCCAAAGGATACAGGCTTTACCACTGTGATCCACACTTCCACTGCTGCTGGGATTAATTATTTCAACACATAGCTGTGAGGAGAAGGAGGGCCTAAAATGAGCTCCAGCCCCACCAGAACAAGCCTTCCAAACCCTAAACACCACCACCTCTGTCTCTCAGGCACTGCCTTAACATTTTCTGAATCCCCCAACAAATTTCATAGCTTTTTAGCTGTAATTATATGCCCATTTGGCTAAGAGTTGAGTACTCAAAACTCCTCTGAAAATCTGATCCAACCTTGAAAGAAGATTGGATGTTTGATCATTCTAAAAAGATACCCTTAAAAAGAGTCATACAAGGTTGAGGGCTAATTACAGGGTGACAGGAAAGTGCTGCCCTTACCAGTGATATTTGTGCATTCCAGTCATCACCATTACGGCTGCATCATGGCTGGGGTAAGCAAGCAATCGACTCTCTGGATCCTAACAAGGGATTAGGCAGTCCTTGAAACATGCAGGAGCACTCTGGCCAAGAAGGGACTGTATAAGGAGACAGAACACCAGTCCATCTGCTTCCAGGTAAATGTTAAATAATAATTTGTACCTGAATTGGGCAGTGTGGTCATTGATCATGGCTGTGTTTAGTCATGATTAACATAACCTCTCAAGGCTTATTATTCAGTAATTCTGCATGACTTCAGTACATTATGAGATCAGAAGGTCAAGCCCTGGCAGCCCCTTCCCTGACCTCCTTGGAGACATGGCATTAAATCCTTGAGTGCTGTGCAGACTCTGCAGTCCTGTCCCAGGATCCACCCGAGTAAGCAAGGACAATAAGGCAGAATATTCAGAGATAGAAGTGCTGACACTTGAAGCCACTACTGTTGCAGTCAGGAACTGAAGAATACAGACAGGTACACAAAGCCTGAGCTCAGGCTGGAGGGTGAGACAAAACAATTTCTTATTTTGCACAGATTTTTAATGATGTTTAGACTCTTAAACCTTCAGAAATTAGTGGAGGTTCGTTGCCTCTGAGGTTCAGCTGTACAACCCCAAGGTTTCTTTGACAGACACATTCCTGTGCATCTCCTGTCTCTGTGCTCTCTCCTTTCTTTTTCCTGCACAGCTGTGTGGTGGGAAGGCAGTTTACTCTGTTAGATTTCCAGATAAAGGTACTACTCCTTAATGTCTCTCTATGGAAGACCTACAGAGAAAGTGATATTTTGGGGAAAAGGAGAATTAGACTATAAAGCACCATGACGTGGACAGGGATTCAAAATAAACCTATTTAATTTGGGGGTCTCCAATTCTTTACTTTAGCTATGTTCTGGGTGATGATTCTCTTTTCAGATTAGCTTTCTCCAGCTAACATTGTTCTGCTCTACGTTTTTCTTCTTACCATCACCAGATGCTGAATTTTTTAATATTTTCCCAAGGATACAGAAAGTTTGAGGTCTGATGTGCTCCTTTATTTCTGTAAATTGATATGCTCCATTCTCTTACTCAGAGGAGTTTGGCAGCAGTGGCCACAGCCCAGTTGTGCATGGCACACATCGCCACATTGCAGAGAGATCAGCACACAGATCTGCCTACTCTGCTTACCAAGCATATCATTTACTGCTTTGCAAACAGTAAAAGGCCTGATTAAATTCAGGGTATGTGTGTTTGCCAACCTGACTTGAGTTCGTAGTCAATGGAATCAAAATTTCATTAGAACTGGTGTACGCTCAAGAGCAAATCATTATCTTTCTCATCTGCAGACTCTTCAGTGGCTTGCATGTATTTTTTCTGTGTGCAAAATCTTTTATTTGAATTAGTTCTCAATAATAAATGTTGTATCCAGTTGCTTTCTGGTGACAAGAATGCATTGTTTGACACTGTTTGGCATGGATACAACATTTGCAAATTGTTCTTTTCTACATTACTGTAATGTTGAAGGCCCAGGGTCAGCCAGGGGGATGCTGCCTTAGGCATCTGCTACAGACTGGAAGTCACAATAAAAATGCCAAGAATCAAAGAAGAGGTGGTGCCCTCTTTAAACAACTGGATGAACTCTCTCGTCTCATGCTCTGGTTCTCAAGGTGCGGTTTACCCACTCCAGCATCTGCTGTGGGGCTCAGGCACGCTGGGAAATTTCTAGGATGAGTTGAGAGCAATTTTAACAGGCAGGACATCTAGGGAGGTGTTCAGCTGCTTTTGGGCAATGAATGACTAATCAAGGATGTGATGACTGAGAGCACCTTTGGCTGTTGGGACCATGAGTTGATAGAGCCTATGACCCTTGGGGAAGTGCAGAAGACAAATGCTGCAAAAATTTATTACGAATGGAAGGAGAGTGGACAACTTTTTTCGGGGCAGCAGTAGGCAGGATCTTGTGGGAGGTTGTCCTGAGATCCCAGGAGAGATGGCTTTGAAAAACCACTTTGAAGCACAATAAAAGTCCAGCCCAATGGGCAGAACAGAGCACATGGCATCAATACAGCAGGAGGGGCCGGCCTGGTTGAACAGGGAAATGCCAAACTCAAATGTCAAAAGGGGATACGGGAAAGGAGGGAGCAGACAGGCTGTCAGGAAAGAGGATAAAGACATGGTGAGAACATGACAGAGGGAAGTATGGTTGAAAGCAGTGTGAAAGACAAAAAGGAGCAAAAGATCTTGAATAGTCATGACTCTCTGGACTTACACATCCTCGAGAGATTCACCCCACACAGAGTTCTTGCTTCACAGTTTATTATGCCAGCCCTGCACCAACAACACAGAGATGGATGGAATTATTTCAGTGGGAAAATAACATTGTTCTCACAAGAAAAAAAAAGGGCAATTTTGCATGAGAAAATTTTCAATTTTGTTCAAAACTATTTTGATTTTTTGTCAAGCAAATTGAGCAGACAGCAGCCCAGCTGCTAACTTGGAAAGCTCCTTCAGCTGCGTTTCACGGTGGCAAAAAGTCAAATCAACCAAAGCCTGCCAAGGGGGAAGCTAAAGGCCACTTCATCTCCTTTGGTTTCCAGTCGACTCTTCTTCCTCATTCACATGCCCAGCAAGCAAAGCTAAGTTCTTCATCCTTCTGCCTTGCTAGATCCTGCTCAGCACATCTCCAGCACAGGGCAGGAGGGAAGGGTAGGCAGCCCCTGCTACAGCTGCTGGCGCTATGGGGACATGTCCTTGGTCTCTGTACTCCCAAGCACCGTGGAAACTGCCAGCTGATTTCACCTGACACCCACTAAGCCCACAGGAGCCTGTGCTCAAACTTTCTCTCTGCCCCTCTTTATTTAGTAGCACAGCCATACCCTTTGGCACAGACCAGGACCTTCTTCAGACCACTCCAAGACGTGTCTACTGACCAGGGAACTCACAGCATCTTCTGTGCCCTCCTTACCCTTTTGACACTGGAAGAGTCTTCCTGTGGGGTCTCATCTTCTGGGAACACAGGAGTAACCTGTTTTCCCCTACTCTTGACAGCTTGTGCAGCTGCTTCTGGAAGGCATCTGTGGGGTGACCCCAGAAACCCGGGATTTGCCACTGAAAGCTGCACTCACCAGGAACAAACAGGTCTGCCTGGACCGCTCTGGTGGTAGAAAGATTTAAAATGGGATTTTAAAATGTCTCAGAAACCTAATCCTCATACGACCGGCACTTCAAAGGCTAAGGACCATTGTGCCCTACTAGTGGCAGTCCATCTTAGCCAGGCAGTTAATTGTAGTGTTTCTCTGACATCATAATGCTTAAACATTTATTAGGGATGTGTTTTATCAGCCAGCACAAGAATTTTCTTGGAGCCATTCATGCTGCTGATGTTCCAGGGAAACAAAATTAACAGTTAGTTTAGAAGTGAGAATTTTCATTTGTGAATGTATATCTAAAAAACATTCAGGAACATATATATATGTGTAAGTATGTATATATGTATTTGATCATAACCCTACTCCATAATTTGCATTGGCATCATGAGAATTTCAGCTCCTAGGTGAAAGTGGCCTTTTGGAGAAATAACCCACAGATAACGAAGTAGAGTGGAGTGTGAATGTCTGCACCTTTACTAGGAGAAATTAGATTAATGACAGCTTGACACAATTGAACTGATTTCCAGGACTAGAAGGCAGGCGATGAATTCGAGCATGTGCTGAGGTTATACCAGATAACAGCATCATTTACCAGATAACCCATTTCCTGCTTCAGATTTTTTGTGATGTATTTCAAATGAAGAGGAAATTCTAGGTAGTGCAGCTGCCTTGCTGTGTTATACCACTGCAGTCTGCCAGTGGCTGATTTCTGGTGCAGTTTGAGGGCTGTGGATGCCAGCTCAGAGTGCGATAAGCGGCACAGATCCAGGTTAATGCAGATACTTCCTTTGGCTCTGCAACTGAGGCCAAATCAGAAACTGCAAATATCTCAGTATCTACCCCCTTGCTTGCTAAGAAGCAATGAGATGTGTCCCTAAAAGGTCCCTATATCTGGTCCCTTTATGGTACATCTCAGTTGGGGATCTTGAGTGTTTTGGGGTGAGGAGAAAACTGATAGGATATAGAAGTCTGGTTTGATCTTAGAGTATTTAGATTCTAGATTCAAAACAAGTAAGGAGGGAAGGTCTTTCCAGGGTCAGTCACTGGAGAAGTGGGACTAACAGCTCCTTAAACACTAGAGATAGAAGAACCCTGAGAGGATACAAGTTCTTAGTCATTTTAATCAGTGCTTCCCCTAATGCTGGGGAAGAAGAGAGGAAGATGAATAATCCTCACCTCCCTCAGAGGGATGTGTGCTCTCCTGTATGTGAGGGAACACTTTCCAATGTGTACAAATAAGGGTCAAAACAACTCCATTTGTCTCATTGACTGACCCACTGGGACAAGTTATTTCAGGTCCATGCAAAACTTTGTTAGCTTTGATCACAATGATTACAGCAAAGCCAAAGGATTAACCCAGGAGCTCACCAGACTAGGGGTTACACAGGCACCAGAAAGCAGTCTCTGGGCATTGGTGGTGGCAGGTAGGATTCACAGCAGATGCAAACCAAAAAATAAGTCATTGTGGCAAAGATGTTCAGTGCCAAATGGATGCAGGGCTTCTGAAGGGTGGCAAATGGGTTACTGTGGGACCCCTGGGCAAGCCAAGAAAGAGGGAGAGGGACAGGGTATGGAGGAGAGGAGGACCTTGAGCTGAGCAGAGGTGAGTTGCAGAGATGCCACAAGGAGCAGGATGTGAGCAAGCAGTCAACACAAGGAGAGAAAATGAAGGCAGCAAAAGTCCCTGGTGTGCATTCTCAAGCCTGCCCGCTGCAGGGTTTCCCCTGAGCAGAGGAGAGATGTATTGTCGTGCAAGTTAACAGCTATTAGACTCGAGTGGAGTCTTCCCTCACCAGACTGGGGCTGGACTAAGGTCCTGTTTGGGGAAAATATGGTTCTGTTTTATCTCTTTTCAACAGCCATCCCAGCATTGCTTGCTCTTCCCCACACTCCTTATAGCATGTACACTTCTCATTCCACACAGCAAACAGGAAAATTCAGAGTATTGGGTTTTTCTAGGACAGTGAAAGAATTTCAGTGCTCAACTTTCTGGAAAATTAGTAGCTACACCCTTGAATTCAGCTTCAAAAATCTCAGCCAGATCAGTCCCTGCAGTTGGTGTTCTTTATTCAGATACTTCTGGCAAAGTGTATTATTTATGGTCCTAAATACTGTCCATTACTGTTTGCTATGACACTGAGTTAGGACTCACTGGGAATGTTAAGAAGAACCTGCAGATATCAAACCTTTCTTGTGCAGAAATCAATGCTTGCAAGAAATGGCACAGATATGTCAAATTGTCAGAAGGGTTAGTTTTGGTCAATTGATTCCACAGACGTGGGGAGCATCTGAGGCTGCTCGTCCCATTAGTGAGTCTAAAGAAGCCACCGAGTATTTTAGTTTTCATGTATAATTTCTGAGAGCCATCTACTTTGCATGGTATTTGTGAGGATTCTTAATGTCAAAATGTTTCAGTGGTTAATTTAGAAAGCTCTGAATTTCTCCTCTGACCCCTGCAAACCCCTGCAAGTCTTTCAAACTTGCCAGAGCAAACCTCCCCCTTACTTATGCAACTTATAGGAATGGAACCAGAAAAGTCTGTGTTGAATGTTCCTGCTCAGAAAACTTTAAATTACTCAGCTAAAACCATAAGCAGCATCAATGTTTGCACCACCAATTATTTTGAAAAGGAAATCATTTCCATTTTCATGAAGCAGAGGAAGATAAAGTGATGTTTTATGAACTTCCTCTTATGTGTCAAGCTGGCTTGGTTGATTTTTGGATAGCACTTCATCGCGTTGGGTCTTTTCCAGGAAATGATAATTTACGAGCTTTTGAAACTCAAACTCCCCCTCTTCACTAGTCAGAAAGTATGACCTAGTTTAAGTTACGGCTTGAAGATGTGACCTAGTTTCACAGGTAGCCTGCCTGCACTGAACTCAGCATTGTAAAATCTGGGAATCTTTTCTTCACGAAAAGTGAGTTGGATTGTCATCTTGGATCATTGCTCCTTTTAATCTGCCCCCTGAAAACTTAACAGTATTGCTTAATTTAAAAATCTCAGGACAAAAAAAAAATTTAGAGGTACTTGATATCCTAGATTTAGCCCCAATGATTAAAAAAGGCCTGAGGGATCTTCTGTAGATCCCTTCAAAGGATGAGCATCTGAAGGCCAGTTAAAGACCCCTTTTTTTCACCACTGAAGGCACAGCTGGGTAGCCCTGTGGTTGGGAAGCTTGAGCACAAATAGTGGCTGGCACTGCTGACATGGGAACAACCTGGGAGAAATATGGTGTGGTGTGGGGAGGGCACAGATGCCAAATTTTTCCTTCTCACACAAACAATATGCAATGAGGGAGGAAAATGCTTCCTTGCTTTTCTGGTCTCTCTACTTCATGGCTAATATTTCAGCACCTCTGAACATTGAGCAAATACCCTGTTTTATACAGACCCTGGACTAATTTGTGGCTTGATGTTAGCACAGCAGTTGGGCTATTACCACTGGGACACAGAGCACCGGCATGCTTTCTCTGCATCTCTACCTGGATTAGGAGGTTGCCCAGATGGGGGCAGTTCTAAGCATGTCCAAAATAGCAAAATATGCACCCTTGAAAGCAAAGACAGATGGTGAGGGTGGGTCTTCTACATGGAAATGATCTGGCAGCTTTTCTGGAAGCAGTTTTTCCCTTAAATGCTGTGATTCTAGCAGAGCACATCAGAACTCTAGCAAAGGCATCAAAACCTTCATGAGCTTGTCCTACTGCTGATGACCATTTGCAGAGATCTCCACGTCGTTTCCCACTACTTTACCAAATTTTTCAGTGCATTAAATAATGTTCTGCCTTAGACACTCTAAATACCTGAGAGCAGTGCTCATTGCCACATCCAAAGAGATGAACAAGAGGAATAACACTAGAGAGAAAAGTTTGTGGTACTTAACCAAGGGAGTGCTGCTGTAATTAAAATGGAGGTTCCTTTATGTTTGAAAGCTATGCATGATCACATCCATCACATCAGTAGCTTTGGAGTGATGAGCCAGACTTCCAGCAAACGTCTCACTTCCATAACAGACGAAGCACCAAAACGTGCAGCACTGCAATTTAGGAGGGATGCAGCATTTGTGCCTTCAGAGGCACTTACTGAGTTAATTTTCCTGTTAAGCAAAATTAATGCCCTACAAACATGAGTATGGGGGAGCCATAGGGATGGTCATGTGTCATCTACTTTGCACATAAGTAGGAATGAGTTAGGTGAAAATGGTATTTCAAGGGTTACTTGCATCACCTAAATCTAGGTCACATCATGAAATTCAAAGAAAACTTCAGAGTTTACCAATACATTTTTAGCAGATACCACATTTCCGAGTACACAGGAGTTGATAATGTGAGAAATACCAGTATTTCGGTTAGCCTGGTCTTTTCTCACTTCAGTATCAGTACTGTGGTGGACTTTGGGATAAGGGTTTTATAATGTGAGACGAACACGCAGGAAGGGCTTTGGTCTAGCCCAAACTCAGCTGCCTGTCTCCATGGCTGAAGCAGCATGACGCTCCCTGTCACCTTCAGTCCTGTTTTACTCTCTGTGAGAAGCCGACCAGGGTGTGCTGGTCTTGATGCTCAACCCAAACTACTGACTCCAAACAAAAGCCAACGATGAAAGATAGTTCATCGGTAACCATTGGGCAGCATCAACTATAATTACTTCGAGAGGAGGAGCTGGTATTAAACCCATGGTGCATTCTTGGTGTTGGTCCTTATTTTAGTGGCTCTTATAGTCTGTTATTTTTTCCTCCCTCTAATGGCCAAGAGGGAGAGGAGATCCTGCCCTGGCAGTGGGAACTTGCTCCAGCAGACTCTTTGGTAACTGGCCCATTCCCATTGTTGATTCAGACTGTCTCGTGTTGGGAACAAACCCACACTCGTATACTTTTTCTTTTTCTGTAAGAACTTAAATTACTTTTCATTGAATGTGTCTCCAGCCCATAATGGTCATAAAGGCCATCTGCGCTCCCGGGCATTTGGCTCGCAAGAGGAGCAGTGGATGCCGACTGCAACCTCCTTTCAGTTTTGTAAGCATCATCAATACCTGGCAAAAACAACACAAGCAGAACAAAAAACCCCTCCAGACCAGGAGAATTACCAGCAGAATTTCTGCCTGGGTCTTATTTTACACAATGCAAGCGCCTTAGATATGGGAGTGTGAAAATCTCTGGCAAGTCAGGTGTGTCGCATTACTTCTCCCTCACTAGATTATAGCCTCAAAACTTGGCATGGAGCAACTAGAAGCCCTTGTGCCTATTGCTGGCCTATTCCTGGATGGGATGCTGCCGAAAGATGGGTCATTCTGAACATTTTATGAGCAAAGACATTTCCACCACCTATTCATTTGTTGTAGATGTTGTCGGAGACATTTGATATCATCCTTTTCACACAGGCACAAAAATGCCCAAACAAGTTAATCATCTTTATTCATGACAGACCTCACAATAGGTACAAAACCAAGGTATGTCACCAATGAGCAAATATTATTCTCAGGGCTGTACTATCCTCAGTTACACATACACTGTAGATGCTATATTTGAAATAGATACAATAGAAGAAACATTATTTGCATTGTTGCTTTGTATTAAAGCAGTTTTTGCTGCACAGTGACAAATATTAACTATATATATAGCCTATATTAAAATAGTGACCAGCCAAAAAAGGCTTAAAAAGTAACTGTCTCATATAAAACTATTTATGATAATGTTATTGATGTCAGCATGAAAACATCCACTGATTTAAAATTGGGAAGCTCAGCCCTTTCTTACCAGTGCAATATTAACCAGGATTAATAAAACTGAATGAATTGTAACAAGCAATTTATGTATTTTGGAGGAATTTTTCACATTCAGCAAGTCTCAAAGCACAGCTGGGCCAATAGCGTTCTCAATTATCTTTTTTATGTGAGCTGCTTTGTTTCACAATCTCACACATCAGCACAATTCTGCAAGTGTGCAGATGGCATGTACCAGAGGACAAGAGCAAAATTGAGGAAATTTGTTTAGATATTTTCAAATAAATCATGGAGCATTTCTAATTGGCTCATATTTTGGGGAAAAAATGTTTTTTTAATGTAATTTTAAGCCAAACTAAAAAAAAAAAAAAATAGCCAGATATCAAAACAAGAATAGAATAAAGTGCTACAGGAAGCAGAATGCTGGACTACAGTCCAGTACTTTGTAAGTGAAAAAAAGTAATCATAATACTACTTTTAAAATATACAATAAGATTAATGAGGTTTAAATAAAACTATCTTTTTACATAGTGGTATGATAGGTCTGTCAGATTTGAGAGAAAAAAGCAGATTCATAAATACTAATTCAATTCCACATTTACAGGTGGCAGGTGACAACAGGCAGTAAATTCAACAGTTGCTCTCAGGTAATAGTAAAAAAATTAAAAATGTTTTGTTCTACCAGAGTATTCTTTAATTTATTATTCTCTATTGACAGTGATAGAGTAAAAAAAAAAAAAAAAAAAAAGTAAAAAGAAAAGGCAGAGGCTCAGTCCTGGACCTCTGCTGCCCACATGGGTTTATTTTAGCTCTCATGCCAGCCCTGCTTGACCTGCTTGGAGGAGCCCTCTCTGTCGAGCCCTGGGCTGTGCAGCACATATGCTCAGTTTCATGTGATGAAAACACAACTTAGTGGGTTGCAGCTTGGTAGGATCTTCTGCTTAAGAGGGAAGCTGGCTTAAGCTGCAAGGCTGTCTGCCACTCAGTGCCTCGTAACTCCAGCCCTCTTCCAGTTAGCAGGACAGAAATAACCTAACTATTCATTTCCAGAACTGCAGATGTTTTCCCAGAGCAAGATCTGGAGCCGTGATGAGTGATAAAACATTAAACCAGATGGACCATGTTTTGCTTTAGATGTGTCACTGCATGTGATACTGCCCTGCAAAAAAACCCGACTTTTAGTGACACTAACATTGCAAAATGCTACAGGTCAAGCAGGGAGCTGGTCAAACTTGTACGTAACACAGAAAACTTTTTATCTGGGAGATGTTTACACAGAAAAAGAGTAGCCAATGTGCAAATGGTTGCTAACTAAAGCAGTGCCATGTGTGACTAGTTCCCAGAGGGCAGAATCAGCATGTACAGGTTACAACACTTGCTGTACATCAATTCACTGGGATGCCAGCAGGGTGGAGAGCCCACCCTGGGGTCAGAACAGGCACAACAGTAAACTGGAAGTAAGCAAGGAAGGTCTGCTCCACTCTGCATTCATAGCCAGCATCTGTGGTGAACTGATTTTAACTATGATGTCCATGGAAGTCTGTGATTGCAGCATCTGCTGTTCTTTTGGGACACAGCAAGGAAAAAAAATTCCAAACACTACACCCAGCCCAATTAACAGCAAAAAGTAGGTTAAAATCCTTCAAACTGGTGGGATATGAAGTAAAAAAATTATCTACAAGAGTATCTGAAGTTCCCACAAACTTATCTGCCATGGGATCATGTTTCAGTGCCTCCAAAATCTACAACCTGTGGTGGAGGGGACAGGGGGAGGAGATCCTATTTGTGAATCTTCTCCTTAAGGAGCTGGGGTCCCCAAAGCCACTCACCAGGCATCCTTACTCACTCCTAATAACACAGACAGGTAGGGAGCTTGGAAGCTACAGGATGAGGAAGCAGCCACATCATGATCCCATCCAGAAGGCTGGGAAAATGAACCTATCACTTTGTGACTTGCAGCAGGTAGGAAGCTGAAAGCAATTGGAGTTCCTGCTTGTTTTCTGTCACGGCCAAGCATAAATTGATTGGCATTTGGTGATGTGCAGTCTGGGGAAAAGCAGCGTGGCACAAGAGAGCAGGCAGTAAAACAGCACATGACTCAAGCCCTGAACAAATGGAAGGAAAATATGCCCTCCCTAAACTTCATAAAATGGATTGTGAACAGACAGCACTAAATCAAAGATACCCAAGCCCTCACCTCCACCCCAGCACAAATATTTCCTTGGAAACACACCTAGAAACCCAGCACATCCATACTTAAGGCTAAAAAAAAAAAAAGCAGGAAAAAACATTTGGAGTTGCCAAGAAGTTTTTGAAATCTGATTCAAACAACCTCAAGCTGACACAGGTTTCTAGCTTTCCAAGACTGAGCTTTACTTTGGAGCTAGTCACACATGGAGAAATTAGGCAATGGTATGGGATCTACAGGGTCAGACTCCAGTAAGCTAAAACAAAAATAAACAGTTGGCAAAGTGTGCAGGTTGTGATCCCAAATACAGCCACCAGGAAATACTGGACAAGACACCAATACTGAGAGGGAGAAAGAACAAGAAATTGCCTGTGTATATGTATAAGAGCATTTTCTGGTTTAGGTGTGATTTTTCTCCAATCAACACAGCAAAATGCTGCACACAGCCATCTATATTAAGTTCTGCTGCAGACTACTTTTTTTAACAGCAGAATACAAATATGTGGTTTTTGTCTGGAGCCCTCCAAAACTGGTATATGAAACAAAAGTACAGCACAGACTGCTTCGTGTGTGTCCAACCTGCTGGTTCCTTATTCCCCAACTACTTTTCTTCATTCCTATTCAGCTCAGTCCTTGCACCAATGGTTCAAAAATCTTTTTGAAAAACAAAATTCTCGTTATTTTCCGTGAAAAGGCACAGCAAAGCTACCTGAAAGGAAGCCAAAAAAGGGGGAGTATACCTAGATGTGAACCAAGGCAGTTGCTACAACAAGGAAAAGGAGCTGTAAGTCAGTAAGAGTGGGGTGAGCAGAACACACTGGCAGCTGGAAGGAGCCTGAGAAAAGGAAGTGGGATAGACAGAAAAAGAAACAGCCACTGGCTGGAGCAAGCTTGGGAAGGAGGGGGGAGGAGTACCCAGGTGCCAAAATATGCAATCATAACCCCATGTATAAAAATTAACTTAGCAAGAACATGGTAAGAATATACAGATGTTTACATGCACACAAATACCCTGAATTGCAAATAAACTATTTCCAAGTAAGATTTTTTTAAACTTCAATTTTCAGCAAATAATAGCCCTCTATCCACAGACCAAAATAATCTTTTGAAGATTATTTAATAAGAGTCACAGGTACTTTTATTGGCCTAGAGCACATCCCCCTCTTCTCAAGGTAACTCCCTCCATTAATTGATTAGTCTGCTCTTTTCATTAATGGTGTTCTGATGAAGCAGAAACCAAGGAACAGACACTTCAGGGAGAGGACTTGGTTTTAGGAAGGTCAGTGGTAGTGCAGGCAGGTTTCATCCTCCTGGAATACGTGCCCAGATTGCCTCAAATGACACCACTGAAGCTTTTCAATCCGTGGCTATTCTGATATAAAAAGCAAAGTCAAACTGTACCTAGAGGTCTACATGGAGCTTCCTTTTGCATGCACAAAGGCTAAGAAGGGACCAAGGCATGACAGGCAGAATGATGAGATCTCTCACTTGATTTCTATTTTGTAGAGAGCAGAGTAAGGGCTTGGCTTCTGTTACTCTCACAGCAGCCTATAAAGCCCCATGAGGACATTATCACAACCCTCCCACCTAGTTTATCACACTACTGGAAAACTTGCAGCCAGAAGATGCTAAGAAAAAACCCAAAAACCAGCATAACCCTCAAACCATTTAGGCTTCAAAGTTGTTTCACAAGGGAATTTTAAAGCCTCATATTGTGAAATTTAGATGCTTACAGCCCTCCTATTGAGAACATGCATGCTAAGCTGAGCCTTAGGAGCCATTGTCTCAGCTCTGGTGGCTTAGGATGCACAGACAACCAACAAGTCTGTGCTCAGAGGTCCAGCACATGCTACAGAAGGTCCTGTGACCTTCTCCAGAACACACTCACAGCCCACAGCCACTGTCATTCAGGTGACATGTAGTGCTGGTGGCTCCCCTCCTTCATATCACACCTTCTGTGGGCATTTGCTAAAATCAAGTACTAAGTCTAACTTTACTTTCAACCCCTTGAACCCCCCTCTCTACCTCCCCAGAGGGTGACTTAAACCCCCAGGACACAGAACAGACATTTTTCTCAGTAATTGTGACCTGTAGCCCCTGAAAATAAAAAAATAAGAGCCCCAGATTCCTGAGTAATTTGTGGATTTGAACTGACAACTGTTAGATGTGAAACATCATGGGAAGCCTTCATTTTCACCAGAATTTCCAAGCCCTAAAAATATAACCTAACTTAAAAGTGGTGTATGTAGATCTGAAGCCAAATCAAAACTCCATAAAATTCATTGTAATTGTCTCAAAATAGTTGATTTATGCCTCAGTTTTCTTGAGTGAGTTCTACAATACCCAGCCTGTACATTCTGAAATCTGAATAGAATTATCAAAGCTGCACAAGAAATATGGGTACACATGAAAACAAAGAAATCACAAAGTAGTTTTTTTTTTTCTTAGAAATATATTTTGTAAGAAAACAATATTAACATTAAAAAGAAATGTTTATTATACAGTATAAAATAATTGCTTAAATTCAACTCTGTTCCTTTAACAAAAAAAAAAAATTAAAAAGCCTGAGGATTTGTATGAAGCCCCAATTCCTACAGATTTGATTCCTACTGCAATAAATAGTGGGCTTTCCCCACATCATCCATAGAGCAGACGAACATTCAAAACCCTCCCTCATCCCCCTACCCAACAAGTTGCTGTCCCTGTCCAGATGTGCTCTAAAAACCACCTCAGTATTTGCAGCCCTCCCCCAGCCCCTGTACCCCCCCCAGATCCCATCCACCCACCTCTCTTGGCCAAGCACTGTACAAGCCACAACCCATGCTGCAGGAGTCTCCCCAGGTAATCTCCTGGCTAAAATCAACAGTGGCCAGCCACTGACAAATGCATAAATGGCTGAGGTGTTCTCAGCTGTCTGTCCTCATGAAACCTGCAAGACTATCTCTTAACTCTGCCGTTCATCTGCCAAAGCTGGCAGAAGGGTGCAGAGCTTTAAAAGCTACAGTGGGAGACAAGAACAGGCAATGCAATGACATAAGCTTCACTTTTTCAGGAAACTAAGATTAAAAAATTACTGCTCAATTGCAGAATTCAACACTGGCAGATTTTGTTGTAGGAAAATACGGCTGTTCAACAACTATAAATACCCCTAAAACGTTTCTGGGGCTTACTACGTATTAACTTTTTTTTAAAATTTCATTTTTACATAATGCCAGCTTAATTACCCTCCAGGTTTTGAAAGGCACCCAGTGACCAGCATTCTGGTATAATTACTCATGGCATTGGTGTGGTTTCGTCTCCCTTAATACTGACAAGTTTGAAAGAAATTTATTAAGTTAAGAAGAACAAAGATATATATTACATTTGCTAATTGCAAACAATCTCTTATAGCTGCATTTTTTCCCATTGGGATTAAAAAGTGCACGAGTTTAACATGTCTGTACATAAAAACAGTTTAAAACATTAAATATACAAACAGCAAGAGATTTTAAATATTTTGTATCAAATACTATAGGACAATATAATTTACATTTTTTTTTACACAAAACATTACACCTGAAATATAACTTTAGATATTACAGAATATAAAAATACATACTTTTTGTTTAAAAAAATGTATTTGCAGGTTCTGGCACAAAGTAACATTTTAAAGGCACATCATATTTTGGCAATCTATATTTGTAATTAACTGTGCAACAATAACAACATGACCTGTAATTAACTTTTTAGAACTGCAAGACCAGATGATCTCTCTTCTTCCTGGAATGGCCCTATTAATCAGGTAGCAGTTAAACTGGACTGTTTAAGTGTTCTCCAAGCCATTTCTGCCATGGTCTGAACTCTCCAACCCTAATCCAGCAAAGCATAATCAGCCCTAACTCAGCATCTGAAAAGCCACATCAAATGCAATGGGATTAGTCACACTTTCATAATCTTTGCTGCCTCAGGGTCAGAACACTCAACCCAAGCAAAATGGAGCCCTAAAAGCAAGTTGGGAGCCAGGTTCTGTCCTGCTCTACATTTGCACCAAAACTAGTAAAGGTAATCAGGGCAGAACCTGGCAACAGAAGCTCAATAATATTAATTGTTTTGATTTCAACTACACCAATGCAAAAGGCACAATGACTCTAGTGAGGCCAGCAGGGACAAATGAAGTAAAACTGCTTTAAGGCTGCATCAGGAGAACTGTGTAATTCTGCCCTTCCCTATATCTGCAGCACTCCCGCTGGAATTTGCATGGGACAAAAACGAGATATATGTCTTATACAGATGTAATTGGGTTGCAGAAGAGTTTCAGTTCTTCAAGTTGTTTTTGGACAACTAAAAACTCAAATTTTTGGTGCAATAAGGAAGATTCAATCTAAATCCCTAACTTTAAATGCTCCAAAGTAAGTCGCTTCTTGCGAAGAATCCAGTAGCAATGGGTTTGATACCTGGATACTTATCATTTCCCCAGATTTTAATTTAAAAAACCCCCCTACATTTACAGAATAAAAATGAAATTCTGAATTCCCTGACCAGTATTTGGTGCTTCCTCCCTTCATCAACACATCAAAGCGCCTTATTTTAAGGTTTGTCTTAATGACATAAACCATCAACTGAAGCCCTCTTTTAGTCAAGTTTCCTGAAGTTTCATGATGTCTAAAACAAATATTGGCATAAAGATAGTAAAATCCATCTTGATTAACAATTAGCTTTCCATCATTGAATGTCATATTTGATAAGTTTGCCTGGCCTTTGTCATGATGCCAAGAAGTGAGGTTCACTTTGCGAGTTCCTGGAGATAAAAAAAAAAAAAAGGATCATTTATAAACATTTGACAAATCCCAACATTTAGAAAACAACCTCTATGTTTTTAGAATCAATAGCAACTAGAGTTCTATAGGATAAAGTGAATATGAAACAATTATGATAAAAATTCCTAAAAAGATCTCGTCTTTTCACCATACATTCCCAGATCTTGCTTGGTACTTCTAACTGTGCCCTCCCAGCAGAACACCTGCTGGACTATGGTACAAAACAGCTCTTGGCCTATAGCTTGATTATGCTAAGCAACCATGCAACAAGCTCTGCACAGGCATTGCATTCCACCTAAAACTTTATTCAAGTTACAAATAGTTGAGGGGAATGTGAAAAACTTGTTACTTGTTACTGGTCTTTAACATGTAGGTCTTGACAAGGAGCAACTAAAATTCAGAAAAAATGCTGAACTGGCAATTCCCAAAAGAGAAAGATTATGAAACCTTCCATATTTTATGTTCTTATGACTGTAGTGGTAGAAAGGAAAACATATTTTTCATTTGATAACACCAAAAAAATAGGGAAAAATCAGCGTAGTTGTGTATCTTTAGTACTACACACTAAGTTGCCTCGACTTCACACAGCACTTCAAGTATTTATGACAAACTTCCTGACAGGCACAAGCCACTAACACTCTGTTATTCAGGGTAACAGCCAGGGCATAACACAACAGATGGGAGGTGGCCAACCTGTCCCCCTAACCACTAGTGATTTTCAGCACACACGACTGACTCCACTTGCTCCCTCCCGCAGCAGCGGGTTCACGTAGCTACCAGAGGACTTCACACCTCAGCCTCCCAGTGCATCTAAATGCCTGCTTGAAATATTCAGTACTTTATTCTCCCAATATGGAACCAAAAAACAGTCCATCCTTGGGAAACTTTCCATGGCACACAGCAGGGCACAGTGTGCTCTCCTCCAAGCATGTGCAGAGGCATGCCCCAGGACCCCACCGTGTTTGTGCAAAGAGGGAGGGGACATAGGAATAGCGGGATTTAAGATGAATCTCCCCTAACTGCCAAGGGCAACCAGCTTTACATGTGAGAGGAATATTTTAACAGCAGCCCAGAACAAAAACCTTCTGGCATTCTTCCACAAAGACGTAAGCAAAAGCACTGTCAAAGGCAGATCACAAGTAGCTGCTCCCCTATGGGTCTAGTGCAGCCAGGTAGAAATTATGAAAGCAAAACCAGACAGAGAAGCCAACTTCTCTGCAGTGCCTCAAAAAAACCCATCTGAAATCCATCAATTAACTGGAAAAGACAGCAAGATCTTAAGTCTATTAGCCTGCAGTTATTCACCTGCAAAATATACTGAGTTAGGGGTAGCAAAGTGCACCCCTGAAGCAGCGGGAACAGCTGAGGGAATTGAGAACTTCATCTGCATAGCATTAAGTCTGGGAGAAATACTGTCCCATGGAGGGTGGGCTCCCTTCAAGATGAGGAGGACAGGCAAGAAATCACTGCCTGAATCAGAGGAGAGGCACGTTAGATACAGGACAGCAATGCACACCTATGACAGAACAGAAAGGCATGCCATGACTGCCTGGTGGCACACTGGGTAGTTGCTAGGCAGGTTCTATTTACCTGACAAGTCAACTTTTTAGTTGCCAGTCAAGCTGCAATTTTGAAGAAATCCTCAGTGGGAAGATGTTCTGCTGAAGAAGGGAAAAGAGAGCAAATAGGTGCCACAGGCACTTGTAACTGAGAGAGGGGCTCTGGGTGAATTTTGGTTACACTATTTGGGGAACAGGCCAAGAGATGATGGGAGATGACCCTCTCTGTTTCGAGCAAAGGATTTGTCCAGATAGCTTCTGGAAGTCCCTTCCAAGCTATATTATAATGCTGTGATCATGTGTGCTGAAGCAGATGGGCATTTTGCCAAAATCTAGAGCTCCAGAAGAGGTGTGCCACAGCTAGCAGCACAGCACAGAGATGCTCTGGCAGGGATTATGCCATGCAACCTGTAATGGAAGGAGGCAAGCAGGTTCTTGGCACTTCTGGTGGTAACACACCTACATTTGGAGACAGCAAAACAAGCAGTACCCTGAAACACAGGAAGTGTAGGAAACTGAAGCATCTGCTGTGCCAGATCTGCTGTCCATCAATGTTGTGTATCAGAAACTCTGACACATAACCCAAGCCATGGGACAGTAAAAAGTGCTGCAATACAGTATCTTCTGGTAAATAATTTACTTTGGAACCATGAAAAAAACAGCACAAGGCAAGTCCTGTTGACAGAGAAGGAAGGGGCTGGGGGATAATGAACAAAATAGCCTTCCAGACAGGGCAAAAAGCTTTATTTAAGAATTCAAGATAATGCACGCTTCTTCTCAAAACTGAGGATAAATAAACAATGTCTTGCTTTTTTGTGAGCTTAAATTAAGACTAATACAAAGGAGTTAAATAAAATTAACTAGCAAGAAGGAAGATGATGTGAGGGGAAGAGAAGAGAAAGGAGCCCTGTTTTGATAATTTGTTTCCATCCTAGTAGCTTTTAGGTATAAATAAAGCCTGAAAAAAGGACCAAAGTACTGTTTGCTCTGAAAAGTCTTTTGGAGGCAAAGGGCAGCTAAGTCAAACCTGCAACTGTAAATAGCTCAGAACACTACAGCATTTCCTTAGACAGCTAAAGGTATCAATTCACACCCCAAATGATATATTTAACATTTATATTTATTTCTGTTTGCAATGTTCCCCTTTCAGCTGTGACTAATTTCTGTAATCAATTTATAAACCAAAATTCCCTGTTTTCATTTAAAACCTAGGTAGCATTTATAGTGAACTCTGGTAAAAACCAACCAGCAAGCATCCAGCTCTAACCTAAGGCAGCAAACTTAAATACACACAGCAAGCCAAACCACCACAGCTTCAGTGCCAAAGGGTGGGTGGGGACACCATGATCTGAGAAGGGTCATCTTCCCCCCTCCCTGGCACTATCTCCCAAGCTGCAAAAGTCCACTTGAGGCCTGACATTATTGTGAACCAGGTCAAAGCAGAATGTTCTCTCACACACCCTGCTCCGTGCCCCTCCATGAAGGGTGTTCAGCAGAAAACTGCTTAAAATCCTGTTTGACAGTGATGAATACTTTTTTTTTCCCCTGGCACTTTTTATTTGGGATGAGTTTGATGACAGCAGAGAACCTTAAAATACTGAGAACAGATCTGTCCACTCAGGGATGGCAGAAAACAATTCAGATGGATTTCCAGACATGCAGGGTAAAGAATCAAAGGAAGAAGATAGAAATTGCCACTTGCAAGAGAAAACAAGATGGGAGAAAAAAAACTCTTGGTGACCCCCTCAGGCAAATTTTTCTTTCTTTATGCCTGTCACTAATCTCTGTGCTACTCAGACAAGTGGGTACTGCCTCATGCCAGTGAGCATGATATTCAAGTGCCTCACAACCAGCAGGTTCATCCCTAAGGATGCAGCCCCTCTCTGCAATGCCCACAAGGGCTGCAGAAGCTGTGCTCATGGATTAACTCCTGGCAACACCCTTCTGAAAGAGGCAAAAGCCAGATCAGAGGGGAGTAGACACACAGCTCATCACATCGGCAAGGAGCTGATCTGCAGAAAAAAAGAACAATGTCTCCCTGGCCACCACCCATAGATGTGCTGTGCCACACCCTTGAAGGTTAATGCAGCAAAGCACAACTGTAAAAACTATCAGCTGCTGTAAATTACAGTTGTAAAATTACAGTCTGCAACAATATCCAGGTGAGCAGCAAATAAATTCCCCACAGAAAAAGGTGGATTTCACAGACTGACACACACTCCACTTCTGCAGATCAGTGATCTGTTTCTATGACTAGCACATTAATTGAAACCTTCCAAAGATAAAATGCTAAGGCAAGTTTACTGATGCTGAATCCTCGACTATTGACCTACTGAAAAGTAGGTCAAAGCCAAACTCTGACTAAAATAGAAGACTGTCAGGAGGCATTTGAGCTAACAAGAAAGCCCGTGGAAGTTCTGACTGGCATCTGACAAGCTGTTTAAGCTCTCTGCTATAAAGCTCTGGATTGTGGCAATGCCAATGCACTTGAAAGAATCCTACCCCTCCAGGCAAGAAGCTGTACAGAAGTGCTTTGTCTTTAAATAGAGCAAGAGCAAGGTATTACTATGCAGGCTGCTAAAATCTCAGATTTCAAGTCTCAACATACCATTCCCCTTTGGTTTCGTTATATAAAACAGAAAATCAATGTGCATAGCTCAATTAACAATGAGTTCAGCCCTGCAGAACTTACAAATCTTCAGAGAAAGAAGACAGTGGTGATCAATGCACCTCTTCTTAAGATCCTCTACCTAACAGCTTCAGAAAAAACTCTGGTTTATTTCTACCACACCAACTGTTGAGAATACAGCATTGAGAATACGGCAAAAAATCCCAACTGACAGTGCCCCAGGGCAAAAACTAAAACTGTTCTAACACTATCTTAAAATGTTAGGAATGAATCTTTTCCTCTGGAAAGTGTTCCAAGGCAGACTTATGTCTTGTTCCCTGATATTGTACTAGCAAGGATATTCACAAAGCCATCTGAATACTTGTGTGCAGAAAATAAGAGCTCTGGCCAGATAAAAGAATGCCATCCTCTTACCACAGGGGGAGATAAAAGCCACAAGAACAATTTTTCCCCCTGCTCAGTAGCTTGGGCAATGTTTGTGCTGGTAGATGCTTGTATGTATGCATGCATCCTCACAGCTGGTGTCCAGGGGAAGTGAAAAACTCCTGATGGGCCCAAAGGAAAATGGGAAACCTTAGAGGAGAGCATTCAATGTAGATCTTCTTCCTCACCTGAAGACAGCACAAAGGGGCAGGATTTGCCCCTCAAGAGGTTGGGCAAGAAAAAGGGCAATTTGAAATGGAGGCCATTTCAAATCAGCACAAGACTGACACAAAGGGGAGCCATCCTCCTTTTACCACTACTCCTGCTGCCTCTGAAATCCTTTAAAGCATCCAATTTATTCTCACTATCAAAAGCCATCTCTGAAGTCTCAGTCTGTTGCTGTTTTGCTGAAATATCTTCATATACCTCAATTTTGATACATTTATATTAGTATTGGAAGTATTCACTTAAAAATCAAACTTACCAGATGGAATATTCTTATCATCAATAATGAGATGGGCAAATGGCTGCTTCTCAGGTTTGTTCCTCCTGTACAGTTCAAGTCCTAAGGCCTCCATTGCAGCTAGAGATAAAAGAATAGCATTATCCCAAAAAGACAAGTTTATTGGAACTAAAATATTGCTTAATCATAAACCAATACCTACCTTTTTCTGGTCTCGGTGGCGTTCTTCCCATAGCACGCTGGACTTCCTAAAATGAAAAGGAGACATTGCTTTGATGCTTTCTTGGTTTGGTAACAATATTTAGTTTGCACACTTACAATAGTCTGTGCATGTATCTGGGGACCCTGTTCCACCTGCAGCACATTCAGATGTCTGGGATATGAATCATGTAAATATGATAATTTATGTAACAGGCAGGCACAATCAAATTACATCTAGTAATTTGGTAATTCTAATAAAGGATAGAAATGCTAGTATGTATGATCACTGCATGATTTACTCTTGTGGTGACAGCACATTTAAAACCTTTTCTACTTACTGTACTTGGAATATTTCTGTAAGCATAATGGAACAATGATTGATAAGAAGGCATCACATCAAACAGTGGAATTTATGAACTGATTTAATTACTTGGTTTCTAAAGGCAAAGAAAGAGGCATTTCTACACAGGAACTAGTGTGCAATCATGCTAGCAACTAAGTATAGCTAAACTCTGAATTTCATTTGGGATGATGTGAATGAAAACCTCCACGCCTCACCACTGGCCACCAAGGCTACAAGGGAAGGCTAAAAGGCTTTACAATCAAGGCTCACTTCTAACAGGGTATGCAGGAACTGAAGGATTAAGTATCATCCACACTGGACCAAAGGGACTGGGTGCCAGACTTCAGAAGTATGTAATTCTTAGCTGCAGATAAATTTTAACATAATTGATAAATTGACATAATAAAGAACTATGCTACCCAGACCCAAGAACAGCACAAAATGCTGACATCAGGCACCACAAAAAGCTTTGCTTTTAATCATTCACACCTCTACTCCTCTTGAGAAAAAGATACAAACAGCAGATTTCAAAATTGAAGCAGCCTGTTCTTGTTACAAGCCTAGACTGAGTCTTAGTATTAAGCTCCACCCTCAGTTCTGTCTCCCTTTTCCCCATGACTGTTTTCTAAAAGACAGGGGTAATATGTTTGTTATTCTGAATACCTCATACCACGGAGCTGTCAGAAGGTGCTTTGCAGAAGGAAACATTTTGCTGAAGGATAGCTAGCCCTCTTTGAACCTAGGAGTTGATCCTTCATTTCATCTTTGTGCCACGCACACTGATGCTTGCCTGTTTCAGTCCACATATATGAAATACATCTCAGATTTGGCCAGATCAGCAAAGCCCCACTGTGCTCTCAATCACTGGGGTGTTTCAGAATTTGAAATCCTGCTCTGAAAACACCTGAAGTCCCGCTTCTATGTAGTTCTGCAACCGCAGTGAAATATGTAGTGCCTTGGCTGGTGCATTTATTACTCTCACTTTCCCCTTTCAGTAGGTGTTTAAATGTTAAACCAAAATGAAAAGCCACAGCAGTGTGGAAGTTGTAGTATGACTATCAAAGCAGAATGCTTCAGCTGAGATATGCTGATTTCATAGATAAGAATCATGAAGATGCTTTTTGCTGTAAAAACGAGAAGAAAAGCAGAAGAATCACAACTTCAAAAGCAGCAAAACTCACATCCACTTCCCGCATTACATTCACTTTGCTTCTCTGATCTTCCTACTTCAATGCCAATTCTAGGAGCACAAAAATGAAATTCAATTCTAGGAGCTGCATATCAGCATCAGCCACTAGCCACACTTGAGTAGGAAATAGGAAGATGACAAGAGAATGCAAGTAGCAGGTACTGTGAAAAATGACAAAAGCCTCTGAAGAGAACAGGATGTAAGGCAAGAAGAGCCTGGGAAACAGACCACACTCTCAGAGATTATTGCAGCACACCTATCCCAGCCCTTTTTCCCTTGAAGGAGAGACATATTTGTCGTCTTGCTTTCTGAGTGGAAACTCTTCAGATGTGGAGTTTGTTTCAATTTCCCTTCCTTTGGGAGGATGTGAGTGTCCTTGCCTGGAAAGCCTACTGAGCAGATCCAAAAAGAACCACGCACATTTAAATCTCCTATTATCTAGACTTAGTACTAAGGAAAAAAAAAAGAAAAATCCCATGATTGATAATTGATCCACCCTTGAAAGCCCTGATTGGTGGACTGCTATTCTATCTAGTTTTAACTTACATTTTTCTTAGGAGCATTCAGTTCTGCTTCTGCACATTTCCAAAGATGCTCTAGCTTAAGCAGGTGAATATCTCATCTTCTGAAACCCATCAGCCTGACTCAGCTCCATCTTCCACACAGAATGGCTCTGGTCCTCATGAAATCAGCCTGAGCTGCTCTCCTTCTAACTGGTGGTGGTGCTGTTCACCTGCAGCTTCACCACTCAGTAAGCAGGACAGCCACCCAGGAGGACTTGGGTCCACAACTCTCCTTGTCTGGAATTCACGATTAGCTCAACTGGTTGGATCATGGCATTAACAGCACCAAGGCTGGGGGGTTTGAGCCAATTGTTCATTAACTCTTCTGTGAGCCTATCACTGGATCACAAGTGGCAAGACTGTGGCCAGAAAACAAAATCCTCCAGCAGCTCTCTAAGCTCCGGACTAGTGTCAAGTTCTTTACTTGATTCTGACCAGCCCCATCAAAGTTTGATATTCTTTCTGTTATGTTGCCCCAGCTTCCAAAATGAAGACAAAACACATTAATTAGTCCCAAGAAAACAGATATAGAGTTGTAGGTTTCCTCCTAAAGATGAAGCAGTTAAACACTTCTTGATTTTTTTTTTAAATTGATGTTCATACAGCTCCAAGATGCTGATACACCGCCTACCTTAATAAAGCAACTAACTACATATTTGCTTCTGACCCTGAAGGACATTTTTCAGTGGATGTTTGAAGGTAGCCTCTTAAGGGGATTATAAAACCCCCTGGTATTCTTACTGCAAGGAATTAAGAGCTGTGATTTCTCAAATCACCCAAGTATCAACTGTGTTTTTTAGCTGCTGAATGTTCTTAGGTGTCTCATACTTACTCACAATGTAGAGGCTCATTAAGGAGGCAGAAACAACTCAGCAGAACCCGTGACTAAGACACTGCTATAATGGCATGAAAACTGCTGACAAAACATAACCAGCAACTTCTCTTAGGACTGCCATCCACAGAAGCGTGTGTGATACCAAGCTGTTCAGTTATTTTTAGCAGAACTGTACACAAAAATCACCCCACTCTTAATCTTATGACAAGCTGCACTTATACACCTTTGTCATTTGCTCACTGCCCACCAAGTCAACTCTGCTGGCCTGCTTCCCACATTCCAACCTCCTCCACATACTCACTGTTTAAACAACAGACAAAGAGTTAGTCACAAAAATTAAAAACATGTCTTCCCTTCATCCAAAAAAAAAAAAAAAAGGCCATTAAGAAGCTCCAAAACCTTCTTGTTTTAAAGCTAAAAATCATGTTTTAAGTGCCTGGAAAGTTGGGAACTGCTCTCTACCTCATCCACAGCAGGCTGCAAAAATATCTGTTGCTCTTGAACTTATGTCCAATGCTGAGGATGCAGAGACAAGGCTACACCTGAAGAGATGACATTTGCAAAAGGCTTTTAGTCTCCTTTAGCTTTTATCTAAATATCTCGGTATCTACTTTGAGCAGCTCTAAGTAGCCTTTAGAGAACAATGAAGAGAACTTCTGGACACTCATTGCTTCAGATGTGATCTTAAAGCTTCTTTAAAGCACTTGACTTTTTTATTACTAAGTGCTTTAAGTACAGCTGATACCAGGAAGAAGCATCTGATTCTCTTGCCGGAAATTCGGCAATTTGAAGAATGCTAATCAGGAAGGAAGTAAAATAAAAAGTACATGAACCTATATTCATCAGACTGTAGTTCAGAGACCAGCAATAAAACCTCTCTCCAAATGAGTAGTCTACTGCTTGCAGAAAAAAAAAAAAAAAGGCATGCAAGGCTGTAGGATGGAAACCTACAAAATTGCAGGTGATATTTTAACAACTTACAGCAATCACTTGTGAAACCTTTACTTGGTCCATAACTATGTGCTCTTTAAATGTCTGCTAAGTATATAGATCTCTTTATAAATGCTGCCCTGGAGGTCTAGCAAAGCACTCTGTTGCCATGTGGGAGAACAGCTTATGCCTGAACTCCACAAGCAGCTAGAACCTGGGAGCACTGCCAAGCAAAGTTACTTATGGATTGACCCAAGATATGTTTGTAGTCCTTTCTACTTCAGGCTCATAACAGACTTCACAAGGACTGTGGTTAGAGCATCTGGACTGCCAAAAGCTTTTTAGGGTTACATGCAAAAAAATTAAGCAAACAGACTGGCTATGAAAGTATATTATTTGTCTGCTTGAAAGTTTACATGCAATATTGAAAATATTCTCTCTACTTAGTGAGCTGCTCCTTAAACAGAATTTTTATTGCAGGATATGTTAGGGAATCAATCATTAGCTTCTGATTAAAAGAAAAAAACTATTACTTTATCAGGAGACAAGTATTTCTAGACTGGACCTTGCAGCTTTACTACACTGGTTTTCATAAGAGCACTTCCACTTTCAACATCAATCTCTGCTTTACATTTAAGCACTCTGTCTACAGGTGTGCAAAGAAAACCGATGAGAACTGGCACAGGAAGCTAGAAGCTGTAACCAGACCATAAACCTGAGCAAAAGAAATTTGTCTATTTTCATTTCCTGAACAGCTCGAATTGCAAAAGACTATATATTGACAAATTGAAAAACATAAACGGTATTTTGAAATGCTCCATTTTAGTCACTTAGCATTCTGCCAGTTCAAATAAGGATACTGGCTCTTAAAACACACATAAGTTAGATTCTTTATTCTCCTTAAGAAAAGTGAAGAAAGCACAGACAACAGGAAACCTCCTTTAAGTCACATTAGCTGGATGCACACACAGAGGAGTGTGTGCAACTGCAAGTAAGTTATAGCTGCATCTCCGCTCTTCATTGTTGCAGGGTGACTGAAAGGCAGAATTTACAGATGATGATAAAATATAATTCTGCCCTGACACTGTTACTTTCACTTCTCTGATGTAGCGACAAGATGTAAAAAGCCTCATGTCACCACCTTTCTATCTATTTCTTTCTTTGTCACTGATACAAGATGACAAAGCATCCAGACCACTGGTGCAGCTGCTTAATAAACTCCATTGCATTCAAAGGAAATTCAGAGTCTAATTACTTTGGCAAGGGAAATTTTATTGTTCTCAAACTAATGGTGATAAGCCAAGAAAGTTATCCCTACTCACTACTTATCCTGGCCACGGACATTGCAGCATTTAACCTCCATCCAGACTGGCAGGATATAAAGCCTCAGCTAAAGCCAGTGCCTTTGTTGAGTAACCAGCAGCAAATAACCAGAACACAGGGCTCCCCATTACTTACTGTAACAAGCTCCTTCCTCTGTCATGAGTGAAGGAGCAGCCCAGCACACAGCACATATGTAGGTGCAGTGTGAAAGGCTCTAAAAAATGCAGGAGAAAAGAACAAATCCTACAGAAATAACCCTTTGTTTCCCCCTTAAGTTCTTGAAGGAGTTGGCTAGCAAAAGGGGCAAGGCATGGACACCTATGTCTCTCTGTGTTTTGTTTACAAAGAGATCTGTCACTTAAGAGTTCTCTGTTAAAACCAAACATCCCATTAGCACAATGCTGTAAATTTAACTCAAGTACAGTTCATGCTAAAGCATATGTGAGTTCAGCTCAAATCTAATGTAGTACCCTTAATGAAAAACCGCCAGTCCTATGAAGATATGAGGCAGTAAAGTTGTAATGGGTCTGATAAGCCAGAAAAACCAAATACCATAGCAGACATCCATCTGTTACACAGCCCATAATTAGCACTAAACACTATCATGAACACAAAAAGAGATCAAAGGCAGTAACTGTAATAAAAGGGGATTGTGGCATATTTTCTAGCTTGCTAGGCTTCTTCATTAGGGCTGACTTCTTTTGTCATTTGTGTTTGGGAATAACCTGTCATTTTCAATTCCTGGACAAAGACCACCCAGTTATCACACTATGGCCAAGAAGTTCTTCTGCCAAAGTGAGAATGGCCTGCACAGAGCACAGAACTGGCAAAGTGAGCAAAACCAAAGCAGGAACTGACCCTCATTTTGGACTCCAGAGTAAGAAACAAAAGCAAATGAGAGCAAATGCTATCTCCTTTTCCTTCAGGCAGTATTTTGCTTGCTGATGATCTTGACTTAAGAGAATCTTATTTGGAAGATTCCCTTGAAAACAATCTGGAACTGACACCTGTTATGAGCATCTGGAAAACCTACACACATATTAGCATAAATGACTACTGTTCAGGCCCATCCAAATGTCAGAATGGCTAATCACCTAACTTCAATCAGTTTTCTTAGTACAACTTCAAGTCTTCCTTTATTAAAAGAAAAATAAAGTAAATAAAATGTGCTTGAATACGGAATTGGTTAGCCACTGCCAGATTCATCAGCATATACAATACAATCCTGGATAAAACACCAGGTGTTACTCAAACACCAGGAAATAATTTACAGAACTTACCTCTGAATACAGATTTCAGAAAAAATGTTTTAATTTCAACAGGAGCATGAAATAAAGAAACACATTGTCTGTGCCACTTACCCTCTGCACAGCCCTTTGGAGAGCCTGTTTCACACTTCTACAGGATTCTGGCATTAACTTCGCTTCTTGACTTTCAAAGGAGGTATCATGCAAATCTGTACTTTCTTGGTGCCCAAAAAGTGTTCTGACACAGTGTGCATGCTCTTTTGAAATTCTAGTAGGGTCCATCTGAAACAAAAACACAAGCACAACCACAGTTCTAAGTGTTAGAGACACTTTTCAACCACCTAAAAGTTCAGCCCCTGGCTAAGTTATTATCTAAATTCTCATTATAAACAGTGTAGAGAGAAAAAGTTCCCAACATTCCAGAAACATGCAAGATGGGAGAATGAATTATCTCCTGGTGCTGCCTATTTCATTAGCTTAGACTAGGTACAGGACTTTCAAAAGTTAAAGATAAATCCCATTCTTATGGTAAAGTCAATAATTTTGAATTCTGTATTTCAACCACTCAGGGCAGTACCACAGTTATTTTAGCAGGAAACATACACAGTTATCCTACCTCAAAGGCTATTGCTTGCAAGGTGACACATGAATGTCAAGTAGAGAAACTTGGGGAAAGTATGTATGTGTGTGCATAGCACATAATTTTCAAGAGAAGACACAGAAGTTATCACTGAAATCATTTCACCACTGAAATTACATCACTGAAGCTGTCAGTCAGCTATCCCTGAAACTGTTTTATGGATGTGCTCACTGTGGATAGAGTTCATTTCCTTTACAGGGGGTGGTATGGGGCTGTCTTTTGCATTGTGACCAAAACAGTGCTGGTAACACAGGGATGTGTTTATTACAGCTGAGCAGGGCTGACACTGAGTCAGGGCCTTTTCTGCCTCTCACCCCACCCCAGCCCATCAGAGAGAGGGCTGGGGGAGCAGAAGGAGCTGGGACAGGACACAGCCTGGACAGTTGACCAGAACTGGCCAAAGGGATACCCCAGACCATATGGCCTCATGCTCAGATTATAAAGGTGGGGGAAAGAGAAAAGGGGAGACATTTGGAATGATGGCATTTGTCTTCCCAAGTCACTTCATGTGCAGTGGAGCCCTGCTGTCCTAGGGATGGCTAAACACCTGCCTTCATATTCTGCTTTCTTTGCGTGTACAGCTTTTTCTTTACCTTTCAAATTTTCATCTTAACCCAAGAGTTCTCACTTTTACTCTTCCAATTTTCTCCAGTATGCCATCAGGGAGTGAGCAGCTGTCTGAGACTTAGTTGCCAGCTGGGATTAAGCCATGACAGTGCAAGAGATATTGCTGTGTGAAATAGTCCCAAAGACAGTAAAACAGCAAAAGTTAAAGACCAAAAGATGACTAAACTGCACCACAAGACACCTCTGCACCATTGGACAAGGCATGGTAAGTTTAAAGTATCTGCAATACATTTTTATCAATTGGTCTTTGTGACTGAATCAAGTATATTTTTAAATCCTGTGTTCTATCGCTTAGATAAACTGGAAGATAATCCAAGGATTGGGATTGTACCTTGACAGCATTTTATTGCACAAAAACTATTTAAACCATTCCACCCTTTTTTTTCCATATACTCCAAATCCATTACACTGAAGAGATTAACAACTATCTTTCAGAGATGGCCTAGGACTCCCAGAAATTGTTTTCAACTCTCATTTATTCTGCTTTTATTTCAGGCTTAAAGAAGGGGTTTTGCACCCAAACTCTTAGTCTAGGCTCCCTAACTGTATCAGCTGGCCTATTTAAGAACACTGACTTTCTGTCTTTCTCTAGATGGAAAGAACACTTTTACCTGAGAATTACAAAAGGTTATTTGGAACTGCAATGCAGAAATACCAAGACATTATGAATGGTGCCTAGTGTTCAGTTTCCTTTAACACAGAGCTGAACAAAACACCATATCAAAAGGAAGTTTTTCACAATACAGAACAGCCAGAGTGAATCAAGCATATTATTTGTTCACAGGAACATAAATTCAACTCCCTGACCCCACAAAAAAAGAAATTAGTTTACTTAGAAGTGTAAGGTTAGGATTACAGAGCTGAATTAAAGTCTACACCAGCCAGGCAGCCGCCCTACAGTAGCACACAGCAGAGAGACATTTGCTGCACAGACAGCAGTACCAAATGCTGCCTCACCCATCACCACCCCTCTGCTCAAGTCTCCAGATGGAAAGCTCTTTGCCCAATTAATCCAGACCAGTGTCAGATCCTGTCGCCTGGTTTAGCTGTCTCAGTCATCCCTGCAGATCTGGAATGAAACAGGTCACAGAAGGTTCACCTGAAGATCACAAGATGCCACAGCTTCGACCAGAGGGGTAGTGATGAGTTACAGAATGGCTTGGAGGCAGTAACATCTTCCTGTGATGGTCTGACACAGCTGAATCCCCATAGAAAATCTGTGTACAGCCATTGCAGCTCTATGAATTAAGTGCTAAAAACCTACACTAATGCCTTCTGAAGTCAGCTAGTGCCGTGCAGCCTCATTAACTGCATAAGGAGATCTAAACCAGCACCTCTCTGCTCTCATCCCCTTCACCACAAAATTCCTGGATTTCAGTCTCCTCTTCTAAATCAGTAACAAGGGAGGAATTTTTGTTGGCCTAATTTCTTTTAAGATTAGCTACCCAAAACCAAGTCACTCCAGATATCTCAAATAAGCACTGGAGTCAGTACAGGGATAGGCATAAGAATGAAATATCAGGAAGGCAGCACTAGCTTTAACTGACTGTAAAACTGCACACTCCAAGCATCTCTCACACTCTGTTCCACTTGCATTCAGAGCCCAGAATATCAACTAAAATAAACTAAACATAATTTAAAAAGAAATAAAATATAAAGAAATAATAAAAAAAAGAGAAGCACAAAATGTTTACCAACAGCTGCTAAAAGGCAGTTAATGCAGAATGACACAGGTTGGAAGGTAAATTGGACGTCTCTATCCCAGCCCCCTGCTTGAAGCAGGGCGAACTTGTAATTCAAGCCAGGTGGGTTAAAGCCTTTTCTAGACAAGCTTTGGGGAATGTCCATCAAGGAAGACTTTCAGCTTCTCTGGACAAACTGTCCTAAAGCTTCACTACTTCTAGTGCGTAAAAAACCATTGGGTTTTTTATCTTTGGTGCAATTTATGACTGTGCCTCTTGTTTTTGCTGCACATTTCTGAAAAGCCTGTCTTCAGGTAGCTAAAAACAGTGATTAGCTTCCCTTATCTCAGTCTGTTCTTTGTCAAAGAATCCAGCTCTCCATTGTTTTATACATTATGGCCCCTACCTGTCACAGTGGTTTTCTGCTGGACACCTTCCAGTTTGTTGATACACTTCTGGTACCGAGGGTCCCAAAATAGGACCCTTTATTTCAAATGTAACCTCTCACGCTGGGATCATTAGACACCTGGCTGAACTAATGCCTCTCAACAGGATCTGGATATCCGAGTCTTCTCCCCTCTACACAATTCACAGAATAGAACATAGAAAGTTACAGCAAATAACTGCCAATAAATACTGATTTGTATCAATAATTCTACTAGACAGAGACTACTGTCCCAGTTTTGGATTTATTAAAACACATCTTGTGAATTACAGGCAAGAACACTAGGCTTTACAGCACAAAAATAATGACATTTGTAAAGGCCTGAGTGTCCAGCATGACAAATCACGCCAGCACAGACGAATCGCTATCAGTGATCATACAAATGTGTCACACAATACTGTATCACAACAGTGACAGCAGATTGCACAGAATCCCTGGCTCAGTTTACAGTTCATCTACTCAAAGCTTAAGACAGAAATCCAGCATCTCTGCACCTACAGGTGAAAGACTGAAGGCTTAATGGAAACACTGCAGCTGATGGTTTCAGCAACTTGGAGCTGTGCAGCCCACCCTGACAAAAACTGCAAGTCTCCAGAGTTACTGCTTGATAAGGGGAAACTCTGATCTTGGGACTAGCTAACCCACTTGTTGCCCGCACCTTTTTCAAAGAATACCTTCAAGAATAGTCTTCACCACATTTAACTATGAAAATCAGCTCACTTGCCTGAAAAGGGCTTCTCAGAAATCCTGCATCGTAAGTCTTTACAAAGAACAGGCACTGAACTGCCATGGCTGTAAACAAGCACTACCAAGCACTGAGATCAAAACTGGGGAAGTAGTCATGCACAGAAAAATTTCCAAGAGAGTTTTGAGAAGAACTTCTAAAGAATTAGAAAATCATGATGAAATACCAGAAGCAGCTTGCTAACTTGCAGGGCAGGGCACCTCCAGCAAAAAGTCTTAAAGATTTAATATCTGGAAGAAATATCAAGATGCAAACACAAATAAAGTAGAAAGTTTTATAAAGTGTGAAGTATCCTAAATACCCTAGAGGAATTAAACTAAAGAGAGGAGGGCCTAGCTTATTTTTAATATCTGCTTTGCCTGACCTTGAAATCAGGTCAGACAGTGCCCCCAGCTTTCAGCATCTCTCATCATTCTAGTTGCATTTTTAGAGTCTATTCAGCCACTTCAGGGCTGCAAAAAGGAACTCCAGCATCATGGGTTAGACTAACTTACAAAATTAAGAACCAATTTTCTGATTTAAGGAAGACACAGTTTGGTTTTAAGAGACACAATACATTCCACACACATCAATTATGCACTGTTACAATATTGCATTAAATACTTCCTCCTTACAATAAATGTTTAAAATCTATACTTGTAATATTTTTCAAACTTAAACCACTTTCCAGACTATCAAATATCACTTTGCACTCCATGACCTTTCTTAAGCACCAAGAAGGGGTTCTTTCCAGCTTCTGAAAGTTGTTAACAATCCCCAGCAAGCTGTTTTTTCTGTTAGCCACAATGCTCACAAAACTCCATCTGAAGTCTGAAAGGTAATAGTTTGAAAACATACCGCAAGAATTCCACATAAGCAAGAAATGACAACAAAAACTGGGCTTCCAGGTCACCAGTTATCCATTGTGAACTCTTCAATCTGGTAGAATACTTAAAATTTGTACAGACTTTCTTTTAATGGAAAAAGTGCACACTCTGGGAGGTCTAGCTTAAACTGTGGGCATTAGACACACAGCCACCACATTTCATTTTGAGCACTTTCAATTTGCTTCACTGCCCTCCAGCTCAGTGTTAGACCAGCTTCCTACTCTTTTGAAATCTAAGTGCACTAAGGAAATGGGCCAGAAAGAAAAGCTTAAAAGCTAAGCTTTTGGAGACTATACCTCAGCACTGATTAGTCAAAGTTAAAGAAAATACCTCTCTCACCTTGTGCTGCGCATGAGTCTCTATTGAGTGATGACCTCCAGCTGCTCTGAGTATCCTTAAATTTTCATGGCATTTTTGTAGATAATAAAGAATTCCTCAAAGTATAGGCAAAATAAATGCTTAAGTCCAATACACTGCTTTATTGTTTAATTGCTTGGATTCTGTACACTGCACAGTATAGACCAAAAAGCAAAGATAAAACATGCTAATGTTCTTACATTTCAGTAAACTGTTATGAGAATACTGGTAAAATTCAAACTTGTTGCTTACTTTTTTCTTTCTTTTTTGCCATACCAGCTCATTGTCTCACTTGCATGGCACTGCATTATTTCTTGGCCACAAACATGTGTTTACCCGTGAAAACCTAGTGTCAGTCTTAGTTATGTGTCTTGTGAAATTCCAAATGCTCAAGCCACAAAATAAACAAAATTAAGGAAAAACCAAAACCTCAACTATTGTCTCAGCTTATACGATGTCATGATCCAGCCCAAATGATTTTATGCGAATACAGACAAAATGTGAGTGGTAAAACTGAGTCAGAGTTTACTCAGACTCTTAGATAAGGTTTAAACAGCTTCTAAGACATAAAATTTCTTAATATCTATACAGTCAAATCTTTCTAATTCACAGTTGCTTAATTTACCAAGCAAACAATTCAAATCTTTTCATGCACAGCTTCTATCTACTAATGCCTCATTATTTCAACAAAATTAATTAAAAATAAGTAAGTTCTGTTATCAAAGTACAAATGTAGATAGCTGAAATTTACACTGAAAAGGCCAAATTGAAGTAGCAAGTAGCTTAATAAAATCAAACAGCACAGAAATCTTTCCAAAAGAAAGAGGCCTGATCATGTCCCATTTAAATAAAATAAATCTCAGAGAGTGTGAAATAGAATTAGATGCTGTAGACCTACTGTGTTTTTCCATCTATCTTATTCCACAATTAGAAATGGTGAACAAATATGAATTATCATATATCTTCTTATACTGAATTAGGTACTTAATTCATAGGTATATTTATTGCTCTATTTTCCATTGATGACATTTTCTCCATTAAAACTTTTTAGGCAATGACTTCAGTCAAGCCTACATTGAGTTATATCACCTCTTTAGATGTTTGGGAAATTCAAATTTATGAAAGACTCCATTCAATAGCACTACTCCAAATCTACAGGAACAAGAAGCTAGCAAGAGAATTAAGCTGTCAAATGCAGAGTTACACCTGAACCATGCCATTTTTTAAAATCAAGGAAGGAGAAGAAAAATAGCCATTATGGTTCTTTTTACCCTTTGTTAGGTTCATGTCAGGGTTTCATGTGTGCCTATCAGGAAGAGTCTTTTATAAGGGGGCACACTTTGATTAGTTGTTTTGATTGCAATGGCTCTCGAGCCCCCTAATGAACACACAGAGCTGTGCATCTCTGAGCTGTGTTTTGACAAGAATGTCTTTTCAGGTTCATGAACATCTGGAGTGAAAAACATTCCCCTGTCACAAGTTGAAGCAGGCATTAATTTATTTCACTGTCAAGCAAACAAGTAGCTTTAAGCTACTTTACAATGAGTCCCAGAAATTAGATGTCACTCTCCTGAAATATACGAGCTATGATTAACTAAGTGCTGTACTGCCGTTACATTTTATTTTTCGAAAAATGGAAAACACGAAGCCATTGTCAGTAAGAAAATACGAATTAGTGTGCATAATAAATTATCAGCAGCATTACTGTGTATTTGACAGTCACTCATCTGATTAAGTGGGTATACACTTGTGCAACACCTGCTTTCAGAGTGCACTTAGTTAAGAAATCCAGCCTGCTACCTCAAGATCAAGTGCCTCTACCTAGAAAGTAAACCGAAAGAAAAAGGTTTCCAGTCTCTGCCGACTTCAAATGAAAAGTACACACAACAGAAGCACCACTTCCATGACGGCAGTCAGACCCACATCAACAGAACTAGCTAGCATCCGACAATGAAGCCAAGCAGAAATCTAACACCTAGCCCTGAGAACCAACGAGCTGGCAGCTCCCCACTTCCTCCGAGAGGGCTCAGCTTTGCAGGGTAAGAGATGCAGCAGCGAGGGAATCCAGGCAGCCGAGCCATTTCCAAGAAGCTGATTCCTCTGCTCTCCGAAAGCCCAACCGCTCATCACCTTATCTGCCCCCGCAGCGATACCTCCCCGCGCTCCTCTCGGCACGCACCGCTGCCTCTGCTGAGGCATCCCGGCACACTTGAGGCCTGGCAGGTGAGGTGCGGCTGTCCCAGAAATCCCCAGAATCCCAGAAAACCCTCCTGAGCCGCGGCAGGCACCTCTGGCCGATGCCCACGTGCACACAGACCCAGCTCCTCTGCAGCGCCCCTGCGCAGCCCGAGTGACAAACCATCGCGAGTGGTGCTGCACGACGATCTTTTTTGTCCTTAAAGTCATTTCTCCTGCTGGTGAAATATTTAAGGCAGCAAAAGACCTCAGCCATGTCACAGAATCACTGATAATGCAGAGTTGGAAGGGACCCTCAAGACTCATCGAGTCGAACTCCTGATCCCACAGAGCACCATCCCCAAAAATCCCAGCATGTGCCTGAGAGCATTGTCCAAACACTTCTAGAACTCTGTCAAACTTGGTGCCGTAACCACTTCCCTGGAGAGCCTGTTCCAGCTCCCAACCACCCTCTGGGTGAAAAACCTTTGTCTAATACCCAATGCCAAAATTCTCTCCAGTGGATAACTGAAAGCTGATCATTAAAAACCAAAGCCCTGCAAAACTTGAGATGAAGGATCATGACTAAACTGCTTTTGGAGTCAGGAAACCCCTCATATCCAACCTCGCGGCGATACCCGGTACCCCAAAATGCACCCGATGCCCGATACCTGGAACCCCTCCTACTGAGCAGCTCCAGTGATCAGGGCATAGCACACGCTGGGCAGGGCACTGGGAGCCAGCCCATCGGCCCCTCTCAGAACTGGATCAACTTGAGAGACAGATAAGTGTCTTCTAAAACTTTTTGGTTTGCTTTTCTTTAATTTATCCCCTCGATCGCACCGACACGAGGGCCTTGCCCTCTTCTGCAGGGTGCGAGGCGGCCGCACTTGCCTCAGCGGGAAGCGCCCGCGCCAGTTCCCGCTTACCTGAGCTCGGAAGTAGAGGAAGAGGGCGACGCTGCAGACCACCTGCCCCAGCCCCAGGAGGACGAGGGCGGCCAGGAGGGAGCGGGACGCGGCCGGTGGGTGCGGGTGCGCGGGCGGCGGGGGTGGCGGCGGCGCCGGGGCGCTCTCGTGGGCGGCGCCGCTGCCCAGCTCCTCGGAGCCGCGCAAGTATTTGGTGTAGTCTCGGCTGGCGCGACGCATCGCAGCTCCGCTCCGCTCCGACGGCTCCACACGCGGCTCCGCCGAGCTCCGCAGCACCGGCAAACAACCTCGCCGCCCCAGCCGGGCACCTCTTATAAACGGGGCGGCCAATCAGCCCCGGGCGGCGCGCCCCTGCCGCCCTCCTCCTCCTCCCGCCCGCCCGCCGGCACACGCACCACCGCCGCCCCCTCCTCGCCTCGCCTCTCCGAGCACAGACCGGCCCCCGCCGGCCCGGGTCGGGCCCGCCCCTGCCCCCGGTGCCCCGGCATCCGCCGCTGGGCAGGTCGCCCGCGGATGGCGGTCGGCGCTGCTCCGCCCCGCGCAGCGGAGCGCTGCGCCTCCGCGCCACCGGGTGAGCTCCGCGGGCAGCCCTGCCTCCGCCGCCTCCTGCCCCCTCCGCACCCTTGCCCCACTCAGGTTTGCGCTCCACGCAGGCGGCCCCGTAAGCCGACGCTTCCCTGAGCCCCTGGTTGCATCCGCGGGGTCCCTTTTCCCCTAAATTCCCGGTGTCTGAAGTCAGCGTGCACCTCGGGGGCGCATCCCCTGGCCCCTTTGGTGAGTCAGGGGACCAAAGCCCTGCTAACCCTTCCCAGTCTCACTCGCTCCTCACTCCAGCCAGGCTAAAATGAGCGCAAGTGCTGTTGACTTGCACCGTCCAAAGCAGCAACGCAGTTCACAATCGTGTAAAAGGAAGGGGTTAAAGACATGGCAGAGATGTGCTGGCACCTGGCTGCCAGTGAAACCAGTTCAGTCTCCTCATCTCCCGCATGCAGCCAGGCTGCTGGAGACACATCTCTGAGCCCTTAGTTAGGAACACCTTCTGGCGTTCTCCATGTCTCAGCTTACATTCAATACCAAAACCTCTTCTTCATAAAGCCATGCTACAGTTTGTAGCCATTTTCTTCCTCGTGGTCCTCTTGGGGTCCTGTTCAGGCCAGATATAAAAGTGAGTTGAAGTCCAGCTCAGGCTTTGAGGAACATGCGAGAATGCCACAGATCCATCTTGCACGTCATCTTGTCTGTAGAAAAAAGTTTGTATTTCAACTCAAATAGGTGACACAATATCCTGTTTAGGTCTCTCTTATCCAAGAAACTGAGAAAATTTTACCTTTCTGAGAGGTTGACAGAACCTGATGTAATTATGAGCTCCAACAAAGTAGAGGAAGCTGGAACTCACCAAACCACCATGCAACAAATCGCTACCAGAAGGAACTGATGTTTAACACTGAACCCAGAGAGTGCAATGGCAATTCCTTCACCAGCAAGACAACACGTGAGAAATAATGACGAGGAAACTTGCGTCTCAACATCACCCACCACAAAGTCATTGGGAAGAATACCCCACGCTTGAGTATCTGTCACTATTTCTTCTTTGTAAATGCTTACTTTTATTCTCGGAAACGTTGGGAGCATTGTGGTCTGTAGTCCGATTGGAGAAAGTGTTCCTGTCACTGTGTCTCAACTTTTCTAGCAGAAAAAAGAAAAAGGCAAAATAGCCATCACCACCTGTAAAAAATTACCATGAAAATGATCTCACATTAGAGTGAGCTGCACCCTCCTAAATCAAATTTACAGTGGTCTACAAAAACAATTCTTTCAGAAAGAATTTTTTAAAAGGTACAAATGGGGGTTTTTAGGGGTCTATATAGTTTTTAGAAGCCAGTCACCAATTAGTTATTAAACAATTGATAAAGGAGAAGTTAGGATAGTATCAGTGATGCCATCACATGATTTTTTTATGCTTTCCTATGAGAAGGAACTCTAGAAAGACCTCGGCTTTTTTCACTCTAGACTTCAAATTTCTTCCTAATGAAGATGGGAAAAATTTATGTCAGCTCTTGCCACCTCAAGGTACTCTTCTAGATTCTTGCAGAAGAAAGCAGGAGACTTTCAGTGAAGAGCTATGAAGATCTGCAGACACCATCTTTAAATACTTTGTCACGTATGAAAGCAACTTTCTCCCGACAAACATGCTTCCTCCAGGATCACTGCTTCATTAACTATCTTCTCTACTGGCTTCATTAACTATCTTCTCATTAACTATCTTCTCTACTGGCTTCATTAACTATCTTCTCATTAACTATTTTCTCTACTGGCTTTATTAACTATCTTCTCTACCATCTTTAGTGTTGCCATCGTATACTACACCAGGGAACCATTACTGCTGACCCTAAGACTAAGTGTCTTGTCTCTTGACACTGAATAATCAAGCCCATCTGTTTCATGTTCATCCACAACCATTTCACCCTCACAAAATCTCAGATGCAACTACAAGCACCCAGGTACCTTCATCCAGGACATCAGTAAGGAGTCACCCCACGTAAACCTTCCCACCAAACCAACACAGGTTCCTAGGGTGTGCTAGGGGTACATAAATGACATTTGTGCTGAAAACTTAGATTCCCTCATTGATTTCTACCACAAATCCAGCAACCAGAATTGCCCATTAAACTCTTTGGAAAACTTACATCAGCACCAACTTTCTAGACACCAAGGTCAACATAAAAAATAGCAACCGTCAAAATACCATATGCAGAAAATCCACAGACCAACACACCTCCTTCCACAAACCATCAGCTATCCAAAACACACTAGAAAAACTGATATAGCCCACAGACATCACCTCATTTGCTCTGAGGAAAGCACTCCTGACACGCCCTCACAAAGCTACAGGCGATGCTCATCCAACACTGACACTCCACCAGGGTTGCATATTTGAAGAAGCCACCTAAACCTTTTCCAAACTTACTACAATACAGAGAGGAAATCCCCTACTGGGTATCATATACCACAATATGCAAGAAATGTATACTGGAAAATGTCAACGAGTTGTAGCTTATATTGGAAGAAAATAATACCTTGAAATTATTTTTCCTAGAAACACCCATCCTTCCCTTCAAACCACACTCATTATCATTAGCTCCATCACTGAAAGCAAGTTTTGACAGACTAGTATATGCTGGCTAGAGCCAGATGGCTCAGGAAAATCATATCCAAATATTGCCATAGCCCTCATGGTAAACACCTGCTCCAGCAGAACCACCAACATATATAGATCCTACACATAAGCATTCTGAAATGCCATGGGCAGCACCAGATGCATTCACTGCTCTTAGGGAGCTCTGTGAGTGAAACCAAACATCCAGCATAGGATATCTCATTAGGAAAGAATAATGACACCCAGTTACCAGTTGGAAAATTATATTCCCAAAACATCTATTCCATCTCTAATCTTGCAGTCCTGACACTGCAAGACCAAAGATGGACCAGAGAATCAAAATGTGCAGCTCTATCAGATACCAGATTTCATATCAGATGAATTTGACAAAGACTTCTGGGTTTCCTTATTTCTCAAGTCTTGCTGAGCTTCGATTACTGTTTGCTCTGATCATTCCACTTCTGTCACCTAATAGGGTCAGATCACCCTCTGGTCCCAAAATAGAAAACACTTTTCTTGCAAACGTCTGACTGATTAAGATAATCAAATAGAATTCAAAGTAATGAGCTACAATTACTTTCATATTTTCTCTATACTTTGGGCTCAAAGATTAGTTCATCAGCATGAAAAATAATGTGCTTTATCTAATATCTCATTAAACAATGGTCTCTGTGGGCCTAATAAAAGTACTTTCTTCTTAAAATATGTGTAATTCTTTGGGTTGTGTGAGGACTAATGACATACACAAAAGTTCCCTTAAACAAAGTAAAATATGTGTAATTCTTTGGGTTGTGTGAGGACTAATGACATACACAAAAGTTCCCTTAAACAAAGTCCTGGCTCTGTAATATGAACTCTTGGCCCCTGAGCGGAACACAGCTCTTTCCTATTGTCTACAAAATACTTGTGTTGCAAGAGATGATCACAAATCTAGTACCTGTTGTGATAAGACTGCATAGCTGCTAGGACTTTTTTTCATCATTTTGCTTTGAAGCAAAACAGGAAACTGTGTTTACATAAAAAAGCTGTGTTGAAAGTAGTTCTCATTGTGAGGCTGATGCTCATTGCAAAGTTGAAAGTCTTAAAAAATCTGAAAATGTCAAATAGCAACAAGCTTGCAGGTCAAAATAAAACATTGAGGTGTGGGGGGGAAATTTAGGCTTTTAATTTTAGTTTATTCTCTTTCAAAACACAGGGAATCAAAAAACATTCTGGTCCTGACCTACACTTCAAATAATACAGTGTTTTTTACCTCAAGAGAGATTATGCAGCTGAAATAGTCCATTTTAGTAAAGCAGTTAAACAAGTATTATATTCTTACACCAGAAAGATTTTTTTTCCTGTGGACATATGTTTGTTACTAAAGTTTCTGGTATTACTATTGGTTGGAATATTGTTAGTGAAATTATTTCTTCAGCCAAAGGTTGTTTTTGACTGACACAAATGTTTAACTGAGTTGTATGAATTTTGAGCATGTTTTGGACAGTGAGGGCTCCAAGGAACAGCACAGACTCTTTAGGGGATGTAAAGAGAATCCTGTACTGAAACTCTGATCTACTCAGTGTGAACAGGGATGTTTTGATGAAAGTAGTGAAAATAGTCAGAAGTTCCATGTATGTTGGGAGGGAATTAAATTTTGCAACTTCCAAAATTGTCATGAAATGAACTTCACCCTTTTTTTTTTCATTTCTCAACATGCTGTACAGTGGTTAATATAAGTAAATAGGCACTTTTTAATAAGTAAAGAGAAGGATGACAAAATATGACCAATAGCACAGAATGCCTTAATAAAAGCTTAGGCTTTTATTTAAAATATTATCCTAGAAAAGTCTGGGAAACAGCAATTGATACACTGGAAAATAATTTCTATATTTTAAAAGAGTGGAAAAATGCATTAAAATGTCATTTAAGTTTTCCAGTAAATTGCCATTCTGCTTCCTTATAGTCTAGTGGGTATGACAAAGGTCAAAACAATGAAACTGATTTTGAAATATCAACAGAAATAATTAGTGTATTAGTCTTTTATGTTTATGTAAAACCACTTAAATTAAGGTAATAGTCGTAACTTTGTCCCTGTTCAAGAAGAATTCACTGAAAGGGAATTCTAGGAACATTCTTACATTATTTTAGAGCAGAAGACAGCAACGGGGTGTAGGGGAAAATATTGGGAGAAGAGTTCTAGGTTTGGTAAAACCTAGAGAAAACCCACAGTACTTGTCGTTAGGTAAAGTCCTCAGAGTTTGTTAAAAAGGTCAGAGAAGTTGTTGAACATATTTTCCAGGACTTCAATATGTTTTGGACCAGTTTTCTCCAGTAAGAAGGCTGAAGGTCACCTTATATGGATTTGCACAATTTGTTTTTGTATTGTACAGGTTTCATGCATTAGGACTGCAGCACCTCAAGGCCTCTTTTGCAGAAGAGAGATTTTCTGGATGTTTTTTAAGCCAGATATGCTGAAAGGTTTTTTAATATAAAAGGTTTCCGTAGTGTCGCTTGACTGTCATGGCTCATCTCTTTGTGTTGTCTGAGTTTCAAGTATCCCTGTCCATGTCCAAGTTACAGGTGACATGTGGAGCTGTGAAACTCCTAAGATGGAGTCAAAAGACAGATGAAAGTCCATTCCAGTGATTATGATCCATACCAGGAGCACAGACAGTGAGGCACTTTGGTGAAAAGAGTTTGATATTGGACAAGGCCACTCTGGTCAAAGTACACATTAAAAGTGTTTCAATTTTATTTTCCGAATAAATCAAAACATCATGCAATACAATAAGCTGAATATAATAAAGTATTTCAGAAAAGTATTTTTCATTAAATTATGCTGTCAGAATTAGAGGAACACTTTCTACCTTGTTTCACTGAGCAGCCTTTCCTTCCCCATAATTTTATGTTGAAATACACACAACCCTAAGTTTTTATTAGGCCCATCTGCCCAAATTTAAATATTTCAATTTACATTGCAGCTAGGAACTGTATAACTTTATAACTCTATAACTTTACCTTCTTACAACTGTCTTCCAAGCTGCTACTAAACATCTACCGCTTTCAGCACCGCCTAGAAATGGTGGATTGCTCTGATGCCAAGGAAGAGCCTGTTGCTGCAGGTATAAGCAATGGAAAACAAATCACTTGCTGGCAGCAGCTGTGCCGCAGGACTGCTCTCTCACCCAGGAGGACAAGAGCACTACTGAGTCAGACGGAGATCCATCGACTCACGCTGGCCTGTGTGGGTGGCAGCTGCTGTAGATTTGGAGCAGCCATGTCCAGCTGTGGAGGGCAGTGTGGCTAGCCTGAGCCCTGCTCTTTGGAAACCAGACTGCAGTTGCCTGGAGCCTGTCCTTCACAGGGATGGTTTTGTTAATCAAGTGGAGTCTGGAGCTCCAGCCACCATAATGGAATTTCTGGATCTGAGACTATTGAACTGGTTCAGGCAAAAAAACTATTGAGACTATTGAACTATTTGTCTGGTTCAGGCAAAAAAAAAAAAAAAATACTCCCCACAGTGACAGGGAGCAGAACAGTTTCATGCTCATTCAATATCCAGGCTCTTGCTGGCCAAGAAACCAATGGCCGCAAAATCAATAGTGAGTAAACCCATCTAAGACGAGAGAATAATGTTCTGATTGCAGAATGGGAGTGGCCAACAGTTTATGCCCAGGAAAGAAATAAAAGAACAGGGAAAGCATGTAATTAGACTTCTCAGTACACTCCAGCAGCTTGTGGCTCAGAGCTGCCCTAAGTCGGTGGTGGTATTTTTTCTGTGTTCAAGTTTGTGCCTGAAGCTGCCTGAGGATTCTGATGGTGTGTGAACATGTGATGGAGCCTTGGTGGGAGCTGAGTCTTGGATGGGGCAGGGACAAAAAAATGTGACACAAAAAGAAAAGACAGAACACAGCAGTGATCACAACGAGGAATATGAGTCAGAAGCTGTCAGACATGCCCAGCAGGGCTTGTAGCTCACAAGAGGGGACAGAGAGTACCAGATGATGTAGCAAAGATCCCTTAGAGAGGATATTGAAAAAAGGAGGCTGGAAACATGAAGTACTGGATGATGACCCATGGGAAAAGATCCAGATGAAACACTTGAAGGTCAGCACAAAAAAACCCCGTTTCTTAAAATTTAACTAAGTTATAGAAAAGCTTGGTTTGGAAAGGCCCTTTAAGATCATCTAGTGCTAAGCACAAAGTGATATTGGAAAGGAAGTTGATTGAGATAAATTAAGTGTCCACTTGGTGTAGACAAACCTTCATCTTACAAAACGGATATGCTATTCCAGGCCATATGGGAGCATGAAAGAGGATCTCCTTTTGGAAGAGGAAGGGCAATGCCTTTACCCTCCCCATTAAAGTTTTGACAGTGCTCTCATCAAATCCCATCAAATTTCACAAACTGCTTTATTCCCACTCATCTCGTTGGGGGTGGTCATGTCTGTAGGTGCTCTCTGGGCTTGGCACAGAACAGCCATTGAGGAGGAGATGCTGGGCACTCCCACAGTCACTCCACAGGATGTGGGAGACTTGCCTTTACATTTCTTTTTTTCCAGTGGGATTTGAGCCCACAAATATTCCAGGATCCCCAGGAAGAAATCCTAACCACATATCTGTGTGCTGGCTGAAGGATTTGCTCTCCCAGTTTGCACAGTTTTAGGGATTTTGAAGAGGAAGGAAATGGGGACAAGAATAATATGAGGGAGGGAGGGAGGTGGTGTATAGGTGTGTTCCCATAGAAAGCAATGCTTGCCTTAGAGATAATATCTGTCTATCTGGAACGTCTGTCTTCATCTCACACTTCCTCTTTTCTCCATGTATTTCAGTGGTTAAAGCATGGGCTAGAGCATCTGGTTTCAATTCTGCCTCCATCAAGGCACAGAAGCATATCCCACATCCCCAAAAAGAGGTACAATCATCTCTTCTTCTGACGCGGGAGCAAATGCATTTGCATAAGCCCACCTGCCAGAACTGTTCCACGTTGCTTGGAATGATTAGAAGGAAAAACAAATAAGGATTTTCCAACTTAGTAGGATGCTCAATGCAGAAAGGAGATGGCAGGAATTAGAGAAGGATCTCATGTAATTATGGTGTTATGTTGAACATATATCCTGAGAGCAGGGACGCAGGTCTGAGGAGTTTGGCACTCAGAACTGTGCCTTATGAGTTTCAAGTACCTGTTGTGGATAAACTGACTGCAGACTCAGCTCAGGACAGTGTCCCAATGCTTTGTTAAGGACAACATGAAGTCTGGTGTCACAGTGCCCAACATTCCAGCCCAGATGACCAAAGCCTGCACAGTAGCTGAAGTAACCTGCTGAAACACGCATTCACTAATTTTTTCCTCCTTTATCGCCTCATTTGATCCAGCAGCCAGTACCACTTAACAATTCAAATAAAGAATGTAGTAAAAGCTGCCTAGGAGCATTATGAAGCAGAGGCAGGTTTCACAGTCTGAGGCCACCTAACATAGCAGAGCCACTGTAACATAGTCAATAGCAAAGAAATGCACTTGGACTTGCTATCTTGTTTTGTGTTGATCAGTTATCAGTAGGGCTGTAGTGCTAAAACTTGTATAAACCCTTCAATGAATGCATCAGAACTGCACAGGAACAGCAATGGTTTCAGGAAATATTGAAGTAGAAAGCAGCAACTCCCTCAGCATTGCTTGGAGCCTGAACAAATAGGATAGTTTCTTCATGAATAACTACTTGCAGACAATTACACCATATTCTGCTTTGTCATACAAAAGCACAATGAAAGAATGAACTGAAACAGGAACAATGCTGTTTATTCTGCCACATTTTTGAAGATCTCTGTTCTAATTACATATCATAAAATACTTTGATGCCTCATATAAAAGCAAAGTGTGAAAATAATACTTTGCTTGTTGAGAACTTCCTACTAATTATAGTTTGAAATGTTTGCATTTGCTTTATCTCCTCAAAGGCAATTACCAGCAAGCTGGTGAATTTAGGTGAGACTCCAAATACAGTGCTCTTGTTCCAGATCTATTTACACACAGGGATAGGGTTAAAGCCCTGGTGAAAGCTCACAATCTGTCTCAATCTGGTACCCACACTGAAGAAAAATTTCAAACAGGAAGCAACAGGAAGCAGAAAAAAGAAGTGCTATCAGAATATCAGAGGAGTGAAAAGCTTTCAGCCAAGGCTAAAGCGGTATCATTACTTGTCACAAATAAATTAGGTATATGAAAGTGGAAAATGATCTTATTTAAACTAAAGGTTTACAGACAAACAAATCAATATAAATTGTCAATGATTATTTAAGCAGGAAATCAGAGGAAGGCTTTCAAAGAATCATAGAACACTTCAGGTTTGAAAAGACCACTGAGATCATTGGGTCCAACCATTAACCTAGCACTGCCAATTCCACCTCTAAGCCTTATCCCGAAGCACTACGTGCAGTTGTCTTGTATTACCTACAGGAGTGATGACTGCAGCACTTTCCTGGGCAGCCTGTTCCAACCCTTGACAATCCTTTTGCTGAAGAAATTTTTCCTAATACCTAATCTAAACCTCTCCTCTTCATTTGAGGCCGTTTCCTCTTGTCCTGTTGCTAGTTGCTTGAGAGAAGAGCCTGTCCCCCACCTCACTACACTCTCCTTTCAGGCAATTGTAGAGAGTCATAAGGTCCCCCTGAGACCCCTCTTCTCCAGGGTAAACCCCAGCTCCCTCAGCTGCTCCTCATAAGACACGTGCTCCAGATCTTTCACCAGCTTCAAATCTCCTTTTTTACCCATTTAAGGAGTAATGGAGTAGCCTATCAGTTAGAGTAAATGGAGCAAGGAGTTTCTCCAGGAACTTCACTGGATAGACTTTATCTGTGAAAGGAGTAAAGTGTTTTATAAGTCTTGCAATAGCAGGTATTTATCTTGAAAAGTCTTTTCCAATCCTCCTCCTGTGGTGACTTCTCCTTCTGGATATCAAGAGCTTTTGAATACAAAGCAGAAGATGATCCTATGCTTGTGCAAGGTGCATGTACCTTGAAGCACAGAGGAATTTAGTGGTTTCTACCTTAGATTTATAAAATAAGGCTGTTTCTCATGCAGTTTTAAAATTATATTAGTGAATAGTTTTATGGGATAAAGGCTTAATATCTGGATATTGTTATCAACATGAACAGAGTGGTTTAGAGAATGAAACTGCAATGCAAGATTCAGTTTTAAGTGCAGCTTTCTCCTCTTGGAGACCAATACCTATTGTGCCTGTAATGAGCAGAAAACTGAATCCCATAAAGGATAGGGAAAGTTTCAAACTCTTGCAATAGAATAGATGTCACTGGTAGAAAGACCTCCATGATAACAATTTTGCAAATTGGGAAGTGAATCTGAAAAGGAGCACATATTCTGCTCCATGTTAATGCTCTAGCATTGCAGCCAACATGCACTGCAAGTCCTTGAACTGTTTATGCAGGTGATGGTTTTACCTTCCTGGTTTATGGAGCAATGCCTTTCCCTGGCAACAAGTCAATGGATTTTACTTATTTTTGCTCTCTAGATATCTTGTAATTTAAAAACAAACAAACAAACAAACAAACAAACCAAAAAAAAAAACCAACCAAAAAACAAACAACAAACAGAAAACCCCACAATACTTGCCCCAAGGTTCATTTCTACCTACAAAACTCATGATTAATTAAATGGCAGCTTTTCTATCCCATCACCACACTTATGGACAGCAGAGTTCAAGAAGTTCATGAACTGGTTCCCCACAGTTATCTTGAACATGAACTCACTGTTTAGTCAATGGCTTAGAAAAACAAGGCTGGACAGCTGGTCTCTGTGCTACTTACCACAGTCTCAGGGCAGGGACAGAGGAAATTTAGAGAATATTTCCAAATACAGTCTGCCAGATTATTCAAATCTACAATGCATCCTCATAGATGTTAAGTATTATTTGCTCTGGAATTTAATGTGCACTGTAATATGCTCCCTGTTTTATGGAGTGTGAAGGCTGACATTTGAAATTAGTGCTGTTTCATAGCCTGGTATCTGGTTGCTACATCTGGCTGTGTCATGTAGTCTGGGGAAGTGCTCTACCACAAGGACTTGAGCCGCAGAGGATGGTGAGACAGATGAAGCTAGATAATCTTTTTTATGTCCATGAGGGTCAGTGTTTCAACACCAAGAAGAACTAAGACAAATAAACAGAAACAGGACTCACTGTAATTAATGGCTCCAGAACACACTAAATCCAAACAGCTTCTTATTTTCTATCTGTGGCTTGCTCCAAACTAATAGGAAATTTTAAAGGGTAAAAAAGATCTTTCCTCTTAACTGTTGAATTTGAGCTTTCTTACAGAACCACTTTCAAACTGTGCACACAGACAGAGCACTGCCCCCACCTAAGGTCTCTGTCTGTATGTGTGCATGTCTGTGCCAGTATGTCATTTGAGAGGGTTCTTCCTTTCCCAATGTTTCCTAATCCTAAGAAAACACCATGTCCTCACGTTTTAGCTGTGCAAGAGCATTTCAGAAATGTTGCCACGTGGACTTAGATATCAAACACAATTTTTTCCTTCTCAATTTTCACTTTAAGCCCTTAAATATTAGGCTTGAAGCAGAGATCCTGCAAAGATTATTTTAAGCACAGATTGCCAGATTCACACACACTTCACTGTTGCTCTGTAATATGACAAGCTTTGCCTTATGAAAACTAAAGATCATCCAGTGGGTTGATAAACATGATTTATTAGCACCATCCCCAGCACCAAACACATGCACACACACACAAACACACACAGGCACATGTGAAAACTGCAGTCTGGACTCAGCAATCGCTTTCATCTTCACACTGAAGTCAATGAAATATTTCCATTCACAGTCAGAGACTGCCTCCTTCTCTTTTACCTCCCACCTCCAGCACCCCAAGGCATCATCTCTCCTTTTTGGCTTTGGCACTGGAGAAAGAAAGGAGGAAAAGGGGTAGGGGGACAACGTGAAATTCCTAATGGCTGTGTTTCTTGTGCAAGCTTCATGTTCTGATGCCTGTTCAAATCAAGCCTGCAATCCTGCACATTGTCTACTAAACATATACTGCATGATTTGAAGAAAAACCTCTGGTTAAACATCATTCTTTGAGGCTGGTTCTTTGATAGTGCCTTCTTTACAACTGATTTGAAGCAGTTTATCTCCTTTTATTATGAAAGTTCAGGCAGTATCTCTTTATGAGATGTGTTAAATCCCCACATACACAAGTTTTGGGGTTTTTTAAATTTATTTTGAATAGCTGCACTCATGTGGATTGTCAGTGTGCCAGCCCTTGTTGCAAATAGCATGCTGTCCTTCTGTGCCCTGGGCCTCCTGGTTGGTCTGGGAAATGCAGTGTGCTAGGAGTTTCTGGCCTCCTTTGGGGTTAGGTATGATGGTCTCCGTTGTGCGTAAGCAAGTGGTTTCAATCCTTAATTGCAATGGGGAAGTGGTCAGACAACATACAGTCCTGGCAGGATAATGGCAAAATGTCTTGGAAGAAGACCAGAAAATAGCAAATACGTTACATATGAAGTGAATATGTGTTTCTAACATAACCTGGAAAATGTGTAGAATATAGGAAAGCAAAATGAACGCATGTTTTTGATGGTTTTTCTTTGAAACTGGTGCATTATCTCATGCTATTCCCTTATTCCTCTTTACAGAAATTAAAGAAGTGGTCTAAACATTTTCTTCTTACATCACAATTTCACAAATCCAAACACTTATTATGAAGAAATGGATGTGGGTTTTGACTATAATTATGAATTGAAAGTGAGCTGTCAGTCATCAGTAGTGAAGCACCAAATTACAGGATTTTGCCTTGTTTTATCTAGGAGAGAGATTGCTTCATCACAGATGAACACTTATACCTCACACTAGACAGCTCACCTCTTCCAAAGAGACAGGAAATCTTTCACAACATCATTTTGGTAGCTTACTACATCCTTCCGAGATATGTTTTACTTTGCTCACTTTACAGGGGATTAAACAGAGACATAGAAAACTTAGCAGCTCTAAGTCTCTCATAATTCAACATGACAGCTGGGTATTACTTCCAGGAATTGTGTTTCCAGTGCCTTCTTACAATCACTTTAGAGATTCTCTCAAATAATATTGTAGCCAGGATGAAAATCCAGCTTATGCTCCCAATCTTGTCTGTGAAGCTGAGTATCTAAATGAATGCCAATTGTGTACATCCTTGAAGAGAAAAGAAAAAAAAGGCAAAAAAAACCAGCCAACCCAACCAAAATCAAAACAAAACCAAAAACCAAACCCAAACAACAAATAAGGGACAACCTCTCATCTGAGAGTTTCAAAGTGAGCTATTTGGCCTTCCAGCTCTCACTGCTACCTTCAGACAAGGCTGCACATCACTTCCATTGAGACACTTTTGTGCTTTACCTGGTTGTTTTTTTACAGGTGTGGATGCATTCTCCTACCTGCCAACCTTACTTTGTATCCATGGGCTGTTTACACTGCTGACATGAAGGATATTTTGTATACAAGGTTGCAACAGCACTGAAGATGCTGGTGCCCATTTCTCAGCTTCACCCTCTGAAGTGATATACAGAAGCTTTGTCCTCTTCCCTCTCCTCTTGCAGCTGCTTTTCTGCTCTTTACAGAGTGAAGCTCATACACATATGTGAAAAATCATGCATCCATGAACAGTACCTCTGGTCCTGGGTCATAGACTTCCCTCTCTGTGTAATATCTTCCCTCTTGTTCGTTAGACATGGAAACCTATCTCTGATTTTATGGGAGAAATACAGAAATAAAACTCCTATTTGGTCTCATTCCAAAATAAAACATCACTTGGAATATATTAATTTACCACTCTTTTTGACAGCAGAAATTACTCCTTTATTTTCTTATTATATATTCACAAAAGCAAGCATAAGGAATGTAGCTTAATTCAGCAAGGAATATTTTAGCCTACATCACCTCAGAGGTAGAGAGAGCAGGTCATGGTCTCATCTTAAATCATTTCTACCTTCAAAGATAGCAGAGTTGGCACCAGATGCTTATGGGACTGTGGAGTTATCTTGCTCTACCAGAAAAGGAGCATGTAAGCATTCAGCTTTTCCAGGGCATGTTTTGCTCTAAATCCATCTTGATTCTAGGGGATGTGTGTGGATCTTTGTGGCTAAAAATATATTTCTAGCACCCTATGTTGCTGTAAATACTGTACAACATTACCTGTTGCCTGCTCAGCTATGACAACGTGAACAGCAAATCTTCATACACCCAGCATTATTCCAGGTACTCCAAGAGAAACTAAAGCATGAAAATGACCTTTCCCTAGTCAGACTGGTGCTGGGAAAAGCATTCTTCTACACAAGGCAGCACCTCAAGACACTGTAAAACCTGGCATATGTGTAAATGACTACTCCAGAGCTGGTTTGGATCTATTTCCCTTTTCTATATGCACCTAAAGTTTATAGTTCACCTGAAGTTCACTGGCTTGTTTGAAGCTCAGTCCCCATCATGTGGGGAGAAAGGAAATATCCATTTAATTAGGCCTTTTGTATGCCAGTCCAAATGCCTTTACTGATATTGAGGAGGTTGCACTCAGAGGCTCTGTTCAGTCTGACCAGAGAATAGCAAGTGAATGAAGTGTAACTGCAATTGTTTTGTCTACATAAAGGAGAGAAAAAAAAAAGAATAGAGGAGAGGAGGGTGTTTATTACTTCAATTATGTTTCTGAATTAAAAATACAATACTTTTAGTACAGTTTTTTTAATATTTTAAAATTATTCTTCTAGAAAAAAAACTGAAACAACATCTATATATTGTGGGGGGATGAAAGCTGTTCTACTGTGGACACTGTTTCTGTTGTTTATAACACTTCTCACTTAGGATTGACCAAGTACCGCACATAAAAGTATCTTGGGGAAATGTCACTGCCATTTTTCAATATATTAGAATGGTTTCAGATGGCTAGAGAAAACTGCTAAGACATTTTCAACCCAAGATGACATTCAGAGCTCTGAAGCATAAGTGAAAAGTGCAAATTGGCTTGTGCAGTTTCCATTTGCTCTTTTCATTTGCTCGCAATACACCATTTTCAGTATTAGACCTCAATACCTGGGGAGTTAGTTATCACAAAACAAGCATATGTCTCCATTCTAGTAAGAGTTTCCCAAAGGCTGAGAGTTGTTCACTCTAAAAATGTGTTAAAATTTAAGTTTCAGGTTCGGTTTTTATATGAATTATAAACAATTATAAAAAATTCATTTTATATGAATGATACGGTCTGTATGGGAGTCGGTATTGGTTGAATGTGGGGGGATGACAGGTGGATTAAGCTTAAAATTAACCTGAAAGTTGTTCTGCAAAGTACAGTCAACACACTGGGAAAAAAAAACCAATCCAGAAAACCAACAAACAAGATGGAGTGGGCAATTAATTTTCCCTGATACATTTCAAACTAGCAGCAATTATCAAAGAAATTAACTAGATCTGGTTTTTACTAGCATAGAATATCTCCCTGGCAATATGAAGAATATCCATCTGCCAAAATGAGGAAATATTTCTTTCCCAAGTAGTAACCAAATTCAAAATGCTGAAAAGAAACCCAGAAGGAACCAAGTAAAGACAGCAGCACCGCTGCTTTATTCTTGTAGTTCTTTGTAACTCAGTTTCCTGTTCTGCAATAAATTGCTTAACCTCTTACAAGATTGAGCTTATTTCCATCATTAACCTTGTCCAGTAAAAGCGAAAGCGAATTGGCAGATGCAGGTTAGCCGGTTCCCACAGTAGCAGGTAATCCACTTGCGGGGTGAATTTGCATAGTATCGATGAGCCTGCAGCCCAGCACGTCTCTCAGCACAGCTGCAGCAGTCAGCTCAAAGACAGCTGACAGCCGGGAGGAATTGCGTGGAGGAAAGTTCCCATTCTCCAAGCACAAGCCAGAAGGAAAGGAAGGGGCGGTGGGAAGACAGCTGATAGCCTAAAAGGGCCATACCTGTCTTTCTAGGTGTCACCCTGAGCTTGCTGGTTCAAAAAGCTGCAGGAAGAAATCAGCTTTGTCTGCAGCACCACAAAGATACAAATATTTGAAGTCTAGGCTGCAATTTTCTGGCTCTCAGTGTGAGAGCCAGAATGCCAAGTCAGGTACCTGCAGTCGGTGTCCGTCCATCATTGACACCTTTCTGTTTCTTGACTGAAGTCATAGTTTGGCCATCTTAGGTAACAGCCTAAGTTGTACCTCTTGAGCTCATAAACTCTGGTCACTGCTACACCAAAATAAGGCAGCTATACCAAGAAATCTGAATGTGAGCCAGACTCGCCAACACCACCTTTGTAATCCGGTTTTAGATATGTTGCAATGATTATCAAAGAATTCAAGAGAACAGAAGTGAGAGAGGTCAAGAGAGAATAAGTAAACAGGATCATTGAGATTCTTGCACAAAACAGCATCCTTGTGACTTTACACCAAATTTAGAAGTGCATTTGGGCTTGTTTCCTCATCCAGGTAGATGCCAAAGGTGCCAAAGTTGTCTATGTCTAGTCTCACTCAATGCTCTGTTATAACATTCAGATCTAATTTAACTTTTTATCAGTCAGTAGATCTTTCATTGTCCAGGTTGAAATTGTTGATGCTGGATATGACAAGAGTAAGTTTTAAAAAAAAAAAACAAAGTCAAAACCATTTATTTTGGACGTGGTTAGTGAGATATCAGCTGGCAGACAATAAGTCATTTTGCACTACAGATGTTTCAGTATCTGGCTTTAAAAGGTTTTTCCCTGCAATTATGTTAGACTACCCACAAACACAGTGTTTTCCTTAGTTCAAATGGCAGAAGCCCATGTACTAGATTGAAATGTTCCAGTCCTTCAAATGCACATTGCACAATGCTGCTGAGGACTCCTATCCTTTCATTTTCTGTCTTTAAAGATCTAGGAGGGAGATCTGTTAAGAACAAAAAAAAGAAAGCAAAGGAAGTTAGGAAACAAGTTAGGAAACATATATACACTATAGTATGTTTGTATATATCAGAATCATACACAAATTTCATCGCTAGAGTATTTAGTTATTATTTTCTGGCAAGCCTTATTTGGAGATATAAATATTTTGGGCAAGGCATCAAAAGACGGAGTGTTGTACAGAACTGGCCAAACTCTCTCTCTAGAGTCCCAAGCAATTCCAGACCAGCTCCCCCATTTAAAATGTGTTGTGTGACCCCAAGGAAGTGGGCAGAAATATACCTCCACAATTTTTTTCAGTCCTCTAGGCCTCAACTGTGCACACAGCCTATTTCAGAGTGAGAGGGGAGACCTCTGAATATCTCCTAGCTATGACTCCTAGAGGTCTTTTCCCTTTCCTTTTCCTTGTCTCGTCTTGCCTCCTCTTGCCACCAGACTCTCATTCTTTTAATGTTTTTCTACTACTTTTAACTTAAAACTAAATAGAAAGGCTATTTTCCTAAAGTGAAACTTTTGTCTCAGTGTATATCATCCCCAAATGTTTTAAGATCTCAGGAAAAGGGTTTAATGGCAAAAGAGAATATGTATCTCTGTGGCTAGAGGGATAGGGATAAAAGATGGAGCAGGGAAAGGAAGACAAGGTTGAGAATGAGAAACAGTGATGACATTTGTTTTCTCAGATGAAAAGCTGTTGTCCTTTGAGAATACTTAACATATTTATCTTTTAAGGGAGGAAAAAGAATTCCCACTAGATAGACTGAAAATTTGAGAAAGGTCTGAGAAATAGGATCTTCTCAGAAGATCTTTGTCTGTAGGTGGGTAAAGTCATAATAGCTCTGTTTTTCTTGGTTTTCTTTACATGAGAAAAACTGAGTAAGAATGCCTTACTATGCATAATTGTAAGGATATTCATTTCTTGGAGTTCTTTTTACACTGCATCTCTGTCAATGGAAAGGTCAATTTAGTTATTTTTCCCTCCCTCACATCCTATACTGAGGGGAAAAAACCAACACCAACACATGTAGACAGGTCTTTCAGATTTCAATGAAAATAACAGCTGTTACCCATAAAAGCAGCTTCCACCCAGAGTGAGGATGACATTGCCACAGTGACTGAGATTTTCCTCCCAACAGGCAGAGCTTTATCTCAGGCAGAGCCAGGCGCTGCTTTGCGTAGCAGAAGCAACTGTCCTGATTTCACTGTCAAACATCCTCTGCTTTGGGACTGAAAGGAAACCTTTGATCTGACTGCATCTCCTAAGTTATCTTGTAGATGATGGAGCATATTGACTGCAAAAATCGCAAGTTTCAGCATTTGTTTGTTTGGCGTGGTGCACGCAGAAACTTTGGTTTCATATTGTTTTGGTCAGATGTAGGTTTTACATTCCCTTCTTATTGCCTGATCAGTGCACTGGGAAGACCACCAATCTTTTGGGTGGGCTCTACAACAGTCTCTTATTTCCCAATTTATTTAAATTCAGGGTATGAAATCATTGCAACAAAACCACAAAAGCCATGGAGTTTTCAGACAAACTAAAGCCTCTTCTCCAGTGACTTAGATGCAATTATAGTACAATACTAAGCAAGCAAATATTGTTTACAAGGAGTTAGTTTCTCCCCTAAACCAGTGAATAGCTAGGAGCACAGTCACTTTACATGTGTGCCCGATGGCAGGCCCTGCATGGATGCAGTACAACAGTGATTCAAATTCAGCAGATAAGCTGGAAACAATCATGGACTTCCATACTGACCTTAGTCCATCAATGTGCGTCCCATAGGCCAGATGTGAAGATCATAGAACACTGTAGGGCAGAGAAGCAGACAATGTGCTCACAGTAGCATGGGACTCTGAGATAGGTGGGACTCAGGGGAGTGTGCATGGAGCCTAGGGTACTTTTGACAGCTCTAGCACCCCTTACACTAAGCCATCCACGCTGGAAAATATATTTGATAGGAACATTTCAGCTAGAGGTTGGAAAGGACACGTGCCAGGTTTCCCAATGATTCTCAGTAAAAGTCTGTAGGTTGACAGTAATGAATTGCATAAGAGCCATAAGAGATACAGAGTTTTAATAACTAACTGGGGTAGACCTTTCTATTAAAAAAAAAAAATCTAGTTCTAGTTGGAGGTGTGTGGCATGCTTGAAACTGCATTCAAGATTGTTAGAACCAAAGTGTTGCCACATCAAGTGAGGTGGGTGGCAATAGACAACCCAAAACCAGTCATGAGAAAGGACATTTGTCTGTGTAAAAAGGCAGCAGCACCATTATTTTTTCTCCAGCTGCTGGCTTTCAGACACCCCTCAGCAGTGTCCCAGCCTGGCAGTGCACATTTGGGTCCTGGGGTGCACGGTGCTGTTACTTCTGTTTGCAGGCAGGGCATCTCCCAGCAGAACTAACATTTCAGTTCCTGAACAGCTTTCACTAATTGAGCTCTGCACATTAAGTGTGCGGTATTAAGTGAAAATGTTGTGGCTTTTTACATTGTCTGCAAGTATGCAGAGCTGCTGTGCATTACCAGGGCTTCTCAAGAGACCTGTTAACTGCTTTTTAATATTTCAACCTCTGACATGGGTGTTAATGTGGTGTTATAATTGGGAAAGTCTCTCTTCCTTACTCAGCAGTTTCCCTCCATGTGTGTGTTCCAAACTTACTTGCTAACTTTATTGACACACATAATAAGTTTATTGCTTCTCCTCTTGCTCTGTACTGTTATTGCCAAGTCCCAGGCATGCAATCTTCAGTCTTGATGGAAATACATAAGCTACAAAAGCATAAAGTCTGACTTCTTTTATCCAGGCCTGGAGCTGCAAAGTTATTCGGCAACAAAATAAGAGGAGAGGGGGTGAATGCATCATTTCAATACCAAAGAGTTGATCCAGCCCAGAAGTCCTGTCAATGCAGTTTGACAGAGTATTGTTTCTTGGTCTGTCTCCAGCCATGGAGACTATTTTTTCCCATCAGTATAATATCAGGCTATTCTTTAGTTATTTAAAACTAGGTTTTTATGCTGGTATTTTATGCTTTCCAGGTTGGTTTGTCCACAAAAGCCTGAACCAGAGTTCATAGAATATCTTGAGTTAGAAGGCACCCCTAAGGATCATCAAGCCCAGCTCTCTGCTGGTAGTTAGGACAACCTAAAACTAAACCATACAACTCAGAGCATCATCCAGACACTCCCTGAACTCAGACAGGCTCAGTGTTGTGACCACTTCCCTGGAGAGCCTATTCCAGAGACTGACCACCTCCTCAGTGAAGAGTTATTCCTGGCCCCACAATTTGGCCATACTGATTTCTGCTGAAGCGTGGCCAAAAGTAGCAAACTGGGTGATGATGCTCTGAACATTTAGGTTTAGGAGGAGCAGTGTTGCCTTGAATAAAAAACTTCTTAAGAAGGGAAAGAATAGAAGTGTGGTTGTGAATAGTGAAGATCAATGAGAGGAGTGGAGATTTCCTGCCACCATACAGAGAACAGTAATTTGAAAAGGATTGGTTCAGTAAAAAGAAACTAATTTGATATAAAATGTTAGCACATCTCTAGACAAGTAACTTACTACTGAGTCACATTTCCCTGCATTCATTAAGATCTTCATTTTCTTCTTTTTATGCTCCTTTTAGGATTTCCACAGATTGTCTTCAATATCAGCTTAGGTATTTCAGCTGAGTAGGGAGAAAATGAGTTTGGGGATTGGAAGCTGACAGTAAGGCTAAACCTAGGATCTGGCCGGTGTCATGACGTTCAGCCAGCCCAAGGCAAAGAAGGACTGGTGCAGAAGGGACAGAGGAGGGGCAAGTCTTGCAAAGCCATGTTTGTGGCTTGTGCTGCTGCTTAAGAGAAACAAGCCATAAAATAGTGACTTATAGAGGGTTTCTCACCAGCAGAAGTTTCCACACAGCAGTGTCAGGTCAGATTTTGGTTATATCAGCTTCCTGCATTGACTTGCCACTGTTCCCGCTCAGTGGTACCAGCACTGGAAATATGTGGGAAAGGTCAGTCAAGGGCAGAGGAAGGGGAGCTGAACCACATCATCTTCACCTCACATGAGCTCCAGCTATTACACAAGCACAGTGTAAGAGCTGTGTCTGTGGGAGAAGGCTTATAGCAAGGCACGTGCCTGAACCACCATCTCCAAGTACATCATCTGGCCGTGAATCTAGTGATGAATGTCATACCTGAATAACCACTCTTAGGGCAAGGTGCGATTTTTAAACAATTCATTTCATGCCACACTCACCTACAATGGTAAGAACCACAAATTACTCTCTAGGTTTCATGTCCTCTGTGTGGTCATGGATTTTCCAGACAAGCTCAGCACCTTTCTGTGCAGCCCAATGAAGCAGTACTAAAACCCCACAACAGAGATTGACACTGTGTGCTCCCTCACGTTCAGCTTCCATTTATCCCAGCAGTGATTTGCTGTGTCGTTTCTAAGCAGTGAGTGGTCCTCAGGTTCATTTGTCCATGCAAAAATGAGCCTCCTAATCCCACCATCTGAGCAGAGCAGTACTGCAGCATGAGCCACCGTGGCACGGCCTCTCGTGTTAAAACACTGCCAACATCCCTGAGCAGCCTGTGGGAGACAGCCTCATTCCCTTCCCACTGTACAGTTCTGACAAGGATAAAAGGAAATGCTCAGATGTCCTGTGGGAATGTGGGTGATCTCAGATGTGGAGGAGTGAAGAGTTAATCAGTCATTGCATTTTCTTAATGAGGAGCCGCATTAACGGTGTCATTTGGTATTATTGCTTGGAGGGCTGGGGAACTGTTATATTCATTCAGCTCTCATCCTGCATATAGTGAACATTCTGTGCAACTGCACACCTTGCCATAAGGAATAAATCTGGTGGAAAAATGCTGTGATTGATTAAGAGTGGTCTTGTTAACTAGAGACCTTCCCAAATGGCAACATCTGCTTCGACAAACCATGATAAATAGAAGTATCAGCAAAAACAATAATACCAAACTCACAGCAGCAGGTGCTGACTTTGGAACAGTTGTCTTTTCTCTTTTAGAATCTGTTACTACTTTGCCAATGTAGGTATGCCAGGTGACTCAATTCCCCTTTTTTTAGTAATTCTTTTTGGCAAATTGAAATAGCATGATAATTTTGAATAAATCTAAATAAACAATAAATATGCTGTGAGAAAAATGTATTTAATAGAACTTAACAAAAGAGTTGAAGGTCTGGTAGGAGTTTTAAACAATATATTTTTGTTTCAGGAGCTATTTTAACCATTGTTTTTAGCACAGCAAAAATAGAAAGGACAAACAAATATTTTCATGTTATTTCAGATGCACCATTTGTCTGCTCCAGCATAAAAAAGAATTAATCACTCAAAGATGCAAGGTTTTGGATCTCAATGCAGCTCTCAGGGTATCTGTCTACTCCTGGTTCCAAACCATTGTGCAGCAAAGGGGAACAGCACATTTCTGGCCTCTTCCTGCACCTGTGAAGAGCTGGGATTTACTGCAAAGCCAGGTAGCACAGAAGTTAAATAATTTGAGAAATCTCTGCTAGGATGCTGGCTCAACATCTGACCAAACTCTGTTCTGGCACTGCGAAGAGGCTGCTACAGTCAGAGGGAGCATTTGCACCCTGCAAGGATGGAGCTGAGGGCAGCAGACCCGACCTGCAAGAAGGCCTGGCTACCACATCTGCCTGAAGATTGGAGGTGGTGGCTTGCTGCCAGGAGGAAAAGGCTGGGAAAAGCTGATAACCTGGGGAAAAGTACCTCACTGTCCTGACAGCTGCAGCCCATTGCCAGGTGGGGACTGCAATGAAGGGAGGTATGATACTGAGGAAGGGCATTTTCTTGCTTCCCAGGACTGTGTTTCCAGTTAAGGGACGTCATCATTTGGTAGCTAGATGTTTCGTGTCTCTGGAAGTATCTTGGAGGCCCAGGAATACCTTGCCTCTGTCCTTCCAGAAGGCAAGGATGCCCACACACACCTCATGTTCACTCAGGGAAATCACGTCCCTCCTGGGACTTTTTGTATGGTTTTGCCCCCTCTTTTTCCCCTGGCACCAGGCAGAAATCTCTGAGTACCTGTAGCCATTATTTACTGGGTTTGTGGTTTGAGTTGTTTTTTTCCCCAAAACCACGGTCCTATTCTTTTCAGGAGACCCTGCTGTGGTCCTTTGATGGCTTCACACTGATGCTGATGAAAGTCTCAGATGTGCCAGCTGCCTGACTCAGCTTGTGGCTGTGCCTGCAAGAAAGGCACTGGCCAACCCTTCTTGGTCTTGGGCACACCACAGGCAGGGCATGGGGCACGGTGGCACGGTTTTATAGGGCAGCATCTCTTCAGCCAGGCAGGGTTGAACCTGTGTCCTTTAAACACAGAGACAAGCAGGAGGTTTGCTGGCTCCTCTGTTCCTCTTCCTGCCACTGAGTATAACCCAAAAAGCGGGAAACTAAAGCTGAGCATAGATCTTTGGGTAGAAGCCTGGGTGTCCAGAGGCCTGGACTGAGTTGTTTTCTCAGCAGTTGATTAGCTGCATCTATGAAATGATGCTCTGAACAAGGAGAAGTCATACTCTCTATTTTTAGCTATTTAACTTGGCATGCTCAGAATGGCTCTCAAGCTAAATAATGAAGATGTTTTCAAATAGAGATGTTGTGCACTCACTGGGAAAATTCATTAAGGAAAAAACAGTCTCTTTAAAAATGCCCTAATACAGTACTGCACTGCAATGATGCAGGAAATCCTTGCATTTGCTGTGTTACCAAACAAGCAGAAAGAGAACCTTAGAAGAGGCTAAGCCTGTCTATTTGTTATCTTACACACTGTTTGAAAAAAAGAAAAAAATCCCTGCAGTTTGGGTATGTGTAATCTTGGAAGCTCTGAGCCTCAGGCACAGACAGGAAATATATAGATATGTAAAATATATATTAAAAATCGGGATGAATTCAGGTGTCATTTTCATTTTCTCTCACTGTACGGAAGATTAGCCTGCTAAGCAAAACACTTCTGTGTATTTGGGTAACAGAGCAAGATTTGGCTGTTCTTCGGGGTTGTAGATATTCACTGTGGATTTTACATGCACATTCTTGTGCTCTTTACAGGGAAACTGTCTTAGTGTGGGATGGGCAGAAAGGGTTAAGAAGCCGCTGATGTTGTGTGTGATATTTTTTTTTTTATATTTCATTTTCGCTGTACAGCAAAATAGTTATTTTACTTTCGCTTGTTAATGAACTGAGCACTGCCATCTTGTGGGATTTTTTAGCAAGTGAAAATATTCGTGAAAACCTGCTAAGGGCAGGAATAAAAGCTGTCCGTGAAGATCTTGCCAATGGATTACTTTCCACCTCTATTATAGATGGCTCTGTTTAAATCTGTAGACTTTGGCTGTATAAACCTAAACCAGCAATTAATAAATCTATATTAAAATTGTATCACGATTTTTAAAACTGATCTGTGTCTCTTCCTACATTTTTGGTGAGGTTTTTTTGAATGGAGATTTACCAGTATCATGTGAACTTTGCAATCAGGAGCCTTGGTATTTCTCTGCACATTTCTGACACCACTTTCACAGACCATGAGCTCAAAATCCAGTAATTGTATTTAAAGTTTATTGACTCATGGATTCATGGTGGAGGACTGATTCTGTGAAGATATCCTGGATCCAAACCTATCAGCTCTTTCTGACAGGTCATAATTGCAGGGCCTTGCTTGGTGGACAAAGAGAATTCTTTGAATTCTCTTTCAGGCAACAGCTATAAGACAGTGTCATTTGAAACACACTAAGGTGAAACCAGGAGCCTGAGATTTTTCAGTCTCAAGACTGCTTAGGATGGTTCTCCAGCACATGGAGAGATGCTAATGCAGCCTCCCTTTATGAAAATCATGGAGTAGAGCATAAATTTTAAGAAATAATTTCTCCTGGTGTCTAATGAACTATTTTTTACGCAGGCAGACAGTGATGGGACAAGGGAGAACCATTTTAAAAGAAGGGAGATGTGATTTATATTAGCTATTAGGAAAAAAATTTACCCAGAAGGTGCTGAGGCACTGGCACAGGTTGCCCAGGGAAGCTGGGGATGCCCCATCCCAGGAAGTGTTCCAAGGCAGGTTGGATGGGACCCTGAACAATCTGGTCTGTAGAAGGTGTCCCTGCCCATGGCAGGGAAGTTGGAATTAGGTGATCTTTAAAGTTCCCTCCAACCCAAACCGTTCTGTGATTCTATGAGTTTAGGGAAACACTTTAGGGAGAATTGTCAGTGTAAGAGGATCAAAGCATACCTACACAGTGACGCTCGAGAAGTCAAAATGCCTTCCAGAGGGTCAGGAAAATGAACCATACACACTCATTGGAGTTTCTTTTCTCCAAAAGGCTTTGACAATGCCAGCATATTTACATCAATGTAGGCAAAAGTATGGCAAGAATGCGTATTGGTGAGAACGTACTTCTCCGTATCATAATTTAAAAAAAAAAAAAGGATAATTCAGTTACATACCACAGAGATTGCTGAGAGCAGTTCAAAATGGGGAGGCAAAGCCATCTCTGACTGGTGCTTCAGGTGATGTCTAGGCCACAACAGGGCACCAAAGACATTGGCTCAAAAACCTGGTCATTGCCAAAAGGCTAGAATAACAATGATGTTGTTCAAGACAACAATATTTCTTGCCTCCTGCCAGGAATAAATTCTGTGTCATTTGATGGTGAGGGACTTTTCCTCTGACTCAATGCCTGAGGTAAAATCTTCAGTGACCAAAGTCCCCTGCTTACAATCCCTCAGTCCAAGAGCAGTGCCCCCACACCTGTCTTCTGCGGTTTTTGGGCTGTGCTTGGGCTTGTGGTGAATGCTACAGATCCCAAACCAGCTCTACGGACCATCCCCAAAGGGAAGGCCCTCCAACTAGAGCTAAAAGATGGAAAGTTGGAGGGAGCTTCCCATGTCCACCAAGCAATCCTACTCCCAAAGCCTTTGGAGAAAGAAGTGCATGAATATATTATTTTTCTAAGTATATATATATGTATGTATGTATGTTATGTATGTATGTATGTATGTGTATTTTGGAAGCAAATCAGCCCTGAAGAATTTGGTGCAAGGCTTTGTCAGTGCCAGAGGCCCTATAGGACAAATGTGCAATGCATGTGGTCATTCACTGCCATGAGAACGTGTGCAACAGCCCACCACGAGGGCATGCATGGGACTGGCTACCTGTCTACTTTGGGATGTGCTTGCTGAACAAGCAGTGGAAGCAGCCCAAAAAAACTACACTGACATAGCCACAGGAGGGCTGCTTCTCCTCCACCGGCCCTCCAGTTCTTGCCACTACCCCAGAAATACCCCATGACCAGTGAAAACAATATGCATGATGAACATGCTGCAAGGCATATATATCATATATCATATCCATCAGTCAGTCCTGGTTCCTTTGAAAACCTTGTATCTTCATCTGTAAAACAGGCTTAATAATAACAAGCTCTGGGTTTTGTTTGTTTTTTCTTTTTCAAAGAACATGGAAAGCCACAGCTCAGAAGTCCTTCGTGTAACAGATAAACGCTATTAGCAGTGCCTTCATGGCCCCAGCCAATAAAGCGGAAATAAATTGCTTAGCTAGAAAGGATTATGAATAGTTGTATTAACATTTGCAAAGTGCTTTGAGGCTCTAACTTGGACAGTGGAAACAAATATTGTATAAACATGCTGTTATTAAATGACCGCTCATCTCTGGGAAATGGCATGGGAGCGGTTTTTCCATATTTGTCGTGAGTCAGTAATTCCAGGTAAAACACACGTGTTTCACAAGTTAAAAAAAGAGAGAACTTTTAACTGTCAGCTCTGTCAACACTTCTGAGGAGTCAAAAGCCAAGCCATGTTTTTCCTGGCTTGCTGATTAACACCACTAGCAGCAGTGTTACAGGGGAAATGCTCCTTTGTCCTATTGCACAGGATTTCACCTGGGGATGTGAGTATTCTGACTGTAGGTGAAGGGCTGAGACACTGTCAGTCATTGCTTATTTAACAGCGCTTCTGACAGACGATTAGTCCAAAAGCCTTCAGATCTCCCTCCCCATTCAGTTCTGGCTCAGCAGAGTTTCTACCTGTAAAAGTGGCAAACATTTATTTTGATTAATAAAGGCAGCAATGACTAAATTCACATCGAGGATAAGGACGCTGGGTGAGAAACACCATTTTCACACAGTCACTTTGAAGAATGCAATTTGAGGTACTAAATCACACAATTATTTTTTGTCAAAATGCTGAAAATTATTCATCTTGTCCCTGCCTTAACAACCCATCAAAATGTCAGCTCTTTTTCAGCGCAGCTTCTAACCAGTGATATTTAACACAGGTAATTATGCCTCTTGAAATGCAAAGCAGTCAAATTTCGTAAAGCACGATGCATGAAGCAGTTTTGCCAGCTGTTTTCCCAAGCCTGAACTCCTGAGCTAGACTGATGCATTGTGCTCCTGATGCAGGACTTTTGGTGGTTTCATGAAAAGCATCGGGAGGCGAAAACATTGTTGTATTGTATTTCTACTGTGTTTGGACGCCGGCCCATGTGGGCTCCAGCACCCCCAGAAGCAAGCTGAAGCTGGCCTTGTGGCCATTGACACTGCTCTGAATATGGCTTATGGAAAAGTTCCATCTAGTTTTACACTTGCAATAACATTGTGCCTTATGTGTTGTTTTTGTGTTAGCTGAAAAGCATATGTTTTGGCTTTTCCCATCAACGTAGGAGAGAGGGCTTGTATTTTAAGTCATGGGACAGAAAAGGAATAACAAAGCCAAGGCTTTCTTTCCAAGCTGCTGCACCTACGCAACATTTTCACAAGCTTTTTTGCTAATTTGCATAATTGCTTTTTGCTATTTTTTACTCACTTCTGCTAATTATCATCACACAATTTTTGCACAGAATTAACAGCTTGTGAGGACATTTTCATAGCACAGAAGCAAATTTTCTCTATGAGACTATGTAATTATTCAATTCTAGCTGAAAAGTGCTGACATGCATAAAACACATCAAACATATTACCCTCTTCACTGGTCCATAGAAAATCTAATAAAATCAAGGGGCACAGAAAACTTTTTGCAAGGTGTTCTGACACTGGAAGACTGGGTTTCATAATTCATATGGATTTATTAAAGCAGTTGATTATCTATGAATTGATTACAACTAACTCGTGTCCAGTTTTTCATTAGTGGCCAACAGCCACCACTCTTCACACCTTGCCGGCTGATGTGCAAAAAGCAGAAATTTGTTCTGATGAGATCAGCTGTGAAGCAAAAACATACTCAAACTAGTAAAGATACAAAGACCTGGCACTGGGTGTAAATGGCATCTTGTTACACGCTGGACTTAAGGTAAAGTCCATTCAATAAATATTAAAAATATCAAAAATGCACCCTTTCTTCCTAATACCAATATCACAGTTTTTGAAAGAATAATCACTCTAAAATTGAATAGCTGTAGATTTACTAGCAGACCCATCAGCTACTCATCTCCATTACACCGATTTCTACTATGATTGTAAAAGCAAGCTCCTCCATGATGCTGAAAACTAGATAATTCTTGGCAAAATGATAACAAAACCCACAAGATGTCTAACAAATCTGGTTCTGGAAGTATAGTATTTGACAGTCAAGTAAACTGTTGATGTGAAGGGAAGGACTTTTAAGGATGAACTGACTAACGTGATTCCATTTTATTTATTTTATTCCATTCATTTTATTTTACACAATCAAAATTTTTAAAAAATCCCCTAAACCAGTGCTGATGTCTTAATGCATGCTATGACCCAGCCTGTCTTTTCGAAATTATTTTGGGTGACAGCTCGATCTTCTGAATGCCCCCAGAGGTACTTTCCTCTTCTTGGTGACTGTAGAGAGAATTTTAAAACTTTCTTAGGAAAGAATGTTTCATCAAGCAGGCCAAATCTAGGTTCCCTGCTAAGCTGAGCTGCATAGATCCAATGTAAATATACACACTGAACATAAAAAAAAAGCTCATGTAAGTTTTACTCTGGGTGGTGTGCTGGGTGAACATGCCCACCCGAAAGCTGGCTCTGGTGACTTTTGCAGCTTGTGTGAGATCCTTGGTATTTTTTAGGGATTGAAGTCCCTGCCAGATGACACCCAAGCTGGGGGATTGTCCCCATCTCAAAGCTGACAGTTTCAGAGCATCCATTTCCATAGTGTGGATTTACACCTGAGGAGAAGAAGGCTGTGTTTCAGTACACTGCATCGGTGAACTTTGCCTTTTGTTTTATGGGATGGGAGACTCACCCACACCAGTTACTGCTGGCAGGGCAACAACTAAATGAGCCATGGGGGCAGCCCAGCTCCCTGCAGGGACCCTGGCTGGGTCTGGCTGCCTCTGAGAGCACAGGAGCAAGGCTCACCATGCTCTGCCTCACAAGGGGGCTTGGTGCCCACGGTGCAGGCATATCAGCTCAGAAATCACAAACTGGCCTTCTCCTGAGCTACCGCTGAAGAGATTGAAGGTGTTGAAGGTTTCATCACATAAAACAGAGCAGGCACTGGAATACTAAAACTGGAAAAGGTAGAGTTCTTATTTTACCGAGCAGCAAGGAACTTTTTTTGGAGAAACCATACATTTGCAGAACAATTTGCACCTAAAGTTTTATCCCCAGTGAGTATTCTTGATTTTTGTTCACAGGCTGCATGTAGATAATACCTCTCTCTTAGTGACACACCATACTACATGCAGAGAAGTCAGACACAGCGGTGATTATCTTGTGGACAATCCCTTGTTCCTCTTGGAAACGTTTCAGGGATGAAGTAACAGTAACCACATTGAAAAAAAGTCAAACAAACAGTACAGTATTATGGCAACTGATTACATCTTGTTCAAAAAAACATTAAGGGCCCTGCTCTATCTTCTTTTTTTTTTTTTTTTAACTTGAACATATATTTTTTTCCCAATCCCTGTCCTTTCTCCAGCACCACCTCTCCCAAATCTTCCTGCTGGGATTCATGTACAAAGCAAAATAGCTAAATTAACTGTTCAATACTGTTCCCAGAGGAGATCCAAAATGTAGGATACACACTGGTTTCAAGGCTGCTAGTCAAGTAGTGCATTTGACTGTGAAATTAAAGATGGCCCTGGGGATTCCTTTTGTGGTCACACAGATGAGTAGGGTAAATTTCAGTATACAATACATAACATTCAGAGCAGGATGATCACAAAGGTGGTAGTTAAAGCAAATTAATGGTCAGCCAAGTAAAAAAAAGATTGTCATGATCATGCAATGATCACTTATCACTCCTGTAACTTCACAGATTGTTCCAATTCCTAAACAAAGCACTTTAGGGTATCCCAAAACTTAAATTGCACCAATAATGAAATCATTCTTGGACGAATATCAAGTTCAAGGCTAGCTACCATGTTCTACCACAAATTATCTGGCCTTAAGTACACATTTGCTTCTAAACTCCTGGAACTTATACATAAATGTATAAATAAGCATTAACCCTAAAACTATTTTGTCTGGGAAAGAAAAGCTCCAATTTAGAATACAACATGAAGGATGCACTTCTAGAAGCTACATTTCGTTAAAGTCAGGGTAGTCCTGGTTAAATGCTTCCTCTGGTTGCAAGGCAGTATGGCATGAATCAAGAATCCATTTTTTAACAGAACAAATCAAACCAGAATGCAAATAGAGTTAGCTATGCTGGAAACCATAAATTCTGGGATGACTGACTGTGAAACACCAGTGTCACGAGCTGGCACTAAACCACACCATGTGATGATTGTGCTTTGCTTCATTTTCTGGAAGGAGTGAAGGTACAGTTTTATGGCAGGGGTACTGCCTAAACTACAGCTGGTGTGTACACAGCTCTTGGTATCTGAGTCTAGACTCACAAGCAGACACAGCCTCCTACCCAGACTGGCTGGAAAAAAGTTATTTATTTGAGCCACTGCCACAGGGCAGCCACCACCCACTTCTCCCCATTTGGTAGTGCTCAGGCATCACCAGATCAAGCCACAGCTTGTGTCCTTATTCCTGTCATGAAGCATAATGGAAAGGAAGGGGAAATGGGAAGGGGAAGGAGAAGGGGAAAAGGAAAGGTAAAGGAAAAAAGAAGAGGCAAGATAGAACAAGAAACAGAAGATAAAAACTAGAAATAGCTGTACTTCTAGTTAACCCCTTTTGAACACAGCCAACATTTAAAAAAATATTTGAATACTTTCTGTCGTCTATGTTTAAATCAAATTTCACTTAGAGCAGCAGATTTCTGTACTACTAATATTTTGCTACAGGGCTGCCCGCTAAACCAAGGGCTGCTTTCCAGTAGACCCCTCACTCAGCCACAAATTGCACAACAACACAAGCAAACATAAATAATGCATCTGGAAATACATGACATATTTAAAACCTGCAATCAAAGAGAGCCCAATGGGGAGCAGAGAACACTGGTACAGGCTCTAAGGCACTTATATAGCATGGACCCTTTGCCCCTGAATACAATCTGCCTGATACGTGCTGGAAAACCTCACCGGGCCAGCCCTTCATTCCTGATTGCCCTCGGCACAGACCCAGGTTTAACCATGCTGGCTTCAGCCAGATAGATTACTGAGGGAATGAGGGAAGATGGACAAATTCACCCACTGGTCTGAAGGCCAAAAACATCCTCTGGAGTCGTGGAGTTGTTGGTTGGCTGAGTTCACATAAAGGAAGCCCTGCTGGGAGTCAGTACCCAGCTCTTTTGAGTTTTGAGGGTTGTCCTCGGAGACCGCAGCCTTTCGCTACCTAGGGGCAGCAGGATGTCAAACTGACCGGGAAAACTTGCAGCCTATTAGCACAGCATGACACAGCCAAAATGCTCTGTGTCAATATCAAATAGATACTAAAATCTGGAGGCATTTTTTTAAAGAAATCCTTGAGTCTGCACACAACCCAAAGGCTGAGCTCACTCCTCTAAATTAAAGGTTTCAGATGTGCCAAGAGTTGTAGCACATCCATCTGGGAAGATGTGAATGTGGCACCAAAGTGATGGGAAGCTGCACAAGAGCTGAAGACAGTTAAAATGTAGCAGCTTTTCTTTTTGAGTAACAGAATTAATATCGTGATTAAACAGGAGGCTGGTTTCCCTGTTAGGGAATTTTCAGAGGAAGTTTCTTATCCCTGATGCTCAGTAGGTATTTCATGTGGTGGTGTCTGGCAACAGTGTTATGTCGGAGTCATTCTTGTGATCTGCTTCCTCTGCTTTTGGAATCAATGGGTGTTACTGAAATAACCTACTAATCCACAACACTCTGGATTAAATAAATCTTAGAAACACCTTAATCTTCAACTCCTAGATACGATTAATCTTAAAAATCCCTATGTTAAATAAGTAAATTAATAATCCAAAAGCTGCATACTGTGACCCTGTACCAGACTTTACAACCGAGTTTTGCCACTCTCTGATGACTAAGAGCTGCAATAAGCGTTGTCCTTGTGGTATAAATACAATTTCCTAGCAGTCTGCTGTGTCTGAGTCATCCCAAACACTAAAGGAATAAAAAGTCTCTCCCTTCAGTTTTTGCTTCTCATATCTGAGCAGGAGGCACAGAACTTTTTAAAGACCATTCCCTCGTTCAAAGCCCATTGAAATCAGTAGGAGCCTTTCTGCTGAATTTGGATCAGAGCCACCACTCTTTAATACATTAAACAGTGAAGTTTAAAAGTCACCTGCTTCCATTACTCATATCAAAGTATGGAGATGTTTTATAACAGTTATCTTTATAATTGGTGATTGCAAATCCCATTAACCTGGTCACTATGGGAAATCCATATATAGATACAAGGTAAGGGCCTGATCCTCTACAAATATTAACCCATTTTCAACTGAAAGTTATGCTTTTGGCATTCCTACAGATGTTGCAGGTGGGAGTTGAGGCAGGAGTTAAATGTGCATTTTAGATGTGCATGCTAGAATCTTTGGAAGAGTAAAACCACTGTGTAGCATCACAAATCTGCTGCTCTGCATTAAGACTGCTATTGCCTGCCAGTTACATCCTTTCCCAGTCAGTTTATTAGTTATAGATCACAAGCCCTAGAATGCCAAACCTGTTATTCCTGGGGTTTGTGCTTCACTGACTGTGAAGCACTGGGAAATCTGCAGCATATCTTGTGATTCAAACTCGATCCCCTTAGCAAAGAGACCAAAAAGCAGGAGCTCAGAGGTTTGGACTATCATCAAGCACAGTCTCTTTGCACCTGAATTTCTACTTCTGTAGAAATGTAATCTCATCTGAGTATGACAGAAATAAAAGTTTTGTTAAATTTTCTATGAGATCTCTCAGAAGTTCATTACAGAAAATCATTTCTGATAAAAAGATAGAACTTTATTTCTAAAGGTCAGACTGGATTAGAAGGGGGGGCTTTTGTTCACAGACATGTTCTCATCAAAACTTCACGCTCATGCTAGAACATAGGCAGCAAGACTGATTTGCCCAGACTTTGAGAAGAATGGGAATGAATTCTTATTGCACATTCATTTAATGGAGAGGGAGAAGATAGGAGATATGATCAGTCCTTCATAAATTTACTGTGTGGTTAACAAATACGCGGAGAAGCAATCCTATTTTAGTGAAGTGCTAGCTAAATATTTAAACACTGAAAGACTAATTCTGCAGCTATTTTTTAAGTTACTATCCATCCTATTTCTGTAAAATGTCTCCTAAGAATTATAGTGTTGAATCCTGAAATATTTATTGAAGCAACACTATGTTTTCCCTGGGTAACAACTCAGTAATGACTTCAGCATATAATTCGTATTATTTAAGTCATATGCAGCATCCATATTTTAAGCAGTATGTCAGCTCCTTTAAACTGTATCAACACTGTGTTGTATAAGCTTGTGGCAGGAATAGAAGCAGCTTTTGTTTGAAGCTACTATTTAAATTTTCACCAGAGAAAGAGAAGGTAGTAATTTATCCGTGGAAATAAGATGTTTCTGAATATTACAAAATAACCATTATTTATGGTTAGCTGCATCCAGAACCTTTTCTAAACTTGATATGAACTTCTACAGTCCCTCCAAAGAATGTTTTTAGTCAATCCTGCATGACATCTATAGCCATAATCTGAGGAAAGTAGAGTAACTGGATACCAGTATTTAGTACCAGTAGAATCTACTCTGTCTCTTGCTATTTATCTATTATGTTTATATTGCCCAAGTAGCCAATGAGTACAATAAGGACACCAATTACCTTTTGAGAAATGAGCCTTTTAAATTGTAATGCTGAACTGCTGACAGGCAGACAGATAAAGAATCAAATAATTATTAAAGAAGAGCTTTATTATATTGTGATTACAGTGTGATGTAAGAAACTCTATGCAAGTTAAAAACATGAAGAAGTTACTATCAATATTGCTTTTTTTAATTTGTTGAAAGAAAATAAACTGGATTTTTTCTATCAAAAGCAAAGTAAAAATCTTATTTAGTTTAGGATGAGTATCTGAGCATGAATTAACTGATTTTTAGGTCTATGAAGATTTGTGGTGGCACTACTCATGACATTCCCATCTGTCAACAGGAGTTGACATTATTTTCACTGTGTGCATGTGTGTAATTTTCCTGGGCCTAGTTTCAAAAAGTAAATAAATCAAGATGCTTTTGAGAGTGAAAAGTCAAAGATATGAAGAAAGATAACGGTCCTGAAAAAAAAAAAAAACAAACAACGCAGGGTGGTTACATCAGGCTTTCATTTTTAACATGACCATGATTTCATCACTCTGTGGTTGGCTAAACAGATCACTAACATTTTTGGTAATTAACACTTTTTTTGTCACTTTGTGGAATTGTTTGCAAATCTATATTTACATAATTGCTTCTCCAAACTGCAACAGAATCTGGCACAGGCATGTGTCACGGAACAAGCTGGATTTAGACCCACTCACTGTCTGACCTCTCTGATTGTAACACATACAAGGTTTTTGCCTTCATCATCCTAATTAGCTGGCCCATGTTTTGTTGAGGTCTTTCACAAGCTTGGAAAGAAGTAGCCTCTGTTTCCTGGTAACCAATCTTTAGAACTGTCACCGACATTGCAAAAGAGATTTCATTTTGAACTGCAAAATAACATTCATACAGATATTTATCTTATTTATCTGTTTTCTGTAGTCACTCATAAGAGTAAACCTGTGTGTAAACTATGTAATATCAACGGACCAAGACAACACCTCCAGTACTGGTCCTACTGCAATCTGCCTGTGTGGCATTAAATCAAGGATCAAGGCATTACTGGGGTGCTCAGTTTCACTCTTATCCAAACAATGATTGCATTTTTATTGAAAGAGATACCCTCAGCAGTGAGGCACCACGTATTTATGGCATTGAGCTTCAGCCCTCTCATGACCTTGAGACAAGTGCTGTGAAGCTCTGGACCCCATGGTGGGAGCACCAACACAGAAAATACGTCCTTTGGAAAATCAGAGTTATCTTGTCTCAGAAATTGCCTGTAGAGTCTCCTATTATGGATGTGAGCTTTTCATGTTTCCATTCTAAAGTCTATTGTGATTTTGAAATCCTGTCCTTCTTTCAGTCCTAATGCTTTCTGTAAGGCAGCTACAGAAAGGAAATTTCAGGTTGTGCCTCCTCCTTTCTATGTGAACAGAATATTAAACTGTAAGAGAACAAGAACACTGGGGAATAAAAAAAAGCACTGTAAAAAGGAAAAAAATAAACATGCTTTTATTCTTTCTCTTGGTAACAGTCATACAGCAGCAAATTCAGCCCACCTTTTTGAGCTCTCATTGATGGGTCTGTCATGTTTCTAATCGTATCTCAGTCTTTCACAAAGTCTGGCACTCTGTCCACTACACAAACAGAAGATGCATTAATCCCAATAGCAGAGGGTTAAATTTTGTGTTCTGCTTCTTTTCACAGCTGCTTGCCATGGAGCTACCTTTACTGAAGGTACTTTCTAAAGCTTGGAAAGAAAAACTCCAAATTCTCAAGGCAAAGCCAGATGTTTACAGGTGTTCCTGCGCCTTAACCTCATCACCCCTTTGACACCCCTCTTACATGACTTTTTATGGCACTTCTGGCACATCTGAAATGACCACAAATTATCAGACTGTTTGCTCTGCTCCTCCCACCGTGTGAAAAATCATATAGGCTGCAACTGGCCATATGGCAGATCAGGAAGCATAGGAGTAGCTGCCACATTGGCATTCAACATTTCCTCCATGCCCAGCTGCAGGGTCCTGGATGAAAGGCTGTTGAGGGGGGAAATTCCACATCTGTTTATTTGTTCAATGTGTTCACTTATGTCTCAGATGTTCTGAGAGGTTTCTTAAACCACTTAAGCAAGGGTTATCCTGTTTCTCAATATCCGACTGGTATTGATGCGGATGTATCAGGAAAGTATTTTAGAACAACAAACTTAGTAAAGAGTTACGGTTCAGTGCAAATTAAAGAGCAGCCTCTCTTTGGAGCCATATCATTCCTCTGCTGTCTTTTTCTCTCTTAATTTATCTGGGAGGGAAAGACAGTAAAGGTCAAGGAAAGAGATTTCTATTTTGAGGGGCATGAATCAGCCATTCAAGGAGGGTCTAATAAATGTGCATCAGGTAAAATAAAGCTTTCTAAAATTCCAACTTCCTCTTTGTAATTGTAAATTCCTGGCTTTACTGATGACTACATAGCCACTTCACATGGAAAACTGGGAATTAAAAAAAAAAAAAAAACCAAGAAAAAAAAGAAGCCAACGGAAGGCTAAACAGAAGAAACAGGATTAGAAGGTATCTGTAAATGTGAATTATCACTAAAGGCTGGTCTGTTGCCCACTCACAGATATTTAGAGGCACTTAGTGTTGCTTGTAGAGCCCTGCCTGGACTCCATCTCCTGGCCCACAGCTCCCTCATAGTCTTTGTGTCCTATCCCTAAGTACACCTTGGATGTTTCAGACACCACGTAGCATCTATGTTTAGGCAGCCTAATCCCTCAGCCACAAATGTTTGATATTCAGGTCCAGACTGTAGACACATAAATATACTTTCTAAATGTGGGTGTCTTCATGTGATCCAGCTCCCATTATAGCAGGTGGAGACCAGTCCATAGGGGCAGAGGAGTCTGGAGAGCTGTTCTGCTCTCCCCAAAGCAGACACCTGTGTCTGGCTGCTTGAGCAGCCCCCGACTCTGAGGATGGGCCTGACTAGCTCACTTTACACAGCCAGCAGCTTGTGCATGGCTGGAAGATCAGGGCTTAGACCTAGGAAGTGTGCACAGCCAAGAACTAAACCCTGCCCTGAAAACCCAATCATCTATTGGGAGAAGCTTTTGGTGAGAAGGAAGGTTCCAGGCTGAAACCTTTATTCCACACAGTCTCAGACTTTCCTGAATTTCAGTGACATGGGTGGGATGTGTTGAGCCCCTGAAGGGGTCTCTGCAAGTATTTCCTGACAGATTATACCTGGTGGGCTTTCCAAAATGTCACATAGAGGCAGAGGGGCTCAGAAGACATGAGATGCCCATTAATGCGTCCTCCAGTTTGACCCTCAAGTCAAACATGGCAAGGCCAGCAGAGAGGAAGCATCCTGGACAACACCGTGGTACAACAGCTCCAGGGCTGGCTTCAGCTGCCATAACAGAGGATTGCAGACCTGGCAGGGGCTTAATCCACACAGAGAGAAAAGCTGCTGAAACCTGTTTTCCATTCAATGAATCTGTTCTCCAGGGTCCTTCAAAGGCATCATGCTTTTCTCAGCATTCCACTGATCTAGAGCAACCCACCACACCGGCAGGGACCCTGTGAAAAGTGTATTAGCTCCAGTAACACCACCAGGAAAACCCTTGGGCAGGATGCAGTAAGTTACAAAAGCTAGTGATGACTCTGTTCTGCACATACCAGCCCTTCCATGGGACCAGATAATGAAGACTTCTCTTCTTCCTCCTACTGCTCTATGCCTAAGAGAGTCATTTTTCAAAATTTGAGATACATTTAAAAACACCAGAAAATTAAGGGCTAACCCACGACCCAAAGTAAAAAATGTTTACCATTAACTGAAAGCTAATTCAAAACCATCACCCATGCTCCCATTTTCAGAACAAGTACTTCAAGGAGAAGCAAGAGACATTGACAGCAACACGTTGGGACAAAAAGGGGGAAAGAAAAAGAAAACATTTCCTGTTGCCAGTCTGTACTCCTGCTGTACAGAGCAAAGACTTGCAGTATTGGGTGTTAAAAGAGAGTCAGTGCCTACCATTAAATGTGCAAAGAGAAGAAACATGGTAAGTATCTGGGGAAAATGGGAATCTCTTTCCTTCTTTCACTTACTAGTTCACATGATTTATATGTCTCTGTAGCTTCTTGAAACTAGTGTGAATACCAACATTCAACACCTGCATATCAACAATAAAATAAACAATTTATATAAAGCTTTGCAGGTCCTCTGAAATTCAACATGACAACATCCAGGAAACAAACAAACAAATTTTTTAAAAAATGAAAGGGAGGAAAGTGTTTAATTTTCTCCCTATCTACATTTTTTTTTTTATTTCTTGGCTACCCATTCTTGTGGACTCTGTACTGTGACAGACTTTCATCTTGTCACTACCTATTTTGATAAATTCAATACAATTTTCACCTAGTGTGGCAATATTCCTATTTACTAAATCTTGTTTTCTTTCCTCTTTTAAATATTTTTTTCAATAAGGTAGGTTTAAATGGAAGGTTTATGAAATTTTTTTTAATGGGAAAAGGAAATTTTGGATAGCTTCTACTGCATTTGAAAATGCCTTCAAAATATACCTCACATTGGAGAATACAGCACCCAAAGAAAATCAAAGTGTAATTCTGGTCTTACTCAGAGCCCAGGGGAGCAGCTCATATGCTTTAAGCTGATCAATATTCTGTGTTTGGCTGATTACTGAAGCATCCAATTTTCAGAATGAAGCCCCTGCTGAAAATAGGTGGATGACAGTACATGATATTGAATCCATATTGATTAATTATTTTGATACTACATTTCTTTTAAAATAATGTTTCCAGAACTGGCTGTTTCAGTATTTATTCCAAATACCACATGCAGTTTTCAGCCAGGCAGACACTGAGGCATCAGTATTAGACTGAAAGGATGAATGTTGGCTCCATATATTTCCTTTCCCCTCTTTCACAGCTCAGACATAGGCACATGCTTACTCAGGGTTCACTGTGGATTTCTGACATGTCTTTCTAAAGTCCCAAAAAACTGCTTGGTGTGACTATGCTGTTGAGCACTGGCTTCCTTCCTATCAAGAGAGAGGCCTCTGACTCTTCCTAGGAAATACCAGTAACTATTAAATAATTATTTTAGTTATGCTTAATTCTATGAGAGAAAACCGAGAGTGTGCAGAGAAAACTTTTAAGGAAAGAAGATCTGAGTAGTCTCAGCAAAGTTTGCCCATTGTTTAAATATATATATTTTTATATTAAAAAAAGTCATTCAAAGCACCTCAGCTAACAGTTTGCTGCCTGGTTTGAGGCAGTTTAACCTTAAGGTGTGGCAAGCTCTGGAAACTTAGTGACTCACTGAGTAATAACCAGCTACAACATAAAACATCAGCCTACACACAATTTTCCAACCTCATTCTGTAAATCTTTTACTTGAAAAGAAAAATAAAACAATTATCTCATTTAGTCTGTTTTTAATCTTTATGGCAAAAAGTAATATACTTAAGAAGTATTATTTTTTTCTTGAAAACATACTAAAATACTAAAGAAAATCATAAACAAGGCCTTGGAAACTTCTTTGAGGTTTTACTCTCTTTTTCTTTATTTTAATTTTATTTTAAAGTGATATAATATATGCAAGTATCTACAGCACATTGTAATATCTATGGCATTATTATTGTTGGCAAAAAAGCAAGAATGGGGAACACAGATTTTTAAAATAATAATACAAGAAAAACCAAGAGAAAATACATATTTTCTTTATTCTTCCAGACAGTATAAGTGTTATATTCCCCCCCAACCCCCATGTGAATGATCTTTGTTTGCAGAAATATTCCAGATTACTCCAGACACAGGACCAAATGAAGAATACCATTAGCTCTCAAAGGCTTCACCTTACTAAATTTCCTTTTTCCAATGGGAAACCAACATTTCTGAGGAGTGAGAAGGAGGAAGAGACACAGGGAAGGCAGAAAATCTCACCCAAAATTGTAGCCAGGATGTGGCTGGATGCACATCTGGATCTGAGAACTGCAAAGTGCTCCTAGAGGCTTTATTCAGGATTTAGTGTCTACGTAGACACATAAATCCATAGAGCCTGGAGTGAGCATGGAGCAAGCCACCTCCAGACACAAATATTCTCCATTTACTAGAGTGCAGCCAGGTAGCAGTGACATTCAGGACATGATCTTCTCTCCTGGAGCTGCTCCAAATGCCTTTGCCAAGACAAATAAGGTTGTTCCAAGGTAAGAGGAGATGGGTCTGGTAGGAAACATCTCCACAGCTGATGGACTGTGGTGGGTTGATCCTGGCTGGATGCCAGGTGCCCACTAAAGCAATGGCACTCCCTTCTTCAGCTGGACAGGGGAGAGAAAACCTAACAAATGTAACATTCATGGGTCATGGTAAGGGCAGGGAAAGATCAGCCACCAGTTACCCTCACAGGCAAAACAGACTCAACTTGGGAAAATTGATTGAATTTATTACCAATCAAATCAGAGGAGGATAATGAGAAATAAAAGCAAATCATAGAATATCTCTCTCCCACTCCTCCCTTCTTCCCAGGCTCAACTTCACATGCAAATACTCCCCCTCCTCTTGCCCCACAGCACAGGGATATGGGGAATGGGAGTTGTGGTCATTTCATCATGTTTTCTCTGCTACTCTTTCTCCCTGAAAGGGGTGGACTCCTCTGCCCCTCCTCCAGCATGGCTCCCTCCCACAGAAGACAGTACTCCGAAAACTTCTCCCATGTACATCCTTCTCCCAGGCTGTTCTTCTGCATGAACTGTTTCAGCACAGGCCCCTCCATGGGCACAGAGAGGGTCCCCCATGGGATCACAAGTCATCCCCCACAGGATCACAAGTCATCCCCCATAGGATCACAAGTCAGTCATCCCCCATAGGATCACAAGTCATCCCCCATAGGATCACAAGTCAGTCATCCCCCACAGGATCACAAATTATCCCCCATAGGATCACAAGTCATCCCCCATAGGATCACAAGTCATCCCCCACAGGATCACAAATTATCCCCCACAGGATCACAAGTCATCCCCCATAGGATCACAAGTCATCCCCCATAGGATCACAAGTCATCCCCCATAGGATCACAAGTCAGTCATCCCCCATAGGATCACAAGTCATCCCCCATAGGATCACAAGTCATCCCCCACAGGATCACAAGTCATCCCCCATAGGATCACAAGTCCTCCCCCATAGGATCACAAGTCATCCCAGCAAACCTGCCCCAGTGTGGGGTCCTCTCTCCATAGGGCCACAGGTCCTTCCAGATTTCTCTTCCAGCATGGACTTCCCATGAGTTCACAGCTTCCCTTGTGCACCCTCCTGCTCTGGTGTGGGGTCCCCTGCGGGTGCAGGTGGATCTCTGCTCCCCTGGGACCCCCATGGGCTGCAGGGGCACAGCTGCCTCACCATGGGCTGCACCAGGGGCTGCAGGGGAACCCCAGCTCCAATACCTGGGGCAGCTCCTTCTCCTCCTTCACTGACCTGGGTGTGTCTGCAGGGCTGTTTCTCTCACATACTCTCATTGCAGTTCGCAGGAATTAATTCCTCTTTATGGCACTGCTGTCCCAGAGGCACTGCCACCGCCACTGATGGGCTTGGACAGGGCCAGAGGTGTGTCCATCTTGGACCTCCTTGGCACAGACTCTGTTGGACACAGCAGGGGCTTCTGGCAGCTCCTCACAGAAGCCACCCCTGTAGCCCCCCACTACCAAAACCTTGTTATGCAAACCAAATACAGGAACGTGCTTTGCAAAAAGACCAGAGAAATGATTGAAGGGATGCCTTCCAAACAAGAAGCCTTTTATCAGTACTGAAGCAGCTCATCCTACCCAGAGCTAGACTTAGAAACAAAACCGTGAAGCATCAGTTTTGCTTTTCTCTACTACCTTGGATAACACAAAATATATTTCTTTTGAAAGACTCTGGGATATAATTCACCATTGTATTCTGCGTCCCCTTTCCAGATGCCAGAATGAATGCAGCCATTTCCAGTTTCTGTTCCAGGATTTAGATGAACAGGTGTGGGGAGGCAATTTCCTTTCAGGTAAGAGTCTCACCTCTCTTGGCTTGACTTCCTTTACTGACAAGCCTTTGGTTCCTGTCTTGGACAGCTTCTTCTACCAGATTATACCAAATGAAGGGATTAATCAGTGGCAGAAAAATAAATAAATGCAGAGCTGTCCACAGAGTTTGAATTCTTTTTAAAAAGGAGATTTTTGAGTCCAACATCAACTGCCTAATTTTGGTAGGAAGCATGAGGTTACTCCAGAGAGGGGAGGCAGTAAACCATGTATTTGTGGCATTCAGATTGGTGATACAATCATGTAGTTCCAAAACAGGAATAATCCACAGTGCCAAAAGCTACAGAATGAAGTGTGATGCAGATGATGGTCAGAGGTGCAGAAACACAGCAGACTGATCATTTCTAGTGTTCCTCCATTATGTCCCAATGTACAGGTAAGGTAATATTGGAGCCCAGAGCTTTCTGAAAAGAAGCATAAAGGCAAAGTCTGCTAGTTTACAGACTGGGAAATATTAAATACATCAAATTGCTGTACTGATCCTTTTGGAGTCAATGTTTTTCTCACAAATCACCACAGCTTTTCCAGCCGTGTGTTTAAACACCAAGCGAAATTGCATGGCTAATTTAATGAAATTGCCTTGGCACGTGTGAACCAGGTGGCTGCATGTGCAGAACCCCTAAAAACAGCCAAAAGGCCACAAAGGTGGTCAGCCTATGCCTGTAATTACTTTAGCAGCAGAGACACAGTCTGCACAAGATGTATTTTGTCCTTTGGTATTTACTATGAGAATGTTATATGTTAAAAGCAATAAAAAAAAAAAAAAAAAGCAGAAAACAGAAGTTTTCCAAGCCTATGGAATGGCTTACATAAGAGTTTGGGGGATTGGGCCCCAAATGCAGGAAACAATGTTCTGTTCTGGTTTTCAATTCAAAAAAGAAAAAAAAAAACAACTCTAAATATTCTAAATTTATAGATGGCACAGGGTATTAGGCACTGCAGCATCTCACACGAGTTTTGCTTGTGGCCATCTTGAACGCCTCCAGCTCCAGATACACTGTAATTACCCCAACCCATGTGATGCAGCATGTGCTTTCCTCTGCCAAAGGATAGATGTCTTTTCCATACAGCAGTGTCCTGGCAGTATACTCCACGTGCCATAAAGCTCATCCTGAATACAGTAGGAGTATGACAGGTCAATGCAAAAGGAAAGCAATTAATCCGGATAGTTTGCAGCCTTTGAATTTCTTAGACATATTTAATACGAAGCTGACATAAACACTGTAAGAAGAACTAAGCCACATGCTCATATAAAATCACTCATTTATGTGTGCTCAATGCAAGATCACCACAAAACCCACACATTCAGTTAGAACGGCATTAAAAAGCAGATGTATTAATGCATTAAAAAAGAATTAAAATATAGTCCCCCAAGACTATAGGTGAATGCTTAAAATAATCAAATCTCTAGTAGAAATTGAAATGAAAATTGCTTGGACAAAGCATGATAAGCTTCAAGGATTTAATGGCAATGGTCATAAGAAAGGAAGAGAAGTGCTCAATACTCCACCTTTCCTCAGCCAAAGAAAATACAGACAAAGGCAACAAGCTACAGCTACAACATGAAGTCAAGAGATGTAAAGAAGCCCATGCAAATATTTACTGCTGAACTTGAAAGAAAGCCACTGAAAATTGCTATCAAATGCGGGAAAGTCTGCCCCAAAAATCCCTGGAGTCTGAATTCTCTAACTAAACAAGCAAGATTTCCAGCTCCAAAAGTGTAAATATTTTTAAGTGCAGTGAAAATACTGTAGAATGTTAATATGTTTATTTTTATAAATGCCAGGTCACTATGGTTTTCAAAATTAATAAATGTATGCCTAAAAAAAATGTCCATTATGCTTAAATTGAGCAGCATGGAATAGGTCTGTTGGCATGCAATATCTGTAATTAAATATGCACTCCTAGTGGGGCTTTGTTGCCTAAATGGATAAATTCCATTCAAGCATTTCTAGCTATTCATTGTCCAAATTTTAGCTTAATGAAATATTAAGGAGCAAGGCGGTGAGTAATTTTATAGGTACATGCTTGCCTCACAAGCAATGGACAGTGGGACTAAAGTTTTATCATGGATGTTAAATACATCTATGCTATTCCAGTGAGTAGCATAGATGTATTTTTTGATTAACTATTTAAATCTCTGAGGCTTAAGCTGTAAGACTGCAAGCTTTACCATAACAACAGAACAATAGGAGCAAAAAAGAGTGCCTAAAGAGCATTTGCAAAACCTGAAAATAGTTACAACCCCTTCGTAACTGCACACACAAATATGTAAGGGAGCAGAAAATGATCAGTTCAGGCACATGCATATTTAAACCTCTGCTTTTTTCAAATATGCAATTGCAGAGACATCAAATCTCTTCATTACTTAGAGCTGCAATTGAAAAATCAGTGACCCCGGGGATACATGACAAAGAGCTGACAGAAACTCCACCACTTTCAAAACATATTGGATGTTTTTTCCTAATTTTTAAATGGCATCTTTCTTTCAAAAGGTACAGAGACCCTTGTGGGGTTTTTAAGTAATTGAAAAGGGTGTGTAACATATGAAACATTATCAGTGTAGTAAATGAAACATTTAAATTGATGCCTAATTATTCATTTATTTAGAAGTTCAACTTTTCACCAGTAAACAAAAAGAAAGAAGAAAACCTAAGCCATCTTTGCCCAAGCTTCCTTTGGATGTGCATTCATGTTTCGCCTGCTTGTTTTGAAAAGCTGTCCATAAATCCTGTCCAAGTAGCATTGTGGCTCCAGGGTTCCTAGAAGTAAGAGATAACAAAACACTCCTAGATCACTCAGTTCATCTCACTGCTAATGTCAGACAAAATAACAACAAAATGACAGCTCTTACTGCCAGGAAGTTTCTCTTACCAGCTACCAATGGCATTTTCTCTCTCTGTTTTGCTCCCTTGTGTATGCCTCGTGCACAAGCTTGAGTTATTCCCCCGTTTTCTGATATTCCACCCACCCAGTGACATGGGGCTGTAGTGTAAAGCTACCCTCCACTAGGTACCCAGAGCATGTTAACTTCAGACATTCGAGAATTGTAAGGTGTGACCCCAAAATCACGGCAGCTTTAGAAGAAACCCAAATTTTTTAAAAGTTATCCAGCTGAATTCTCTTTATTCAACATTTCAGGCTCTTGGTGTTCACAGTTTAAAATAGCTTTTTATGCAGCTCTAAGGGCTTACACTTCTCATGTTTTTAAGTGAAAGCTTTCATTTTGTGCATTTACTCAATAGAAAGACTAGCGTTATAAAGCTGAAAAGGGTATGAATTCCTAAGATTTGCAAAATCTTTACAAGTTTTGGACGTATCTTACCCTTTTTTCTGCATTTTCCCCAATATTTCTGGATTTATCTAGAAATACTGCCCAGCCCTTCTGGCAGATACAAGGAATGAGTTAATGATTGCTGCCATATAAACTTGGTGCTTTACTCTGCATTTCCAAAACTCACGTTTACTGCAGAAACAATTTCCTGGGAGTTTCCTGTGTCTGTGGAGGGAGAGAGGAGGTGACAGCCAATGTCTTGTGGGAGGCACAGTCTAGTTCCCTCTCCATACAGTTCTGATTTTACTAAAAAAAGATTAACCTCTTGAGCTTGTGCCCACCTTATTCCAAGCTGTCTATCAGCTGCCAATCTCTAGACCATATCCCACCACCTCCCATTTTTAATGAAGACTTGCATTTTCCTGTGAGTGCAGAATGGAAACAACAACTGAAACCTCAGAAGTTGCCACACAGCAAATTTTTCTGGCAGCTCTGTTCACATGGGAATTTTCAAAGAGCCTTTAATAGTCTTAAATCCAGAAATATTCCCATGAATTTGTGATTTTCATCCGTAGTGGTCAACAGTTTCCATGAATTGCAGTGTAGGAGTAAGTCTGTCCAGAGGAAGATCACTGCTTGCTTTCCCAAACCTTTGAAGGAATAAATGAAAGAGCTGCCTCTGAGGAGGGTTTCTGTCTCTGCTTGTTTCCAACGAGAAGAAATCCTATCCCGCTGTCTCGGTTAGGACGACGCTTCCCCCTTTTCTATGTCCATTCCCGACAAGGATGAAAAAGTCAGCAGAAAACCACAGCTGGATGCTGGCTTGATCCAGAAGTGTTGACTGGGTGGAAGGAAGGAGGAACCAAGAGGGGACAGGGAAACAGCTGGGCAAGAGAGAGCAGGATTTAGGGACACGGGGATGCCTGGAGCAAGAGAACAGATTGCACAAGGGAAAGCGGATGGAGCTCCCGCAAGAAGTGAGTGGAATGATTTGGTGGGGGCAGGACCGAGCGGCAAGAGCAGCTGAAAAGTCACAGCTGAGTGAAAGAGCAATGCGGGAAGAAATGACAGATTTACAGTCTTAATTACAAGCCCTGAGCAGGATCTTCTTTCCTAGAGAGCAGGCGAAATGGCTGGACCTGCATGGACACATTTGCCTTGCAATCCCTGAGCAGGCAGAACAACAGCAGGATGCGTTTGCTCATTTCCTTCTCACATCCTGGATTTTAAGGCTGATCTCCAAATATCTGAAGGCGACAACAGCATAATGACAAGACTGAGGACGCCCAAATGACAATTTCAGTTTATATTATTAAAACACCTGTGTGCCAGCTGCTGTTCAGATGAGCCCTCAAGTGTTCCAGCAGGAAATGTTTCTGATCTAGGAAAGACTGAGGTGCTTGGGGAAAAAGGAATTTCTCTTAATAGGGAGAGAAACATATTTCAAAGTTTTAGAATCATGGGCTGTGATTTTGACCAGGATTTTATGGAATCCTGGGGTCCAGAAAAGATCCATTATAAAAGAAAAATTGGGGACATCTGATACAACGAAGTGAAAAGGGTCACATTTTTGTTGAATAAAAAAACTTTCCTTCATAACCGAACATTGAGTTTTGATAAAATCTTGATGCGTACAGGAAAAGTCTATTGTATTCCACATGGGAGTGTCCTCAAGTCAAGAGAGTGAACACTGAGACTTCTGAATGACTTTTTTACTATTCCCCACTTTCTGTTAAAGCAGATTAACATCAAGCTAGGGAATTGCACTAACTTGCATCAGAAAACCTCATTCACATACCAAGAGGTCAGAGCACATCAGGAAACCCTGAATTGCGCAAAGCCACAAGTAGCCTACTGTGCATTATATTTTTACTATGATGAATTAATACATAGTGGTTTTCTCTATTTGTTTCCTGTTCAGTATTGTCTTTAAAAAAAATTACTCACTTGTTTGCTTACATTACTGGAGGGAATGATCACACTCTACAGAATCTGAAGGGCAATAATAACACAGAGCATGAAGTCAGGCAGCATTGCAATTCTCTAGCAGCTCTACTTTTTCATTTGGCTGCACTTAGTAAGGAGGTCCTCAATGTGGAATTGTACCTCTGTTTCTATGGTGATATGTCACATATCAGCTCTTTGTGGCATTTGCAACCTTCTGAGGATTCAGTTTAACCTAAGTTGGTAGGGGTAGATGACTGGAAACGCTCTTGGCAAAGGTGACTGGCTGTGACTGGCTGTGGTTAGATGCTGGTGTGCACAAAGCTTTTGGAAACAATGAAATGTGACTCATCACTAGATGTTGTGGGACTTTTCCTCCCTTACTATTTCAGCATTTGGCTTTATATTGCAATTGGGATTATGCTCCGTTATTTCTAACATTAGAAATTACTTAAGCAAGGCGTTTCAAGGGAAGATGTCACCTCCACCACTGTCTGGTACTAGAAGGTAGTTACAGTAAGATGAGGTGGCAAAATTTTCTGAGAAGAAGTTTTCTGCTTATAGTGTCTCTAAGAATGACTTTGTGAGAGGGCATGCTTGTCCTTTCCTGTATTACATATAAAACTGTTTGTCTAGGAGTGTGAATGACATTGAGTCAGAAAGACACTTTTAACAAGGGACTGCACATCACTGGTTTTATAGCATCATTTGTCAAAGCCAAAGAACAGTTTAAGCACAATGACTTCACATTAATTTGAGAATTCTGAGTCCCTTGAAATCTCTTTTTTTCTCAGAATATTGAAAAAAAAAATAGAAGTAGGAAAATAAGTAAAAGTATCCCCCAGACATAGTAGTGTGAGGAGTGCACTTTCATCTTCACATGCTGAAAAAAATATTCCTAACATCTTTAGGTAGCCTGAGCTCATTTCCCAGCAACCAAGTTCATATTTATCAGGAAAGCCAATGGATTGTCTGGTTATGGCAGGGGAAGATGTGACATTTCTGAGAAATGTGGAAGAATTGTGATAGTTCCTAGTTGAGTGACAGATACCCTGCCTCAGTGTGAGAAGTATAGGCTTGGAAAGTAGAGTGGAGTCCCACAGCTCTTGACTTACCCTCTGATCAGCAAGGATACTTGTGGACACACCAGCCAAAGACACCAACCCAATCCTAAAATCACTTCAATAAATTGTTTCCCCTTTAACACCAGAGGTTCGAAGGTCACTTCAAGCCAGTCCTCCATATATGCAGGAAAATACAGTGCATCAGGCAAAGTTTTCAAAGCATGCTGGAGTTTCCTGCCAGCCATGGCCAAATCATCCAGCCATGCAGGTGTTCTCCAACCAAATGTCCACTCTGGCACCACCAGACCACTTAGCTGTTGCAAAGTGGAAAGCAACTGGAAAACTGCTTTACACATGCAGTCAGCATTCATAACAATACTTTCCTTGCTATTATTTCTGCTACATCTAAGCCACAACAAAATATTTGGTCCATCCACTTACTGCTTTTTACTTTTAGTGAAGTTTGTAGGCTAAGGGGTGCTTTTGCTTCTCACGTGTTCAATCCACACAGCAAAATGAGGTTCTTGTTATGATAGCAGCTACTGATGGTTACAAATAATAGCAAAAATAAACTGCTGCTACTATTTGACATGACCTATTTCCAGATAGGAAATGGTCTATCATAGCATAACTGAGAAGATAACCCATTATTAACTCCTGTCTCCAAAACTTCCAAGAAGACTGATTATATGGTTCACCCTGAAACACTGCAATTTCACTAGCATATTTGTTGAAAGCAATTATAATCTATACAGTACTTCATAGATCTTGGAATACAATAACTTTAAATGGAGTAAATGGCTTACATGTTCTGATCTCAATTGAAATGGGACACTATTATATCTTCAGAGGTTACCAACAAATCTCTTTCTCCTGGGTAAACAAAGAAAATCATGAGGAGGAGAGAAAAAGAAAATATTTTGAAAACTTGTGAGTCCAATTGTTCTCTGCCAACAGTGATGCAGACACTGGGGCTGACTTGTTGCCAGAGTCAGCACACTAGTTAGAGCTCTCACATTCTCCAGGCAGCAGCTTGACGATAAAAAAGGAAAAATCTTTCCCTTCTTGCTGCCTTCAGCAGATGACTCCAGCCTAGAAGGGAGTCAGCCCAAGTGTTTGCAACAGCAATTTGTTGAGTTTTTGCTCATTATAACCTTTGCCAGCGCTTTACTCCGTGACCCAAGCGGCTGGCTGACTGAATGCCTCTTCCCGGACTGAGGAGGCTGAGCCAGCGAGGCACTGCTCTCTCAGCCTCGTGTCCCAGACGGGCGAAAGGAGGGGTTTCCAGCTCTCAGACAGGCAAGGCTGTGACAGAGAACTGCTGCTGAGTGGCTCACAGGCACCAGGGGCCACCTGGGGCACACCAAGTTGTGCTGTTCCACCAGCACGGCCCGCGGGTCGTCCCTTGGGCACAGGCAGGAAGGGTTCCAGTGTAGCATCCTGGTCTGTGTTCAGAGCACACTGAAGGGAAAGCAATACCTTAGGAAGCTACAGAGTTAGATTTTTGTCCTCTGCTCTCTCCTGTCCCGGAGCACTGCAGGCAGGGATCATAGAACCATAGAGTCAGAATGGTGTGAGTCGGTAGGGACTTTTAAAAACCATCTAATTCCAACACTCCCAAGTGGGCAGGGACACCTTCCACTCAGTCTGGTTGAAGCCCCATCTAACCTGACCTTGAACACTGACATGGGGATCAGCCCTGCAGAAAGGAATCCGGGGGTGCTGGTTGGCAGCAGGTGCAGGGTGGGCCAACTGTGTCCTGGCAGCCAAGTGGGCAAAACACATCCTAGGGTGCACCAAACAGGGCATCACCAGCCAGGCTAGAGAGGGGATTATCCCACTGTGGTCAGTGTTGGTGCAGCCCCACCCTGGGGTGGGGTACTGCACACAGCTCTGGGTCCCACAGCTTAAGGAGTGGAGTACATGAAGGTGCTCAAATGCACCAAGAGAAGGGCATCAAAACTGATGACAGCGCTAGAAAGAATGTCCTATGAGGAGCAACTACAGATTTGTGGGCTTCTCTGGTTTAGAGAGGAGGATGCTGAGCTGTGACCTCACAGCTCTCTACAGCTTCCTGACCAGAGGAAAGGGTGGTCTGAGCTTTTCTGCCTGGGATCCAGTAATAGAATGTGTGGAAATGGTTGAAAGCTGCATCAGGGGAGGTTTAGACTGGACATTAGGAAGCATTTATTTAGCAAAAGACTAATCAAATGCTGGAACAGACTTCCTAAGGAGGTGGTCAATATCCCAAGCCTGTCTTAGTTTAAGAAGCACTTTGACAATGCCCTTAATTGTATGCTTTAACTTTTGGTCAGCCTTGAACTGGTCAGGCGGTTGACTAGATGATCGTTGTAGGTCCCTTCCAACCAAATAATCTATTTTATTCTTTTCTTTTCTATTTAATTCCTATCGTTTCCAGTGATGGGGCATTCACAACTTCTCTGGGCAACGTTTCAGCATTTCTCCACCTTCATCATAAAACATTTCTTCCTTATATGCTGCCTAAATTGACCCTCTTTTTGATTAAAACCATTAACCCTTGTCCCATCTCAACAGAGCTTGCTAAAAAACTTGTCTCTCTCTTTCTTATTAGCCCCTTTAGGGACTAAAAGACTACCATAAGGTTTCCCTGGGGTCTTTTCTTCTCCTGGTTGAAGAAACACAATTGTCTCAGCCCTTCCTCATAAGCAAAGTGTTCTGTTCCTCAGATCATCTTAGTGACCCTCCTCTGCACTCACTCAAACAGATCCACGTCCTTCTTGTGCTGGGAACACCAGAGCTGGACACAATACTCAACAGAGGACTCATAAGAGCAAAGCAGAGTGTCAGAATTGCCTCCCTCACCCCTGCTGGCCTCTCTGCTTTTGATGCAGCCCATCACACTGTTGCTTTGCAGGCTGCAAGCATAGGTTGCTGTCTTATGTTCAATTTTTCATCCAGCAATATTCCCAAGTCCTTCTCTTCAGGGCCACTCCTAATCTCTTCATTCCACAGCCTGTATTATACTGGTACTGATGATTTCTCCACCCCACTGTTCAAAGATCATTATCTGTGTAGCTCCCTGCCATACCTGACTGAAGATCTGCTGCCTTAGCTATTGATCCCACAACTCTCTGGCTGTGTTACAGAAATAACATAGATTTGGAAAAAAAAATAGATTAAGATTACTATGAGTAGGGATTCTAAGACACCTCTGCATCCCTAGTCCTTCCTTCTGACAGGGTGGAAGTGGCTTCCCAAGAGCATGTTTGATCCTTGATGACAAGAGTAGGCCTGTAGCTCCATAGCAGAGAATGATCACTTTAGATTTTGGACCCCTCTCCTAAGCACCAAAAACTTACAAGCACCTGTATCTCTTTCCATGTCTGTTTTTTAATACTTCCCCAACATGGAGGTCTCCTTTTTTGTCCAAGACTCAATCTCTAGGTAAGGTGAAATCAGGGATTTCTGCTGGTGAACCATGGATGTGAAGGAGGAACCTAAAGAGGCAATGGCTTGGTGAAATAGATAAGAAATGATGAGGTTCTTCTTTGTCCACGTGGTATGGTTTTGTAGCCCGTTTCCCAAAAGCATCAAGCAGAAGCCAAAGAAAGTAATTTTGTCATGCCTCTTCCTGCCTGCACACTGTGTGTGCATCATGGGGCAGACTTGCTAAGAGGAAACTTAGGGAGGATGTGATGTTCCAAAAAGAGTCTGGGGAGTTTTTGGTGGTTAAAATCCACACCTCTCTCATCAGTTCTTAGCAGAAAATGACAGTCAAAAGACCAAAGTATCTATGAGGTAATTTAGAGAAACTAAAAGGTCCTCAAAATAACAGAGGTTTTGTCTCTGTAATCATACTGCACTGAGGAAGTCCATTATCTTATTTATGGTTTGTTTTTCAGGGTCAGAGCGGACATGGTGCTGTATATTGAGAAATACAGGTTGTAATGCTGTAACAGGTTGGGCCACCTCTGTGGGTTTGTAATACAGTCCTGTACAGTTTGTTTTAACTAGGGTGTACTCACCGAGTATGCAAAATCAGTTAGAACTTTACTGAAAGCCCGGCCAGGATCAGCTAACTTGCAGTGTTTTAATTCTGTAAGACAGTCCAAAGGAGGCTTTGCAAACTATTCCAAGAAACAAGAATACAAATTTAAGAGAACAGCAGATAAAAATGTTGGGATAGTTAGTGTGTTTCATTTGGCCAGGAGAAGAGCCAACCAATTTAACTGAAAACATCTGCAAGGGATGGGTAGTATCTGCAGGGCTCTTGACACAGGGTCCACGAATTCCATCAAGAGCTATCAACCAGATATTGCCACTCAGAAGCTAAGTGGCATTTTGCAAGCAGACCATGTCTGCACAAAAGAAATTAACCCAAGAAACAATTCAGTGCTTATAACACCTCAAAAAGTATCCTGTGCTTCCTCACCTGCTCTCAGTAATGGAAATACCATTACTGGCTGTGTCTTGCATCTCACCTAGCTTTACATCTGCTCCATGCAGTAGTCAGCTTTTGAGTAAGGCTCCTGTTACTATCATCCACCCTCTTCTTCTGAGCTATTTTAAGTGTCATGGAGTTTAATATCTCCATAGAAGTGCTTCTTCATTGAGCAGAAAGTGAGTGGGGGTGATGAAGATGACTGAGATCGGCTAACACAAGATCTACACAAAGAGATTGAAGTCTCTGTTCAAAAGTGCAATGGCATCAGTTCTTGGTTATCCAGCTTGGGCATGGTGGAATCAGAGAAAGTGCAGGTATGCCTAACACCAGCCTCTCCTAATGGCTTTTCATGGCAGCTTCTGAGGAGTCATTTGGACAGTGTTCTTTCCCAGAGGGCTTCAACATCACTTTCTGACAACTTGGAAACGAAAACCCAAACTCCAAAATTACTCTTGAAGTGTTGCCAGGATTTGTGGTTTAATGGTTGGGACTGAGCATGTTTGGCTGTTTTCTTAAAGCCCTAGACCCTAGGATCAGGTTATTTATTACCTGAGAATTCCACCTCCTTTCATCTGAAGCCCTTTTAATCACAGGGAGATCACAGGAGAAAAGCCACAAGGGAACAGAGGGGAAACTATGCGAGTATAAAGGAAAAAAGTAGTAATGATTTTGGGAGCCTAATGATTCTTAAGCAAGTGTCTTGATGTGCTGGAGTCTGACCCAGGTTTTGAGCAAATTGGGCTATTGCTTGTCACTATTAATTTGACTGGTTCTTCAAGTAACAAGGACTTTTGTAATCTTCAGCCTTCTATCAGGCTTCAAAGGATGAAGGTGTGCACTTAAAAAACATGTTCTTCCATATTAGGCAACTTTTCTTTAAAATTAATATCCACAGACAGTCTAAATGATTAATTTCATTGAGATCAGTTTAAAAGTTGTTTAACCACAATTATTTTTGTGCTGCCCCATCATCTCTTCTTGTGTGCCAATGTGTATTGCTACAAGCAAACCTCATGCTGTCAAGGAGGTGGCACATCAAGAACAGAAAGTTTCCAGGTTTCCTGCCACGAGGGATCACACATTGCTATTGCCTTGGGGTGGTGGTCATATGCCATTTTTGGAATTTACCCACCCCCCCACTGATTGCTTTCAATCTCAGTAAATCTGACCCACACTGTGACTACGCTGGTTTCAAGTGGAGGCAGAGTGCGATGGGGTGGGCAGATAGGGTAGGAATTAAGATAGCTATAAACTGAGCATGAGATGGTTGGTGTTTGTTCTTAACAAAAAAACCTTGTCCATCCCAGCTTCCAGATACAGCATCTTAATCCCCTGAACTGCTAGAGCCTGCCTACATTTGTTTTGGCACCAAAATATCCTGGCACTGGCAGGACGTGTCATAACATAAGAAGAGTGTGCCTTCCATCCATCTGGTTTACTGATAGCTGCCTCCAAGTGCTTTGAAAAGTGCTGACTGAAGATACAGAACAATAAATCCACAGCTTGCCATTCAAAGCCTCAAGAAAAATAATAACCTTGAACCCTGTCCTGAAATTTTATCACTTCATGCTCCAAAAGGACCTCAGTGTCTCAAATGGGCTATCCATCTTGAGAGCCATGTTTTATTGGCAGCTCACTGTGTCACAAAAGGGCTAAGAGTACATGCCTAGCCTTAAAAACACCCACTTGAAAGTTTTCTGAAAAAAAGCTTTAAAAGTCTGCCTGGTTTCCTACTGCACTACCAGTAACTTTGCATTTGCTGCGTCACTCGACAAATTGATGGGCCGAAAAGCTTCTCTTTGGAAACTTCATTTCCTCTCCAGCAACTGATAGCCTTCCACCCTCCTGCTAGCACACCCCTGGCCAGCTCTGTGGGGGCACCAGGCCAGCATGAAGGAGTGCTCTGCCACAGCAAATCGAGTTCTTTCAAACTGTGTTTGCTGCATTGGTTTTCAAGCAGTGGAAGGGAGCAGCCATGGGGCAGCAAGACCCAATGCCAGCGTGACAGAGGGTGCAGGGAGGCAGTGGTGGGCCAGGAGCAAACACTGACATGGAACCCCAACTTTACAGCTTCCCTGGGTCCAGCCAGCACATCCCACCTGAATGCACCCACTGTGCAAGCCCTTGAAGGCTCTCAGTCATTGCTTCTCATGTACACTATCACAGCCAACATGACTGCTGGTTTTGCCAAGGCTTGTGAACTTATTTTCTACTTACAGAAGACCAATACAGGACAAAACAAAGGCCTCCCCATCCATTTTATTTTCCTCTCAGGGTTCCCATAACTCATTGCAGTCCCTTCTAGTGTCCTCACAGCTTTCTGTGCATGTGGTTCTGACCAACTATCTCATTGTCTTACCTCAGAGGCATACAAATAGCTTTGCTTCTGCATTTGTTGCATTTTATATCAGCTGCCCCCATAGCCACACACCAACAATCATTCTTGGAGCTGAGAACATCTTTCTCTATTTTTCTCTCTCTCCTCTGCTCCAGCCAGTTTCTCACTCCAGTTTCCACCTGAGAACTGCTCTCAAGTGCTCTCAACTGCTCTCAGCCCCGTCTTCCTATAGTACTTGTCCTGGCAGATCAGCCTTGTTCAGTGGCTCACATCCCTTCAGTTCAGCCATCAGGCCATGCCCAGTGTGCTGATGGTGTCCATAGGTAAGTAAATGGCCTTTTCTCCATCTCATCCAAGTGCTTTTTAATTCTCTTCTGTGGCGCTAAACTCTATGAAAGACTGCAGTTAAAAAAATAAAAAACCTTCCTATGCATGATTCATTTCGCTTGTGTCGAGAGTTTACTCCTTTCACCTTTGCAGATGAGTAAATGTGTTTTCTTTTAAATCTGGCACTTTAGGCTCATCTTTTGTCACAATACTATCAGCAAGCAAATGGGATGTCTGCCCACCACCGGGAACCAGCAATAGTGGCACGGAAGAGTATAAGGGGTTTTCAAGGGTGAACCAAGTTACTGAAACACAATGATAAAAGCAAGGCATACAATTATGTAATTCCCACAAAAGCACTTAGACAATCTGCAGGTCAGAACTCTGTCACTTCTCCTCTAAACACCATCCTTAGAATAGGCTGTCTAAAACATTCCTGAATATTTTCTTTTTTCTTACAGGCAAGAGTACTTTCAGCATACCGACTGATTGGAGAAGTCACAGCACAGTTATTCTCTGCAAACATTTCTTCCATCCCACAATGGCAATGCTTCTTCCATACCCTCCATTTGGAAGGATCCCTTGGCCACACCACCCTCCAGTGCCTGCACAGTACGTGCTGGTTACAGCTACCAGCATTGCTAGTTGGTAGAGCCCAGGGGGCATTTTTTAACCTTTCCTTTTGATTTCTAAATTGCCAATAGCTAGTGATAAAAACAAGGCTCAACAAGTCTCAACAGAGTTCCACTCAAAAGAAATGCATCTTTCCCTATGGGTTTAATTCAAGTCAGTAACTGCATGTGGCAATCATGGGCAATAAACTATGTAATACCACTACTCTTCTGTTCAGTAAAGGTATGAGACTCAAAGACAAAACCATTTGGTTCCAAAGCATGCACTGAGAAAGGAGAGCAAATGCATCAAGGCTCAGCTAAGTGCACAAATTCAGCCCCAGGCTGTGAAATCGAAGCTTGAGGCAGAAGCAGGGTCTTCCAATCCTGTTGAGGGAACCAGGTGCCCAGCTTTTTTTGGTAATATAAGGTGTGCTCAGCTGCATAAAGGCTCCACCTATCCATGCCAGGTCAACAAGAGATGAGACAGGACAAGATATGTTCTGACATCTACTCACAGGAGGGAAAGTTTGGGACCCAAATGATAGGGATCAGGCATTGAGCCTATCATCATAATAATTTAGTGATACAACACACATTTGCAAATTTTGCCTTGGATTCCCTGAGTGAAAAACCCCACATTTTTAATTCTTCACTTGGATTCACTAAGTGAAAAAAAAAATATATATATAAAGGCTTTAATCTGATTTTCTGCTGCTGCTGTATGTGCCATATACACATGCCAGTGTGAGGCCCAAAGCTGAAATGCAGACCCTAGTCAGAACATTGGTGTTTGGCTACTGTAATTATTTGCAGCATTTGAAGTCCGTGGAGTAGTTTGTGGACCCCGATGATACACTGAGTAACTTGCTATAAAATGAATCTCAAAAGAAGCTGAATATCATTAAAACCTAGGAAATCAATAGAAAAGTTTTGTTTTAATTTGTCTTACCTAACTGAGATCAATGTATCCATCTCTTCCTGTATATACAAAGCCTAAAATGCCTCCTACCAATGAAAGTATGGGAATGCATATGCACCAAGTCTTCCATAGCCAGCATCTTCCATCCAAGAAGCTGAAAAACCTCTTCATTATCTCCTTGTTTAGAAAGTTTAAAAATCATGCTTCATTTAGCCCTGGAACTAACAGGTGCCTGGCTGCATCGGAGGTTAAATTTGTTGGAGTCAAAATAGACTAATAAGTAACAGTCATTCTTCATACCTCAAGGTAACAGGGTTTGCTCTTGTTTACAGAGCCCCCTTATATAGCTGAAACAGCTCGCCAGAGCAGAGAGGAGATGACCTGCTGGCGACTGCCTGTCCCCCTGACAGGGAGCCAAGAGTGCCTGCGCAGCTCAGGGCGGGAAATGCAGCAGGAGACACAGGGAGGATGTCCTGCACCGCAGACAGGGCACAGGGCTCTTAGTGGTTTAGATGACAACAAATGTGCACCTCTGTCATCAATCCCTAGCAGCAAGCCATATCCATGGAGAAACTTAGACAAACCAAAAAGGTCCTCAAAAACAAGTGAGGTTTTGTTTTTTGAATAATGATAATGTACTGAGGAAAGCCATTATCCTATTTATGGTTTGTTGTTCAGACTCCCAGCCAACAGCACACCATACTCCGTGAATATATACATTCTAATGATATGATGGGGCAGGACGCAGATGTTACGGGTTTGTCACACAGTCCTGCCCGGTTTGGCTTAACCAGCGCGTAATTGCCAAGCATAAGAAGCACTTGCAATTGATAATGACTGCCAGGCCAGTGTATTCTAATTGCTATACCATGAATGCACATGAAAACAAGAAAGAAGGGGGAATAAGAAGGGAGTGATAAACACAAAGATTCAGGGGACCAGTCCAAAAAATAACAAAACTGAATTCAAAACAATTCAAGTTGAAACCATGCAGCAATTTTGTTATGTTGAAGCAGAACTGTGACTAATTTAATTGACTAAAGAATGAGAGTCTGGTCTCAAATACTGTCAAAGACCACTTGCTGCTCTTCTCTAGGGATGGCCAGGCAATAGAAAACCTAGCAGATTAGGATTATGTATCACTTTGCCTCTTCCCAACGGAACCACTAAGGTGGAAATGTGTTTCTGGATCATCATTCTTATGCTTCCTTGCTTGTGTGCTTTTGTAGCCAAAGTCCTTGGCTACAAAATTCTACAAAAATACAAGATTTTAAAAATCTGGGGATTTTTAATACACATGCCTTCCCCCTCAGGCTCATCTAACATGCTACTATAGCAAGAACTATTTGCAATTCCCTTTGACTTTGATTACAGATTCCCTTAAATTCTTGGTCTCTAGTCAATTCTCTAAATAACTGAGGCACGGAAAATGAGAGGCCATTGTTGTCAGATGAGTTTTTCATAAATAATCTATCCATCATGACAAATTAGACAAATGTGCCGAAAAATTTGATTAGAAGAAAAGTGAACTGTTGGTACAGAACAAGTAGGGGTTTACTTGTATGTGGGGCTGGATTTTCAAAGAGCACTGATTTTTGCTACATATCTGTGTTAGATTTTTTACCTCTTCTGTACAATTTGTGTGTTAAGAGATAAATGAAAGAAGGTGAATGCCTGTACTGGGATCCAGATGGGCCTTTGTCCTCGCTGCACAAATCTAACCTCCTCTTTATGGAAGGCTTACCCTGGAGACAACCTCTGTGGGAAGTCTGAAACTGTGATAGAGAGCAAACCAGCTCTTCAGCACTGTGGATAACTGGGGCTCACTTCCCAGCCCTTTTTTATTTGGCAATGTAGACATACCCTTAGAATCCTTCCACTGTCTCTGCAACTGGACAAGTACATCCAGAAGCCAATTCAAACTTTGGGAGAGCTGCCTTATCTTCTTTTGGACATGTCTCTATCACTCCATTGCATACAGCGAGAGCCAAGGCAATTCGGTAACTACATCTTCTTGTAAATCTTGCCACTTAAAAAAGAAAGATACAAACTGAGGTTCTTGTGGGACTGTTTTTTTTTCTTTCCAAAATAGTTGAAGATTGTTGAGGAATACATTTGGTCCAGGTAGCTCAGTGTGAAGATACAGTGGGAGCTGCAGGTTAAGCTTTGGGTGGTGGGAGCCCAAGGCAAGAGGCCATGGACTGCCGACCCTTTTCATAACAAAGGGCACAGGGACCTGTGGCACCAGCCAGGTGACCAACCACTCAGACACACGGCAGGAGTCAAGGATTCAACTGGAAGAATCCAGATTTTTGTGCACATTGATGCTATGGATGTAAAAACCCGGGATTTCTTTTGTTCAGGATCCCTCCTCGAAGGCACCAGCTCAAGTTATTGCTGCATTATGATAAAATTTCTTAAAGAAACCAGAGGCTTGAGACTCTGCTGCAGGAAACCTGGGGTCAACCTGGTGAAGAAACTGGTCTGACCATGGAGTGGGTGTGTGGGGAGCCAAGGGGGACACGTCAGTCACTGGAACCACACTGTTTTATTTAACAAAACTACATTGTGAAGAGGCAAAAAGAACCTTTTCTCAACAATCTATATGCAGAAGTGCTTTTATGCAAACAGATTCAATAACACCTATGAACACAGCTAGTGAAAAAGAGGAATTGCTCTCTAATGAGAAAATGGAGTAGGTCCAAACCTCATCACACTTCCTAATGCAGGAAGTGTGAATTCTGTATTTTAGGAACGTTATAGCTCAGGCAACTATCTAGGCTGTCAGGTCAGACCATAACTCCATGCTGTATGACAGCCACAGATATCTGTGATGCATCTCATAGAGAAGATGCATGTCAAAAGCCTGGAATGGCAACTGGAGAGCTCTACTCTTTCAAAAAAAATGAGGCTCTAGAACCCAAGAATCCTTTAGCATTTCAGAGGACATGGGTTAATATTAATACTAAATTAATCTCTTTTTTTTCATTTGGATTCTGTCAAGCAACTCACCAAGCATCCTGGATCCTCCCAACCTGAGGCAACTAATGTTACATGTTGATGGAAACATGTCAGAAAAAAAAATTAAACCATCTTCCTGTGGTAAATTTTGATTTTTATGAGAACCACATTTTCCATTTTTAAGATAGAATTTCCAAGCAACTCGTAAGTATGGCTAAAATACATATCCACAACCATCAGGAATCATTGGTTAGCAAATGGAAAGAAAGCTCAGGTTCAAAACAAACAATGTGGGTTTGCAACCTTTTGAGGTTTCACTGTAGGTATCACGATAACCAGCCTTTTTACCCCTAACACCTAACAGCAAGAATTTGTTCACTGTCTCAGATCTCACAAAGAAAATAAAAATGTGAGCCCTGAATGCTCAACCACCAGCAAGAAAATAAAAACAACACAGAACACATTCTTTGCACATCTCTCAGTTTTGACTGTTGGGGTCCTGACTCATGAGTGTTGAAAGTTTGGGGTTGCCGAAACTGCTTTTGTTTGTCACTAATAATCACTCATCCCAGGGAACATGTGGTTTACTGTCTCATGCCAGGCCTCCAATGCTAGGGCCTGAGGTTCCTTGGTGAGACAGCCTCTCCCAGCTCCAAGACATGCTCTTCCGCATAATCAGAATATTTTATTTTTTTAAGCATCAACTGTAAAACAAATAGGTCTTTCCCTTGATAGACATTATGATTTTTATTTTTTTAAGATTAACTTTGTTAGCCACAGAATTTTTTTCAATGTTTTAAGACCACTGATAACTGACCAGGATGGAAAAGAACACAAGTACATGCAGCCTGCTGTTTGTTTGGTTTTAATTACTTTCTCTGCTATGGCTAGAGACTTCTGGAATTCTCCTTTTCGTGGAAATAAAGTTAGGCGGTTGGGCTTTTCTATCAAAATACTTAGCTGAGTCATAGGGCTTGGGGAAAAAGTAACACAGGGTGAGTTTAGAGTTGTCTTGAGTTGTCTGGTAAGCAAAGGTACATTCTTCAGAAGTGCCCATGTAAATTGCATTTTCTAATGTGTTTTCATTCTCTACGCTCTCTCTGATAGAACAGTCTCAAGATTAGTAATTTGGTTTTCTATATTGCCTCTTACAGGCAGATTCAGGCTGTCCACAAATACCACCTGCCCCAGAGAAAGCAATGCAGAGTTCTTTTACAGCAGCCATTCTGAGAAGAAACTCCCATAAGAAAATATTCCATTCCATTTTCTGCTTGGCAGTACCTCTGCACGAACAAGAAATTCCACTTCAAGCACTGACTGCAACTGACATCCATTCCCTGCTCCCAGTTCCTTCCAGGAATATGGTAATCTCATAACTACTCCAAAAAAAGTCCTTCAAGCAGGTCATATAGGCAGAAATTTAGTGCAATTATCTTAAGGGACTGAGCACTTAATCCAAAGGGTCAGATGCCCAGAGTGGGACTCAGCTCTACTAATATCAAACAACTACTATATAATCATCCCAGTACAAAAAAGAAAAATTTTACAGGGCGTGTCATCATTCATTGGAACAACCTGCACAGGGGCATGGTGGTTTTCCCATCACTGGAGGTTTTCCAGCTATGACTGGACAGGGTGCTAGATAACTTCATTTAGTTAGGCTCCCTTTCCCCCAGAATATTGGACTAGATGATTCAAGTTCTCTTTCAACCTGGACCAGTCCATGATTCTGTGATATATAGCAACACATTAACTACTAATCCAGACTCCTTTATGGTTTTAAGCTGGTGAAAGGACTGAAAAACAAGTTTTATGGGGAGTGACTGAGGGAGTTGGGGCTGTTTAGCTTGGAGAAAAGGAGGCTCAAGGAAGACCTTATCACTCTCTAAAAGCAATTTAAAGGAGGCCATATGAAGGTGGGAGTTAGTCTCTTCTCCCAGGTAACAAGTGACAGGACAAGAGTAAATGGCCTGAGGTTGTGCCTGGAAAGGTTTAGTTTGGATAATTTTCTTCACTGGAAGGATGGCCAAGCATTGGAAGAGGCCACCCAGGGAAGTGGTGGAATCTCCATCCTTGGAAGCATTCAAAAATATGTAGATCTGGCACTTAGGGACATGGTTTAGTGCTGGTCTTGACAGTAGCGGGGTAATGATTGGACTCTGTGATGTTAGAGGTCTTTTTCAACCTTAACAATTCTATGATTCTGTTTTTGTGATTGTTAAAAGAAATAGAGACATTTACTCTGTTTTCATATGACTCCAAGAAATGGGACAAATCATGCTCCAGGGGGAGGTTTTGTTTCCCATGAGTCCTACAGGGAACTTAGAGGAGCTGATTCCAGCATAAGTGCAAGGTGAATCACCTTATGTGCATACATTTCTCATTAATGACATTTTAGCTCTGACAGAGACTTGGCTTGTGGAGTAGGAGTCCTTTATTACATTATAGGTTTTATGGTTGGGGTTTCAGCTATACCCCAAATCTCTGCTGTAATTCCAGACTGGAGAGGGAAGGGATTCAGAACCTTGTTAAATTCATTGGGAAGCCTTGCACCATTCTGCTTAAGCAATGTCCAAAGGATGACTCACAGGAGATCTGCAAACAACAAGACTCTCTGATCTGTAGACAACATCTCTTGCTGTTCCCATACTTGCTTCTTGGTAGGAACATTGCTCCCAGAAAGAATGCACTTGCTCCTGTGCCTGTCTCTTCTGAGAGGGGTTTAAACCACCAAGGCACTTGCACTGCTACAGCAAAATTTGACTTTACAGTTCTAACCAAGCCTTGCTGCAAAATACCCTGTGAATGTCAGAATAAGCAACAGAAATAAGAGGAGTGTTCTGACTGCAGCACTATAAATTGGCTTCCTCCCTGAAGAGAGAGAATGTCTTGGCCTCCCTTCGAGGCCTGCTTATGTATTTTACACGTCTCATTTAAGCTGCTTCGGAGAAAATGCATAAACAGTTGTGTTAGAGCTGCCAAAAGGGGGTCCCAGGCTCATTCCTGAAATGAAGCATTAAATGCTTTGGAAAATGCCTTTCCAGGCCCACCTTAGAATACAGATATTGGCCTGACTATTCATTGGCTGGAGCCTTATGCTGCCAGCCCTGCTAAAAGGAATGGAGGGGAGATGTTACTAGAGAATATCCAGCAGCAGATCAGGTATTTCATCCTCTCAGCCATTCAGAAGCTCACTGCAGACCTTTGCACACAACAGGACTCATGGCAGGTCCTCAGCCTCTCTACCAGTGTCTCAAGCTGCCTGCATACCTGAGGACAGGCAAACCAAGAGAGGCACTCAGCAGTGGGCTTTGGGCTGAGAGATGTCTGCATGCCTCTAATGGGCTGATAAGACCATTTTCAGCATGAAGCAGAACATGCTACTATATTGTCAAATACTGGTTTTTGTACACAGGCCAAGGACACTGTCCTGCTCCTGCGTGTTTCTGGGAAATTAAAGTTAAGTGCTGTAAAATTAGCCCCTAACAGAAGAAATAGATTTTGTCTGCATAAACACACTGATTTTAAATTCTGGTAGTAATTTTTTGGTCTCATAAAGTAAATCTAATGACACCACTGTGTGTTTATTTCTGACTCTGAAACCTAAAAGAAGCCAATTACCCAGTAAGGAGTCCTTGCTATTTATTTTCGTCTTGATTCATACCCATTAGCGTATGAAAATGGCAATTTTCCAAAAAGGCACTCATTTTGACAAATGCATTTTACTGACCCCTTTTACAGAGGGCAGACCTTGGAGGATATGTAGAAGTTTCTGTAGAAAATGACCTCACTGTTAAGTAGTAAGGATGCCAGATACCTCCATCTCAGCCATCCATAAGTCATCTTGATTTGTCAGATGCATTGGCTTTTATAAAAGCTCAAGGTAAGAACATCCATGGGAATAACAAGCCTCATCAGCTGCATTTTATGTTTCTAGCAGTAGTCAATAGCAAAGGTGTCATCTTCCCACATGATTCTTCCAAAAATCTTCCTGTATTTACATAATGCCATTAGTCTTAAAAGGTTTTGCAATAACTATCAATTCCAGTTTAAATAATTGCCTAATTGGAAATTAGGACCAGGATTTTCATCATTAAAATCCTTAGACTGCAGCCATCTGTGAAGCCTATACAAATGCATCTCTCCAAAAGCTTTGTGAAACTGTGAACTTGAAAACACACCGTTTATCTTCCTTCTCTCTCCACCTAAAATATCCTGACAAAAGTTGGCATTGGTGACACTGCACACATCCTCTAAAGAGCTAAAAACTGTGAACTGACAAGCTGCCAGTGGCAGAGTTCGTATCCTAGAGCTAGATATGCCGAACTTTGTTTATACCATGTACACATCTTCAGCTGGGCTTAAACCTGCGTGCTTGTACATTCATGGCAGTTCAGGTGTTCAGCTAAATGTGAGCTTATGCTCATAGCCAATTTGAGGAACAAGCAGACAGGCATGAAGTAAACAATGCCAAATTTGATTACATAAGTAGTAAGCATACCCAAGTTTGAAAATCTGTTACTGCTATTGGGCTTCACCAGGCCTGCAGTTTTACCTCTATCTGGACTTTTATTTCTGGTTCTGCAAAGTGTGAGGTTTTCTTCTTTGGTTGCACACTGGCTGGAGGTGCACAAGGTAAGAGAACCATGCCTTTCTCCAAAGATTTGTTAATGAGCACTCAAAGCAAAGTTGTCTGGTTTCATTTTTTGCATTAAAACTCTGACACGTTATGTTGCCTATTTTTGCCCCTACTTAGAATTCCCCAGCTACAACACCTCTTTGTTTTTCCAGTAATCTCTTCCTCTTCACTGACCCACATACCCACAGTTCAGCAACTGAGCCATATTGGGTGCACCACTGGTGCCTGTGGGTAACCTCATTCACCTCTTGGCCAATGGCTCTTCTCACCCTCTTGCAACACTTATCAAATGGGAAAATCTCCTTTGCAGAAACCCACCTCTGTCAGCTTCACAGCTGGGTAAATCTGCATTTTCTTTAATTCTAACATTGAAATCACAAAGCCATAAAAAATTCCTACATTCTGGAATTGCCACTCCTACTGTGGTGAAGAGAAAGGCAACAGGGTTTTAAAGCAAAGCAAAGATTTTTCAAAGGCTCACTTATGAGCCAGGTTTTACTGCAATTTCCAGAGCAAAGTAATTAAAAGAAAATGCAGAAAAATGCAAAAAACTAAAAATGGGCCAATATCCTCTAAATGGTCCTAGGACATTACTTATGGAATATTGCAGATGCTGAGTCTCTCTGACAGTGTTTTTGGTCAAGGGAGGGTGGGAGGCAGGAAGATGTGGAAGATCACTTAAGGCTGCTGAAAATAAAGACACATCTATCTCACAGATACAGTTCACAATAAGGGCCTGATAGGAAAGATTTACTTCAGAAAATGTCAAACCCCACAATTTTACTTTCTGTATCCAGGGTTCTTTGTTCATCCTTAATGTAAAAGACATGAACAATCAAAATTTCTTACCTACTAAGAGAATACATCTCCAAAGAAAAAAATAGATCTGAGTATAGACAATTTTCTAAGCATTTAAAAGCCTTATTTCTCTGTCATTCTTTTCCTTAGAAGGCTGTTGAAATTTTTGGTGATTAGTACAAAGATTAAAGCTGAGCAGAAGGACTGGTATAAATGCTATGTGTAAGCTAGAAAGGCACAGAAAAAGGGAGTAAAATAAAACAGCAATAAAAACAGGACCGGATGTACTCACTCATCACTAGACATGTTACATGATTAATCACTTGTCCTCATTGTAACAACGAAGCCAGGAAATCCACAAAACCTCAGCATGTATGTAATAGTGCATTTCTAGCTAACAAATTACAGCTATCAAGCTACAGAGAGAAGCATGCACTACATTTAGTATAATTCAACATTCTGGCCTTGCCTGAAAACCTGGCAAAGTCTGCTACCATGCAAGCCTATAGCATCAAAGCTCTGTATTTCTATGAGGGTGAAAATTCAAGTATTTAGCATTTACATGAGATTCAGCCAGAAGGACAATGACTGGGGCAATTTGCGCAAAGTAGTTCATCGTGAAGGTGCTTGTGATGCTCCAGTCCGGCCAAAACATCCATCACTAACCATAAACACAGCAAACATTCTAAACAGGTTGTGGTGGCATTACCTGGAGCCAAAGCCTGGTTGCATTGTATGTCAAACCACTGACCAGCCGTGCTGCTGCTTGGAAAGTATGGCCAACATCCGACTGTGGGTCGCCCCGTGAGGTTCACCAAACCACCAGCAGGAGAGTGGTTATGCTGCTTTCTTCAAAACATTTTTGTGGCTTTCATGAGAGTATGGTATTTGTCAGGTGAGTAGTGCAGCCAGGATGGTTTTATCTCCTTGTTGCCATGATATGCGCTGCAGTACCATCCCAGAGGCCTCTCTCCTGCTCAGCTGTAAATAGAGTGCACGAAGAACCATTCTCTGGAGGGGCTGCAGGCATCAGAACACATTTTAAGGGTAACAAGGAGAATTTTCAGTCTGAACTCCCATACACCAAGAGGAAATACGCAGTTATTTATGTAACTCTACCTAAAGTATTTTTTAAATCTTTCAAACATAACAAAAAGAACATTTTTACCTTTTATGCTGCAATTTTCAATCATGTCAACCCCTGACCAATACATTCTCTATAGGAGAGGACTGCAATTCTGAAATGGTTATTTCAGGTCTTCTCAAGGGGTGGTTAATTAGCTGTTAAATTAGCTCTCTGCACCTAAATTAACACATGACCACCCAACATGCCTGTTAACATCCATCTGCCACACACCATCCTTTGCCAATGACCTCTTTCCCTGAAGCCTCATCAGTCAAATTCAGCTTGGCAGGAGACTTCTTGTTCGTGTAGAGGAGAGACGGAGATAATTCCCACCACCTCCCTGAGCAAAGGGCAGGAAGCATCAGTCAGCTTCACAAAATGAGAAACAAAGAAGAGTAAGACAGCAGACCTACCCAAAAGATCTTCCAGAAGCTCCATGTCAGAGCTGAGCAGAGAATTCCCTTATTCCAGGCAATCACAGTGTTATAAACATCATACATCTTAGTGCAGTCTTTACTGTTGGGGCTTTTATTAAAAAGTCATGCCCTTGGGAAAACAAAACTAAGAGGGATGATATCATGTGAATGTTAGATCCTTTTATTTCTAGTGTATCTTTGGGAATTCCTAGACTTTCATGTAGGCATGGGTTTGCTACTCCCTTGAAGGTGAGTCATCATTTAGAACAGGGCAAGACTTTTTATCCTTTTGAACCCCACAGAAAGGTTAAAAAACCCAGTCAGGTACTTAGAAGGATACGATGGTTTGGGTCAGAAGGGACCTTTAAACACATCCAGTTTCAAGCCCTCATCTGTGGGTAGGAATACCTTCCACTAGATCAGGTTTCTCAACCTGGCCTTGAACAATTCCAGGGAGAGGGCATCCACAAATTCTCTGGGCAACCTGTTCCAGCACCTCACCACTCTCAGAGTGAAAAATTTCTCCCAGATATTTGATTAAATCTCTCTTCTTTCAGTTTAAAGCCATTCCCCTTTTTCCTATCACTACATTTCCTATCACTACTAGTAAAAAGCCTCAGCTCTCTGGCAGACCCCTTTAGGTACTGGAAGATGCTGTAAAGGCCTTCCCAGAGCCTTCTTTTCTCTAGGCAGAACAGCCACAGGTCTCTGTCTTCACAGGAGAGGTGCTCCAGCCCATCTGATTGTGTTAGTGGCCTCTTCTGCACCTACTCCAGCAGGTCCATGTCCCTATGTTGTGGGGCCCAGAGCAGAACTTACAAAGTGATCACCTTCCAAATGATGAGGATTTATCTACATGCAACCAGTTTGGGACAGTCCCTGAGTGATTTTCAGATTTGCTTGAAAAAGCCCACAGTTTGCAAGTGTCATTACAGGAAAGTATCTGAAATTGTAAAATACTAGTTTAATCCTTTTGGGAGAGTAATAAAAATGCTAACTATTGTGGGATTTGGCAAATACAAGAAGTCATAGTGAATGTCCAAAACTCTTCAGAAGAGCCCAGGAACATTGTTCCATTTTACAGACTGACTCCAGCCAACAGATTTCACCTTCTTTGAGGGTATCAAACCTTCTTCAGGGTCAATGAAGTGTCTGCAGCACAGGACTTGAGACTGGGAGACCTTTTAGTAATAGACAGTAGTATAAAAAGCAAGTCAGGGAAGCAAAATGCAGAAATTCCATGGAATAGGTGCCAAGGATACTATGTGGGGTCAATGCAATCCATAACCCCTGCTGAAAGGCACAAGTTAGACTGAGAAGGTGGAAGAGTTAAAAAGCCCCACCCAGTAAGGATACTACAACCAAAAAGAAAGAAAACCTTTGCAGCCTTTACTCTTCTCAACAACCAAAGACTGTAGAAACTGCACATTTAAAAACAGATATGAAATTTAGGACACAACTGTGTTTGAACTTTTGACTTGCAAACAAACTTGCAAACTGTTTTTTGACAGTTGGTAGGAAATGAATTTAAGTTCAAATTAAGTGAGGTCCAGGGTCAAGACTGTGTTGCGACCACAGTTCATTCTCTTTCATTTTCTCCTTGTTAATTAGAGACAATTTCATGAGCTTTAGCTTTACTGCACTTCCAATCTAATTACTGGAAAATGTTTACATTTTAAGAAAGAAAATTGAAAATGAACGATGGAAACAATGAACCTTCTCATTGCTGCCATGTATTCAGATTAATGGTTATTTCCCAAATTAGCCTAAATCATTCATCCAGTGTAATTTGGATGGCAGCAGGAAGGATGACTTTTTGTGTACCTAAATTTTTTCTTAACAGTTGTGGTAAGCTAATACATGGAGAAAAATAAATTGTCATGTTTTTAACACACAGACTACAAGATGAGCATATACCATAAGCAGCGCCATTCCAATACTTGCAGAAGACAAAAAAAAGTCTCACAAGATAATTTTAAACAAAAATTACCAAATTCTCTGAAACCATGTCTCTAGCAGCCTCTCACAAGCGCTTTGATCATACTGATGAGGACTCCTTGGGGAATTTCCAACACCCACCTCTTTATATTCTCAGGCAGGCACAAGAAAAGAGGTTTTGTTGAAGATGCCAGCATGTACTAAGCTTGTCAGGATGTTTCAGGCTTAACCCTTTGAAGACTCTGATTGCCCTGAAGATAAAATATTCACATCATGGTTTACAGCAATAAATTAGGACATGAGCAAAGTTCTGAACCTCCTAAGCTAAAAGAAGGAAAATGTGTATGATCTATTGCCACAGAAATATTAGTTAGGCATCTCACAGTCCTGTAACAGTTACCTTGGATGCTCTCCTCTTCCCAGTGCCTTTTAACTCCAGTGGATTTAGCTGTGAACTCCAACTCTCTGATACAAACTGCATAACATACTGTGAAGAGTTCAACAGGACACCTGAGTATTGCCATTTCTCTTGACATAATTTCTCTGCTTTTACAACTTGGTTTCCACCGAGCCATTTTCTAATTTCCTACAGAAACATCACACATCCCCTCTGAAATACAATTTCCAGCAGAAGCAGATGGTTCTTTGCTGTATTTCTGTCCATATTGTTAGCATTTTCAAGCATCATGTCTGATTTTGTGTGGTTATCAATCCAGTTGCAGCATCTGTTCACAGCACAATACTATGGGGCAATATTATGAAAATACAACCTTCTTAGATCTTGACTATTTGCTATTAAAGGTTACTGTTTATCTAAATTGAGACCTGATGCAACTGGGTGAGACAACTGGGATTTTGCCAGCTTTCCAAAGGACTGAGTTCTGCCCTGTGTCTGGAAGCCAACCACCAGCACACTGCACATACACCAGCATGAATTATGGAGTATGTTTGAGTTACATTATACTTCAGTATCAACTTAAAAGTTGCTTTTAGATCAGCATAAAATCCAAGGGTTTTGCAAGCAGTAAATTGGGTTCCAAACCAAAGCAACCACAGATTACTTTCCTACAGGAGTGAAAAACTCAGCCAAAAGCAAGTTTAGCTCTTCTTCACTGCTTGATGATTTCTGGTAGGCAAGCCTTGTTCCATAGCCTCACAGCTAAGACTCCCCTTGCTGGTTTTAACCACTTCCACCAGACTAGAATAAGAAGGCCAGAAGTCACATCAGGACAACAGAGAAGGGTCAAAAGAGAAGCTGAAGATGACAGCTGCACTACGAGACTTGACAAGGGACAGAAAAAGGTAGAAACCAGCAACAGCCACAAGGAAAGTGTAGGAAGAGCCTCTGATTTAACTTACAAGTTAAAAAAGGTGGAGGCTGTACAAAATAAGAGATTGGAATTGAGTGGGCTACAGGGGCAAATAGCAGAAAGAAGTGCCACATTATCACACACTTTCTTTTCTTGATATTCATCTGATTCCTGGTTGAAGCACCAGAATTCCAAAAACCGAAGTCAAATGAGTTGCCCAAGTGCTCTCTTTTGCCCTTTCTTAAATAAAACCAAACAAACAAACCCAAGTAAATGCACACAAAGCTCCTTCACGGTCCTACAAGCAGCAGCAATTTTCAGAGTGATAAAGGCAATGCAGACTGTATGTTCTGACTACAGAGAGGTCCTAATTTCAGTTTATGCCATTTCTTTGGAAAGGTGCTGTGTGGCCATGGACTAGATAGCCAGTACCCCAACCACAGACATGGCCTCATGCTTGTCACTGTTGGTTCCCTTGCCCCTAGCAGTCACACGCTTCATGGTTTGCCTCAACAGCAGGGGAAAGAGACAGCATTTGATTAATATGGTGTTCAATAACCAGTAAGGTCAGTGATCTGGGTACATTTCTGCAGCCTTGGCATGACTCACTTTCCGTAGCCACCTTCCAATCGGAGGCTCGGAGCAATAGCCAGCATGGAATTCAGTCACACCAGAAGCTCAGGCTAGGCACTGAAAGGAAGGTCTGACCAACAGCAGCAAGAGATGGAGTAGCACACATGTTGGGCGAAGACTATGGACTAGCTGGAGACTTAACTCTCAATTTAATACACCGAGGTTAAACAAAGTGCATGGATACTGTTCTGTGGTTGAATGAAGCCAGCCAGAACCAGACTGCTGAATGAAAGAAAAATAAAGTCCAAAGCAGGAAGAAAAAAGCTCAGATTTATCTTCCACATGAATATCTTCTTTCCCTTCATGAAAATCTTTTCCTTGTTTCCAACTCACTACTTGCCTTTTTTTGAACATACAGTATTTGAAGAGTAAATTATTTATTTGCTTCAGTTAACATGTATTTTCCATTAACCATGAGGCATTACCCAAACAAAAAATCTTTGAAACAGATATGTTAATGAAACACAAGAATGCTCCTTTTGGAAGCAATCTCAAAATACTAAAGAAACCTCCTTTAAACAACCATTGCAAAAATAATCAAGGAGAGTTACTCACGCTTACTGGCTTTAATGTAACTTCAACAAAAATTTCCTAATTCTTGAAATGAAACCCAGCTGAGAGTAGCAGACTCACACCTTACACATCAAAAGACAGCTACTGCAACAGCAGTACTTCTGAATCTTAGAAATGGTAGCGTGCACATCATCTCTGTTCAGCATTACTATTTTAGGGTACTTAACAATACGCTGTTTGGGGGATTTCACAAGATTCTAAAACACTTGAGGATGGTGAAGAAACCTGCAAAACGTTCTGTTTCATACATTTTCAGTAGCAGAGTATTCTTGGATTTGTCCAGAGGATTAAAGCTGAGTTCTAAGCTAGTTTCCCAAATACTGGACAACGCAACAGTCCACATGGAAATACCAAGGCAACCTTACTAACCCAGCTTCCAGACAAGATGGAGCTGACTGGTTCTTACATCCTCCTTGTGCTGTGAGTAGAGTCCATACTTTATCAGTGGAACTGTGGGCTCACCTTTCAACCCAAAGCCAGTAAAGCAGAGTCCTCACCCCTTACAGGACTCCAATTGAACTCTGTAAGAAGTATGCCATCTACTGATGCACTGTTTACTTCACCCTTCCTCAAGTGCCTTCCTCCCACAGCCACCGACCAAGACCGCTCTTAGCTGTGTTTGCTGAAAAGAAAAATAATATTCCACGAATTTACAAGAAACGACAGCACTCTCGAAGCCAGTGAAATGTGTTTTATTTTAAGCCACTGCTAAAACAAGGACGAATTTAGTGCAACCTGGAGTTCATAATCTGAAAATTGAATATAGTTAAGTTACTAAAATGGTAAAACTTGTCACCATTATACAGTACAAGACCTTCATATCCATGGAGTACAGTTACATAAACATTTAGTTATTCAAACTGCTTTTGGTATACAATTGCATCACTAACTGGGCTGTGAATTACTGTAACACTGCACAAATAAGCAGCAGTTCCAGCAAATTATAATAATTTTTATTATTAAATACTGTTCAGACATTAGAACAAAGGCCCTCTAAACCTACAACACCAGCTATACAACAGGAATGTAAAAATATGATACAAAATAAAGTGACTACAGTGGCTGGGCTCTGTACCTGCCCCTTCAGAGCTCAAGTACAGCAAATGCTTGACAGTAGTGTCTCTTGCTGAAAAGCCAAATTTCTTACAATAAAAATCATTCCTGAATCTTGTATTTTTCTTTGCAAATCAACTGTCTAGAACTACAGGCGTTTGCGCTGGTGTTTACTACTCACTGTGTTCCCATCTCCAACAATTTTTCTCTCTTTATAGAAAAGGTCCCAGACAAAGTTACATTAGAAAATGTAACACTAAAAATCTGATACCATTTTTGAGAGACCTAATTAGTCTCGGAATGTGGGTTTCTGGGTTTTGGGGTTTTGGTTGGCTTTTCTCTAAAAAGCTTACACAATCTTCTAAAACTCAAGAACAAAGATACTACAGAAATTGCATTCACATACATCATCTGAGCTGCCTTTTCACATCCCTGTTTTGAGACAGCAAATCCTCTTTAACTTTAGAATATGGGTTTGAGTTTTGTTCGGTATTTATTTTAAGGCTTTATGCATACTTTGTATTATTTATGCATCTCACTCTGAATACTTAAACTACTTTTAAATATGGCCACTGCTAACTTGCTTTACAAAGGGATTGTTTCTCAAAGTGCTTTTTCAACAGAATCTTACAAAACATCAAAACACTTCCATTTTTTAGAACACCAAATGTACTTATGAAGTGTCTGGGTGATTTCTGAAACAATAACATCCTAGCATATATTTTCCTCAACATAAAAATTAAATTACCAGGGTTTCCCATACAGAAAAAATGCAAGATGAAACAATCTCTACCTTATTATGTTTGTTTATAAAGCAGAGTTGTATGCTTTAAAGGGACCAGAATGTGGCCCTTCATGTTTTTAGAGTTTTCACTTACATTTCTCTATTTGTGGTCAGGAGTTTTAAACAAACTCAGTAAAAGTGTAATTTAAGACTTGCATTGGCAAGGAACAGCTTTCTCACTAATATGGCAGACAGCACCAGTTAGATAGTCACAGTACAGTTTTCAAAGATTATTAAAATGATTGAATTGTAATAATTTTGCCAGGCTAGAGTAATGCTTTTTAACTTCATACAGAAGGAGGAAAGTCAAGTCATTCTGAACAAACTTAAAACAATTTGTGTCGAAAACTGGTTTGGTTTTTTTTGGCTTATTTTCAGTAAAAATTAAGTATTTTATACCATTTTTCCCATGAAAATTTGGAAACTATGCTACTTTCCTCAGAGGACAATAAAACCATTTCTTCCTTAATGGAACACCAATCAATAGTTACACAACATATTTGATTCATTTATAAAAATATTTTTCAGTGAGCTGTTGTCCACTAAACTTTGTAAATAGTTGTAAGCTTTGTGAATGGCACGGTCTTCTGCCTTTCTCCAAGAAAGTAAATGAAATGAAAAAGCACTTCGCTAAGTTTACAAAATCCATCATTTTGAATAAATTAGTTTTAAAAATGGCTGTTTGTGCAGTGTTTTCAGTTGGTTGTGTTGTAGGTTTTTTTAAATGTATGGTTTTGTACATTTGGAATACCTTCAATATCTTCCTCACTGTACAGAAACATTTTACTATACTGTACTGTACCCTCATGTCCTGAAATTCCACTTGGTGAGAAAAATTTAGTCATGAGGCACTGCTTTTAGCATTTTATTTCCTTGACATTTCAATTTTATAGGTAAATTTGTACAATTACATTATTGCTGTGTTAAGAGGAAGGTCTTATATCCAGGGAATGATTTCAAATTTCTATCTAAAACAATATTGGAAATCAATCTTAAAAAGAAAAAAAATAAAAAAAGGGGGAAAAGGAATACAGGGGGTTTGGGAGAGGAAAAAAATCCAGACAACCTTCGTACAATTCTTAAAAAATATTTGCTACTAGAACTATCTTCCAAATAAAGGAATTAAATAACTTCCCCTGACATGCTTTGGGCTCTGGAGAAAAAGAAATCCTGATGCCTGGATTCTATTACCTATAACAATACAAAAGACCTTGAAGTGGCTTTTGGTCTTTTTGCCACATACATTGACTTTTCAATCAGTGAAATGATATATGAAGTGAGGAAATAAACTGAGCATAACAGAATTTTAATCTAGTGGTAGAAGTCTGCACCAGGAGTTCACAGCGGTGAGATCTCATACACATACAGATAAACAAACCTGAGTGCATTCACATGTGTGAACACATCTATGTGTATATACAAAAACATGAAAAATCTTCAGCTCTGTGAGAAAGGTGAACTTTGTGAGATTCAGGGCAGAAATCCAGACGACAAAAGAGATCTAAAACCAACAATGCCTCTGCAAAGAGGCCAGCGGAATGCGTTCCTGAAACACAAAGACACTGCAAGGAGAGTGATCTTGAGTTTACCAGTGTGACATTTCAGAGCAATTCATGGGGTAGGGGTAATCAGAATTGTACATATGCCATTAAAAATCAGGAATAGATTTGGAGACAATATCTCTCCTTGTTTGGGATCACAAAACCGTGCACCATATCAACAGTATATTTTTCTGTGAAAAAGCTATTAAGATTTTTTGTTCATCCAAAATCAGTAACACTCTACAATTATTTGCCCGGTTTTAGGTGGCAACCTGGTAATCACTAGCACGTGCCTTTTTCTCTCAAAGGATATATAAAAAAACAAATCCCAAAAACATTTTCAAACCACAGGATAAGTGAAGGTTCAGATTTCCCTTCACACAGAAAGGCCAATCAGCAGCATTGGTGAGAAACCTGACAAGACTGCTAAAAATATTCTATTGAAAGTGCCTTTAAAAAAATTCAGCGAAGATAGTTAACAAAAATGAAAAATCAATCTGCAAGAAATTTCTCCTTTACATTTTTATTAGCATTCTTTGCTAAACACTTCTGTGCTCACTGAGTAACAAAACTGTCTTTATTCATAAAAAGAAAATTCATATGTGGCTGTTTTGAAAGGAATTAAAACTATTCAAAAAAATGGCCAAAATCCTCAGAAATTTCTGTCTTCTACTTTTAACACATTTGTGTGAGAGACTAATGTACAAATTCTTTGACACGGAACTAGTGTCATAGAAGCATCTGCATACAAAAAGCCTCAGTAAAAAATTTAGCAATTTAAATCTGACTGGCAAGCTTCAGGAAGCCTTGTTAAAGAATTACATACAAAATTATATTCAACTTCTCACTCTGCCCTCCTACCAGAAGTTGCCAGCTCTACAGGAGTCAACAAATTCATGCCTTTGCACCACAGCAATTTCAGAGCAGACTCTCCCATCTTCACATAAAGTTAAAACTGATAAAGGTGGCTATGAAGCCAGACTGTATTAAGGGGCTGCTTGGGCAGGTCACAATTTTCTTCCTGGCAATGTTGCTCTTGGACATGTAACACCTGGCCAAGACGAATATTTTTTCCACTGTCTGCAGCAAGATATTCCAGATTGTTTCTGAATTCAGTGTTCTTAGTCCTGCTGTGCATATAGCACACATAGGAGTGGGAGAAAGAGCTATCCTGGAACAAGGGGAATCCTGAATATCATGTCTGAGACTGTCTCCTGTGGACTACGATCATAGGCTAGGGTTGTTCATAAATATCTCAGTGGTATGAACACAGCAGTACATACAATTTATGCGTGGGTGGACAACACCGATTATGGACTGAATAAACATACCATGTGCACAGTATCACAAAGCACAGCACAGCTATTTTGACTTTCACCTCAAAGTCTTTTAACGCTGACTATTACTTAAACATTCACTAGTTGAATTTTACTTCACACATCTGTGTTCCTTCTATTTCCTTTCAGAAGAGGAATGAACTGAAGAGTGTCGCATCTTTGGATTTTTCAGACATTTTCCAGAAGCCAGCTGACCAAAGATTTACTCAGAGCTTGCTCTCCATCAGATGCCGTCTCTATCATTTCACAATATCTCAGCACTGCTTGCAAGAGATCTCCAACTTTCCAATCTCTTTCTCTCAGTCTTCTAGAAAGCTAAAGGAGAAACAGTGGAACACAAAATATTTTGACTAAGACATCCTGATTAAGTTACAGAAGTTATTCTTGAAACATTAGGTCATAAGAGATCAGTTGTAATGAGTTAATCATTATTCCCACATCTATAAAAACAAAAACTTCCGCAAGAATCAAGCACTTTTCTTTAGGGCAGTCTTCACAAAACTTTCTTCTGGAGGAAGCAACATTTTCAAATTATGTGGTGCCACAGGTATGAGGACTGTGGTTCATCAAGACTGCAGAAAACAGGAAATTCTGAACACAAGATTAAGACATTTGCCACCCCTCCCATGCCAATAATGCATGTATAAAAAGACAAAACTCTGTCTTAATAAAAGGATGTGGATTTTCCTTTCACAACATATAGTGTGGTTGGGGTGGCACAGACACTACCCTCAATGAAAACAGTTTCTTCAGAGTTGGGAAATTATAACATCTTGGGGAGGAGGAAAAGGTGATGATTAAGTTAAACTACCACTCAGGAGCAGAGATCAGCGTAGTTGAAAACATTTCTTTTCCCCCAGGATCCAAAGAAAAAAAAAATCTTCCATTGCTGATGTGTCAAGCTCAGCTATATGTGTAAGAAAGCCTACCATAAGGAAAGAATGAATTTGACAGCTTGCCCAGGAGTAAAAACCTAACAATTTTTAGTTTAAATAAATAAACAAATACCCACACAAATAAAGTATTCTCTGTAGCTTTCTGGACACCTGTCAATGCTGAATTTTGTAAACACAGTTTAGACACACTACTTATTCTTTGGAGCTGTAAATTTTTAACCCCTTTTATAGTCCCTACTAAGACATTCCATATATTAAGTTTAAAAAAAGTAATACACGGTGTTCAGGGAAATACTTTTCACAGCTAGAAAATTAAAAATTCATATAGTTTCTACTGTGAGACCTGTCAGATTGCAATATAAAGTTCTAAAAAAATAAAAAGGAAGACAATCTTTCCCTGCTTCTTTACCTAGCTGATGTTCCAACTGCAACAAGGCAGGTGATAGGACTGACAGAAAAAACATGGGCATAAAAACATGTATCAAACAATTAACTTTTTGGGAAAAACATTAACTTGAAAAAGCAAAAAATCCTCTCTAATCCTGAGCATAATTTATTCTGAACACTGGAAATTTTTCTCAGTGGAAATTAAGGACATCTTTTCTATATAAGAAGAGACTGAAATCTGTAGTTATTTCTGTGAATTTTAAAGCAGAGCACAGGAAGTAGGAGTTTTATAGTCTACAACATGCAATTTTGTAAATGATGTTTGTTGGTTTATAAAAGAATGATCACTTTTCTTTCCTCTGCCAGAGGAAAGTGTGGCTAATGTCCAAATACCTACTTCAGCAAATAAAATATAAAACTTTGGTCCAAATAAGTTTTCCACCACAGTAAAACTACAGAACTGGCACACAAATTTTAATTTTAGGTTTAATCTCACTATTTCTTTAGATGACCAATCTATTTCTTACTGCCAGACAAGTGAAATATTAGAGTTTGTTCCAACCAGGAATTTTAAAACAGGCAGGTAAGGTCTCATTAAAAATGGAATACATATGATTTTTTAATCCAGGCAATTGCGTGTCCCGTCGTCAGGCATCTCACAGAAGTCAAGAACTATCTAATCTAATTTACTGTTTTCTTGTTATCCTCCTAACAAATGTACCTTGTTCCATACATAGGTATTTAAGGTCTTTCTGCCCTGCTGAGCATAACAAGCACCCTTAAGTACGAGTTCCTACCCAGCTGCGGCGAGCAATACCCTGCCTGATACCCGCGAGGAGCCCTTCTGCCTTTCCTGCAGGCTCATCACCATGCTGCCATCAGCTAGCACAAGCCTTTGCTCCCTTCCGGAACTCACCCGCCGCTTCTACAGCAAACAGCTGTTCCCGACGAGCTCTAGGGCCCGGGGGCTCCCCAGGAAGCCGGACTAACCCCCGAGGGTCCCCGGGAGCTGCCCCAGCGCCGCGGCTGCAAGGAAGCAGCCCCGCGGCCATGGCCTCCTGCTGGGCTGCAGCGCCCTCTGCGGGGCGCGCTCGGCTCTGCAAGGGCCGGCAACGACCGCTTCCCATTTCATTCGGGCTGGGCCCGAGAACATGCCCATCGGGAAGGGCGATGGAATAAAAACAGGTAATCATGCTCTGCCTCCGGGGAGGGAAACAAAATTGCAATTTATTTTAACATAACTGCATCAGGACAACTAAAAATCATCTAGAAAACTAACTGAAACAATAATTAACTACTGTAGCATTTTCAGGACTGCATGACTACTGCCTGCTGGAAGGTCTTACCTTCAGGTGTCAACTCAGTATCAATTTATAATGAAGTGTCAAGTAGAAAAACATTAGTAGAAAAACATTATCATTTTGTCATAAGACACTGCTATTTTCCAGAGTGCTCTTCTCAGTACGTCCTCTTATTAAGGTAGCTGGAGTCGTGGTCACATATACAGCCAGCTAATAATATCTTCCCTGTGTGTCCTGGAGCACTGGCTCAAATCTCAGCACCACAACTCTGTAGTCTCTTAACTCAGAGCTGGCCAAACAATGAGAGACTCATAGAAAATTTTAAAAAAGAGGCACCTGCCATCTCGTTTGTGTCTTTCATATTATATTGTTAGATACGCGTGTCTTGGGTACACAGAAAATAAATTATTATTAACACCCGTGGGTCCTACTCTACCTGAGTATTTGCAACAAGCTTGAAACAGATGAACAGATCTTCAAGAGAAGGCAAAAAACTTCATGAGGTCAGAATGGCAGTTATTCCTAACTCAGACTCATTGACAAAACCTTCAAAACCTCCAAAGAATGCTCTGCTAAGCATGTGAGAACAGAAAAAGTGATGTATTTTCTTCTTTGTGTTGAGGCACTTATAAATGGTAACAAAGAAGAAACATATTAATATAAGGACTAAACCCAACAATGTCAAATAGCACAGAAATGGAGAAAAGTATTCTCAAACTGCCTTCCAGTTTACAGAAGCACAAAGTTCACTCTGTCAGAACTAATGTACAGCCAAATATATTCTTGAAATAATTCTAAATCAAACATACCAAGCTCCAGAAAAGGAGCATAGGGCATATATTTCTATATGCCAAAATAATGTTTCCAAACTTTCCGGGTTAATTCAAATAAGAATGCAAAACTTCCTACTCTCAAAATCAAAGACACATTCCATACAGTGACATAGGCAGAAAAACACTCCAAAATTATCATTCTCTTTGTGTGTGAGGAAGGCAGGAGACTCTCTTAGGAGAATGCAGACCAGGTATGATCCGGACTGGCCTCTAGGCACCTTGTACATTGTCACCACAAGGGTCCAGTAACTAGGCACCATCAGTGCACACATCCATCCAGCTCTGGGAGTCTGCTTTGTCGTACTGACCTTTACCTCCCAGTAACTCCACTTTTCTCCTGACATGATGATGTATGCTTTGGAAAGCCCCAAGCTGAAGAGTCAATATTAAATTTCAGAACTGAGAGCAAGCTTTTTCTTCCTTAGTATACTGGTAAGTACAGTTGGTAATTTTTGTCAAGATCTTAATTGTTAAAATGCTGTTAATGGCATCATGTTAGCATTTTTTTACATTATCGGGTCACAAAATACAAACAATTTATAATTATTATTCCTATGAACCTCATCATTAGAGACAATTCCTATATATCTATTAAGTTAGCCTTTCCATAACAAGGTAATGTTGAAGTAATTTCTTGGTTGATTAAAAAATACAGGTTTAATGTAAAAAAAACCAAACTACCATGTGTAGTTTGGTGTGCAGCCATGAAAGAATAGGTTTTGTGATTTTATTGAATAAGAAGTTTTTCTCATGTGTTTCCGATGGAAATACTCAGGACAGCATGCATACCAAAGTACTGAGCCTTTCCAAAGACACACAAATTACTAAAGCCCAGTTTTTTAAAAGTCTGATTAATAAAACGAAAGTAAAGGCACTTAAGAATATAACAATCTTATCAATAGTTCTTTTTAGTAGTTTTGGTTTTAGTAGCTTACAGAATGAAGACATAATATTTACTTCAAAACTAAATTTCTTTCACACAAGAAAATGCATCTTTGCTATGAAAAAACCCAACAAAACATAAACAAACAAAAAACCCCCACAAACCAAAACAAAACAACCCTAAGCAGAACACATTAAGTTAGAAAAAAATTTGCATGACCAAGTTCTCATAAAGATTCAATTTATAAACACTTAAATACTAAGTAAAAACTGCTTGAATAAATATAATTTTCACCAAACAGAAATTATGTAATTGCATCCTTTTTGGAGTAAAACACTTGTAAGTGGAGAAGTGAAAAAATCAGCTTTGATGAATACTGGTATATGTATGGTATATACACAGGTGAAACATGCTGTTCCACTTTGACCTCTCGAGATTTAAACAATGATTTTCCTCAGCAGTGAACAGCAAATGAAGTAATAGCAGCTGGTATATCACAGCAAATGGAAGCCAAGGAAATCCTTCCCCTTTCCCACCACCCATCAAGCCCGAGTACTTACAAAGACAAATTCCCTTGCAGCAATGTCGCGGAAGTGAAGGTCAGACACCTCTGTTTCAGAAGCTGCCAGCCACTGGAGTGCTGCTCTGAGCTGTGGGTTCACTAGATTTGGTTCCAGATCAATATTCATTATTGATAAAGTCCTTCGCACTTGCTCCAAACCTAACATTAAATACAAAATAAGCAAATCTATAGCTTCAAATTGTTTCAAAGAAATCTCTGTAGTTCACTGTTTATAGACGGTATTATCTTAAAAAACCCTCAATTTAGTATACACAGATAATATGAAAGAAAAAAATTAGATTGGTCTCAAGTGTTTCACAACTTTCCCATTAGGACGTATTGCTTATCCCATTTACAACCATGTGCAAACATAGCTACATATTAAAAGATACCTAAACTACAATGTATATTCCAAATGACACAAATTTAGCATAGACTTTCATTGCTGTTCATTGAACAGCAATGGCTCTCACATGGTCCATCAGCTCCTTCCATTTCCAGCTGCTACTTTTTGCTATGCCTTTATCTAACTCATTTTAAGAAGTGTGTATTTCTGAATTTTTTCCTGCACTGACCGGACTGCCTCTTGAACTTGACCAAAATATACCACTGGTTTTACTAAGGCATACCCAGTTTTTCAACATTTCTTTTACAGCCTAAGTTCTAAAAATTTGTACAGCATTGGAAGAGTAGCTGTGTTAGTAACACTAAGGAACTACAGTATTGTCAACTTCTGTTCCCAAGCTGAGTTTCTGTATCCAGCTACCACAGAGATCCTCTGCCACACTCCCAGAAACAACTACGCACGTTATGTAGTGCTCTCCAAGCTGGAGTCACTGCTTCCAGATTACTGAACCTGACTCTAGAAACATGGAATATATCAGCAACAAAAACATTTATTCATGTTGAGTTTAGCTCAGCCTCAATACTCTTCCAACTAAGGTTATGAAAATTGAGGTACATAAGGTATTAATTCCAAAGGGGCAAAGTCAAGCAAGTTGAAACAGATTCCACTCAAAGTAAAAGCAAGAGAAAATTACCTAGCAAAATTGTCAAACAGTGCTTTCAGTGGTTAACAGATTATTTGTCTAGGAGCCACAAAATTTAACTTCTTTATAGGAGAAAGAACAATTTTTTTAAAAAAATTATGACAGTGTGTGGAAAGCATTGTGGTAACATCGCTGGGAAATTTTGGTACATTTTTTTGTATTATAAAATAGATGTACATTTGATAATAGCACTTTGCTTCAAATTCTTTGGTGACCAAGGCACAGTCAGCTTAGAAAAAGCCAAACATTTCCAGGTATGACATGAACAGAACTACCAAGTGTACTAGACCAGGTACAGTGTTCTACCTAGCACACTGTTTAAAGAGTCATACAATAACACAACAGAAAGAGCCTTTGCAAAACAATAGTGAGGTGAGGAACTTACACTGGAAAAATTTCACTAGAAAATCCTTAATACAGTATAAAGCAATCTGTTGCACTACAGAAAGTAGGTAACACCTAAACCATGTAAAGAAAAAATCCCATCACTATCCTAATTGAGCAATTTGAGTATTTGAGATGCCAGGACTTTTAAAGTTGAGACCAAAAGAAAGCAAAAACATATTAAAAAGCAGATGAAACCCACTGAGTAGAAAATATTTTAATTACAATTATTCTGAGGAAAAAATACTCATTAATATAGCTTTATTTTCTTATATCCTTAGAGTCACATCTGATTTAATACAATTAAAGAGATGTTGGTCACTTACATACATTTTCCAGGAACTTAAAAAGAGAGTAAAAAACCTCAAACCAACCAAAACCCCACACATCTTTCTGCTTACACTAAGACTACTTGAAGATGTGCAACAAGGCAGAATATCCTCCGTAAGGAAGTAGCTGAGGTTCCTGGAAACACTTATTTTATCTTCAGAACATACTAAACACAAAGAAGAGCTCTGTTACAACTTGTTCTAACGTCAGCTCATCTTAAAACCATCTTCACACACTGTCTATTGGCTGCTTTCATTTCATTTAACAAACTTTGGCACATCAATCACACTGGAACCAGACCACAGAGATCTTCCAACAAACCACAAAGTTGTAACAAGATTCTGGATAGACTTTATGTTGTATTTCACTAAGAAGAAAGAGAAAATAGCAAATGCATCAAATCCAAGATTTTTATTGTTTTTCATGACTCTCTCCCAAGATTAATGTGCCCAGTTTGAATAACTTCTTCAGCATTTTGACTGCAGTCATTGCCATGGCTCCTTAACAAATATTTTTTTTTTAAGTTAAGCTCTGCATATAAATTCACACTTTGCAAAAGCTGATCAAAGTTCGTTCCCTACCTTATGTTATTAAATTCATGTAAGCATCAGTAAGTAACTAGCACTTCCCAAAGGCTGCAAATTTCAGTGTATTAAGAGGATTATGTAGGTCATAATTGAACATTCTGACGCTTGACTGACATTCATTATGATGAATAGGGATAATAGAGTTGTCACCTTGTTTTGCAGACTACAAAGGCAAAGAATTAACAAAAAATTAATGTACAGTGCACAGGACAAGAACAGTAGTATATGCAGGAACTGATGTTACCTTCTACAGCATCCTTGGAATCTTCATCTTTATCTTCTGTTCCATCACTGTATTTTAATTAAGAAAACAAAAATATGAATACAATCCAAAATATGCAATAAATATAGTAAATTCTAAGACTGCAATGAAGGTTAAACAACATGAAAATCATAGAAGAATTAAGGAGTGATCATGAAAAGCAGCTTTGCTTCTCACACCATTTCATGTTGTAAACAGACTTTTATCATCAACGTTACAAGATTTTCTCTTAGGAAAAGAAGAGAGAGGAGAGAAATGAGAAAGGTGTTAAAGGTGCTACTTTTTGATTTTGATAGTTTTGCTTTGTATGTGAAAAGGTTCAGCCACCTTATGTCACAGATATAGCTATAGGTAAGCCTAAGTGGTCTATAAAAACCAATTACTACGCAATTCGGAAAGTTTACACAAGCTAAAGGGAAAAAACCCAGAAATCCTGAGGAAGCAAGCTCTAGTCTGCATGAAAAAAAAAGTAAATCTAAAGACTTACAAAACTGCAGGCAAGAACATGCAAAAAAGGGACCCTTTTGCAAGCAAAATACATTCATCAGTTTTAGCACAGAAAATTTTAATCATTCAGGGTGGATTAATTAATGAAAAAATCATATTGTGATTAAGTGAGAAGAGTGTGAATAATGTATCAGCATAAAAAATGTACGGTATTTTTATTTTCAAAAATGATGATTTCATGCATTAATTATGAGGAACCCATCTGGTTTATATTTCTCAACTCAACCAACCTGTCTGATGTTGGAAAGGATAAATTCTCCTCATACATATCCCCTTCTAAACCAAGACTGCTCCAGCTACTGCTGTTACCATTACTGCCAGGAGAAGAAGAGAAGACAGCTGAACTAGAAAAGAACAATAGCTCAAACTAGAACCTTCATTTTCCTTACAACTCTTTTGTCAAGACATTTAATGCAAGAGCACTGAAACTTTCTAGGTTTACTGGAACAAACATGACACTCAGTGCCATCCAGAGCAGCAATGTGCGCAATAATGCAAAACTAGCAGGTTTCAGTACACTGGTGAAAAGTATTAATTTGTACTCATTAATTTTTCAGATCAGTGCTAGCAGGAATTCTGTCCTCAGGTCTAAGCACATGGCTTGTTATTTCTAAAAGCTAACAATTTCAAAATGATTACTCATAAGAAAATAGATTACATCTGTATTATTTGCTTAAGGAGCAGCTAACAGTTAATAAAATTATGCATTGTGAAGACAACTCCACGTACAAAATTCTACCATCTCACTCCAAAAACCCAGTAACGATCTCCAACAACCTGATGAGAAGGAATTATTAAAGAATTTTTTTTTCATTTTTAATATTGTTCTGCAAGTTGATCTTTTAAAAAGATGAGGTTTTTAAATCTATGGAAACAATACTGAAGAGATTACTTCACTCACAGTTCACAAAAATACTGCATTTATTCTGTGACTACATTCAACCCAATGCAAACAACTAAAAAAACTGAGCATGTTCTTACGCTCGTTAATTTTAGTCATTATAAATAGCACAGTTTGTTAAGCCTGTCAATATGTACAACACTGAGCAACTCATATGATCAAATCTCATTCCCCAACTTCATACCACCCCCAGAGGATGTCTGGAAGCCTTCCAAGAACAGAACTTCCAAATATCCAGCATTCTTCAAGAAAGCAGACTGCCTACTACAGATGGCATGAGAAGCTTTGGAGTAACTGCAGAGAACTGCTGCAGGAAGATGCTTTCTCCACCTAAGTTTTATGTGACTGTTGAAGGTCATTTTCACTCATGGCAAACAGCAGAACGGGGGAAGAAAACATTTCAAGAGACAGACACTGATCTCTTTCAAGTGTTTGTCAGTAACATTATCACCTATCAGTGTCTCTTGCCCTCCAGCATGTCTGCTTGGATCCTGATTTCCAAACAGTGAACAGCAGGTTAGCAAGTCTACAATATAAACACACTCAAATAACATGAAGTTTTAAGTGCCCTATTCAGTACATTATTGCTTATTTAGACTACATGTCCAAAGAAAATTCAGAGAGTTCTCTTGTTATGCTAACAAGAAAAAAAAGAAAATTAAAAAGCAGAAGCTTCTGAAGAAACTAATTTGCAGAGAATGCAAACCTGGTCTAAAAAAACATTTCTTGAGCTACTGTGCAAGACTATAACGCTTTTTATGAAATATTAAATTTGGCTTTAAATCATTACATTACAGGTATAAAAAATTTAATATAACCTATTGGTATCAATACTTTACACTCACAGTGCCTCTTTCACTGGAAGTTACAAATGCAAAACAAAAATAGAAGTAAAAGCTGCGCTGGTCCGCAGACTAAAGAATAAAGAATTTGTAATCTAACAGAGTAACCTTTGCACACTACAGTTCTGATTAGGTAAAAGACAATGCACTTTACAGAGGTCAATTTTGGTCTGAAATAATAATATATATTGAACCATATGATTACAGGGAGTTATGAGAAAAGGATGAGACCTTTTCCTAGTTAACAGCCAAAATAGCAGTCTTTAAAATAAATTTCTGTAACCACAAAACAAGCAATAAACAGCAAAGGCATTATAATGCTTCTGTAATGGTTCATGCAGCTCTTCAACAAGAGTCAGCAGAAGAATAACAAGAAAAGCAAGAGGTTTCTGCTCTGAGTTATAACCCAACCTAGATGCTGGATGAAAAGCCTATGTCTATGCCTATGCTTATACCAACAAATCAACTAGAGAGAAAGCTTAAGAACTTTTTAATTCTAAATTTAAGTCACCAGATTTAGGCATGAAAAGCAGAAGACACAAGCATTTCCCCGCATAACTAACTAGCAAGTTCTCTAAATACTTTTCATCTGAATGGAGCTGCCCACAGGATGCAGTGAATTAATTTCTTCTGCTACTTTGCTTGAGCATGGCTTTTGCTTTACCTGTTAAACTGTCTTTATCTCAACCCATGAGTGTTCTCACTTACACTCTTCCAATTCTCTCCCCCATGCCACCCTGGTAGGAGTGACTGGCTGGGTGGGGCTTAGTTGTCAGCTGGGGTTAAACCACAACAGGGTATTGTTACTGAATCTGTACTTGTTACAGATCTCCCCCTGGCTATATTTTTTTACACAAGGCAACAACCCCAGGTTCTTGCTTCCACCTGATAAAGCTCAGCAACACAGACAAACACACGTGCTGTTACCAAGCCACAATTAGTTCTGTAAAACCAGCTGATCAATTTGCACATGCCTGTTTCCTCCATCAACACCTTACTATCCAAATTATGCCTCCCCCTCTATGACTAACATGTTAACTCAGATCCTTCCTCCACTAATGAACCACAGATTTTCTTCCAAGTTAAAAAAAATTACCTTCTTTTCATTTACATCTGTTTTGACAATGATAAACACATCACAAATACAACACAAGCACTACTGGTCCAGAATTTTTTTTATAGTTTTTCCCTTTATCAACTAATCTATATCTTATTGTGTAACTGCCAACATAGTGAATATTCTCCCTTATACTCACATTTTCATCATCATTTTCACTTGTTCAAGACATGATGTTTTACTAAAATAACTCTGAGTTAATGCATTCTTTTACAAAATTATTAAGGTGCATGAGTGATAAATTGTAGCAGTGGTTTGATTAAATTATTTAGTTAAGCAAAACATGAAAAATACTACAGACATTTAACTGAGTAGTTTCACATTGGTACCAAATAACCTATTTAGATATTACTTAAGCATGCATGTCTCCCATACTTTCTTTAATCTCAGTAATGCTGGAAGTACTAACTAAAGAAAAAATCTCTCTCCCATTTCTGCTATTCTTCAGCAGAAATGCTGAACTTTTTTATATCAATCACAAAAAACTAAGTTTATTCATTCCTCATACATTCCTTATATAGAAGCTGGGGCCAAAACTCTCAGTATAATTCTCCCTGGAAACAGGCAGAGACATTGCAAATTTTAGAACTGCCATTCTAATCCTTGTTAGTTATCAATCAGCCAGGAACAGTACAGGGAGAAGCTCTGTAGAAAAAGTTACTAACCTGAACAGGTAAGTTCCAGTATTACACACCTGCAAGTCTATGGTTGGCAGAATATAAATACTCCACCAATGTCAGTTAGAGCAGCTTAAAAATTCCAGTCCCAAAAAAGACAAAAATAGCTGTAAAAGCTCATCATTTTTTTCAAAAATAAATGAATTTATAGAGAACATTTTCTCAAGGATTAGGTTTTAATATTTTAGAGCACAACTTATAACCTGTATTCTCAAAACCTTACGCAGGTTGTCTTTAAAATGCCTACATCTTTTGCTAATACTTAAATTTTATATGTACAGTTTTACTGTATGTGATTCCCTGGCATCAAGGACAATGCGCTCTCCATATATTTTACAGAGTATGAACATTCATGGCCAACAACATTTTGTAAGAAAACAAAATCATGATATTAGAGCCATTTTTAATTAAAAAGTCATTGTGTGTTGAAGACAAAAATAATCTCTTCTCCCCCAAACCCCAGGAGAAATATCACTTGATGACAAGTTATCTGATGTCAAGGTAACTGTTTAGCTATACCAACATCTTTATAATTACCTGTCACTTAGGTGAAGAAAACTGCTGCTCTCATCAGGATGTTCATCTTCAAAACTTAGATTGGACCAACTCCCAGTGCTATCGTCACCAATACTAAGACTCATCTGCTGGCTAACAACAGATTCAACAGAGTGAAATCCTTCTCTTCCAACAGAGCTAAACAAAAATTTAAGACAAAAACATCACTGCATTTCATGCTCATCTGTGTTTAGTTCATTCACAGCAATTTAAACCCATTCCAAAGACATTAAATTCCATTGGAAAAGAAAAGGTGGGGAATCCCTTAATTTGTGCCCTATTCTGAACACAAGAAATAGTGCAACCAAATTAATCTGAAACATCAACAGGCTTACATCAAGGATTGCTATTAGGAATTCTTTCATTAGAAATCAAAGAGTGGTACAAAGAATTCTCTCATCTGGATTATTATTTGCTATGAAGCACAGAAGGCACTGTAGCCTTGCAGTCTGTGTTTCAAGGTACACCTGACAAGCAGAAGACTTACCATTCCTGAACTTGTTCACCCTAGAACAGTTTGGCAATTTTTGCTGGCCTGCCTTCAGTACAAGCATTTTAAGTCATCTGCTACTGAGGGCAAAGTGCTCAAGTATAAACTAGTGACTAAAATATTAGGCTTTCCATTTTTTAGAAAGTTTTCTGCAAAAAAAGATTTGTTTTCTTCCTTCAAGAAAGTGTAGCAATGCAGGGGTTGTACAGAATTTTTCCCCTCAGGAAGTAAGTTTAATTTTTTTATCCAAAAACTAATCAAGCAACCATACCCCAGGGAAGTTAATCTTCAGAAGACACTTAAAAAATTCATTTAGAGAAGCTTGAATTCCTTATTCAAAAAAACCCAAACAAATCAAAAAACAAACAAAAAAACCCCTTACAAAATGAGAACATGCAGTTATGAACTAACTTTCATGTGCACACTGTGATTATCTATATATATATCTATATATGAAGCAGTAGGAAGTTCAAGAAAAATGATCAGCCTACTCCCACATAGCAAGCAGCCACAGTAACATTCACTATTCAAAAAGGCAACCTTAACCACATCATTCCTAACACTTTGCTCCAGTGAGCATTAATTTGCACAAATATGTTCCTGAACTGGAACCCATCAGGGTAATAAAAAGGTCATTTTTCTCGTTTTTATTTACAGTTATACCAGCACCAGTTGTCTACATCACACAAGGCAGTCTCTCAAGGATCATATGCATTACATACCACACGCTAGATGACAATAGAAGGAACATTCATAAATTCTGTCACAGCAAAATTCTAATAACACTTCCTTGCCCCAAATTACATAATAAACAGTATCTCTTTGAACCCTGCATTTTGTTCTTGGCATATTCTAATTAGAATCTTTAAATAAAAGTGTCATCTTTGAAACCATAGAAATAGAAAAACATCACCACACGATTTTCTTCTTTTGTCACACATCAAGTAAAGACTCAACCCTGTTTTGCAAAGACTAACAATATACTCAAAAGCACTTTTATGCTCTTAGTATGCATGTGTTTCACATCAAACCTTGAAAAATTTAGTTCAGTCCTACTGTGGCGTTCAGCCACTGAACTTATAAAAATCAATTTACTGTTCATCATGATGCCCCTCTAAACACCAGAGAAAAAAACCAGTGTGAGGAATTCCCCTCAAAAAAAAAAAAAAAAGTAGTAGGAATATAAATATTACTTCAAGATGAAAAAAAAAAGGGGTACGGATTGATCTTGGACCTGAAAAGATTTCACTCTGATCACAGCATGATCAGTCTTAGGAAACAGTTGTTTGCCACAGATTTACTGTGGAAAATATTTCCTTTTGATATGCCTAATAAAGGAAACAGTATGTTACTCTTTGCTAAATACACAAGAATTTCAAAGTCAATTCCTTCGTTATTGTATTACTATTTGATAAGATGAAGTGTAGTTTAATAAGTTGCTTTTTCTTAAAGTAACAGGTTATTTTTCTTTTGCTTTTTTTTTTTTCCTAGTAGTTAAGACACTATCACAACATAGCCATAATAAAAAAATGAAGTCTTCATACTACAAAGCAATGGCTCATTTGACCAGCATCAGATGTTGAAGAGGAAGTATGAGCAGGGAACAAACCTGGATTCTGTCATGGCTCAAAGACCAGCAAAACCTGTAAGGACTAGTATGTACAACTGTAGGTACTATTTTTGAAATTGAAACAAAAAGTTCCACTTATTAGTCACCTACTGGAACATATGTGCTGACATACATAGTATCCTTGGTTTCAAGCTCACATAGGTGGAAAAAAGCTTTTTTCCCCTAGTTCTGAGTAATTTAAACATAACCAGAAGAACAAAAAGAAAGCATTCAGAACATAAAGTGTATCTTTCTAAGAAAATATATCTAACATTCCTTCTGAGCACATATTTGTGTTAACAATCCTTTTTCTGGTACAAAATGCAACAATAAGAGAAAATTAATATTACCTTATGGTAACAGCCTGACCAATATTAGTCATAGCAGATGTCATTATTTCAGTAGTAAGGCTTTCAGCAAAACTGACTCCATCTTGTCCAATACCACTGTCAGCTGTCAGACTTGTGTAACTCAGCTCTCTTTCTGTTTTCTCTACAGCTGCAGTAGCCCCCTTGTCAGAAAACACTGTCCTCTGTTCTACATCAACGTGAATTTTGGGAATATCAAGCTGAAACACTCTGGAATTTTGACAGGCACCACCCACTCCAGAATGAAGAAAATGCCTCACTGGAATGCAGGATCCTTGTGCAGGTAGATGATGGGACATACTTTCTGTACAGTATCGATGTTCCTTCATACTGCAGCATCTACAGACAGTTCCAGAAAAAGGAGACAGTTTCTCAGTGTGTGAGAGCTTATCCCCATTTTTTCTGTTTTCAGCCACATGGAGAACAGCTGACTCTAAACTCATTTCTAGAGTATCATCTGCTACTTTCCTAGCATATTGTTCTATAGCTTGAATTATACCTTCACTGTAGCCATTTTCATTTATATTACCTGTACTATGATAGAGTTTATGATCTGGGGAGAAAGGAAGAAATGTTCTAGAAAACCTTGTTTTAATGAGATCCCCTGTGACTTCATCAAATTCAGTCTTTTTATACAGACAGGAATCTGTAAGAGACTTTGGCAAACACGCTCCCGACATTTTCAGTTTCTTCCTGACATCACAAGTGATACTGTGAGCAAGGGATTCGGAAAAATGTAACAACTCTGTACATTCCATTCTCTGTGCACCGACACTCCTCTCGAACATCTGGCCTTCACAGCGATGAATGCTGCTTTTCACCTGCTGTACTGAATCTTTATTCCCTTTGATCAGCTCCAGCTTACCATTTACCTGTGCATTTTTCCCAGGGAATGTTTTTCTGCTATATCTGAATTTGGTTTTTCTAGCAGCTTGCTGCAAGCCCGATTTGATAGACCTGTAAGCAAGTCTGCTGGCATACTGATCCACCAACAGCTCAGCGTTACCTCCTTCTCTTTTCAGAACGCGGATAACATGATCTGCGTACTCGTCAGTCACACTTTCACAGCTTGGGTACTTGGAAGTCAAACCTGTTGTGCCTGAACCTTGTGGTAAAGGAAGCCCAGATGAATCTCGCTCTCCCAGCCACTGGTCCTGTACTGGTCCACACCATTCTTTTGAATTACCATTTTTATCGCCTTTACTCACATAAAAGCAATCCACCTGGCAGTTAACCCGCTTCAACCTCAACAGCTTGCAATGCCTTGATTTCACTACTTTCTTGGCCTCATTGATGACTTTTCCTGCCATATCACCTGCATAATTCCACAAGGAATTACATGTCTCTTCTGGGATATTTACAAATGAAGTATATCTACATCTTTTCTTTTGCATCCCTAACTGAGCCTGCCTGCCAGCTTCTCTTTCATTTGTTTTACCACCTAAATGGGAAGCAGCCATTACAGTTGCTACCGAAATTATGTGGCTAGCTAGGCAATCTGCATACTGAATTGTTTTTGCTGAATGCTCCCCTTTCTCAACAGGCATTTCAGAATGATCTTCATCTTCACTACTTTCCACTTCTTCAGAAAGCGACCACATGAGTTTCAGCATAAATTCCTCATTTTCCAAAGAGTCGTGGTCAGTTTCAGATGAATCAGTGGTGGATGGATTGTAGGGTGTAGAAGGTGGTGTTGCAGGTGCAAATTCCTTTGCTAATTCTCCCTTCAGTTTCTTGGACAGTTTTCTCAGATTCCTTTCAGAACTACCTTGACATGGTACTAGAGGAGTCGGTGGGGGTGTGTCGGGCATTAAACAGGTATTTCCATGTTTCAGGCTTGATTTTTCTTCCATCTGCAAAGCACCTTCACTGCCAAACATCTCTGAAGGCAAGCTATTTGCATGCAGAAAACAATCGGTCTGCCTGTAATTCAAAGCTCCTGCTGATAGTTTCTGGGGATCGCTTTTTTTGGAAGGCTTGTTTAAGCATGTTATTGAACAGCTTCCTGTGTCAGTACAGTCCTCTAGAACATGCCTAGTAAAAGTCACAGTGGAACAAGGTGGTGGTGATTTTGAAGAAAAATTGTTTCCCTTTTGTTCCTGCCAGCAATCTTTAGATTCTAAAATACACTGAACAGAATGAGTTGGAGTAAGAAATTTACATGGATTATTCAAAGGCAACTGTTGTTGTTCCACAATTATAGAAACATGATTTTGTTTCTCAGCCTTTTGCTTCTGTATCACACATTGGTCTTTTCGACTGGTATCTCTGTAAGTCTGTGAGCTCACGTTACATGTTAAGTTTTCACTGGTGTTGCATAACACAGTTTTACTTTCTTCCACAGATTGTTTTATGACATACTTGGCCAAATGATCTGCAAACATGCTCTTGGGGGTGTCTTCACCAGTGCCTTGAACATAAGATTTTTTATCTATTACTTTTCTTGTTAAAAAATCCGAATATTCTTCTACTGCTTTTGTTACTCTAGATGAGGTTATGGTTTCATAAGCTTCATTTACTATCATATCTACCATAGTTCCAGAGAAAGTATTAATGCCTTTTGACCCACTTGTTAATTCTGAATTATTGTTCATTCCAGATCTGTTATTTGTTAGTTTGGTATCATTCTGGCTACAGAAGAGGGATGGAGTACTTTCCGTACTTTGACTGTGATCCGAAGTTAGATAAATATTTCTGAAGGAAGCGACTTCCTCCTCTCTCCTTCTGCTTGAGAAAAATGGATGAGTGGAGTCTTTGAATATTTTTGTACTGTCATCAGCATTTGGAACAGTGGATACTTTCACTTTGTAAGCATCAGAGGAAACCTGTTGCTGACAAAGGGCTCTTCCAGCTAAGGGCACAGGTATTGAACTCACAACACCAGAGGTACAAAATAGAGCCTGCTGTACTGTATATTCCTTCTTGGAGTCTTGGATTGGCTTTTGTGCTACCCTATCATTAAAATTAGGAGAAACTGTGGAAGTCTTTGTTGACTCTAACATACTTTCTGCACTTACATATTTGATATTGTCCATGGAAACACTAATGGCTGCTTGTGTTGTGAAGGTCACATCAACCTGAGAGAGTTCAATAAATGCCTCCTGAATGACAGATTCAGACAAATCTCGGGCATAGGATCTTACCACTTTGTTTTCATAATCAAATGATGAGGACTGTGCAGTAGGTGTTGATGGATACGAAAATTGGCATACTTCCATGATTCCTTCAAACACAAGTTCTTCAGCAAGGTCTGCTGCAAACCGTGCAACAGTGTTGTTAAATATTTGTTTCTTTACCTGTCGCAATTCTTTCAAAGCACCGGTTATGGCTTCGCTCACCAAAAAGTTTGCTATGCCATTAATGGCACGCTCCTTCAGCGAGATTGCTCTACGTCTTCCAATCTCATAAAAAGCCATTTGAAAGACTGAAGAAGTCAACCTAGCAGCCAAATGGCAAAGTGCATTTGTGCATGAAGAAACACCTTTTTGGAGGTCCTTAAATGCACTGCCAAAACTTTTTTCAACCAATTCAGTTGCAAACTTTTGAATGCTATCTCTTATCATTAGCGACTTATGTTTAGATTTTGTTTGCTTCTCTTGTTCCTTACTAGTTTTCATTTTGAGATCTGCAGCTTGCCTCTTCTTCTCTTTTAAAGTCACCCTTTTGTGTTTTGAATCATTCTCTGCACACATTTGTTCCGATGAGGACTCAGAAAAAAGAACAGAACCCAGTATTTCGCATGAAACACTGTCAGCATATGCTGAGTAACTGTTATAAGCTGCATCAGGGTGACTTTGAGCTGTCCCCTCTCCACCAAGATTAATTCGACACAAGCATTCGGAGGAACTGCAGCTCCCCAGGGGGCTGAAGGCCGATGTTCTAATGGGGCTGAAGAAGCCTCCACTCTCTTCCCCTGATGTTCTCACCGGGCGAGGGGAATCCGGGACCTCGAAGATGCTGCTGTACGGTGATTCTGGCTTACGAGGAGTTGGTTTCTTTACATTGGCTGGGAGAGTGGGACGATCAAACTTGAATTTCTGAGGGTTCATTGTAATGCTTGCAGAAGATAATTTTTCATGTGCAGTCCTCCTTTTCTGGGCAGGATTCCCTAGGATGGGATCCCTAATAATTTTACAAGAGTTTTCCAAGGCTTGTTCCAGCTCATCAAACTGATCAAAACTATCAAAAAATTCACTCACTTCTGAGTCTGAATCCTCTATACCATCTTTTACTACTGGAATTTTTGGCAGCTGAAGTTTTGCCTTCAAGCTTTTTTGATACCCTTCTTCATCTAAGAAGATGATGGGGCTTGGGCTGGAGCAATCTGACTCAGAGGATTCAGCTGGAGAGGAAGAAAACAATGTTTTACGTAAAAAATTAACACCTTGATCAGAAGGATTATATGGCTTATAGAAACTCCTTTGTATCCAGGGATCAGAAATTGAGGTTGTAACTGAATTCTTTACTGAGGGCAGCTCCTTAAGTCCCAAAATATCAATCAAAGTAGAAGATCTGGCAGATGATCTTCGATGTGCAGGACCCACAACAATCTTTGAGTCAACAGCTTCTAAACATTGAGCAGGGACAGTCTGTGAAGCAGCATCTCGATGGTTTTGAGAAGTCAAGCTGCATGTACCTGAACAAAAAAGAAAAAAGGTAAAAAGAGATTGCTTCAAAACCAAGAATTTCCACAGAACTACAGCAAACTGAAAAGATCATTTAATGGCAACTTCTGGGTTTACTATTGTTGCAAAATGCTAGCTCATCTTTCATGATTAACGCCATCTTTCATTTTCTTTAAATCCTATTATACAAATCTAATCATTGACAAATTAATATTTTTTAGCACACAAAGTAGAACAAGATTATATTTGATATCCATCTGACATTGAGATTAGAATCTTTTGTTCATGAGTTGGTAAACTGTTGTGAAAAGAGCAAAAAATTAATTTTTCAATTGCATAATATCCCTTTAAAAAGCATGATTAATGTAAAAATAAATTACAATTTATTTATAATTACTTCTTTATTAAAACCTAACAGCCTAAATTTCAAATACCAACTTCTACAAGTGTGCAAGAACTTACCAGCACTTAGCATCTTTGAAGGCTCATCTTCATCTAAGTGTTCGAAAGCAGTGACAAAATCATCCTCAATTGAAGAAACCGACTGATTGGTGTCATCATCTTCTCCATGGGTGGTCTCTGTTTGATGTTTTTGTGAAGAGTGTATTTCCACTGCATATCTTACGCCTGCAGTATACTTGCTTAGCAAGGTGAATATATAATCAACTTTGATCCTTGGGAATGAAGGAGACAGTCTCATCACACAAAACACTTCGGGAAGCTGATTCTATAAAAAGAGAGCAACAAGAAAACAAACACAGCAATCTTCAAGGGATTCATTCAATGCATTTTTATGAAGAGCAAATAATTTTAAAATATTTTAAATACAGGGAAATGAATTCAACAGTTTGTGTAGAATGATAGTTAGATTGACTTCCTCATTTTTGTAAGGTGTGCATTCTGAATAAATCACTACAATAATGTAACACAACTATGATAACATGTACCCAAGAAACTATTAAAAAATTCCTGTTAAAAATTTCTGGAGGAACACAGTATTTCAGAGCATGTTTATGCCATATAATATTTCAGTTTATAGGCTGTTTCTTTGAGGTACCTTTAATCTTATATGCTATGTTTGTAATTGGAAAGAATATAATTAGCATGGTAATAATGGGAACAATATAGAAATAAAAATAATGGAAATTCTATCATTAACAGCATTTATAATTTTTTTTTTAAGAAAAGCAATCACTGAATTTTATGAAGACCAGACATTGCCTGAATTTTGGGCACCTCTGTTTCAACAAAAAAAGCCTGCTGAAGATGAAAGCTATCTGAGCAGACCAGAGATAGGCAAGTTGACAAATTTCATATTCTTTCCAAATGGACAGTGAAAGGGACTATAGACTAAGCAGATGGGATCAGCATCACAATTAAATATTTGTTAAGTATTTTCTGTAAACAATACAACAGAGTTAATTTCCATGAAACAACAGAAATATAGTATTAATACTACTGTGGCTAGGATGGCCCAAAACCAAAAGCAAGACAGAGTGTAGTAAGACTAAACTCTTTTAAAGGCAAAATGTAGTGCTTCTGACATGCAAGAGGACACAAAAATTTTACCTGATGTTTCATGACATAAGGTTTTGCCAAGGTTTTCTTTATGTCTTTTAGAAACACAGCCTCGTTTTCTTTTAGTTTGCGCAACTGGAGAGATTTCAGAACATCTGGAAGCTCTACAGAAACAGCCGATAACTCCTGAATTTAAATAAAAAACATTGAGAATACAAAATCAAAAAAAAGCATGCAAATGACAATGGGGTTGATTTCATACCTCCCCTAAATCCCAACAGCTGCTAATTCTGGTAAAGTTTTTCTTTTCTTCCCTATTTCTTACCCTGTCCCCCACTTACTCTCTGAAACTGTGATGTAAAGCTTGTGTAAACAAGATTTAATTCAGTCCATACTTGGAAGATGCCTAAAACTCATAAAGCAGAATCTTGAAAGTGCTGAAAAGCAGCTGCACATCCCACAAAATACCCAACAACACTGACCTCAGCTAATGATGGCTCTCAATGGATCTCTACATGATCTTTGTGTACTTTACTGGAACAGTATTCTAGCTCCCTATCACAAAAACATAAGCAAGGCACTTCCTTAACATGACCTTGGACAACCTTTAGATTTATCTAACACAGGAGAGGCCTACAAAAGAGTCCAAATTTTTTTTCCAACAGTCCAAACACTACTGATCCCTATGGGTCAAAGCAAATCTCCATAATCCTGTTCTGTCCAACTTTCTCTACATTCCATCTAACTCTAAAAAATGAAACAGTTCTTACCCATACTTGAAAAAATGTCTAGCATTATAATTTGAAGAATTAGGAACATTGATCTAATATGGAACAAAAATGGATCCAAAGTTTCTTCATTTTTTAACAATGTTTTACATTTTAAAACATCAGGAAACTATTGCAAGCAATCTCTACTAAGATCTAGACAGATTAGAAACATGGAATTTTACTGTGAATATGTATGTTATGAATTATACTGATATGTAAATTGTACAGGAAAGCTAAATCCTTAACTTATAAAATGGCACATGATAACCCTCGTAGTTTGCTACACTCCACCCTTTAAAATAATATTTCCTTTATATATATCTATCTATATATCTAAATCTCCAGAATAACATCTTAAGGCATAACCATAATACTGACTTCTAAACCCTCATCAGTAATTCACAGCTAGAAGTCAGATCAGTAAAGCTCAGTTTAGTTTCACACACGCAACTGCACCATATCAATAAGTACAACTCCAACTAAGGGTAAGATAACAAACCAAAATACTGATACACACACGCTATTAACAACAACAGCAAAACCCAAACCAAAAAAAAGCACCCACAAAACCCACAAGCAACTGAGGCTCTTCCCACCCAAACACCCCCCTGCACTGTATCTAAGTTGTTCTAGAGCATCCTAACACAAAGACTGACCCAGGTAACATTGTAAATATATATAAAACACTGATTATCATATTAAAAGAATTATTTTCAATCTTTCAATGACAGTTGAAACTTAGGCTTTTAAATACTTAAGATACATCTATTCCATTTCTTGAACACCAAATTTCCTCTGTTTAAAAATCTAGGCGCAACTTAGAAGAAATTTTCCAATACAGATACATATATACTGTACCTGCAAGTGAGCAGCTCCCATCCCTTCTGCAAAACCTATAAATGTAATCTGCAAAATAAATACAAGAATACAGTCAAGTACAGTAATTTTTTTTGTTTCCTGCAGATATTTAAGAGTTAAAAATTCAGCAGACTTTAAGTTAAAGCTTCATTCTACTGCCACAAAAACCATACCTTCGGGCAGCACATCTTGCTCCAAGAGCAGCACACAGTCATACATAAAGAATGGTAATGCTATCCTATTTGACTTGAGAAAGGTCAGATCAGACTGCAGAGCAAACACAACATTTCAAACTCACTACACAGGAGTTATTCTAGTGGCTGGTATATACAGAACAGCACATACAAGCCTCATTACATCTGTTAAAATAAAGACGATTTTGCAAAGATCAGTGCTCATCCGTCCTTGCTTCAGGCTGGGCACATATAAAACAGTTTCAGTCTGAAATCTGTCCATGCTGATAAACTGTTATACATTTAGATATACTGAATAAAGCATAATGCCATTATGCAATTTACCATGTAAATTGATTAGCCTGAGGCCAAAACACAACAGATTACTTAAGCAACATGTTTGCATGCCATTGCCAAGTAAACAAACCCTAACATAAAAGAATTAAAATATTCAACCTACCAAAAAAAAAAAAGGTATGCCAGAAATAACAGTTTTACCTCTGTTTTTTACGCTTGTGGACAAGTGAGATATTTTATCACATCTTGTCCGTCTTTTCTGTCTACAGGTGTTTTGTACCATTCAAAACAAACAGACTGAAGAGAGTCAGTCATTGCTCAAACTCTGCTTCATACACCAGATTTCCTTAGTTCTCATTTATTATTTCCCTAACAACAAATCCAGAGGCCATCTGCATACTCAAAAAAAAAAAAAAACTAACCCAAAACATTTATTTTCAAAACAAGGCTGTCAGAAAATAAGCTTTGTTTTCATTTTGTAGATACAGAATAAAGCACAGAGACTAAATACTTCTTCCACTGATGTTTGAAATTTAGTTTTACATGCTTTCCATTTTTTTCAGAGCACTATGCAACAGACTGATTTTCAAACCATAACTCAGAAATTTGCAGCAGCTACTCCAGTTACTCCAAAGAACATCACTATGTTTATATTGATATATTATTAACTGGTTCAGCTACCTGCTTGTACATACACAGAATCTCTGTAAGTGAGGAAAAAGAGCTCTGTAAGAGCTACAAAAAAGAAATGGCCAGAATTCTATTTTGAACTATTTTTGTGTTTTGAATTTCTCCTTTCAAAGTGTGAGTAAGAAAGAAACCCCAAACTTTATTTTCAACTGAAATCATACTATGAAAAATTCTGTCTTGTTTATTTCATGGGGTTTCATGATGGAAAATAGATCTTATTCTTCCAGTTAATATCCTCCTGCTTACATCCACTTATCCTTATGTCAGGTATGACAAGATCATAAAGGAAATAATGCTTCTCCACAGCATTCCAAATTGCTCCAGACAAATTACACATCTGCAGCACCGTATTCACTGTGTCAACTGTGAAACAATCCTGTTTGAGCAACGTTACTTTTCAACTCCTACACCTTTCTTCAACTCCTACACAATTCATCTGCACAACATCTGCAAGACATTCTTCAACGTCTACATTTTTGATCTGTACAGTATGAGCTTTTATCAGCACAATATGAACTGAATTACTACACAGAAGGGGCAAAATACCAAACAATTTAAGTTACCTGTGAAAAAACAAGTTCTCTAAAGAAGATTTTGAGAGGCTGTAGAGTTTGTTGCTGTTTGGGATTTTTTGGCAGTTTTGCTTTGTTTTCTTTAATGGGTGTTTGTTTTTTATCTTTTTACATGTCCCTTCCTCTTCCTCAAGATAATGATTCCAACCCTTATCTTCTCCCATGGGATAACTCATTGTGAGAGTCAGCAGTGAGCAGGAGTCATAGCTTCACACAAATGAGGGGCAATATTACACTGTGTGATCAGCAGACAGCTGTCAAAGAGACCACTACGGAGTCTATTTTTGCCTTGATGACGAGGCTAATCTGGATCTCTTTATTGTGGTCAAACTCCAGTTTTCACAGGAAAAAAAAATCAGCTTTTAATACTTTGAACATGTCAGAAGTTAGTACATCAGTTCAAAAGTTGTTGGGGAGTAGGCCAAGGAAAAAGTCATCAGTAACACAAGTCCCTTCTTTAAACTAAAAATAAATGTATGAAACACTGTATTTGAAGGCTATCTTAAGCCATGTGTACAAAGGAAATGGTACAGGAAAACCTAAATTCTGGTTTTCTCAAGTCTGAGTTCTTCTAACATCATCTTCCATATAAGTATCTTTTTCCTGTATTTTCATAAGAAAAAAATACCCGTTCTGTGACAGGATATTGACCCTCTTACATTTCAACCAGAGGACTCTTAATTGCTTGATCTCATAAGGTAACTAAATATAGCCAACTATCTTTCTTCACAGGGACCATCCCTGCAGGCATATAAAACATGTTCCCAGCTATTTGTCAGGTATTTTCTACAAGACAAAAAACCTTCACTGGTTCTAAAGCATGGTCTGCCTGATCAGATAAAGACAAGGTTTTGCTCACACCTCCGCTGCATAGCTCTTCCTCCTTACCTTAATCTGTCATAGCTTTCATCCTTCATAAATTCAGTTTCTTTCCTGCTCCCCAAAGGTCTAAACCCCTGATTGTATCCATTCAGTTACACAACCGCTGGTGTTATCCAAGCAACACTAACTCATCAATCTGCCTCTTGCTACTGCTTATGCAATTATCAGTCTCCCCTAACCACTTCCTCAGTTGTCTTTGCTTCAACTCTCCCTATCTCAGCTTCTCTGCATGGCCTGTTCAGGTCAGCCCCTCCTTCTCTAAGCTCCTTGTCAGACCTGTCCACTACTATTTAGAAGTCTTGTAAAACCCATAATACAAGTTACATGGTATACACTGCTTTAACTTTTTTCTTTTCCCTTTGGGGAAGTTGTTGTTAGCCTTGTAACTCAAACAGTTCTATTATTTTCTCCTTACAGCTTCAGATTTACCTAGATAGTCCCACATTCTCTCAGGTCTGCTTCATCCAGACCTTGTCCAGTTTTCAGACCATTCATATCACATAAAATAAGTCTAGACCTGCAATTCTGAGCTTCAGCTTTAATCTTCAGACTCAATCAAAGCGTTCTGCTACTTTGTTAGGATATCATCTATACAACCTTAATCACAGCAGTGTTCACAAATGCAGTACACCCAAGTCATCTATTTATACACCCTGGTTTTTCTAGTTTCACAAATCCTCCGAAGCAGAGAAACGTCACCTTGAAATGGTACAGCCTTTTTAAGACTTCAGTGACTAAATTCAAGAATGACAATAGGGGGCATAGATTTTAAGGCCAGTAACTTGTAGCATTGTTCCTATTTACTATCCTGCAGCTTTCCATACTGTTTCAAGAGACATTGCTTTCTACCATAGCCACAAAATATATATATGTGAGAATATTATGGCAAACCTCAATAAAATTATGTTGTTCTTCCTGATTTAAGCATTCCTCTGCTGATACATTGCATAACTCTTTCCTGCTGTGTAGCAGTGACTTCATAGATTGCAGGATATTTTCACCAAAACTCTGAAAAACAATGAAAAAGAATTTAAGAAAAAATGCATTTTTGGTTTCAGATAAATGGTCCATCCATCTATTTTCTGCTCCCCAGAAGTTTTACTATTCTGATTATTATTTCAAATTATTTTGCAAATAAATCATCAGGTTTGAAGTCTGAATTTACTTCAGGACATGAAGCTGAAGCAAGTACATTTTCTTCAAGCAATACTTTTATTCCAAAATGGTTTGGCATTCTGTATTTAAAAAAAAAGGAAATATAAGAACATACAGAAAAAAAGAACAGATGAATCCAAGAAGAAACTCAAATCCCATCTATTCCTTGCATTGTAGCCTCTATATGGAACTTTCTCATCACCTTTTCCTTAAATAGGATGAAAAGCAATTTTAGCCAAGAGAAGTAGTGGAGGTGGCTTCAGAAGTCAGAGGAGAAGAAAACAAACAAACAAACAAAAATGCCCAAGAAAATCCACATACACTCTTTCCCATTCCATGAAGAATATAAAACAATTGTTACTTAATTCCATGTAAATACTTCTTGTAACATTTCTTGTAATTATGCTTATGGTGACATGCAAGCACCCAGGGATGGCTAAAAAAGGCTGAAGAATCCAAGACTTTATTCTAGTGTAACAAAGCATAGCAGAACAAAAGAATCAACACTATGAAGGCAAGTAAGACTACAGAACAAAAACTGGTTCACTTAGCTTGTAAAAAAGACACTATCATCTGAATTGTTTTTAGGAAGTCAGCAATCTCTTCTTTTTTTAACTTAAAATTTTCATCTTTTCTAGCAAATTGAAAGGTTAAGAAGACAAATAAGAACATCAGATGGTTAAAAATTATTAACCCAATAATTATTCTCTATAAGACTGCCCTGTTAAAAATTACATGAGAAATCAGTGTGTCCAACTTATGACAAAGTATTTCAAATTTGCCTAGCTTCTCAAACAATAGCAGAAGTACTAGATAGCCAAATATGGACAGAGAATGTTTCACATTTCTGGTAGTCCCACAACAAAAACAATCCGTTTATAGTAAAAAGTGATTTTGCATATTACAGGTAAAGCTCAATAAAGATTTTATTTTTTCTCTGTGTAAAAAGCAGTATCAAATGCTACTATGTCAAAAGCCAAATTCAGGGGGCCAGTGTCGTCATGGTTATGCTCATGGCAACACAAAATTAGGAAAGCACTTCTAGAATGAACAGAGAAAAGCAAAACAGAACTTCAGGATCTTTGAAACTGCCAAAATACCTTTCAGAATACTAGCCAACAAGGTTCAGACTGCCACGCTGACAGCCAAGGTCAAGTGACACCAAGGAAGTCCAAACAGTAACTTTTATAGAAAAGTAACAGCTGAACTATTTCATAAAGTATTTTAGGCAGTTATTGGGTCATTTGAAATAAATTAATGAAGTGCTCACCTAATTTCCACTTTTATCTATTCCCTTGCCCCCACACGTTTAGTTACAATTTGCTCACACTTTGTACTTTCCTAAGAATGCTGTCAGTGCCTTCCTCTGATTCTCTGGATCTTCCAAATTTACAGGAGGCTGCAATACCAGTTGTTGCTCAAAGACTGTTCCCTGGTAATTCCTTCATTCATCTTGTACAAAAGTAATTTGTGAAGCCAAACAAGCATGTTGCAATGTCTCATTTTCAGCTTTTATAATAATTTAATCAGTCACAACATTCAAAATAGCAATTAGGGAAAAAAAGAAATTCATCTGACATGACTTGCTAATTTTCTGCAAGCCAACAGTGCTCCAGTTTGAGCACTGAAAGGATCATTGTTATTCTCTAGCTGGCTTTTCTAAAGCTGCAAACTATTACACATATCTCATTTATAAACAAGTACCTTTCCCTAGTTCAACATCTGAAAGGCAGAATGGGTACCTAAGAACCAGAGCATGGTATGAGGAACTACTGAGGTGAAGGACAATTCAACATTTTGGAGAATATTAAGTTGATGTGGGAGAAGAAGAAAGATGAAACAACTGGAAAAATCTCCCTAAGGTCTGGAAGTCAGCATTCAAGACTATATGCAGTTCTGGTAGCCCATGGTGGCACTATACAACTGAGGAGATAAAATATCCATAGCTAAAATGAGGAGGAGTGTAGTGACATGTGTTTTTCAGATCATATTAATGAATATAAAAAAACTTCAGAATGTGGAAATAATAACCATATGGAAATTAACAGGCACACTACATACACAGAAGAAAAAATCCCATCTATCTGGACTTCTGTAGATCACCTAAATATATGAAGCATTCACAAAAACAGACAAAGACAGAATTAACTAAAAGAGCTGGGTTTGGAAATGAAGACTTTGCCTGGATGGAGATAATAAAAGGAGGGTTTTAAGAACAGTTGATATAGGTCAGTAAGCAACTTCTTCAAAATTTATCTTGAGACTGATGTCAAGCATCATCATCACTAATAAACTTAATGAGGAAAAAAAGTAAATATGAAATAAAGACTGCTGATAATTTGAAGAAAGCAGGTGTCATCAGCTAAGAAGAAGAACAACAAATCATACAGAAAGAACTTGCTCAGCACAACTGTTTTAGAAACAACCGTAAGAAACACAAAGTTATGTCCTTAAAAAGCAAGCTTTAAAATTGAATTGCAAATTCACAAGCTGGGAAATAAAACACCTTAATTGATTTCTTGATCATGGCATAGCAATGAATGAGTGGTCAATATGATACTGCACTGAAAATAGCAAACCTACATCCTTTAGTGAAAGAACTGACATCAGAGTCCCTGAGAAGGACATCCTGTGTAATTGCACATACAGTATTATCCACATGTAAAAAGAAGATTAACTCATAACAAGCAGAGAAACTAGGACTATGAAGGATAATCACTGGAATGCAGAGGCTTTCATACAGAAGCAGACTAAAACCTTCGTTTACACAGTTTCCAAAAACCAAGGCTAACAGAGGACAGATCACCAACTGTAAAAAAATAAGAAAGGTGAACATCAGCAAAGGAATAGAAATTATTCAAGCAGAAGAATAAGGACATCTATAAACAAACAGGTATAAATTTGCTGTGAGTAGCTTCAGCCTGAAATTTTTAAGTCTTAGTTATTATTGCAGTGTGGTTCAAAAAGACAAAACCAGTGGTAGGTTTGGGGGAAGGTGTTTTAAAGCCCTCATTAGCTGAGAGGCTATATTTTAGTAAGCTTTTGATATTCTTATTGTTATCAAAATTGTGCTTGTCCAGACAGCAGAGGACTGGACCCTGAATTTCAGAGAAATCCTTCTATCCAACAGACAATGATTCAAGTTCTCTCACAATCCCAAACTAGGAGACACAACCACATCAAAAACAGAAAACTAGCAAGCTCCCAAGACTATCAGCTCAGTTTAGGTAAGGACTAGAGGTCATCTACAATGAAAGGATGTAATTTTTTTTTTTATAACTACTAAACTTCCAACGTACATAAACATACCTGCAAAGAACATCCAAGCAATCGGTAAAGCTCTACTAGGTAGGCCTCTAGGACTTAGTAGTCTTTCCTCACTTAAATTCTTCCCAGAAATCCTATTTCATTCACAAGCACAGATTTCAAATTTACTAAGTTTTGCCAGGGGAAAACCAAAAATACTGTCAAGGTGCTCAGACAGAAACAGTGAAAATTCTTGTTGCACCTCTAGCTCAGCTGAGCAATTCAAAGATTTACATTGTTCCGGCAAACAGAAAAGTGATTATCAACAAATCCATCACAGTACACTGGAGGAGATATTTGGTCTCATGAAATGGTTTATAAAACAACTGCTTTCTAATATTTCAAACAACATTTAAGATGCCACTATCTCCAGAGAAATGAAGTGCCACGCTGGACAGTCACACTTCCTCTGCTCTTAAACAACAAAGCAGCTCTTCCTGATTTCATCTGCCCTAAGATTTAAAGGAACTGAATACTCTGAGGTAATTTTGTAAAAATAGAAACTAAGGCTTTAAATATGCACACCATAACTGTGCACTGACTTTTAAGAGCTACTACTGCAACAATTCCTGTTAGCTGTGACAAAGTATTACGAAGAGGACAGGAATCAGACTGCAATCTTCTGTAAATCAACAGAAGGTGAAACAGTGCAGTTCTGACCATCCTACTGCCTGGCTCAAAGAGAATGAAAGTTCCACACCATCATCTAAATAGACACCTCACAGGTAAACATCAAGAGGTGCAGCCACAGATCAAAACAATGGAGTCTGGCTGCAGGAAGATGCAGAATTCTGCAGAAAGGGTTGAATTAATGTTTCTGGAACCACACAGTCCAGAATGCTTAACAGCAATTAATGGAGCACTTCACAGCAGTAATATTTTACACAACTATTAGAATCAGTGAGGAAATCACTGGTCACTGTCATTATTAGAGACATGCTTCTGTAACCCACAGGTCTAAGAACCTGGTGGGGCAGGGAGGGTGGTATTTGTTTTGTTTAGTAAATTGAAACAGAAAAACAAATAAAGGGCAGATTTTAAAAGTCTTTTAAAAGTAAGTTTATGTTCAGGTTAAGGATGCAAAATTACTTGACTGTAGCTGAAGATCTCTATTTGAGCTGAAGAGTCCCCATAAAACAATAAAATACAAGGTTTTACACAATGTGTCTTAAAATGAAAGATTATCACCCGTAATTACAAACTGCTTAATATATGGCAGTTAACATTCCATGTCAGGACCTGGAACAACTGACTACCAGCCTGGCTGTCTCACAACACCTTCCCTCTGCCTTCAAACAGGACATGTACCACCGAAACTGTTTCTTTAAAACAGCAAAATCTGAACAAAGCCTGAAATAAAAAAATGTAATTTTCACATGATAGGATGCTTCCTTGCTCAGTTTCTCTCCTTACTGTTGCAGCAACTTGCAAATAAGGAAGTTATTAATAGCCAAAGAAGACCTAGAAAATTACTCATCTGTGTTCAACCGCCTAGAGAGATATAGTTAGATAAATAAATTTGTTCCTTCAGAATAAACTGCAACTTTCACTTTATTAAGCGCCTATAGAAGTTGAGAAGAAAATTTTAGGAACAGTATTTATGTTCTCCAAGTTGAAATCACAAAATTTAAAAAAATAAATAAAACTTAATTTAATATTAGAAATCCCCCCTAATATCTTTTGTAAGTGCTAGATATATTTTCTTTTTCACCAAGGCATTTCCTAAATGTTCATGCAAAAACAAGGATAAACCAGACAAGACACCAAGATCTAAGGATATTACAAGTAAGCCCTAATACAGGCTTCATAGAATTCAATAAGACCATGCAGTCATATTTTAATTTATTACACATAAACTCAAAAAGTCTGCTCTAAAATAAAAGCTATATTCTAATAAACAAGGTGAATTCGAGGAAATTAATACATCACAATTTTATCACATCATGTTGAAAGACAAAAGCACCCTTTCCTTAGATTATGCTATCTCTCAGTTCAATTACACTAAATACACCAAAATGCAAACAAAAGCAATTTCTTTGTCTCCTTGAAACATCAAACAACCAAAATTAAAACATATTAAAAAAACCCCCACACAAAAAACCCAAATAAACTAGTTCACTTGCTTCATTATTAGATCAAAAAACTCAGAAATACTTTTTTTAATTTAAATACAGATAATTACCTTTTCAACAGATATTCTTGATTTCATGCGATTGCCCTGAGCCCTGGCGTACGTGTCCATGATCTTACCAATCTTGGTATTCAATGAAATACGTCAGCTCCAAAATGCCTGCAAAAAACATTTATATTTGATTACTTTATATTTATCCATTTAGTTCACATCCACTCTAAAAATGGAAGTAGACTAAACAAGAACCAATAAAAACAATTAAAAAGCATTTAAAGATTAAACAGCACACCATCCATGTTGACAGCTGCCTTTAAAAAAGTACTGCCTTAAGGACCTTCAAAATCAGGCATGAAATGCAGAATACGGACACTTAGCAATAAGTTTCATTGTTTTCCTTAAACTAAAATTTCAAGGCTGCATTGGGGGTGAGGAGGAACACTACATTAAATTCTGATTCACTGTCGCTCATATGCTGGAAGGTTTTTCAGCAGGTTTCTATAAAATACAATGCACTGCAACCACCCTTAAACAATCTTGGAAGGCAAATGCACAACTCACCCACCGTGGCAGCCAGCAGGCCCAGCCATGTCTGTCCCCCTGAGGTACTACAGGCCAACATGGATCATCACTCTCGTTCCCTGGTTCTGCTCTGGGCAGCCCAGGCTCTGCTGGCAAAACACAGCAGACTACATGCATTTACCAGCACCCTCAACTGAGTGGTTCACAAGAGTTTCTGCACTAATCAGCTGCTCTTATTTTTCCTAAGTCTAATTCTAACAAGAAGACAAAAAAACAGCTATGAAGGTATTTTTTCAAGGTTCCCTTTTTAACCAGCAGCAATGGATCCAGTTTATTTCATTCATCTTTGCATCCACCAAAATAGGCAATAAATATAGAGTGTTAAAGACAGAAAGCATGTGGTGAGCTTTTAAGTTCTATGGAAGTTTTAATACTTCATCTTCTCCCATGGTCACACACTTTAATCAGGAAAAAGAACTCTACACTATATAAAATAATGAAGCAAGGAGCAAGTGCATGTAAAAATGACTGTAAAGATAAAGAAAATAAACACCAAGACATCAGAGTATGGGTCTTCACACAACTGACCAGACCGGTTTTGCCGATCTCATCTCAAGCACCTATTTACCCTTTATATGGGAAATAAAGTTTTATATGAGTTAGGTCTAGAGCATAAGTAATCTAAATATGAAGATCAGTAGTGTCATCAAGTAACTACCTTTCTCCACACTAGCAGCTCTAAAAATAAAACTTCTTCAAGAATACAATAGAAAGAGATTATTATTAGGTACATCTGTACCTAAGAGATTATTATTAGGTACAATGTGAATACATTTCACTTTGATTTCTGCTTTTCTTCACAAAGGTGAACTTGCTAGAATCTCAGAAAAGAAGTTACATTAAGCAAATAAACTGCAACATTTTCATCTCTAGGCACAGCGTCTCTCAACTGAATGTTTAAAGTTTGGAAAATTCAGACAATTACATGAAGCAGCCAGGTGCATGATCCACAGGTTATAGATAAAATACATAAGTATAATAAATACAAATAAAAAATTAATTTCACAGTGGATAGAAGACTAAACACAACAATGATTCTGCTAAAACTCACATGTCTAAAATAAAAAAATCCACACAACAGTATTGGGCAATAAAAAGATATCCATTTCACCTGTCCCTACTGCTCTATCTTAAATGGCCAGTCCAGTAAAAATCCAAAGCATATTGGGGAAATACTCTTAAAACACAACTTGTCCTAAGAAAAAGCCATCTACAGAAAAAGTTGGGATTTCACACAGATACTTCAGCTCTATATTTTTTGATGGATCCTTCTTTGCAGCAATTTTAACAAAGCCCAACACAGCATGCTATGGAGGTGACCTTTTAACCTTGGTACGGCAGTTCACAGTCACATTGCAAACTGCCTTCAGGTTAAGTATTCTCCTGTGTCATCTGCTACGAAACTCTGGAGACCTGAACATCAACCTGCAGGGTCCCCTACCTACGAAACAAACACACTTGTAAATCACAGTATGAAGACTGAAAAATCCTGAACATCCAGGTTTATCACCATAACACCACAATGTTTTGTCTTCTCTGCATCCTGTCCTTCAGTAATTGAATAATACGGGTCTGAATAGATACACCTATATTATACCACCTACAGCATTTCTGCTCTCTGTCATGCACTTCAGAGAAATCTGAAGGGTCCCATTTGTCCAACAATGCAGCAAAACCTGAAGGTTTTCTTTTTAATATGTAAAATTATTATCAATTTTCAATACAACAATGGTTCAATCATGTGAGAAGTAAACAAACATTAACACTAACTGAAAAAGAAGTGAAAGCACTGACAACAAAACAGCCTGGAAGAAGTCCATTTGTATAAATAAAACCTACCATTTAAAATTGCTTTTACTTCTGGATATTGAATTTGACTATTAAATTTAATTTCCTCCTATTGTTAACTCAAAAAAGGGAATCAATGGCAGAAGCATCAGATACAACAGGAACAGGACTTTCCTGTTACTGAGTAACTATTGTCAGACGCCAAAAAAGGGGGAAAAATTCATCACACAACTAATTATTGAACATCTACACCACCTTTACCTTTTTAGCAAGTTGCATTACCTTAAATTCACTCAGCATGGGCAATACACAAGAGGAGTTGGAAGCCTCTGCACTGCTAGGAATCTACAACTTAGTTGGTATTACTGAAACTTGGAGGGGAAAATCCCACAGCTGGAGTGCGGCTGTGGACGGCTACAGGCTGTTAAGAAAGAAGGAACAGGCTAGGAAGGAGTGGCTGAATGTTGCTCTCCACAACAAGAAATACATAGAAGAGCCATCTTCTATGTGTGAAGAGCCATCTCTGAAGAAAAGCCACGAGTGTGCTGAAAGCAGATTGGCGAAAGAAACAAAACAAGGTATCAAGTCAACCTGGTGGTTGATCCAGGGAAGCCTATTGAGGAAACCTTCCTGCCCCAGCTATAGGAGGCATCATGCTCACAGGCTCTTCTCCTGCTGGAAGCCTTCAACCACCCCAAAATCTACTGAAAAAGTAGCACAGAAAGCTATTTTAGGAGGAGACTCCTAGAATGCATGGAGGATAGCTTCTTAAGACACATAATAAGACAATCCTGACCAGAAGGGATGCAACACTGGACCTGCTAGTCACCAACCTAAGTGATCTAATCAGTAGCGACGAGATTGGTGAAAGCCTGGGCCATAGGAGTCACACACTGGTGGTGTTTGCAGCCCTGAGGGACATGGAACAGGCAAAGAGTACATTCAGGATCCTAAATTTTGGAACAGCATACTTCTGGCTGTTCAAGGAGCTAAATCCATAGGCTCCCCTGGGAAAGTGTCCTCAGAGATATGGGTGCAGGACAGAGCTGGCAGATCTTTAAGGACGCTTTCAATAAAGCCCAAGAGACACCCATCCACGTGTAAGAAATCAGGACAGGAAGGCATGGGACTGGCATTGCTGAGTTGAGACGAAATTAAGGGCAGCTGAGCTCAAACTACAGGGCAAGTAGGAGATGAACAGGCAGCAGAAGCAGGGACAGGTATTCTGGGAAGAGTACAAGGATGCTGCCTAGTTTTGCAGGGATAAGGTCAGAAGGCCAAGGCGAGGCTGAAGCTGGGCAAGGGATGCAAAGAATAGGAAGGGCTTCTACAGGTATGTCAGAGAGAAATGGAAGGTCAAAGAAAATGCACTTCCACCGATGAACACAACCAGCAAACTAGTAACAACAGATGACAGGCTGAAGTACTCAACAACTTTTTTTGCCTCAGTCTTCACTGGCAACCTTTCTTCCCACACCTCTCCAGAGGACGGACTGGAGGAGCAAAGAAAAGATCAGGTTTGCAACCACCTGAGGAACCTGAATGTACATAAGTCTGTATGACCTGTGGAGACACATCCCAGAGTTCTAAGAGAACTGGCTGATGTAGTTACCAAGTCACTCCCATCCTATCTGAAAAGTCATGGCAATCAAGTGGCTGGAAAATGGGAAACATTGTACCCACCTTAACAAAGGGTAAAAAGGCAGATCCTGGGAACAACTGACCAGTTGGTCTCACCTCAGATCCCCTTTGTGCCTGAGAAGATCATGGAACAGATGCCCCTAGAAGCTGTGCTAAGACATGTGGAGACAGGGAGGTGATTCAGGACAGCCAGGACAGTGTCACCAAGGGCAAGTCCTGCCTGACCAGCCTGGTGGCCTTCTGTGATGGGGTGATTGCAGCAGGGGACAAGGAAAGCTACAGATGTCTTCTATCTGGACATCCATAAGGCTTCTGACATAATCCTCCATCCTTCTCTCCAAATTGGAGAGATATGGATTTGACGGGTGGAATGTTCAGTGGATAAGAAGCTGGTTGGATGGACCCATCCAGAAGAGAGTAGTCAACAATTCAATGCCCAGACAAGTGGTGTCAAGTGGTGTCCCACAGCAGTTCAGAGCAGGACCAGAGTTATTTAGGATCTTCATTAATTACATAGACCAAGTGAATCAAGGGCACCCTCAGCAAACTTGCAGACACCAAGCTGAGTGGTGTGGTTGACATGCCTGAGGGACGGGATATTATCCAGAAGGATGTAGATAAGCTCAAGGAGTGGAACCATATGAAATTCATCAGGTTCAACAAGACCACACTCAAGGTCCTGCACCTGGGTTGGGAAAATTTCCAGTGTCAATACAAGCTATAGAATGAACTGATTAAGAACAGCCCTGAGAAGAATGACTCGGGGGTGGTGGTGGACAAGAAGATGGACGTGACCCAGCAATGTGCGAATGCAACCCAAAAAGCCAACCACATCCTGGGCTGCAGGAGCAGCCAGCAGGGTGATGCTCAGGTCTGGTGAAACCCCACCTGCAGTGCTGCATCCAGCTCTGGGATCCTCAGCACAGGAAACGCATGGACCTGCTGGAGCAGGTCCAAAGCAGGGTCACAAAAACGATCAGAGGGATGGAGCACCTCTGCTATGAAGACAGGATGGGAGAGTGGGAATTGTTCAGGCTAGAGAAGGCTCTGGGAAGACCTTACAGAAGCCTTTTAAAGTTGAAATGGGGCTTATAAGAATGAGAGGGATGAACTTTTTAGCAGCACCTGTTGTAACAGAACAAGGAGGAATGGCTTTAAAGTAGAAGAGGGTAGGTTTAGATTAGCTACAAGAAATCTTCTACAATGAAGGTGGTGAGACTCTGACACAGGCTGTCCGGAGTGCTCCATCCCTGGAAACATTCCATGTCAGGGTGGGCAGAGGTCTGAGCAACCTGATCTAGCTGTAGATGTCCCTGCTGTCTGCAGGGTAATTGGACTTTAGAAGATGAGCTTTAAAGGTCCCTTCTAGTCAAAAGAACTCTATAAATTTATAAACCCAGTTTTCCAGTTATTTGCTGAAGAACACTCTTCTCAATAGAGCATGTAATAAGCATTTAGCTAGCTCTTCTATATGCATGTATTCTTGTTTGAATATATGTAAGGAGCAAAATTAAATAATCAGCTTAAGGGAATCCAACAGGAAATTTGCCATGGATTTAATCTCTTTGTGTAAGTCTATCCCATGCCTAAATTTACTGTAGGTCAGTGTGTATTGACAAACCTTACCTGGCAGAAAAAAAGAAACTTTATCTATTTTCTGTAAATGTGCTGAGTAATCTCTTCAAATGCTACAGAGGCATATGTGGACATGTGCACGCCTATGTTAAACACATACAGGTTATGACAAATTTGAACAATAAATTTAAAATATATGTAATATGGCCTTATTAAAATTAAATTTCAAATAAAAGGTTCTAGCCAATGACAATAGTAAATCTATACTCTGTTTTAAAAAGGAGGTGTTTTTAGTAGTACTAGAGCAAAAATAGACATCTTTCTTTTAAAGAAAAAGTACTTTTTTTGTCTTCAGCACACGGACCTGAATATGCCTAGAGAACTCTGATGATGATTTGCAAAAGCCAGGCTTAATGAAACACTGAGCTTTGAATGATTCATTCCAAATATGAAATTTAAAAATCCTTAAGAACAACACTCTTTGAAAATCACAAAATCATCAAGGTTGGAAGAGGCCTGCACTATTATCTAGCCCAACCATCCATTCCCTCTGGTCCTCTCACTGCAGGCATGGCAGAAGAGATTGGCCCCCACCTCACAACACCCTTGTTTCAGGTGGTTATAGAGAGCGATGAGATCTCCACCATGCCTCCCCTTTTCCAGGCTAAGCACCCTGAGACACTCCTCATAGGATGTGTTCTACATCTTACACAAGCCTTGCTGCCCTTCTCTAGATGGGCTCCAGTGCCTCAATGTCCTTTTGGAACTGAGGGGCCCAAAGCCAAACACAGGATGCAAGGTGTGGCCTTACCAGTGTCAAGCACAATGGTGCAATCCCTGCCCTGGTCCTGCTGGCCACACTACTGCTGTTACAGGCCAGGATGCCACTGGCCTTCTTGGCCACCTGGGCACAGCCTGCCTTCATGCTCAGCTACTGTCAACCAGAACACTCAAGCCCCTTTCTACCAAACAGCCTTACAGCCAGTCTTCCCCCAGCCTGCAGCATGGAGTTGCTGTGACCCAAGTGCCAAGACCTGGCACTTAGCCTTGTTGAACTTCACACCACTGACTTCAGCCCACTGATCCAGCCTGTCCAGGTCTCCATGTAGAGCCCTCCTACTCTCAATCAGATCAACACCCCCATCCAACCTGGTGCTGTCAGTAAATTTACTGAGGGTGCACCCTCAGTGCACTGTCCAGATCATCAGCAAAGAAGCTAAAGAGGACTTGCCTCAGAACAGACCCCTAGGGACACCATGAGTGACTGGCCTCCAGCAGGGTTTAGGTCCATTCACCACCCCTCTCTGGGCTCAGACATCCAGCCAGTTTTTCATCCACAGATGAGTACTCCCATCCAAGCCGTGAGCAGCCAGGTTTTCTAGCAGGACACTTTACTGCAGTCAAGACAGACACCATCCATAGCCTTTCCCTCATCTAAGCCGGTCACTTTGTCATGGAAGATCAGATTAGTCAAGCAGAACCTTCCTTCTGTAAATCCATATTGGTTGTGCCTGATTCCCTGGTTTTCCTGCACGTGTATTGATAACTTTACCAAACAATTGCTATTAAAAATCAAATTAAGCAAGACTACACTGATGAGCAGGCAGAATAGTCTAAAGGATCCTTCTCTATGTGTCATTTCTAATGATTTATTAGTTTCACTGATCAGGTCGACAGTCTTGAAAAAGTCCAGGTTTGAAACACAAGCTGTCTTAACCACAGCCACCCACACGAGCAAAACAAATCAAAAGCGAGCAAAATGCAGCATTTATGGTAAGCAATAATGACAGGCTGGCTCGTCTTCTTCTTGCTTGGTTTTAATTCTCTTACATTGTACTTCTGTCACACAGAAGCAGCAATTTCAAATTAATCAAACATTTTCTTCTCCTAGATCACTACTAGCTAGTCATCACCCACAGCTTCCCCCCAGTCCTGCATCTTGTCTCTTGACACTTTCTGGGAAAAAATGTTACTTGATGTACTAGGGCTATCCATTGGTCTGGATTTTGTGGCTTATGCAATCAACTTTAAGTTTCTGTAGTTCAGTCTGTTGTGTATTTTGTACATAACAGAACCACACCAAGTGGGGCTATTATTTTCTAAGCTGCAGCATTTTCTCAAGAAAACTTATTCCCACATAAAGAAAATTTCACCTTGTTTAGTTTTCAAGGGTTAATTAAATATAGGTGGTATCTATCGCTAAAGTCTAAGGGTATGATTCTGAAATAACCTCACAAACATGAAGTCATGTAAGACTCTTCCAAGTGTAACCTGGATAAATTTCGAGCATTGTAACCATTTCTTTCAGTATCACTGATCCTTTCCAAATACAATGTAAGTGGGATTTTTTTCCTCCCTATCTCGCTCTGGCAATGCATCAGAGAGGAGTAGGCTGTATCTTTAAATACAGTTCGGATCTACAGTTCATCCTTTTTCTTTCTCTTCTGCACATTGGATTTCTTTTGGAAACCCGAGAAAAGTACTTCGATTGTAACAAGAGAGCCAAAGATAGCCCCTCAAAAGAGCCAAGAAAGCAAAGGAGGAACGCTCCTTGTACCTCCTCCCTTGAGGGAGAAGAGGAACTGGGAGGAGGACATGCGGCTGGAGGGAGAGAGGGAGGGAGGGCGAGGAGACACTTCTACAGCGAAATGTTGAGAACAGGCTGAACTTACTTAACCCGTGAGCATCGACCACAACCCAAACAAAGCAGGAGGGAACGTAAACTCACGGAGCCTCCGTGTCCCCACTACGACAGCACCAGCACGAGTCAGTCAGTCCCCACCGGAGACTGCGGACGGACAGACCTGGCCCACGGTGGCATCGGGGGGGACCTGCGATCGCGAACCCGGCGCTCTCGGTCCTGGAGCCGAAGCGCCGCGTTCCCCCCTCCTCACCTCGTGTCACCCCGGGCAGCGGTCCAGGGGGCCCCGGCCCCGCCCCTGGCCCGCTCCAGGTGACCGTGGGGCCCGCAGGGGCTGCGCTGCCCCAGGGGCTTCTCCGCTGGGAAGGGCGGCGGAAGATGCGCTTCCCCGGGAGCCCCCGGGCGACCTGTGGCAGCGAGCCCTAAGTGACAGGCCGGCGGCGGCGCCCCGCCCTGCGCCCGCGCTCCCCAGCAGGGCGGCCCGCGGGGGAGCGCGGCCGCAGGGGGTGGGAAGAAGAGCGGGAGCTCCGTACCTGTGGCTGTGGCCGTGGCTGTGACCGCCGCCTCATCAGCGCCCGCCGCCCGCGGCCATGGCCCCGCAGCGCAAGGGCCCGGAGCGCCCCACCGGACCCGCCACCCCCGCCCCAGCCGCCGCCGCGGGCCCCGCCCCCTCCGGCCCCGCCCCGCTCCGCCCCGCCCCCGCTCTCGCGACGCTTCCCGCCCCGCCCCGCCCCCGCAGCCGCCGCCGCCGCCGCCGCCACCGCCGCGCGCTCCCATTGGCGAGAGAACGGCGGCCGCCCCGGAAACAGCCGAGACGGCGGGGGAGCGCGCGCAGGGCCCGTGCCGGCCACGCCCCCAGGGGGGCCCTGCGCTCCCTGTCCCGGTCCGTGTCCGTGTCCCTGTCCCGGCTCCTGCCCCGTGCCAGCCCGTCCCCGCGGGAGTGCCCGGGCGCGGGCACGGCCTTTGCAAAGCCCCCGGGAGCCGTGTGCCTGTCAGGGGCTGGGCTGCTCCTGCCTGCTCCGTCGGGGCTGGGCGCTGCCGCCCGCTTGCTCGGGGTCGCCTCTCATGACCGGCCGGAGGCCTCAGCACGGGGCCTGGGTTGGAGGCGGCAGCCTGGGTTTAGTCGGACGAGGCGCAGACAAAACTCTGAGACTCTGTCTGAAAATCCCGTGCCCTCCTTCCTTTCACACCGCCCTGCTAAATTCCTGCCGGGTTCCTCAGGGCATCAGGTGTGCGTTTAGCCAGCAGATAGGCCATAGATCTTCACCTCTTCACGAGTTGTTCTGCTGTGTGTGTAGGTGTAGGTGCTGCTGGGGCCTGGGATTTCTTTTCATTTAGGTGGAAGCGGCAATCTCGTGTATCTTCCCAGCACAAAACGCCGTTCCAGTAGCAGCAGCTCGTCCGGACACCAACCTGGCAGCAGGGAAACAGCGAGGAGGTGTGTTGGACAGGGCACAATGGATCGTGTGAGCAATGTGGGCTGACAGCTCTGTCCCCCCACGAAGGACAGACTCTGGCAACCGGGACAGGCCTTCCTGAGACCCGGCATGTGAGAGGGAAGCTCGGGGAGGAACGACAGAACCGGAGTTCTCTTGGTGGAGACGGGGCAGCGTGTGCCTGCAGCAGCTTCTGCAACGCAGAAAAGAAAGAGTCCCCAAAGCTACGTTCAAAAAAAAAAAAAATTTCCCAAAGTTCGTATACTAGGGAAGGGGTTAGGGAAGGAAAGAAAACAAAGAATGCTACCCTTGTAGCTTTTTCAGTGCTGGGTGGTTTCAAACTCTAACCTGCTTCATATTACGAAGGCAAAGACAAAGAGAAACTACCCAAACCCCCTCATACACTTTTCTTCTGGATACCACCTAAGACCTATAAAAAAGATATGAGAATTTTTTTGCCACTGGCTCTCCCTTACTCTTCTAGATAGTTCCTGCTTCTGCCTACCTGCTGCTTTAACTTAAGCTGTGGCTTTTATTTCTCTTTAATCTTTCATGAGTTCTACAATCATTTTAGAAACTTCAGAAGTCAGGGGGTCCATTTTTGCCAACAGGTAGGTGAAATACATTTTCATTTACTCTAGAAACTAGTAAGCTGTGCAACAAAGTCATGCAAAACCTACACAGTTAAAAGAAACAAAAGATTGGTTCTAAACTGTGTCACACTATGCTACAAGTGGGATGAATAACATGTTCCTCATACTCCCAGGGCCTGAGTGTCCTTATAGGATGGAGAAAAAGTAAATGAATAACAGCTTCGAATTTAACTCAAAATAGTCAACATTTCAGTGGCCATTGAGACCAGCCTGATTTGGAAATACACTGTCTTTTGAATAAAGACATTTTAACAGTTTGCTCATCTTCAGCTTAACAACAAAATATCTCCTTTTGGCCAACTCCATCGTTAAATAGACTTCTTAGTTTTCAAGAAAGATAAAAATTCTGTTAGAGGTATTTGTTGTTTTTAATATATCATTGTTTTTTTATGTATCAACATTAAGTAAAAAATTACTAAACAAAATAGCTATGGAAGCAATGTAAACATGAAAAAGCATGCTTTAAAAATAAATTCAGGCCTTTTATTCCCTTTGTTTTGGAATTCCCCTTAGACTGTTCAGAATAATGAGTTCCTATGGCTCCCTGCCAAAACCTTGAAAAAAAATCAAAGTTTACCCCCATCAGGAAACTATGAAACATAACCCATGGCATGCCATTGTTGGCCATGAAAAAAAAAATTGTTCTTTTTTTATACAATAATAAAAATGGGGGTAGCTTTGAAATAGTGATTTTTTTTAAATTATTTTTTTACAATTGATTTAAATACTGCCTATGGTAAAGCACAGGAAACTTGTCTGGTCAGTCAACACTTCTTAGAATTTATATTAACTATGAAGAAGTACAGTGTTGTTTTCTGGGTATTTTGTGTCCTGTGGATTTTGTATTTTTCAAGGAAGGGTTTGACCAGTCAGAGCCCATCGCACTGAGCCCAGCCTGGGAGGAGGGCAAGTTCAGGGCAGTCCCAGCCCTGGGGCATCAAACACCTGTGGGGACAGGGATGGGTCTAGTCCAGGCTGGGACACCAGTCCAGATGTGGGGGTCAGGATCAGGCCCCATAAAGGGAATCAGCATCAGGCAGTGCTGGCCATGCATCTCTGATGTTTACTGCCTGCTCATTTCATATGAGAAATAGGCATCTTTAGAATCTTTTTGTCAAAACTACTGTCATGTCCCTGGTACTATCCTGACTCACTGGCTGCACCTGCCTATTAAGTTTGGTATTTCAGGATCACTGGCTTGGAACAACTTGTTCAGAGGCTGTCTCAGAGTGAGTTATATGTCACGTCGCTCAGGTATTAAATGCCAGTTCTATAAAATGTGTTGAAGATCTATGGAAGATGTTGAAGAAATGGTCTGTGGCTTTATGTGACTTTTATTTTGTCCATTTTTTTACAAGTCACTTACTTATATTTTCCCCCTCAGTACATGGGAACTACACAGTTGCATGATTGTGTCAGTGTTGTTTTGTTGGGGTTTTTTGATGATACTGCCTCTGGAAAATGTCCCTCTATAACTACAGCTTTATTAAGCTCATGCCAGACCTGAAATTATATCCTATAAGCTACACTTATTATAATAAGGATTGCCTTCACAAGGGCAGAGGAGTAATTTATAGTATTATTCTTGCCTTTAACAGGAGGAGCATATTCTTCCAGTCTTAAAACCTGTGTAAGCCTTTTCCATTCCTTGCAGCCAGCTGGGAAGGATCTGCTGTGCTTGAAAATATTCCACCCTCCTTCTTCCCTCCCCTCTGCCTCAAAATAAAAATCTAAAGCTCATAGCTCACAATGTAATAATTTCATGAATGACTTCTAGTGGCTTATCTGTTTGTAACATACCCTTCAGCTCTGCAGCCCAGCTCCCTGCTCCTGTGTCTGCGCTCCTTCTGGCCTGTGCCAGCATGAACATTTGTGAAATCAAGTGATAAATGAGATTGAGCTGAGAGGACCAGAGAACAACCTGCTTTCCTTCCGTTTTGCTGATCCAGTTCACCAACATAATAAATGTGTCAGTGTGGCACTGAGGACAGCACAGACACAGCTGAGAACAGGCACAGCTTAAATGGTCTTGCTCTGCTGCAAGTGCACACCCAGACATTGACTTGCTTTGCCATTTACTGCCTGTTCAGTGTCTCCTTGAAAACACTTCTGACACCCCTGACACCTCCAAAACTGGAACTCTGCGTCTCAGTGGGTAATTCTATGAGTCATCTTGTCAAAAATCTGGGCTGGACCATGGTGTTTGTCTCCAGCAAGGGTTGGGTTTATGGCATTATGGCACAATGTAAGTTCTTGGTTTCTCTTCACCAAATCCTTCTCAAATCCATTGTTTCCAGTGACATGTTTGAGGAGTCATTTTTATTTGCATGTTTGTGGGTATTTTAACTCATTATTTTTTCAACAGTGAAAACCCAATAAACTTCATATATGTAACTATGTTGCAGTTATTAATGGTTCCTCTTTCCCTGGAGTTTGATCTGTAACCTATATAAGTTTCCAAAACAATATGCATAGAGGATGTCATCCACAGTTCTATACTGAACTGGCCAGTCATGTCCCGCTGACAGACGAGTTCTGAGAGCCAGCCTAGGAGGCCTTTTATTGCAGAATGGAAAGCATCGCACGCTAACCTTATCAAAAGATGTATTGTACTCCATAGGGATGGTTGCAGATGCTATGAGATTATTATCCAAAGCCTTGGAAAGCTCCCTGAATTCACATCCTTTCTGTGCATTGTGTTTATTAGAGGATGTGATAAACGCCGTCACTGTGTTACACAAGACCATACAATAATAATTGGAGCTGGCTGGGAAGTGAAATTTTTATTCTACAGGAAATTCCAGCTTGTCAATATTTTGTTTCATTGAGTGCTGGAACAAAACATGTTGGCTCTGCAGTCTTTGGCAAAAATGGAACAATCTATTTCTTTGCCAGCTGACAAGCCTGGGAAGCCAAGAAACCAACTGAGCAGTCGGCCTGATGCCAGGGAGCTGTATAGCCAGTCAGCTGAACTACGGTAAGAAGCCAGCCTGGCCAGCAGCCTCAGCCAGATCATGGCTAGAGCTTCTGTAGAAAGTTTTGATGGAACCAGGGCAATCCAGAATTTCCAGTGCCAATCAGTTCAATTAGAAGATGGCCAAACACCCTCTCAATAATTGACTCCTGTCAGGAGAGGATGTAGCCCTACTGTAGTTTCTGTTGCATATGTGTTTCTTTCTTCAGCTTTTGCCTTGTGACTTAGGCACATATCTATTGCTTGCATGAGCAGATTAAATCCAAGAATTTTCCTTAAGGATTAATGATGATACCCAAGCCCATGAGGAAGTTTTCAGAGTGTCCTTCATTGCTAGTTTTGTGATTGTCATTCAAATAACCTTGCGTGCCAGCAATACCTCACGGCATCTGCCTGTGTATGTATGCCCTGCTAACGAGAGCTATACAGTTACTGCAAGAGTGCAGTGTGAGATCGGAATAAACACTTGTCTGCTATCAGCTCACACACTGTCTCCTTGTCTTCAGCCCATATTTGCAGATGAGTTTAAGATAAACTTGCCAAAGTGCAATAATGAGGCAAAAACGTCTTCTGAACTAGGGAAGTGATAGTGATCTTTATTGGGAAGTTGGTGATGTGGAGGTCAACACCGATAAGGAGAGCACCCTTCTCTGTCAGAACTAGCTATGCTCAAGTACTGAGCTGTTTGCTCAATGTAACCCTAAACCTAATTTTTTTTTTGCAAGATTCTTGCAAGATTCTTGTAATGCTCCAGTTATTTTTCCCTTTTGGTGTATTTCTGGAAAGGTATCAGATCAGTTTGTAAAAAAAAAGCTACGTCTTTGCCCTCCTGTAGTTCACGGTTGGCATCATCATAAAAGGTATTTTTCAAATGTTTAGATAATTTCTATTATAGGATAAATGTTAAATGTTATAATTCCTTAGATCTGCAGACATTGCACACACTATACACATCCCTTGTTTGTTTACAGTTGCTGCCTATACTTCCTCTTTAAAGCCCAGAGATCATATACCATCCTTACCACAACTGCGGTAACTCCAGGGAACAATGAATTTCCTTGTAAATGTTCAGTGGTAATTAAATTTTCTGCAACTTCATCTATGTAAGTAGTCTCTAATATTCCTGCTGTGAAATTAGAGGAAAACCAGGTGCTTTACTGAGACACATTTCAAATCTTGTGCCTTCCCCATGTAAACAAATGGGACTCATTTACTCTCTCAAATTCAGCTACTGTGGAGATGCTACAGCATCTGGATTCCAAATTAATTCAATGTCAGTTTTCAGTGACCTTTATATTTTCTAAGCATGGCGCAGTTTATTACTGGTTTTACAGAGTTTATTCTTGAACTGGAAATCATTTTCATAGTGAAATTCCACATTCCACAATGAAAATAGTTCAGTGACATGTTTATGATGTGCTTTCTCCTTCATTTCCACTGGAGTTCTTACACAGTTTGCTGCAACATATCCTGAAATGTGCTCTTCATCTCAGATGAAATAACTCAGGCATATGTTTAAGGTTTAAGTCAGTCTCAATGTGACCATTTGGCTTGTCTTGTTTATATTCCACACATGAATAACTGCTGCTGTGTGTCATTTTAGTCCTTCTGATTCTCAGTTTCCTCAGTGTTGCCACATACTCAGAGATTATTTAATTTCCCTTCTGATTCCATCTATAATAGAAATGCTCTTTAAACATGAGCACACTTTATTTATAGGGTTATTGTCTTTTTCCATCAAAATATTGACTGTAAACTGCCAAGTCCTTACATGTCTTTGATGGACCTTTCAGCAAAATAGGAATACTGATAGCTTAAAAAAAAGAAAAAAGAAAAACTGGAAGTTCTTCCTCCATCCACATAGTTGTATAAAATACTGCTGTAATACAAAGGATCCTGAAAACCTCATATCAGAGAGGGAATTTTTATCATGTGGGGTTGCACACTGTACAATCCTTTCTAAGGACTTCTTTGTAAATTGCTATTTGAAGACACAAAATCTTGGCCAAAATGAAACACAGAACAGAAATACCTGAAAGAAATGCTGTGAGGTCTTCCCTACCACTTTAAGATGTCTGAGTAGCTGTTTCTGAGCTGAAGGCAATTTCCTTTTCCTAATTAAATTTTTTTAGATACATTTCTCAGCTCAGAAATGTTACATTTACACGGCCTACTGAGAACCAGATAAATTTAATTTTTAAACTGCTTTTAAATTGAAGCTCACTTGATTGTGACAGTAAATTGAGTTTTTCAAGAGTCAAAGTGTAGCTTAAAATTATACATCCTGGTAACATTGTATTTTACTGGGTATTTTGGACCTACATTGAACCATAGTTCATGGTCCAACATTTTGGATCATATACCATTGAAATATTAGTTATTCTTCTAATTAAGGAAGTTAATTTTTAACTTTGTTGAAAGGAAAGTATCTTCTTTGTGGTCACTTATGTTTTAAAGCTGTGGATGTATTTATATAAAAACATAATATAAATATACATTTTATTATATAAAGTCAAAATCTTTTTCATCAGTCGAAAGGGAACTAATCCGTTGCCTCTGCTCAGTTGCAAGAAACTGCATTAGGAATATTTGAAAACATAATAAAAGTGTTTTAAAATCAAATTGTTTGAATTTCAGCAATGTGTCATCATTTACAGCTGATAAGACATCATTCTGCCTATAAATGAATGGAAAACAAGAATTAATATTTGCTTTCAGATAACTGCCTGGGTCGTACATTACATAATAAAACAATGTGCTATAGATAAATCAGAATTTGATCCTGAAAGCTGGGTTGTATAAGTATTAATTTTTTTTCCTTGTCTGCCAAAAAGTTTCCAGAATTACCAGTAGCTTTAAATTTTATCAGCTTTGAGTACATGGAAATGTTGAGGCTTGCCCCTGCAAGTTGGTTATCTTGAGAGATTGCAGTCAAAAGGTTTATTGAAAATTTTCCTGCTACTAAAAGTTACATAAGGATTGATCAACTATGATTTTCAGTTCCCTAGGGGCAATGAGGATGGTATACAGGAAAGAAATTAGTGGGTGAAGCATTGATAATATTTATATCTCTTTACTTTATGCTAAAAGGTCTGTGATAGTCATAAGTGTTGAACCACCCAGTTCTTTATGAGTATAATTAAGCCACTAAAGGGTAAGTTACAATAACATATTGATGATGGGTTCTTTATTAATATACCTTTAAAACACATCATACCAAAGGAGAAAAATGGAAATGGATTTCCATTCTCCTACAAGCCCAGTTTTACTATTTTTGTACCAGAAAACGAAGTTACATTGATCTGATTTGCTTATTCATTGGCAAAAAGTGTTCATTTTTCAGGCCATCGATTTTTTTATGGTTGGGAGCTGATGGATATGAATGATCTGTGTGGGGAAGAACTCCAGGGTTTCAGAAGAATCATGGAGGACTTTGCATGTGGCTCCTGCTAGGAAGCAATCCAATGTTTTGTTTGCCCATCTTGGTTCCCTCAGGCTCTGGCAAGACAGGTTTGCTCGAAGGCACCCTTTCTCCTCCTGTCTCCTTCATTATCCAGGGAGGAGGAGCCTTTTGCAGCTTTGCAGCTTTAGGGCTCTTTTTTCCCTTTCACAAAAATAGAAGTTTGGGCTTTTTTCTGAGGGACAGTTTTAGAACACACAAGGCCACTCCTGATAGCTGGTATGTGAAATGAGAAATGTGCCAGGATCCAGAGTACAAATTATAACTTCCTGTCTTTTGGCTTGTTTTTAATTCAAGGCTGTTTTTTTTGGTCTCCTTCTGTCTCAGGTTATCCTATCCAGGGGAGGATAATTTTTTTAATGTAAATTCATTTGGTGAGATTGAAGAAACCTGATGGATATTGATGATCGATTATGAGGCTGGATTTCCAAGTAAACTTAATTACAGCTTTATAGGTGACAAGTTTTAAGATATTTGAAAATTTGAAACTAATATTTATAATCAGTATGAATAATAAATTGCAACAGCATAGCTATATGGTGTATTTGAGGGTAATATATATGTATGTGAGTAAAAAATACACATGGTGCCAAAAAAAATACATTATATTCATTAAAATAAAGTGTTCTGCTGAGGTTTTTTAATGTGGGTGTTCTCCATTTCTTTTCAGGAAAGATAATGATGCACACTGCAGGTGAAGAAGACTTCTCAGGATGATACAGACTAATGTGAAATTATCCTAAGTCAAATGTAAAGTTCTGCCAACAGGACAAAGCACTGAGGAGTGAGATTGCAGCTTTTTTTGTTGTTGTTTTGAAAGATGCTTATTTAGAACCCTTCTTCTATTAAATTTCCTACCACTATAGAAATGTCAGGATTTCCATCCCAGATCCAACAGTCCATCCAGCCTGTGTTCTTGGCTGTAGTTTACAAAAGATTTATGAAGGTGCCCATTATCCAATGCAGACCAAATATAGAAAACATTTATTTATAACTTCTGTAATTTAATAATTTTCTCAAGTTTACAGTCTAAGACATAGCTTTTCCAGAAATGTTCTTGTTAGTGATAAAGAGTGCTCCTCTAACTAGTGTTATACTTCATTTTTTCTTCATTTTAATAAAAATTAAGAGCTCTACATGTCTTTAAAAACAGATGAAAATGAAAAAAATTCATTTTTTTTTTTAGAAGGAAAAATTACTGATTTTTCATTTTAACTAAAAGGCTAAACCCCTACAATAAAAGGAGAATATTGCCAAATACATTGGCAGCCATGCAGGACTGAATTTAGCTGTGCTATGCAATATCCAGGGCTGCATAGCTCAGTATTTACACTTCTTACACATGCACAAAACACCTCAAACTCACCTGTCTCTGAGAGATTTATCCAACTTATCCAAAGCAAAATTCAGACAGGATTTACTTTCACCAGAACTTAGACATTCTATAAGAAGTGCCACAGGACCAGCAGGTGTCTGTGTCTTCTCCTTGTCTCACTGGGAGGAGGAAAGGAAGCTCCAGCAAAATATTGGGATAAAGTAACTTCCTGTGACACTGGTTACATGTCTAGTCATACAACTACAGAATTAGTAACATCATTCCAGGCTGTGCCTTCCTGCTTTCTTGGGAGATGTCACATTCCAATATCACTCATCATTTTTAATAGCCCATGTAAAGGACCTGGGCATATTTTTTTCCTCTGCCCTGGTGTCAGTCTGGAGGATGAGAAGCTGTCATGTTTCTGCCTTAATTCTGTTTTTCTCTGGTGAACCTGAGGATGTGATTTCTGCCAGCTTGCTGGTGGTGGTGAAAGGGGAATATTGTCCTCTCTTTCTCTTTTGTCTTTCCTCTGTTCTCCCAGTTCTGCCTCCTCACTGGGCCACTCCTGGTGCTAGATCCTTCTACCCTTGGCTTAGTTCATTAATCCAGCTGATCACAACCACATTGTCACGTTCCTTGATGCCTCTTGGCCATATTAGGGCATTAATGCTGGTTGACAGAGGGGTCTGACAAAACCCAGTGCTTGAGCAAAGCAAGTAGCAGAGAGCCAGACAGGAAACAGGCCTGTGAAATCAGCAGCCTAAAGTTTCTGTTATTTTAAGTTGCATGGTGGCACAGTGTGTTCTGAAAAGTAGGTGAGCAGCTCCATGGTTTGAAGGGAGTGCAAATGAGGGGGGGAGCAAAGCAACGTGCTGGCAGTGGGCTTCTCTCGGTGCTGAACCTCTGCAAGCACTAGGTGGCCTGCTTTTAAAGGAAATGGGCAATCCCATCCGTTTCTGTGTGAAAGATGAAAAGTACAATTTGCTCAAGTTGCGCATCAATTTTATACATCATGCTAGTCGTGCTAAAACTTCATCACCTCTGTAAAACACTAATCCTGTGTTGGAAGGAGGAGGCACCATCAGTGCTGGTGTTGAGCACCCTCAAAGACACCGAGGCCAGAGGAGAATGGAAGGTAAGAGATGCAGCTGACCTGCAAAGTGTGGGATTCAGATGTAGAAACTGCATTTTGGCTGTGGTATTTAATGTCTTCTGGGAAAGTCCTCCTAACAGTTGTAATTTGTCTATCTCTCAAAGAATGACTTCTATTCTGGGCCAGTAAAAAGAGTTATTGCAAAAGGAAAACTTTGATTAACCACAGGCCTTGAACCACTAAATAAACAAAAGAAAAAAATCAGTTAATGTTGAAAGCAAGGAAAGCTTTGGTGAAATAGTAAGTGATTTAACAAATTTCAACAGCATCATTACACATATCTTATGCTCACTGATACCTTACACCTCAGAGTCACTCAGTGCCAAAAACTAAGGTGCAACAGAATTTTAACATGTCACGCACCCTAAAAGCCTCATTTTTCTCTGTTTAATTTGGGAGGTCAGAAACTGATGGCAGCAACAAGTGAGCCTGGAAGCTAGAATGGGAACATTAATGGATGGGTAAAACGTCATGTAACATCTTTTCAGCACTGTGATTCCTCCAGGCAAACTCCCTCTACCAACCCAAAGGCAACCTGATGGCCAGATTCCCACAAATAACAAAGCAAGTAGGTCTACAGAGGACAGTAGTCCTCTCTAAATTAAGAAAAAGTATTATTTCTTTCCACTCCCCCAGGGATTAGCCTGGATATCAGAAGCATTTAAACTGGGTATTTGCTAAACAGATGTAAAAGAACCGCAAGGGTTTATGATTCAAGTTTTTCTCCGTTTAATCCAGCAAGGGTAAAAGTCTTTAATAAAAGCCCAGATTGCCCAGCCAGCTAAGAAAACCAAGGACATTGAATCTTGTTTTCGAGATATATATGTTTTGAGAGGGGATTTATATTGAAAAAATAAGCCATGATATATTTTTGATCCTGCTAGTAAATGATACAATAATTTAACTTCTGTTTAAAAACTAGTGCTTCCATCAAACCTTAATTGAGCTTAATCAGCCATTAACAGTAGTTTTTATTGACTGAGAAATAAATGGTGATTGATTGGCCTGACATAATTAATTGTTATTATAGTTTTCAACAATTTAAGCTCATTTGCCCAGGCTACTCTTTCCACAACGTTTGAAAGATTTAATTAATACTGCTGTCAATAATTTAAATAGGCTTACGATTCTGGGAATTACAGAGTAATCATTTTTATGGACGAGTGGTCACAGAGAGATATATTGAAGTTTTAATTCTGAGAACATTTGATTTGTAAAGCAGTATATATACCTTCCTAAGACAACTCTGTGAAGGTTTTACACTGCAACTGTCAAATTTATGCTGTTTATTATATTTTGATGGAGCAGAGCTGGCACAGGTGTTGTTCCTTCTCCATCTCTCCCTGTGTAGCTGCCTAGTTCCTTTATAAATTCCTTAAGGAACATATTTGATTTTTATTCATATATAAACTCATTCAATTATTTGCTTTTGATGAGGTAAGATAATAAATGGAAGATGTGAATTCAGCTGACATCTGGAAAAATATTTTACAAGGCAGTCGATGCTGTTTGATGCTCTTGCTCCTCTTGATCCAGAGCATCACCTCTGTCCCTACATTTCCTTGGGTTTACGGTCTGTGGAGTACAGAAGATGCTCAAAACACAGTGGTGTGGAAGGTGAAGGCCCAAAAGAGAGGAAGTGAGAGATGGAGGGCCAGAGGAGAATTATGTAAACCTCATCTTTGTAGAAAGTCAGTGCTTGAAAAAGAAAACTCATTTTATAACTTCCTGCTCTATTCAAGTGCATGGGTTTTAATTTCAGGAAGGGGGTGCCCACACACTCTAGGTAAGGCACTCTCCTCTAAACTGTCACTCTGCCTTGGATGAGGAGTTGGCCCCAGAACCCACCTGCTCCTCCCACTGTTTACAGAAGGTGGGGAAGGAGAAAGAATATGAAAACCTTGTTATCAAGCTTTTAGTGCAGGTACTCTGAAGTGACCCCTGAACCTACCTTAAAGAGCAGCTTTCACTCCCAAAAAAAAACATGTTTTGGGAACAGCTCCATGTCACCTTCAACTTCTTGAACATTTTATCCTTTTTATTCACCTGGAAATACACCCCTAAGATTTCTGATTGACTGTATTAATGCTTTAAAGCAGGTTAGTTGGAAAACAAGTCATCAGGCATAAATCAGAACAAGAAACTCTTACACCACTTGCAGGCTCCTGTGTGACTTGACCTTCAGAGTACTGATGGCTTCAATAGCAGGTTGGAAACACTGTGCCCAGGAAGTCTGAGCAAAGCTGTGCTGCCTCAGAGGGAGGGAAAACACACTGTAGGTTAAATTGTGACACCATTAGCAGATGATTATTATTATTGTTACAAGGGCCATGTGTTTGGGATTCAGGGGTATTACATGTCTGATTCTAATTAATGAACTGCTCTACTCAGAGGATAGCCTGACTGCCAGGAGAACACGTATCTGCTGTTACATTAATGTCAGTAGGCAGCAGATGGATGATTTTTTTTAAATGAAATTGAAGAAAGGAAATTGAACTTGGCGAAGCGTAATTGGGAAATGACGGTAGGTACCTGAGAAGGGCTGAAGTCTTTGAGCCATGGGAGATGCAAATAGCAGCAAAAGGGCAGAGGGGAGGAATGAGTTCAGAGTGGCAAATGCAGGCACAGCTGTGCACTGCTGTCAGGGAAAGGAAATGGAAACTAAAGCTAGAGAAAAAAATCCTGCTGCCTCACTAAGGCATCTGCCACATCCCAGGATGTCCCATTTCATCACCATGACATCTCTTATCTCTCCCTCTATAAAAAGAAAGATGCACTTCCGTGTAGATCCCCTCAGTTCTCATTTGAAGGAGAAGGGCATGGGCCAGATGCTGCTTTCACTCATCTGCGAGCATTTGGCCAGGACAGAAGCTGTTGCACCTGCCTTGTGTTTTGTCATGCTTTCAAGATAGATTCAATCCATGACATCTTAGCATTGGGTGGCTGGGGATGATTGAAGTTGTGACTCCATTGACATATTTTATTTTGGAAAAGTATAATTATAAATATAATCAGAATGGGATTTGTGTAATTAGGAAAAGTCTGTAATAACTCTGAAGGAAATGGGGCAAACACAGGGCCAATTCAGGCTAATGCCATACTCCTATATCTGCCTCCAGAATGGGCAGATTTTAAACTAAACACCAACTTTCAGTGGCCTGAATTGCATAATTTAAAAATAATTTTTGTTTCTCACTTTTTACCATGCTCACTCTCCCAATATTTAAATATTAACATGAAATGTTAATACTGCAGCAGTTTCATTTTTGCCCTTGTATGCCCTTATCATGCCATCCCCACTAAACCTCTTTAAATAAATTGCTACTATATTTTGTTTTAGACAAGGCATCCATGCAGCCCTTTTTGATAAAATAATTCTGGGCAATAACTGTGTTAGATTTGCTTCAGCACTTGCAATTTCAATGCTTGCCAGTCTACAACCTTCTTTTTTTTTTTTTTGGACTTTCATTAATTTAGTGATAGGAATTAAAAGTTAGCACAGTTTCAGACTTCATGAGCTATTTGGTGCCACTGAGATGAACGGATTGATTATATGCCACAAGTATTAACTTGTGGTATGAACAGTTCATTCAGTTACCAAACTTTTCTCAAAATTATTAAAAACCTCCTTCAGTGCATCTTCCAGCTTAAGGCTTATAATCCAACTACTTTTTTCACATTTTTTGACATCTTACTCACAGAAAACTGGCTTGTGGTCAAGATGAACTGTGGGAAGCTACCTTACTGTGCAGTCTAGCTTCTTGAAGAAATTCTGGAGAGTTCCCAGTGTCCAAACACCATCACACCTCATCTCCTCATGTACTGCAGAGTGCCATCCCTAGTGGTGCCACCAACTTTACTCTGTGAGTTATTTCTCCTACTACAGTCTCTTCTTTATACCACAGCTTTGATTATTGAAATCAGCCTTTTCAGTGTGGGTAAAAAAATTGAATTCTCCCAAAACCCACCTAAAATTAAGGTACAGGCTTCAATCCTAGGAGAACTGTAAGCACCTGGAATTCATGGTGCATTGAACCCCCCCAGCACTGACCTGTAAATTTTCTGGGTTATCCATAAAACTGCCTCTCCAATGCATGATTATTCATGACAATGAGATCCCAACCACAAGACAACTTCATAGATCACAGGATTACAGCCTTCATGAACTGACTTAGGTTCCTACACACTATAATTTTCCTTCTGTATATGCCACTGACTGTGCTTACTTTCACATCTCATGTTGTGCTAGGTCCCAGCCTAGCAGCCCACTGACCTGCCACACGGCAGCTGATGCTTGCCTGCAGAATGGCCCTCTGGAATCAACCCCCGTGAGTGTTTGTCAGGTTGGTGCCAGCGAGGCACAGCCCATCCTGCTGAGGAAAACGTGTTTGCTTTACTGCTGCTTACCCGGGGAGAAACGGGCGCTACCGCGTGTTCTGTTTGAACGGCTGTTGTTACCATGGATGCAAATGCAAATCTGTTTTTACACTTAATACGCTCTGTGGCAGCAAGATCCAGCGGGAGATCCCTGCAAATGTAAACACCTACATGCACAGTGACCTACTTACATCTGGGTTTGCATGGAGCTGTGTACAGCATGTATAAAAGCTGTATTCAAAGCCCCTAATTTAAAACAATTTTCAGGCAGTCCCTGGCAGACTGAGTAGAAATGATGCTCACTATTTATTCATCCAAATTTTATGTAGTTTTGAGTTTTCTTTTAAATTCCAAAGTCTTAGATTGTGCCAAGGAGTTGCCATTGCATTGATTTCAACGGGGAATTCTGGTTTAGATTTGATGACATTTTGAGTAGATAACATCTAAAATTCAGTGCCATGATATTCAAATGTTTCCAGTGATTTCTAGACACAAAATAAATTCAAGGACTTACATACATTGAATGCATTCTGTTTATTTGAGAAGGAAGATCTCATACGAGTGCCTGTTATGGAAGGCATCTCTTATCATGTACAATAAAATCAACCATTGCTTCCAGCAGAATACAAAAATACACATCTCAGTGACTTCCATACAATAATAAATATGTAATCATGCATCCAACAATAAAAAGGCACGGAAAACTGGTCACTTAGTAGTCATAAAAATTACTAACTATATTAACAAAGCCACCCAAATTATCTGTACAAGGAAATGTAACAATATATTCCAAAGGTGAAAACACATAAATCATCTTTAAAATAGTATATGCAATAAATACCTCAATTGTTTTTATATATTAAAAATAAAACTGTGCCATTGTAAACAGTATGTAAACAAACAAAATTCACTGTTCCTTACCATTATTACAAGTAAATAAAGCCAAAAGTTACACCCCTGCTCTGTTAGATATACTTCATTGGCAAGTTTTGTCAGGCAGTTTAAAGTTTTACTCTTTTCTGCAGCAAACAGAGCCTGCTATGTGTGTAATTCTAAGTATTAGAGCAATTGCTAAGCTTTAAAACTGACTGCCCAGGACATAGTAGGTCATCAAAGAGAACTGGAACTAGGAAAAGCAATCCTTGCAGTGTTATGGACAGAAGTCATTTATTTTTACTACATGAAATAGTGTGGGTAAAGCTCAGCGGCTTACATAACACTGCTCTCGTACAGGACTTGAGGGGGCTGTACAGAGGTGGTAAGCATCCCTACTCCCTTGGGTGGAGAAAGTGAGGCACTCAAAGGTTAACTACACTGCCCTCAGTCTTACACCAGCTCCACTGGCAGGAAACCAAAGGCAGAATCCAGACCTTCAGCCACTTCCTCCTCATTTCCTCAGATATCACATGGCCTTGCAGACAAACAAAGGTGTGTCCTGAACTCCAGCCCTGATTAGAATTGCAGAAAGCCAACCAACACGCAAAAGGAAAGGTGTCTGCTCGCTTGGGCGCCCCTCTGCCCCCACTGACAACCACAGAGCCTTGCCACAAAGTGAAGCAGGAGCACCATAAGAGCTTTCTCCCCACTCATCTGTGGTCAGAGCCACATTAGCAGACTGACTAACCAGCCAAGACAGAGCCCTGTGTATCCTTCATAAGCCTACATTTGATTGCCTCAAATGCCTATTCTTTTGAGGTCCGTTTCTACAGCCAACGAACTCCTAGAAAGTTCAACCAAGGTGCAAACTTCCTGCCTTATTAGCAAGGGGAAGGATAGGAATCTGAATATGATCCTTTCTTAAACGAAATTATAGGAAAAGACTCCTGGAAGTGGTGGGCTTTTGCACAGATGTCTTCAGAAAGAGCCTTGTGAAGGAAGGTGTCTGCTATTTCTTCAGCTTTTGATAACCTTGACATAACTACCTCATTTTACAAGTTTAACTATCCCTGGGATGACTATCTATGATAAATATAAACTTACCTGTTCCCAACATATGTATTTCAAAGTGCATGACAGCTCTTATTTGAAAATGGTATTTTAGCCTTAGATGAAGAAATTAAGATGCATCTACTTAGCTGTTTCACAGCCATATGGTTTTTTTACAGGAAGAATACACTTTGAGCATACATAATTAAAAGATACCCTGGAAAGGGATTTAGGAAGCGCTGCATTATGGTATATTTCCTCCTTGTGCTATTAAAGAACTGTTCCTTCTGCCTCTAGACAAGTGATTTCTCTAACGTCAAGCAGTTGTCTGACTTGCCTTACCACTTAACATTTTCATAATTTCAATTGATCCATGGAATATAAAAAGTCATTCAACACACTGGCTCTGAAGATACTTCCAAGTCTTGATGAGAAGCTTAAAGCCACATACTTACTATGTAACTTTTTCTTCTCCAATAACGTACTTTTGGATAAGGTACTTCAAGTGTCTCACACCAGATCTGCAGAGACAGTTGAGCTGCATGAGATCAGTAGGTACAGAAAACAGACAGGACTACTTTTATTTATCAATGAATTCTTCTTCGCATTCACCTGCCACATTGCATTCCCTCTTTGTGAGAGGAGACAGGCATGGAAGGTGATCTCTTTTTAGATGATTCTGTATTAAATCTTACAAAAGTTATTTTAGAAGGTATTTTCTTAGACATATTCAAGGACCAGATCAATGAAAAATTCTGTACAGTCTCTGAGGCATATACTCCCACCTGTGTTGTAGTTTGCAGGTTCCGTAGAAAAATCCAAATAGAAACTGCAGATTTCACATTGGGAAAAAAATAAATACATTTCACTCATTAAAAAAATTATCACAGTAGGAAAATAGCCAGTAAACAATAGATTCAGAGGGGTTTAATCTTGGCCCCAGTGAGATCAATGGGAGTTTTGCCAAGGATTTCAAAAAAGCCAAAATTTCACCCAGAATCATGTACAATTCTTTAGCTGACAACAATCATAAACATCCTGCCACCCCATTGTATAAGTTAAATATTAATAAGCATCTGTAAACATCCTGCAATTTATCTGATATAAAAAATACTATAATAAAAACAATGCAGCATCTCAAGCACTGTATAGTTTTAAGTTTTTTTGGCTCTACACACAAGTTGGCATTGTTATATTGGGCAAAACCAGGGTATGTATATACATCTCTATGTACAGGTGTGCTCTCACATAAACACTATGAACTAGGTACTACATATCTACACACATCCACACAAATACTGGCAAGAGAATGACATCCATAGGTATGGCATATAAAAGCCTACCCATGATCGATTTGAGGATCGCTTTTATGTGAGGAGCATTTTCTCTCCAAGAAAATCATCTGTAGGCTTACATATAAATGCTGTAAGTGAAATACAAGAACAATCTCCAAGGGGCCTAAAGTACTGTTTAAAGCACAGCATATGCCTAAGTCCCAAAATATTTATATGACTGCAAAGATGATGGACTTTCTTGTGGAATGAACAGGAAGAAGGGGAAATAAAGGGCAGAAACTACTGACTACACACCAGATTTTACCTAAACCCATGCAAACAATGTTAGATGTGTTCATTTTCAATTGAATATAGGTTTGGATTGAGTGGAAATCATGTGTTTCACCTCTTTGCTGCAAACTGCCATTTAGACCCAAATATATGAGTTATGCAGAGAACTAGACACTGTCCCATCTCTGCAATGCTTCCATGTGTAGTTCATGCATCCACTCATGCATGTAAATGGATGTTACTACAGAATTAACTAACAGATGTACTTGACTGGAATACCAGTGTAAGTCACAAGTCTGCCTAATGACAGAAACCACCCATGCTGGGCTGGATCCTCTCAGAACCTTTGAAATACCTTTCAATGAAATTTATTTTTCTTAAATGCCAGAATATACATTAAAAATACATTAATGCAATTCCACAGCACTCAATATTTGAAGATACCTGCTGTAGACAAACAGATGTGACAGTGAGAAGTTTCATTAGTACTGACTGATAGGTTTGCTGTCACTGTGAATTAAGACAAGAGGCTGCTAATATTATATGACGTTAAATTATTTGTGTGTGATGACAGCAACAAAGAAGAGCCAGAGGGAAGGTGCAGAGATCAGGCCCCCTTCACCTTCCAGGAGCATCTTAACAGCTTGTACTCTTTATGTACAAATTCCATCCTTATTGCATGTCTCATCTGCCACTGTGAATATCACCTTGCCCTTTGATGATCCCATCGACATACAAGCATATTAAATTGCTAAGGTAACTGGCAGCTCTAGGGAGGTGCCTAAAAGAGTTTCAGCTCTTTTAGGATTCAAAGGATATGATGTAAAAAGGTGGCTAATGAAACAAATTATTTCAGGACAGGTTCACAAGCTGTGCTCCTAGAGTGGGAAAAATGGCAATTTGTTGAATATGGACAACCACATTTTTCAAGGTACCCGATTAAAGGAGACATAAAACCAATACAGAAAGTACAGCCACTACAAATGACAGATGCCTGTAGAAAATCCTCTGGAATGTGGCTAGGCACACAGTCCAAATGCTTGTTTCAATGTATAGACATGGCATCTTGTGAGAGGACAGTGCTACTAGGAACCTTCACAGTGAGAATCTCTATGCCTGTGTGCTCCTTGTAAACCTTCCTAACTATCCAACTAGAAAATCTTGTATCCTTGAAATTCTCATTAAAAGCCTACAGGCCCTACTGTTCAGCACACGTGCCCTCCCCATCCCTGAAAAACAAGAGCAAGCAGCTTTCAATGGCTTTCCTCAATCTCCCCATTCACAAAATAATTGACCATGACTGCAAAGAGAATTAGTCCCAAACACGTCAACTAACACCAGGAGAAAAAGAGTGGTGTCTCTAACTCTTTCCCTGTTTATGACACTGTCAGGTTATTCATTAAACTCGTTTTTATCCAAATAATGCTTTAGTTTAAAAAATTTGGGACTTAAAATGCTATTCCCTTTAAAAAGTCATAGAAGGGATTTGGGGCACTGTGAAGATTTTTTTTTTTTTTTTTTGGCTTTACACACAGTTTCTATAATGAAAACAAACCATCCAATTTTACTTTAAGTTAATTTCTTCCTGTTCCCACTTTCCAGTTCACACGCTCTTGTCTACCTGGATCAAACACAGCTCCCATTAATAGTTGCTTCTAATGAATTTGGAAAAAGATAGTTGCAAATGACTTAAAATTTTGTACCACATTGCATTTATATTCAGTAGCTTTTCAATCCTAACACTAGTCTTTGAATAATACTACAAACTGTATTTTTCCAAAGCATTTGTTTCACAGAACAAAATATTCACTGGCCATTTGGATATTGTCCTGCTAATAGCTACCATAATGTTCAGTATTTTCAATGTCTTACAGAGCTGGTAGAGTTAGCCAAAACACTTCTCTTTCCAAGGGCATTCTGGTAGCTGGTGTTAGTTGTTAGATAGAGCTTCCAGCAGGGACTGGAAGCTCTATCTAACAATTAAAAATATAGCTTAAAAGATTTTAGTCCACCATGGCTATGCTAGGCTTTGGGCCCTGAAGCCTTGGTGTATCTTTCTCTCCTCGAGCACCCTAGAACCTTTTCCTGAACACAAACTATGGACAGACATGCAAGGGTCTCATGTTGCCAGAAGCTGGGAACTCATCCAGACACAGGAGCTGGGAAGCAACATAAAAACATTAATAAAGGCATGACTGGTGTTAAACATAAATGAGGCACCAGCTTCTTCTGCCCCACTAATACAAGCAATAGGTTACAGGAACTCAAAATCCCATCGGAGAGCTCATCAAGTTTTTGTCAAATGGGAAACAAGTCTTTAATTATTTAAAACAGGTATTTGTAATTCTACCATGTGCACATATGAATTTTCTGTTGAGTGTTCTGAAGGTGGCAGATCTTTAACCACTACAGCTAAATTGATTAAAATTTGTCTAGGAATACTCTTGGGTATGTATTCATCAGCATTTCGCTTCTTTGCAAAAGTGTTAACAATGTTAATATTTTTTAATTTACATATAACAAGGGGATGATGTTTTAAGATTAATTCTATGCACTAAAAAAAACCACAAACCTTTCAAATTTTTTTTTCAGGTAAAGTATTGAGGGTGATCACTATTAAGCCTACAGAAGTTGCTATGAATTTTGGTATTAGCTCCAACTGGCTACAGAAATAGTCCTCTCAAGGTCTCCTCTGAGAAACACACTGATCTTCTGTATGGCAGAAACAAACATTTCAAGTACATAAGCTAACACTTAACAGAGCTATGAAATGCAAGTCCTACTAATGCAACAGTAGAGGAAAACAACTAGAAATTTTTTTTTTCTTTTTGTAAAGAAGATCCATTCCACATTATACTCTAGATATAAATAAAGAAATTTAGACAACCAGTAAAGAATTTATATTGATAATTACCAAAAGATGCTTTATCAATCCTGCTGATGCTACTATTTATCACTGAAGAGAAAGCAGAGATATTTTAAGTCCTGTCCAAAGCTTAAACCCTGTCCAAACTCCTCAGCTTCCTCAAGTCATAAAAAACTTGTTCCTTAAGACAGCAATACAGTAATGTACAGTTCTTGCAAACATTAAATCCTCGCAGTTAGAATAAGCAGCATCAAACCTGGATGATATGAAAATCATACAATCCATGAAAACAGAATAAAAAAATACAGGACAGCCTGTGTTGTAAATGTATACAGGATGCTGCAGTTGGGAGATACTTAAGTTATTGGGGTGAAAAAATAAATTTAAAATTACTTCTTTAATTTTATTTTCTGTAGCTCTTACTTACTCATACAAGTGACAAGATGATTTCCTGGTTGTAAGCTAAACAAATTGCTCCAGCTCAGTTATCCTCAATGAGATACACTCCTTGTGACTTTACCTTTCACAAAGACTTTTTGTGCTGCTAATTATTAATTACCAGAACTGTTGAACTCATAGGCAAGAACTTAATATTTAGGGGCACACAGAGAGCACTGCAGAAATAGCTGTAAACACTACTAATGCAATCATTAGCAGGAAGCATCAAGCAAAATGGAATCACCATGGGGGGTTTTGTCTTGCAAGTACATTATTACAACTGTTTTTAAAGTAGGACTATGGAACATCCTCTCATATTTGCTTTATATATTATTTTTCCATTACATGCGAAAAAGGTCTCCTGCCAGTCTTCCTGAAACAAAGACCACATGCGCTGACAAACACTGATAATTTTATCCTTGAAGTAATGTTCATTATCAAGACTTTATGAAATTTTCATTAATAGCATGAGCAAATTCAATTAAAAAGTAAATTTGGCAGGTTATCTATTTCTCTACAAAAAGCATGGGAAAATATAAAATGGACATTTATGAAGGAAAAAAAATCAACACCTCTCCTCTGAATTACAGCGATTCAGCATTGCAGTATTAATTATTTTGGGCAGGGATAGAGAGATAAAGATGATTTCTATTTATCATTTACAGGACCAAGCATGTTAATTCCAGTCCCAAAACAAGAAATACTGGAATGAAATAGTCTGGAAGGGTTTTTAATCATATGCTTTACATTGTACTGTTATTCCAAGTTCAAAGCATTTTTCTTTGAAAGAAAGAGACATTCAGGAGAAAAGAATAGTGTTTAAGGGGAGAGACATAGAAATGTACAAAGAAAACTTTCCCTTGCCATCTTATAAAAAAATTGATTTTTGAATCTTCTTTTTTTTTGAAGTATTGCAAAACATCCCCAACACCTAAAGCCATGAGTTGGCTTGATTTCATTCAGCTTGTAAAAAGAAGTCATGAGGCTTTATAAAGGCAAAATTTGCATGACCTAAATCAGAGGTTGCTACAGCAATCAAATACAGTGCACTGAGGAAATCCTATTTGAAAATGACAAAACAGCAACTTATATTTAGCAACCTGCTGCAATTCAAAAGCGTGCAGCTCTTGTGTTCCTCTCTCTGAGGTGTAGAGCTTTTCATCTATACGAATACCAGCCACTACCAAAAAAATGCAGATTACTCTGCATTCCCTTCAGGCTTTAATGTAAACTGACCACAGAAATCACATGTATTTGACTGGGGAGGAAAAATTTAATCCAATAAACTTTGTATAGGGATTGTCTTGATAAATCTAGCATGTTGAATCAGGTTCCACAGGTTCTTGTTTTCTAAAAAGCTAACTGCTTTTAGGGATGTGTATACCTTGGTTTTGTTGAAATATTGGGATGTGTGCTTTGAAGCACTTTTTACAGCTAGGATTAAATTAGGGAATATACAGTTCAATAAAAAAATGTACTTAGTTCTAGGAGCTAAGATTTTTACAGGAGTAAGGAAAAAGCCCCAATATTTAGAATAACCATGAGAGAGTAACACTGTGTTCAGGTCTTCAAAAAAGCCACCTCACTTAAGCACAGCTACAACCCACGACCTCCAGAGAGAACCCCCGTAAAAATATTTTGAGCTTCCTTGTCAGATGCATTTGCAGTTCATAGCCAACACTAGTCTAAGGCATAGAGTTGCATAAAATTTGCTTTCCTGGGCATCTAATAAATACAGCATAAATGATACTTACAGTTTTGTTTTTCCCTATTCACATGTTTTAAAAAACTGCTTAGGACAATCAAAGTTAAATTCTTTGGTGGTCATTTAGAAAAATGAACACTGATCAGTTGTCCTATACTGAGGTAATTTGAGGAGTGCCACAAGAAAGCTGTGTTACAAACAAAGTTTTCCCATTCTCCTTGCCCAAAGCAGCTCCCATTTTTTAAAATACTCAGCGTAGACCTCTGCAGTGACTTGAAGAGATCTGGTTCCATAGCCCATCTAAATGCATTACATCCAGCAAGGCTGAAAGTTGTTAAGAGATTGTATCTTACAATCAGTAAAGCAAATAAAGTTCTGCTATGTATTTTGTCCTTGAATAGACCAGAAGATTAGCTATGTTGTCTACTGTAATGTCAATATGCTAAAATGCTGCCACATGTTAAAATACAGTGTAGCTTATGGAGAATCAAAGAGAAAAGGAAATAAAGCTTAAAAAGATTTGGAAGATGTCACCTGAATGTCTTTAAAGGGGTGAATGTCAAGTACATTAAAATAAAACCAAAACCAACAACTTTCCATTGTTTGCCTAACTTTCCATTTTTTTCATTTACTTTTCCTACAACAGCCTGAAAGTCATATCATTTGGCAAATGCATTTTGCTCTGTTTTTTTATGCAAAACCTAATAGAAACTAGCCTTTTACTTTTGTCTGTTTACCAGAAAAATCATTATGTCCACAGAACTCCCAGTGTGGTGCCTGTTGAATGTACAGCAGCAAGAACACAAAGAACTAAAATAAGATAAAAATAAAGCCTGTTTTGATTATTTTCATTTTTTTTCTCCAATAAAACAATTAGTATAATAGATTTTACTTTCCAAGGGATGAGCCCCATCTACTTGCCATGGAACAACTCTAGTCATATGCATGAGAAGTGGAGGGCAAAACCAGGATGCAGTACTTGACATTGGCCCCCTTTATACAAGAAAATAAGTTTTGGTAAAAACCAAATGAAACCTTACTCTGCTGCCCATGAGGAAAACATAAATAGATGTTAAGATATTCTTTAACATGCAAGAAACATCAAAGCTACTTGATTAAGTGAAAGTCAAGTGCTCCTTGTGCTGCAATGACACATTGCTAGAAACAGCAAGGAGAGAGCAATTCTCTGCAAGTTTTCTGGCAGGTGGTGCAAAGTCATCTCATCTCAAACATTTAGGTAGGATTTATTTTTGGTAGATATCTAAAATTTATTTTCCGGCAAGATTAATACTTTTGTGAAAAGTTAACCAGGAAATTAAATTATTAACCTGTTTCATTTAAGTAAAGTGTAAATAACCTTACAAACTCTGGTCTAGAGCAATATCTAAACAAAGATGGTTTTAATTTTTTTAACCTGTTTACACTCATGGATTACTGTCTCGCATGTGATTCTTCTTAGCATGCATAGCCTAAAACCTTATAGTCTGGGTTTTTTAATTTTTATGGTCTACTGATGGTGGAGTGCTGTCAAGAAACAAATTGATACCTTTTTAAAGAAATGGACACAGATGCATTTTTAAATTAATAGTTAATTAGCAACAAGTAAAAGTTTACCCCACAAAAATCAAATCAGCTGCTACATTTTAAATATCTTATGTATGATAAATAAAATTAAATTTTTCTTTAAGAAAATTTCATTAATATTTTAAACCTGCTTTTGAACAATAGAATAAATAAAACCATTAGTGCCTACAAGTTCAAATATGCTACAGCTGTTTAAGATAACTGAATAACTACATTAAAATGCACCATTGAGAAAATTCTTTATCATTTTCCATGCAGGAAGCCAATTGATGTTTTTGTGAGGTACCGGTCTTTCAAAAATTCTCATAAGTTAGTTATCTGATAAACCTTCTGTACATGATATATTTAAAAATCTAACTGTACAGTGTTTCAATCATATATAATCTGCTGAATATGGCACAAATGCTAAGTTTCCACACCCACACACCCTTTGCCATAGAACACATTTTAGGCATAACACAACACTGAAGAATAGAAAAGTGCCTGAAACTGGAGAAAAAAAAAAAAAAAGACACTCAAGTAGCAATAAATTAAATCTCATTCAAACCAATAAAGTTGTTCAAGTGTTTAAAGTATCAGATGTGTCATGCAACAGAACAACAGACAATTCAGGCAGGCACACCATGCATTATAGTTTGCATTCATGGTATCACGAGGTATCTCTCCCCTCTTCTGCATGGCCAGCGAGTGCTGGATACCTGCGGCACTGCCAGGCTCACGTGTTGGACCTTCCAAACCTCCTGGTCTCCTGCACACGAGGTTTTACAGAGCTACGCCTCGGAAGGAAAACCAGATGACCTCACGCTGTACAGTGGTATCTTGCTGCAGCATAAAGAGAGGCATACTGAGCTGCATGTAAGCAAAGCAATCATTCCTTGATTATATTTTCCAGTCAGTGCAGTTCGCCACCAACCGATCAATTTACCAAACTGGGCTTATCCAAACTGGCCAATTTGCACACCAAGGAAACGTCTTCGCAGAACACATCACCTTTTCCTTTTTGTTTTGGCACAAATCCTTTTGTACTCTTGCTGCAAGTTCTTCGCCACACAAGAATTCAGAGATGCTAGCCTGTACAAACACCAGTGCTTATTCTTCCATAGACTACAAGGACAGCCAAGTGGCTGCAACAGCTTTGCTTCTCCAGCAACTTCCTCTTCTCTCTTTAAGAAAAGCACCAGCATAATTACGCTTCAGACAAAGGGGTGTTCTTGCTGAGCTCTTTAATTCCCTGGAGAATTCGCTTCATATGACCCACTTTCGTTATCCCCAGGTCCTACAGAAAAATTTAAAAATAGAAAAAGAAAAAAAAAGAGAAGAAGAAAAAAAAGGAAGTTTACTTTAAAAACGGGAAAAAGAAACCCCATTGATTATGACCTATCCATGCAACACATGTCTAGAAATGTGCTCACTGCAATCAACAGTAACCAGGAAGGGTTAGCAAGAGTTGCTTTACAAAAAGACTGCTTGGAGCATACAATGAATCCCTCTCTGTCTGGCAGACAAAAAATTACTTACCTGCAACAGCGACAACCCAGGGCACTTCAATATACATCAAAACCATCTTTGGCTGGACTTATAAATACAATTTTTTACCTTTCACAATTTCTGGCAAAATAAAGAGAACAATCTCCCCCTCCTCTCTAACACAGCAACCAAATGCTTGGTAGAATGTGATGGATTGGAACTTCTGTCCAGCAATGTCACTTGATCTGAGGCCCTATGATGTCTGCTTTAATCAACAAACACACATATCCCCAGATTCTCAAGGGAAAGTGTGTGTAATGGCTACAGGCATGTAGGACAACTTCCCTTTAGAGAGCAATAGAAAGGGTAAACCTTTGTTTTTCATTCCAAAAAGGTTACATCTCCTAGCATGGATGTTCCTGATTAGAGAGCTGGAAGAAAAATTCTCAGAAACATGATAGTAATATCCCAAAGGAAACATAAAAAAGCACAAGAGTAAATCTCCTGGTAGCCACTAAATCATTCACATCAGCTGAAATGTTTCTATTATTGGTTTCCAGACCCATCTCGGTACACAACAACAGACAAGAATTTTTTGTAGCAAACCTCTTCCAGTATTAGTAATAACTCAGGCTGCATCCTTTTTCAATTTTGGCTGCTCCAATGATCAGAGAAACAGAATGGGATGCCCAGCTGTGCTAATGATCTCCCACCACACTAATGAATTTTCAGCTCAGTCCAGTGGAAATCTGCTTCCCTTATCTGTAACTCAGCTATGAAAAGGTCTTTAAAATCCATGTTTTAGTGGTGTTGAGCAATCAGCAGAGTCAAACACTAGTTATTTGTAGAATAAACCTTACATAAATAGATTGTGGTTAAATAACAAAAAAAAAAAAAATTAGAGAAGTTTCACTATATTTCTGAACTAGAAATAATTTCATTTCAATAGGAAGATTTTTCCATTACAGAGACATTAAAAGAAGGGAGTGTAATAAGGCAGCTCGAAAAAAATTTTCTCATAAAGAGTGGAAAATGAAACCATATATATTATTCTGTACATACTCTACACAAAGACTGTATCTACATTTCTACAGCCACAGAGACTTCAGAAAAATCTGTATTCTATATTACTTTAAAATGTTAGCATGCATTTAATTTCAGAAGAAAGGGGTGGTAAAATCGGCATGAATTAATTATTTTATTATAAAGGCAGCATAGCCAAGATTAAACAGATGGTTTAATTTTCAGAGAGTCAAGACTGAATTCTGGTTATGTTAGAGAGAAAAAATACTTGGTTGCTTCTTCAGTTGAAAACTATCAGCACTATAAATAGATAGTCATCCTTTACAGGACTTTGGCACAAAGGTATCAGCATTAAGGAGTTTAATTTGTTCATAAAAGTTCCCAAAGCAAGTGCTGTTCAGAAACTACCTGAAAAAAACCTTATGATTTTCCAGATCACATAAATTTATATTTCACTTTCTCTAATAGTCATCTCACTTATAAATTTAAAATTAGTGCTAAATTTGTTTAAGATAGTTAATCTAGGTAGTAGTCAAATTCATCCTAAAATGACAGTAATATTTATAATTTTACATTTCTGTAATATTGTCCTTTTTATGTTAAACTTAATTCTCAAGTGAATCAAAAAAAGCCACACATAACTACTGAAACTAATGAAAATAGCCTAGTTGCTATGTGGAAGAAATTCTACATCAGGGAAATACCATAAGGATACTTTCCAAACCACAACAAACCACACGATTTAAAGGTTAAGAACTTACAAATTCTTCAGAACAAATATATTTTCATGGGTAGAACTTCTGTTGGATAAGCAATATAGTGAGATGCTACCAGAGTTCAAAATCAGAAGAAAGAAACATATTATGAAATTCCAAAAAAACTCAGCCACTTTTCCCACTAGCCTTTGTAAAACATTTCACAACACCTTTGATTCAGAGGCAAGAGATTTTGGATTTATTTCTTTTCCAGCTGAAGTTGCTGTAATGCATGTCACAACATCAAGTCTCAAGTGCCTCATAAAAAATGTTGGGGTTTTTTTCCCCTTTCTGCTACACTTCCAAGGGGAAAAAACCCCAACCAAAAACTTGGAATTTTTATGCTTTTATGATACTAGATGCTATTTGGTATTCTCAGTTTACTGCTCATGCAGAAAAGTTTGCTGAAATTTTCTCATCTCAGACTAAAAGGATCTGCTACATCAGCATATCATGCATCATTCAAAGAATAAGAACCTCAAATATCTCTGCATATTGGTGCATGAGACAAAATCTGTTCATGTCTAATTGATATCTAGTTAACAAAAACTCAATTTGACGAAACTACAGTTTTGAAGAAGAACTCTAGCCAGAGTCTGGAGAAAAAAAACAGACTTTCTTTCCTCCCAGATATGGCCCTAGAACTACAGCATCACCTCTCCTCCTGCTATCCCTAACTAACCACTGTGAAATTTCCTGGACATTTTTTGTCTAAATGTGCCACCACTAGCAAACAATTTATATAAGAATTCCTTAATAATAACATCTTTTAAATGTGAAATCTACCCTATTTGCATCCACAGTGTAAAAAGTCATTTAGCATGTCTGAAATCTAAAAACATCTTACAAAACTTTTTCCATAAAAAAACTTTTTCAAAACATGCTACTGCAAAACACAAGTGTCACAGTCCTTGTCACAGATTTTAGTTTTGACTGACACTGCTTATCAAGTTGATCTGTGGCATGGAAAGTCTTTCTCCAAGGAAACCAACATTGCTTTGGAGGTTTAAGGAGACATCATCTCCTCGTCCTACTAAATGTGTTGCAGTTCTGATTATGACTAAACTGCCTGCATAGGAACATGGTTAAAAAATAAATAAGGTTTAAAAAAGGTTAAAATAAAGGTTAAATAAGGTTTTAAAAAAAAGTCACAACTATGCCTTCTTTCTACAGTTTCCGCACAATAATACACAATTTACTGCCCAGCTATTCATCAAGCAAAAGAAAATCATATGAATGTAAATTTCTAAGATCCCCTAAATGAAATCAGGCATAAGAGGCTGGAGAAAGATCATTACTGCAAGGACTGGGTGGAAAGAGGTATTCTGGTTTTTCATTTGCCAGTTGCCACACAGAGCTCACTGATAATGAGATCCACAAGCTATGCAGAAATTAGAGGTGCCAAATTCTTCTGTCAGCACATCAATCTGTTCCAGCAATGCAAGCAAAGGAAGAGTGTTTCATCAAATCCTTCTCCATACTGCTTTTTATCTCTACTTTTGACCACAAAAAAAAAAAAAGGTGGGCTCAGAGGATTCAATTAAAACAGGCAGCAATTTTTCCTCCAGCAGACATGAAAGGTAATAGAGGTAAATGTATTGCACATGACTTAGGGGCTCATGAATCAATGGGGATCTCATTTAGCTTGTCAGGAAGCACAGGCCTTGCAGTGGAGGAGAGGCTGCAGACAGATTATAGCCTGCAAGAGCACCGAAGGCTCATCTGCACACCTCGAGAGCCAAAGGGAGGAAATATTCACAGGGCAGCTTGTGACGTGTTCCTCATTTCCCAAGTAGCACATTACACATCTTGACACCAATTCAGGTCACTGGAGAAAACTGCAGGCTGCCTGAGCCATCCTTAATTGGCTCCCTGCAGAGACCCTGCCCTGTAATCAGCAGGATGAATACTAAACTCTTCTATTTAAGTTCAGTGCTGTTACACAGAGTGCAAGCCGTGCCTGGCCAAAAACCTGGCCTAGCTTATGAACAGCACTGATGTGGAAGCTCTCAGCATCTGCTAATGAGCACTTGGGGCGGTCCTGGAGCGAGATTTTGGTTAGCTCAGGGCATGCCCTTGCAACTTGTGTAGAGCAGCTCCTCGTCCTAGAGACAGTAGGCTCTCTGCAGGCCCTCTAAGACAAGCCTTTGGATATTCCATGGCACAGACCTTTGTGATGGGATTTTGTATACACCGAACCAACATGAGCCTTAGCAAGAGGGATACCGGGCTGGTAATTACCCTGCTGCAGATATTTACTTGGTTTAAGGGCCAGTCCACTGGGCACACAGTCAAATTGGTACTCGTGAGAAATAAGGCATGGCCAAAAGCCATGTCCCATTTAACACTGATCCTACCCATCACAATTTATTCCAACAAGTTGGGCTTTTAAAATTTTCTCAACATTTTAGCAAACCTATGCATTGTGCAATGCTGAGTTTTTCAGTTGAATTTTAAGTTTGTTCAGCACTCATTCAGAACAGGGAGTTGCAACATCCATCACTGCAACACTGTGGTGGATTGCTTGGACAGTCTTCTACTTCCAAAGTTTTTCAGACAGGGACTGTCCTGAAACTGTCCCTCCCTGCCAGAAACTATCCTGAAAGAAAGGAATTTAACTTCCATGGAAAGAAGCTTAAGCAATCTAATACCAGAGTAAAATAATACAAAGAGCCAAACAGATTATCTCAAACACAGCTATTTTCAGCAGCTGCTTTCTATTGCAGCAGTCACACAACGCAAGCACTACCTTAGAACATCAGGACTACACACAATGCAAAAAACTTTACATAAAATAACACATTTGTATGAAAATATTGTCTCCACCTGAAGACTACTGCACTATGGCTAGAACAATGACTTGCACTCTAAATGTAAATGTTTGCAATTTATACAATATCCTATTTCCTCTCTTATGTGCTAAAAGCAGTTGCAAAACCCATTACCAAGAACTCATTACTACCGAGTTCCTGGAAAAATTCATTTAATGAATCCCCAAAGATATAACCACTATTACATATAATGGATGCACTTAAGTAATTCCTGAAAAGGACCAGCAAGCTCAAATAACAGCCTCAAGCTGCTGGATAACATTTCTCCCTGCAAAATTTATCTATCTGACCTCAGAGGAAAAAGGTTTTACAATTTTGAGTCGAAATAAAATACTCTTTTAAAAAATCTATACAGCCAAAATCAGAGGTCGGTCACCGATGAGAAAACCTATTTTGACACACAAACACCAACGCCATGTAAGCCAAATACTGCAATTTATTAAGCTGCTTATCTGTCTCACACCCACTGTGTCCAATATATACACTATAAATCATGTGGAGCAGATCAGCCCCTGCAGGAGATGGATTCAAAATAATTATAACCACCATCAACTGATCCATACTGATCATGTTTAATGGAAACAGTCAACTCTTGAAGAAAACATTATATTACACAGATGCCAGTAAGATATCAGATGTGCTTCTCCTATGCCTTCTGACATAAATGCATCTACTGCATCATATCATTATGCATAAAATGGGAAAAAAAAATTGGATAACACAAATATTCTGGGTTGTGAGTTCAAGTCAGCACTTCAGAAAGTCGGGCCCAAGGACAGCGCATATTAGTTTATTGCATATTTGCACAGTGTAAGCCAAGCTACAAGCAATGACAAGTGCAGGGAAAGAAGAAAAGTTGGTTGTTGTTTTGTCAAAGAAAATGGTCAATAGCAGAAAAGTAGCACAAAGGAAATACCTTAAGATCTCGCCTTTCCAGATGTAAAAGCTCAGAGCCTCGGATGTCATGGCTGATGAAGATTTCTTTGTACTCTCCCAAACTGAGCAGATCCAGCCAAGCAGCAACTTCATCTGTGCCCCATTTTTGAACTACCAAAGTTAAGAGCAAAACCCCCTTAATTTCTACATGCTCAAATGCATCACAAGCAAAGGTTAGGCCAAAGAGAGTGGAAAACAAGTAGAATTGCCGTGCTAGCAAAGGGAAAGGTTAGAGGTGTCTTTTCCACAAAAACTGACAATTTCCTTTTTACATGCAGGTTACAGGTTAGCAGTTAACACAAGAAAGTATCTAAACAAAGTTGGGGTTCTTTGCTTTGCAGCCATGCTTTCAGCTTTACTCCAGTTTCTTCAGTAAAGCCTTTAAAACCTCATGTCCCAACAAATTAAACCAGCTTAGGATCAGTGATGCAAACTCTAATGTTGTTCTGCTTTATGCCATTAATTTATTAGTAGTCATCCAGGGAGAGGAGAAGCCTTCAAAAACTAATTAACATGTAAAATTAAAATAGCAACCGTACCTCAAATATAGCAATGGCAGCAAGCAAGTCCAGTTTTAATTAACAGATTCTAGTATTCTTAATTAAGACAAAAAGTACTCTTTAAGCTACTGCGTTACACAGGCCATTAAGAAGCTCTCTGTAAAACATTGTTCTCTAAGGTTAGTTGCCCACATTAGTCCCATTAAGACCACATATATTAAAAAAACAGTTATGCTACTTATTACTAGAATTTTGCAACTTCATTCAATGCTGATCGCTTCACTTTATAATGAAGAGAAATCTGACGTCTAATCTGAAACTTAAATCTCAACTGCAAGATTTTGTAGATTGTGATCAACTGTTCATTGAAAGAATAAAGACATAGAAACAGTTTTAGGACCATCTAATCACTGATTACGTCCTGGACATAATCTCAAGGAAGCGAGCTCACGAATAAAAATGGGAAGAGAGGAGGGTGGAGTTTGTTCAACTTCTAATTAAAAAATCAGTATTGACTATCATGATTTTTTGTTTGAGCTGTCTCACTTACTGAACCTATAACCCACCCCAAAATTAAGAATAACTGGTTAATTAAACCAGTGTGATAAAAGTTATTTCACACCTAAAACTAACCTGAAAAACATGAATTGGAGCATCACAGGGAAACAATGTGTTTACCCATGGCTTGTATGGCTGAGTAAATCAAATGTAACCACCAGCAAATACACAGATCCTGTTGCATGATAAAACTTTTAAAGTATTTTCACAGTAGTTCTTTGGTTCACTTGGGAGTATTGGGGTCCTACTGAACACTTTCCAAATGCACTGAAAGAAATATTTATCCTAATGAAGATGCCAGTCAGCTCAGGTGCTTTCCCCTTTGACTTTAGTCTTAGGTAAATTGTGTCACCTCTTACCAAAAAAATCCCATAAAATCACATTTACTGCAAATGCTACTACTTTTCTTGCAATTTCAAAACACATACCAGGCTGAGGGCTGGTCTTATGCTTCTGAATTTTTTCTTTTTTAAACTTTGGCACTATACGAAACACTGTACTTCTATTGTTTCTTTTAGCATAATCCAGAGGGGGATCCTGCATGAGAAAAGAGGCATGGTTACCTTTAATTAAGAGAAAACAACAGTGAAATTATATGCTTGTGATGGTAATCTATAGCTAATCTCAAAAAGTAAGACCCAAATTTACTTCTGTAAAGAATAAAGTTAGGATTTAACTCTAGACATGTTTGTATTAATAAATATAAATTAAAAAGATATGTTTCATGCATTTATTTATCAGTCGTCAAAACATTTACATTCACAAAAGGGAATAAAACACCAAAAAAAAGCACTAAGCTTAGAAGGTTGTTCACAACAGACAGAAATGATCCAGCAACAGTACAGAAAGTGCTTCAAGAGATTCATGAACAATTGTAATTTACTTTTCCCTATCAAAAGAAAATTAAGTTCAGTTAAAATCAGAACGTGTTATTCAAACTTACCTCATCGTCATTTGGTTGAAAAACATAATAAAGCCAAGGAATCTCAGCAAGTTTTCTCAACTCTATTTCCACACTGTGCAAAGCATCAGACAACAGTTCTTCATGGGGAGCTTCTAACTGCTGTTTATAAACAGGCCAGAAAAATAGGACTTTTAGTTTCATGAGGTATAACATTTAAGTCTGGATATCTTGTTACCACCCACAGACAGATGACTACTTCATGGTGTCAACAAATGATGAAGACAAATAATCTTCCAAAGTTAGACTTTCCTTGAGAGATGTGTGAGACCACCCTCAAACTACATTTAGTACGGTCCCAATCACAAAGGGATGACTGAGACAGCTGAGACTTTTGGTGCAGACCAGTTGGGCATAGTTGTCAATCCTTGTCGTCCTTCACTGCACTCCTCAGTCTTTACAGAGCAAGAGTGTTCTGATAACACCACTGCAAGGACACACTAGAAATGGACACTACCAACAGAAAAAAGAGAAAACCTGAAGAAAAGAGTAAGCAGCTGAAAAATCTTTGTATGAAAAGTGGTGTACGAAAATTGAGTAGATGGTAATAAGCCTCTGTTATTTTTTGCAAATGTGTTCAGATGGTTGATTACTCTCTCATGTTCAAGTATGAAGAAATGGATCTCACTGAGATCCATTCCCAAGGTTCTTGCAGTGATGATATGATACCTGCACTGCCCATTCTAAATAGGTGGGACAGGGAGGAATGGGCACTGCTTCTGGCTAAGGGTGGAAAGAACTCCCTGGCAGGAGACAAAAAGACAAACACATCAGTAAAGGCCAAAGGGAAAAAGAAAATGGTGGCTGTGTAAAAACACTGGGACTTGATGATGCATGTGAATTTGGCTTTAATAAGACTTTGAGGACCCCACAGAGATGCCTGTTTCCTTTAAAACTCCAGTCTGAAAACTGTTCTGCAGCTGTTGTATGAGTGAACCCATGTGGAAGAGATAAGGAAGGCAGCTGATACCTTGAAAAGCTGTTTTGAACTCATCTGGGATTGCTGAAACACCATTTTGAGGTAGAGTTGAATCCTAGACCAAGTTGCTTGGAATCATTAATAAAGCAATCTGAACATCTATTTCTCTCTTTAAAGTAAGAACAGTCCTAAAGTAGTGCAAAATATCCTTCTGAAAAGATCTAATTCTAGATGTTACATCCTAGTGAATGATTTTTTAAAATGGAATTATAAGAAAATCTTGGATCTCTAGTGCTGGAAAAATATTTTGACATTGTTGGAGCTCAGTGATAAATTACAAACCCCATTAATTTATCCTACCTAACAAAAATGTCTTTCCTTTGCTTCAGTAGTCTGCCTATGTTCCCACCTTTCAAAGGAGAGACCATCTTTAGTAAGATCTTACTGTCTAGTATATCTAGTATAGTGATACTGGAAATTAAAGCTCCCTTAATTATCATGTTATTTTCTCTGTGTGTCCATAAGCAGATTTTGATCTTTATTTTGACTTATCTCTTTTTTTTTTTTTGGGTCATTTGAACAGTTCAGTTAATTTCAGTTAATTTGAAGCACAGGGAAAAAACCACTTTTCTTTGAAGAAGTTGCAACTTTTCTATAAAAGAATGAAGCAAAGAATTCTGTCTTTCTCAACAAGTACTTATCTAATTGCTTGATTCTCAGAGAAAAACATTTTACCTGGGGACAAAAAAAATGCTCATCTGATGGTGCTCCTGAAATAAATCCAAAATAATAATTCTGGTATAGAAAGAATCAGCAATTCAGGGCAAATTCTCCTCCTACAACATCTTGGAAAATCATATTTCCAAGATAAAAGTTCACACTATAAATACAGAAATTAAAATAAAGGATTTTTCAATTCCTTCTCTATTTAAATTTTTGGTATGAAAATATTTTATTTCAGTGAGTTTAGATAATTTTATTCTGTTGAAATGAAACAGTCTGTCATACTTTTTCCTTAATGCATTTGAAAACTGTGTTTGGTTCCAGACTGGAAATGCTTTTTAAAATTATAACAGGACCATAGAGATAAAATATGGTATTTTTAATTTTTTCCAAACTGTATTCCTGCCATAAGCATTTGAGAGATTCCACAAATCAGCTTCATCGTCCCATCTTGAGCAGCCCGATCTCATAGAAGATGTCCCTGCTCATGGCAGGGGAGTTGGAAATGGAAGATCTTTAAGGTCACATCCACCTCAAATAATTCTGTGATCCTATGTTATTATCATTTCACTAAAAATTGTATTTTACCATTTCCTGTGATTTAATGCTCTTACTGTTGTCTGAATTTGTTAATCATAGTTCTTGCAGGAGGTGGAAGGGAACACAGACTTGTTTTATGTTAATCTCATTTTTTTTCTCTTCCTCAGGAGCTGTAAGAGCAAAACTCAACAGCCAGTGAATGGCAACCAAAGAAGCAGCTTACCAAGCATCCTAGTTTGGTTGCTGGCTGGGTTAAACCAAATAGTATAAGCTTACTGCTCTCAAGAGCTTTGCCCACAGGAAAGAGGGATGTGGGAGAAATGAAGACGCCAAAAAATTAGAGGAAGATATGAAAGAAATAATGTCTGTCGTTGTCAGAGGAGAAAGATCCTTAGAAGAACAGTTTATGATAGGAGTGCTGATGCATCAAGCAACATCTTACACTTATCTCTCTCTATTTTAATAGAATGAGGGACTGACATAGAGGCAACTTCAGCATTTATAAAATACATGGCGATCAGGTTAACCAGGGTGCCTTATTACTGTGACTGTGAAATACTCATCTAAGTGAGCACAGTGTCAAATGAGCGTAATGGACACCTCTAGAATATTGTCTTGGTACCTTCCAAACAGCCTTTTCACTAAAAAAAGGGTCTGATGTAGCCTCATGAAGACATTTGCACAACCATAATGAGAACCAGAAGTACAACATGTAAAAATCCAGAAACAGAAAAGTGAATCAAATTAAGCTTTGGAGCCGGAACAAGGGCCCAGTCCAACAACACAGTGAGATCACAACCTGCTGCAGAAAAGGTTGTGTTTCAGTGGGAATGTTTCCATAATCACATTATTTCCAAACTGTCTTGATAAGTTTCACCAGTCCTAGTATGGCATCACCAACTTAAATGTTTTCTTCTAATTACTTTTGTAAAACAATTTTTTTTTAAATCTCCACTTTAATTCCCCACTAAATCTAAAATATATGGGATTAGCAATAGCAATTTGAAAAAAAATCAGCAGGTGTTTTTTCCCTTTTCTTGGACAAAAAACATCTAATGAAATAACTTTCCTTTCAAAAACACTGTAAAATAAAACATGTGAACCTAATCTTGGACTATTTCTATAACATAACAATTATTTGCCTTTATACTATATTTACTCTAAAATGGATGTATCACTTGTTTGTATAGTATGCGAACGTGCAGTGTAACAGCCACACTCAGCTAAATGAAAATATTCCTATTAATATCCATTTTTAATTACAACACTTATATAGAAAAGATAGTAATGAATATGCTTTTGAATCTAAAGAAAATGTAATTGCTCCTACTGAGTATCTTCTTAATGTAAAACTGGACCAGCATAGAAAACATGACATCTTTCTTCTCTTCACAATGTCAGTAGATGATTTTTCTAATTATACATCCAGACACAATTGTTGAGAAATCTTAAATCATTTTAGGCACAAACACTTGCCAAAGAAGATGCAAAGTCTTCAAGTACCATTAGGGGTTTACTGAATACTTACCAGTAAAAGATTATAAAATAACTCCTGACAGGTATTACAACAAGAGTGATATTTACTTGCCCAGATTAGGTCTGTAGAAGTTGACTGTATGAGTCTAAACATCTCTCACCCCAGGCTCCCCTCAAACTCTGAAGATGGTCACATAATAGCTCTCCAGAGGTTCTCTTAAATGCTCTATCTCCAGAAGACAAAACACTTTTTTCTAACATAGGCCTCCAAGGCAGCTGAGTGTGAATCAGCCCCCGAAGGATACCTATTTCTCTCCTCTGACTTTTAACAAGAAGAGTCCAAGCAATGACTTAGCTGTCTGAGGTGAGGCAAGATGGATGCCAGCCTAAGAGAAGATTTCAAAACTCATTCTGATCCAACCACAGATGCAGTGTAATCTTCTCCTATCGACCTTGCAGAGCTTCTTGCAGTGTGTCCTCACTTTGGTACCAATTTACCAAAATCAGCAAAGAACAAATCACGGATGATCTGAATGAAGAATAAAATCATGTGCTTTTTGACCTTACCAAAGGAACTCTTCCTACTAGCAGAGATTCTGTTTCGTTGTGTAAGGCCTTCACATTGACAGCTATCTCCATGGCAGTGTTTCTGGTAAGGCTCTGGGGAATAAGAAGCATAAACATTCTTTGAAGTGATGCAAGTCAGACTAAGTACTTTCACCTTACAGCACAGATCTTAAGTGCCTTCTGCTAGGAGAAATGTATCAGCTAAGTTCCAAATTGACAACCTGTTCAGCACTGAGAATAGAAACCAAAAATATAGTATCTATTTGCTGTCTTTTCCTCAACTTCATTTAGTATGACATTAATACAATCCTGAAGATCATCAGGTGATCAGCCACCATATCAATCCACATATGACAAAGGCCAGCAGAGAAGTTGTAAATTTCATTTAACAATGACCACTGACTTCAATTTTTCACCTTATCCTCAGCAGAAGCAAGCTACTAACCATACTTCAAAAAGCAAAGATCAACTAACATATTTACCCTGTGTCCATTTAGGTTAGATATGGATAGCCTCTACCTGGGTCCAATCCCAGAAAACACCCAGATTATCTAGTGTGAAGAGAGAAACCAGGAAACTCATTCCCCTCAGCCCCTTTGCCTTCTCTATATAGCACTTGGATAGAAATTAAGCATGAAAATTTCTGTGAAAGCATCCACAGAAAATGACCTTTATGTAGTAACAGATCTGGTTCAGCCCCTGGCATGCCTCCACCCTCTCTGAGGATTTGCCTGCACAGTACCAGGTGGGAAGGACAGTGGGGAATACAGAAACTGCATCTGCTGCCTTCTCATCCAACTTGTTTTCAAATGGGGACAGGAGACAGTCCCCATGCCACAAGCTTGTGCACCCAGATGTTATAGCTTATTTATATAAAACTCAGTTCTTCTTTACCTCAGGAAACCTTGGGTTGGCTTTATTTAATGCATGTGAACATGCATTAACAGCATGAGCAAGCTCCTGCTCCAAGAGGCCATGTACTTTTGCTGCTTCACAGATCCTAAAAAAACATTTAAAAAGGAGAATAATGTTTCTTAATTTCTTTAAAGAATAATTCTTGAGTACACAACTTCATCAGATGAGAAAATGCACAAGAACGTGTTTCAAAAAACACTTAGAAAATTATAGTCCTTTATAACAAAAATTGAAAGGCAAGTATTTCTTCAAGCAATATAGCACCTCATGGGAATTATATCCATCACACAGGTTATTTACGATGCTACAAAATACTGAGATACATTTATTTGTCTTAGAACGCTAATGCTATACAAAATTGGACCAAAAAATGTTGGTCCTAATAATTGAAGTAAACTACAGAGGAAAACTCAAAACCATACACCTATTTCACAAGGCATATCCTTCAGATGCCACATGAAAATTGGCTGCAGTCATTTAAGATTATGGGAGGTCCAGCTGTAACTACAACCTCCAGACCATCTCTAGAACAGTAAAGGTTTTAAGATTTGTGGCTAAACTCCACCTTGGAGAATTGATAAACTAAATTATTTGTCCATGATTGCAGTATAAAGAGAGTATGTAGCCCATCCTTTTTTATATTACTGGGGATTTTGTTGCTAAAGATAATCAGTTTCTATGATAAAATGAATAGCAGCTTTATAAAATGTTCTGATTTTTAAAAACAAGTTTTTATTTATCTCAGCCTATATGAATGACCGAAGTGCCCATCCTGCTGACTTCTAGAGTTGACTTCCAAAGGGTTTTTTCCAGTAATTCCAAATTATATTTTTGTTTTGTCATAAAAAGAGAAGCTTCAATTTTGCAAAGAAGCTTTCCAGTTTTCCATTTCTGTTGCTACTTCAAAAACTTGGTTTTTACAAGAAAAAAAAAACAAAAACAACACAAAACAAAATAAATAAAATTTTTAAAAATACATAGGAAAAGCACACAAAAAGAAGTTTAGCCTTAAAAATAAAATAAAATTTTTAATTAGAAAAAATCAACTAATATAGTGGCAACAAAAATTAATTAAAAACCAGGGAAAATGTACACATCTAAGTCTCTATATGAATTTGCATTAATAATTCAGTCTTAGTGTCTAGGTTGCCAATCCAACTTATTAATTTTACTGTACCTGGTAATAAGTTCTTCTGCAGCTTGTGAGCACAACTGGATCTGTGCAACTTCTTCTTCTGTAGCCAACTCAACAGCTTGCTGAGGGTACAAGGGAGATCGAATGACAGGTTTGCAGGAATCATACTTCTGTTTGTCCTCCCAAGACTTCAGGGTGTTTTCAAAGGCCTAATCAAAACGAATTATACATTCAATTGACAGCACTTGGGAGTATTCTTTCTCATTAAAAACTTCAATTTTACATTTTACATAGTTTAAAATTATATATTATTTTAGTTAAAATTAACAAATAAACAGGTGCTCGATTTAATTTTATATAAATAATACCATCTGATTAAATAATAATTTTACACCTAAAGTTTTTAAAACTTAGTATAGTGAATAAGCCACTTCTGAAAGCTTGTTCTTGGTCTCCTCCCCATAATCTTCAAAATGGGTCTTCCAAACCAATAAGAACACCAAGACAGTAATAATGGTTGGACTCAATGATCTCAGAGGTATTTTTCAACCTAAACAATTCTAGAATTTCATGATTCTCTAACGCAAGCACATTTTGTGTGGATAGCAAGATAGAAATTCAAATATTATTCTGATACAGAATTCAAATACTAAAAATGGTGGAGAAAAAAACAAATTTACTAAAATAGAGTTCAAATTCCACCTTAACTCTGCCCTAAATTCAGGATCCAGCTAGTGGATGGAGAACTGAGGGGCAGTTGTACCTTTCACACAATAGTCCTAGACAAGCATGAACTCTCCAGTGGCTTTGTGACTAGGTTGTACTTGTGTGTCTTCTGTCTGAGACTGGCTCATGGGGTAGAGGGAGGATTGGTAGGACACAGAGAGAAATCTGCAGAAAGCTATTCTGGAAAATGGACAGTATAGAGCTTTGCTACTTATGCAAGTGTGCTAAAATTTCCAGTATGTGACTGGTATAACACACCTAGAGAAAAAGAGAGAAGCAGTAGAAGGGGAGGGAGGAATAGATCAAATGTTGACCATTCTTACTACATATTAATAAGAATATAGGATTAGCACTAATAAAACAAATAAAAGTTAACAAAACTTTGTCACTTATACAAAATAATAATTCTCTATCCAGGTCATTATAGAAATTATATCACTGTATATAACTCTATGAATTATAAAAATAGTTATAAAACACTTTTATAAGTAGTTTTGTTCATGTTATAACTGAAACAAATTATTACAGAAACCAATTTTAGCAATGCTAGCTCTTTCTGCAACATACTCTGTCTCGTGTTAGCATCTGAGCTCTGTTTTTATGTATGATCTTAATAACTCCCGGGGGCTGGATCCAAGCCTCTCCATCGACTTGCACTGGAACCCCTTCATCACCAAGTATGGTGATCTTTACTGACCGACACTGGAAAAGAACAAACACATTATTTTACAGGGCAATAAATACTGCTGAGACTGACAGGCCACCTGTAATCTGTTGATTACGAGGAGCTGTGGCTTCTCTCCAGAACTGTCTCAGGAATTAAGCTGTCCTATACTTCATTCATCATTGAAGACAATTTGTTACCCGCTAAAAGCAAAACAATGTCAGTGCTTTATTAATGTATAGGGTGGTGGTCATCGAGAGTCCCGCTACTCGCCAGAATCCCAAACTGCTGCCAACCATCCTGCATGCTTGCAAGTAAGCAACAAACCTGAGCTATCCTGTGGTGCTGCAGTTTGATGACTCTGGACACTGCCATCTGCATGCTGCCAAACACAGCAACAACTTCTAAGATTTTATCATCAAATGATGGAGCTCCAAATATCTGTGAGGAAAAGAAAGTATTCCATTTTTGATTGCAAATCCAGTGCTTAGATTGCTATGAAACACAGATTCATTTACAGATTTGTTTTCAACATTTAAATGCTCTAAATTCTTTACTGTAGAATAACTACACTTTCTCCAAAGTCATAGGAGTAAGGTACCACAGACAAGGCAAATATCGTTTAAAAAAGCAATGCTGATACCATTTGAAATATCTGGAGGACAAGGCATATCCTTATATAGGAAGGATAGCATGTTTCAGAATGCAGATTAAAAATGTTTTTCAAGACAAGATGAAAGGCCAATTAAAATCTCTGCTTGGGTAATGTACGTAATATCTAAGAGGTTCTTGAAGGTAAGAGAAGGTAAGAGAAATAAATGCTTTCCTTTTCTTCTCAGAAGTGCTTATCTGTTTACATTGTGAATTCTCTGGAAACCAACATCTGAGCCCATGCTCTGCTTTGTTTAACAGAGCTTTGATACTGAAGACAATCTTGTTTGTGCTGTCTATAATTATCTGCTGTAAACAAGAAAACCACTTCTGTATGGAACAGATGTCCTTCTGCGCAGCCGAGGTGCAGAATTTCCCCAGGCTCACACAAAGCGCAGCAGGTCTCGCCGCCCGGTGTGCTGCCCGGGAATTCAGCCTCGGGCACACCTCAGCCTGCACTTCAGCTGGGTCTGCGGGTGACACCGTGCTTGGTCACTTGGAGCTTGGCCATTGCATCTTGAGAAGCAATAGGGAGCAATGAAGGAGAAATATCAGCAGGAGAAATGACTCCAGTAAGAGTTTAATGGGCAGGGAGATCACCTCTCTGAGCAGTACTTGGACTCCCTCAGCTGGCACCTTAGGCAGAGTAAGCTGTATCAGTAACACCTGAGACCAGACTGGAGAAAAACACAGTTTCTCCATCTGATTTTTTTTCCAGTTTTCATGGAATTTTTTCAATTTTTCACAGGAATATATAAACATCTTGAAAAGAACAAAGATGGTGATTCTGCTGTTCCATGTGGAGAGTTCCTGATCCAGCAATAGACATTTACAGGACTAGTTCTGGCATGTGCTAAAAAAAAAAGCAGTTGTAAAATTTCATTTATTTTGTGTTGCCATTTCAGCATAAGGACAGGAAAAACTCAACCAAGTCTTCTGCTGTGTCTCTCCACCAGTAATATCTGTACTGAAAACCAATCTCTTTTTTCTCCTCTTTTTTCTTTTAAAGGTAAACCAATCTCTGTGGATCAACATTCAAATTGTCTCCTTTCCTGTTTAGGTCAAGTTTCCAGCCTGTCTTCTGGACACTAAAATTACATGCCATGCTCGTGCCAGTCAGGGCACAGATGCCCTGCTTGGCTCAGTGCTAATGTTTCAGCAATCATCACAGCTATCAAGGTAACATTTGTCTTTCATTTGTCCAGACAAGCAGCACCAGCAGCACTTCAGACCACCACCACCACCACCACCTCTTGATGAAGAGTCACTCAAGACTGCACTGAAGCAGTGAATTATGCTCCTAACTTTGGCCAGAACAAACAAGTCACTCTGCTGGCACATCTGCTCACTAGAAGACTAATAATATCAGTAAAACTGCTCCAGGACACACACATTTGCTGTATACCAGTATGAAAGCTGGAGCAAATCTTCTCTCTCACTGAAGCAATCCAGTGAGAAAAAAACCCTCCTGAACAGGGGCTGAGCAGATGCTAGAGCAGCTTTCAAGTTCTGACTATGAACATGGACTATATACAAAAGCTTTAGATATCTATTGCCAAATATAAACAGAATTTCCATCTTCTGATATATACCAAAAATAAGAAAATGTCAGTAAAACACATCTAAATTTCTTTTTTCACTTTACATATGTGTATATATATACACACACATATATAAAACATACATATATATATGCAATTATATATGTATTATATAAGCATGCAATTATATAGAATAGATATTATTTTTAATATATGTTATTTTATATATATAATTATATATGTTATATAGAGATATGTTTGTATGTATGCATTAAAAAATGAAAGGATAAAAACTCACAAGAAGCATAAAACTTTTTGGCAAAAGAGTCCTGGATTGTCTACATCAGAATCACAAGCCAGCTTGCAACTACAGTTTTAGGTGATTCAGACATCACACATTAAATCAGGACATGCAGATTAGGATAATCTGCTAGTAATTACAGTTGGTGAGCTGTGAGTGAAGTGGGTAGGGGCAGTAACACTGTTCCAGGTTGTAAGGCATGTAGGGATCCATGTGGTGAAATGTTTCTTAGGAGTTGAAAGAAAGAAGGGGGAAAAAGTACTTTGAAGTATTTTAAAGGTTCATTTAAAATAATATTCAAAAGCCAGTCTACTAACCCTACTAAATTATCAGTCACTAAATGCATCAGTCCTCACTTTCTGAATCACCATCCCTCACAGCAAAGCTGTTTGAAGAACAGGAGGAAAACTAAGGTATAAACTTTGACTAATTGTCCTGTCTACCCTGCTTGTTGTTAGACTACAGCAAACAGAAGAATCTATGCTTTGAGGAACTTTATTTATGGACATCTGTAAAACAATAGAGAGAAACTACTTGTGCCTCTGTTTATAAAATTAATTTCTAAAAGTACTCATAGAGCCATTTAAAAAATGAAATCATTATGCTTTGTTATGAGCATTTTGCTGGAATGGACATGACAGAAGACAATGGACAGTAAAAAATCATAGAACATATTTTCAACTTAACAAACCAGCAAGACAATACAAGAACTGAAACATCCTCCTGAAATAAGAGTTGTTATCCAAACTATATGATACTACTTTTAAAATCAAGTGAGAAGAGCAGTTCATTATATTTATTGCTGGTTTTGCCCAGAAGGTTAAGTCTCTTTAATGCTACTTACATCATCTTCTTTGGTTCCACCCCAGAAATTAGTCCCACCAGCATAGCTGGGAATGTTTAGCACAGCTATGCCCTGCAAGCTTGGAAGGGGGATGTATTGTCCATCACACTGTAAGGGATAAAAGCTCCTTCAGTACATAAATAATATGATAAAAGTAATCAGTAAAGAATAATTTTTAGTACATGAAACTTCAACAGAGCTGGCAGGGGAGGACAGAGTCTTTAAGAGGTCTGGTACAAAACTACTCCCTCCATGCAATGAAGCACCTCTAAAACAAACCTCTTCTTTCCAATCTTAGCACTGACTTTTGCAGACGTGAAAAATATGGAGATCTACATGCTGTAGTATCTACAGCAGTGGTGCTCCATGAGTCTTGAAAGAAGCATTTTCACATCCCTTGTTATGAAATTTCTCATGCACTTTGACCATGGTCTGTCCATCAAGGATTAAAAATCCTTTTGCAGTAAGAAAACCAATCTCCCTGAGTGCACAGAATAAGATTGCCAATAACATTACAAAAATATTCATTTATACATTTAGGAACTAGTCTTCCATCCCATACTAGCATTCCCAAAATTGCAATTTCCACTTGTTATTTAGTCAAATCCATTTAAACCAGGGGTTGGGAGGGGGGTGGGGCAGGTGTTAAGAATATCCAAGAATATTTCTGGCATAAACACAAACATGTGGTTAGGTGTCAGTGTTTGCATGTATTGTTGACTTCCTGTAAAAATAACTTCACTCTCCTCCCAATAGTGCAAAGACAAATCTAGGACTGACCCCACAGGTGTCACCCTGGCTGTAGATGGGAGTTGTTTATTTTGCAGGTAAGAGGTCACTCTTATTTCTGACCATCCAGTCCTTCCTTCTTACTGCTTTCTCTCCCAAAACACATAAGCAATTCCATGTCCTGCTCAACACGATCATGGGATGGCATCAATCTCACTTTTGGCCAAGAATAAGTTTACAGACACCACTGAAATCACTGCTGACTTACAGCAGTACAACTGCCTGCAGGGGGAAGCCCAATGATCTCAAACCATTCCACTGGGAGTCAAAAGTGCAGTCCTGCAGTAGTGCCATGGGCATGGAATTGAAGTAAGTTATACCCAGGTGTCACTTTATGGACCATGAAGTTGCCAGTCAAGCTGCCTTTAATGAAGATTGCTAGATGACTGCACATTACCAGTTCACAGAAGGATCTTAAAATTATACAAATTAAAAAGAAAATCTAAAGAAATAAGGACAAAATCTGTAGCATCTTTATCAGGAAGAGAAAGAGATGCAAATTATTTCCAGAATGTGCTTAGTGCTCTCTTTTTGTAATTTAATGTCAGCAGCAAGACAGAATGTAACATTTTAATCAAGATATGTCAGTATCCAAAATATGGTGTGATATTAATAGATGTTGCACAGCCATTTGTATTACAGTAGAAGTCTGTTTCTAGTGCCTGAATATGCAGGCAAAATATATCCAATAATATGCAAGACAACAGTAAATGTGCAATTTTTACTTGCTGACTTACTTACAGGAATATTAGGAAAAAAAATAAGGAAAGGTCAACAGTATTGTTGAATCTTACTTGAATCCAATTCAAAAGATCCTTAAATTAGAATTCTATCTACATTATACATAACGTTCTCTCCTGGCATTATATTTGCTAACTACTGCATAATTCCTTGATAATTACTCAATCCTTAGCTAACAGCAATCTGCTGCTACCAGACAAAATCCTCCTAAATCTCAGAGTGAGAAAGAGCTCCTGTAATCTAAAATTATTCTTTCAACTTAAAAAGTTACCCTTATGTAAATATCATAAACTTCTATATGAAATAGTTAGCATGAAATTAAAAGAGAAATTATATATGTTCTCTGTCAAAATCTACCTTAGATATTCTTTGGGTGAAAAGAACAGTAACCATCCTGTATTCTTTTTCTGCATTTGGGAATCATTTATATCTCCTTTAAGTTCCATGTGGAAGATGTAGATTTTATGCTAGAACTTAAAAGCCAAATGAGAACTATGTTTAGACATGGAATTTGTTCTTGCTTTGATAATATCTTGCTTTTTTGTGTGAATATTAGAGGAAACCTCTACTGCTGTAACTGGGCTTCTCGCAATGCATATTCAGAATCTCCTCCTTTTTGTCAGTAATTTTTTACTATTTACATGCTCTTCCTATATGTATAGCTTTCATATACTTTCAATTGAACCAGAAGGATTAAGACTCCTTATCTCTTTTCTCCTCTTAATTTTATGGTCATTTCTGTGGTTGCCATTAAAACTGGTCTGTCTTTGGATACAATGAACATTAATAAATATATCCTACCTACACAATTTATTATCTTTTTTTCCAACCCAGTAATTACAAGAAACATAATAGTGGGGATTTTGTGATCTTAAAAGTACTGACATTTTACTCAATAACATGACTTGGAGGACCAACTTTTACATAGCACATCTTTACACGGTGCCTTTGAGGTCCGCTTGGTTGATGTAAGAACGATAACAGGTTTCAAAAATAAGCACTAATTCTTCACTACACATTGTGCCAGCAGCTCTCTCCATAAATAAAATTTACCTCAAGTTGAACTTTTTGTTCTAAGTTCTTGTAAGTTCTCTGCAATAGCTCTTTTGTGCCAAGAACTCCATACCACATCATGTTTTTCGTCCGACTTCTGAAAGCAGGCAAAACAAGATTCACATATTAACATGCACACATTATTGTGTCTTGTATTTTAGAAAAAAAAAATTAAGAAATTCATATAAAGAGGTAAGGAAAAGAAAATAATGGAAACATCTTGGCTCTGTTACTGGCAGAATAATTATATTACCTGCATTTTTCAGGGTGCTCTTCTCGCTTGTTATTAAATTCTAGTGAAATTTTTGCATCTAACCCAATTCCAAAGTAGTTGTTCATGACACATTTTTCTGAATATCCCTCCCTGTTAGAGGAAAAGAGAAAATCAGGTGTACATTTGTATAGAACCTGGACACGCAAACATCTTTGACCAAAACTGTGATTGGTCACAAAACAGAATATGAACTAAGATACTTCAAGAGATCTTTCCTCTGCATCTTCCTAAGTAAACTGCTTTGGGCTGAAAAACCCAGCTCTGAAAGACTCTTCTCCTCCTTCAGCTGAGCAAGGGATAAGTGAGCAAATGACTCCCCCTATTTTGAGCTGCTGCAAAAAAATTTGCAATGCTCATAACGAACCCAGTACAATCCAGCTTGTTTTCAGACATTGAGGTCTACTGCCAAATGATGGCAAACAAGAACTTCATAATGCAAAAAAATAAGAGACTACAAAAATGTGAGAAGGACACCCTTAGGGAAAGCAAAATAGTAAATTTAGAAAAAAAATATTTCTTACAAGGAATCTGGATCCGGATCAATAAACGGCGTAGCACCAAATGGATCGATGTTTGCTAGCAACATTTTGCTAATAATTGAACTTCCTGCAATGGAAGCAGCTAGACCAGCCCTTAAACCTGATTAAAAAAGAAACAAAAAAACAAAACAACAAAACAAAACAAAACAGAAAGAAAATAATAAAAAAAAATTTGTATTTGATAAATAGACAAACATATAATATAAGCCACATACTGAGAAACAAAATTCATTAAATCTGTACAGGGAAAGATTGTGATTCTATCTCAATTTTTTACCAAAACTGGTTATCTTTTTGGGTCTCTGGCTCTCTTAAGCAGAAAGGCAGCTATGCTGCATTGGGGTGGCTCTCTCAGGTACCACCATGGAGAAAGTAAAAAACAAAGAAAATTTAGGGTTTCAGGCCAACATTCACTGGCTGGTATACTAACCAGATGGGTGACCTAACTTCCAAAAAGACTGCTAGAGCTTTTCATTCAGTTTAATCTTCATCTCCTAACTGTCCATGATTATTCTTTTGTCCTGTCCTTTGGAAGCATTCATAAGGAATATTCTCACCATTTTTACAACTGACAGAGCCATCATTTAACTTAAGTTGTGAAAAGATCATGGCCTCAACATGACTGCTTTGATTAATATCAATTTCACACTAAAAAATACTCTGTAATGCATGTAAACAAAGCAAAATACTAACAGCTTTCACTTAAATTTGCCTAAAAAAAAAGTAAGCTTGGTTCCACTGTGCATTAGCCATACTAATAAAGTTAATTAAAATAGAGTTTTGCTAGTACTCTGTAGTATTAATTCCATTTGGAGCAGAACAGATAGTTTTTCATCTATCAATTGAATTTAGGTAAGAACGGATTTTCTTTCCCAACTGTTTTACAGAGCAGCTTTGTGTGGTTTCAGTTATACACTTCCAGAGAGATATCCACAGACAGTTTTTACTCAGAGAGTTGAACTTTACATAGCTTTGTCCCTCAACCTCTTCATCCTAATCCATTGATTAAGATAAATGATAGAAGGATTTAGGGGTACCTGTGGATGAAAAATTGGATGTGACCTGGCAATGTGAGCTTGTGGCCCAGGAAGCCAAACACGTCCTGGGCTACATCCGAAGCAGCGTGGGCAGCAGGGCAAGGGAGGGGATTCTGCCCCTCTGCTCTGCTCTGGTGAGAGCCCACCTGCAGTGCTGCATCCAGCTCTGGGGTTCTCAACATAAGAAACACATGGACCTGCTGGAATGAATCCACAGAGGGCCCTGAAGATGATCAGAGGGCTGGAGCACCTCTCCTGTGAAGACAGGCTGGGAGAGCCAGGGTTGTTCAGCCTGGAGAGGAGAAGGCTCCAGGGAGAATTTATTGTGCCCTTTCAAAATATAGAGCAGGTTTATAAGAAAGATCGAGAGACTTTTCACCAGGGCCTGCAGTGACAGGAGAAAGGGCAGTGGTTTTAAATTCAAATAGGGTAGGTTTAGATTGGACAAAAGGAGGAAAATGTTTGGGATGAGGGTAGCGAGACATGGGAAGTGGTTGCCCTGTAAAGAGAAGCTGTACAAGCCCCACCACTGAAGTGACCAAGGCCAGGCTGAATGCTTTTCTGAGAAACCTGATCTAGTGCAAGATGTCAATGCCCATGACAGAGAGCTGTACTAGATCATCTTTAGAGATCTCTTCCCACCCAAACCACTCAGCATTGCCATGATCCTGAATTTTACTTTTCACCCTCCAGGATCAAATGAGGCACTTCTGCTACTTCTGGTGTTGTACTAAAGGATCAGAAATATTCTACATTATTATTCATTTTCTCCTATACAGTACCACACAAAGATGTGTATGTCAGTTCAAACAAATTCAGGGCATGAAGTAAAAGTCATTATTTGACAGCAAGCTTACCTGGACAGATAATCCTCGTGTTAAGTACTGGGAGGTTTTCCTTGCTTGCTGCCAAAGCTGGGGCAGAGAAAGAACCTGTCTGAGAATGGATACCTCGGCTTGTGCGTCTATCAGGAGATCTCGGGGCAGTTTTAGCTGTGCAGAAAAAACAGAAGTAAGAACACTAATTAGACCTATTATGACATTAGCAATACATAATTTTTACAGCCCTGAAAACACATCAGAAGCATTAATTTAATCTGTTACCACTCCATGACAAAAGTGTTTCCCCCTCACACCACAGTTTTTTCTTCTAAATACAGTAAGAAAACTCAGAAACAGATCAAGTGATAACACAAATTAGAATGAGCAAGTGTGCGTGGCACTCCTCATGATGAGTTCCCAACTTATACTTCAAGCTACCAGGAAAGTATTATATGTATTACATGGAAATATATTCATAAAATGTATTATATCCACCTTAAAATGCAACAGTATTTAGCACTGCAGTAAGCTTCTGATAAACATACTACTGAAATAATTAAATTTAAACTTAAATTTCATCTATGTTTACTTATAAATATACACATATTATACAGCATACTGTCATTTATAACAATTTTTATATAGGTAGTTCCATGCCTGTAGGTTAGAATATCTATCTTATCAACACCTACACTATTTTCTTCAAGCAGCTAAAATGGGGCCATGCCTGCATCAGATGCTGAAAAAAATCAGAGAAAACTCTGACATCTTTATTTACAGCCAAACTGAAAACTGCAAGGGAAGAGAAAAAGCCATGTCCACCTTTGCCTTCTGCATTTGAGGGATTGTGGGAGGCATCAGTTTCCCATCATCTTTTTCCACAGAAAAACTCAGAAAGCAATTTCCCAAATAATCAACTTCTTTATTAAAATTCTTTGGAAGTTGGATCAGTGAAACCTTGACAGATATCAATGTTTAGTAGCTGTTATTGACAAAGGCTCAGGAAAAGGAAAGGGAAGAAAATCAAGGGGAAAGAGGAGATATTCACAAAGAGTGACTGGAAGCTCAGTGAGGCCAGTTATCCTTTGGCTGACTCTGGAGGCGACGAAGGAGGATTGGCTTTGCAGAGGGCTGACCTCGAGTGCTGTTATTTACTTTCCTGGCAGAACTGGTTTCATGCAGCCCCAGAGAATATGACAGTGCCTGCTGCAGCCTGGGAAAGTCAATCTTTGTGCAATTCTGCCCTGTCAGACATACACAGAAACCGATGCCCCAAGGAAAAAGTTTGGTTATTACCAAATGCTTTGTTATAGCATTTCCATGTGCATGCAGAAAACTCTCACACAACAGATGGTCACAGACAGTTCTTGGCTATCTCTGCTCCAAATTATCTCACATGTTAAAACTACTTCAGCTTAGGACAACACCAAACTTTACCATCTGAAGAAGCTCAGAACAAAAAAATGAAATCATTTCAAGATGATATGATTTTTTTATCTCAAAAGATGAAAACTAATCTGGCAAAAATAGAATTAGTAGGACTAGCAGCAAGACAAGAGCAGGGAAACAGCCCCAGGAATGTGGTGGGAAGCATACAATGCATCCTTCTCAGTGGCAGGAGTGAGACAAATCAGGCCAAGTCAATGATAACTTTGCCTGAGAGTAATGGGTGTACTGTATGAAGACAGTAATGGAAAGAAACTGTTGAGTGGGAAAATCTAGAGACAAAAGGATTTACTAGAGCAAGGGTTTAGACATTGTGTTCACATCACTTCAGGCCAGGATTTGCCCATTCACAGGGATTTTTTCAAGTGATGATAATCTAACATAGAACTGTAAGTGGAATGGCAAATTCTTCACTTTCTTGTATCCATGAGCAAGATGACACACCTTTCTGAATGACTTGCTGAAGTCAAACAGAAATTATTAAACAAAGGACAAGGAAAAGTGAGTAAATTTTTCTGGATTGTTTTATTTGAAAGGACTGACCAAGTGGACTTAAAGTCAAATCCTTCTGACTTTAACACCTGCATAACAGCCATAGCACTTATCACAAAATACTACAACATTGCATGGTAGAAATGCAACACATTGATTTGTATCCATGGATGACAAAACACTGTAATAATGTCAAAAAATAAAAAGGAATAAAAATGGCAAATGATATCTTAACAAGAGTCATTAAATATTTAGATGAAGGTATTAACATATGGAAAAACATTATCTTCGTCAAATGACCAGGAAGATTCTTGGAGGGTAAAATATAATACTCAGAACAAAATTAACATTCATTTTTCATAATACTACTGAAAAATTCACAAGACTGTTCACACAGTCTGCTCTCTCTGCACTTGCAAACAAGGCAGTTGTATTAAATAGGAAAATCAGCAGAGCAGCTGCTCTTTATTTGACAGATGAGACTCATGGGAATAACTGCAATAAAGATAAACTTTTGCTGTGAATGCTCTGATAAAAACAACAGAGCCCTAATGAGTAAAACTGATGTTTCAGCGCAGATAATTGAATTCATGTTCCATGCTTTGTCCCTAAACATCTATTGTTATCCATGTTTGTCCCTAAACATCTAGTGACAGCATTAATATGCCCTCTATTCCACACACAGAAGAATAATACAGCTCCCCATTAGATGCAGAAATTATACCATCAAGAAACAAGAAATTCAATAAACTTCTAGACCTGAAAATCTTTGTTATACAGTTATCACAGTAAAATTGGGTCATTTGTAGGTCCAGCATCCTCTATGAGCTATTATTGAAAAGGGACAACCAACAGGCATTGATTCCCATAACCAAGAGAAAATAAGGGGACCAGTGAAGAGACAATCACTGGAGAAAGCCTGAGGTGCTTCTGGAGAAAACGTGAGATCCTGGATCAGGAGAAGCCCCAACAGCCCAGTGTCACATTTCCACAGTAGGAACTACAGACACAGGCACCAGCTTCAGAGCAGAGCCTTGGGAAGGGAACTTTTGAGGATTTTAGTGTGGGTTAGGGTGAAAAAAGGAGATGGAAATTGCAAAATACTTTTCTCATTCTGCCCCAAAAAGTTGCTCACCAAGTATCTAGAGAATGGGCTTTGATGTCTACCAGCTACCAGTGTTTCTCTATGACTCACAGATCATCTTGTGGCCTCACCAGTAGGGCATCACTGTCCATTTTGATAATATGGAAAAGACTGAAATTTCCACTGCTAAGATGCAGCTTTCCTAAAATTTCTATGTAGTTTGAGAATCTCAGTCTACAACTGATACATGCTATTGCCACCATCACCTAGTCTTTGCCCAGGTTCATGTAGAAAGGTGAGTGTGAACATTGATTAAACACAGATTAAATTCAGGCACTCCTCTCCCCAGCAAGTGCCTCCTCAGCTTTGTAAATACATTCCAATAGACTGTTCATCTATTATTTCCCACATTTTTCACTTACCTTTTATTTATTCAAATCTCTTAGAATTTGTGAGTAGTTTCCAGTCAAACAGGATGCTAGTGTTTTTAATTATGGAACCAATCATGCTCCACATGCAATTGTAAGGAGATTGAATATTTCTATTTTCTTCCTAATTTACTCACTTGATGGAGACTCAAGTTCCTTTGTATCTTCCTCTTTTTCCTCTTCTTTGGATTCATCCAATTCTTTGCTGTATTCTACTGGAGACTGGTTCACTTGTTCTTCACTATGAGCATTCTGCTCATCCACAACTGTTATTAAGAGAAAAGACAAAGTCTCAAGGATTCTAAAGAAAAACTGCATACATTGAAATAAGCACTTTTTTTGGTAGCTTTTAGTTTTAAAATATCAACAAAATAGTTCCATCATCAATTCAGTGAAAGAGTCAGTCAATTCTTCACCAGCTGATAAAGATTTGCTGTTAGAAATGTTCATTTTGTAGAGGCTAATAGTTAAAAGAAATGCACCCTTATATGTGCACACACATACATACATAAGTAGTTACACCTGCAGAGTCATCAACATTCAAACAAGTTGCATTTATTTTCCTTGCAGTTTGTAATAAGCACATAATTTTATCCATGTAAGAATATAGAAATCAAATTTTATAATGAAAACTTATTCCAGTTAGACAGACAAAAAACCAAGCAAACAAACATCATTATCCTATCCTATTCTACCAGTCTGGATCAAAATGTTGCTGATGTGTACCTTTTTCTGCTTGTTCAATGATCTGCCTCACAGCCTTCTTCAAGCTGTTTGCTCGGAGCATTAACTGTTGCCTTGGTTTGAAGAGCTTCTGGGAAGACTTTGAGACGCTCTCTGCTAATTGCTCTTTACTTTCAGACAAGGATTCTTCACTTGAGAACTCCTCTGGTTCTTCTTCCACTATGGGGGGAGCAATGCCTGGGAGAATGGGAGCAGCCTGGGCTTCTGTGTGAAGAGCCTGGAGCAATAGGTCCAGCTTTTCATTTAACTCTGAGCACTAAGACAAAGTGGAAAAGACACACACACACATTAAAAAAAAATTAAAAATCAACAGTGAATATGTGAATATTTTCAGGAAATATGGTACCAGATTATATATGAATTTCTTCATATATTTCTTATATATGTAATTTCTTAGGTAAAATCCAAAAAGAGGTTCAACATTTTGGAATATCAGATTATGAGTTGGTCTGCAAGGGCTTTCTGCAGACCCTGTGACACTCAACCAGATTAGATCAATTATAATGCAAACCCCCTACACTTAGATTGAAATAATAGTCCATGCTAAACTCAGCCTGCCCCATAACTGTACAGATTGCATCCTACCTCTCTCCCAATGACTTGCAGCACAGAAAACCACCAGAGGTTTGCCCAGACATGGTTTTTCAGTACCTCAATTTTCAGAGGTATCTATCAGCTGTTAGACTGAGACACATGGGGGTTTTTCTGCAATACAGCTATATATTTATGCAAGTGAGTTGTCACAGAGCAAGTGGCACAAGCCAGAATCAGACACAGTCAAATGCCTCTCCCCAACACTAAGTAATTGTTCTCTCGAGGTACACAGGAAAAGAAAGGATTTTCTGAGCCTGAGAGAAAGAAAACAGTCTCTGGCCTTGGAAGAGTTAAAAAGAAAAATTTATTTTCTAAAACGTGCACTGCATAGAAATGTGAACCACAAATTGCCACTTAGCAAGTACATTTTCTGACTCTGGGATTGCCAAGGATTTTGTTTTCTTCTTTTCTTTTCAGCTCATATAAATTTTGTGTCTCATACCAAATCCTTCTGTTGTTTTCTTTCCCAATGTTTTTGCAACACGCTCTCTGTATTTTGCAGCTTAAACCACTATTTTTAGCATTGTGGTCTGTCTCCCCTTCATTCTCGCAGCATACTCTTCATTACCCCTTTGTTTTCCTGTAGCTAACTTAATCCCTGGAAGTATAACTAATGCAAAAAGAAATCCTTTTATCTCTATGTACGCTACCATGAACTTTATCCCTTATGAAGAAAGAAAGTGTAAACAGTTTAACGAGATCTCAGAGTTTAAAGATGGTTTGGAAATAATTAACTCTACGCAATAGGAAGAGAAAAATTTTGAACCCACTGGTTGAAATGATAGCCAAGCTGGGCATTCTAAAGTAATGTGAAAATTAAACATCCATGAGCTATAAACTTTAAGAATCCAACAACTTTAAACCTGAATGTAGTCATAATCTTACTTTAATGGCCATGGCATCAGCTTCCTCTGCATTTTCCATTGGCTTTTCGTAAGTCTTCCCTATTTTGGCAACAAAGTCCTTTACAGTTTCACATAATATTCTTCAGGTAAAAAAAAAAAAAGGAGAAGGAAGAAATCAAATGAAATTAAACAGATTTGTTTTGAATATTAAATTCTTATGGCAATTTATTTCTATGTACACTGTGATGAATCATTCTTACTGAACTCCATGATCATACTTGCAAATCAGATGACACTCTTTTCCATAGCTTCCTAAACTGAACTGATAAGCTTTACAACAAAAACTCTTTCACTTAAGCCTTGGCATACTTTGCATCCCAGCCTCTTGTCTGAAATAAACATGACTGATTTTGTCCCCTCCCTTGCTAGTACACCTTCCCTAGGAGAGGACTTTGCAAACTTGCATTCCCTTTGGTAACTTCTAATACAGCCATGCAAATTCACATGCAAAGTTGGAGCTTAAAAACCAAGAAGAAATTCTACTGACTTTAAGGAAGCACTTCTTAGATGAAAGCATATGGCCACACACGTCCCATTGCACAGCTCGTGCTTTTGAAGCATATCTGTGCAAACTACAGTGGCTGCAATGAATTTTCACTGTGTAAATCAGAAAATGACTTGGTTCTTGTAACCTGCACTGCAGAGAGACAGCAAACTTACTAATGAAGTGGGGATAATTGCTTAGTACTGTTCATTTGGTTGACATTTTTCTGACAAATTAAACAGATTTAACAAGGTACAGAACCAATTTAGAATCTGGAGTTAATAATATCCTGCAGTTTAATCTTCTATGTGTGCTATGTATAGTTTAAAAATGAAATTTTGTTAACTTGCTTTTACGAGGTAAAAAAAGATGTGATGACATTCAGATGCATTTTAAAGAATTCTATGACCAGTCTTTTGCATATTGCAAAACCTAAGATTTTTTTTCATAGAGCAGGTATACACAGACCAGTTCTGATTTCAGATGATGTCCATGATTTGCCAAATTTCTCTCATTTCAAAATGTTTCAGTTTGGGGGAAAAAAATCCCATTAATGTCCTAGATCAGTATTGATTGAACTGATATAGACAGGACTACAACAAAGCTACCTAGCTAAAGCTCTGCTTCACACTGGTGAAATTGTTTGTCCTCTAAACATATGCTTTACAAAAAATAGCCAAAAGAAATGCAGTGTGAAGGAGATCACATCTATGCATTAGTAACAGTAAGTTTTGTATTTAAGTCATGCACTGATTTGGAATGATTTAACATCATTTTATATTGTGATTATTTTTTAAATTTAGTATTAAGCCATCCATTACAACTGTACCATCTAAAAATTTCACAGAAAAGAACATCCACTCTAAAATATATAAATCAAGATATATTAAGCCAAGACAGTTGGCCATCCATAAGAAAATCAGGCTTAGACAGAATGCTATTATGGTGATGATGTTACACAAGAAATTTATCCCCCACATCGTACATAAAACTGATTGACTCACTTGGCAGATGATATGACAACTGAATGCTGATCAGAATTGAGAATTTTTGCAAGATGAGCAGCAACTGAATCCTCATAAGCAGATATCTGAAAATAGAGAGAAGAGAGACTTCAATTTCTACACATTCCAGCAATTTAACACCAAGTAGTGACTTTAAACACTCAAAAATAGCAGGATTTCCATTTCAGATCTAATACAAGGCCAAGTGTCTGGCAATGAAGATTCTATATGCATACTGTATTTTATGTATCAGATGTTTAATATTCAAAGTTAGACTGCATCTGAGAACTTGATCCACAGTTCTTTTCCTCTTGTAGAGAAAACAGCAAGTTATTTCTAGGCTAAAATCAGTCTGTGAGGCAGAAAAGAATTTACCTTCTCAGATTTATAACAACCTACATTATGATCTAATATCTTTTACTTCTAAAATAAGCAAAGCTTTCCTCAAACAGATTGATCAATAAGAACAAATCTAAAGTCTGCCATTGTAATCTGGAGTTTTTGTTTACTGTCAGGTGGGCTCTCACTTCCCAAGAGCCACAACTGACAAAGACTGCCAAACTGGTATAATGTTATCAAAACCAATCTTCAAGGAGCAAACCATTTAGGGCTTAGTCTTTACAAGAACATTAAAAATTACAAATTACAAAATACTTAGGAAAATATTTGGACTGGATCAAGAATGCATCATCACACAATATATCCTATCTCAAAATAGCTCTGGATGCAGACCTCAATTTTAAATAAATTTTAACAAAATTCCAAATCCAAAGCTAAAAATAAATGCAGTTCTGACAGCTCCACTTAAGAATCTCTTGAAATCCCTCAGCATGCTTTTGTCTTTGATTTTGAGCAGACAGATGTACCACTTCAGTTTTTTCTCCTAAAACCTTCATCGTAGGGCTCTGATATTGAATCAGTTTTTGTTTCAAGGAGAAAACAAAACATAAACATCTGATATGTAAGAATGAACTACTGCTTTTCAAACATCAGTATGAGATTTCTTGAAACCAAGTGGAATCAGTCTCCTGAAACTGCAGGAGGAATGAAAAGGGAAAAGAAAAAAATCAAATATGTACTTCCATTTGCTTTTCAAACTGTGGCATAATTCAACACCTACTATAAGGTTAATTATTATTTTTTCTGAAATAGCCTAACTCAGTAAGCAATGTAAAAATTCCCATTAAAATAGAGATTGAACAGGGTACTCAAAAGCAAATGGTTTTGTCTAACTCAAGTAATGACAGGTAATAAAGCCTACAGAATACATTTGCTAAAAAAGAAGTTTTATATGAGCAAGCAGTTCCTTCCATTTTCAGAAGGGGCTAAAAAAAAGTTTCAAAGCCAGAAATAACTAGTACAAAATGATGATGAAGACACACTTGAAAATTTTAACTCTCTTGAAAAATCAGAGGCGATAAAGCCTTGATCTGCATTTCTGACACCAAGAGCAGAGCTGTGTGCAAAGCAACCCCCTTAAAATCCCAGCCTTTTTGCATCTCTCTATCCAGCAATCCATCAAAGGTTATAACCTCCTTGCCAATTAAAAGAGCCTGAATTATTAAATTGTTCAAGATACTGCTGATTAATTATGGCTTCTCAAGTACTTTTGAGCTACAGTTGATATGCATTAACTTTCTTGGGAATATATTATTTTCTCATTTTCAGTCAGACTTTTCACGCCAATTAATTTGATTAAAGCATCTCCCTCTCTCAAAATTGAAACCTCATCAGCTAGTACAAGCACAAATCTAGTCTGGAAGACAGGCTAAGTTTTTCTTTGATGATACTTAGGATTTTGAGCTCTCCCAATGAACAAGGAGAAGGTTGTGATATCACCTGATCAAATTCAAGCTGCAAAATGCTTCTGTCTTTCTTTAGGAATACAACCCTTGCTTCCAAAATGCTGGGGGCTTTTCTTAATGCTTAATCCAAACTCACCATAGCAGACATTTGCTTTCATATATTAAAAAAATATATTTTAAATATTTATGTATATTATCATAGTATATACATTGTTGTATAGTAACATAGCACTAAATTATACAATTATATACAAACATATATAAAAAATATACTCATATATAAGAATTATCTAAAATACATAGTATTATTGTATTACATAATAATATGACACTAGATTACATTCTTGTTTAACATGCTATATAAACACACTTTCTAATACATATTAAAATATACATATATATTCAGGAGGAAATTTGCAGACAGCTTTCCTGGAAACTCCTTACCTTCATTCTTTCTAGGTAAATAATATAGAACTGGAAATCTTTCTTACTTGAGATGCACAGCAAGAAAAGACCTTAATTCAGTTCAGTTAGCAGATCACAAAACATCTATTTTTCACACAAATACTTCAATTATGCCTATTGTCATCCTAGATGCTCCAAGTTAAGTACACCAAACAACAAAACAAAAGTTAAAGTGCACCTGGCACTCCTCTGACTCTTCTGCAGTCACAGGAAGAATAGAAGGCTTTGCTGGTAATTTCAGTTCATATGACATTATACTCCACCTGAAAGAAACATAAGTTTCCAGACTGTTAGTTTTACATTCTCTCCACTATTATTAACAAAAAAAAAAAAATTCATTGTATACCATACCCCAGAATATCTATGCATAAAAAAAACAGCTTAATTTGTAGTTGCAAACTATATGGGTAAAATAATTACAGAGATTAAAATAGAGATTAAAGGTTATAATTTGTTTCATTACTCAGATTATTTTTTAGTGACTTGATTATCAGTCTCATCTGTGAAAAACTCATGGGACATTCAATATAGGGCATAAAGATTTTCTGGAAGAAAACATTCATATCATAAAAGAATTTGTGCAAACATACTGCAGAAGTCAAAGGAAACTAGACATCTAGACTAGATTTTTCACCTAAAGAAAAATCTTTAAGGTGACACTAGCTTTCCATTTCAACTAGAGGAGGCAGGCATGAAAACAAAGCAAATGATGAAGTGTCTTCCTTGATGTATATATATTTTTTTTTGTGTTGTTCAGGACAGCACCTGACAGCACAGTATGAAAGCACTGATAGCAAAAACATTCTTCAAAGCCTGCTGAAAAGGGACAAGTAATCACTGTAGATGGGCCTTAGGAGCAAGTCCACTGAAATTAGACCAAAAAATGAAACAGAGTATGTTTTCACTACAGAAAAGGGGAAATATGATTTAATCTACAAGTTTTTCAGAATCTGAGGATCAGTTACAAGCATTTCTCTACATACTTTGCTGTAAAGCAATCAAGTAGTCTGCAAAAAACCTTAAAATAAAAAAAGGCTTTTTTCTCTATTTCATAAAACTAGCCTGAAGTAAAATCCCTTATGATGACATTGAAGTGTTTGTAACTAGAGCAAGAAAAGAAACATTCAGGAGAGATAGGAATAGCATAAGAAATACTTCTCTCAAAAGCAATGCTAGACTTCCATTGGAACAACATGATCACTGTCATCTCTGAGTTTTACTTTTTTTAATGGGGTTTCTGCCTTCCTTTATGGATGAAAATTACACGAAACAAGGAGTGGGAAGGTCTTGGTTTTTTTACTAAGAAACTGCCTCAAACAGAAATATTAGTCATGGATCCAATTAGCCTAGCATCTTGTCAACAGCTGATGCCTCAGGAAAGGGTGAAAGCACACAAGGTGAGTTTTCCCCGCAACCAAGGACAGAGAGCTCAGGTGTTTTCTAAATAAAGAAGCTACCATTAATGGTGTTTAATGAGCACGCATGGAGTCCATAAAATTGCTCAAATCAGTTTTGAATCTACACAATTTCTTAATGCTCACAACTTCTTGTAACAGGCAGTTATGCAGCTCCTTCAGCCATACAACAAGCTGTCAACTCTTGCACATGTTTGGACAGCACACTTCCTAGTTCCATCCACCACTCATCCCTCTGACTCTTCAGATTAAAAGGCAGGCTAAAGAGCTGCCCCCATCACAATTGCAGCTTCCTTCATGATTAAGACCTGCACTCAAAAAACAAATCCATTGAACACCAAGTCTCTAAGATGGATTTTACACCATCAGAAACTCAAATACAATTTAAATCTCACAGTAAGTGATGCATATGCACTTTTAGGTTTACCTGTCTAACATTTTCGTGCTGGCTCGTTCTAGTTTTTCCAAAATCTGAGGAAGTTGCGTATCATCATCACAGGATCCTCCCCAGCCAAGGACACGAGCAAGGTCATTTCCAGTACCAAGGGGTAACACTCCTAACTGACACTGAAACACAACACAGGAACAAATCTACTATTGAAAACTAGAAAGAAAATACAAGTGGTTACAAATGCTTGTTATTTCAATCAACAAATGTTGATTTCATAGCTGATGTCTAAAGCCTGTAAGTCAAGTTACAACTCATCCTGTTTATAACAGTGAAAACTTTCATTAAACAGTAACTATTGAGTTTGCCCCATACACTGAGACACAACAAAGAACCAATTCAAGGAAAAGGTAAGCACACAAAATTAAGCCTAGTCAGTCTAAGCAAGGAAAGTAAATGTGCACACTTGCCTGCTTGTGCAAGCTGAGCTTATCAATTTCTGACAAGACCCAGCCCACGCTTCCATCGCCACCACAAACAAGGATCCTGAAGTTGTCAAACTTCTGAAATAACCGCAAACTGCAGGGAAAATGCAGAGTTAGTTACATCCATTAGCAAGAGAGCAGTGACATTCATTAGCAATTGTTACAAGAAAATATTGTGCACAGCATCTTTATAATCCTTTTATTGTTGTGGGATATGGGGATACAACCATCTACTTAATTAACGTATCTGCAGCCCATCTGTTGCTGTATATTGCACTTATACTGACATTTCTGATAAATAACATGCCAAGTTATTCTTTAAAAAAATCTCTTGATATTGTTTTCAGGATTTTATAAGTCTGATTTTATTGATTTTATTAATATTTTTTAAAAATCAAATTTAAGTGATAAAAATGCAACTGCTCCATGCTTCTCACTTCAGCCAGAAGCATAATGCACCACTGGGGATTTTTCACGAGAAGAGGGTAAGACAAAATGACAGGATGTGTTCCACAATACAAGTGGGCTTTTGTGGGCACAGGGCTAACTAAATGCAAGGATCTTTTAAGCAATTCTTACACACAAGAGAATCACAACAATGTAAGACAAATAATACAAGTATTTAATATTATATCCTTAAAGCCATATGATGCTTTCACTTCCTATTGCTCTTCCTCCTGTACTCTGACTTTTAACAGCTTCATAATAAAACACTTGGACAGTACAGAGAAGGAGGACAAGAGAGACAGAAAATGCAGAAGGGTAAGACAGAGGAAAGGGGAATGAGATGTGAAGAAGCAGGCAAAAGGTAAAAAATAACAGGGAGTTAAACTGAAAAAAAAAAAGAAAAAGAGAAAAAAATTGGAAAGTATAAACTCATAAAATACTAACAACAAAGATATTTGGTTTTAATGCATGTTATTTTCCAGAATATGTATAATTTCTGAACCATTTTAAAAAAGTAACATATCAAGATCATAATTTTTTGAAGCATTTATATTTTTTCTAGAGAAAATAATGTCACTTGAATACAATAGGCACATAACTAGTCAGAACAAAGAAGCAGATATTTAAGGGGGAAAAATGTTTATACCAGACCAATTCATCTTATCCTGAGAAAAAGGAGAAAACCACTAGCAATACACTGTCTCATAGCATGCACCTCTGCTTTTTAGATCAACTAGGAAAAAAGAAGACATCAGTGTGACCTGATGGAATAACTGCTAAGGATCTCTCCTTGGAAACTGTTTGGGAGAAGTACTTAAAAGCACCTGACATGAACTGCAATTTCTGTGCAAAATCAAAGTGAGCCACCTCAGCCATGGCAGAACTATATGAAGGAAGAGAACTTGCAAACATATTTTTCATACTGTGTCCTTTCAAACACTGTCTAATCAATTAAGACAAATGCTATATGTGATTATAATTACATGTACAAAATTCTAGCTAAAAGTCACTTGGATTCAGCTCAGATTATCAGGGATATCATGAAAAGAATATTACAACTCAGAGTCATTATGATGTGTCCATAAGAGAGTACTAATTATTATAATCCACAGCTGCAATCAATTGTATTATTTACGCACTGCTTGAACTGGATTTTTGTGGATTTGCTCCATCTACTTTTTATCGTTAAGTATAATTCTGCATATTTAAGAGTACAAAAATTAGTGCTTCTAGTTGCTATAACTGATAGTATTAGGCCATTTAATCACATCACTATGTCTGAGTGGAATTGAGTCAGGCAACAGAAATATGGGCACAAATTTATTCTTCATTAATGTGCAAAGATGACTGAGTTGTGGCCACCACTATGCAAATTTCATCGCTATCTCACCAACAATCAACCCTTAGATTTTGGGGAGAAATGCCTGGTGGTTTTAATTGTGTTCTTGCTCCAAACTCTTTGGGATGGTCATTTTCTTGACTATTTCCATAGGTGGCATAACCTATATTTTGGACATACTTTTCAGGTGAAAAATTTTTCATATACTTGTCCATTAACCCACTGCAGACCCCCTGCTGACATTTGTGTTCAGAATTTTAAAAGATACAGAGCACATTTAGACAATAGTCTTATTCCATAGCTACACATAAAAAGGCCAGAGGAATATCAGAATTATGCATGTGAAATGGAAGAAAAGCACCTGGGCAACTGTGCATAAAGGCAAAATCAAAGTCGCTGTGACACAGGAAAACATCTGCACATTTGTAAGTTTTGAGCCTTACCGGTAAACAGAAGTCAAAGCTAGCCAAGAGTTTTGGGTTTGAATTTTTGAGCTTTTCTAGAAGGAAAATGTTATCCTACAAACCCTTCACACACCGGAATTTATCTTGAAATTCTGTTGTCTCTTAGATTTTAATTAGGAAGTCAGAGTAGATATTGGTGATGGAATTATAGCAACAAGGGGATATAACACTATAAAGCAGGGGGAGCACAACACTATACTTTGCACCTAATTCCCTTGTGGAAAGGCTTGCTCAAGGTTTCCAAGGTCATTACCCTAAGTGAGGTCCTCCATTCATTAAATCGAAGACCTGAGCTGGATTTAACGACTGTTTGAATCGACGAAGAAACTTTACTCCCTGATTGTCTCCACTCTTTGAGTTAACAAAAACTAAAAGAGGACTGGCACAGGATGGCGGGCATGTGGCTTTCCAGAAACCTGTAAACATAGTTAGAAAGAACGAAATAAATAAGGTTTCCTAATATGAACAACACAAAAAGAAATCATGGGAAAGAGGAAGATAGGGATGAAGGACAAAAGGAGTACATTTTTTCATGCATAATGTAAATCTAAACTGAGTATTAGACCTGCAAGGAAAACATAATTATACAAGATTTACCAGTTCTTTTTTTGTATATTTGTTTCTGGTATTTTCAGTGCCTAGATTCAGTAAAATCCTGAAGACAATAGCTTTATTGTTTTTCAACTGCTATTAACCTTTTAAAATACTTCTTAAGGCTCACCTTCACAGACTATTATCACATAATTGAATATATATTTCAGTTACAAGTGTTTGGTTTTCAATCTTATTTTGCTTTAGCTTTACTGGGTTGAACTGGATCATTCATGTCTGTATGAGCTTTTTAAGAGTACTCACAGATTTTAAAATTTACTTGTACTCAGCTCCTCCCAGGTGAGACTTCACGTAAAAGCCTTTTTTTCAGACTGAGGTTATACTCTTCAGTATAACAGAATCACTAAACAACAGAAGACCTTCAGCTGTGATTCAAAGCTTACTAAAGCCAGTGCAGGTCTTAACTAATTACAGCAGGCTCACTACAAGGTCCTAAGTCAGAAGGACTAAAGGACACTATTGTCACTAACACGACCAGTCCATGGAGGTAATGGTTTCCCAGCAACACTCCAAAATCAGGCATCACATGTACAGGTTTTGACATTTGTCTCCAGCAGTATTAAAATGATTATGTTGTTTTCAATTACTAAAAAAATACTAAAGCTACAAATAAAAAAATTCATTATGGGATGCTAATTTAATTCCACATTATCATAATGTCTAATTTCAAATAAGGTTTGATTAATTAATTTAAATGCCAAGAAAACTAATTTCACATATTGAACCATCTTCATGGCATGAGCAATAAATGACAGCGTGATGTCTAAGACACCACAAAGCAAATAAATAGAGTGAATATAGACAGCATACACAATCACTTTTACTAACTTCACGTAGCAAAATTCATTTAATTGCGTTCACGGGGTTGGTCTACTTTACCATTGTCACAAACTATAAAATTAAAGTAGTTAAGATTTTCTGATACTTCTTTTTTAAATCCACTCTCTGCCTTGAAGTGTAGTCTCCTGCTGTTGTGTCTCTATCCTGGACCACCAAAAAGCAGATCTGAGTTTTGAGCATTTGTTGGGTTTTATCTGTGCGTTGCGGGATTTTTACACTACTTGTCTTTAAAAAAAATAAATTAGAGAAGCTATGGAAGCAATTCCTCTCTTAAGCCTGGTAAAGTAGTTGTTGGATCTGAGCTGTTCAGCTTTCTCTGCATAATGCAAAATTATCAAAAATCTGAGAACTCACAGAAGGAGTGGTGTATGCTAGGCTGGCATCAGCCCACTTCATCTGAGGATTCTGATCATTCATTTGAAATGTTTCTAAGGGTCGTAGGTAAAATGGAAGAAAATTTCTGCTGGGGCAACTTTAAAAAAGATGCCAGTAGAATAACTCTCTAAAAGCTGACACAGAAAATTATACCTCTCTCTAAATTTGCAGACTGCATTCACCTGCTCAGCAGAAGGATTTTAGCCTTGTATATTTGCAAGGATCTCAATAGGCACTGGAATTCCAGAGGTACCACTGAACACACCACAGTACTACGTACCATCAGAGTCTATACTGTTTAGTGCTGTTGGAGGGATGATGGATACCTTACACTGGCCAAGTGGACATTTACGAGGGTACAGATCTTTACAGGCCGTGTGAACCTGCAAAAGAAACAAAAAATTATTTTCCTTCAGCAGAATTTTGAGGTGAAAATACAACTGATTCTGTGCTATCTATGTAACAAAAATGGACTCATATTTAACATTTAGGTGTAGAGGGAAAAGGAGTCAGACTAGGAAAAAACCCAAATGTTCAACCACAGAGCTTTGTTACTAATTCAACAAAACATTGCTTCAGAGAACTTCATCTTCAACTACCCCTATAGCAGATAAGAATCATCCTTTCAAGGGAATCACTTGCCTCCATCCACAAGGAAGGAAGAAGCAAGCTCCCAGCATCTGTGCTGATGGCAGCAGGCTAAACAATAGCTCTGAACCTGCCTGGTCCATTGGGGCCGTTCTGGAAGACATATCTGCATTAAAGCTAGCACACCTACCAAGCCAGACCCATCTCCCAAAGTTGGGTCGCACAAACTCCATACTGCAAAGGTCTTTTCCACAGATATTGGAAAGAGAGGCACATGCAGAGGTGGCTGCATTTCACCTAAATTTCAAGTCACCTCTGGAGATGCCAATCATTTTCTATGGCTCATTCACAGAGCCTTAGACACCTATATGACAGATGTGTCAACAATAAATAAACTGCTAACTTGCATAAGAAACCCACCTTTTTAGACAAGTTGATACAATTAAGAGAAAACTATATATTGCGGAAACAGCAGTAGTGAGTCAGAGAATTTTAATCAGCAACCTACAGATTGCCCTGAAGTAGAGAAAGTCAAGATTTTGCCCTAATAAACTCAATACTACATTAATATTAATAAATATTACATATTATTAAAATATGAATAGAGCAATATCTACAATAAAAATATAAGAAAGCAACATATGATTATTAGGCATAAGGAACAGGCACCTGACCATTCTGTTAACAGCTAGAAGAAAGCAGAGAAAACACATTGGAGAAAGCTGCATCTGTGGGTCTATTTAAAATCCATTGTGCAAGTAGGCTGTTATTAAAGAAAAGCTGCATCTGTGGGTGTATTTAAAATCCATTGTGCAAGTAGGACAGTCATCAGAAATTTTGAATGCTACAGAGACCTGAGTTTGCAGAAGCTGCCTGCTCCTACTTAATCCAAAAGCAGGTTGTGGAATGACAGAACAAAACTAATGGCAAGCAGTAAAGCTGTCAAACTGGGAGATGCTTGGATGTGGCTCAGCACACCTACCATAGCTTTACACCAAAGGCACTTCCAATCCTGCAGGCGCAGAACACTGCCACAAGTCTTGTCGCAGACGGCGCATTTGGCACTGACGGGCAGGTTTCCCTCTAACCACTGGTGAGGCATCGCTATCTGTGGAGAAGGAGTCATTAGAGTTAAGTACCCAGAAAGAGAAATTAAAGGCTTTTGTCTCTCAAATACAGGTGGATTTAAACTATTTCTCATTGCTGTACCCTTTCATCAAAGAAGCAGGTATGCTGGTCAGCCAGGATAAGGGACACTGATGCTCTGAAGGCAACTGCAATGAATGGACCACTCTGGTGTTCCACATGCTAGGCAGAAAACATTACACCTGAAGAAGGGAGACCTATCTCACTCATGGCAGCAATAAACCATAACACAATGGGGCAGTTAAGTCCAGAGACTGCCATACAAAAAGGTTCCCACTCAGTTATGTTTACTACATGACACAAACCAATTAAAAATACCTAAAATTCATACAAATAGGCAGGACAGCAGAATTCCTCTGTGGCTTCACTTACCCACTCACCATGGCTGGTAAGTCACGGCTCTCTAAAGCAGTCCCAAATGCAGTGCAAAGCTTTACTCAGTGCACTCTTTGTCCCATTAATACCATGGGCAACTCAGGACACTCAGGTGTTCAACTTAGTATCAGCCTTCTAAGAAGAAGCTTCACACCAGTGGTTCATACACAGCTGTGTTTGTAAAAATAGTCCATTTATCACAATCAACCTCTCAAAGGCTTTTGTTGTTTCTCCTGCTAATTTTAAAATTCCTGCATTCATCACCAAAATCCCCTCCCAATTCAGTGAATTCCAAACGGGCCTCCTGGGGAACTGCTTCAGGGAAAGAGGACAAAAAATACATTGCCAAAACAGCATGGTAACAGTGCAAAACACCACCTTTGCTTAAGAGCAGTAGGAACTTCTGGGAGCAATTCTCCAGCTGCAGAGTTTCTCCGCATGCGGCCTTTAAAACCTTGTAATACATCTGCAATCTAGTGCCCACAGTTGCTAGACTTGTCTTGTGAGATAGGAATGCAACTTTTGTTCTAAATACCACGTTAATCTTTGAACAGTGTTCAGGAAAATAGCCACCTACCATTAACTTCAATGGGTCACATGGGAATATTTCTGTGGTTGGGCTTTTTTTTTTTCCTAAAGAAGAAAAAGCTTTGGAAAATACTGTAAATATGAATAGCACTTACACCATCTTCATCTTCAATGATGTCTTTTCCAATTGAGGCTAATGTAGTCCATTTGCAGTTATTTGTTGCTCGGACAGCACATCTTTTATGTGCTTTAAACTTACACACTGCAAGACACAGATAAACATATATATCCTGTGTTATTTGCTGTATTTCAGTGATACGCACCTTTCAAAAAATTAAACATGGATATCCCATAAAATAGCCAAGTAGGTATCACTTAGTGTTGCACACATGACACAAAACAACTAAAAGAAAATTCAGTTCATAATCACTCCAGCTTTAACTCTCTAAACCGGGTTTAACTGTTTAGCTGTAGCCCATGCGAAATGTGCCCTGAAACCCACTTTGGTCCCCATTTTTCAGGTGTAAGGTACAATATATCTTGAACTATGGGTTTGCCTTTTCCATTTCTCTGGTAACATTACGCAGATATCTGACTTAAATTTTCAAGAAGTCATGGGAGACTATTTTACAAAAGTATTTTGAATCAGGAGCTCTGTTTCTTTGCTCAAAAGATGCATTTGGGGCACCACGCTGGGCCTATTTTTCTCAGAACATGAGAAAATGAAGGGTTTGCGTGGTGATATTTTTATTCAGGATACTGGGGATTACAAAATTTTCCAAGAGCCTGTATCACGTCAGGAAGAACCTTACTTTTTACTGCATTCTTTATTAAAAGTCTGCTGATTGGAATACCCAGCACAAGTGTGCAGCTAGGCAGACACTCTGACAACCTAACAACTACTTGAATTTTGTTCAACTCAATTAATATGCCTAGCTAATGATACCGTATTAGACCAAACAGACTGATGCACCCAAACCGTGGGTATTTCTTCTACTGGAAGTGCATGATGTAATTCTATTTAGAGTGCATTATATAAATTATTTTGGCAAAGACCATTAAAGGCTTATGAGAACTAGCCAGTAGATCAGAAGTAGTAGTCTCTTTTCAAACAAATATTTGACAGGAAATTATCAAGGCTTTGGCCCATCGCTTATCTACCATTAAAAAACATTAAGCCATGGTACAAAATGTCTTGTGAATAATAAATTTTCCATTTTAATTCCACTGATCCATTGCCAGATCAATTTAAAAAGTGAATTGAGACTATGTAAGCAACATCTCAGTTTGAGAGCAATCCTCACTGTTCTGGGAGATGTGTGAAAGTAAGTGCTCAGCTCTCACTTTCTTACTTTCTAGAAAGAAAGAGAAGGAAAGAAAACAAAGAGAGTTACTGTTTTTACAGTAACTCTCCCCGTCATTTCAAAAAGCAGCATTCATAAAATCATAGAATTTTTTGGGTTGATAGAGACATTTAAAGATCATTAAGTTCCAACCGACCCTGCTGTGGGCTGTGACATCTTTTACTAGACCAGGTTGCTCAGAGCTCCATCCAGCCTGGTCTTGAACTTTTCCAGGGATGGAGTGTTCATGACTTCTCTGAGCAACCAGTATCTCGCCATCATTACAGTAAAAAATTTTTCCTACCATCTAATCTCTGCCTACTCTCAGTTTGAAGCCATTTCCCCTTGTCCTGTCTCTACACGTCATTGTAAAAAGTGTGTCTCCATCTTTCTTGCAGGCTCCCTCCAGGTACTGGAAAGCTGCAATTACATCATTCCAAAGCCTTCTTTTTTCCAGGCTGAATAATCCGAATTCTCTCAGCCTTCCCTCATTGGAGAGGTGCTCCAGCCCTCTGATCATCTCCACAGTACTCCTATGGACTCACTCAAATAGGTCAATGGCCCCCAGCCTAAGAAAGGCATGGACTTGTTGGAGCACGACCAACACAGACTCAAAGCATGCAAATATCCCATAACTGTCAACTAACAGGGTCGACTCACTTTTTCTAAACAGCTCAGCATCACATTGTGTGTTTGCCAACCTAAGCTGGTTCCAAACATCTAATGAAGCTAGCTCTCACAGAAGCACAGAAATAAAGGCTGTATTTTCAAGTGATGGACCATGAGCAGTTTTCACCATCTGCATGTTTCAGAGAAGATATGCCACTGAATTCAGCTTCCTACTCATAAATGATAAGCACTTGCTGTGCCACACAGATCAAAATACAACAAATCAGGGATGAGGGGGAATAGAAAATTATAAATTACAAAGTAATAGAATGTTCAAATCCTACTGAGCTATGATTGAACTTGATCTTAGGAACCCTCTATTCAGCTCCTTTCCCAACAAGACAAGGACAAAATCAATCCCAGGCTCTGAAGAACTGCAGTAAGCCACTCTATAGATAGCAAGCGACAGGTAATGTTTGCTTTGTAAGTACTATAAATAACCTACCAACCAAATTTCAGATCAGACTCTTTGGGTCACCCTTCCTGCAACCTCAGTATTATGAAACAACAATTTATGTTAGTCTAAACATTAACTATTACCAATAACAATAACCTTAAGACACAGATGCAACTTGTAAGCAAAGAAAGGAAAATTTTGAATCAAACCACAATATTAGTTACCACTATGACCTAATTTCTTTTGCCTCAGATTACACTGAATCCCATTCATGAATCAGTCTGATACATGAAATCTTTTGGAAAATATGCAGACATATGGCTAGACATCAACTGCCATTACTTCGTCAATGAAAGCTAAAACACAAGGAAAGTTAGGTTACTCAGGAAACCTAACATTGCAATATAGTTTCTGAATGCAGGTGTGCAGTTGTTGGTTGTGTGACCACACACTTTTAGAGAACAGGACCTTCAATCACTGCATGTAATGGATGGTTCTCAACAAGTATGGGGTCGTGCCCTACTCTGCTTCATAGTAATTTTCAACACATATTTGCCTTATTGACCAAAAGCTAATGTAATAATGATTTTCAGCCATCAATATTAAATTCTTCCTGACCTTTTAAAATAATAATAATAATAATAATAATAATAATAATAATAATAATAATAATAATAATGATGATGATGATGATGCTGTTGTGCCCAGTACTACTACTACTACAACAATTAAGACTTGTTTTCAATACTGTATATCTTCAAAGCATCAGGGACGTCAGAATAGCTTCAACTGATTTTTGCAGCGATAGAAAACGGCATTTCTGTGGTACAGGTTGCCGGTTATAAAGAATGCACCACTACTGCTTTGATCAAAAATCTTATTTAAATGTTTTCCCCAGCATCACAGAAGGGCACATGTGATATGAAGTCACAGAACTGTTTTCTACTACTCCTTCATTCTTTAACAACAAACATCCCTTCCATTTCTTGCTGCTTCATTCACTATTTTCTCTCCAGACTGTGCAGAAAATATGGCAAAAGCATCAGAGGCAATGACTGTGCAAGTAGTGCCCATACAATTCCCTGGGCAATGGATAAGAACAACAGGGTTTTGTGGGTAAAACCCCACAATCATAATGGAAAAAGACAGAGTGCACTTGCAGTGCATTTGCAGAGGTAATTTAATCCCAGTATTTTCTTACTGATTGACTTCATCATCCTAAAGTGTTCTTACAACAATGTGCGATTCATCACAGGAGAATGCAGTTTAAGAGAGAGGTTTCTCCCACTCATTACTATACTTGATATTCAACAATCAAGATCCTGTAATGATAAACAAAATGCTTCATGAAAAAAAAAAAAATTGAGAATAATCATAAACACAGTGTTCCACTGGCAATGAGTTAGATAGAAATGCAGTATTGATGCAGAGTAACTGAGGTTACAGAGCTCTGGAAGAGTTTCTGTAGATAATGATAAATCATTCTTTAAGCTTCTTTGCCTAAACTCTGCGGAGCATAAAAACCAAAACCCTTTCTTGATTCAGCTGATTCGGAATAATTCCTAAAGCAAGGCACAGAGATCATAATTACTCTGTCCTAGTAAAGACTGGATGAACATTGCAGAGATCAGTCCTTTAGCTAGAGCAACACAACACAGAGACCACATTGGAAAAGTAGATTATCTTTTGAGAGGACAAAAGAAAGACCTGTTGGAAGAACAGCATTGCACCTCAAAGGAGAGTCTGATTAATTTTTTTTAGAAGTCAATTTCTTGTTGAGCAGTAGTAAGAATGAAGTCTGGTTTGTTATAACTTACATCTTGAGATTGATATACATATCAGTTCTTTGACTTCTAAAAAAGGTGCAAGTTCACACTAGTCTTTTACCTAGCAAAGGTATCAATCTACCATCTTTTTCTACACTGCTTTCCACAGGTCTTAGAGTGTCTTCAGGGTGGCCTGCAATTAATTTGGCCAACCTTTGCAAAAGGCTGCTGGGATGGAAAGTGCCCTGAAGAAAAAGTCACCCATCATCTCCAAAATAAATGCAGCTTGATTTGTGGTCACACTTTAAAAAAAGCAGTTGTGCAGGAAAACAGCAATTTTAAGAGAATAAAATATTATAGGACAACTAAACTATCAAAAGCTGTAAGATATCAGCAATGGGGTTTATTTTTACCTATAGTTAAGAATCAGACCTCGAGAATCAGATCCCAAAGACTCTAAGGTACTCTCAAGACAACTTGGTGTGCCAGTAACCCAACCCACTAACAGGAGGAAGAGCTCAAATATCTCTTGAAAGAGCCTCCCATGCTTTTCAATACAAAGCATAATAGCATAGCCTGGGATCAATGACCACGCTAATAATTGAATTTTGTATAGATATAAATGGATTCCCAGTATAAAGCAGCGCTGGAGGTTTGAAAAGCCAGGCATGAATATTTAAACAGGTTTTTAAAATTATGTAATGGGGAAAAGCAGCACAGAACAAGTCTGGGGAATGTTAAGACTCCAAACTTTCCAGATTGTCGTCTCAAACTGTATAGACTGCTAATACAGGTAAGATAAAGAAATAAATGCATTAGAAGTGCACACAGCAGAAGCAAGTATCAAACAAAAATGACTTTTTAGATGAAGAAATTAAGGATGATGGGTTTTAACATGTATACATAATTGCAGAGAAAGTATAAAGTGTTACAGTAAAAGAGTCAAACGTCAAATTATTTAGATTAGATATATAACTAAAGATCTTATTTTATTTAAAAAGTAAGAAAATAGATATAAAATAGAATCTCAGAAGTTAGAGGAGGTTAACTTATTAATAGACAAAAGAATATCACAGTATCTACATATAAAACATTCCAGGTCATACTTGATTATGAAACTGTGGAACAGTGAAAGGAAATCCAAATCACTTTCACAAGCTACTTTTAAAAACTGGCATCATAAATGTGGATAAATGTAGCATTAGTTTGTCATTAGTTATACCGAAAGGTGGCAAACTCCAAATCTGGAAATTATGGGAACTTCCCTAATGCAAAGTTAATGCCAACACCCTGTATATTAAAAACATACTTATAAGCAAAATTAGACACTGGAAAAACATTGAACGGTGAACTACAGACATTAACATTGATAATTTTCAATAAATTACCCTTTTAAAGTAGCTGTACTATTAACTTAAGAATGGATAAATTCTGTATGAAAGTCATTCCTTTCCTTTGCCCAAGCAAACATAACTGTATTTGTACACAGAGGCAATACAACTGCATTTTAGTTGAGCACATGATACTTCCATCTGTCAATATCAGACATTGAGAATATTATAATTGCCTTTAAACTGTCCAAAGGACTTATTCACAGTGGAAAACATACACCAGAGAGGCTGGAAGTAACCATGCTACTTCTAATTTCTACAAAACAGGTTTGTCCTGTTCCTTGGCAACTGCACCATCAGCTGCATTAAAAGCACGGACGATTTAGGACAACAAGTTAATGTCCCTTTGTAAGATTTCCTTAATACATATTATTATCCTCAAGTATTATAACAGCATCAATAACAGAAATGCATTTGCTGTTGGGTTACATACATCCAAAGAAATCAAATTATGAATGGTGTTACTGTAACTCTTTTCTGGGCAGTCAGCTATTTTTGTAATTAAATATCTCTACATTTCATATATCTCATAAGGTCACACAAATGCTTTATTTTCTGCTGTCTCCTAATGCAAGCAGACTTGTTACACTTTTCCACAGAACTTGCAGGAATAAAAAATAAGCTGTTTCAGGCATACTGTAATTATTTGTTAATTAAATATAATTTCTAGCTAAATGCTGAAGTTTTAGCCACATTTCCTTTTTCTTTGTGCTGGATTTCCCCTGCTGAACCATCAAATGCAGTTATCTACATCTCTACCCCCTCACAGCATGAGAGAATTTTTAAAGCAGTAAATCAGTGTGTACTGCAGGATTGGGCAGCAGCAATAGAGAAAACAAGAACTGGAGGTCAAGGGTTGTAACACCTTGTTCAGTGTTAAAAATGCTTTTAGATTTGGGGCAGAAAATACCACCATGTTTTTGGGGTTTTTTTCTGAGAAATGCTGATTCTGCAAACCAGTAAGACTATTTGGTTCCACATTTTTGATGTGCAAATCAAATAAATCCTATCTTTTCTTGCAAACCCTCTACCCTGTACACTCCAAACTGGTTGCTGCACCAGAGAGAAGTGCTCTATTCTGAACACTGAAAAAGGCACCTGGAGCAACAGGAAGGTGAGGCGGATCATTAGCAGTCCCTGTGCCCGGAGGAGGGTCACTCTCATGTAGAGTTTTCTCCCTTCAGGCTCTTTTGTTACTCATTTTCAGGATCATTACTCATGCTGAACTTGCAGCCATCTGTCTACACACATAGCATGATAACCAAGGGGAAGCAATCATTATTTTACCTTCACAAGACAGGCCGTGAGAAGTGACTCCAGAGAGGCTCTCTCTGCACACGTTACAGAAGGTGGGTCGGGCGTGGGAGCAGGCGTACCAGTTATGCATCCCTGAGAAATGTTCCACATTAAACTGTGCGGTCTAGTAAAGGAGAAGTTAAGACAAATTTGCAAGTACAGAACACAGCTACGGTGACTGACATTACGCACGGTTCCATATTACAGGGGACGACAGTGAAATGCTCCCCAAAAGGATTTTCCAAAGGGTATTTAGCCTGCTCTCCCTCCAAAATTCCAAATCGAAGTGTGATAATAAGCTCTTGTTTTGTGAAGTTCTTAAGGTGAAGCTTCACTCTGACATTAGACACACTTTTCACACTACTCCAGTTCCGTGTCCTGCTTGATCTGTTGAGCCAGAACAGGTTGCACCAAGAACAGGTTGCACCAAGAGGGATGTCAGCTTACCTCATAGTGTTCTCTGGACTGAACGGACTTCAGAGAGCTTATCCAGTCCTCCATTTCTTTTCTGTTCTCAGCACACAATATTAGCCTCCTAAATGGAGTGATTATCTGAAAAAGATAACACATCCTGATTAATCCAGATAGTAAATCATGACAGGCTACGATATTTAATGTACTCTTCCCCGTGAGATGATGCAAAAGGATGACACACCCTACAAGGCAAGATCCTAAACACTTGAAAATATTTTCTTTAATGCACTGCCAGCAACAAAAGAGTTTTCCTTTTACAGTTCCCAAGTTTCAAATAAGGCTTTGGTACAGGTCTCTGGAATCTACATTGATCATTACCCCTTCTCAGCTCTTTGTCTATTCACTGAGATTCAAATGCCCAAATGGCAGGCAATGAAATGCTAAAACAGCCATTCTGTAAATTACTATTTGACTAAGACTGCAATCCTATTTCATAACTGCATCATAGCAACTGCAAGGTCCATTCCAATTGCTAGAAACAAAAACATATCAAAATCAAATGCCTGAAAGTCTTAAACAACCACAAAAGCTGTCATCACATTTCACTATCCTGTATATTGATAATATATTTACACAAATTTATACACACAAAAATTTAAACCAGCACTTTTATATCCAACTATATCAGCTCATTAAAAGAACACATACAAATCTTTATAAAAAGGCACAGAGAACAAAAGCAAATAGTTGAAATCATATCCTACTAGGACAATCGAATGAATTCCTGGAACAAGTTGATGCTGGGAATTTTTCAGTGGTCTAGAACTAAATTCTAGAAATCTTAAAATACTGTATCAAGGAGGTTCAGAGTACAAGCTGCTCTCCCCTCTCCCTAAACAGTAGAAAAATAATCAAAATAACAAGAAGGCAGCAGAAACTATCAGCTAACTCCCACTGAAATTATTTTGAGTACTGCATTAAAATAGACAAAGCAGTTACTTATATGGCAAAGAATTTAAAACAAGTACAAGAAAATAAGGAAAGTTATTTGTTTTGTTGTAGAAAGTCTGAAAAATAAAATTCTTTATCAGTATTATGCATTAACCTATTGCATAGTATGTACCACCAACACTTGCAAATTAAATAAAACAGAGAAAGGACCACCAAAAAATCATAATTCTGAGTATTCTTTCAAATGCTACAAGCTAGACATTACAGCATTTGCACAACATTAGTAAACATTTGTCTACAGCTGCAGTTACTTACCCAGTCCCTGCCGTAAATTGTCTCTAGCCTTGATTTGTCCTATCCACTCCTTCATTAAACTGAGCTGCACTTTAACATCTCTCAGAGGCGACGTAACTGAAGTGCAGCAGGCTGCAAGTCACATGGAGGGGAGGCAAAAACGCTTTGGGCTTGCCTTTTTTTTTTTTTTAATGTACTCACTTCACATGGAAGGGAATAGTTTCTTTGTTTTCTGTTTCTTTCAATCTTGCTTAAGCTATTTAATAAGGTTTATTAGCAGGTCTCCATGGCTTTTCCTAAAGAACAGTTTATGCAAAGAGCAATGCTTCTCTCATTAGTTTGGAGCCAAACAGACGCTTTATTACTTCAAAATGTTTTTCGAGGCCAGGTCATCCAATGAAGCCAAGAAAAGTCATTAAATCATAATATAACCCTGGCTCCAACAACAATCAGCATTCTGCTGAAATTTCCAGGTTTCAGTGGACACAGAAATCTTATTTGGGAAAATACAAGCCACAGATTATTTCCTATTATATAGCACGAGATTATAATACAGATTAAATGATGATAAATCCACCCAAGACTCGGCACATTATGTCCACCCTGCTGCCACAGTTATTACTGATTCTAACCGGTAACCAGACGTTGTGAAATGCCATTAAGAAACAACAGCTGCATTTATTGCTGAAAACTCCTGCCTAATCTTGATCTTTTCAAGTAATACCTAGACATATATTACTCCTGTCTTCAATAGTACTGATCACAATCCACTGTGCATCCCTCCGCCCTTTGCCCACTCTGAAATTAAGGCCTTGGTTCAGCTGCTCACACCCAGTTACCCAGTGCCAATGAAGACACCCTTTGGTAGCAAAGGTTTTTGCAGGGGAAGGGTAAGTATGACAGAGGACCAGAACAGTAGCTATAAATAACCCAAGGTGGGACACCAAATTTCCTCTCAAAATGCCCTGCACAGCCATTTATTGGCAATCGAATCACACCACCAAACACTGCTAACCAATGCAGGTAAACACACCAGAAATTCATATACTCCAGCTCCTTACCAAAATCAGAGTGCAAAAAACTTAATAAAGTTTACAGCATTGCAGCAGTCTAACAGCTCAATAGAATACTCTCAATCACATGAATACAGGATCAATTATTATTGCTGTGATAATAAAGTGGGAAGTTGGAAGATGTACATATTTGTATGTACAATTAATCTACATATTCTCTTTGATTTACATATTTGTAACAACAAACTCCAAGAAGGTTCACAGTAACAAGAAAAAAGACAAAATGCATTACATGCAAGATGTATCATCAATGCTTGAATTTTTTTAATAAAATAAAATAAAATAGGAACTAAGAAGCCCATTTAGCTTCTCATCTATTTCAGTCTAAAAAATCATGGAGAAAATCTACTCTCATAATTTTTTAGATATTTCATGTAACATAAGGACTCAGGGAGCCAAGGAAAATGTTAGCAAACAACAAGTGTTTTTCTCTAAATGCAAAGCATTCTTTAGACTTGAAAAGTATTCCCAAAGGATGCTGTGGAGACAAAAAGTAAAAATGTCCAAAAAGGAATTTGAAAAATTCATCATAAATAAATGCCTCATATACTATGAAAGACAATATCTGAAATCTTCAACTTATCAGGTCTTCAAAAGTCCAGCCATGAGACAATGTTGGGAAGTGACTCAAGGGTAAGAATCACTGCTGTTTCTACTTCATTCTTTAGTATCTGCTACTATTATTATTATACATTGATTCAACTTGATTTTACAAGCTTTACACTAGCTCAGTATAGCTTTTCTTGTTTATCCTCAATTGAGATTGACTTCCTAAACCTTCTTATTTGCATTTATACAGATGGCATACTTTCTTCTGAATGCTTACACAATCCTATGATTAACTAAGTGGGATGTTTGAAGTTCATTCACTAAGACAACTGAATCTGTATACAGACATAATAAAAATTAAATGGATGTAACAGAGCTCAAAACAATTTTCCTGCCATGTAAATTTGAATTTAACTAGTAATTTTATCTCATTGAATGTATTCATATTCATCCCTCTATATTCTCTTCTACTGACCCAAGTCAGCACCTTTTCCTCAATTACCTATTACCTTTTTGATCTTCACTGCTCCAAATATTACTATTTGTATATTGCTCTGAAAATGCTCAACTCTCGGAAGGAAGGAAGGAAGGAAGGAAGGAAGGAAGGAAGGAAGGAAGGAAGGAAGGAAGGAAGGAAGGAAGGAAGGAAGGAAGGAAGGAAGGAAGGAAGGAAGGAAGGAAGGAAGGAAGGAAGGAAAGCCCTATAAGACAATGCAAAAGAAGTGTTACAGGAACCACTGGGAGATCACCAAGGTAACATAAGAATAAGAACACTCTTAAGTCTTGAAGGAACTTAGGTGCCAACAGTTCACATGCTGACAAAGCAGGAGACAAATCACAAAAGATGAAGACAGTCAAGAGGTCTTAAAACATAAATAAGATTACCTTCCTTTGAAACTTTCCACCATTGTCAAGTAGCCAAGAAGTCACTGCTGATTTTGGAAAAGACAATTACCAAGAGCAGATACTGCAGTATATTGGAAAGTAATAAAATAGAGACAGTTGGAATAAAAAACACTTTTAATGCAGTAGGCATTGAGAAGAGTGAGCACACGCAGTCTTAAAAGTTGAAGACAACTAACACAAACCCTAAAAAATCCCAGGAAATAAGAAATGTCTGAATGGGAAGTAGAACCACCCATTACTGCAATAATGTTCTTGTTCTGTTTAGAAAAGTAGAGGAATTTTTTTGAACAGGGAATGAGGGAGAGAACAAGAGATCACTGCTCACTCTGCTACCACATAGGTCTTGCCTTAAATTTGGATTTTCGTGCAAATACTACCATAATTTGGCTTCTAAAATATACATATACACATATATATATGTATATACACATCTTGAAATTACTTGGATGACACTTCTACAGTGAAATTTGGGACCACTACTAAAAATTTCTTTCAGACAACACTTATTAGGAACAAGCTTAACATCGTGAAAGGAAATAAAATTGTCATCAAATTCAGAGTAAATCTGAAAGTCCTTTCTTCTTTCAGTGGGCATAACCTAACCAGTAACATTCTACATGCCTTCAGCCCAGTGGTTTTAGACTTAAAATCTATAAAATAAAATCACAGATAGTTTAATTAAAGCCTATTGCCTTTTTTTTTTTTTTTTTTTTCTATCAGGACTATATAAGAAAATACAGTTCCCAAAGCTTGTTGGCTCCAGTTCTGGCTTCTTTTACTTATTCAAAATGAAGACACAGTGTTTGCTAATCAAGACAACAGTGCTCTATACCTAAGTAGCTACAAAGCAGCTACTGTAAAGCATTCTGCTTCCTGCAACATGATATTTGCATTAAGACACCTTCTGCCACTCTAAACTATTATCAGACATTACACTAATGGCACTTTGTAAGGCTGATCTTGAATTAAATTACTAATGTAGAAATGTCACATCGAATCTGAAAGGGATGGGGAAATGGTTTTCCTGTTCTCTGGATGGATGCTTTAAAATATCTTTTGGAAATAATGAAGAGAGGATGATACAGAGAGAGCACCCCAACTCTCTTCTTAGGGACTGTATTCAATGCCTGGGACAGGAGCGTAACATTAAATGCTTCCTAACTTCTCTGTGCTTACAGATGTTGGTGAGCCAGTATGGGCAAATACTAGGACAACATGCTCTGCCTCTCTTGCTTTTCCATCCCCCTTTTCTCCATTCCCCTGTTCTTGAGCAGGTGGGTCTGTATGAGTGTGGCAGGTGAAGGCACCTCTACCAATGGTAGAAGCGGACTGCTGGAGTCATTGATGCTCCCACACCTTCCAGAACTTGTCTGCAAAAATCACAGTGATAACAGCTGGACATATTTCTAGAGTATTCATAATGTCTTGGTTTCTGGATACTAAATAAATGATAACAGTACTGTCACTGTCAAAGTTGTAGTTAGTTGGTGCTTTATGGTGAATTGTCACTGTTATTTTTCATTATGAGTCGAGCCAGACAAAAGTATAAATTACAAAGACACGGGAGGAGTTAAAAGCGAGGCGGGTAATAAATGGTTATTACATTTGCCTCAGTACAATACAGAATTTAGAATCAGAACAATTAGCTCTGCCTTCTCCACTAAAATGTTGCTTCCCTCTTTTTCCTGGCCTTCTCCTATTTCACTGTTCCCAAGCTCACAAATATTGATGTAATATGTGGTTTTGGCTCCCACAGTAAAAACTCTTAGGAGTTTTTAGAAAAGAAAAGGTTTAGTCCCACACAGCATCTCTTACACCAGTACAACACCAGAACAAGTGAGCTTAGTTAAAAGACAGGACAAAAATGGTTGCCTCATAGAAAAAGGTAAAGGGACTTAATTCTGCAGTAGAATCCAGCCTGGGTAATTTAGGTGGCTTATCTTACACCACACTGATCAAAACTGAAGGAGCATCACCCAGAATACAATCAGGCACACGGACAGGAAAGCAGTTGGGAATAGTCAGCCTGGATGCATTCACCAAGGGGAAGTCATGTTTTTGTAACCTGTGATGAAACGACTGGCCTGGTAGATAAGGAGACAAAGGTGGATATTGCTCACTTTGCCCTCAGTAAGGCTTTCAGCACTATCCCCTAAGACCCTCCTAGAGAAGCTGATGATGTACAGGCTGGATGAGCAGACTGCGAGGTGTGTTGAAAATTGGTTGCATGGCCGGGTCCAAAGGGTGGTGATCAGCAGCACAGAGCACGGCTGGAGGGAGGCCAGTAATTAGACCACTAATTAGCAGTGTACCTCATGGGACAATACTGGGACCAGGCTTGATTAACATCTTCATTAATGATCATGATGATGTGGTAGACTGTATCCTCTGCAGGTTTACTGATGACAGAAAACTGGGAAGGAGTAGCTGATACACCCAAGGGTCACACTGCCATCCAGAGGGACTTCCACAGGATAGAGAAATGAGCTGGCAGTAACTCATTAGGTTCAACAAGATGTCCCAAGTCCTGCACCTGGGAAGGAACAACCCCAGGCATCAGTGTACCCTGGGGACCACCCAGCTGGAAAGCAACTTGGCAGAAAAGGTCCTGGGGCACTCTTGCACAACAAATGGAGCATTAACCAGCCACATGCCCTTGCAGCAAAATAGGCCAGGGGTATCCTAAGATGCTGGTCCAGGGAGTGAACCTGCCCCTCTACTCAGTCCTGGTGAGGCGTCACCTGGAGCACTGTGTCCAGTTCTGGGCTGCTCAGTACAAGAGAGACATGGACATACTGCAGACATTCCAGTGAAGGTGCTGGAGTATGGGATATGTGAGGAGACCCTAAGGGACCTACAACTGTTTACCCTGGAGAAGGTTCAGGGGCATCTTATATATGTAAATCCCTGAAAGGAAGATGCAAAGAGGACAGAGCCCGGCTCTTTCCAGCGGTGCCCAGTGAAAAGCTAGGAGGTAATGGGCACAAACTGAGACACCAGAGGCTCTCTGTGAACATCAGGAAACAATGTTTACGCCCTTGGAGATACTAAAAAGCCACCTAGACACAGCCGGGACTAGGTAGCCCTGCTTGATCAAAGGGGGTGGACCAGATGGCCTTCAGAGGCCACTTCCAACCCACAAATCACTGCATGACTCTGTGCAAACAGAATCCAGGTAAATCAAGTCATCCAGTTACATGTCCAGCCATGAACTGCAAAAGTATCCAGCAAACATCACTGTCAGAAATCCAGTTCCCCAAATCAACCTCATGTATTCAAATTCAACCAACTGCTAACAGAAAAACCTTTTTCCTGCAGAAGTATAACTTTATAATGAGACAGCTACAAGAAGCAGGGTAGGAAAGTTCCATGGATTTGGACCAAAGAATTAGAAATTTATTTTAAATCAGCATTTAAATACAGCAAAACCAATAAACCATTCTTGTAAATGTAAACTGGAAACTGCTATATACAGTTAGTTCAAGGCCCACGTTTCTTTAAAGTCCTTACATAAAGATTTGTTCAGCACGTTAGTTTCACACTGCTGTGCCCTTAGCTTTGGTTTCACCAGCTCACTACGCATCTATCAGATGGCATGGCTTCTCAGCTTTAGGGAAAACATGTAGTTATATATTTAATGGCACTAGGCGCAAATTTATACAAAATAAACCAGCAAAGGACTATTTTTTTCCTGTCTGTAATAACAGATTCCTGTTCAAACATCGTTCAGCTGCCTAAAGCCAGGGATCGTCGTTCACAAGAAACAGGAAACTTTTTCAAAGTTCACACCAGTGACTTTATTTATAAAATTATCTGGTAAACAGGAACTGCAGTGAGGGATGCTTTCTGAGGTTTAACCACTTTTAAAGCATGAATAGATAGAAACGTCAGAGAATAGGTTAGAAAGTACAGGAAGAATGAAACCTGGCTTACTCTTCACACATCCCAAATGCTTCACCAGTGAAAAACAGAAATTTTCTGCAAGCTATTTTTGAAAAATTTCTGCCAAGCATGAAATGTGTGGAAAACAAGCTCCAGGCAAATGCAACTTAAATCAAAATGTGCAATACAGACCAAAATGATCACATTCTTAAGTATCTCACTTTTTCTCTCTGAAAAGCGTTCAGCTTCCTTGTAACAGATCAATCTCAATCAATTTATCTATGGATTTTTAGCATCACAGCTGAAATGCTTTATTGCTTTTTCATAATGAAACTTAAAGCTTCAACATCTCCAGACACTCTAGGGAAAGGGACAGTGCATCAAGTCAGAGATAAGGAGCTTAGAACTTGGAAAGAGCTCTCAGCTTCATTACATTTTTTGCCACTGTCAGAGAATGGGAGGGGAGAGGGAGGGGAAATAAGCAAGTGGTAAATGGAAGAAAAACCCCTAAATGCATCACAAGTGCATACTAATGGCTTTTGTCTAATTTTTCTTTTCCTAAGCATATTAATTTGCTATTTCAGTTTTTGTCTTACTTCTAAACTGCTTGAATATAGAAAAAAAAAAATCCCGACCCTGAGTAGAAAATTGAACAAAATGGAATCCAAAGCACTTCCCCTCTCTTTCTGTGGTTTGGGTGTTGCTCAGGTTGGGAGCATCAAAAAGCCTTCATCACTTAGAGGCTAATCACCATCCTTATGAAACAGCAGATAGTTCACAACCAGGGAAAAGCTAAATCTATTCCAAGAGTCAGCTACTGGTGCAAAGCTGAGTCATGCTGGTGAAGCCAGCAGAGGAACTTGAGCCATTTCCAGCCATGTTCTACCTCCTGGAGACAAGAAGAAGCCCCAGCACTTTTGCAGATGATACTGCAGGACCTGTCAGCCCTGCTCTACACTGCCAACAGGGCATGGGGGACATCTGGATATGCCATTACCCCATCTTTAAACAGTGCACTGACCCTTCTGATAATCCCAAGGGCAAAATTTAAAATACAGTGCCTCTGAGACTAGGATGCAGCTCACCAGAGGACAGTATCTAAAGTAGACTTCTGCAAATATGTCTGAACTCCCAGAATCATCAGTATATACTGTTAACATCAACACACAACTGGAATGTGCAGGAAATTTCAAAACATACCCAGATCCAGGAGATTATTGCTGATCTAAAGGATAAAAACCAGAAACATGTTTCCAAACACAAACCCATTCCTTGCATGTCCCTGTGGTTTATTAAAGGGAGAAGTCAAGCAAGAGTGTCTCCCTTCAAGGGAACATCAACACAGACTATATATAGACATTCACTCAAAATAGATTTTTACAAAGAAAAAAAGAATATGGATAGCTGTGCTCCAGAGTATTCTTACAGAGCAAAGCAGAAAGATTAATCAATCCAAGCTACAAACAAGGCAATGTTTGCTTAGCAATAGCTGAAATCAAGGGAGTCCACGTCAAGTTTGGAACTTCGAGGATAGTTGCTGACCCCAGGATCTTAGGAGCCTGCCAACACAGGAGTAGCAAGATGATTTCACCAAACCAAAGTAAGAAAGACAGTGAAAGAAAAGCAGCAGAAAGGCCAGAGAAGAGAAAGACCTGTGTTACCTTCAGGTGAGCAGCCCTTTGAAAAAAACCAAACCAGAGTGAGATAGAAGAGCATCTGAAAGAGGCTTGAGGCTATCAGTAAAGAAACCATCTCCTGATGCTACTGAGATGCAGCTGCAGTAAATTGGATTTCATAAACATTCAGGACAGCAGCAGAGGAATGCCTCCACTAGAATCCATAAGCTTTCTGCACTTAAATAAAGCTCAAGAGCCTGAACTTTGGGCAAATCAAGAGTCAGTATAAAATTCAATTGATGTCAGCTTATTTAAATTTTAAAAAGAAAAAAAAAGTTTTAGGATAATTATTCCCAGCTTTAGAAATATCTCTCTGTCTCTTAATAATTGAAAAGACAAGAAGGAGTGCCCAAACCCAAAGATGAAAGGTTTTAAACTTAGGAAAAGGCTTGTCTTCTTTCTTCCTGATGTGGCTTGGGGGAGGTTAAGCAATTCTCACGTTCCCTGAAGTTTTTGTAGTCCCTGAAGAAAAATCTCAACAATTCTGAAAATATCTCAGTGGCAAGAAAGAAGCAAAATATGTCCAAGTCCAGAGAAATTAACACTGTGCCTGTAACATACTGCAAAACTCTGGCAACACATTCTGTCTCCCAAGCCCAGAGTGAATATTACAAGTTAGTTCTCTGAAATCAATTAGAAGTAGCTAATCTCCATGATGCAAACAGAGCTGACTGATGCCACAAGCATCAGGACTGAAATAAAGTGCTGAAAGCAATCTGCCTTTCGGGACTGGCTGCAATATTCAACTTGAAATCTTGACAAATCACAAGAATTGGGATTCCAGTACAACTGGGCCACCTCCCATTGAAAACAGCAGTTGCACAAAGATGAAAAGAATTACTTGATCCTTTAAGCTGGTTCCACATAAGTCATATGCCAATAAACTTTACATCCCCAACCAAGACATAGGATATGCTACATTCAGAAATATGGATAGGAAATAAGGTAATCAAAAGTCTGTAAGAAAACAACAGAAACTAGAAGAAGACAATACAAATTTTAACCACACTTGAAGTACAGTTGCTCCAATAGAATATTATAATATATATAATATATTATATTATATAACTACAGAAAAACACTAATCTTCTAAAAATAATATATCCAAGGATAATCAGCATATATAAATATTTTGTTTTTTCAAAATCTATCCAAATTTACAGAATACCAAGAAAACCATAGACAGCTGCAAAAAGATTTTTTTGTTGTTGTTTAAAACATATTAAGCTGAGTTCCCTACTTTTCAACCCAAGTGAACTCATATGTCTGATGAAAAAAAGTGGAAATCAGAGGAAAAAAAAATTTATAACAAAGTTACATTCAGGGACTAAGTTTAATAAAATGCCATTCATGTTTTGTTTGGGTCTTTTTTAATATAATAAGGAAAAATACATTAAAAAATTAACCCATAAAGGAATTAATTAATTAAAGGGATTAAATTCAAAAACATTAAGTACTGTTCAGAAAAGTTAAATTAGGCTGATCCATAATCATGTTTAATCAATCATTGAACTGAAAAGACCAATTATAAAACTAAAAAGACCATCATGCAATGAGATGAAAAGCTAAGGGATATAAAAAAGTAAGAAGGAATAAAAAGAATTTTTAATATGAAAAAAGATTAATAGATAATAAGCAGCTTGTTATTCTCCAACAAAATTTTGTGGCATGATTCTTAAACTGGAAGAGAAGTGTAAAGTAGCAATACAGGAATATTTGCAGACAGCACAAAATTTTGATTACTTAGTTCCCCCTCTTGATCTCCAAGGCACTTCAAAGTGAGCCAAGCAATGTATTAAGTAGAGAGTACAGTGGCTTGAAAAATTTCAGCCTTAGTAAAAACAAAGAAATACACACCACAGAAGCACAGATTAAATATTTATGAGTTACAGACAGCTCCAAATTAACAGAAAAAGGATCTTAGTACCAAAAAAGGGGACACAAAAATTCACACTATGCCACTGCTGAATACAGACAAAACTTGGGATCCATAGGGAATGTAAATGAGCATTAATTTGATGTCTGTGACTTGGGCTTCCTTGAGTGTCAAGCATGTAATTTCACTTACAAGATGATGCTGCAGAGTAACAATCAGGAGAACAGCAAGAATAGATATGAGTATAGAAGAATGTTGACAAATATTATTTACCTTGGAAAATAGTTAAATCAAATGGAGATAATATAAAATATAAAACTGAAATAGGTTATAGGTTTCTACTGCCTTTGCATCATAACACCAGGTGAGAAAACTTTATTAAAGCCCAACGCTTCGAAAGTTCTCCAAGGATGTATTTTTTTCACAAATAAATAATCAGGACTCTATGGTCTATATGGTCTCAAGCACTGCTAAAACCAATACATCAGCAAAAATGTACTATGTCAGACATTTCTGCAAGCATATCCAGAATCCCAGTAATCAGCGTTATTAGCTGGAACAAAAAGTCTCCTTTCCAGCCAGTCTCTAATTACTAAAAATCACAGTAGGCTTTCCAGGATAGCAGATCTGCCTACTGCAGCTTCCTCCTCCTCAAGATGACAACTTTCAGAAGATGCATATTCAACAAAAACCACTTGATTCAGCACCTGATTCAGAAAGCTGAAAGCAAGGGCCTACATTTTAGGTGCCCTGGATGACAAAGCTGCTATTCTAGCTAAGGGAGAATCAGTTAATAAATCATTGGAGTCTACACTAAACTGAGCAATTACAGAAACTGCTTTAAAGACCTATTAATTTTATTTTAGATACCTAAATTTAGGGGCCTATAAACCCATCATCAAGCCCCACCCACAAGTTAGGACAAGCTGAATCCCCATCCTGAGTATCATGTAGTCTGTTAACTCATATTCCTGAAGTGGACCTACCACCATAAGAGAGAAATTATTTCCTCTGTTACTCTTAAATGCAATTAGATAAAACCAGCTAAACAAACTAGTGCTTTAAAACCAGTATTTTACCATATTATTATTTTCTATCACATTTACCATCAAAAACCCATAACTGAATTAAGAGTTTCAAACAAAAGTTTGGATGGATTAAAATACAGTTGCTGCCACATGAAGCCTGTGCATTGAACATGAGATTTTACATAAATCTTCTAACACAGATTTATAGTAACCCAGAGCATTTTATACAACCATGTGGCTCAACTACTGAGGGGCAGCATGCTCAACATCTACAGATTTTTTCCTCAGCAATGTGTATCAGCTCTTCAGCATCAAAAGCGAGGCAGAGGTAGAAACTTAAGCCCAAATTTCACCTAAGATAACTTCCTTTTAAATCACAATCCATAGTCACCTTTGTTGTCTTGAGGAACTTCATTGCCTGAATATGCCTGTTCAAGAATCCTTTTAGCATTTTAAAATCCCATCCCTTATACCTGTTAGAACAAAAGCACATCACCACTGCTCTGCAAGCCTATGCCTGCACACCAGAGAACACTCTTCAGACCCATTTGTTCTCAAATCTCATTTTGAGAACAATAAAGAGGGTTTTTCTAAATGCACTCAAGGTACCAACAAGCCACCTTCCATCCCTGCAAACCAAAATGCACAAGGAAGAGCAGCTCTCAGCAGAATTGGTCCCTGCCCCATCTGCTTCTGTGCAATAAGGGTGGGAGACTGATTCATGCCAGAAGCCTCCCCAGAGGGGTAACATGCTGAGCAACTACACTCCTCAGGCTGTGCTGAGACAACACAAACCACCCCCCGAGGCAGAAGCAAAGTTCTGGGGAAAACACGTTCTGCAGAGTGCCCAATATCACTATGAGGACTCAGCACTCACCCATGCCACTGAACTGGCCGTGGGCTGAGCAAATCCCCCCCGGGTTCCTCATGTGGCTGATGGACAGAGTGATGCAAATTTTTCACTGGATGCTGGAACCTCTTTGCTCTCTTCCCATAGACCTGGGACATTGGTACCTAACAAGGCAGTAGGAAAAATCTAGCCTTGAGTGTCTTATGTAAAGGCTCTGAAATCAAGGGACACCTTTCCTTCTAGGTAACCTATTACCCTCGAGGTAAGGATGCTCAGAACTACAAAACACCTACAAACTCTCAAAGGGCAAGGTTGTACACTAGAAACCTATTGCTACAAGTGAGTTGATCATTCACTGAAAGGTAATATCATCAGCAGGAAGGAAAAAAATGAAACAAATGAGCTGATTAAAGTTTATCAGCTCTGTATTTTAATTAGCAGACATTATGTACCTCAAATTTCCCTTTAACCTCAACTTGTTTGCAGAGAGATAGCAAAAGTAATTCTGGTGAACAAACACTGGTATTTAGTTACATAAAATATTCTGCAAGCATTACAAATAAACTCACCCTTAAATCTGTGTGTTCTGACTAATTTTAGGACTTGAGTTTTATCCAAAATAAGAGCATGGAAAAACTTGACACACACACCTCTGCCTTCAAACCGACAAACTAGAAAAGGCAAAAGAAGGCAAAACAGTAATTTCTACAAGCTGGGGGTGGGAAATCGAGGGGAGAGGGTGGGATCTAAGTGAAATGGTAAAATGGTTTTTAAAGAAAAAAAATTAAAATATGTTTTTAATATAAATTTGCAAAGGTGTGTTTTTCTGGAAAATTTGTCCTTTGGTGTATAGTCTATCTACATCAGTTTGTGTTAAAAATATTATCTACTGGGACAAAGAAACAAGAGGAGTACATTAACTAGAGAAGGCTAATGTGTAAGGATTTAATTTTTGCTGTTTTTAACAAAGAGAATGCTAACAGATCACTTAGAACATAAATAAAAAGACTCATAATTTTAAGAAAGGCAGAATTACTTCTTTAAGATGAAAGAAAATAAAAAGGCAAAAAGAAAAATTTCTTTTTATTTATAAGGAGTATTGCTGGAGAGCTAACCACCCACTCCACCCCCAGCCCCTGAGTCCAGCCCAGTGCAGGCGAGGTCAGAGATGTCTCACTCCACAGAGCTGTGTTGCTGGGAGACTGGGTTAGGCAAACACAAAGCAAGAAGCCAAAAGATTAAGCAAGATGACGACTATTACCATATTTCACAGTCAAATCAGACAACTCTTCAATCCAGGAGAGCTTTACATCCAAATAATTTTTCAAAATTAATTTGAGGACTCCTTAGAGAAAGCACTGTTTGCCCTTAAGTACTCAGGACATGAAAATAAACAGTGTCTCTGCAGTTGTTAAAGCTGTAGCCAGAGATTACTTTTTTCACTACTGTCTTCCCCAGAAGTCATGACACTAGAAGCAAAACATGCTTTTGATGAAGAATGAGATGCTGAATGGGCCTAAAGGATTACAAAGGATACCTAAACACCAAGTATTAAACAAGGGGAGGAAAAAAAAAAGAAAAACAAAAAAAGCCCAAGCATCCCACTTTTCTGAAGAAGCAGAACTTTTAGGTAACAGAAGAACCTTTCCAAATGACAGGCTAGTACAGACACCACCTCACCTGAGACCTTCTGCCAAAGTCTTTTGAATTGCACTCTTAGTCAGTAAAGCAGCTTAGATCGACACAACCCACTGGGAGTCAAGGCCAACACACAAGCACATCTTTGAAGGGCTCTGACTGCTTCAGCAGCTGCCTGGGAGATCCCACAGCAAGAAGAAAACTATGAACCTCTCATGAGGCTTCCATTTGACTGCTTTGGAGAAGGAAAACCAGGACTGGTAATATGGTAATATGAACTAATATGGGTCACCTGGGGAATTTAAAATGTCAGGAAAATTAAAAATTAACCTTTTAATAGAGACATGCTGTTAAGGAAAATGAAGCCATTACAGTCAGTGGGACATCTCAAAATATCCTTCAAAAGGACAACTTCACCAATAGCATTCCTCATAACTAGCTCATGTTCAAGATCTTTTTCTCCAGAGGTTAAGAATCAGCAGAGGAATTGTGTCAGACATTATCACGTAGTTCTAACAGATAGCTGAACAATAAATGAAGGATCATTTGTGTAAATAACACCTGTGAACTTATAAAAATAGGGATTTATCAATACTCTATGTTCTTACAGCAGTATCAGAATCAAGGTGAGACTGTAGGGACAACTTTTCCATGTGACAGAAACATATATGGGTATGATCAGCAGTGAAAAAATAAAATACATTTCAATATAGGAAGAAAACAAAATTGTTATTTAAGAAAATTAAAACAGAAACACAATTACAATTGATTTAATTCAGCATGCCACCTCTAAGAGAAACTATAGCACAAACCCATAATAAGCACTAAGTACTGAATCTTGTATTTTTAAGGCCTTCTATCATCATCTTTTTATCTCACATTCCTGCTCACTGAAATAAAATGTTCTATAGCTGACATGGTATTGTTCTCATAAATTAAACCATTAAAAAAAAAAGAAATTTTATTTTCAAACAGAGGAAAACAAGCAATTGAGAGGATCCTCAATTTTCTTAGTAACAGTCTATCCACAGCCTTCAAAAACAGTGTTAAAATTGTTCCATACCGTGAAGCTGTTGTTGACATTTTTTGTGCTTGATTCAGCCACGCTGGCATCTGACAGGTCAACTTCATCAAATATTAGAGACTGTGAAGGGAAAAGAACATAGAAGCATAAAATTAATCTGAATCCACTTTCAGCTATGCTTTAATTTTATTGTGTCTAGTCCAATTAGAAAATAAAAATAGAAAATAAAAGTAGTTAAAAAAATAGAACACACTGATGATGTGACAAAATTTCATAACGGGCCCTAAACACAGTCCTACTTTCTATTCTAAATGGTACATGAGAGCATAAAAAAAGGGCTCAATAATTATACAGCTTTAAAATCTCTTTTAAAAGAAGGGGGTATTCTTACATAGATGAAGCTTTAGAGCGTCTACTGTGCAACACAAATACGGTGTCAAAGGAAAGAGATTCACACACAGTAAAATGTAAATTAATTATTTAGTTTTACGATGGAAGCCTAAAGTCATGATGTAGTACCAAATGAGAAGATGCATCTCTAAGTGCTGAACTGATCTCTTCCACTCCTTTGTCTGATGTTCAAACAAGAGAAATTTATGTCTACTCTAAATACTCCAGCCTCTGGCAAAGGATCCATTAGGTTCTGTTATGCTCATGATGGGTTTTGTAGCACAGAAGAGCAGTCCAACAAAAATGCCTTTTTTTTTTAGCCCTAACATATTTTTCCTCTTCCATGCCACAGGGAGGAGAATCAATACTGGGGGAGTTTCAGCATGCCTTTGAGTATTGGCACAATTGCCTACTCATAACACTTTCTTTTCTCACCTTTATCATAGAATCACAGAATGGTTTTAGTTGGAAGGGACATTAAAGATCATCTACCTCCAAACCCCCTGCCATGGGGTTGCTCAAAGCCCCATCCAACCTGGCCTTGAACATTTCCAGGCACAGGGTATCCACAGCCTCTCTGAGCAGCCTGTGCCAGTGCCTCACTGCCCCCACAGTAAAGAGCATCTTCCTACCTAATATCCAAATATGGATATTATGGATCCTCTTGCAGTTTAAAGTCATTCCCCCTTGTCCTATGACCACATGCCCTTGTAAGAAGCCCCTCTCCAGCTGCCCTGTACCCCTTCTAGGTACTAGAAGGCTGCTACAAGGTCCCAGATCTGTCAGTCTGTCTTCATAAGAGAGGTGCTCCAGCCCTCTGCTCACCTTTGGGTCTCTCCTCTGGACATGCTACAACAGTTCCACGGTTCCCAAGATAGCAAGGGCACAGACCTCTTGGAGCGAGACCAAGAGAGACCCAAATTATTCCATATTCCTCATGTAACATGGCAGGCTCATATTTTCAAAATATCTCAGCATCATACTGTAATTTGAGGTTGCCCTTCTCAGAGCTCTCATCTGCCATGCTTCTCTTTGATATAAACTGCTCGTGGTCTCACCGATTGTGAGAGGTGTGACAGCAGAGGCCCTGCAGGGCTGGGCTCCCTGAAGCAATGGTGCTTTCCTTGATTCATTACAGCCACACAACAGGGCACCGTGCAGCTGAGTCCCACAGTCCCACCAGGTGAGATCTCTGTGCCTTTACTAAGAGTTTTGTTGAGAAAACAAGGCTACAGAAGATAATGGAGACCTGAAGCACCTCACCTACAGCTCCCATGAGATGCTGCAACCCACAGGGTAAAGGAGAGTAACACCCACAGCTATGAAACAGCACAATCTGAGTCAGCCAAAATGCTCTTGGCCCCAGCCTTGGGAGAGAGGAAGGAAATGCCTTTCAAAGAGAAGATAAGTATTCCCCTCTGCCCACCCCCAATTCTCCCACCAAAAATATTCAATAGATGAGAAAGAGCTTTTTTCCTTATATATAAGTTTTAGCAGAAAATAAGCCTATCTTGATTTCACATAACTATTTCTATGGGCCTCAAAGCAGAAGAGTTTTAATAGAATGCAGCCTTAGTGATAAATTTTAAGCATTATCCAGTTATTACTTTTTTTTACTGTCTAAGAGCCACAAAAAACTCCACAACTCCTTATAATGACTATTATTTGTCTGAATAGACAAAAAGGTTAAAATAACTGTGATAAACTTCATATGAAAAAAAAACCAAGAGAAATTACCAATCTTTCTTAAAGTTAATTTAACCCATTACATCCCATATACAGCATTTTTACATGAAACAACTGTGAACAAATCATTAAATTTTTATTCTTATTAGACTTATTAAGTGAAATAAACTCATAAACCTAAACAAAACTGAAGTCACAAGTAAAAGGCATTAGACACTAATAGCACACAATTACCTTTGAATCCTTAGCATAGTAAAGGGTGCGACCTCGAAGTTTGAAATAACGCTTTTTCCACCTCTGAAAAGAGCTGGTTTGCTTCAGTAGTAATCCTTCTTTTATACTTGTCTGAAAAATATTAAAATACAGAAACATGTAGAAAGAGCTGCACATATAGATTAAAGTTACACTTTTTAAAATTTATGTTACACCTCAATATAACTGTAAATTTAAACTTTATTTATTCACATTAAATAGAGACAAATTCTTTGGACCACCAGATTTTGTATTGCTATTTTTTAAAGAATGACAATGTCGGCAAAATGCTAATTTTGCATGTAAACTGCAAATAATTCAATTGTCTGGATAGCTGCAAAGCCACAAATATTAAACTGAACAACAACTGATGGTGGCACAACATGGGAAAAAAATACTAAAACCATCAACAGAAGGTAATTTCCAGTTCCAAAATTGATTATGTTGAGGAGAAAATTTCCACACAGATACTAATTCAACAGGGTACTTAAATGTGTCTGATTCAAGCATAAGAATTACTTTAAAATAGAGGGAATAATCCAGTTTGATGCAAGTCACGCAAGACTTTGAGTGTGTTGCTGAACTGAAGCCTTCAGCATGAAATCAGCTAACCATAAGAGATAATTATTATCTGGAAAGTGTGAGAACAGTAACAGATAGGGATATTTTTACCATGCAAATCTTTTTAGGCAAAAAATTACTCACTGATCCAAACCTTTCCATTGCATACTGAATCCTGTCTATATAAATCCCATTTTTTGAAATGAGTAAGAGGCAAATTAGTATATTTTAAAGGTGTATGCTGTTTGCACCAGTGTGTATGGGATTCATCCAATTAGAGGAATTCTCCACTTAATCAGACAAAACTACATGAACACCCAATAATAATTGCATGAGTCTTATATTTTCTTCAGTGATGAAGCACACAAGAGGTAGGAAAAAAAGCAAGTTTGTCTGGATATTATATTGCAAAATTACTATTTCTAGATTATTTCCCAGTTGTAACATAATACCATGATAAGAATCTTATAATACAATTTCTAGATAATGTGGGACAAACATCATTTGAAGTTATTCTAGAGCTTCTGGAAAATTAACCAAGACCTTACCTAAAGTTTATAAACATCTTCTATTATCAGATGTGAAATTCTCTTGAACTTTAATGCAAGTAATAAAAACACAGAAAAAGCAGAAAGCACTTTACTGTTCCTACCATTTCCTCGAAATGAGAAACACTGCTGTTATGTACAGAGATCCCAGCCTTCATTTAGACAGTCCTAACGTCACAAACCAAACATGCGGTCCAACGATCACAAAGCAATTGAATTAATGCTCTCAAAAAAGCAACCCTCTCCAATCAAATATTGCAGCTGAAAGTTTAGATTTGTCACAGTTTGCTTCACATGCCAACAGCCTGGACCAGTGGATTCAGTCTCAGCCTTCCTGCTCTAGCTAAGGGATAGCAATTCCCAGTGGACAGGGTCTGCTCACCACACACCATTTTAAGACATTTTGCCATTTTCTGATCAGACCCCAAGATAAGCTAGTTTTCCATTATATAAATAGATTTAATCAGTTAGCAAATACAAGCACTTCTTCAAAGCTGTCTGTTGTAGCCATGCAGCACCTATGCTTCATATCACACTCTGAGATTTTGGAAGCTCATCACAAGGACGGGAACAGACGACTTGTGTGCTTCTCAAGGGTCAGAAGATGTTAAGATTAGAGAAGTTCCAGGTAGTACTCCACATTAATGACAAACACTGACTTACTGGGAAAATTTCCAAAATGGAAGGAAATCCACACTCCCTAAAGTGCACTAGGTTTACTAGGAGATGCAGAACATACATTCTGCTTAATACTTTTGGGACTTTTCAACTGTGTTGAAAAAAAAAACATAACACTCCCTAAACCTTGATGTATTACTCACTAAAGTATTAGTTAACTCTATCTTATCATTTTTATCCCTACAAACCCATTGTCTCCTATCCCTAAACACCAATATCCCTAACAACAAACCTTCAAAATTAAATCTATTTTGCAAGTCAGCCATTTGAAATTAGCTTCGTAAAGCTGGCAGTAAATAACCTTGCAGGGTCTACATAATTTATTTTTGCATCAAAAATTTTAAAAAATCTGGTAAACATTTACCCAAGATGTAGAAGTATTTAATGAAGTGCAAACATGAAATTTACATTTTACCACAAATAACTATATTGGGCTGAGGTCTGACCATCTTAAATAGAAAAATCCATGGCTGCAGGCATCAAAACTGAGCACAAAGCTTTAGCCCAATACCCTTAATTAACTTTATTTAGACTTTAAAATGTTTAAAATTCCAGCTGCCAATGAGTCATTAAGTAATCTGCTAATAATGCTTTCCTGAGTCTGTATCAAGTAAGAGCATTTCCAGCAAATTCAGATTGCAAGGGACCTCCCAGGTTGTTGAATTTGGGTCCTCATTATTTCCTATGCACAGGTCACGTTAAGTTTTTCAAAAGCAATGATCAAGCTGTAACTACACCTTAAGAAAGTAGTTCTTTTTCTTCTCCCCATGGCAATTAAGACAGTGCTCCAAGATCTCACTGTTCTGAGAAGCCTTTTTATAATTAATCCCAGCTGGACATTAAATCTGAAGCATAAGCAATAATCACTCCAATTACATTAACTTCTTTCCTACTGTAATTTAGGAGAAACAAGAAGTACAGATCCCACACTACTTCTCCCTTTTACAGAACTACCTCTCATCAGCTTGGCAAAACCTCTGAACTTCTCCATCCTGCATCTCGTGTCATCTAGTAATGCAATGTCCCTCCAGAAGTATGGCTATAATTAGAACAGAACAGAATAGAATCCCTAACAATCTTTACTATTTTAGCCATTAGTAAAGAAAATGATTGACAATATTACAATTACAACATCACAGTGTTCCACTGTGGTATATCTTCCAGAAGAAATCTAACTATAAAAATCACAGCCGTTTTTCATAAAATTAAGGAGTACATGCGTCCAATTATCCAAGAATGTCAAACACAACTCTGCATCTCTAAAATCTCAAAAAAATGACAAAAAACAAATTGGATTTGTGAGTATTCAGGTCACTAAAAATGAGAAACATCCTCTTTTGTATCAGCAGATTTTTAAATGTCCAGTATATAACACCTGAAAAGTCAAACCAATGGTTTTTATTTAAAAGAAAACCAACCACATTGCAGTACTTCTCATTCACTCATGTTGTAAACCCCCACATTTCTGCAAAGGTAAATTTTTCACTTTTGCTGCTGCCAGAAAGACAGAAAGAAAGGAGAAAATATTCTGAATTCAGAAAATAATGAACTAATTGTGGACCCATTATTGGCAACTACAAACTAAACCACTAAATTATTAAAGTCTACCCTCTACTTCTTTTCATGTAAATAAGTGGACATGCTGCTCAAAATGTGTCAGGAGAGTGACTAAGAGAACATGAGGAAATTTCTGAAAGTGAGGAGGATGAAAATGAGAATAGGAAAGGCCATAAAACAGGGCAGTACGATGCAAACAGGAAATTAGGAGTGTGAAAAAGAATTTTAGAAGATAACCTTGCAACAGATGCTCATGCTGAGACTAAAATGTTCATAAAACTTTGAAAAATGGAACACAGCTAGCAGGTTGGCAGGACCATTTTCCAGCAGAAGTGTGAAAAGGGTACTCAAGGATAAGAAGGCCACAGGAAAGAAGCTCATCCAATCCTCGGCATCTGTCTTTACCAATGAAGATGATGAGGTGGTATCTCACACAGCGTGTTCTCCAAACCTCAGAACAGCTGCATCGACGTGGGGGGGCATGTAGGGAAGTACTAGACCAAACAAATCACTAAGTCATGTGGGCCAGGTGGCATTGACCTGGGAGCCTCAAAGGTCCCAAAAGGGCCACTGATACTAACATTGACTCCTGGCAGACAGTAGAGTCCATACAAAAGGATACTGCTGAGCCCACATGTATCCAATGAGAAAAGTCAACAGAGCGATTGTGAAGGAAAATACTGCCCTGCTACCTACCTAATGTGTTCAGGAGGTGTAGAGGAAAGCAAGTAGATCAATTAGGACCCTGCAGACCTGGATTTTTAGAAAGCCTTTGGCAAAGCTTCCCACCAAAGAATATGGAAGAAATTTTATTAGAACTAAATTGGGAAAAGGGGCATAGTGTGAACTGAAAGCTGTTTCAAGGAAAAAGCTAAACTTCATTAACATTCTCACATCAACTTTGAGTAAAGAAGAGATCTATGAGTCACAGTTCACAGTTTTCTAAGCTCAACAGCCAGAAATGCCATGCAATTTTGCCTATCACTAAGAAAAGCAACAAACCCAAGAGAGAATACTGCTGCTCTATAACACTGTTGTGTCAGACAGTTCTGCCCTCTCTAACTCATGAAATGGGGTTAAGAGAAGGTACAGAGAAGGACAACACAAATGATTCAAAGAACAGCAGCTGCCTCACAACAAGAGAGATTGAAGAGCAGAAGACCAAGGGGGTGATGTGAAGAATGTTTGAAAAAGCATTAAGGAAAAGTAAGGTGACTGCAGAGCTATAGTCCACCAAAGCCCACAACATTATAACAAGGAGGAATGTGACAAAACTACATTGAGATCAGCTTAGCAAAGATAAAAAGTAGCACATCTTTACATAGCAGGTAGTGATTTTATGAAGCTTGCTGTCACAAGAGGTTGTATAGGCAGACAGCATCAGAAGTACAAAAAAGAAGAGAATAGACAAATTCAAGGACAGTGTAGATGTAAGTGGTCCCTTTAATTTGCCATGAGGAAGTACCATGGGAATGCACAGCCACCAGACTCACCCGCTGCTCCTGAACAGCCTTTTCTATTCCACTGCTGAAAGTGGATCATTGTGCAAACAAGCAAAAAATGTCACAGGTTTCTACTGCTATGGAGACAGCATCTCTTTTGCTTTCAAGTCTGATGTTTATATTTGCAAGAGGGCCTAGGCCTTCATTTACCATAACAATGAGTATTTGGATTCTTGACAGATCAGGCAATTAATGAAAAAAAAAAAAAAAGAGAGAGCGATGATATGATGATACTCTTTGATAATAACTCTCTCCTGTAATACTTCCTATTCCTGTGACTTTGTCAGGTTGAGTACCAGGATAAAACCAACCCCTTCTTTTCAGCATTGGAACATTTTTACCATCTGCACAGGTAAGGCTTTAGGCAGACAGTGCCTTCATTACTCTACAAGGTAAAATCTTACAGCTCATAGTAACTCACTCACTCCATGTGTTCAGTGGATTGAAAATTATTTTTATTATTAAAAATGTGACAATCAAACACTTGATTTATATTAAAATTATGACTCGGGAACTCCAAGCCTGTGATTTTCTTGACAATCTCTGTATAGCAGCTTCCATTACTGTCACTTAGGCTGACAGATTTTTCATTAGTTATGTCAAAATAAAAATAGATTTTATCTACCAAGAATAAAAACTTCAGCAGCAGCTTACTGCAAGGTTACATTTTTATTGAAGATTCCTGCTCACAGTGAAGGGAGCCTAACATTCAAAAATTAAAACCAAACAATCAATCTATGAATTTAAACAGCCAAAAAGCATCAGAATAAATTTGAAAATCAGTATTTTGATGAACTAACATAGTTTTAATATCAAGAAAATCTTAACAAAACAAGTACCACCAAGAACTGGTAGCTCAGTGGAGCAAATGGAGCTGTGTCACGGGGTGCCTAAAGCACACCTGCCTCAGCTGAGATGCCCCAGGCTGTTGCTGCTAACACATCCTCCAGGTTACATCAGTGACAGAAATCACAAAATGCAGCAAGTTGCACATGCTCGGTCTGTCACTGTTGATGACAGTTATCCCTGTCCTATAAAGGAAAAAACCAGACCAGCTAGCTGTGAGAAAACAGCTTTCTGAAATCTCAGAATGAAAGCCAGCCACACAACCCACCAAAACACTAACTTGAGATTAAGCACCACCATTTCTGTGTAACAATAAACACTACGTTTCTTCACAGTTATTCTTATACTCCATATTTTGGGGTCATTTATGTGGGTGGACTCTAGCCTAAGTAAAACTCCAATACAAATAAATGCAATTATACAGCTGGGCAGTGTCTTTCTTCCTCAACCTTGTTTTCCTCATGATCCCTTCCAGCCTATGCTAAGGAAACAGATTTTTGCACTACTGCTGTTAAAATAAATAATAATTTTAAAAAGCTTTCAAATTCCTCTAATTGGAACACATGGTAATGCAGTAAGACATGAAGTAAATATGAAATTATAGAGAAATTGCCATAATAAAAATATCTTAGTAGCAATGTGAAATGCAATTAGCAGACTGATATAAAAATAGAGGTTGTAGCACGTAACAAATATGAATAAGATATCACCATATTAGGACAAAACATTACACTTGGAATTGAAAAAATAAAAAAATACCCTATTTTAGATATAAAGTTGATACCAGATTGAGAATGGAGAAGAAACTCCATCTGCAGTTCAAGTATTTAAACTCCTAATTTCAACTCATGTACAGCATGTTGCTCTGACTCTCTGTTCTCATTAATCAGGGCATGAAACAGCTGCAATTCACTGAAAAAGGATAAAACACTTCATAGGACTGCAACTCGGTGCCAAGGATTTAAGAGTCTTGGTGTTGTAACACAACTCAGCTAACTTTGAGCAGTATTTCACAGCTACCATTTGGAGTTCCAGTAGTTGTTCCTTTTAAATTGCACATGCTCTGAGCAGAGAGATTTAAACCAACTAAGTTTAACTGGTTTTGAGACAGAAGAATATATATGGCACATATTTCACGAATAAAAAATATAAAAAATAAAACTCAAAGAGTCAAAGCATTCAGCTGAAGAGATTTTCTTCCTTTACCAGAATAATCTAGACTCTCTCTCAACTGCAGAGGTGGCATTTCATTTTAATCAAAAATCTTCATAAATGGCTTTTTTAAAGAGTGGGACTTCAGAAGTAATAAAAGTAAAACTATGAAGTCATTAACAATTCCTACTCTTACAGATGAGAGTTATAGGAAAGAATGTTGAAAAACACAGACTTGTACACAAAGCTGCAGGACAAAAAACTGCATTTTGAGACGTGACATAGCACAGAACTTTCTAAATACTTGCTCTCTAACTAATTCTGGTACTGTAGGTTCAGGTTCAATATATTTACAATTAGGGAGCATGGCTGTTGCAGAATCACAGAACAGCTGAAGTTGGAGAGGATCTTTGGAGATCCATAGTCCAGCCTACCTCACAAAGCAGTCACCTGGAGCAGTTCACCCAAGGATATCTCTGTATCTCCATACATTTATCTGAGTATCTCCAAGGCCAGAGATTCCATGACTTTCCAGGCAAGTGTTCAACCTGTCTTAGTGTTCAATTAAGTGTCCCTCAAAAGAAAGAGGGTAAAAAAAAAAAGTAAAAAATAGTTTTTTTCTTGTGTTTAAATGTTGTGGTTTCTGTATTTCAATCTGTGCCCGTTGCCTCTTGTCCTGTCACTGGGTACCACTAAGGCTGTTTTCCTTACCCTCCTCAGATATTTGTATTTATTCATATGATCCCTTTCAGCCTTCTCTTCTTCAGGATAAGCAGTCACAGATCTCTCAGCCTCTTGTCATACCAGAGATGCTCCAGCCTCTTAATCACCCTTGTGGCCTGCCACTGGGCTCTCTCCAGCATGGCCATGTCTGACTTGTACTGAGCAGCCCAGAACTGGGCACAGCACCCTGGGTGTGTCCTCACCAGGGACAAGCAGAAGATCATCTCCCTTGACCTGCTGGCAATTCTCCCAAACACAGCCCAGCATCCTGCTGGTCTTCATTGTCCCATGACCTTCCTCTGCCACTCTGCTTTCCAATCAGTCAGCGCCCAGCCTGTCCACTGCTACAGCGGGATAGGATTCTTCCTCCTCAAATGTAAGACATTGCTTTTGTTGAACTTCATGGAGGTCTGTCTCTGTTGGCCCATTCCTGCAGCCTGTCCCTCTCTGAATGAGAGCACAGGAATCTGGCACATCAGACATTTCTCCTCATTTTGTATTGTCCGTACACTCTGCAGATACACCCTGTATTACCATCCAGGCCTTAATTGAGATGTTGCACAGCACTGACCCCAGTAACAACCCCAGGGGTAGACCAGTAGTGACTGACCTCTAACTGGATTTTGTGCCACTAATCACCACATGTTTGCTCCACCACCTTCCAAGGAATAGAGATGAGGCAGCTGGTCTGTACTTCCCCAGATCCTCCTTCTTCCTTTTCTTAAATATGAGAGACATTTGCTTTTTTCCAGTGCTCAGGAACCTCCTCTAGTGGCTATGACCTTGGAAAGGTAATGGAGAATGACCTTGCAATGCCATCAAGCAGCTCCCTCAGCACTGAGATGTGTAGCCCAGAAGGACCACTGGACTTGTGTTCATGCAGTTTAAGTGTTCCCAAAGTTGACGTTCCTTCCCCTTCCACCACTTTCCAACTGGTCACGGGCACCTGGGATTTCAGAGGGCTGGTGCGAACAGTAAAGACCAAGGTAGAGCAGGCATTGAGTAACTTGGCTTCTTTCACGTCTTTATTACCTGGTCCCATACCTCATTTAGCAACAGCCATGAGTTTGCCCCACTCTTCCTCCTTCTACTGATGTACCTGTAGAAGACCTGCTTGTTGGCCTCCACATCCCTTGCTAGACTCTAGTGCAGACGGGCTTTGGCATTCCTAATCCAATCCACGCATGACTGATTCTCTAAATTCCTTCTGGATCACTTGTCATTGTTTCCAGTTTTTGTACGCTTCCTTTTAATGTAGGTTTGTTCATAAGTGTCCTGTTCACACACACAGTACACTGCTCTTAAGACTGGGACTATGACAAACTCATTCTCTCTGTCTTTAATTTCTGTCAGTTCTAAATGTGAAAGCCCTTGGAGCAAAACTGCACCTTTTTCCTAAGATTTCTTTTCCTATAATTCCTTACAAATATTCCTGAGGAACCTACACCTTGCACAATTTTTTCCCAATGCAGATTTTCTTCTAGGAAAATCTACAAGTTCTAGACAATGTCTGGAGGCCAAACTGGCACCAGAAATTCCAGTCCAAGTTACTGTATTTTAATTCCCTCAGAGTTATTAAATTTAGTAGGTGAGTATTTTATAGCTTGGTATATTCTGGAGAAAATTAAGTTTGTGATGTAGTACTGAGTAAGAGCCAAACTGATCTGAAGTTTACTTCCAGGCCACCATCAGCCTTCTGAAACCAGAGACATTGTGCTGGTACATTCACTTGTTTATGCAGCTACATATAAATATTACAGGTGTACCCACTGAACCATTATATTTTTAGGAAACAGCTTATTATCTGTGCTGCTGAGTTTCAGTATTTAAAGGGAGCTTATGAAAGAGGGACTCTTCACAAGGGCATGTAGTATCAGGACACGGCAAACAAGGGGGAATGAAACTGAAACAGGGTAGGTTTAGATTAGATACAAAGAACAAAGTCTTTACAGTGAGGGTGCTGAGACACTGGAACGGGTTGCCCAAAAAAGCTGTAGATTCCCCATCCCTGGCAGCGATCAAGGCCAGGTTGGATGGGGTTTTGAGCAACCTGCTCTAGCGAAAGGTGTCTCTGCCCATGGCATGGGGCTTGCAACCAGAAGATCTTTAATGTCCCTTCAAACATACCCCACCATTCCATGATTCCATGCAACAGGAATTGGAGAGCACAGAAGTGACATCGCTGGATGCAGCATCTCATAAGCCTGCTTTCACTGCTTCTGTAAAAATAATCTTCACAGGTTCAGTTTCCAATCATAGAATCCCTATGGGGATTAATGGGGGGAGCTCAGAATAATGGAGGCTCTAAAATCTGAGTTTTCACATGATCTGTCATTACAAAAACACACCTCCCTTCTTTTCTTTCTATTTGGATGAAGCCTTCATCTGTCTTTGTCAGCTATCCTTGAACTATTCCCAGAAGACCTTTTCCTAAGATGATCATAAAGCCCTCAGTTACAGCAATTCTTTACCACTAAAATGGATTCCCTTGTGTAAACTTTTCTTGTTGCCCTTTAAACTCATCAAGTGCTTTGGTAGGACAATGATGCAGATGTAAAACATCAACAAATTAACTCAAGAGTTGTTACTAACTCACAGTACTTTTTAATGACAAAGCACTCGATAGGACAATGGTTACAGTTCTTTACTTGGTACACTCCAACTTTCTTTTGTTAAAATCACACTAACTTTACAGCAGGAGAAAATAATATGAACAAACAGCTTTTATATTATTAATAAGGTTGTTCTGCTTTTTGACCAAAGTAATTCAAAATCAATCCATCAATGCCCAAACCAAATTTACATCTACAAGTACTTTTAAACAGAGCAAAGATGGAAAATTGTTTTCCACAGGGGATGTATGTTATGGAAGTCTTCTAACCTGTTATGTACTAAGATTAGGCTTAACATACAGCCCTAGAGGTAAACATGATTATGCTCTGAAACTTCTCAATGAAGTTTCTCACACCATCTTCAACAGCATTTATGAGTGAGAAGCTCTACTCTCCTCTGGAATGCGGATCAAGTGTCCTATTTATTTTACTGGCCTTTCACATAAATGTGAAAAGCATGGAAAATATTTTTTAAAAAGATATATGGTTAATTAGATTTCCTCTAAGATTTCCTGATCATGTTTCTTTGGTATCTACTCTATTCTGCTTAAAATACTTTTATCCTCATAATTGCTTACTTGTGTTTAATACAGGTACAAAAAAGTTCTGAGATTCATCCCATTTCTAAGCATTAAGTACTTAAGTACTTAATCTGGAGTTGCTATACTTTCCCTTCAACAAGAGCTACAGGGCTTTGCAAGATACACCCTAGAAAATTTTGCTTTCTCCTAAGCTGTGTCAGTCATGGAAGGGAGGGTGCAGCCACTGTGAAGTGTTTCAGGTCAAGCAGCCAATAGTTAAGTCTGAGCTGAGACAATACCCTTAGATGCTGCAATGATTGATGCACAACATGCACGCCTTGGGACCAGTACTTCGGAGCAGAAAGGCAGGCCAGGTCTCCTGAGCACTAAACTCACTAAAACTTCTGAGCCAGAGTATCCCATTATCTTTGCACTGGAGGCTGAGAGACATTAGAATTTTCTCCACATGAAGAGAAAGCCACAGAAGACCAGCTAAAAAACAATCAAAATATATTAATCAGATTGAAGCTGTATGATAATTTTAAAACTGCAGGATGATCCTCACTCTCCTGTAAATTAGCCAGGTTCCAAAGACAAGGCTAGGTAATTGTGCTCTTACACTATCTCAATTCCAAGAAAAGTAATTTGAGCTACTTTTTATGACACTTTTCTTGTTAGAAAACCCCTTGAAGTGGAATATTTGGGGAAAAAAAGACTAGTTGAAAATGCTCTTTGACAGAGGTACTGTGAGTTTATTAATTGGTTTCAGGCAGTAGACAGAGGTGCTGATCACAGAGACCTGGATGAAAGAGACATGACAACAAAGTCAAAGCACCCATATCAAGAATCAATTTCTGAGTCACCCGAGTAATCACCTGAACTTATTACTCAATTCTTATAATCACATTTCTGATATGGTCTTATACCAGCAAGAAGTCTGGGAATAAATGTGATTAATACTCAATTTTTTTTCCTTTCCCCCCTTTTTTATTCATCTCCCCAGAGATGCTTCTCAACCAATTAAGCCATCTATACACTTTGTAACTTTCTAGTTAGGCTGGTTATTGTTGCAATTTTTACAGTTCCAATACAGACCATTTTTTAAATAGTTATTACTTATAATCCTCTATTAAAGACTCAACTTTAATGGAGTGATAGTTAATCAAAACATAACTAAAACTTAATATTCTGATACATAAAGCACAGTGACTGAAGGCAGGAAACTGTTTTCTTTGCATGTTAGTAGGGTTTTTTTTAAGAATATAGTAGTTTTACTTTCTGCTCCCTTAAACACCAAAGATGAAGGCAAGATAATCTTGCTGTGACTTGGAGTATCCTTTTGATGCCATTTATATTTAGCCCAAGAAATGGGCTGAATCTGGTCCAGGGCCCAAAACCATCCCAAAGAGCAGCTTTAAATAATCCAGATATGAAAAAGATTTAGTAAAACACCCTGAGGAAGGAATTTGTCACTTTTAAACTAGGGCCCAACGAAAGTTATATTACCATTTGTATGCCAAAAGTAGACATAGACAGTTAAGAGGAGAGAGAAAGGTGGTGTGATATGAGTGAAATGAGAAAGAGGATTCTTTAGGCAGAACTGGCACAAACAGGGCAAGGGATAAAAAGATTATTAAGTCAAACATCATTGATAATGATGGGAAAAGTCACACACAGATCAACAAGGGCCTCTTGCAGTGTGAGACTACATCCTCCAATTTACAGCAGCCATTCAGATATGCTATGAACAATCAACAGCTATTCATATGGACAATAGTGTTCATTATGAATAATCAATGACTGAGAAAAACTACAATTTGGAGTCTCTGCATGAATTTGTTATTGGACACATGGTGTCCCTGATACCATACAATCCAGTTGAGCTGTTTAACTCACCTACCTAGAAACATTTTCAATAAGCAAACAGGACCAATATTGAACCACAGAGAAAATGTAGACTATCAAGAGTAGGAACATCTTTCTGGATAAGCAAGCCTCACCAGTATTAAACAAGAGACTGCTTACTGGAAGTGAGGAGATATAATTTATATCAAAGTAGAATATTCTAGTTCTAAGGATAGCTGGAAGCTGGTTATAAGCTGGTTTTTCAGACAGTTGTCTGAAGAAGTCCCACAAAAAAAGTAAAAATACAACCAATTTTAAAATTCCACTAACATTCCACTAGTAGGAAAAATAAGAACGTATGAACTGAGACCAATTAGGGTATAAATAGATACATGAACAGTAAATCAGGGGGGCAAAAAAGAAAAAGCAAAAAGCACTATTTATTTAAGAACAATTGTTGGATAATATTAATACAGATTTTTTTTCATACCTCTTAAAAATTATTTCTTATAAAAATGTTTTCTTATATAAAAATCAGGATTGGAATAAGAAATTACGACTACTAACCACCTTTTTGTATTTAATGAAGATTGAGACAGGTTTTTGAAACTGACAGAAGAAAAATCCCTCTCCACAAACTGCCCTGGCATAGTACACAATGCTAATTTCTACATGAAAAATTCATCAGGTTCAGTCCAGGTCTCAGTGGTTGGCAAATACTATAATTAATCCTAGAAAGTACCTTCTATAATGGCAATAAGAAATTACTAGGAAACATTTTTGAACATTTTTGAAGTTTCTTTCTTGAGTACTCTTGTTTTTTACTCCACTCTCTCACATAGCAAAATGTCATGGACACTTCCAATGCATATACTGTTTCTGCACATAAAAACTGCTTTGAGAATAAATATTGTGCCGACCACTATAGAAATGGTATAATACAGAATAGCTGATACCAATGCAAATCTCATGTATATGTTATTTGTATACATTCTGGTTTTTGTTTTACAACTTATTAAAATTGCTTTAGAATCTATGCCTGAAATTTCCAGGTGTTGTTTCTCTAATGAAGCCATAAAAACTGTTTTAAAAGGTAGTTCTTCTAGCAATTTCCTAAGCAATATTTTGTCACACTGTTATGTGAAAAGGATAACACATGATGAGTTTTGCAGTTTCTCAATACTCTCCATCTAATGTCTTAAACAAATATTAGGATAAAACACAAACACAGGATTCCTCTAAAAATTATCCCCACCTTTTAGGTTAAAGTAATTGACAAGAATTTGCATTTCTTTTCATAAAAATTGTTCTCTAGCAAATGACCACGCGGGGGTAGTAGTGTGATGCAATGCTCAAAATGCAGCCCAGCAGCACACAGCAGTGTAAGCACTCAGGCTGCATGAAATAAGTGCATTTCTGCAATAGGTTTTTGAGTCTTTATAGCACAAATACTTTAATTATAAAACATACATACGCATGGACAACTGCAATATCCAAATCTGAAATTTTTGAGACTCAAGGAAGCGTGGCAAGTTATCCTTTCATTCTACACAAATTTTGTTACAGAAAATCAGAACAGCCTCAAATTAATGTTTAGTGAGAATATACATAGAAGAGCTTCGGCATTTGACATTTTCAATTGCTAAATTACAGAAGTGTAAAGATTTTTGCTCAGGCAACTTGCTAAGTTATAAATGATTAATAGCTTCTTCTCTTACATATATTTTTGAATTTTCCCTACATGAAAGAGGATGCTCAGGCTTTACTGTTATTAAAGAACAAGATAATGCCTTTTTTTTTTTTAGTGTAAATTATGGTCAATCTTTTTTTCCCTTAGTTACATCAGCCAGTATCATAACTCAAAAAAGTTGGTCTTGTGAAAGTCACTTGCCTTTTTTAGGATAAGTATATAAATATTTATTAGATTTGTACTGTACACAACATAAAAGAGGAGAAAAAAAGGTGAAAGTAGTTCCTTGCTGTATAAATAGCTCTAAGTACATAGAAGATACAGCTCAGCTAAGCATTCTAATGAACTGATTGTGCCATATCTTTTGTTGTTATTCAGCTACATTGATTCACAGACTTTCTATTGTTTTACTCTCATATATTCTCTTTTGATATATAATAGAATACATTGCAAATATGAATTATTTTTACACATATAGGGGTCCCAAATGTATTTGAAAGCACTGTTATACAGTCAGAGCTTGCCAAGAGACTACAGCCAAGAAAAGAAAGGAGTCTTGAAGTTGCCAAGCCAAGCTGAACTCTAACCCACTGACTTGTTCCTCTCCAACCATTTTTCCCCTCAGTGCTTTCGCAAGTAATACGTTACCAAGTCAAACTCCTGCCTTCCTACAATCTGGGAACAGCACTAAAACCAAAAGAAGCATTGTTAAGGGCTTGCTCAGGCTTGAAAGTTGGTGCACATGATGGGAGTGTTTGACACAAAAGCGTAACAGCCGAGCAGCAACCCAATGTGCAGTCACTCTTACCCCCAAGCAAAAGCATCACCTTCCTGTTTGCCTTAATCCCCAGCTAACAAACTTTTTTGCTGTCAGGATGATTCATTAAATCAACACTGGAAGAAATAAAAAAGCTCAGAATGCGGCAGGTATCTCATGACAAAAAACAATGGAGCAGACAAATGAGGGTAGCAGCAGCAGTTACCAACAAAATTCAACAGCATGAAACTTATTTGCCACATTAATTCTCTCTGAAAAAGGAGAGGTTTTTAATTAAGAATTTCAAGTGCCTGGTTAATCAATACAATGTTATCTCACTTTATCTGAATGACTCTACCTTTTTAAATAATAAAATATTAATTATTATTAAATAATATAATATTATCACTTAAGAACTAATTTAATAGCCTCCCCTTAAGCCAGATGAGGCTGAGCAGTTTGTTCTGGCACAAATAACATAGTAACTAAAATGCCACTGTTAAATATTATCAAAGGGGATTAGAAAAACTATTCATGTTTTTAGTTTGTGTGTTCGCTAATTATTTTACAAAACAGTTGCTTTAATTGCAAAATAAGGCAAAGAGACAATCCCTTCCATTATAAAACTCTCCCCAGTGCAGCAGAGAAAGACATTGCAAAACAGTAATAAAATAGGAAAATGCAACTTAGAGAAACTAGAGAATGTTTCAAGAACAAGATTCAAAAACTTCTTTTAATGTTTTAGGTACTTTTGCCTTTTTATTTGCAACAGTGAAAGCCTGCAAGCAAAGGTGAGAGGAATAGCATATTTTTAGGCTGAGTTGCTGATATGTAGAAAACTTCACTGACTTGCGTAAGGTCACAGTGAGTCAGCACCAACAGAACAGTCGATCAAAATCCAAATCCCATTCTCAAACTACTGAATTGACTCACTTCCCACAACCAGTTACTCTGCTTGTATTTTATGCAATAATCCACTCAAATCATGAAAGCTGCTTTTGTAAGTGGAATTTTTCATGTTACAGCCCACTCTTGTAAATCAACCAAGGAGACATTTCATTACTTTTTAATGAACTTCTGTGATCTCACTTCCCATGTCACATTGGATATCCTTGCTTAATGCTAGATAAATGAGTCAGGTTAGGCATTCTTGATGACTGATATGAAATAGTTTAAATGCATTTTCTTAGGAATCTACTTCTACAAAAAAGACCTCGATCACAAAATACATAAGCTGAAACAGAGGTATCACTACATCTGTAAATCAATACACAATATTGTTCAGGAATCATCATCTGTTCTGGCTCAGGGAAAAAAATATAAAGTATCTTGTTCTTCATGCAAAATGACCACTTCAAATCCCAAAATATCCCAATAAATGATGCCACAGATCCTGTTCATTCTCCCAACTTCATGAGAAGTCTCTTGCAAAAAAAGAAAAAAGAATGCACTTAAGTTCAGAAAAAATAACTATCTTAGCCTGAATCTGATCACTGAAAGTTCCAGTGGGATCTGCTCAACGTAGGATAGTGTCTTACTCTGCCTCAAACTGTTATAGACAACTCAGATCAAGAGACTACACAAATGCTAAGGGCTTCCCTTCTACACTATATCCACATCTGTCAATCTTCACGCTTCAAACCTCTGAGAGTGGTAAGAGTTGCCTCCCTGGGATGTCATAAATGCAGCAAAGCCACCCCTGCACAGCAGAAGCCATGCAGGTCTTAGGGCTGGAAGAAGGCAATTCCATTTGGTTGCTGGGTAACCAAGGACATGCCCAGCCAGACCAAGGAAGAGCTCAACTTGACTCTTAAGGGCAGTAGGGAGCCACAGAGCCTTTTCTGGCATTGCCTTAAATGCAGGTGTTTGCTAGCCTTGCTCCAATTACAAAGTTCTCTTTCATGTCTTCATTCACAAATGAACCAAACGGAAGGGGCAAAATACTCCGTTGTTAATATATTTAACTGCTGCATGTGCGAAACTTGAATTTCTAATCTTCCTGTTGCAATTTCCTCATACCTCCCAAGGCTGCAGCAGCACAGACAATCAGTCACATTTTGAGATGTAGGAAAGATGCAAAATTCTGCCTGGACATAGTCAACACACAAAGGCTTCTTAAGCTGTATGTCACATTGCTAGAGCAAAAATCAGAGGCATGATACAACTGGTTGTGCTAAGCACTCTGGAGACTATGAAATGGTTACTGTATTGCTTAAAGAACATCCTCATGAGTGAAGCCCTCTTAAAGTACCTGAAAGGCTATAATAAAATAAGTAATAGATATATTTACATATTTTAAAATATTTAAAACAAACGTAGTATGTGAGGAAATTAAATTTTATAAAACCAAGGAAAGATAAAGCTAACAAAATTCAGAACAGTAGAGAACAGGCAGTGGTTATGGGGCCACATCACCTCTTCACTCTTCTAAAGATACCAGTGTGAAACTTTCTGTTACCGATTGCCCAAGAGCTGAAAATTAGCTGCCAGCTGGGAGCACATGAGGGCTGTGAACTCGTAGGTGCTACAGCAGGAAACATTCAAAACCCAGAAGAAAGAAAAGAGACAGAAGAAAAATCTACTGACAGCTTCCCCCAAGGTTTTTAAAATAGCACTTTTAAAACCACTCAACTTTAGCTGCACTGGAAAGAGCTGTAATGACACGTGTCTGTATGACAACAGACTTTCACAGATGCTGTGAAATTCACACATCTACTGGCAAACTGAATTTTTGCCAGTGTAAGCTACATCAGTTGTCTAAAGAATTATAAACTGTACTAGGAAATAATTTTAACAAACTGTACTAGAAAGCTTTTGGTGGTTTTTGATAGTTTGTTTAGGTTCCTGATGAAAACATTAATCACACTGACTCCTTCCTCACAAACAAGAAATTTCTCTTGGGTTTCACAGATCCCAAACCTCTATGCAGATGTGCAGACACTGGCTGAAGATTTCCCTAAGAGCACTTGTCTAATTCTAATTCTTCCCTTGAAGGAATCAAGTCCAAAATTATTTTTTTGAACAGTCAAATCTGACAAATTAAAGTCAAATCAATGGTAAAGAATTATGAGACTCTATACTCCATTCACTTGATAATTATAAATAGCCAGAATGGTTTCAGTTATAAATAGCCTGAAATGGTTTCAATTAGTTTGAGCCAGTATGCAATTTAAAGACCTTCACATTCCATTTCCGGGAGAACAACTCCAATATCAACTGTCCACGAATCTTTAAGAAATGAAATGCATTGAATGTGAGAACACTGAAATAAGCCCCATAAAATGCTAGAGCAGACTGTACTCTTCCACAAAAAATACTTCTGAATTAAAGACTACATTATTTAATAGAGCAGTAAAAGCAATCCTTTTGCTCAGAAATAATATAGCTGTTTTAAAAAATAAACCGACTCAGAGCACAGAGTACCCTAGACCAGCAAACTGAGCACTGATGGATAACCTAGGAACATATTCTTTCAGCTGTGAAAGGCAGGTCTGTCTCTCTTGTGGATCAAACAGAAATGGAGGAAGCGATTTAGCAAAGCAGCTGTCAAACCCCTAATTTTACTGTGTAGATAGAGATGCAAATTTCTGATGGCAGTAAATAGAATATACAGGGTTTTTTATTCCACAGTTAGACACATGACACGTCAGTGGAAAAAAACCCTCTTCTCTACATGTTTGATACTATTCATTGGTTGGGCAGTAGCGATTTTGAAACAAGTCTAAAAAACGTAGGCATTTTCAATTGTGTATCTCAGTGTACAGAAATGTTGGAGTTTTTCTTTAGAAAACAGCTACTGGGATCAACTTTCCAAAATCAAAAACCCTCCCTACAGATTCATTTAGTAATCCTGGAATGCCTTTAACATCTTCCAGCACCCCTGCTTCCCATGACTTGTATTGCAGACGTTGAGGAGAAGACAATGCCTCCACCATCAGAGAAGGCAAGGAAGTCATTATTTAGCCTTTGTACACAGCCTTTGATCTCCTTGTTCTTTACAGTGTGCCAGGTTATTTTCAATGCATCCTGCAATGGATATAAACCAAATTATAATAACTCATAGAGAAAGCACTACTCTTTGCTTATTAGAAGACACTGCTTTATAGTTAGGATCTCCAGCAGATGTATTATTCTTACACCTCATTCTGTGTTTTTCTAACACAGAACACTACTGTGCATTTAAAAAAGAATGTTAAAAGACCCACAGTTTACCAAAATAAATGGGTTTTTATTGGTTCAAAATATTTTGTGATCAATTGTTCTGAAAAAGGGACTACTCATATCACAAGATAATCGTGTTTGACAAACCCTAATGGAAGATAAATTTTGTAATCAAAAAATATCTGAAAACATTATGAGAAGTGTGTGAGGTTTGTAACAGAAACATCATAATTTCAGAAGGAAGTAGAGGTGTGATAAAGCCAATGTGTAATTTTAGTTCTTGTTTGTGCATAGTTTCGATATTCTGGGGCATCTAACGAAACAGGGGTCAGTACCATTTTTCTGCTCTTTTTCTGAGTTACCCCAATAACGTAGACTCCTGCAGTAGTTAATAAAAGCCTTCAAACATGTAGAGAACAGGGGGTTTTTCCACTGATCTGTCATGTGCCTAACTGTGGAATAAAAAAAATCAGTATATTCTATTTACTGTATCAGAAATTTGCATCTCTATCTACACAGTAAAATTAGGGGTTTAACAGCTGCTTTGCTAAATCGCTTCCTCCATTTCTGTTTGATCCACAAGAGAGACAGATCCACCTTTCACAGCTGAAAGAATATATAGGTTATCCAATCTTCCCACTCTTCAACAGGAGTGCTGATTCCAAGGGAAAGGCAGAAGACAGCTCCAAGTACCTTCCCTCTTGCAGAGGACTTCGCATGAAGTTTGCTGAAAGTATTACAGCAAAGACAAGAATAGGATTTAACTACATTTGAAGAATTATCACTTCCTCAAATTGCTACATTACTTGTAACAAAATATGTGGAACACCATGTACCTAGAACTGTTTCTGCAAATTTCATAAAACTCTGTGCCTATGGGACTACAAGAACCTAAAGACAGATGTAATAGGTTCCTATAAATGAAAGTCATATTGCAATGCAAAAGACACTAAATAACCTGATTCACTGAGCCTTCTCTCATTGCCTTAGAAAACAGAAATATAGATGCAAGTAGTTCCTCTCCTCATGCAAAAACTAACACAGAACCACTCCCTGCTTTACAAACATTTTTTTTCTGATTAGTTCAGCCAGAGCACACCCAAACTGCAGCCACGCTCTCCCCAGCAGCATGACCTCTTACAACCTTCCTGGTAGGCTTATGCAACCAGGAAACCAATAGCAATTCTGTGTAACTTGGCTAATTTCAACCCATCAGGTCATTTTAAATCAAAAACAAATAACCAACCCCTAATTTAGAATCAGCAAGAAAAAATTACTTGGAAAATGAGTACAAAAACACACTGAAAATTTTGAAGGCTCTCACACTTCTTCATATTTTTCATTCAAAAACACAAAAGTGTTTGAATTCAGTTAATTGCTCCTTTCCAATTGTGAATTAGAGCATATTAAAACCTTTGCTTTGAATTAGAGTATATTATAACCTTTTAAAAAACAGAAAACTTTGGATGCAATGTGTGCATTTCTGTCACAATTTCAAATTAAACCTTCACCTCATGCTCGCAGTAATCAGATGCTTTATGACAGATTATTACTTCAACGGATCTTCAGAAAGAAGATTTAATTGTTTTTACTTCAACTCAACTATATCCTTCATCAGAAGACCATTTAAAAATTTATGTAATAATAGCTTCCTAAGGAAATAGAGACTTTTTAAACATTTACATCCAGACTTAAAGCAAAATTCACACATGATAAACATGGCAAATAGTTTACAGTGTTGCTGAACTATGGAAAAAGAAGTTTTCATATGGACACATGAGCGTGAGCTGGTGAGCACAAGTGATAACACTTAATTCTTACAAAAATCCTCTATGCTGCAAGTGTGTATCTGCACACAGCGAAACCACATCTCCTCTGTAAGTGACACTGGGAGACAAGACAGAGTTTTTTTCCCACAACAAAAGAATATCTTCCCCTTGTGGCACCTGTCTTCATCTGGAATCAGTAGGTTCAAACCACTCAACAAAAAATCCTAAGTGGCAACTGGGACAAAAATCACCATCTGTAGACAACTTCAAGGGAAGTTTGAGGAACTACCCAGAAATTTCAAAAGTCGTGAACAATTTCATGGCAAGATTAAGGAACTGCACACCACATACATCCTACTACTGTAAAAAGCAGGGAAATTCTGGTTTGGGAAGGGGATGAGAGGAAAAATCAGAGCAAGAACATTGTATATCATACACATTGATCTCTTCAAAATAGGCAAATGAACAGGAGAGGACAGGGAATTTTCTGCACAGCATAAGACTGGAACATGAAAAGAAAAAGAAAGGCCATAATCTCATTGATTCCACCTAAGTGATCTTACAGAGGAAGAGATAAGATCTCTGGCAAACAGCTAAATCTTACTACATTTTGCTAAAAATAGCAGCTGTTCTGAAGCACTAAACAGCTGAAAATGTAAATATACTGTTCTATTAAGTGGAGGTGACTGCAGTATGGTTTACTTTCTGTCTCCATCTGCTGGTAAGTCAAACTGCCAAGTTACACAATTCAATATTTTAAAACACTGATAAAATGTCTTTAGAATAAAATAAGGTGGCATAACTTCCATTAAAATTAGCAGAATCACAGCTGAAATTTTAGGGGGGAAAAGCCCATTACAAGTTTTGTCTCTTTAACTTCATTCAACATTGCTTCAAATAGAACAGTCAATGGTGGATGCCTGGAGCTGAAACAAATATGAGGTCTCCAAATGGCTCATTTTTATCACATTCAAGTAATGATTTACTTTAGGAAGAGTAATTAACATTATTTCTTTTGGCCTTAAGAAAAGCTTTCACTTTTGCCATCATTTTTAGTCTGCTCTTATATTCTCATATAGCTAAAAATGATTCAGAGAAAATCCTCAAGTTTATACACTGAATTATCAAATAATAACAAAACTGAAACTTCTATACACACATACAAAGCAACTGTTTGAAGAATGACTATAAAGCACCACTACTCACCGCTTTACTGTTACTTTAGTACTCAAAAGACAAATAGAAATCCCTGGCTGGTCCCCAAATTGCTCTGTACTCCCACTCAAGCTTTCCAAGATAAAACCTATGTCATAAACCTGCTCATAAGCAAGCTTCTGATAACATCAAACTGACTTTAGATTCATTGCATCTGAATTTATCAAGCACCCATTTTTGTCATGACTACATTTATAATAAGCATAGGTTGTAGGAGGATAATATAGGAGGGGAAAAAGGAAAAATAAATCAATACACTAAGCATTAATATAGGTAGCCAATGGAAGAGAGGACAGCCTGCTCAGAGCTTTCAGTTGAAGCTGCAACTTTAAAGTTACTAAAAACAATGTTTTCCTTTGGAAAAATTGATTTTCATTTGCAAGCCAGTCATTGAGCTTTGCATCAATCCAATTATTTCTCTTCAAAGTGCTGAAAAACAATAATTATTTGGAAATAGATAAGAAGCTAGGCAATTTTTTGTGGAATATAGTAAAATAACTGCAAATAAAAAATGTAATTTATCAAAATTTGCATGATGTAAATTCATCTTCTTGTCAGGTCGTAAGGTGTGGTTCAAGCCAAAAAAAATTTCCAAGTAATTTCCAAAGATTCACACAAGTATACCCTGGCAAATAAAGCCTTATTCAGGACTATGCACATTGACTTAGTAAAATTAATTACTTTCATTTTTAACCCATTAATCATCTGGTTTTCATTCTGGAGAAAGCCCAGAGTTTCATCTTCCTTTGTACTGCAACATTAAACCAAGAAAATTGCCAGTGGCAAAATAAACATCATAATGCTTCATGTAAGGTTTCCAAGATTCTGGTGGGAGCTCTGTACAAAAGTATTTCTGTACTCTGGGTTACGACATTCTGTTATTTAAATATTAATAAAACAGTGATGTAAACCACATCAGAAAAGAAAACAAATCTTTTCAATTAAGTTTATTTTTAGAACAAGTCCTAGGATTCCGAATACAGCAGCATTTTCTGAACACAGTGTTTTTCCCTTAAGATTTCTTGCTGGCAAGATTCCATAACCTACTCGGTTCGGTGGTGGGAGGTGAACTTTTGTAGAGAGAACAGGCACCTCAGAACACTTCTAACTGGCCAGCCAACATATTCAATAGCTGCTATAAATGTTCAACACCATTAAAATTGCAATCAAAGGTAAAATTCCAATTTCTTTCATGCCATAAAACACCAAGTTAGGAGTACTTTCAAGAGCGTTTAGTAAGTTAACCTCTGACATATACAAGAAAAAAATATTAGCTCACAGTATAGGAAGAATGGGGCTAAGCAGTGCTATACCAAACCTAATTTATTCAGGCAACACGCAATCTGGCCTCAACCAGATTGTATTATCACATCTCTGCATGGAAAAAAAAAATTAAAATATCAAAAGCTGTTATTTTTAGGGGAAAAAATATTTCTTTAAGGTTTCTGGATAATAGCCAGGAGCACAGGGCTATGTCAAGATGATGGAGTAACTCAACCTTACATCTCTAAGCATCACGGTCACAGGAAACAGAGGCCGAGGCTAAAATGTGACCCGTTGTGGGAGGATTTAGTTAAGCTCTGAGTTTAAGTGGAGCAATTTCTTTCTCAAAAAAACCCCAAAACAAAACAAAACATCAGTAGTGAAGAGCACAGGTCACAGTATATTTGTTTAGTATCCATAAAATATCCACTCCCAATCTCTGTCACATTTCCACAAGGGGGACAATGTGCACGTCTCATGCATATATTCCCTCAAGTGATCAGTTGGAAGTGAGACAAAGCCTTAAACTTCATTACTCAAGAAGAGCAAACATCACCAAGAAAACACCACTCTGTCCACAGTCGAATAGCAAAGACTCCACCGTACACCTCTTAGAAGCAGGATTTTTTCATTCCCATGTAAACACCCACTGCTGATGGACAGCTGGCATTTTAGCAGCTGCAGTAGTAATGCTTAAAGCTTAATAGCAAGCTTTTCAACAGAGGACCTGGAAGTGTTTGTTTATACGCATTTACAAATTCAATTAACACGGGATACAGAGAGCAAGAACCCCCCCTGCACAGTTAGGAGAAAGAGTAGAGTTCATGCCTAGTGTAGGGTTAAAGATGAAGGTGACAGGCAAGAAAAAAGGCAGCTGCCAAAACCTCCATTTCTCCACTTTACAAAAACCATTCCTTCTCTGCAGCCATGCCGCTCCCACTGCCCTGTTAACTGAAGGTGCACGCGCGGGTAAGCACGAACAGAACGTGGCTCCGTAAAGGGAACCATAAATACTGTGCTCCCAAAGAATGCACAGCATGTGTAAATACTCCAAAACAAAAACCATCTGTCACTAGTGTTATAGAGCGGTTTCCTAGTGGGCAAAATTCTGACACTGCTAAGAGCCAAACAGGCAAAATGCCAAAGGTAAAGTGAAAAAAGGCAAAATTAAAAAAAAAAAATTGATCTCCCCCTCAAATCTCTAAGCATGTCTCAAGTCTGTTTAATTCTCATGATTCACATAGTCACGTTTCTGATTACACTGATGTGCCAAGGTTTCCATTCTCAAGTGATAAATTAGAGAAGTTATTGGTCCCTCTTATGCTGTCCTGGAAAATCCAAGCATGAAAAAAGGTACAACAGGACATATTGGAAAAATTTATTGTTTAATATGGACCTTTTATTTTTCAATAAAAATGAGAGCAGCAAAAAAGGAACTGAATTTTTGATACAAATTTCTTCAATAAAAACATATACAGAAAAAAGTTGTATTTAACAAAATGAAGCTTAACAATCAGGCACATCACTGAGGACACTCCTAGCTGTCCCATACAGACATATCTGGAAACATTAATTCAGTGTATAGCCACAGCATTTTGCAAGAAGCACAATTCCATTCAGCAAAGATCAAAGATGGGGATAAATGTCAAAAATAATCATAAGAAAAACTAGCTTTTGTTCATTAGAAACTACATGTTAGCAGCAGTATACAGGCTACATACCTTACAGGCATAAATCTCTCTAAGGGGAGGAAAATAGCAAAAGGCATGATACTGGATTTCATCATAGGTCTGGAAGGTAAGTGAACAACTAAAAAACATATGGACATAGAGAAAGAAGGAAAATTAATAACCTCTCCAAAAAAGGCCCTAAAGCAATGTTCATACAATCACACTACCAACCGTCCAAGGCTAGAACACACAATAAGACAAACCTCATGTACACATGCTTCCTAAATATGAAACATTTGAGTAAAACTGCTGAATTTCAGCCATGAACATAACTTTGAGACATCCTTATAATAATTTTCCATGTAGTAAAAACACAGAAAATATAACCAAGAGAACCTGAATATTATACAAGATTTCACCCTACACGAGCAACAGCCTCAAATATGTTATCAACATTAAAATAAAAAATACAGAGGGATGCAAATGTCTGCACTGCCACCCATCCCAATGATGCCTGATTGTTCATCACAGCACAACAGCAATTAATGGAGACAAGTGAAATTAAGGGCTTTCTGACAAATTAGGGAACCACACTGGAGGCTATGTTCCAAAGTTATTTGTTTATTGTGTTTTTCTACAATGCTTTATGCTTCTACAGAAGCAAAAGAGGTAAAAAGAATAGACTTCTACAGTAATTGAAAGTGTACCTGCTACTTTAATCCATCTCTAAATACCACAACTGATGGAGGTACTGGTTTTGCACTTTTGAAAGTACAACCACACCAATCAGCACTGAAGATAAATATCCTTATAGCTTTCAAATTCTCTTATCCTATGTACCAAACACTTCTAAAATCTATGTTCATTAAAACACATTGTCCAACACAAGTTTTAAGAAGTGTCTCTGCTCTGCTCTCCTCATGTCCACTGAGCATAAAGGGAGACATACAGAAGTAAACTTTCTTACAGACACTGAGCCTTTAGGGGGAAAAGTACCCAAAAAGTGAAAGATTCTCTCTCAAGAAAACCAAAACCAAACAAGAACATGATCCTGATAGCTGACAAATATCCTCCATAGACATGTCAGCTGGTGGAAAAAGAAGCTAATTTTTCTGGCTTGGGACAAAATAAGTTCTATTTAAGGTCCCAAAACATGACTGAATAAAACCCCTCGCCACCTGGTTCTTCAGACTCCTCAGCTTTCAAAAAGTAAAGTACTGTATAGGAGGCTAAAGCTCTGATTCTGTAAGTGCTCACATTGGGCCACATTTGCCTGGTCCAGAAAAACACATCGAAAGAGGCTTGGGATTCCCAAAATATCCCAGAAGTGACAGATCTGGCAGGTGTTGTCAGCATGAACATGCACAAAACCTACAACCATACCCGCAGGAAAGCACAGAAGAGCCATCACAATCACTTATATTGAGGGACATACATTGATGGTCACAGTTTAATGTGTCCCATGATGCAAGAAACCCACGATTGCACCCCATTCTTCAGCTGCATGTCCCTTTTGAAGGAGGAACTTCACTAAAAACTGTTTAGTCATGAAGCAACTGCCTACAGCAAAGCTGAAGGTGCACCACTTAGCAAAAATACTTAGCAATGTCCAAAGGGCTTCTGAAAAATCGGCATGACTCCATGAGTCAACAGACACTTTCCCAGAAGGCATTCTATCAAAAAAAAAAACAAAACAAAACCCAAACCCCACAGTTCCACTTCCAGAATTAAATAAAAAATATAGTTTTATAGATGTATTGAAACCACAAAACCATGTGAATTACCACACCAGCTTTACATCTGTACATTTTGAGTTTCCTGTCACTATTGTTCTTACACTGTCAACATGCCACTTACCTTAAAATAACCACCCGTACCCAAAAATAACTAAGTTTTGAATGTATAATGCTATATTTGACACTCATTCGTCAATTAATAATCTGGTTGCAGCACATGAATTTATGACTCCTCAAGTCTCTTTTAATCTCTACAAGTACTTTGAGTGCTGAAATTTTTCTTTATTTAAAATGAACTATGGCAAAAAAAAAAAAATACATAACCCCCCTTTTACCAGTTTAACACTCTAATGTCTAGGCTGCAGACAATCCCGAATAGATGCTGCCCTGAGTAAGTGAGCTATTTAATGCCAATGAGAGGATTACATCTGCTTAAGGCACAACAAAAGCACATGACACCCTGCGTTATGCATCCGGATACTACTGTCATGAACGGGGAAGCAATTCTAAGTATAGCTGCCAAATTCCTCTTTTTTCCAGCAGGAACTCCTAACTGGAAACACAGCTTCTTCCTTTTCTGCATTGACACAGCACTCCCAAAGGCAGACACAGCAATCTGTTATGCCCAGATTTTATTCAAGGTCCTCTCCAAGTCAACAGCAAAAATTCCTTTGTTTTTGATGGGAGGAGGAAGGCTGGGTTCCCAAAGAATTCACAGCTCAGCTTCCCTTTTAAGTACCTTTTTATCCCAGGACATACATAGCTATTCACAACATCCTATTTCATCTTCCCACATTCCTATTCTCAGCTCAAGGGTATGAACAGAAAAATCTCCACTTCTGCATAACCCACTTAGATGCAAATCTGGGAGCACTCCAGAACCTCATGTTAACTCAGACACACATGAAGAATTAACCATCTGTGTTACTCCATCTGTTGCCTACTGTACTTTAGACTAGTCCAGAACAGCTTAACACATCTCACATTCTTGTGACCTAAACTCAGAATGTTGGGGTTTTTACTTACAAAAAACAATGCAACAGACAAAAATCATATGGTTTTCTGTGTTAGGAACAGCTGTTTCAGACAATGCTGCAAACAGATTTTCTTTGGCAAGTTACTGGTTGGCAAATCATGTTTGTTAAATTGTTTGTAGTCTGAAAGAATCAAATAAAAAGGAAGTTTCACACACTAGACAAATAGAGAAACATAAAAATAATTGCATTTCAAAAAATCACTTCTTTTTAAATTCTTTCTTTAAATAGAGATGGAGACAATAGACGTAGTACACTGCATATTTAATAGCAGCTTACATGTATAAACTCTTAAGAATTAAAATAATATCTATCTTCTGAAATATGTTTCTCAAACTTTCTTCTACATGACAAGCAATCAAGGCCAAAATGTCAATCATAAATAATTAGGAAACAAAATTACTGTCATATTTTTATTTCATTAACATTTCTGTCAGTGACACCATTTAGGACTGTGGCATCTTGGCTTTCATTTGTTTTCTAGATAATAAAATGCTCATACACTTATGTAAAAATTATTCTCAGTAGAATCAGATCTGATCCAAGAACATAAGAATGTCAAAAGTTGTTATTCTATGGCATTTAGTCCTAAGGAAAAGAAATTTCAAAAAGAGACTGCAAATAATATCTATATCCTGCACCTGTTTTTCTTAGCTTCCCTTTGTCACAATATTTCTAAAAATAACACCTCACATCTCTTCCAAATGCTCGCATGTACAACTGTGTTTGAGTCAATTTAGAGGCTTCAGTGGCTCTTTGATAATGTCACCTCACAAAGAGGAACCTGAAACAAAGACTGGATGGAAACAATTTATACGCTGCCCAATTTTATGTCAAAATTGAAAGTAAATTAATGACTACAGCCTTCTTATAAACAGTACTGAAAAATTATGAATATTAAAAAACTGTGTAAGGAGCCTATAAAGACCAGGGTGGCAACGGCATGACTTGTGATTCAGAAACAGGAACTCAGGTCCCATCTGCAATAGGCTTCTTGATGATTGCCTAAAGTAACTTCTCACTTCTCTTCTATACCTTCATTTCAGAGTTAAAAATAGCAAAAATACTTTTTTATTCATAGAACAGGGAAAAGATAAATTTAGTTATTTTGATGATTCATTCAGATACAGTAGCCATGGGAGACATTCTAATATCCAAGAATTTAAGACAGGCAGCTGTTATTGGCAGAAGCTTTAAATAATTTTTATGCAATAGAAGTATATACTGCAGTCTATTGAATGCTTAGAAGGGAACCATCTATTTTTTTAAAGAGCATTCACACCAGATGAGAAGTGAAAAGACTGCACAGCATGATGAATTTAACACAGCATTAAATAGTATCTTGTCTCTTAAATGTTTTTTAATATATCTTCCTAAATCATTTAAGAAAGTTGTTTTATACTTTTGTGTTCTGGAAATCAGTTCAGCGCCTGCACATATGACAACAGCTTCTTAATTTACTACATAGCCTACCCATGTGGGAGCATTGCTTTGCTTCACACAAGGGAGAAAGTATAACTGTAATCAGAGACTTTCAAGAGTACAATACACAGTTTCTGTCTAAATACAGAACCTTTCTGTTTGTGTTTAAATAATTTTACACAAAGCAGACAATTTTCAGCTGAACTGTTTAGATGAAGAGCACAATTTTAGCTGCAGGACCCCCAGAAAGAATGTTTTAAGACTGTTTAGATTAATACCTGCAAAGTTGTTCAAATCTAAACAGAATTAAAAATTATAACAAGGATAGACAATCTAAAGTAGGTAATATATTGAACAAAGCTCAGATAGAATGAATCTCAGAGTTTTAATCCAAAGCAAAGCATCAAATCAAGTACCTGATTTAGGGGTGTTCTCAGTAGTACCTACATCTTAAATTAAAGGGCTATCTACACTTCAAAAGTGCAATCACTCAAGTTAACCTACAATATAGTCATCTGAATTTACAGGGGGTTTACTATTAAATACTTGTATTTTTACATGTTGTTATAATGATTTTGAAAGTGTATTTTTGCACAGAAGCACCTCCACCAACAACTGCAGTAAAGCAAGTATTAATGTCTACCTGTCCTCAAGAAGTGATTGGTTATTTGTCAAGTCCTCCAACTATTAGGCTTGATATTTTTCTGACTAGCTGGACAGCTTTTTAATCTGAATATTAGAAAAGCTAGAGAATTTATGCACTGCATTAGGTCACCATGAACCCAAGATTAGCTAGAACTCTCCCGAAGAGAGGACTGAGAATGTGGGGGAAACAGCCCTGCAGACACACCCAGGTCAGTGAAGGAGGAGAAGGAGCTGCCCCAGGCGCTGGAGCTGGGGTTCCCCTGCAGCCCCTGGTGCAGCCCATGGTGAGGCAGCTGTGCCCCTGCAGCCCATGGGGGTCCCAGGGGAGCACAGATCCACCTGCGCCCGCAGGGGACCCCACACCAGAGCAGGAGGATGCCCTGTGATTCAGTGAGAAACCCACACTGGTGCAGGCTCCAGACAGGACCTGTGGCCTCGTGGAGAGAGGAGCCCATAGCGGAGCAGGTTTCCTGGCAACACCTGTGACCCCATGGAAGACCTATGCTGGAGCACTCTCTTCCTAAAGGACTGTCTCTTGTGCAAGCCACCCAGCAGGTCTGAGGAACTCTGTAAATTCCACATCAAGCTTTTAACATTGCACAATGCACACACCAGTGTAGGCAGTGTTGCCAATAAGGCTCCACACACAAGCAAAGCAAGATGTTTCCTGGCAAAGGATCCTAAGATCCTTTACACTCTCAAAATGCTCATTAAACAGCTTATTATGCTACCCATCTTTCCCAATAGTCACAGCCTTGGATTCCTTGCTCTCAGAAAAATCTTAACAAAAAGAACAAAAGAAAAAAAACCAGAATGCATTCAGGAAAAGGCAGATTAGGGTGTGGCCATCAAATACCTTAGTTCACTTTTCAGTTTTGCAAATGCACATTCCATTCTAATTCCTCAACGAAGCTGCAGCACCTTTCTCTCACCCACGTGTCCTCACCAAAAGGCTACAGAAGTATAATTTTGTCACTTCAAAGGAAATACAAACCATTCAAAAATTTCACCTTGAGATTTCTTCCCAGGAAAAGACATGCTGATGATGCCAACAGAATTGGAAAGCTCAGCTTTAATATCCTATCAGTTAAACTTTCCGTGTGGTACTCCAGCTCGTGACCAGGAAAGAAAAGCATCCTTTGATAACAATGCAGACTTCCTCAATGCAGTAGCTCTGAATTTCCACCTATCAACATTAACCAGGTCAGCTATTCATCAGAAGCACAAGGAAAGTAAATTAGACATGTCAAGGTGAAAATTTTCATGCTCCTTGTCTGCCTCAAAGCACTAATGGGTGGCCTGTTCCTGTATTTCTAAGGCACGATCAGGTTTCTGGGAAAGCATTTCTTGTATCTGAGAAGTCATCCCTCATTTTCAGGACTACCTACTCACTAAGAGTAGACAGAACTCCAAAGCAGCATCCACTGATGAACAGTAACTTCTCTGCCAGTCCCCTGCTGCTCTGGTTCTGACTGCACAAATCTTGCAGCAGCCCGGTTAAAATCAGCACTGAGGAGACTTCTGGCAACTTTTCAGACCTGACAGCTTTTTACCCACTCTAGGTTCTTCCTCTACCAGCCAACCTATGATGTCTTGAGCACAGACTGAAATTTTTAAAAGGTGAAGTCTTATTTAAAGTGCAAAGTAAACCCTAATCTGGATCTTGCCAAGGATGTGTAGTAGTTTAAAACGCAGACTATTTTTTAAGAAAATAAAATATACTTACGATAAAATATATTTTTTACGAAGATAAAATATACTGAAATTAACCAAATTTAAACTTAATTGAGCACAGGTTTGCTCAAATTCAACTATACTGTTTTGAAATCCTGCTTTGTATTAATCTGCACAAGTTGTCTACAAGTCCAGACATCGGGACTTTAGATTTCTGTGATTTCTTTTTTCTTTTTTTTTTTAATCTGAGCCCAAAAGCTAAAAATATTGGGGGTCAGATTTAGCTTTACCAAAGTCATATTGAAAAAAAATAAAATTATGGGACATGAGATAATGATTTCAAATTACAAAAGGGTAGATTTAGATTAGAAATAATGTGTTTTTTACAGTGAGGGTGATGAGACACTCACAGGTTTCCCAGAGGAGCTGCGGATGTAAGTGCTTGAGGACAGGTTGGATGGGACTTTGAGCAACCTGCTCTAGTGAGAGGGGTCCCTGCTTTTTGCAGGGGGGTTGGAACTAGGTGACCTTTAGAAGGTCCCTTCCAATTCAAACCAAATCACTCTGTGGCTATACAATTTTCCTAAAACTGGTTCAAGACCTAATTAACTTGACACATAACCATGGAAGGTACAGACTACGTAAAGTGAGATGAAGAGATCAATCAGAGTGAGAAAGAAGAGGTAAAATGATTGCATTTGAAAACCCATTCCAAAGGTCCCCAAGAAATTTTTTGTAAAATGTTTCTGCATTCACTGGTTGTTTCAAAGATTGAGGAAAAGAGGGATAAGTCCAAAATTGATGTTTTCCTCTTAAAAGCATTGACAAATTTTCTTTAAATTCAAGTAGAAAGTTGAGCTACTTTTCAACAAAATAAATGGATTCTATAGAAGAAAACATTAATGCAAGCAACATAAGAATTAAGAATTAAGCATTTGCCATTAGCTGACCAATCTGTAAAATATCATATAAAAATCTATCAATTCAAGGAGTGACAAAATTTCTTTCCATATTACATTTTAATCAAAACACAAGGCTTATTTGCATTTGGACCATGGATTATGGACTGGACATCACCACATTTCTTACATACTGCAGACTGTCACATGAAATATTTCAAGCATTGTACATCCACCACATTAAGGCTGAATACAAAATAGGATGTGGCCATGTGGTGAAGCTTTCATGTTGTAGACTAGGCACAGTCATCACAGGACTATGAAAAAGGCATAACAGCCTTCCAGAAGAAGTCACATAGCACCCAGCTAGACAGGGATAAATTCTGTGTTGTGAGCCATTGCTGGTCACCACTCTTCATATGGGAAGGGCTTTTACAGTCTTTCAGGGGTTCTGTCCCATTGCACGAGTTTTGATACAAAGACACTAGCACAAGATGGGCACAAAACCATCACAGATTCTGGATGCCCAAAGAGAACCATCACAGGGACTGATGTCTCAGAAGAAATCAAGCTCCCATGAAGTGCAACAAGTTGATTACCGATCCGCAAAAGGGAAAAACAAAGAAGAAACAGGCATTACTAGTTAAACATAAAATCTAGTTCAGAACAGTACAAGAAATTAACTGGGGCCTCTGTATATGTCATTTGTCAAAACTTTAAAATCTCAAAACTTTGTTAGAATACACCAGCATCCCTGACATAACAAACCTTCATTCCCAAACCTGCATCTAGTAAGGCAGGTATGACAAAGTGAGGCCTAAACTTTACTACTAACAGCTCCAGCTTGCCATGCAAGAGAAGACAACTGAAAAGGCATATTGAGAGTCCACACACTGATGCAATCAAGAAAATCATGTTGAACTGTGATAATTTCTGTGGTCAGCATTATCAAGGTAAAATGAATTAAGACCTTCTATATATATATATACACTATGAGCTTGAAGTCCATTGTTTCAAATTCAATTAAGCTACCAGTATCTCCCTTTTCAAATATTTGTCTGACATTGCCCTTTATTCATATTATTCTGAGGAAAAATCTCTTTTAGTTAATATTTATCCTGGCTAAAAATAAATGAGCACTTAATTCTCAGCTGTTTCAAGCTCTAATTAAAACCAGTTCCACAGCCAGACACAGACACTATTCTAAGAAGAAACAGCCTCAAGTAACACAATGTTCATTGTTAAAGAAAGTGGTTCATAAGCAATTATATCTTGTCAGCTCTAACAGTTAATCTAACCTCTTCAATGACACACAGTTATTTTCACACTCAACATCCTGCCACGAACCAGTAATTATGGCCTGTACTTGCTATCTCTGCTGACACTGACTTGCAGACTACAGAGACATAGGCAAATGAGCTTATAACCTTAACATAACCAAAGGACACTAAAGAGGTTATTTTTTGCAGCATGACATTTATTCCTGAAATTGTTTGGCCATTAAACAACAATCGTTTCATCATTTAATCTAATTCTAACCAAGGCTCTGCTTCAAATGGAAAGCTTTTCCACTGGATTTTTTTTCCTATTTGCAGCAAGTCATTAAAACAAAATTAATACATTCTAAAAAAACTGCAGGGAAGGAAAAAAAAGCCCCCACCCTGTAGATCTTATTTTGCTTCAGGGAGATAAAGATTTCTAATGCTGGAGAAGGGAGAGAAGGGAAAATGAAAGCTGCCAAGCAGTGGCTGCAGAAAACTCCAAACCCCTTCATTCACCTTCCCAAAAATAAGTGGTAAAAGACATCAGTTCTTCATGTTTGCTTTCAATATGACACAATTCATGACAGAACATCAGCAATAACCTTGAAAAGTCAGGGAAATACTTCTCAGGAAGACCAAGGAGAAAAACATCATCCTTGTTGTTAAAAGGAGGGGTAAAGAAAGAGCCAAAGAATAATGATCAAATTATTTTTCTTACTAAAATACAGAAAAATATAATACCCATGGGTACAGGAAAGCAACATGTTCTAAAACATTTTGACAATCCCTTATGACATGCTCATCACAAGACAAGAAGTTCGTCTTACATGGTTGTAAAAGTGTCTGGGAAACTTTGCTTGGGAAAAGTATAAATGGAAACGTGACTTTTAAAAAAGCAATATGGGCTACTTACAGATTCTAAGAATTTGAAGGTCATTACTGAAAAAGGGGCTCTCAGAATAGCCAATATCAGCAGGTATCTGAAAAGATTTTTCAATTAAATTTTTGAAATGTCAACAGTACATATTAGCAAAATACACTGTAGGGTGTATCATTCTACATATTTGCCTGAGAACACAAGGTAAAAGCTGTGCCTGCAGAGACTGCAAAAGATTTTAAGGCTTTGAAGCACTAAAAGGAGAAACTGAAGGGCTGGCACGATCCCCTTTACCTACTATGTACAGTTGATTGCTAAGAGCCAGAGACTTATTGCATTACATCAACAAAATTTGGTATCTCACCTGTGATTTAAATTATTTTCCTTGCAGTCTTCTCCTATTGGCAGATGACAAGCAAAGCAACAATGCAGCAACATTTTTAAATGAATGATAGTTTGAGTAGTTACTCAAGTCAGAATTAGGTAGTGCTACTTTGCACTTCATGCCTGGTCCTGCAATTTTGCCAGAGTAGGGCACATCTTTGCAAAGCTGTGCTTTAGTTTATTGACAAAAGTTCCACGTATGTATGTCATGTATAACCGATTTAACACGTGACTGAGATCTAAAGAAGTTTAAAGCTTGTACCCTGGATCACATTAAGTACCAAAGAAATTTCTGTTCTCATGAAGCAGATCTTCCTGACCTCTTTGGTCAGAAAACCAAATAATTTTCTTCTAAAAGACCTGATAAATTTGAATAAAGTCTACCCAATAGATTATAGTACTTAAATTTTGCTGATTAAGCCATCTGCACAAGGGGTCAAGTGTCTAAGGAAAAGAAGAAAATGCACAATATTGCTAAACAAAATTAAGCTTTAAAACATCACCCTAATCACAAACATATATAATTAATACACTTTTAGGTTTTTTTCTGTGGCTCAGTGATTCTATCAAAGGTTTCATTCCAAAGAACCAGTTCTCTTGGTTACCAAACAACAAAATTAAAACTTTCCTATTCCATCTTTCATTTTCCTTTCCCATATCCATACTCTGTAGTTTGTCAACTACCCTACTACCCTTCAGTGCCCAAATTTCTACTGAAAGTTCTAACTCCGCCAAGAGAACTGAAAGAATTTGAATGCTTCACAAGTCATCATATGACAACCACTAAAGGGAGAGACATTAATTGCTCTCTCACTTCCTTTTAATAATGAACAAGTCTTCCAATGTTCAGTTAGGGTGCCATAGACAAGGGCATATCTAAAGAATCAAATTCTGTTTTAAATCAGATTAAAATTTATTTACCCTCTCCATAAAATGAGAGAGAAGAGAAGAGAAGAGAAGAGAAGAGAAGAGAAGAGAAGAGAAGAGAAGAGAAGAGAAGAGAAGAGAAGAATAAAAGAAAATGAAAAGAAAAATGAAAAGAAAAATGAAAAGAAAAATGAAAAGAAAAATGAAAAGAAAAATGAAAAGAAAAATGAAAAGAAAAATGAAAAGAAAATTCACCAAGGAAATAAAGAGACATGAAGTTAACGTTCTCCCCCCTCTGTATCTTCAGGCATGGGGTAATTCTTATTATACAGTAAGTAACCAAATTCCAAGAGGTTTATAAACAAATTTAGTCTAGGCAAAATGGTGGTTCAGCAACTGAACAGGTTTGGATATCCATGTGCAGCTTGGAGAACTGCCTCACAGAACAATTCTTCAGAGTGCATTGTCCCAAGCACAGACATTTCACTGGGAAACCAGAAAGTGATTGAATCAAATAATTTATTATCTTCTCTCTTCCACAAAAAATTTCTTTTGCTAAGCAAAAGACTTCTTATCTAAGAATTAACTAAATACAGAGAGAAGGAGGATCAATTCTACAATACAGGGTACACTCTGGAAAATCCTGATTACCAGCCCTGTTCTCCATGAAACAGAGTGAGGAGTTCATGAGTTTATAACAGGAAGCTGCTTATCCCTATTAGGAGATGACTGCCTAAAAACAGGTAATGTATTCTTTGCAGAATAAGCAGAAGATAAAAAGTCTGTTTAAGGAAGACTTTGGTAGATGCACTTTCCCTTCATTCCTAGAGCTCTCTAGGAACTTAACAACAACAAAAAAAAAAAAAAAAAAACCACCAAAATGTGAGTAGAGAGAGCTGAGCTATAAATAGAATATTTTTCCTACTAAAATCATTACTAGAATTTCTTGGTAAAGAGCTTTAGCTGAAAGAATCCTGAGAGAAAGTTTGATATAATCCCCTTGCAGCCTGCAAAATATCTACTTCTATCCACAACACCAAAAACAAATAGAGAAGCTATCCCCTGAAGTAAGGCAGGCCAGCAGAGACATTTAATTATACTCTGTAGCACTTTACTATTTACACAAAACAATTTTAAAAAAATCCACTCCCACTTTTCTTACAGGAAATTAAAAGCCCCGATTATACAATCAGCAGTAGCAACACAAATGCTACTATTTGGACCATGAGAAGCATTACAATTATAAGGGAAAGAGAAGCAAAGAAAAAAGTATCTATACTAGCTCTATCTTTATTTCAAAAATATTGTCACGTTACATTCACTGAACAATTTTTTAAGTGACAAAATCAAGCACTAAGAAACTAACTAAACCAGAAAAGTTTTGCTGAGCAGTTGTTACTTAGCTCTGAAAATGCCAAAAGTACTTTTACAGATCTGCAATTACAAAATTATACACTATTTCTTTCCACTGAAGCCTAGCTCCCGGCAGGTGAGACAGTGAGAAGAATATAAAGCTGCTCAAAGAGCAAGAAAATTATTTATTTATTTTTATCCTGATCACTTGGGGATGCTACACTACCCAGTCTTCCTGTTGGCTTCAGAACTGTTTATTTCCTTTTAAGAAGACACTTTTCATCATCACATCATTCAAGCATCAGTGCATGTTACCTTCTTATCTGCCCTATGCAACAAGAAGAAAACTTTCCCCTTGTATAAATAAGGGCAGTGAATCACTGATGGAGCTGGGGACAGAACTTCAAAACTTGTCTCCAGTCACAATTTTACTGACTACTCATTCCTGTAGTTCACAGATGGACTTATCATGTAAAGTTCCCATGTACCTCAGGAGAAATGGTGAGAGTTCAATTTTGCCATAAATAACATCCAAAATGCAGACAACTTGCAATTTTAGTGGCCATCCATGCTGAAGTTGTTTTAATTAATCTTTTAAAGAGGAAGCAAGGCTCATATAGGGCTTCCTTTGTATATCACTCATCTAATTCACAAGATTAGCTTTTCTATCCTTGTAATCTCTGGCTTCCCTACACACATGGTGAGACATGGGACTTTCAGACTACAGCCCCAGCACTCAGACTACAGCCTTCACTTTTGCCAAACCTTTGGAGTCCTGTCCATCTGTTAACCATGTATTGTAAAATAAAGTAAACAAAAAGCCCTGCCCTTCTTGAAGAAGTGATACAACTTTCTTCTTCCAAGTGATACCATTTCCTCCCTCCTTCTTCCCAGTAAAGCACCTTAGGCTGCTGACAGAAGGTGTGGGACCAGATTTTGATAAGAATATTTGTGCTCAGGCAGTGTTTTGACAACCTGCCAAAATTCTGCAGACAACAAAAGCAACAAGAGAAAAAGAGTATCCGTTTTCAACCTTCTTTAACTTAGCTAAAAAAAAAAAACAAACTAGGATTTCAAGCAACAAAGAAAAAGCACTTTTTTGGCTTTGCAATTATCTCTGCTGATTTCCAAAGGCCTGCAGTAAATAATAGACTTAATAGAGGTACAAAAATCTTCTTTAATGAAAAGTGTTAGACAACCTAGACAAGAATAAAAGGATATCAACTGCAGAGTCTTGATGCCCTTAAAAAATAATTAAAAGTGTAGTTCATCAGACAGCAGCAGTCTGAATTCAAGCAGTAGCTGTGGGCCAGATAATGTACAAACCCCAAACTCACCTCAGTGAAATGACACTTCCACATCTGTGCAAAGTTGACCTCATTTCTTCCTTTCCCATCTCATACTCTTCCTGGTCTATCAACCACGTGCAATTAAAATAAAGTTGTCTGAGGCTGTATCATTTCTTGTATGTGGTTGATTTTTCCTCCGCGTGCCCAAAGATAAGGCATGGAAAGCAGAGGGAGCCAGCTACGAGAGAGAGACAATCTCGGCATTGGTAGGTACTGAAAGTGCATCCACTGCCACTGAGAACCAGCACAATTTTGATCCCAAGTGTTGAACTACAAAGAAAACTGCACAAAGACATCTCCATGGAGGTTTCTATGGAAAATATTCTACAATGCAGCTTCAAACAGCTTGGCAGGGGGAGGGCCGAGAGGGAGAGGAGGAAGGCAAAGAGGTGTCACACAGTCAAAGACTCCAAACTTTATGTAACATGTGACACTGAAATCTTCTTTTTCTTGTGCCCAAAATATTAAACACAGTGAGAAAGCAGCACCCTTTCTTTACCAGAAAATGTGGACTAGAGAAGATGGTGATTAATTGTTTCAAAAATGCATATGACTGACTTTTCAGTAATCCTGTTAAATCATCCTCTTAGCATTACAAAATATCCACACAGAGCCATCTTTCTTCAAAACTTTCATTATTTAAATGTTTTCAACAGGTTTGATTTGGCTCTGAATCGTAGGGAATTCATTGCTCTGAAAAGTCAATATACCATTAGACTGTCCTAAAAGAGACAGCACTGCTGCTAATGACTCAAGAGGGATTTGTGTTCCTCTGTACATCTAGTCATATCATGGGACGGGGACAAAATGCACATCTTTAGCCTAGAAACTGCTCTTGAAATTCAAGCACTTTCTCCTCAATGCCTGATTAGCTACTAGAATTAAACTTATTTTGCTAAGCACAGACAGAAGGCAATCTCTGATATAGCTATGATTTGGTCTAATAAAGTCTTTGAGAACTGTGATACAAGGTCTCAGCTCTCCCTAAAATTAAATTTGGGATGTTGAATATCCAATTGAATGGGACAAGGGAGAATGGCCTAAAACAGGAAGAGAATAGGTTGAGATTAGATATGAGGAAGATATTCTTTACTGGAATGGTGGTGAGGCACTGGAACAGGTTGCCCAGAGAAGCTGCTGATACCCCATTCCTGGAAGTGTTGAAGGCCAGGTTGGATGGGCCCCCAAACAACCTCTTGTGAAAGATGTCTACTGATGTCTAGATCTAGTGAAAGATGTCCCTGCCCATGGCAGGAGGGTTGGAATCAGATGATCTCGAAGGTCCCTTTGAATACACACCATTCTATGATTCTACCCAACAGGAATTGGAGAGCACAGAAGTGACACAGCTGGACACAGACACAATGTGGATGTGGAGAAATGCTACACAGCTGTTCCCCCTATGGCAACCAGTGGCCCACATGTAATGACAGGGACAATAAAAGGGGACTAGTATGTCCATTATCCCTCTCATAAATATTCCCCAGCAGTGGTATGGGAAAGAAAATCTATCAAACACTATGCAAGAGGAAATCACCTCCCATTTTTCACATCAAGCACAGAAATAATTTAGTCAATAGAATATTCAGTCACAAAAGAGACACAGGCTCTTTCTCTAGACTAATACACCCAAGAAAAAAAAAGTAGCTGATGTTTAACTATGCTTTCAACATGCATTGAAGAGTACAGCTGAATCCTCTTTTGGAAGGATGGGAACTCTACTAACACAACAAAGATGGAAAATGTTATTTCACCCACTGTCATCACTCCATTAGATTTCTTCCTGTTGTTGAAAGATATTAAACTTTTTCCTCTAGTGAGTTTTATTTTGTGAGTCATTAGGCTGCTTCCTTTGCAACTCAGAATCCTACCTGTGATTGTACCACAAGCCTGACTTGAAGCAATATGATGAAGATCATAGACTTGAGTGGGTTGGAGGGGACTTTAAAGACCATTTAGTTCCAATTCAACTGCTATGGGCAGGAACACCTTCCACTAGATCAGGCTGCTCAAGTCCCATTCTATCTGGCCTTGAATACTTACAGCGACAGGGCATCCACAACTTTTCTGGACAACCTGCACTAGTGCTTCACCACCCACTTTTCTTTCTAACAGCTAATCCAAACCTGTCCTCTTACCATTTAAAACCATTGCCTCTCATCCTGTCGCTCTCTGCCTCTATACAATGTCTCTCTCTCTCAATTTTATAAGCCCCTTTAAGGTACTGTAAAGCTACAATAAAGTCTCCCTGGAGTCTTCTCCATGCTGAACAACCCCAGCTCTGTTGTAGGGAAGGTTTTCCATCTTTGTGGCCCTCCTCTGGACCCACTCTACAAGAGGCACAACTTTGTGATGAGGACCCCAGAGCTGGATGCAGCTCTCCAGGTACGGTCTCACGAGGGCAGAGGACAAGAAGAAGCACTTCTCTCGACTTGCTGGCCACACTGATTTGGATGCTGCCCGGGATATGGTTGGCCTTCTGGGTTGCAAGTGCACACTGTTAGCTCATGTCCAGCATCTCATGCCCAGCTTTTCACCCACAGGAATCTCCAAGTCCTTCTCTGCAGGGCCGCTCCCAGTGACTTCTTCTCCCAGTCTTTACTCATATCTGGGGTTGCCCCAACACAGATGCAGGACCTTGCACTTTGACTGTGTGGACAAAGCACCTCTCTTCATACCCTTTTGTTCTCCCTGCAAAAGCTGATGTAGGTAGAAGGCAGCACCGTGGGATCTGTCCCAACCATTCCCCCTTAGCCTGCCTGGGCAGACAGTGGAGAAAAGGTTAGAAAACCCTTTACTTTGATATAGTTATATATCTCATATATATATTTATATCAGAAATATTTTATGTGTTTTATCCTGAAGTGTCTAAACCAGACCAGACATCACCCTAATGATGCCCATTTCTCTCTGCTGATTATAAAGTGGAAGCGACTGGCTCAGTATTAGGAAAGATGAATATTAGCTGTGACTGCCATTTTTGCTGGTCTAGTCTCATTTCTGCTTTGCCTTTTTTATTGTTTGCTTTACTTTGCCAATTCTCTCTCTGAGTTACAAACTCCAATATCTGATATTCATGCTTAAATGTCAACTGGATGCTCTGCATGAAAAATACCATATTTTCGTTAAATAAATTAAAACAAGCAAACAATAAACAACCAAAGACAAGTCACTCTCATCACCACCCCCAAACCAACTCACAAACACAAAGCTAATTATAAATGTAACATTTAGATCAAGAGGTTAGGTTACGGTAAACTTCAAGATTTATTTTGATCAAGGCAAATGAAAGTCAGTCCTGACAGTGAAAATCCAAGCAGATGACTTGCTTTTGCAGAATTCTGTCTGCATACAAATTGCCAGAAAGATTGATGATGCACTCAGTGCAGGGATTAGAGTCATTGCAAACAGTGATAAAGAAATAAAAATATCTAGGCTTTATTTATTACTATGCACTGTAGGTATTTATCATTATATTCCCAACTCCTGGGATTTTTGCATGTACATTATACGGGTTCATTTCTGCTTTTCTCCTACATTGCCTGGCTACTTCCTCCCTTTGAAGATGAATAAGTAAAATGGTCCATAGGAAAGATAAGACTCAAACCACGTATTTCTTACATTCTTCCTCTTTAATAAAGTTTATTAAGACTGAAGCAGCTGAAAAGAGTATTTGTAGGTATCTTAGTGGTCATGCCTCAGCAGATTGAGATTGCTAACAACCACTGTAAGTTGTTTTTGTCTGAGGTCTCTACACTTTCAGAAGGGATTGACTGTGCCAATTCCCACATTTGATGGTTAAAGTGAAAACAGGAAGGAGAGCAATTTGTAATGGTCATCTACAAAAATACATACACAGAATTAACAGAACTACATTAGACCTCCTTGAAGAAAAAATTACTTTATGTTGTTTTATATACGTTTCAGTGATTAAATCAAATTGTCTTGGTTTGAAAGACAGGTGTCTGCTAAGGAAGGCAAGAGACTCCCTTGGAATGGAACATGTAAACCCCTTCCCTTTGAGTTATCATAATTTTGAAATGAAGGGGCTCTCAGGCAAAGATATAAGAATAGGAATAACAGTTCTTTACTAATATGTTTAAAAAAAATCCAGAAAACAAAAGGAGAACCCCTAAAACCCCAACACAAATAGATCTGAATTATTTTTCAGGAAAAAAACCACAAACTGCTCTGAGAATCTCAATAACAAAAATTCTGAAGAGCTGGAAATCTAAGATTAACTTGGTCAATGGCTGAAAATACATTCTCTGATTTCTTGCACTCTCTCATCATTAGAAATATTACATGGGCCAAGCAAATGCGCTCATGGATTGACTATTTAAACCTATGCGATTTTAAACTCTTTTCACAACATACAGTCATATGTCCAATAAAGCCAAGAATGTCAAGTACTCCTTCTGCTGGGGACAGCCAACCTTTAATCTCATGCTCCAGATCACTGCAGGTAAGCTTAAGAAATCTGACAGCCTTCCCACACCCTCACAGGCTGGAAATACAGTTGTACACCCAAAAGGGGAGGTAGGAGGCCATCCAGCGTATGAGAGCAATCAAGAGACACATGTAAAAAAATCCCAGTCCACCTCATTTGGTAAAAGTTGCATCTAGCAGGATGTTTAAAAATGAACTGTTTGTTCCTTAAAGTAAACCACTGGAACATTAAAGCAGAGTTTTAAAAATAGCTTTTTCTAACATTCAAGAATTTACATTTTTATGTCATTCTGTATTTACAAGCAGCTTTTCTACCTAAACATCAATTTGACATGAAAAAAACATTCAGATCAAAGGAATGGTGTACAGAATGATCACTAGGCAGCAGTGAGCAGAAATCAATTTTTAAAATAAGTCTGTTTGAATATTCTAGCTATGTAAACAGGTATTTTTTCTTAGGAAAAAAAAAGTAGCATTAATATTACATGGATGACTCCTCCAGATGCTACCAGTTGTTAGGTGAAAGTGTCTGCTGCTGTACACATACAAATGTAACAGAGAAGACAAAATTAATACAGCAGATAACAGAGAAACAGATTGCTTATTAAACTTGTGTTTAATATCTCTGACCAATGCTTGAAGTGTACATACTGCCTACAGTTCTTAACTCAGCAAACTAAAGCAGGCAAAGATAAAGCCAAGTTTTTAAAGGTTTGGGTTTTCTCCACTATAATAAAGTAGATTATGAGCAAAATAAAGAAGCAAAATCAAGGCAGAATATGAGTAGTATCATTCAGTAGACTATGAGCACAATAAAATTGAGATGATCAACAATATGCAAAACCAATTATCTTCTCACACCACCCAGAATACACTGCACAATGAATTTAAAATTAAATCTAAACCAGAGATTAGACCATGGTTTATATATCTTTTAACTCAGCATACAACTGGCTTTGAAAAGGATTGTGGGCTGGAGGTAAAGGTGTTTTAGATGGAAAGCAGGCACAATGCTAAACTATGAAGATTAGTATGGACTGTGAGGAACATTGCACTAATGACCTCACAAAAATACTACACTAAAGACTTGTTTCTAAAACATGTCTTAAAATTATTTGAGCTAACCAATCAAGTTGATACATGAAAAGGAAATTTCCATTTATCAGTCTGATTATCCTGCTTAGCTGACTCCATCACTGGATCTCATATCAGTATTCATCAGCAGTTTGTTAAGAAAATGCATTTGCCCTCAGACCCACTTTAATGGTTTTAATATTTTCTTACAATGAACTGACAGGATCCCAGCTAATGCAGTAAGATCATTTAAAGCCATGACTCTGTTTACTCTCTCCCTTCCACACTCAAAGGAAAAGTTAGCTTCAGTTCTCATTTCTAACTAGCTATTCAGCCTCCAAAACAGATGGAAAATTGGTTATTACTGAATAGTAGCTAAGCAGATTCTTACATGTAAGATAGATATATATATATAGATATATAGATAGATATATATATATACACATATCTACAAGGAAAATTCAGTAACTAAGGGGACAATTATACCTCTAATAACTCAGTCTTAACCACACATACACATACAAAAAAAAAAAAGGCTAATTAAATTAAAAGCAAGACACTGGAAATGGATAATGAGAAAACAACCATGATCCAGAAGATGCTGTCAACTTTCTTCTGTAGTGACTCACAGAATACTGACAGAAAGCAGTCAACCCCATCTACCAATTACACATCTGTTTAAAAGCTGTAATGAAGACATGGCCATTCTAACCAACAATCATGTCCAAACAATCTTCTCCTCTTTGAGATAAAGCAGGGATGCCACTACATGTCGATTCATCTCAATGACTTTTTTTGGGGCTGAAAACAGAACAAAAAAATGCTCACATGCTCCTCTGCTGGCAAAATATGTCAAAAACCCCTAATACCCATAAATTCCCTAAAAATTTCCACGCATGCCTAATGCACACATTTAGCATGTACAGATATATACACACAGAGACACATGTATGTATGTTGGTGTACAGTCTATATATGTATAGAAGGCTCCATGTACACATACAATACCAAAAATACTCTCAAAATATAAATATCTATAAAAAATAATGTGCTGGTTTGGGCTGAGATAAAGTTTGTTCTTCACAGTAGCTAGGAAGGTGCTAAGCCTTAGTCTTTTGCTGAAAAGAGTATTACCACAGGTATGCTTTTGTTACTGTTGAGCAGCGCTAACACGGCGTAAAGGCCTTTTCTGCTGCTCATGCCACCCCAAGAATGAGTGAGCTGAGGGCACACGAGGAGCTGGGAGGGGACACAGACTGGACAGCTGACCCCTGCCAGCCAAAGGAATATCCCATAAAATCACAGAAACATGCTGAGCTGGAAGGGACCCTCAAGGATCATTGAGTCCAACTCCCAGCCCTGCACAGGACCATCTCCAAGAGTCACACCATGTGCCTGAGAGACCTGTTCAAACACTTCTTGAGCTCTGTCAGCCTTGGTGCTATGACCACTTCCCAGGGAAGCTGTTCCAGTGCCTGCCCCTCTTCTTCCCCTCGTGAGGAAGTTGTAACTGCAATGAGGTCTCCCCTCAGTCTCCTCTTCTTCAGGATGAACAGACCAATTGACCTGAGCCACTCCTCAAGGCCCTCCACCATCTTTGTTGCCATCCTTTGGATGCTCTCTACAGTGTCACACTCTGCACAGAAACCTGGGGAAGAAGGAGGAAGGGGCAGAAATTCAGAATGATGGTGTTAAGTGACCATTACATGTCAGGGAGCACCGCTTTCCTGGAGATGGCTGAAAATCTGCCTGTCCATGGGAAGTGGTGAATGAATTCCTTGTTCTGCATGTGCCTTTTGCTTTACCTATTAAACTGCTTTTGTCTTGACCCATGAGTTTTCTCACAGAATCACTAGGTGGGAAGAGACCTTCAAGATCAGAGTCCAACCCATGCCCTAACAGCTCAACTAGACCATGGCACCAAGTGCCACATCCAGTCTTTTTTTAAACACTGGAGAGGAGCGAATGAGCGGCTGCATGGTGCTCAGTTGTTGGCTGGGGGTAAACCACAACAGTCCCTGCAGAAAGCAGCCACTAAGGAGCACTAATTCTAACAGGCCAGCAAGCCCCGTGGCAAACATAGAAGCCAATTAATAGCTAAACAACAATAACAGCTATAAATTCAATCTAGCACTCTCCTATCAAATCTGTTGTCATCTCAAACCCTTCAAGCTCCACACAGCACCAAAAAGCACTCTATCCCTAAAGCAGCACAGCTATGCTTATTTGGTATATATTTCTGTATATGTGAATATGCTTATAAATGCATTTACATACATGCACACAGACAAAATCTCAGTTACATTTCTTTCTCAAAATTTGCATCCCAAGAATAAGGCAAATTTTGGATGAAGAGAACCAGATAGTAAATAAATAAATAAATGCATACATAGATAAGCAAAATGTGATTAATTTAATTTGGACTGTGGCCTGCTTCCACAGCAGAGCACATTAACCACTCTTATTTCTAGTCCTCTTTTTCACACTGCTGCTCAATACTGACAGCCATGGAAATTAGGAGAGCTACTACACTGTATTCCTGTCTCCAAAGTCCCCAAAAGCACTAATTAATTCATAGGCCATACCTTAGAAATTTATGAAAGTGAATATCTAAAAGTCAATTTAAGCAAAGAAAAAACTCTACCCTTTTTTACTTACAGGGATTATTCACTGGCCTCTTTACATCTCTAACTCAATTGCTTTATTATTTGATTCAATGCTTAAATTTTTTAAAACTATCAAAACATATAAGAAAAATGTCAAAAATGAAAGTGCTTTCAAAATAAGGACATCAGTTTTAACCATTACTTACACCTCAAATAATTAAGCTCTCAGATTCCACCCTTACATGTCACTCCTCACCCCATATTTTTAAATTTCCTTTTTCTTGACAACACTGGCTTTTTACTCCACATGTCAGGTGCTGACCCCCTACTTTTCATCATCCACTGCTGACAGTAGGTGAAGCAGATGACTCAAAGAACAGTATAAATAAACTATTTTTTAAAAAATTAAACCAAGCAGTAGATTTGGATGCAGCACCAATTTACCTCCAATTCACCGGACCATCCCATCTGACGTACTTGAGCTGTGCTCCCATTCTGTGGGAACATGGAAGGGTTAACACCACCATTTCGCTGATGCAGAGTTTCATCCAGCTGTGTAACGCACTAAGGGAAGTTCAGCAGTCTAGGGGCTTCATTTGACTCTTACCCCAGGGTTTCCACTAACTCCACTGGGACTTTATTTACTGAAGTTGAACTAAAAATTCACAACAGAACTGGCAAAACTAACAATGGACTTGTTCTCATCAGCTTAACACCTGCTTTCTGAATTAACATGAGTTATAATTATTAAACCAGAGTATTCACAAAAAATAGCAAGAGCTGCCTGTCTCCAGAGTGATCAACTATTTCCTACAAGTTACTGCTTTTTGCTTGCATTCATCACTTTCTTTTCTACAAATTGTAAACACTCAATTATTTCTCAAGCAATTCATGTCTCATGTTTTTATTGATCAGCACAGTCAACTGGCTCAGCTCTGCACATCAGAATTTTATACACTGCAAAATGTCTCAGCGCAATACGAAGGTACAGTTACTTTATATATAGTCCCATGCACGCAGTTGTTCTCCTTTGGATGAATAAGGAAGCATTGCTTGGTAATATGATTAGGACAGGCTTTAAATTAAAAAAAAAAAAAATCTCATAGGAAATAAAACATGCCAGTCCGCAAATATCATCTACTTGATGCATTACAGTCATCTAATCTGCATTTTTTACTCAGAGAATTTATTTTCTCTGTTTTATGTTCCATACAAGTTAAAATTGTTCCCTTGAATATCCTATAAAGAGATATAAATGAAAACTTCTTCAAAAGTAGTTTTCTGGGAAAAAAAAAAGCAAAGGTACTTAAACTGTTGGCAAAAATTCTTCCCTTTGTTCACACTGCATCCAGCTCTGGGCTCCCCAGTACAGGACAGACATGAACCTGTTGGCCCTCCTCTGGACTCATACCTCTGCCCAGAGGAGCTGTGGATGCCCCGTCCCTGGCAGTGCTCAAGGCCAGGCTGGATGGAGCTCTGGCCAGCCTGGTCTAGTGGATCCAGTGGGGGGCTTGGAACTGTATGATCTTTAATGTGCCTTCGACCCAAACCATTCTGTGGTTCTACGCTCCTTGTATTGCAAAAACTGTTTGTAGTCCTAAAAGCAGAACTGAACCTAGTGATGGAGACACATTACACTATCAAGAGGCCCAAAATAAGGAGCTATGCTTTAAACTGTGATTTAAATGAACAACACAATCCAAGATTCTGGAATCTGCTCTATTGCCAAAATACTACCATACTTTGATGGAAATTTTAACCTCATCCTTACTCTAGTGATAGACCAAAATGGCAGTGTAACTAAGCCTTTGTACAAATTTCAGCACTTGGGTTAAATGAAGCAGAAAGATTGGACTTTATTCTCCTTCCCACATAATTCATGCTCTACAAATAATTGGTCTTCACTTCCTGGTACACTGCAGGTCTGTTCCAACTTGCTCAGTTAGAGCAACCAACACTAGTAGTACAGATCAAGCCTTTCTTACTCATTCCTTCTAATCTTCCGCCTTTTCAACAAAATGTATTTACTTTTTTGCTAATATCTTTTCCCCCATCTCATTTCAAAACAGATTGTTTCTCCTTTATCTGACCTTTTTAATTAGACTTAATAATCCAATAAAATACTTAACACCAATGGACAGAAAATGCTCTACCTAAATGAAAACATTCGCTTTGACAGTAAAAAAAAAAAAAAGAGGATTAAAAAAATGTGTGTGCCAAAAATACAAAGACCAGAATTAAAGTATTTGTTCTGATAGCGCAGTTGAAGGCACCATGAAATCTCTAATTTATTTCCCAAATTCCAATCTCTCAACTGGAGATACTCTAAGTTCACCACTGGGCTGATATGACATGAAAACAATAGAAATACAGACACACCCTAAGAGAACATCCCAGCTTTCCTCTCACTTGGTTCTGCTTCCCAATTTTTTTCCCCAATTATTTTTGAGCCAGACCAAGTTCACCACACAGGCTGCACAAACCCTCCTCTTCCTTTTCTAGTTTCCTTGCTAGTTTTAAACGAATAGACTGGCGTATCTCCCCTCCTCTGTGAAAAGGCTGTGTTTATCCCCAGTTTAACTTTTTTTTTTTTTTTGTAAAATTAATCTCCAGCATGCTCAACGGAAGTTTTCCACATGTTCTATTTGGATGAGTGTGTATTACTTAGTGGGTCCTATTTTTAGCTGTTTTGCCTTACTTTACAGTGTATTTCCTTAAATAGCAATCTGGATATCAACATAGAGCACAGATGAAAAATAAAACATATTCCCTGTTTCACATATATTTAGGGACATGCAGTTTTATGTTTATAAAGAGGAATATCTGAATATAAGGAGTGAAATTTAGCATCATAAGGTTAAAATAAAAATTATTATAACTTGGAAATTTAAATAGATTTTTTTTCATGGGACATGAATCCACTTAATTTTAGACATTTTTAATGATAGAGCTGTAGCAGCTGCTATGAAATTCATTGGTAATCTTAATTATACTATAAGCTTTACTCTGAATCCCCTTTAAACTTGAGGCACTTCAGCTGAGGTGGACAGGATCTCCCTCTGGAGGCCTTCAGAGGCATCTCCCTCTCTCTCTTGACAAGGTAGGAAACTTTACTGGGTTGCATAACAGGTGGCCTCCTGCATGCAAACTCAGCCTAAAGATGTTCACCCTCTCCTTCATATTTTCCATCACCCATACACTGACCAGTATTCCACCCCTCTGTCAGCTATGGTGATTCAGCCTGGATCAATGAAATAACTGAGTTTAAAAAAAATAATAATAACTTTTAAGTTATTTTCATCCCAGATCATATCAAAGATCTCATTTACAGAGAAAAGCATAAAACTGCACCAGCATAATTAAGAGAAGCAAATGGCAACACCAAAATAAAACAAAATTTAAAGAAAACAAAGCAAAAAACCTCAAAGCACCAGGGGAGGCATTAATTTGTAAATCCCTTCCCACTCAGAATATTGTATGATTCTATGATTCATCTCTGAATGCCGATACCAATAATTAATAGAATCAGTATGGCTTCACCACCCCAGTAATTTGAGTGAAAAACATTGCAATGAAGACACAAAAGAAAAAGAACTTGCAAAACCTCATTTGAAATCAGAGGAAAGTGAAATTCCTAATGGTTTTGCAAAACTGCACAAACCACAAATGGACAAATGGTAAGCTTTCTGATAAAATATGCTCTTCAGCGAAGCTGAGATGAGGAAAAAACAGATGGAATTTTCAAATATATTAGCAAGTCATGCAACCTCATTAGTTAAGCAGACTGGAGTAACTTCTTTAGCAAGGCAGACATATCAAACACAGGACCAGGAAAAGCTCCATTGTATAATGGACTTGATAGTATTCATGGCTTTGATACAAGCTTAAACTAACCAAAATCTCCTGCAAACAATGCAATGCATTTACTTGTGCACTTTTTTGATGGATTCCTTTCAGGTTTTCCCTTTGTTTCCTTATCCAGCATTTTCACTCTACATCCTAGCAAGTGGATCTTCCATAACCACATAAGCATCACAGAGACAACCCATGTGCTTAATCTGCCTTAATCTTTGGGAAGTCTGTCTGTTCATCTATATGGCAGCACATAAGAAGATATGATAATATAAGCCTTTCCCTTCTCCTGCGGGGATACTTCATCGATTCCAAATGGGCTCCCCATTTTTACAGTATTTCCTGTAGTATTCACATGGGAAACTTAGGCAAGACTAAGATGGGAAATTTTTTTCTTTGATTTAATTTTATGTTTAGTATTTTGCAGTTTTTTCTAGAAATCTTTTATGAAATGAACAATTTAAAGAAGATGTTTTTGATGATGATGATATTGAGAGGACATGCCTGCTTCACAGCAATGCAGACAGAATCTGCATAATAATGGACATCAATAAACCAAACCAATTTAACTGTTTAATATGCTAAGAGTTGGCATTTAACAGTCACATTTAAGAGTAACGTAGGTAAAAGAAGAATGTAGCTGTTTGTTCAACAAGCAACTTATCTTGCTTCTTTGAGCTTTGAAAACAAAGTATTTTAAACTAGCAATTTATCTACTAGCACACATCAGTAAGTATTCAGCAACATAGTATAATACTCTCCTTGACAGGTTCTAAATACCTGTTCCAACAACGTTAAGTACATAGTTATTTCAGTAAAGTAAGATTTAAAGTATCTGACTTTTGTGTAAAAAGATTCAAGAGAAAGCTGATGATCTAGCTGTTGCCAGAACGTATTTTTTAATTGACATAATAATTAAGCAAATTAGTATGAAGGCAGCCACAAACCATGGAGCATTTCCCTTGTAATAACTCATTATGCAATGTTTTACACTAAACATTCATCACTAATCATTTTCATCGTCATAAAAATTGGGCTCAAAATAAAACTAGGATAATATTTTTGTACCTCCAACAGCAACGAAAGATGTAAGTTTGATTCCTGCACAGCAATATTCTGGGTCTTTGCTATTATTGATGAGTATGAAAAGTTTGAGAAGAAAACAGTATGAGGAAGAAGTTAAAATTGTTTCAGGTAAGTGACATTTATATACCTCCACTAAAGAAAATATAAGACAGGTACTACATAAATAACAAAATATCCACTTCATATTACTTAGGAAAATCAGGTACAGATAATAGCATGTATTACACAGAGAAAGACAGCTGTAGATTAATACAAAATTGTAATAAAAATAACGATGAAACAGAACATAAAGCATTAATAGACATAAGACTAGAAGAGCTGAGAAATACTGAAACCAGTGTGATTTCTTCCAACATATAAAACACATCTGATTATAAAGCACATCTGGTTTAGAGGAAATTATGCTCACTGCACAAGTTTACTGAATTTATGTTACTGCTCATATTAGATCAGTTAAAATCCATCATTCTACAACACATTTGCCTTTATAGAGAAATCTGATTTTACAGATACACACCTAAGAGTTAATAAGCTTAATATTCTTACAATACTTACTGCTTCACTGATTCTCTAGAACTATGTCTTCGACAAAACCAGAAGTCTAGTCTAACTCTTATTTCCCAGGAGTTTTCCCACAAGTCTGCACAATAGAAGATTTCAAGTATGTACTGTGGCTATTCTGCCTCTCAAGGTTTTTATATGCCACTGCCCTCAGATCTATTACTCGCCACATAATCTAATATAGAAAGAATTCACCCGATTGGTTAAACTGCAGAGCAAAATGCTGCTATATAAAGCAATATTTTGAGCTTCCAGTCTGGGATGTTCCATGAGCACAACACTTTGAAGGAAAAGAGAATTTCCATCTACGAGTAAATAAAAAGCTACACTCCAAATATTTTCAGCTATTTGAGATATTTTTAAACATCTGCATTTCTTATCAGCATTGGCGTGGTTCAGACTGTAGGGAAACATGAGATGGAGCCATCCAGGAGTTTGAAGGAGGGAGCAGCCACTCCTGCTCATCCTCACTGCCTGCCCAGGGGGTCAGGTTAAGAGATGGAGGGGGTTATGAAGAAAATAAATGAAACATAGAAAATAAAGCATTTCTGCCCATCTCCCAGCAGCTTTCATGTTCCCACAAAAGCCTCCTTGCAATGACCTCTATCCCATGGGTAATTTAAGGACTGAAATATGAAAAGCACAGGTGACACAGGTAGGAATCCAAAATACAGAAAAGGGAGGACAATGACACATAGAAAGAAAAAAGGAGGGTGGATGCAATGACACAAGTGACTGAAGTCCAAATGCACTGTAGTGAAGGATGGATATGAAAAAGCATAGAGCAACATGAAGAAGTGAAAATACTGTAATATTTACTGAACAAAAGTCCTCTGCCTTTCCAGGTCACCTCAACTACTTGACACGACACCTTAACTTGTCTACACATCCTAAAAGCTTCTATTAACACCTTTAACTAGTGCCTGTACTAAGAAAAAAAAAAAATTATCTTTTCTTATCTAAACCAGGAGTTGATTAAAGCGACCTTCTAATAAAGAAAAAAGTTATTTATATTCCAGCACCAAGGAATAGCACTTGCCTTTGTTCTCATTAAATGCGCCTCTTCTACACATATTACCTATTTACTTATACATAAGTAAACTAAAATTGCTCAGGTGTTCCTTACAAGAAATATTTTCCATGTTTTGCAAATAACATTTTTAAAGCCTAATATACAGTGCTTACCTCTGCAGAGGTCAGCTGAGCTCCTAAGTCTTGTGTAAATTCAGTTCAATGATATACTTAGTAAATGAAAATGCAATTCCCTTTCCCATGCTGTTTTGATTCATACCTTCCATGAAGATATTAACAAAATAAATCACAAAACACTTGACACTGTACTTCTACACATCAGTCTTAAACTGGTAGAACTACCCTATTAGAAGTCATTTTCATGTAGTGGGAAAGGGCATGAGAAAGATTAGATCTGTGAGATTTGCCTTGGACAGGGAGTGAAAACCTGACTGTGAGCATTCAGAAAGTTATTTGTGATTGAACAGCTCTTGCTATCCAACACACAGCTACCTTGCTCAGGTTCTTATTTAACCAGCTCCTCTAAAGTCATTAATACAGCATTTTAGGAGGTGACCTAAATGCTAGGTAGGACTTGGTAACTCTCTTCCCACTGAGCACCAAACCTGTCACCTTTTTGGAAGTGGAATGGATCATCTCCAACTACCTGGAGCAGGTACATTACAGCAGAAAAGAAGGAATGGCTACTACACACCCAAATTAAGTTACTGTGAAGAGCGATGAGGGAAGGAGCAATATCCTACAGAAATCCCTGACATCCATCAGGCTCCATGCTAGCAAGTCCCATTACTAACTGAAAAAAAGTAAAATCTGGCCAGATAATAGGAAGTGATGAAAAATAAAAGAGAAGCCCAAAATATGGGGGTTGAAAATGAGAGTAATTGCTTTGGAGAAACACCTTTTTTTTCCACTAGCTATAGAGGGAGTGTGGGTAACAAGGTAGATGACTAACCTGGTATCAGTGAAATGAAGAGACATGAATCCCATCTTAACTACTCCTTCTAGAGATTATAGAAGAGATAATCCCATTCACAACACAAAGTATGCATTTCCCTGCATTACTTTATGTTAGCTGTATTTATTGCACAACTTTTATGCAAAACAATTTGGTTTAGCAAAATAGCTTTTTAATTAATTTTCCATATAGCTTTTCTGACAATCTATTTTCACCTCAAAAAGCACTATATTTTATATTCAGACAGATGGCTAAAAGCATCTCAGATGACAGATATTATCTATATTTATTTGCATCATAAAGCAATTTCTTGAAGGCAAAGCATTATAAAAGATAATTAAAATGTATTAATATTTGCATTTATGAAGCAATTATTCAAAAAAACCTTTTTAATAAATGTTGCATGGACATGATATGTGGACAATGTGAACCCAAATGGCAGAATATTTAGCTGGAAAATTATATATATCAAAAAATAGACTCCTTTGTCTCAAAGAAAACCCCTCAAAAAACCCCATAGTTTAGACTCTTTTGCACTGTTGCGCTGTTTGTTATCTGTAACAAAACAGATGACGATCTGTTTTGTTTATTATCACCATTATTACCAGACACCTTTCCAGATACATCTGCTGTACCTCAACTCTGAAGGTTATTAGTTCATTACTTTATTAGAGAAGCCTAGGAGTAACCAGGTAAAGAGAATGAAGTTCATTAGCAGCTCTGAACAGAATATATACTAATTCAGTGTTACAACATGTAAAGTGAATGGAATTAAGGAAAGCAATTTTAGATAATGAAATTTTAAATACTTTATATTCTATTAAGTTGCTTCCAGACTCCATTGGACAAAAGACAGACATACAAAACCAGCTACAGAGTTAATTATCCCTCTTTCAGATCTTTCAGTGAAATAGCCTGTTCTCTTGATAAATTGATTCACTGAAGTAATACTAAGGTTTGAAACTAAGAAGTTGATTGAACTGCTGAATTATGGCTCCATACAGTTTTTTTCTCAGAAAACTTATGGTTCTGGCTTTGATAAATTTGTTGGACAAAAAGCTACAAAGTGAAAAAAAAAACCCAACCAAGCGAAGCGATTATTAAAAATACACCTATTTCAAGGTCATCCATGAGTTTTTACTGCCATCCAGTCCCTGAAGCCATTGACACGTTCACTGGGAAAAAATGCTGGGTGCTGCCAAGGTATATTGTTTATTGGCATAGAGACCAAGAACTCAAATGAGTAGTTCCATCAGGTATGCATTCAGCATAAACCAAACATCATTCGCAATGAAGTGATGTAACAAATGTAGAAGCTAATAGAAAACTAAGCTGTGGAACAGAAGCAAGCACAGCGTTCCCAATAACAAGGATGGGAGGAGATTCCTAGGGCACTAACTCAGGGCACAACAGTAAAATACTGACTGCAGAGTGTGCCACTATTCTTGAATCATTACTTCCTTTGACACTGTCAAAGGCTGGCTGGCACACACTCCTGACAGGTGCAGGAATGCCACAGCCAATGCCAGTCCAGCTGACTCACTGCGACAGGTGCTGCCCATCAGTTCCCCCCAGAAAAGGGAAGCTGACCCCTCCAACCATGCACTCATAGCTGAGAAACAGAGAGGAACCTTAAATGCCAGGCAGATGCCCAGCCAACGTGCTGCATCCAAAGGTCATTCTCTGGAGTCATCTTATTGAAAACCCATGGACACTTACTGTACATAGACTTCTTCTGGTAAACACTTCCAACAGAAGGTGTCTGTGGACACAAAATTAGGACTAGGGACATTTCACAAGTCCCACAATATTAAACTACTCAAGAAACTGAGATTTCAAAAGGGCAGCCAGTTCTTACCCTGCCACTTTTGTTTGCAAAATCAAAATCAAAGTTCTCTTAAAGGTAACTATGCTCATGTAACAGAAGTGATCTCTTTTTAATTGCTTTTCCAATTAATTGGTTTTCAAGGCTTTCTTCATTTCCTGCAAGGATAAGAGGGTCATATTCTCTATCATACCCATGAATTTGCCAAGATTAAGAACTTCCATTTACTTCACTAAAATTCACAAGAAGCTGTTCACAAGGAAAGATAAAAGGTTTGGGGTTTGAATCGCTGGGACAGATCTACAGCGGTCTTTTGCTGGTAGTCTGGGAGCTCAAAACAAAACAGATATCATCACAACATCCTTTCCAGCAAGAAGTCTTTTGATCTTCCTGTCATGGAACAGTTCAGAAGCTTCATAATGAGGTAGAAAAGACCTCTCCTTATTCCACTCCAAAACCCATATAAATCTGGCTCTCTCTCCCCTTCCCAAGGGCTTCTATCTTGCCTCCAACTTCTCCCACAAATCATCACATAAGCCAGGGTTGTGTATGCCCTGATGGGTGAACAGACAGATTTTCCATGTGATGACTTTGTTACAGCCTCTCCAGACATGCTGTTCCCTCCTTTGGGGAATGATTTCTCTCAAGAGGAGGATCCAGGTTGTCCTTTGCGATTCCTAAGTTTGTCAGAGCTGCCTCTCCTTCTTCTTGCCTGGAAATGGAAAAGCTTTTGATCTTAGCCTAAACAGTCATGAACTGATGTTTAGTGGCATAACGGAACTATTAGCCAGCAAGCCTTCACCTCCTTTTCCTCCAGGTGAGCGTAGCAAAAGGCACAAAACAGCTCTGAACCCTAGAAATAATACTTCATTATAATGTATAAAAAACCTATAAATAGTGAAAATTCAGAACTACCAAGTGAAACATTTAAAAGTTTTGCATGCAAACCTCGCCCTAGCCACCTAAAAAGAGGTAAGGGTAAATCTCTTTGTAGTTTGGCAATGCTCAGGGCTTTCCTCTACTAAACATGTTCTTCAAAAGCCCTTCTATCTCCTTCCACCATTTCTGTGGCCTCCCTGTTCTCACAATTTAACAAAAACTAAAGGTACCAATTCCCCTTCCCCTCCCCACTCCCCACCAGGAAGCAAGACACAGAAAATGGTAAGCAAACAGTCTCCTCTCCTGTTTCCCACATTCTCATTCATCTGAGGAAAAAATAGGCAGTATTTGTACAGGTAACTATGAATAAATCAATTTAAATACTTCTACCGTCTGTCATAGTGTTACTTGTTTCCTAAAGCAATAAGTGATCTGAAAATCTGGTATAAGTTGGCTCTTCTTGGAGGTCCAGAAACTACTTGTTAGAACAGCCTTCATGCTGTTCTTTGACACCATGAAGAAGGGTCAAAATGGATGTTAAGTCTCCCAAGGCAGTAAGTCTCATACCTTCATTTTCATAGCAATCAAAATCTCATCTTCGAACAAATTACTGCTTTTTGGCAGCCCATATATTAGCAGGATGTGAATATTAGCCTTGTCCTTGAACTCAGATTTCTGTTAAAGGCAAAAGAAAGTTACTTGTTTTATTCTCCATCTTCTGCTCTGTTCATGATAACAAACTGCTTTAAACACTCTCAAATTTTCAAGAGCATTCAGCACCAACAAGTCCCATTCAGGCATGCAAATAAGTCACTTTGGATGTGCTGGATTCTGAGTGTTCTTGAAGAGCTGATCCAACTACTGCTTCTGTACTACTTGACAAACTGTTCACTGGATTTAAAGATGACATTGGCAGATAGACAGTGCACTACTTGGGAGCAGCTCCGATTGTTGGGCACATGGGGAGAGTGGTTCTGTTGTTGTACAAAAACACCTTTTGATATGATACACTCTTCCACATATCTCTGATCATAAGTGTTTAAGTTACATACCTTGTGCAGACTTCCATACTGAAAATAAAATAAACTTCCTGAGTACCCTCATTTTTCAAATACTTCCACAATTCCTCCTTGGCTATAGCAGGTCATGAAACAGACACTTGTTCTTCTCTCTGTACTTCTTGATACTAAAACACTTGGGAGTGGTCATTATTGAATGACTGAAGAGAATATGCCACAATTAAAATCGCACATCTTTTGCTTCTGGGCCTTTCATTAGGAAGGTAAGAATTCACTTTCTTCTGAAAACTAAAGGGGAGACATGGACCTTCCCAGTTGTTGTCATGGATACAGCTGCTGAGAAAAATGTCATTGTACCCCTACAGATAAATGTATGTGACAACTACTTGGAATATTTGGTGGTAAAGCACCACAGATGTTAAACATTCTCACATGGCCACCATGTTCCTCTTGAAATGTACACTACTTTTTCTTTAAAAATTAAAGAAAAAAAGAAAGTTTATTTTTAAACATAAAGGTTATAGCATTAAGGAAGAAAAGGCTAAGCAGTTAAAAAAATGTTGGCACTTTCATAGTTCATGATGTCATGGAGGAAAAAATATTATGGAACAATAGTGTGAGTAAAGGATCAAGTGTCAGCCCAATTTCGAGTTATCTGGGTTTTGTCACTGTGTGTTATAACAGTGTTGTTAGCGACAATAACTGTATTTCTTCAGTCAATGGACAATTAAAAACAAAACAAACAAATAAAAAAGGCAACAAACACACTTTGGAAAATTCTGTACCAAGGAAGTTCTGATCCTGATTAGACCACCTCAAAGTGTCAGCATTTCTACTTGGACTAGGGCACTTTGAATCTATTTCTGCTTGAGCTTTACTCTTTTTACTGAGGACAAAGGTTACAAAAAAAATGAAGAGGTTGAAGACAGGATTTCTTCATTGAATCGTTGAGTCCTAGAACATCTTGGGTTGGAGGGGACCTTAGAGATTCTTTAGGTCCAGCCCCCCTGCCATTTTCTGCTTCCAGTGATCTCAGATCCTGAATGAAGTATGGGGATTACCAGAACGCTTCTGGAGTGCTGCTGCACATTGCTTAGTGGTACTTCATTGTACCATGCAGGCAGTAAAAAGCAAATACTGTTCCTACACAGAACATGTTAAGTTGTGGATTCTCCTCTCCTGGTCAAGTGGTAGTAGACAAAACCCTCTCCCTCCTCATGTAATCTTTCAGTTAACACACTCCTAAATAAGCACAGAGAGAAGGGAAGGCACGGTACTCCTCCAGCAATCATTACTTTGAGCGAGGGAGCAAAACTCCAAGGGCTGGTTAGGATGAAGAAAGGTGAGTTTGGTCATGACACAAACAAAGACAAGCACAAAAAGAGGAGGAGTAGAAAACAGGCCTGCAAGCAGTGTAGAAGTCGTCCCCCCAAAATGAGGAGCTAATTCAGCACTGCACAAAGACCAAAGAAATAAGGAAGCAGAACTGACCACCCTGTTATAAATCTCTCCTCCTAAGTATTTTGGGACTGGCCTAAACAATACAATGTTGTATTTTGAAGAGATTTGTGAGCTATTGCTAAATGAAGCACGTTGGAACTGGAAGCAAGATAACTGCTTTAACATGACGTAATACCCCAAATAATTAGCACTGTTAGGAACAAAGCCCAGGAGGGCTGCACTGCATCCAGAAGGCAAGCAGCTCATTTAGGGCTACCAAGGGCACCTCACTGCAGCACTGCTTCCTCCAGAGAGACACTTCCTTGACATTATCAGCTGAAGTGGTAAAGCATGATGCAATAAAAATAACAATCATCATCACCACCACCACATGTAGAGGCACAGTTTTACTGGAAAAGTAGTTGTGAAGTACATGCTGTAAAAAGAAAGGTGAGAGCATCCACTTACACCCCAAAAAGGCTGGTTGTTTCACCAAAGCTGGAAGAGAGTGCCTCCTTTTGATGAGCAGGCAGAGCACAGATCCTGCCCAAGCACAGATTCCTACACTGCTCCTTTCACCACAGGTCATGACATTCGTCCCAGCTAAGAAAGTAGATGTTGATCAGTGTTCTGCCATATCTGATCATCATCACTGTGGCCCAGCACCCTACCCTGGTGTTCATTGCAACACAGGCCCTTTGAAGCTATCCAGTTGTTTCAGAAAAGAAAAGCCACAAGAACAGAAAACAACTTCAAACAGCCCACTCATGGCAGGTCCCACAAGACTACTACACCTTCCCTGTTTGTGTAGCAAATTATTAGGGTAATAAATATTTTAAAATCAAAATACATTCTTATCCTCAAAACACATAAAGCTTAGAACACCATCTTCATTCCTGAAAGATGGAAAGGGGTAGCTGGATTTTTAAAATAAGCAGTCACGTTTTTCTATTTGGCCTCCAACAGCAGCAATTAGAAATATACTAAATTCATGAAAGAGATCCACCTGAAGAAAACAAGGAAAACAAACAAGGAGTGTCTCAGAAGCTACAGACTGAAGAAAAAGAATGAAAAATTTCAGAGAACAAACACTGCCCTCAAGGCAATATTGTCCCTTTTAAGATCCACCCACAGAATAAAGCCTTTCCTGTAAGCACCTCTCTTCCTGGAGAAAAGCTGTCACAAAGCCATTACAACAGGCAATACCTGATATGGAGCTGGACATGGAACTCCCACAGGTCATTTTCCTGAGCAAGCTGCCCCATGGTATTTCTGGGTACACATGTGCAGTTGCCAGCAAAATCTACAGGCACTTAAATCCTTCTGCTTATTTGCTATAAAATTTTGCAGTGTGATCTGTTTACTATGAGCGCAGGTTAGGTGCATACTAAGAACTCTGCACAAAGCATTAAAGTCACACTTCTCACTCTTACTTCTACTCCAGAGATACTCCTTATTTCTGTGTGTCTGGTTCTCTGTCTGAAGCAGGGGCTTACATACAAATGATTTAGGTACTGCATCCCTCCTTGCTGACGCACTGAACACCCTCTCTTTCACTAAGCCTTCACTTAAGCTTCTGTTGGCTGTGATGACACATGAAGACGCCCTTGGAAGCTGTAGGAGCAGTCCTGTTCGTTGGCAGCATTATTCCCATGTCAAGGCCCAAAAGACTTAGAGGTCACTGAGACAGACAGTTAAGTCAAGCATTCATTGGGATGTGTACTTCCAGGACTCCAAGACATTGCCCCAAAAAATGTGTTCTTAAATTACTTTCTTGTTTGCAACAATCCTCTGCCTCTGCTTTGATCTACCTTCAAAAGGAAGCTGTTCCACACATTAGATTCCATTTTAACTGCGCTGATGAAATGCGCAGAGTGCCCTTCGCATCCTGCACTCTTTTACATTGAAACTTTTAGGAACGTTAAGCAGATCTAGCCCCATTGTTCAAATCCCAGGATGCTGACATTTCAAATCAAACTCTCCTCTATGCAACTTGTGAAAATAACAAAGATAACCTCCCACCAATGCTCAGGCAGCTGCTTGCCTACATGCAATGAACCCAGCACAGGTTGCCAAGAGACTGCAATGATGAGCAGTGTTTTTTCCTGAATACTCTCAATGAGCTTTCACTATATATTATCTCTGAGCAATAAAACATGCAAGACCACATTCTTGTTTCAGTTTAGAATTCATCTTATTGCCGATATATAAAAGGACAATTTTATTTTTATCGATGAAGAACATCATAGTATGTCTGTTAAAACTGAGAAGAAGCAATTTTCAGATAGCATGTACAGAAATTCCCCCTGAAAGCTCCATTCCATAGAGTAAAAAATAAGTGCAGATTCAATGAAATTTAGGAGGTTCTAAAGAACAGAAAAACTAAGTCTATTTAAGATACTGCTAGTCATTGTCAACCTTTCCATCTAAGAATAAGGCAATTTAGAAATTAAAACAAAAGCCACCATTAAACCTTAGGTGTCAGAACATTTTTTTCTTATTTGCAACTATCAAGATGAATAATAATTTTATACACTGTGTACTACTTAAAGAACAAAAGCTCTTTTAGATGCGTTTCTAATACAACATTGCATAAATTCTTAGACCCTAGTCATTGATCAAATTTTTCAAGCAAAATTCAGTGCTACCAGCTACTTTTTTTTTCCTGTGGATACTGCATATTTTTGTCATATATCTTAATATAAATTTATTTTTGTTTAAATTACACTAAATATCTCTCCAATGAAAGAAAAACACAGAAGTGCTTTTCCATACATGATAAAATTCTGCCCATACCAAGAATCAGAGGTTTAGTATTGCTTAACTCCTTGGGGAGAAGAGCTGAAATCACTATTTCTCCATCATCATATGCTGTGGTAAAACTGATGAGTAGTGTTAGCAACAACCGACAAAGTTTATGCAGTGAAGGTCAAATAAAATGAAAGATGAAGCTTGGGCTCAAGCAAAAGACATAGTCTATCAACTAAACTGCACTGCTTGAAAAGCTTGATAACCATTTCCATGATTAAAAACTTACCAGAGGGAAAGCATTAAAAGCATAACCAGAACATGAATGACCAAGAAGTCAAGAAGTCTGCATTTTATCAAGTCCCAGTGCCACACATTTTGTTGCTGCATTTATTTGGGTCTTTTTCTGTACCACACTCATGACTTCTGAGTCATTTTTACCACCTCTAAGACGTGAATATCAACCTGCATGGCCAGACCCAGTGATGTTAGAAGAATGGTGAAAATGATGAGGAACTATCCAGGCACCCTCAACTGCATCTTGACAAACTGCACCTTTGTCAAATCCTAGGTCATCAAATGTGATACAGAATTACACCAAAAACAAACAAATAAAAAAACAAAAGGAGGCAATTATTTAAATTCATGCAATTTCCTTTTACAGCACATCCCAGCTTTACTGAGCCCTGAGTCCCTCTTCAAAATCTAGCTTTCAAATATTAACTAAATCAGCATACAAACAGTCTCACAGCAAATAAATCACAGCCACAGTAGGGAGACTTTTCAAAAAAGCAATCAGGACAGGGAGGTTTAATTTAGAGAGAGGAGAAAGACTTTAGACCTTGATAAGGCATGACATAATTCCATGCCACTGATCTGCAATCATATAGCTGTATCTGTAATGCAAACAACAAGTTATTTAGAATACTCTTAATTAGGTGTAATAAGTGTACACTGGCACATTACTGAATCTATAAATAGACAGCAACCACATCATCTCACTCCTGCCACATGTTACGAGGTATGGGAGGGTAAAAGAAAGGCACTTTGCTTTTATAAGACCTTTCTTAAATTTGTTTTAGTGGTGGGGGTTTTTTTGGGGGGAGGGGGGTATTTGTTGGGTTTTGGGATTTTTTTGCTCCTGAAGGTATTTAATCAGGCCTTTAAATACTAACAAATCCTCCTCAGCAGATGCAGGTTATCCTCATCAATTGTGTAAAAGGAAGAGAGAATACCTAATTTGTAATAAATAAAGAACCACAATCTATTGATCTGTAAGACCTTCAGAGACCTGGCTCTGGGCAACCAAATGTTGCCTTGAACACCTCCCTGCTCTGAGCATGGGGGTGGGACAGATAACCTCTCAAAGTGTCTTCCAACCCAGATTACCTTTATGATCCTGTAACATTCATAAACTTTTTTTCCTATTAGCAGTCCCTCTCTATAACCTCTCATACCTACATACAATAATTTAAACTGTAGATCAGCTACAAACACCTTGGGGTATATTTCAAAGAAAAGGTATAATCATTTTTAAGAAAATTCATATGAGCAGAAGCTCATATGCCTCTTGCCCTGGCTATGACTTACTTTTATTTCTTTTTACTCAAATAGAAAAATACAAGATTTCCCTGTCATTTCCAACACCTCACTGTGAGAAAACCTCTCAGGGACAGAGATTTATCAAAATCTCAAAGGGTAATTTGAAATATGAGCCCTTTGTAAAACTGTTGGCAGCAGATCCCTGGTTGATGAAGGAGTAGAACCCATGATGTTAACTCTTTTTATCTCCTCCTCAGTGGTGCACATAGCAACCAAATATTCCAAATATGAAAAAAAAATTCCTTTTTTTACCCTAAACAGTGCAAGCAAAAAAAAATATAAAGAATTGGTGTGCATGCACACACACACACACAACTACTGGGCTCTAAATACTGTTCTCTATGCAAGAAGTAAGATCATCTGAAGCACACACATGATCACAACTGTGGAAAAATGCAAAGCTTAAGGAAGCTGGAATAAAAATTATGTATTTTTTTTACAAAAAAGCTATTCACAGCAGTTGCATTTACCTGGCAACAGCAGGTAATATGAGATAATACACAAAAGCACTTTTAAAAGACAGGTCTTTAAACATACAGCTTGACATTGCCAGCACATTTAATAGCTTGCTTTTGACAGGAGCTCGTCAGAAGTTCTGTACTTTACTAGTATCTTCAGTTCCTTTGAAATGCTGAAAAAGAAGCAGAACAGAGTCTTTCAATGCAGCATGAGCAGCACAGATAGAAACCTGACAACCCTCTGAAGCCTGAAGGATTTTTTAATGCCTTTTATAGAATTACCAAGTTGGGCAAGGGAAAAACTTGTCATATAGTAGACAGGATACACACACAGACCCTAACTTGTGCAACCTGCCTTTAAATTTCTGAAAGATTATTTGCCAGTGGATCAGGGAGGGTTGGAAACCGCCAGCCTAAGCAGCAAACCATCTCAGGTATAAATTATCTTACCTGCACATAGTTTTGAGGCACATTTTGGTCAATGTTAATGTAACAAAATGTTAACCAGTGGACTCTGTACAGGTAAAAGTTCTTTCTTTGCTTCCAGAAGCACCACAGACTCATACTTATTAGCCCAACATTCATTTATACCAAATTTTAAAAAACAAGCAAACAAACCTACAAAAAAATCCAAGAGTCCACTCAGCCACATGAAGAGGTTTTCCTAAATTCTGGTTTCCACCGGTAAAATCCTCGTAGTGCAAACTTCTGGGTTATATGAAGGTTTGCTTCAACAATTTCACTCAGGGGAAAGAAAATCAAGTTTAACATCAGATAGATGGTTCTGGAAGTTATTCCTGGCTTTGTCTGTAATGAGAAGCTGTGCAAATGGGGAAAATGTTTTTTACTTCCTTGAAAGTTCAGATTTAATCAGAAACATTGGTTCTTCATCTCACACCCAAGTAAATCACACTAGCTCCCCATTACAGATCTGCATCCCCTCTGCATTCATCCCAGGCAGAATCCACATATTAGAAATGCATCATTATATACAATAATAAAAAAAATACTGTTTACACCATGAACACCACTATATTCTTTCAGATCCTTGACTCACAAACCCCCTTTTACCCTTTGTGCTCTCTTTTATTCACTTTAATAGATCTCTGAGACTGAGGCCAATCAATGTTTGTCTAGAGAGTAACTCATGTGAAGCTCCCTGACGCCTCAGGCAAAAAACGACAATAGCTGAAAAATCAGCAAAAAGGGTGCATTAATTTTCAAGTCAATAGCTCCACAGTGAACCATCTGCTCCCAGGATTGATCAGTACCACTGAAGGAGGAGGCAGTGAAGGGTGAAACTATTAAAAGAAGCAAACTCATACATCTGCACCCTCTCCAAGACTCCACACCCAACAAACTTCATGGTCTTTGGCAGTTACTCCCCTTATGGGAACTATTGGGAGAAATCTTGCAGAGGCATAGACTAAAAGGAAAAGGGATGTCACCCCTTCTCTGTTCAAATTCCTGAAGAAACCATGACAGCAGCAGGCAGGAAAGGAGGGAGAGAACACAAAGCAAGATGTCTCTATGGGAGCGTTAAAACAAACACAGAAGTATGTGCCTGTCCTCACGGTCGACAGAGAGTACGCACAGGGAGGAAAGAAGTCTCTGCCTGATGGGCACCTGGGCCTGCTGGATAGCCATACTGATCCTCTCCAACATCCTTAGCTGAACCAGAGCAAGCCACCCTTCTTACAAGCAGAGACACCACTGACCTTCCTCTCACTCCAGAGGATCACAGCAGCAGTAAGGACTACCAGCAGTCAAACTGAAGCCGTTCGAACTCAGTTACTAAATTTAAGCAACCACACAACAGGACATAACTGACCAGAGCAGCATGACAGTCCTTTAGAACCACTTAAATCTCTGCAGGCATGAAAAACCTCAGCAGATCTTCCCAGCATGGAACTATGCCAGAAGTGCAAAATGACACTGAGGGCACAGCCGGCTCTCCTCGGCGAGCACATCTAGACAGACCCTGGCAAGCGCAGGACACACACCCTCCTGGGGGCTGCCACAGAGGGGCTCCTGCTGCTTCCCACCCGGGAAATATATAGGGAGACTTGCCACCCACCAGCTACTACTTGCGTTCAAAACCCCATTCAGGTTGCTAAGTGACAATAAAGTAGTGCAATCTCACACAATTTGCAAACCCCAAGCGCTTAAAGGCAAGGAAATGAATTGTCCAGATCATCATAAATCTCATGCTGCCCATCTAATAAACAAATAAATTCTCATCAAATGTAAAAGCTTGCTGAATTCATTACAATAATGCTAACTCTCCCAAGAGTACAAGCTCAGGTTTTGTTAATGTGCTTTCAGTATCTAAGTGGTGAAATATTCCTAAACAGGGATATTATTCAAAAAAAAAACTTAGCTAGAAAAATACTTTTTTTACTCTTTCTTAATTGTGCAATATATCATGATAATTCCTACATGTTAAAAGTTTTTTAAGTCAACTGTGATCTGGCTTTATTTACAAAATTTTTATGACCCACATCTGACGAGCACTTAAGCACCAGATTAACTTTAAGAAGTAATTAGTCACACAGAAGTGTACAGGGTGACTGAAATGTTTCAGTATGCGCACAAATGGTGTACTAGAATAAATCTCTTAATTCATTTTAAATAGCATCTAATGTGGTGGTCTTATATTTAGCATATCAATGCAATATTTATTTTGGGTCAGCATTAAGCTTGTTTGCAGTGATAAATGCAGAGTTTACATTAAGAAAGAATGAGGCTTCTTTTCAGTATGATATAGAGAATATAATTTATGTAATTTATGGATGCCCCCAAGCCAGACTTTTTTTTTTTCTTTTTTTGTTTGCCATTGCTAGCAAAATAAGAGTCACGTCTTGAATTTAGTATTATACAGCTATGGTCACTGCATGTATTTAGTACCCTGTTCTTAGGTTTTTAAAATAAGATTTTGGAAAAGGCAGCTGCTTTTTTCAAAGCCAGAGGGGAAAGGATAGAACAGCAATGTAAAAAGGTAGCAAATACAAAGGTGAAAGAAAGAGTTCTATCTCTTAATAAAGGCAAAGTTCAGATACCAAAGTATCAGAGCAAACAAAAACACCAAACAAAACTAGCCATGCTGTCAACAACTTCAAGCAATTGTTGACATAATTTCCCCCTACTTTACAAATAATAAAAAAATCTCAACAATTTAATGGCCAACCAGAACAAAATACTGGTCTTGTGGTTCCTTTGCAAGTAAGCTACTGAAGTGCTCTCACAAGACATCAAACTATGTCTTTATCCCTGTCAGAGGAAAACACCCAAAACAGCATGACTACAGAGCATTCTTTTGTACCCAAATCTCCATATTCTGAGCATCAATGAATCCACACATTACCTTCTTGCTTTGCTAACATTTTGAGGTCTACATTCTTCTATAGATTCCTTATCAGAAGCATGGCTGGTCAGAGTTCAAAGAAAATGAGAGGAACATTGTTTTAAAAGATATATATATACATATACATATAGCCTTTTGGAGTGTTCCAGAGCAAGAACATTGGTTTAAGCTGCCTTTTATTGTCTTCAGCTAGTCAAGAGAATTTCAACACTTCCCTCAAGAAAAAGGCTTTGTGATAGCCAGACAGACTGCTCTTTTAATCACTACTTCAAATACAAAACCACTGTAATTCTAGGTACTCTGCTTTAGATATCCAAACTAATTTGGCTAGTCCAGCTAGTCATCCAGTAGTCATACAGCAGTCATACAACAGCGTTGCATCCTGCATTCTGACGTAACTGCTGGAAACAATTCAAGATGTTTGCAAATGATCTATATAGCCTTACATGGATAAAGACCCGGCTATAGAATAGTCCTTTCTTGAGCTCTGGCATGGCTGGTCTGTGTCTCCAGGACTCTGCACATGAAGTCCACAAGATAAGGCATCTCTGAAAGGGATTCCCAGTTATCATTTATTCTTGAATAAGTCTCTTGTTTTGCTTCTTAAAAAACAGAAATTCTCCTCAAAGTACAAAATAAACACAAAGTGTTTCACCCAATCTTTTTCGCAGAAAAGTGTTCTCCAGCTCCTTGGAACAAAACATAAAATAATCAAAATCTTGTATTAAAGATGAAAGTGTGATTATCTTTTTTCCACCTTCACAGCTCACCCAGGTGGCTGGGAGGAAAACAAGGGTAATTCATGTTATCTCACAGTACAAAATAACATTAATACTTTAAAGATTGCAGGAAAAAAAAAAAAACAACACAGAAACAAACACCAAAAAAAAAAAACCCTCAAAAGCAACATTCTTTAAAGACCCGCTTGCAAATACCTACTGTAAAATGTTACAAGCTCCTCCCTTCTTGTACTTAGCTAGCAATTTAAGCTTTGCCAATACATGCATCACTAAAATGCCTTAGCAGATTTCATTTCAGTTTTATACAAACATGTGTCAGAATTTGGAGTGGTAATGACCACTGTGCCTTAAAGAGTGTAACTCTTTCCATTCTAACCCTGCTTACTTCTACATAGTGTGTTCAGTCATTTTTAACTTCTCCAAACTATCATGTCTTTGCCTAAAATTTTCCTTTAATGGGCTCTATTTTGAAAGCTTATGTAGACACACAGCAATTACGAGAAGCAACATATATTGCACACCATTTAATGCTAGAAACTGGTTTGCTTTGTCCAGGCATACTCTAGAACAGAATAATGTATTTATATATATATATCCATATCAAAGTTTAAATATATTGCCGTGTGCATACATATGCGTGTTGCACGTATCAGGAATACACATTAATGAATACTTCACTTTAAAAATAGGTTAAAGTCCCCAGGATGTGGTGAGAGAAAAAAATTGGCCAGATTTTACAACAGTTGTGGGGGAAAAAAAAGTTGCTGAGATATTTTATTAAGGATGGATATACAGTACATGAATTTAACTGCAGAATGAAAATAATGGAAAATACGAATACTGAAGACAGATATCCTGTAGCACCCTTCAGTCTGTTCTGTGAACACCACCAGGCGCCAAGAACTTGAGGACGATTGCTGTGCACTTCCTTGCTAGTGACACTATTCATATTACTGCAGTTGCAGAATACATTACAAACTACGGTGCATTTTGAAGCTGTGCAGAGTCACACAATCCTAATGCATATAAAGGATCTCCACTGGGGTAAACTTTGCTACCATGGCATTTTCCTGAGAACTTCTGGTGCATAAAAAAAAAATCATGTTTCCTTAACCAGAAAGGAATGAACCACTACTTAGTTGAGTAAATTGGGAACCATTAAAACAAGGAAAAACAGATTGCATTGCAAAGAATGATGCTCATGCATTTGACCACTGGTATCACTCAGAGCACTTTACATTTAGGTGAATTAACAAGCTATGGTAAACTGAGAGAAATGTATACCAGAAACAAACAGGAAGTGACTGCTGGGACTTGGCACTGTCAAATGTCACCATATGGAAAAGGTTAGAAACTTTTTGAAGGCTCAGTTCCTAAATGGCTGGTGTGAAGGCAAATAAAACCACATTGGGGAATTTAATTAATTTACTTTTATTACTCCATAATGATTTAAGATCTCAAAAAATATATATTAATAACTCAGATAAGAAAATTCAAGTAACAACTCTTGCCATTTAACTAAACAACACTATATTATCTCTACTAATTATAACACAGTCTTGCTTCAGAATGTCTCCCGTGTTACAGCAATTTCATTACTAACAAAAACCACTGGGGGTGAAGGAGAGGAAGAAAGCTTTGTCCCACATACCTTACAAGTGTATTTATCTTACTCAATACACCACATTTTCTTGCATTTCCTAAATTGTACTTTCTGCTCCAGAATGTCTGCTTCATGAAAAATAAACACAGGCCAGAGACTTAATGCAGATTTGAGAGCAAAACACGTATCCAGCAGAGGTTTTGCATTAACTGGATATAGAGCTATTAAAATAGGAGGCTAGGTCAGTGATAAAAGTGCTACTCTCCATATGCAGTTTTTTGCAGAGTACTCAAGACAAGAATGGGAGCTGTAACTGTGCTCATCTGACAACTTCCAAGCATCCAGGGACTGTTTCATTTATTAATCTTCTGCTGTTCCTCAAGGTGAGGAGAATTCAAAGAGAAAAAGTGTGAGTTCTAATTTGAACTTCCCCTTCTTGACACGTTTCTGAAGAAAGGCCATCTTTTTAAGGAATGTGCTTTGCAGTACAGCAATTAGCTTTAAAGCAACTAGAAGCCAGCTGATGACAGGCAGTTTTCAGGCTGTAGCCCCAAGAACTGAAGTCATCTGTTTAAGGAAGGCACTGACTCTGCCTGTCTTAACCAACATCTTTAAAAATGAAGAGGCCAAATTTAACACACACATGGAGAACTTTCCATTACTTCAATCTCCAATGTAACCCTGCTTGTAACCCAGTATCATATATACTACTTCAAAACAGTCTGACTACAGTTTTCCAAAGTTATCAAAAATCCAAAATGTATATTCTTAAAATGTTTGCTGGTTTTGGTTTTTTGTTGTTGCTGGGTTTGATTTTTTTTTTTGGTTTTTTGGGTTTTTTTTAACCAAGACATGTTTTATGAGCTAAATATTCAAGTCTCCCAAAATGAGGGGGAAAGATGAGTAGACATGACAAAACCAAGAGTTGTTTCCATTAGGGACTTTGCCTCCAAAGTGCTCACACTTCACAGGGTACCTGTCACCTATTTATTCACTGGGTTTCCTCCATGGAACACACACAAACTCCACAGATGCAAAAGCTTCCAGGATGACATTTTAAAGAGACTGGCTTTAATCTCACAGCAGTCCTAATCAGTTTTGGTCCTGATTCCCCTAAAGGCACCTACTGCTACAGTGCCACTCTACAGCCAAGTATGGGGCTTTAGCAAACAGCTCCTAGTAACAAACAACAGTTTAGCCTAAGAATAGTCCTTTAGTCCCTTACACCACTACCTGTTCCCTCCTCCTCAAATTGGCAGACACAAACACATGTTGATCTTCAAGTTTTCTGTTTGTGGTAATTAACAATGGCCACATTTTGACACATATATGCTTCAAAATATTCTAAAAATTTAAGAGATAGGCATGCATAACATAAATCTGTGCCCATAACAGAAGTTACAATGATGTCCAGCCATATCACCAATCTGATTTTCTTAGCAACTGATTGTAAAAGTAGTTCCACTGAAATCAAGTTAACAGCTTGCTAAGGAAGTTGCTATCCAGTGTGGGTAAGCTATGGGAAAACTGGACAACAGCCTCCTAAATAGTCTTCTAAAAAGTCTGATCAGTCTTCTAAACTGTGAACCCATCATTAGCATACCACAAACAAACAATAAACTTTGGTGTAATTACATCTGCCAATACAGTACTCTTGCTTTTCATCTTCTCATTCTCTTGTTCACCCCCTGCTCTCAGTTAAATAATTAATTGGTTTTATTTAAGAAATAAAAAAAGAGCAAAGAGTAAAAACTGCCTTTGAGAACTACAGATGTTTGAAGTTTTTAGGCTTCTGTTTGTGCTAGTGAAAGGGGTTTGTTCTTGTACATATATTTCCTAAATCTTCTTATACACACATTAAAAAATCCACTTCTGAGTGATTTTGTCTGCAAAGTATCACCATATGGTAGCTTTCACAAATGATCAACTGTACCAAAACATCTAAAAATAACATCTTCCTTAAGTAAAACAAAAACAATTACCAGCAGAGACTTTTGGGTATAGTTCTGAGCTAAGGAATCGATACCACGTCGCTGAAATGCTTCAAGTAAGTAAATAAGCAACCTCTGGAGAAAAATAGCACAGTCCTAAATGGCCCACAAGCATCAATGATAAATGTAATATACATGCTTTGGGTTCTTTCAAAAGTCTATTCTTAGATGTAAGACAAACCCAATCCATTTAATTAAAACCTTAGCTTACAAACACATCCACCAAGTAAGTGAAGCTTAACAAATCTAATTTGAATGAAAGGGACTAGCTGGGTAAAAGAGCAGCTCCCTGATGTTCCTTGCTCTAGTGGTTTCATGTAACCACTGATCACCAACTACTACAACAGCAAACATACAACACCCTTAAACTAAATGGGAGTTGTCTGTCTAAATATAGCTACTTTTAAATAATGCATTGTGAGTTATAAAATAAAGTGCTACTGAATTATTTAACACGGGTCTCATCTTTAACAATGATATATCACTTTTAATTAAATTGAAAGGAAGATGCTTATATTTGGACTTGCATATTATTGTCAATTGCAACCAGTAAAGAAACATTTTAACTCCAATGATGTCAGCAGTCTGTTTTTCCTATATATATCTGATTCACAGAAATAGAACTGGGACTCAAGCTAAGATAAGCAAAAGCAAGACTTGCAGAGCTGTCTTAGATTTTCAGGCGATTCCAGCTCAGCATTCATTCACAACCTTCAGATACAGAATATCCCACCCATCTGTAACAGCTGGCAAGAACTGGCTGGGATCACAATCTCACCAACCTGTGTCGATAACATTCATAATAGGCATGTTTTCCTTATGCAAGTATCAAGCTCTTTGACAGCAAACACTCAAATGCACTTAATACCACTACAGCTAATAAAGGCATCGTGCTCTGTAACTTTTAAAACGTTCTGAAGACACAAAGGGTGTTAAAGCTGAAAGTTTGTGTAGAACTACCTTTCCAACACAATGCAACAGTTGTATATTATTTACTATAGTAAGCTTTCAGTCAGGCCTAACATCTGTAAATGCAAAATTAACATTTAGCAACAAAATGGAATGACACATCTTGTTTAGGAGATTTCAGGAAAAAACTGCTTTCCACCTCACATAACGGAGTAACATTACTGTTTAACAATCACTGTTTAAAGGTGGCTGTCTTTTGCACGTAGTGCATGGAGCAAAAGCCCACGGGAAGAACAGCACCAACCGGACAGGACTTCACTAACTACTAAATTTAATGGGTGCTCTGTAGAGGAAACAACACCACATGACCTATTGTGTAGAAATCAAACCCTAAGTGTGATCAGTTCAGGCCTGCATGGAGTCACTTTGCCCTCAAAACAGACACTTCCAAGAAAAACCCTGATCTTCAGGTCATCGCATCAATAAACTCTCCCCAAGGCGGTTTTGTGCAGACCCCATCACTGACTGTGGACCACGCTTTGTAGAAAGTCATGGGATCCTTCTACACAGCAAGTCTGTTTCATTATGTTTATGCTTTCAAATGTCTGCTTGTTGATTTTACAAGAGGGGGAAAAATTAAATAAATACACCATCCATGAAAAAAGTTAATTCCACTGGGACAACTTCCGCAGCCCAAGACAGCCAAAAAAACTGCGTTAACTTAAAATTTTGACAGCTGCTTTACGCATCCAGTGCCACGAGCGAGGATGTATAGAAGTTTACTTCTCTTTCCGCGAGGTGCCTTTCAAAGTGGAAGCCGCCTTTCCCTCCTTGGCGGCACTCCCGAAGAGGAGCCCGAAGTGCCACCGCGGGCTCGGTGCCTGCCGCTCTGGCGGGGCGCACGGCGGCGGTCCCCGGGACCGGCGGTGAAGTAAAAAGGGTGGGCGGCGGGTATGGAAAGTGGTGAGGAAGGGCTCGCTGAGCCAGCCCACCCGCGCCGCAGGGTGGCAGGGCGGGATCCCCGCGGCAGCGGTGCCCGCCGCCGAGGAAGAGGAGCCGGAGGGAAAGAGGGAGGGAGGGAGGCAGCCCGCCGCTTCCCCCACACCCAGGACGCCCGGCAGGGCAGGGCGGCTGCCGGGGCAGGCAGCTTCCCCTCCGGCCAAGCGGAGCGCCGCAGCCCCGGGGGCTCTTCCTGCCAGCCGGGGACAGATGTGGACGCAACAGCTGGACGGGGAGGAGGGGAGAGGAAAGGAAGGAAGAGGCACGGTTGTCTCACAACCCCCCCCCCCCCACCACCACCACCACCACCCCCCGCTGCCGCTCCCGGGGATGCGGGCGGGATGCAGCGGCCGTCCCCAGCTACGGGTTAGCCCCGCTGTGGGATGGGGATGGAGAAACCGGCCGTGAAGGCGGCGGGGCTGGCCGGCTCCTGCCCTCCTTACCTTGCTGCGGATCTGGCCCGAGGTGGACACTTTCCGGATGAGTTTCTGGGGGCCCTCGTGCTCCCCTTCGCTGTCCGACGACTCGTCCGCCGGCCCCGCCGCCGCCGCCGGGGCTTGGGGCTGGGGCTGCAGCGGGATCCCGGCGCCGCTCATCCCCGACTCGGCCCCGGCCATCTTCCCGGACTCCTACCGAGAGAAAGCACACGAGCCCGGCTCAGCCAGGGCAGCCGCTGCCGCTCCCCTCCCCGGGGAGGAGGAGGAGGCGGAGGAGGCGCGGGAGGGTGGGGAAAGAGGCGGCGCGGGGGGGCGGGACGGGGGCGGTGGCGGCCGCGGCTCTGGCGGCGCGGAGCGGAGCGGGGCCGCCCGCCCGGCCGCCATCTTCCGCCGCCCCCTCCCGCGGGCAGGGGCCGCGGGCCGCGCCGCCCGCCCCGCCCGCTCCTAGCGACCGGGGCACGGCCACCCGCCGGCGGGCGGAGCCGGGCGGACGGGCCCGGCCCCCTGCGCCCCTGCCGACCGGGAGCGGCCCGGGGCGGCCGCCGGCTGCAGGGGGCGCCGGTGCCGGTGCCGGCCGGGCCGCCCCCGGCAGGAGGGCGCCCGCCCGCAGGTGAGCGCCGGGGCCGCTCCGGCCGGCGAAACAAGCGACGGGGAGCGGGGAGGGCGCCCGGCGCCCCCGCACCTGCCAGGGGTTCCTGGAGTGTCCCGGCGTGGCCGGGAGCGGAGCGCGGCACCGGAGCGAGCACCGCCCGCCCCCGCCGGGCACCCCCGTGCGCGCTTGCCGCCCGGTGACACTCGGAGGGCGGCAGTGCCGAGCTCCGAGCGCAAGGACGGCGAAAGCGGGCGGGCGGCGTGCGGCGCCTTGCCCTGCCCCGGCCGAGGGCTGTGCCGCTCTCCCTTGGGAGCGCAGGGTGTCTCGTCGGGACTTGGACGGACGGCATCTGATGCGATGGGCTCCTTATCTGTATGCTATTCCTCCAGCCAGTCAACCCTGTGGTAACTATCCATCAGCGCCAAAGCCTTGGACAATTTTAGTAAATCTATTGCTTTCCAGTGATTTTCTCATAATAGCTTAATTTTCTTGTTATTCTGTTCTTTTTTGTCTTTGTGAAAGAGCAGCCCTTACTTCTGGGGAAAGAAAGGGTCAGTTTTCCTTTTTCATCTCAGATCTGGCAGCTCGCACAATCTCGAAATGTCACCACATGTTCTGAATTGTGGGACTTTGAAATTATTGTGGCTTGTATGTAGTCAGTGTTCAAAATAAGTGTTTAAATCACAGCAATACTAAATAAAACACACAAATCCTAGCTGCACGGACCGGATTAAGCATAAGAAAGCAATCAATGCTTGTGGCTTCTATATTCCCACAATTCTATTTATATTTCCAGAAAGGAAACTAACATCTCTTAACATGCTAATATAATGCCGCAGTACCTAAATATAAAACATTTAGTGAGGAAAAGTAAACAACTGTACAGCCTATCCTACACTGCAGACACCTTGCCACAGACTGAATTTCAAGTAGTCCAGAGTTTTTATAGTCCAGCCTATTTCTTTTATTGGGATTTTTATTTCTAGTAGTGTAGGGAAAAGCAATATTTCCATGAAGGCTTGGAGTTCTTGTGGCTTAATTCTGTGTTACTGCAGCAGATACTTCAAATACAGTTCTACTACCCGCCTCCACATAGGACCACTTGTGGAGTTTATATTTTAAAAAATATCAAAAGTAACATTTAAAAATTCAAAATATTTAATTTTAAGGATTCAAAAGTTCTATTTTAAAGGCATTTTGATCAAATTACCTAAATGCTCTATCAAAATATTAATAAGGCCTAAATCCTAACATTAATACCTCATCTCAAAATGATTGTGAAACTAAGGACTAATTCTGTCTTATCTCACTCTTCACCTGAAAGGGAGTTCTCCATTTTTCAAAACATGGGATCAAACTTGAGCAGGTGCAAGTATGCATTGCTCTCAGTACATAAGTTTAGGGCACAGCTAGGTAGAAAGATAGTAAAAGCAATGTTTATGGACACTGTGGCTTTCCACCCTCTTCTCTTCCTCTTCCCCATCTGAATTTCGGGAATAGCAAATTATGCCAGAACATGTCTCACTGTAATTCCTTAATTCTTTTGAAGGTAAATGTCACTCGACTATTGCAAGGGGACAACAAGACATCGTTTCCTAACATATTGCACATAAGAGTAACTGTGATTTGAGAAACACTTGGTGCTAAAGGAACACAAGCAAGACTGGCTACATTTAATTCAACCGAATTAAATAGCGCTGGCTGAACAATAGTAGTTACTGTTAGAATAAATACACTTTTTCAACTTCTGTTCATTTTTAGAGCTTAACTATGAGCACTAGTAGCTGCACACTTTCTGCACCATGCAGAGGGCACCGTGCGTCTTCACCTGGGCTACCTCAGTGTGCTCTTCCTCACTCCTGACTATCCAAACACAGAAGTATGATTACCAGAAAGAAAGCATTAGCCTTTCACTTCCAAGCAAGTTTCTTTCCTCATGTCTTGGTAAACTTCAGAGTGCTATAAAAAAAAAAGTACTAGGAATGTTCTCTCAAGTTACTTAATGTGAAGATTTTAGTAGCAATAACCTAAGTCTGCAAATGATAGGAAATGTCCCACGAGAACACTTCAACAAGAATATGAGAACATGGTTTCTGTGAAGCACACAGTGGATTCTGTGAAATTACAGGCTCTAAAGTCTGCAGTTGTTTAATGTGTACAGAGTTCTCCAAAATGGAGACACCAAGTATTAAGCATTGTTGAAAATACACAAGTTACTCACTCATGTTAGCATAGAACGTTGTTTCTACAAATATATACATTGTCCAGGCACAAAGACAGTTTTAAAGATATCACTATTTCCACTTGTTCTTCTTTTCAAAGGCATTAATAGATAATCAGGGTCCAGTTCCAGACTTTACCCAGATAAAGCTGCCTAAGGTGGCAGGGAAGTTCGTCTCAAAAAGAACTTGCAACTTGACTTCTATCTCTTCATCTCACAGCTGGATTTCTCCCAGGTGATCAACATCAGACTCAATATGTGAAATATTGGATAGCACCTTTCAGCCCAGTAACCACAGCTACAAATACTCTGGCACAAATGGTACCACTTGATTTCTGCAAGTTGGACTCTTTAACAATGTGGGACTATATGCAGCCATTTAAAAATGCATACAGTATTTGCGCGTGCTCTGTCTTTCACTTAACAGTTTCACACTTCTTAGTAATGACCTTAAATTTCCTAACTGAAGCAAGGGAGTAAAAAGCATAAAGGTTGGCATTTAAAGGAAGATACTCAAACAACAAAAAACAGCTCTGCTGACATCATTTGTGCAATGGCAATTAATATCAGCTGATAAACTGCCCTTTATGCAGTACATACATATTTACACTCTGATATTGTATACATTTAATATACATATATACACTGTGAGAACATTTTGACTCAACCACATTGAGCCCGAATAGGATATGTGTTGCTAAAATGCACATGCAATATAGAAAAAAATCTAAATACACATGCACTCTAGCTGCACTGAAGATTATAGTTTATAATACACATTACTGCACTATTTGATTTCAGCCCTAAAACTCATTCCCTTTGAAACAAGCATTTTCACATTCTTTTTTTCTAAGTCACTTTGGCATCTATAAACTAAGGGGTAATGCTTTTCTGTCCTTCATCTCAGAAAGTTTTTCTGAGGGAATTTGAATCAATAGTGTGTCAGGTTAACAATGCATTATTCACCATGTTTAAAAGATTTTATTGAATCTTTCCTAATTTTGGTGGTTAGTGATAGCTATGGTTTTTCACTGGGCTTCCTACTCTGAGCAAGTTTATTTCAGACCTGCCAGTCTGAACTCCCTCTGCAGATCGAATTAGTGATACTATTCTTTCTTGACTTCCTTACTTAGCAAAGAGGAAGCCAAAATATAACAACATGTATCCATACCACTGTTAAAGAAAGTAACTACATCACTTGTGGCGGGTTTGGGATTAGCCAAGGGAATTCTGTAACCTGTGGGTTACAATATTAAGGAAACTACTAAACCGAGTTGTATGCTTGGAAGTGAAAAGGTCCAACCCAGGGCAGGTAATAAAAGTAAACAGATGCTTTGTGAATGTGTTAAGACTTACGTATGCATTTCAAAAGTAAGGTAAAAAGCCAAGACTGAGGTCTCATATAAAATATGAAAATTGTGTCTAGAGCTTTGTAAGTCATGTGTTATGCACATTTTTACTACAAAGCCACCAAACCTCCCTTGCAAGAATGCAGGGTGCACCTTACATTTGAAGTCACTTTTACTTAGCTCCATCATGGGGTCTTACACAACTCTTACTGGATTCAGGAAGAGCTTTTCCATTAAAAACAGGGGTGTGAGTTAAGGAAAGGACTTCATAGAAATTTGAAGTAGTACACAGACAAATCCAATCCTGATTGGCAAAGGACTTGTCACTGCATTTAATGTCCATAACTTATTTCTCAGAATAGCTATAGGAAGAGCATTTCCCAATAATCTGACAATTTGCATAGGTTATTAACTTGCACAGATTCAAAACCTGCAAAAGATTGTTTTCCCTATCTTACTGCTCTTTGTTTCATGTTTCAAGAGCAGGGGAGAGAGTATACTATGTTTTCCCTTTCATCATTCAGGTCTTCACCTAAATCTTTGCCCCCATTATCATAAAATGCCTGCTTATGAGCAGATGGAAAGAACAATGTGGCTCTTGCGACAAAGACCATGTATTTTACCAGCAGGTTACCAGGTAAAGGATTGAGTGGATCAGCTGTAATTAGAGTCTTGTAAAGGAAATCGGTGCAGTGGTTAACCTTAAAACTGCATTCATGGATGTACTCTTTAACAAATGCAGCAATGAAATGATAAACATGACCCAAATCCTGGCCCTTACTGGGGGAGGGGGATGTGGAGAAAAAAAAAAGATGTGCTCCTTGTTTATCTAAGCCGTGCGCACAGAAGGAAACTGGCTTGGATGCTTCAGCCAGGACTCCGCATTTCCAAGCGGAGAGGGGCTGCAACCCATCTGCCTCCCGAGTTTCAGCTGAGTTTTGGATGACGGCAGCAATTTAAATGTCACTGTTTAATAGGATAACGCATTTGCAGGAATTGACTTCGCTGCCTTCCTCCCACGATGTCTTCATCTCTCCAGGCAAAAATCTCGGGTTTCCCTTGCCTGATCCTTTCAATGTCAGCTCCATGTTACCGGAACACACATACAGCTGTTTTCCCTATCACAGCTGCATCTCCGGCAACAGTTTCAGGGCTTGAGGACTGCAGAGGGCAGCGAAGGGGGATGTTCAACTTAACAACAAATATTAGGACTGTAAAAATATATTTGTGAGGGCTGCAAATCCTAACAAGGAAGGGAGTGAACTTAGTTCGTTGTGGGTGTCTCCAGGGCTCCGCTGCTGCTTTCCTGAGGGTGCGCACACCAAGCCACGTGAAGAATGGGTCTCCCCCGTTTGCTCTTTAAAACTGGGTTTACAAGTAAAACCTGGACCAACCAAATGAGTTAGCAAAACATGGTACAGCCATCTAAAGGGGAGCTTGGCAGAGGCACAGGTCCATGCTTCATGTTGCCTCATCAAGTTCAGGGCCAGAGGCAGCCTAGCCTTGACCTCTTAGATAGCCTGAAATCTCTCAAGCAGCTACCCAAAGCCTATTTTTAGCCCTCCCTGCCTGATGTGTGTGTGTGTTTGCACAATGGAGAAAAGCCCAGGAGCGGGACCAGACTGCCCTGAAAAGGGAAATCTGATTTTATCGCCTGCTGAGGATGCCGGTGACATGATTTCCTCTGGTTGGAAGGAGGGTCTTCCAGTTGCTTAAACAAACCGCAAAGGCACCTCATTCCTCCTGGCCACTTTGAGCACTCCCCTCCCTCCGTAGCGACCCAAAGGCACGCACTTTCCCCGCACGGCAGGGTGACAGCAGCGTACCCCCAGCCCCGTCCCGCTTTGCCGCTGAGATGGGAGCAATTCCCAGCCTAGCTCCAGAAGAAGAAGGGGGGGAAAAGTGTGGGTCTCTTTCTGAAAACTGCCTCCCAACGCTGCTTGGACACGTTGCTTTTGCTGGGCTGAGAAGGAGTTTAACGGTGTCGACATCCAACCCACCCCCCTCGGCAAAGTTGAAGGCAAGGCTCTCGGTGCTAATCCCAGGCTTTCCACCCGGGCAGTGAAACTCAGAAAGGGCAATGAACTCCCCGTCTCCCAGAGGGACAAGCTCGTCAGCAAATGGCCAGACACGGCGGGGGCGAAAGGCTCCCACCCCCCCGCACCCCGCGGGGAGGGGACGAGCGCCGGCGGCAGGGCTCTGGCGTGGAGCGGGGTCGGAAGAAGGGAAGGGGGGGCTGGAGGGCACAGATAAGGATGATAGCCCGACCCCCCGGCTGAACAATACAGGCAGGAAAAAGGGTAGGAAACGCCTGTGCAACAGCAAGGCACGCATGTACCTACCAGCTCCTCCCAGGCGGGGCTGCGGGCGCTATAGGAAGGGTACCCATGCTCCTCCATCACCCCGCAGCAGGTCCCCAACCTCCGCGGGGAGAGCGCCGACGGGCAGCAGAGCTGGGTCCGCCGGGCTGCGCCTCCCTCCCGCCGCTGCCGCTGCTCCGGCTGGCAGCGCTTCCCCGGCGCCGCTCGTCCTCCCCCCACCCCGGCCCCGCTCCTCCCTTTTCTCCCCCGGCTATGTCCAGGCCCCCTCCTCCCTCCCCCCGCCCGGCTCCTTTCCCTCCCACGGCCACCGGGCTCAGCCCCGGCTCCCGGGGGAGCCGGCCTGCAGCTGCCGCGCCGCTCACATCATCGCCGCCCCCCGCACGCCCGCCCGCCGCGCTGTCCCGGCCGCCCGCACGCCCGGCCCCCTCCCGCCCGGCAAGCCCGGCGGATCACGGGCAAATCGCCTTGGGCGTAAGCCGGTTTACGGCCGCTCCTGCTGCCGGCGTCGCGGCGGGGCCGGCGGGCGAGAATGCGCCCCGCGGCGAGCGGAGAAAGCCCCTCGGTGCGCCGGGAGCCGCTCCTGCCCCGCGGGGACACGCCGCTCCCCGGCCCCCCGGCCGTCCCCGCCGGCCTCGGTGCGGGCCCGGGGCGCGGGGTCTGCGGCCCCGACGGGCCCGGCTGGGTGTTGCGCGGCGCCCAGGAGGGAGCATCGCTGCTCCCGCATCGCCCTGCCCCGAACCGAGCCAGGAGGGGACCGGGGGCGAGGCCCTGGTGCTGGGACAGCCCTCTGGCCCCACTCCTCCGCAAGGGTTCCGAGAGGTCTCTACTGGGCTTTTGACACCCCTTGGATGTTAAATTGAGGGTGAAACGGCACCTCGTTCCCCCTCAGCGGCTCCGGGTGGTCCCACGGGCATGTTAAGACAAACTCCCAGGAGCTGGGGTATGGCATAGCCACTGTGGAATTGGCAGCATGGATGTGTAGGCCATATCTGACACAGTGGGGTGTTAATTTCCAGGGCCACCACGCCAACCTGATGGAGCAGCAGGATTTCTCTGCCCTACATTACACCTTTTATTAATACGGAGTGTGTATGCTTCAGCCTTCTTAGTTTATAGATTCCAGCATCCCCTTGAACACCAGCCAAAGCATTACAACCCTTCAAGTGGATGTTGTAGCTCCTTTGAACTCAACACTTTCACTCATTTTTTTTTCCTCCTTGTTGTTGTGGAATAGCGGGATACGAGAAAATGTAGAACTGGAGAAGAGAGAAAAAAATGAAGCTTAGTCACCATCCAAAATAATGGTGTTCTTCACTCTGCTTTCAGCCTGCCCTTTTGAATTTGCAGCTACCATGTTTGATTACAACAAGTTATCTTCAGCTCATCTACTTGGTAAGTGCAAACATCGACAAGAAATTGAATGTCACAAGAAAAAATAAAGGAATTTGTACTTGTAGTAAGTTTTTTAATGTATTCACATTTTCTTTGTGTTTTAAAGCTTTTTCATACAAAAAAACCACACTGACATCTGAGCTTTAGCTTTTGCAAAATTCATCTATTTACAAAGTGAAGGAGTACTATTGGTGCAAAGAGGTGAATCTACTAATCTACTTATTTAACTAAGGCTATAAAATGCTCCCGTGAAGCTGAGATGGTGCCACCAAGCCCGGCCCAAAGAATTGCCACAGCAGCTCACCTCATTTGAGGAACCGAAACTGCTGCACTTCTTCCAGATGCAGAAAAAGGAACTATTTTTGTTGATAATAAGTTTATCAGCAATGAGTTGATGAACTGCCTTGATGGTAAGAGTGTAACCTCAAAAGGAAGAAAACAAGATGACTTAGAGCATTTGGTTTTTGGAAGGCAGCTTTCTGAAGCTAATGGTGAGCAACAGTTGCCCAAGGATGTCTGGTCTCCTTCCCCTTGTTCCCTGAGTGTGAGAGACTGCTGAGGAATGTCATGTTATAAAGGGCTTTACACTAAGAAGGAGTGTCAGAGTCAGATTAGTCAGCTCCCCTCCTTTCCTCATGATGCACTGGAGGATCTCACATGGTGTTTGTTTATACCTCTCGACATCTGGCCTCTTTAGCCTTGGTCATGCCGGAGATTTGTGGCCAAAGTCACCTACCATGAAATATATGTCATATATAGTCTCTCACATTCCCTTGCTTACTGAACCACAAAAATCAAGTCTCTTAAAACTCTACGAGTCTTGAAGTTACTTCTTCAGTTCACACACTGTACGTCCCCTTTTGCCCTGAAATTCAGATCCTCACTGTGCCTCCAGCCCCCTTTTCTATTTCTTCTGCCCTGAATCTTATACCTGTGACTAGATATGCAGTTGTGCTCACCTCATTTCATTCCCTGGAGTTCAAACCTTGGTTTCCAGAAGTGGAAAGCTAGTATAGGCCCCAGAAGATTATAACAACCTACTTAGGTTGGAGGTGTATTTCAAGGTCTTGTTGGACACGGACAGGCATCAGTTGCAGCACAGATCCTGCTGGGTCTAAGTGCAACCTATGCAGTGCAATTCAGCACAGCCCTGCCCTTTTGGGCTCCTGAATGCCAAATCTGATTTTTCAGTTCTTTCTGTCAGGGTGACAGATTGCTGTCTTTGCTAAGGAGCCCTGCCCTGTGTGATTTCCCTCTGCTCACTGAGTCGAAGAGCACAGTTTCTGATGAGACCGAGGTGTCTGCTGCTTGACTGAACTGGTTGAAAATAACAGGCCAAGGATTTTGCTGGAAAATGTAATTCTGTCAAAGCCAACAAAGAATTTAAAGACAGATGTCAGAACCACAGGATCATTGGGGTACTTTTGTTCGGGGGCACAATGCTGCATTTTACAGAGGGCTAAAGGAACTGAAGCCAGGCCCGAGGCAAGGATGTGACAATTAATCCTTATGGGGAAGAAAATACCTAAGATGTGTTAGTGAGGGGTAGAGGAGCTGCCTGCTAGAACAAGGAGTGACCAACTGTTTCCTTTCCTTCTCCTTGGACTGGGAGAAGAACCCATTGGAGGCAGCTGGAGCAGGAGCAGTGGTTCTCCTCTCAGGTCTACCAAACTGCATCAAAACATCTCCAACATAGCCTGGGGGTTAATTTCATTTCATTCTGATTTTTTGATTTTGTTCCAAGTCATGTTGTTTATTTGGATTATTTGGTTTTGTTTTGTTTTTTTTTTATCTTTTACAATTTTTTCAACTCAGTCTAAACATTAGGGGTTTAATTTCTTGGTAGTAGTCTACTCTATCTACTGTGTTCAAAGTTGCCTCATTTCCCTCTGTTTCTTTTGTTCCCTGCCCTCAATGGCTCAGTGAAAACTTGAACAATAAATCAAATGTTTCATTACTGACTTTTTTATACATGAAGTGAATTGAAAATAGCCTGCATTTTCTAAGCAAAATATTTTGGATATATTGGACACACTTAAATAGATGAACTTCAATTCCAGTGCTGTGGTTCAACATTCATAAGAAGGCCCCCACCACTTCAAGCATTTCCTTTCTCTGGGGGTAGAAAAAGGAGCTTTCAATTTTTTTCCTAAGCTGAGATAGAAAAACACTAAAATAATTAGCTTTTAAATATTTTTTTGTATTTTTCCACCAGTATTGCATTTAGCATATACAACATAGTAAATATGCACTAATTCTCATCAATTTATGCTAACATGAAACTTTCATCTTTGCTTGGCATACAGTATCAAACCTAATTGGAGTAAATTCTTAAGGAAATGTTGTTCTTCATTCTCTTCGCTGTAAACATGCCAGTTGGCCTTTTTTTAAAAATAATTTTGCATAGCATTTGAAGGTATGATTTCATGAACATGGTAGTTGGGTAGTTCTTGTCAGCCAGACAGGTAGTAACAACCTGCCCTGGGTCATTAAAATGAAAAATGTATTAAAAGCAGAGGAAAATGTACATAGCTCTCTGGTAATCCTTCAGATAGAACTGAAGTTACAAAATGGGTCATTTAAAAAATAAAGGAATATTTTTTCAGTAACTTCCTAACAGTTACCTGAAATCCACTACTTTCTGTTTGTAAAAGCATCTAAACTATTGAACAACTTCTGTATTTCCCCCAGCCTACTGCCTAGAACTCGCACTGGCACCTGAGAAATGTTTTCAGCCCACAGTTTTCTTTCATGGACTTCCTCCAACATGTGCATTCTTCTTCATTATTATTATTCCTCTCATTAATCTAACAGCTGCTTCAGCACATAACTACCTATGAGCAACAGGATGGTTTTAAACAATTCCCTTGATTTTTGGGTTTTACAAGTGGAAAAGTATTTATTCAGCTGGAAGAATTACTTTCCAAATGAAGTGCTTCAGAAAGAAAGAAGTCACTGAGAAAAAAGCCTTGGGAAAAAGTATTTTACTGGGGCAGCAGCAGAGCCATGGAAGGGCAGTCCACTGTCCGCTTCATTTTCCTCCCAGCATTTTTATTTCCCCTTCTAAATTCCCACCACCACCAGTGTCAGCGCCTCCTGCTTGTTTTGCTGGCATGGAGAACCTCCTCAACACCTCCTTCTGAGCGCCAACATCAGGGATTAACGTTGTTGAATGGTATTTTCCTTATGGACTTTATTCTGAGACATCTGGCAGGGGGGCAGGGGGTGTTTTTGTCATCCCACCACTGTGACTGCTCTGAATTTCTGCTGAAGTCAACAGATACCCTGAAAGCCAGAGGGAAAACTATATGAAAGCACAGATGGCTGTAGGTAGTGCTTGCTCAAACCACTGTTAACCTTCACTAACCACCTCTGTCAGTATCCTGGCTGAGGCCATGTACTAATTCATTTATTTAAGGGTAATGGTGAACCAATAGTTTTGTTTCATTAAAACACCTTTGGAAAGAGTAATTCACTCCAATCTCTTAGACCCTTGATTAACAGGACTTTAGATCCTTCCTAGAGGATGTAGTTAGTAAGTTATCTAAACCTGCTGCCTGCAATTTGTATCTCATTCCCCATAAATATGTGGAAACCATTCCATGGGTCTTCACTAATAACTTTGGTGGGTTTAGAGGCTGTTGTCACACACTTCTACTCTCAACCAACCTAATTTCATTCTCATCACTGACCTCTCAGCTCACACTTCAGAGATGTGTGGCTTTCTTGTGGCTTGCTTGAAATGCACTGCCCATTAGACACCATGCTCCCGCTGAGGCCTCACCTTAAATAGCATCAGCCTGGGTTTGCCCAGGGGTGATGGACATACTCCTTGATTGATCATCCTGACCATTGATGAGGATATTCAGACATCCTTCCTGTTTGTGTGTAAAGCAGGACTTCCTCCTGGCGGCATCTTTTTAGATCTGTGAGCATCAGGGAATATTGCAGGTGAAACAGGGTTTCCTAGGAAAATATCACATCAGTTTCAAAAGCTTTGGTGAGTCTATCCCATCCACAGGCCTGATTTGTTTGACATTATTTGCCCTTGAAAGCCTGTATTAGTTACACCCGTCCCTGTTATCTTGCAAGTAATTAGAAACATTTTATTTTTATTTTGTGGGGAATATAAGTTTATGTGATGGATCAGTAATTCCCAAGTTCCTTCTTTTGACCCTTTTTTAAAGTTTCACTTCCTAAGACAAGACCTGAAATGATTAAACACAGGATGTGTTCTAACCTCGTTTTTACATATGAGCCAAACACCTCTGATGGAAGTTTGCATTTGTGGTTGTCCACTTTGGGATGCCTGGCACAAACTTTTGTATCCATTACTTTGAACTCATTCAGACCTTGCAGACACATCTTTTGACAAGCATTTATTCTAAAAGAGGGAAAGAAATTACTAGTATAGCATGAAGGTTGCTGATGTGATACTTTAAAATCACAGAAAAATTAATAAATATACTACTTCTGAAATGCTCAGAACTAAAGTAGAGGCTTTAGTTAAACAATCTCTAAAAAACTAAAGAAAAACAGGAATGGGAGAAAAGAGCTTTGCTTCTAACACTGAAAAAGGAGAAAACAGATGGCAAAATTATTTGTTTGGGAAAAAGAAACAATTTATCTCACCCAATGGCCTGGCACTTAGATAGAGCCATTTATTTTATTGTGTTCTAATGAGCACAGTATTGCTTTCCAATTACAGCAAATCAGTATATAATGTTCCTACTTTGGTAATTTTTCTTTTCTAAGTGTATCAAGATATATATTCAAATAAAAATTAAAACAAATCACTTTTTTCTCCAACTCCCCTGCTTAATAGAGGAAAGAGGCAGAATTTTCCCAGAGGAGTTTTATTGCTAGCACAAATGAAAGGAAGAGGCAACTAGTTGTGTGAATGTGGTGGGTGAGTATGAATGCATTCATGTGATCAGTCTGAATAAGTAACGTGATGGACTCACATCCATGGTCCTGGTCTTCTTTGGAGATGAGCTAGGGGATACTGAGACAAATATCATTGTCCTAGCAGAAAATAAAAAACCTAGAAAACTAGTCTCCCCAAGACTTGATGGATGTAGTGCTGAAAACCAGAGTATTTCTGTGGCCAAGCCAGTGAGGTATATGTTTACTTTTAAGGATGCAGTTTGTCCCATTTATTTCACTTCTAGCACATACTGCAAGAACACAGTCTCAGTGGGGAGCTTTGCAAATTGACAGGTTTCAGAGGAGAAATATCTGCTCTATAAAGAAGGTATGAAATGAAGGAAGGAAGATGACTATGAGAAACAGTAGAGAATGAAGGATGTGCCTGTTTACTTTTCTAAAATGATACATTTTTCCAACAGTAACAAATAAAATATGTTAGTAACTCCACAAAGTCCAATATTAAGTAAAACGGATGCTTTTAGCAATTGAGTCAAGTATAACAAGATTAAAGTGATTCTTACTATAAATCCTGTAATTTAAATTCAATTATCTCAGGGACAAATCGCTCCACAAAGTTTTTCATAGATTCTATTAACTTAGTGTGGATTTGAAATTCTGGCATTGCTCTAATAGTCTTCCCTCATTACTTTCAAGGGATCCCATCAGATGGTTTGTATAGCTATTTTTGCTTTCTAATAAAGAGAGGGTGTAACATGACTTACCAGAAAAGAAAATAAATTTTTGTTACTTTAGCCTTATTTATATTTCTAATTTAAAGAAATAGACTTAATCCGCAAAATAGCCAGAGGGAATGGGAGAACTCCAAATTAACATTGGTTAGATATAACCAAGCCTAGTTTAGATAAATGAAAAACTAAACAAAAAGGACATTTCTGTATGTTTTAGATTAGAAAAGCTGAAATGTGCAGGGGTGAAGACTGATGTTAATGGGTCCTGAACATGGACATCATGGTGTCATTTACCACAGACTTTGCATGTGAATAATGTTTGATTTTAGGGAAAAATATTCTATTGCATTATATTATATTATATTATATTATATTATATTATATTATATTATATTATATTATATTATATTATATTATATTATATTATATTATATTATATTATATTATATTATATTTTTTTTTAATTTTATTTATTATAGTGAAGATTTGCACAGTTAAAATTTTTTATATTGATTGTACTACAGTGAGGTATAATGAGCAAGTATGTGCTACTGTTAGGGACTTGCAGCTTTAAGGAGTTTATTAATAGAATTTACCAATCTCCATTACTGCCAAATAAAAGCATATTCAGGCATGTAAACTTCTACCCCCTCCTTGATATTTTAGGACCAACCATATTCCCTAGAACCTAGTTGGTCCTAAAATCTTACTTCCCAGTGTGGTGAAATAAGACTAGTGAGCTTTTTCTGACAGTCGTGGAAATCTCTCATCACTGGATGGAAGAATTGTGACTGCTGGTGGGTCCTGCCAGCCCAGTCCACAGAGGGCGTGGAGCGCTGGGAAAGGCAGGTTTGTCCATCCTGCTGGGATGCTGTGCAGCTTGGCAGACAGATCTGTTTGCTCATGTCACTGTGAACAGATCCACCATGCTGTGAAATACCTGAGGAGCTAAATCTTCCCTTGTGAGCAACGGTGGAGTGAGGCATTGGGGACTAGCAAATACATTTCGACCAGGTGAGTAGAAAAAGGGTAAATTGAGGACAAAGTTTGAAGATGCTTTATGCTCTATGTTTTTCTGTATTACTACAATGTCAGAACAGTGATACAATTTACAAGCAAGTTTTTTTCCTGTGTGAGGTTTGTGAAACTTAGAGGGGGTTTCATGTTTGCGACCTGGTGGGTGGAACTATGCCAGGTGGGAATGTTTATGGTTTGGATGGAAAAGTACCAACCTGATGAACCTAGAAGAGACTGAGCAGCTCCTGGTCAGCCAGATTTATTAGGCAACAGTTTCTAAGATGAAAGCATCTGAATCCCATGGAAACAAGCAGAGAAGGAGTTAGAGACAGGCAGGCTTTAAATTATAATATTTGTAGATGTCATGAAGACCAAAGGGACAATAAACCATGAAAATGGCAAGTCATTGAAACAAAATAATTGGATTGGCTGGTGAGGTGAACATTAGCAAATATATTTCTAAACAGAAAAATCCAAAACTTCGTACTGAAATGAAAATTTTGTAGAAAATATATATCTTTATCTGTGGAAGAGTGACCAAGATTGACCCACTTTTCAGCAGTTTGTAGAGAACTGCTGCCCATGGGATGGACTCACATTGGAGAAGTCTGTGGAGAACTGTCTCCTGTGGGGGGCATCTCGCAGTGGAGCCGGGGAAGGACTCCTCTCCCTGAGCAGTGGCAGGAACAACATGTGATAAACTGACCCTAATCCCCTCTCCCTGTCTCTTTGAGCCATTGGGAGAGGAGATAGAGCTGGAAAGGACGGAGGAATGGGCTAAGGTGTTTTCAAGGTTTATTTTACTTCTTGCTATCTTGCTCTGATTTTGCTAGTAATAAATTCCATTAATATTCTCAATTCAAGTCTGTTTTGCTCATGATGGTATTTAGTGAGCAATCTCTCCCTATCTTCATATCAAACCATGAATCCTTGGTTATATATATTCTCTCCCTTGCCAAGCTGCAGGGGAGAGTGAGAGAGTGGCATTGGTGAGTGTCTGGCATCCAGCCAGGGTCAACCCACCATAGCAAGTAAAATGTCCTGTTGTATATATGGTGTATAATCTTTTCCGACCAGATAATCAGCAGGGAATCTTTTGAGTTTATAATCACAGAAATATGATATATTTTCTCTAGGTTAGGGAAAAAAATATTTTATTAGAGCAAATAAGGGCATACAAATATCCTTATCCTGTCACAAAAGCAATATATTTTATCATTAAATGAGGTCTGGGTCACAATAAATACCAGAGTATTAAGAATTCTACAGTTGATGCACATTTTCTGCATCTTCCATCTTATTCTCCCGACGATCTCCTAGATAGCAATGATTGAAGCTGTCTTTTTATTAGACATGACAGCTTCCACTGATGAGGGTGTTTGTAATTCTCAGTGAAGAGCAGATGTACATCTTCAGTTCTCTAACCGCAGAGTTGTGTTTTTTGGTAGACTACCCGGACAGTGGTTCTGTGATCATTAAATACCAGCTCTACACAGTTGTACGTCATTTAGCAGTACAAATTTGATAAAGATCAGGCAAGAGCATATGATTGCATTTCAGTTGGTTTAGCTAGAGCACACAGTGTTTGCGTTCACTTTACAATTTGATGTTTATTTTATGCTGGCTTCAGGAAGACAGCATGAAGTTTAAGTTGCCTGGACAGAGAATTACTTTCTCCATTAAATCTACATTAATCTACTAAGACAAAATTCTCTCTTCAATTTATTGTTAACGAATCAGTGGAATGACTCTGCACCCACATAATGCATTCTTATGATTACAGTGGCTTTGAGATTTGACACTAAATTCCCAAAAAACAGATTCACTGTGTTGTTAAACCACCCCTTGAGAGCTAAATTGAACTGATAGTATAAACAGAGATACCAAAGAGCAATCTCATTGTGCCTTTTCTCCAACAACAAATGCCAAGCCCTGGGATACCTTTGAATTTGCCAGTGATTTCTGAAAAGAAAAAAAAAGGAAAGGAAATTCTTCAGCCATAACAGGAACACTTTCAGGAAAAGAGCTGGAGGTAAGAATGATTTACTTTGAACTTGTTCTTTCAAAGTCAAGTTGTGTGTCTTTAGATGCAGAGCATTATTTGGGAGAGGTTAAATTCCCTCCAGTTTGACCTACTTTGAGTTCTGTGGTTTGGCAGGGTGCTGTGTGAGCTGGGCACACCAATTAATTTAAAGGATGGTAGTAGTCTTAGTAAATGAATGATGTAAAAGAATGAATATCTTCTTTGTCAACTGGCTGAAAAATTTCAGAAACCATAAAGGTGAGTTGGTTGGATGTTGGGTCACAGTGTTTATACCATTATTAAAAGCCAAAAGAAGCTGTGGTGACAGAGTCCTGCTTTGAAATTAGCTTGGGAGGGAGGGTTCCATAACACCCAAACAATGCAAACACCAGTATGGTCAGTGTAGGAATGGATTTTGGTAGACTGATTTTTAAGGAAGAATGCTTTGGCCAGTCTAGGATTACAGTATCAGAATTTATGATGTAGGAAACATGAGAAACAAGGACTTAAAAAAAAAACTGGGCAGATAATGAGCACAGTCTTTGTGGTATAATTCTGGAATGAGACCACTTACTTACCTTCATGGAGGCAGATGAACATATCTCTGTAATAGCCAGATCAGGTTCTATGTCATTACTCTACATTTTCAAAATTAATTTTAAAAACCTGTTTCAGGGCATGGAATAGCCCAGAAAGGGGAGCTTGACCCCTGATCTGCTGAACTTCACACATCTTTTATTATGTGAATCAACAAATGTTGAGGTCTTTATGAAGGGTCATTAACCTCAAGGTAGATAGAACAGTAGAACATGCCAACTCCTCAAAGCACAAAATTCAATGCTACTAGATAGTCTTTGAAGACCCTTGAAAGCACCATCTAACAAAAATTTGCAGGAAGTTTGATGGTCTTTTTCTTCTTTTACTTGGTGATTAAAGAGCTCCATTCTCTTGTAGTTTTGAATGCAGAGTCTCTCATACACTGATACAGTACATAGGATAAATCTTGCCTGTTTTTTTGGTTTTTTTGGCTTATATTCATCCTACATTGAGAAAATACATAGCTAAAAATACTTTGGGATGCTTTCCAGGGAATACCACCCATGTGTCCCTCAGCGACTCTTCTTTAATGTTCCTTAACCCACATGGTATTCAACATTTCCTGTGACAGACTGTGCCTCCACAAATAAGCCGCACAAGTTCCTAGTATGAGCTGTGCACTGCATACGGTGGAATAATTGCCTTAAAAGAATGTTGAGGCTACAAAACGAAGCAGTCATAGAGGTAGGCAATGCCAAAATTAAGGCAGTCTGTGCAAACTCAATATGGTCCTGTTGTGCAAAAGCTTAGTCTGAGCCAGTGTCTCAGCACATGTTTTTATATCCTGATTCATTCCAGCTACAGGTACATCCAGCTATTCAGTGAATGAGAAAACACTTGGTATTTCTTGATATTCATAATTTTCATCACTCTTCTTAGTGGCTCATTACTTTATACTTGCCATCTAAAAAAAAAAGAAGAAAAGTCAGTCAGTATGAACATGGCTCACTTCACAAACAAAATTGGCTCTGGCCTTCTTTGCATACTTCCCCTCACTGGTGTGGCAAAGCTGTGTTCAGATCATCTACACTTTAAAGAATTCCCCTGCTGTGTTTTTAAACACCTCCCTTCAAACAAGGCCCTGGTATCCCTAACAGTGGAAAGCATTATGCAACCCAAGCTACAGATGCTACCAGCTGTTTTTCTGCCTCACAAAGTATGCCCTTCCCAACTGCCATAGGAAGGAAAACTTGATCCTTACATCAGTAATATCTGTTCTAGAGCCATATGCCTTAAACTACCAGGCAGAGTTATTTCCTTGGGTGAAGCACAAGAATCACAACACAAATCCTGCTTCTCAATGTACCAATGCTCTCCAGTGAATATCCCTCCTTCCATCATCCTTCTTGGCTTCAGACAGCCGAATCCTATAGCACGGGTCCCAGGGAGAAGCAGGCTTTCATCTAAATACCAGGGCTGTGTTTCTTCTATGAGCCAGCAACTATCAGTACCAGGATGCAGAAAAACATCCCAACACCCAAACGCTTTGAACAGGGCATAAAAGACATTCTGTTTGAGAAATCAATGGAAAAACAGATGCCTAAATGGGTGCAAAGCAGTGCTGCTGCTATTAACGATGCAATGATTAATGATTCCAAGTATTTGGGATACAGTTAACCCTTTTCATAGACTCATCTAGGCATATAAATAGAACTTCTATGATTTGACTTCTTCCTAAGCCACACAAATAGCCTATTTTGCATTGGGTTACAACAGATTCAGGGACAAACAAGGCACTGACATATAGAACTTTGCAGAACCTCCCTTACCATTAAAATAGGCAAAACATCCCTCCCCCTCCTGCCTCTCCCAAACCTGCTAGGCTAATGGCAAAAAAAAAAGTAGCACCATAGCTTAAAGAAGCCTCAGACACTCTGCTCTGGCTGTTGCAATCTTTCTGTTTGGCCTTTGAAGGAGTGAAGCAGCCCTTTCACATGTCTTCTGTGGGAGTGTGAAGAAGACAAGCCCTACCAGCCTATTTTAAGTCCTGTGTCTTTGAGAGAGAGGAGACTTTCTGGAGTTGGGAAGGAGAGTGGCAGGCTTTGCCTGAGCTGGTGTTTTCTACCTAATGATATTGAATGGGTCTTCTTACAGCAGAAGCTGTAAGATGGTTTCCTTCCCCACCACTATTTTCATAAGCTGGTTGTTTACTATGAGATCAAACATGTTGCTTATTTGGGTCATACTATCTCAGCTCCGACTCCTTTGAAGTGAAGCGGTTTACAAAGGTTATCCGCAGTAGTCTGTATCCTCCACTTTCTTCAGGAGCCTGAGTAATCTGCAGTTACAGGGATAAGACACCTGATAATTCTCCCTCCAAAAAGACAGGGTAAAAGCATGCAGAGCCTGCCTAGTGCTGATAGCAATTTTACACGTTGAATCGTTGAAGCTGAGGAAGTTGCAGCTGCCAAAAAAATGGGAACATTTTTAAATTAAGACACTACACAGACCCAGGAAAATTCTCACTTAGCAAATGAAATGAGGACAAACAGCAAAAGAGAGGTACTTCATCACTGATTTTAGCAGCTAACTTTCCCTCAAGGGTGCATCAGGCTTCTTTTTTATTTTCCAATCGATGTTCCTGTTGGGTGTAGAAGGGGGAGAGGTGCAAGACCTCAATCCATTCAAATCTGATTCATGCCATAGGTGTGCATGAAGATCAGTCCCATCACTCCGCCCCTTGTTTTGCCATAAAAAGGCAAGATTTCAGCACTCTTCCCCTTCTGTACTCAGGCAGAGTGGCATCTCCTTTCACACTTCCTCCTGCTTCCATGTAGCTGGTGCTTTTGAATTCTCCAGAGCACAGTGTATGACTGAGCTGCGGGAGTTATCCCAGGGAACTGGTACTGCAGTGTAAAAGTGGCCGAGGCATGCAGTTATTCAGCTATGTTTATCCGGATGGGAAGGGAAGTGGAAGCAATGAGGAGAGGTATGTTGGCGGAACTGAGCAGCAGGAAGGACATGACATTTCAAAGGAGGGAAATGCAAATGAGAATCTACTGAAGGCTAGTTAAAGGGAAGGGAAGGGAAGACAGGACTGAACAGAGAAGGAGTGTATGTATCCACCAGAGAGAGTACTGTGGTGCTGTGCTCTGTGCTTCTGCATAGCTTTCACATCAACAAAGAACTGAAAAGAGTATGTAGGTTTCTTTTTCACATACAGCTTTCTAATTCACTCAACCAGACCATTCCTTTCCACCTCAAGTAAGCAAGAGAGTACAAGAAGATGAAACTAAATGAGAAAATAAGAAAGAAACACTCTTTCACACTCTTAGGATCATCAGACTAAATGTATCATTTCTGCAGCTCTGTAGAAGGCAATGAAGCTGAAATTACTTCTTCATGCAAGGATTACAGTATTGCATAGTGATTTTTCGGCATCCATAAAATGCAGCGTAAATAGCTTGTGCTTAGTCCTAAGGGTGAGGTGCTTTGTTTGTTTACTTCTATTAGATCATGGTTATTCTGAAAACTCAAGGAAATACCATATTGAAAATTTTAGTACAAATGAGGGAATTATTTAAAAAAAAAAGTGGAAAAGATTTGCAGAGTGATAAAATGAAAGTTTAAAAGTACCTCCATTTGAAGAAAATGGGAAAATCAGTTTAGAAATACACAGTAGAATTGTGCAAGCTCAGGCAGTACAGGAAGAACAAAAAAAAGTTATTATACCCATTTTCATTTGTTCAAGACAGGAGAAAATCAGAGAGACATGAAAGGCAGAAGAGACATCATGCCAGACAAGTTTCTGATAGATAATGGGCAATCCAAACTTGCTATCTTGTGTTCTTTCTTAGTTTATGTCTGACATCCATCTGCTAGGTTTTGCTGTACATCACACCTACGTGGACTCAGTTCTTAGATTTTCTTCCTGAAGGAATAAAAAAAGTTCATTGGGGTGGAGGACAAATGTAAGTCAGTAATCTTTAATATGGAACAGACTTCATATTCATGTTGTTTCGTACAAAGTAATCAAAACCAAAAAAATGGCAAAAAATTGGATTAGCAGGAGAGAAACATAAACATTGAACACAATAATAACAGATTTAAATTAAACACAAGTGCGTAAGGAGGCTAAACCTTTCAGTCACAGTCTGTTGCGTTAGTGTAGATACGCAGACTGATAAATTCTGTGGTGTCTGGTTCTTAAGGAATAAATGTCACTTTGTGTCCTCTGACTGCATCTGAAGTCAATAAATCCATCTGCTGCCTTTCACGCATGTAGAATGCATTTTCATCCCCTTCGAGCCATGTTTGTTGGCCAGCTTGCTATAAATAAATGACCTGCACATCAAATTCATATCCTTGAATTTCAGCCATTAATTCCAGTATGCTCATTGCAGTTTCTCCCAGGTACAGGAGGAAAGGGGAGCACAAACAGCAGTAGTCCTAAGGTGCTTCCCTTGCCATTATAGGTTGTCAAATGGGATTTTAAATTATTTGACAAATAATAAATATAGATAATGGGTAATTTCAACAAGAGGAGTCTATTTTAATTTCTTTTTCATGATAACTTCTCTCAGAGTTCTTGGTAGAACTTCTGTAGACTGAGGGAAAAAATGGAGAATAACATGCTTCTCCTTCCATTAAATTAATGCAACATCTTTATTTCATCATAACATGTTAGCTTGTTAAAACTCCTCATCATCACACTACACAATAAAACACTCCTTGATGCAACACAGTACTGTGTTGTCACCCAGCTCACCTAGAAGACAAATTCCACATAAACTATTTTGTACCTTTTGTTGCTTTGCCTTACTAAAGTTTCCCTTTAAAGATAACACCTGCAATATGTTAATTGACATATTGTTTCGAAAATTTCTGAAGAAACCTCTTCCATTGAATCAGTCTTAACATACTAAACTATTTTTTATTCTTACATGTTTGCATTTTTCTTTTGATACAAATCATCATTTCTAACTTTTTTTTTTCCGAGAAACTTGAATTTCATTCAAATTTTGAAGAAATTCAAGCCAACCAGTGGTCAATAAAGAGTGTCCATCTCATTAAAGACCCAAACTAAGCAGAATTAGTGGCCTTTAATATTGCTCTCACATGTAGTAGGGTTGCTTTTCATCACTTGATGTGGGCATGATTCCCTTTTTAGAATAATGCTATTGCTAAGACACCCACACATCTCCCCTCCTGACTTGCTGAATTTCTAACTTATGCTTTATATCAGGTTGTTTGGCATAGAAGCAGACTGTGGAGAGAATATTTTTAAGAGAAAAAGTGGTCTTCTCAATCAGAAGTACAAGCACAGTCTGGGTAGACTTGTGCTGCATGACTGAAGTTTTGTCTCTTTGTTTGCATTTTTGGTGAGAGCTGAAATATCCTCCACAAGAAATTGTGCATCTCAAGGGAGAAGAGAAGGGAAGAGACTGCAAGCTACTATTCACCAGGATGTTACAAAAATAACTTTCATGTGTCAAGTGGTACGGCGTAGGTGGTGCAATTTGGCATTATCTCGCGTCACTACTCGTCTATCACCACACTTTTAAAAACTATCCCTGCCCTTGTCATGGTGTTCACACACAAAGTGATTTCACTTTTTACTTTCCTGCAAAACAAATCCAGATTTCAAAACAATAGAAGCAGCAGGAGGATAGGACTAACTAATCCTTACAAAATTTGTATACTTATATATACACTTATATATACTTATATATATACATATACATATACTTATATATATATATATAAAATGGGATTTCCAAGTTTTTATTTCATAGGCACTGATAGAGAGAGAACTTTCTATTTTAATAACCTAAAGAATGAGTTTGCAAATCTTTGCAACAAAGATTTAAAGAAAACCCATGTAGTAATACAGAACTGAATTTGGAGGTTTAAATTAGATTATTCACAGAATTGGCTATTTTACAAGCTACTCCAGAAAGCAGTAGGCAAAAAGCTCTCATGGAACTTTGTCCTTTCATGACTGGTGTAGCAATATGGGCTCTGGTTACCCAAGCAACTGATCAACAACTTCACCTTGGCTGTAAATGAAATGTTGGGAAGAGATTAAAAAAAGAAAGTAGGAAGATAATTTGAATAGAAAAAAAAAAAAGCCTAGGATCATGAGCAGGTAAGAAGTTTTAGTTTTTCATCAGTACAAGAAAAAGGACTGGATTCTTGCAACATGACAGTATAAAGTGGCATTTAAAGAGATGCCAAGAGAGTTCCAAAGCCCTTACCTGTTGAGTCTTACTGAAAATGGCAGGTTCAAGTTATACAGAGGACAAAAGGGAATATTTTATACAAAACAAAACATGCAGACATTATCCTCTTCTGGCAGTCGGGAAGCTTTTACCCTGAGAAAGTCTAGATCGGTTATCTGGGGCACAGCATACTACTGTGAAAATAAATAGTATTTATTTTAACACTACTGGATAGCACTGGAGTAAAACCTAGGGGTTTTCAACCTTACAATAGTCACTCACTGATTCAAAGAGACTGGATATACACAATAAATTTACTTGAATGTTGTCAAAGTTACAAAGATTAGGGATACAATTCTATTCTCATTTTACATTCTATTTTGTTTCCAGGGCACAAAGTCTGGATTGATTTTTTTTAAACCCTTTTACAGCAGTAAAGTCCATGGGAAACTGTTTTTTTCCTTCCACAGTAGAGATCCTCTCACCACTAGGGCTGAGAGGTGTGATCCTAGGAAGAACAAGGTCAGTATGAATCGAACTCCCCAGCACTCTAAGCAGACTAGAATGGGAAACAAGACAATAACTGTGCAGGTGTGTTGCTTGTGCTGGAGGGTCACACAGGATGGGAGGCTGGTGAGGGGCTTGGAAGCCCTGTGAGGAATGACTGAGGGCACTGGGGTTGTTTAGCCTGGAGAAAAGGAGACTCAGGGGTGACCTTATCACTCTCTACAACTTCCTGTAAGGTGGTTGTAGGCAGGTGGGGGTTGGTCTTTTTCTCTAGGCAGCAACTGACAGAATGAGAGGACACTGTCTCAAGCTGTGTCAAGGGAAATATACACCAGGTATTAGGAAAAAGTTTTTCACAGAAAGAGTCATGAAGTTCTGGAATGGCCTGCCTGGGGAGGTGATGGAGTCACCATCCTTGGATGTGTTTAAAAAAAGCCTGGATATGGCACTTGGTGCCATGGTTTAGTTGAGGTGTTAGGGCATAGGTTGGACTCGGTGATCTTTAAGGTCCCTTCTAACCTAGTCATTCTGTGACTTCTGTGATTTCTATGAATTCTGTGAATTCTGTGAACTGCAAATAGTGTGGGATGAAGTCTTTAAACTGAAAGCTCCCAGAGCAAGTGTGGATACGTGTGCATATTCTATAAGGCATCTGATCTGATACCTCTTGGCATGGTAACTGAGAATTTAGAACAATAAAAAATCAAGATAATAATCAGTGGTTTAAAACTCCACTGATTGAAAGGTGCCTTATCTTTAAAGGGTTGCTTCAGGTCCTAAAGGGATTTGCTGTTATTGTTATTCCAAAGCAAGCAAGCATACTGTGTTATAACTGTTTTCAGATGACATAAATTTTGCAGGAATAGCAAATACTGCAGAATACCGGTGAGTGAGCCCTCTCAGCTATTTGATAAGCTAACTATGAAAGTTTTAGGGCAGCCATGTGCTAAACAATACTTTGAAGAAAGACAGAAAGCATCTGAGGTCATGGAAGCTAGAGGCTCAACATATGCTCTCAGCCTGATCCTCTTAGTAAGGGTGGACACAATCTTTGCTGTATAATAGGAAATTGTATCATCTCTGACATTGGTGCAACAGTCACTACAGTATAGCAGCCAGCATTGATGCTGGCCTGAACACTGAATGTCCACTAGACTCACAAAAAAAGAATCAAAATGTTACAAAACCATCAGAATTGTTTGTTCCACCATCAAAGTTAGCCTTAATTTCTGCTCATTGGAATTCCTGGCACGTTTCTGTGTAGGAAGAAAGACTCCTCTCCAACTAAATCACTATTCCATGTACTGAGAATTAGAAATTGGGATCAAGATACATCAAACTTTTTGTTAGGCAACACTGTAAGAAGATTGAGTGCACAGTGTTGTTATTATTTTACAGTAATGCCTGTTTTTTACTCTCTTGACCAATAAAGGCTCCTGCTATATGCTTTTTTTTTTTCTTGTGGGAGGTAGAAGGACCAAGGGGCTCTTTTCTGATATTTTTGTTTTGGTTACAGTTAATGCAAAAGGTTCTCCTTGTGTCCCCAGTGAGGAGGAAAGCTGTGACAAAAAAGTGGGGCCTGTTCCTGAAAATAGTGCTTATGTGTTTCTTTCCACTTTCATGAATCCAATTATTTTAGTGTGTGTACTTGCAGACACGTAACGTCAAACACGTAACCTCAGACTAAGGATTGTCCTGTGAAGGTGCACAAATTTGACCTGATGCACTGCAAATTCAGAGACAAGAGGTTCCTGCTGAGTATCACTAACCAATTGTCAATTCTTCAATCCAAGACTTCACACTGTCTCTCTGTAGAACCTAGAATGCTGTTGCAAATCTGGTATTACCATTAAAAAGCTTACAATACCTCAAAGTTAGCCTTGTCCCTTCTGTGAAGATTAGTTCAGAAGTTTTCTTGGGGTTTGGGGTTTTTTTATTTTCAAACTAAGCACTGAAGGCAAAATTCTCCTCCTTTAAGGAACCCAAAGCATGGACCTGACCTCTGCAGATTGTCTGCTCTGAAACTGAGGAAACCTCCGTGCACAGACACAAAGTATTGCCAGCTGAGAGCTCATTTGCAGGATCGTCTCTCCTTTTTAACTCTGCTTAATTCTATCACTGAAATAAGGACAACAGGGTCTATTTTTGGGTTTAAATGTAATTTATTATGTAATTGTTGCTCGGTAAATGAGTTTACGTGGGATACAATAATACAGAATTTCAACTGTACTTTAAAGGCTGTCTTGCAAATCACTGTCATGTTTCTACTCGTTTAGGATCAGTGCTGTCAAATATTAACAATATACAGGAAATATGTCCTCCTTTTTCAGGAAATGCTTGTATCATTGAGTCAGTAAAACTGTTTCAGCTTAAGAGAATCAGATTTAAATACCACTTAGAGACATGCCTAACATTTATAAAAACAATAAATATTAGTGGCATATTAAGTGTTTGCTTAAATTCAGAAGCTAACAGATTAACTGTCTCTGTGTTAGTCTTTTTCTTTCCATATACAACATGATATAACAGTTTGATGAAACATTTGCTATCAAACATTTCTGAAAATATTCTCAGGACATGTATGTTCTGTACAATACAGCAGTTTTGGGTTTTGTGCAATACTGCACATAATAAACATCTATATGTTCTTTGTATATTACAGCTGTGCATTCCTTGATAGCGGAGGGAGAAAAAACAAACAAAGCTTCTGAGGATAAACAGCATTATTTAATTTTCACCAGCAGAGATTATATTCTTTGGTTTTGAATCCTAAACCACTTTATTTAAAATTTAACTTTATTTAAACTGAAAATATATGTGGTATCACTAATCTGATGAAACTTCTGATAGTAACCCTATACCTCAAATTGTCCCCTTTTCCTGCCTGGTAACTAGAGACTAGGCTATAAGGTGCAGCCTGGATTCTTTATTACAATTCAGTTTTGCTGGAAGGAAGAGGCTAATGGGAATGTCACACTTTTAGTTCCCATCATTAGGTCCACATGCTGTTCACTCTAGCTGCTTCTTTACCTGCCCTTCTTGATGACTCTGGTCCCATTTTCCACTGGCAGTATTCAGTCCATTTATGCCTAGGAAATTATACAAAAAAGAAATAAAGAATAACAACATTGGATCTATGGCAGCCAGGGAGCTTTATTTATACTCCTGCCTCAGTTTGATGATTGGTGCAATCACATTTATTGCTCTAGCAGGTATTTTCCTGATCTAAACCAGAATATTTTGTGTCCTTGTCTTGCTTTGTAGAACGCCAGCAGTAATTTTCCAGACATTATTTCCATCTTGCATTTTTCTGTCATTTTGCTTCTCTCTCTTCCAGATTATTTCACATATTCTGACATAACCCAAGAAAACAACAGATGGCAACTTCATCCAAGTGGGTGTTATCCACTGGGACTGCAAAACAGGAGCTTGTTTTCCAGTAACTTCCTGCCTTTCAGGTTAAAAGTTGCAGAACTTACTGTGGTGCTCTAATGTGAGTCTCAAATGTGGGTTAGGGTTAGATTGTCTTAGGCAGAGTTAAGTCTGCTACCTCACTGACTAGATGTGAGATTTCTAATGTGCAATGCATGAGTAGCAGTGATAATGCAGTCCAGCAGAAGAAACAAAGGTAGTATAAAGAAAAGTAGAATGTTGAGAAGTTGTGTGGTTATGTGGGGAAAAAAAAACAGTTGGCAGATTAAAAGGCTTGGAAGAGAAGCAGTAAGAGGAGGAAGGGAAGAGAGAGGGAATAAAGAAGGAAAGGAAGGAGGATCAGACAAAGGAGAAAAGTGGTAGAGAGAGAAGGAAGGAAGGAGAGAAGGATGGATATAAAATATAGAAGGTCATATTTAGCCATGCAGTGGTATCACTGAACTCCTGAGCAAAGTTCTATTTCTTCAAAACTTTAGGGCTTCCAGTTGTGCCAAAAAAACCCAATGAAAGGAAATACTCTAAAAGTTAGAAACAATGAGACATTTATATTGGATTTCTTTGGATAGAAGTGGGGCAGTATCTGTATCTTGTCCTGACAAACAGGTAAGGAAAGTTTTCCTTCTGCTCCTCAACAAAAAATATCCTTTTCATCAACAAAGGGAGAGTACTTTGAGCTACATATGGTGATTAGCTATGAATTGGGGAAGTAAGCATAGAAGCATGAGAAAATTTAGCTCAGGTCACAGATGAATTTTCAGATTTTTTTCTTTTGCTGGGCTTTCTCAGCCCAGAGCTTAACCAGGAGACAGCTAATATATGTAATAACTGCTCCCAAAGAGAGTGGTATGTCTTATTAAAAATAGTGTCAGAACACAGGAAAAAACACTGAGAATATAAAAGCAAAAATAGGGGATAATCTTTAATTCTGTGATAAGGGGGAACTAGAATACAGGGTATCTGTCTATTGTCCCAACTGAAGGGGTTTCAAATGCATACAAAAAAGAGCAATTCAAATCAGACAAAGATGTAAGTAGTAAGTTGGCTTCACCTCACCTGCCTTTGGGTGTCTAAAGTAACTCATTTGACCTGAGCTAGTGAGGCAAAGTCCCCACTGGAAGGAAACAGATGTTTCAAAGAAACAATTCATCTGAACCATACCTGCCTTAGGTTAAGAGGAAGTGAGTGTCCTTTCAGGCTGTCTGTTTTTTTTCTCTGTGTATAATGTGGACCTTCTGCTCAAACTTTGGTGATGTTTCTATTTCCTCCAGTTAGAGCAACACTGGGCATCCCAGGATATGCCCTGTCACCACAGAAAGCATCAATACCTTGTTGAGATGAGGAAGACTTTTGTACCAGCTCCGGGAGGATTGTGGCGAGTGAACCCCAGCCAACATCTGAACACCCACACAGCCACTCATTTATCCCCCTCTCACATGAAACAGGGAATAAACAAGCATCTCTGTAGGTATAGGCATTTGGCCAAGGTCAATCCACCACACAAAGTGGGACTGACCGACTTGGTCAGTCTTGTACTAAAATCCTGAATTTCACCTACTTGTCAGGACTTTGTATGTTGATCAACCTGTTGAATTAAAAGATTGCTAAACAACTGTTTACAAACCCTGGGAGCTATAAAAGCAATCTGAAATACTGCTATCATTAAAGATATTTTGGACTACTCATGTCATCCATCAAGGAACAGAAAGAATATAAATGATGGTTCTTTCCCATGGGCTTTTTAATAATGAGAAATCTTTACAGAACCAAGCAATAGGGTTGGTAAAATACAGATGTCATATTTTTAGTGGCACAAGAGCTAACACACTCGGCAAGAAATTAAAATTAAATTCCACATTTCCTGATACTGACAAGGAAGTAAGAGAAGTAAAAATGCCAATTTACTCACACACACATGCAAAAAAAAAAAAGTTCACTATGTTTCGTTGTCTAAACACTTTCCTGTTTGTTCCACCTAATTTCTTTGATGATTTCAACTGCAATAGTTTCTTCAGTTTGTCTCCCTCTAGTGGATCACCCCTTTTGGTCAGCAGATACTTTATTTTCAATTTTTAATTTTTCCATCACTGGTATTGTGTGGCTATAATGTTATTATCACAATTGAATAATCTATACACAGCAATTTCTCTATTTCATTCCTCATGACTGCATCATTTAAACTTATATTTCTTCCTATTGCCCCAGGTATCAGCTGTCTGGGCTACAATTCATGCAAAGTATTCTCAATCCTCTTCTCATCTTAAAAAATACAATTATACTGTATTGCTTTTTGGTCATTCTTCTGTCTTCTAGATGATTTCAGGGACTGGATAAGTAGAGGCCTATGTAAAGCAGCCTTTTAAGTGGTCTAAATTAAGACCTGGTGAAACAAAATAAAGCTAGGCACAGTTAAATCATGTCAAAAATATGGAATGCCTTGTCTAAGCCTCTAGCAAGTATCATCTTTCAGCAACATAGATATATTCTATTGCTTGATGAATATAAGACAATGTGGCCTAGTCTTATTTTTCAAAGAATCCATATGTAATTTGGGGAAGAATATATTTAATTGTAACCAACATAGAATCTGTCTTGGGCTTATTTGTATCATCTGCATCATGATCTTAGTATTTCTGTGGTGGATCAGAGCCCTTCTGTGTTTAACATCTATAAACCACAGCAAAAAGGCTTATTTCCTGCCTCAAGGATCTTACACTACAAACGAATGTAAGGGCAGCCAAAAAAGTGCACTTAGCAAAGAGAAGGTGGGAATGGAAGAAGCAAATAAGACCTGATAGTTGAACTATTGCTGAATATTATTAGTGTTAGCACAGGCTGCCAAACATCTTTGTGACTGCTGCATTTTATAGGCAAAGAAAAGGTTTCAGGTTTACAAACGTAGATCTGAAGAAGGAAAATCTCATGACCACTGGTACTGCTATGTCTGAAGGGGCACAACTCTTCCAGAGCAGAAGCTTCTTCTGTGAATACATTCAAATTATACTGTTGATTTTCTTTCCTTTTGTCCTCAACCCAGATAACACTGCTGTTCAAGTAGGACATAAAATAGATTCTGTTGTAATTAAGCAATTAGCTGCACAATTAAATCTGAAGTTAGATAAGTGGTGTGAGCTGCTCTTCATAACTACTTGTGAAGTTACACCCAGGTTTATTTGTTCCCTGTTCAGTGGACTCCCACCTCCCCTTCTTCAAATTCCTTCTTAAACTTATGGGAATAAAAATTAAGAACAATAGCAAAAAATCTCACTGTTAAGTTAATGCACAGTAAGATACTAAGCCACCACATTTTTCCTTGGGCTCGTTCCCTCACATGGCAGTGAGCTGATTTATCTTGCACCAGCCTAGAGAGTGGAGAAAGGAGCTCATACCCATTCCCTCTCCCCTTTTTATGTCTACTTGGGATGGGATTTCAGGGGTTGAACTGGAATGAAAAATTGCATAAGAGGGCATTAGTACCTTCCCTTCTTACCTACTGTACTCTCTGCTTCCATAACACACAACATAGTGGTAATTAGATTGTCAGCTACTGTTTGTGCAATAGAAAACACAGCCAAAGCACTCTTAAGTTTCAACAAAAAAATCCTCTCTCCTGTGAACTTGTGTAATTGTTCTCCTTGGACCGATTCTGCTAACGCCTACCCACTTGAATAACTGTACTCATTCTTTGAAATCAAAGTATGACTGACTAATTGCACGCAAACTGGCTTAAGCCCTTAAATTCTGAGCTTTTGAAGACAAAACTGCATCTGACATGCTTTGTGCTGCTCTTGAACTACTTCAGCACACTATGAAGCAAGGAAATAAAAGTAGAAATGGAGGCAAGGCTTTTAAGATGTCCTTAAACTGACCTTCAGAAAGAACCAACAATGAACACTGAGAGAAAATTTGTCAATGAAGAGGAATATTGTCCCAAGTGTAAACAAAAGATTCACAATCCTATTTAAGCATTCTTAAAACATTAATCCATGTAAGATATTAGGACAGAAAAAGACCATTGCTGAGGACAGCAAGTGAAATTTGAGATGGGTTGTGTATATCTGTCCTACTCAGACAGATATCATATTTCAATTCTGAAAATACATTCAGAGGAACTTGAGGTCTTTTCTTATTTAAGAGGCTCCATTGTGGACTTCAAAAGTGTTTATTTTACCATACAGCCACTTATAAAACAAAGGAAAAAATCCACCTCCTAATGTATGAGCTAACAATGTACAGGTAGTTCAATCTCCTCAAAATTACCATTTTTACATTTCTTTCACTTGTCATAAAATTGAATCTTCCCAGAGAGACTGTCTGATAAAATTATACAGCTAGCTTCAGTACTTCAAAAAGAACAAGCGAAAGTAAGTTTCATAGTCACATACACTGAAATTCTGGTTGACCTAAAGAGTGTTTTGTATCTCCCACCTCTTCTTTTGGAATCTATCCTTGATTCATGCAGTAAATGTCTCTAACTTTCAGTCTGAACTGTTTCATCTGAACGTAATGGAAAAGTAAAACAAAGAGCTGAATCAACAATCAGATTGTTAAAGGTTTGTCTTTGCCTATTGTATAAAAGATAATGCTTCTGCATTAAAAACACTAAGAGAATTCTAGTGAAGTTGGAGTTTCCCAGGAGGACCTGTGTTAAATAGTCTTGTCCTAAGAAAGTAAAGATCGTACTTCACTTCAGATGAAGACTTTAAGAGATGAATGACAAACGTCTTCAAGGTCTTTTCTTTTAGAAAGAAAATCCTATCAAGACTGCATGACAGCTGGCTTTTTTTTTTTTTTTAATTTTTTTCAAAATTTTTAGGCCATTCTTTAAAAAAAGATTTAATCAATTTTCAGTTTAAAATTCCCAGGAAAAAAGTAATGCCATTCATTCTAATTTATATTACACACAAGATATTATATTAATACAACTCTGTGGGATTTCAAATCTCAGATCAGGTCATTTAGAGCTATTTTAAATCTGCATTTTCATACACGTATAGCCTGTGAAGGTTTTCATTCTGTGTTCATGTAATGCTAATGCAGTCATGATGTGCAGGCCACAATGCCTCTTCCCACAGATGACAGCACAGAAGGCACAATTTTGTGTATTTTATTTACATTGACAAGGTCAAGGGGTCAGGCTGCTGACTGTGAACTCTTCTGTTAGATGGACCCACAACATATGCCAGCAGGGAACTCATTGGCAGCTCCCTTGAGCAAGGACTTGGAATATTAATGTCTAAGTGGAACAGTTGGGTGCTCACCTCAGCTTTCCTTCTGAAGTAAATATTTCACTGTGTGCCACTCACAGCTCTGCCCTGTGGCCAGCCAGATGTGCTGACAATTTTACACAAAAGTAATGAATTCAGAGAGGTGAAAGGTTCAGAAATGAGGCAATAAGTATTTTTACCTTTTGGGAATATGTAAACCAAATAAAAGGCCTCAGGCTCTACTGCACTAATGTTGTAACTTCAGCAGCTAGAGTATGGCAAAGCTGTATCCATTAACAGCAAACATGAACTTGTGAGATTGCCTCACAGTTTATTGAAACTTAACCTTTGTGATACATGGAATTAGCCTGTGCTTCACAGGGAGGATGCTGAATTATACAGGAGCAACATTATTCCTGCCATCAGGAATAATGCATTTTACTAATGATGTTGGATCAATGGCACATGCCACCAGTAACACTGGAGGTTATTCTGTGCAACCTTCTGTAGACAGCAAAAGGCAGTCCATTGAGACATAATCATTAGTAAAAGCAAGTTGTTTATAACTTAAGGAAAAAGGAAACCTACCATTTCAACATGAAAAGGGATAAAGATTTCAGGTAATCACTGATCAGATTTTGCTTAGCTCTTCAGGAATTAACAGCTCTACTAACATTTTGTGGCTGGCTTTGAGCTGTGAGCTGCATCTGGAAAAGCTTTAGAATATAGACACATAAGACTGGGATGGAACTAGTGTATTTTACCAGATACAACCTGCCCATTCTACTAACCAGCTAGGTGTACAGTTGCATAACAATCCAGTTATAAAGTCAAACACTAAATACAAACCAGTGAAGTTTGTTTGACAGGTATTTTACACCAGTGTTGAGGTGGGTGAAGAGGATATCAGATTTCTTTTAGAAGATCATGACAGCCAGAAGGACACAGGAAGGACAACAGTAAACATACATCTGATGCAAGTACAGATAAATCAAGTAAAACATAAGTGAGCTGATACCCTGCATTGATGATTAATGTGTATCAGAATAGTGTGGCCAGCACGACCAGGGCAGTGATCGTCCCTTGTACTTGGCACTGGTGAGGCTGCACCTTGAATCCTGTGTTCAGCTTCAGGTATCTCACTACAAGAAGGACATGAGCGTGTCCAGAGGACAACAAAGCTAGTGAAGGGTCTGGAGCAGATGTCTTATGAGGAGCAGCTGAGGAATATGGGGTTGTTCAGCCCAGGGAAGTGATCACAGCCTGACAGTTCAGAAAGTGTTTGGACAACCCTCTCAGGCACATGTGACACTTGGGAATGTCCTGTGCAGGGCAGGTAGTTGGACTTGATGATCCCTGGGGGTCCTTTCCAACTTAGCTTATTTTGTGATTCTGTGATAACTTTTTACTCTCACCCAACATCCATGTAATGGTTTCATGCCCCCCTGCCCCCTTCCCCTACAGGTTCCTTGCGCTTAATTCACCATTTTCTAATTGTCCCTTTAGGCTTGGCTCCTGATCCCTCTGCTCTGAAGAAGCACATAAAGTACATCAGAGAGTGTCTTTGCAGTGCCCTCTGGCCATGAAGGAGAAATAAAGAGGGGGAAGTGTGGCTCAACCATTGCAGTCTTCTAAAAGATCATCCTTCATATAAACAGAGTATGTTGACCTACCTGTTAAACTAGTATATATTTCTCCAGTTTTCAGAAACTCATGATTCACATATGCAGGAAAAAAAAAAGTGTCATGAAAAAGCATCCTTCTGAAACCAGAATGACTGTCTTAGCATCTTAGCAGAACTCTACTCCTTGATCTAAAAGTGAAGTATGGTGAAGCACCTAATTTTGGAACTATTTTCATGTGGCTGAAACCAGATGCAGATTTATCAGGCAGGACAAAGGTTTTAATTTTTATTCTCCTCTCCAGTTTCCAGTAACAACAGGGAAAGCAAGAAGCATTTCCTTCATGTGATGTGGCTCCTCAGCCATGCACCCTTCCCAGTCACATAGCTGCTCCTGAGTAAAACATTCTCTTTTCTTTTTTGAAAAGTTGCTAAGCTATTTTTGTTCGAGTTTTCAAAAGAAGTGTTCTGCCTGAGGCAGAAATACAGCATGAAAAATTTCTACCCAAATTATCAAAGAATGGTGGAGTAACAAACTACTGAAAACAGATGGAGTTTGGCAAAAGAAATTACAGATGCCATCACTCATGGCCTTTATACTCTCTAAGCATCTATACCGTAACACATAGTCAAATGTGCACCGTCACTCAGCAGAGTTCTCACTTCTCTTACCTTCTGTGTTCCTTAAAAAAACCCAAAAAAAACCCCCAAAAATCCAACAGACTTTCTGGCTGTAATACTGACCTTCAAGAAATGTACTTCCAAGTAGCTAGAGGCTATTATGTCAACCTTCCACTCAGCAATCTGGTGGCAAGAACCTCCTTACCTCAATGCCATTATTTCTTACAAAAATAAGTAATGATTTTATCCTTACTCACTGTTTTAGTTCAGTGTAACAGTGCAAACAGCACAGAAAAACTCAGAGACCGAGGGGCCTTAACAGATACCAAGAAAGCTAATTGAGTGGATTTTAATACAGTGGGTTTTAATTTCTTGAAGCAAATTGCCATAAAAACAGATAGCAAAAATCTTTCAACCCTTAACAAGAAAGGGTTGTAGGTAGTAATCATACACTCTAGGGTGGGAAATCTATCATAAACAGCATTTGTAGAACGAATTATAGCACTGACTCTTGCTTATATTGTAAGAGTACAGAGGAAATAGGTGGATATTCTAACAATGGATTGGATACAGAGAAAAAAATAATGAACGAAATAATGAATGAAAGTAGTTTAGCAAGAACTAGTAGATAAGACATTTTACATTAGAACCTTCATATATTATTGGTGGATTCATTTATTTTTATATCAACTTGGATTAAACAAGGGGACAAATTTAGGATTAAAGTCAAGAAAGAAACAGCTGTGCATTTCCATTTCTGTTTGATTTATATTGTTACAAATCAATGTCATACAAGAGAAGGACCTTCTGATATATCAAAGACTCACTGGAGTGAATTAGAGTGGCACCATGGAAATAATAGTTGTATTTGTTCAAAACTGATACACAAGTCTGGCTCTCTCTACATCTACTATTTAAGGCAGCTACAGCTAATTTGGAAGAACAGCTCTGAGTTTTAATCTGAGGAAACTAATTTTGCCTAACTGAAAAGAAATTATACAGAAGTATCCTCTGGATCTCAGGAAAATGAATGGTAAGGAAGGCCTGCATCCACTAATGGCATGACTTTCTCTGTTAGTATCACCAGATGGAATCCACATCACTAGGGAATTGTATGAATCCTAAGAGACTTCCCCTTTTCGTTTCTTCACATTCTCTGGACATAGTTTCAAAGGAGTTTAATGTTAGCCCTACCCTCTAGACAAAGCTTTAACAGTAAATGAAGACTGACTTACTGTAGTCCAGCCAGACCATTTCAGTAAAATTCAGGCCTCAGTGCATTCAGTGGGAGATTTCCTATGAAGTTCAGATGAAGCCAGGATTTCATCTCAGCTTCTCTCTTCCAGTGTAGGAGAACTAAAAGCAACTAGGCAGAGATGATGCATTGTTCTTTATAGTCTGCACCTGTGTCTAATTTAGTCTTGCAGCTAGAGCTACACAGCAAAGTACTTGACAGCTACTAGAGAGAATAGTCTGGAAACTGTCAACTCAGAGGGATGCTTTTAGAGCTCTCACTCTTTGGAGTAAGTTCTTTTCTGTTTAATCAAAGGAAAAGTATTTTTGTTAAGAAACTTGACATTCCAAACAAGAGTGCTGTTAAGTCAGGGAATGAAAATATGAAATTGCTGTTTGTTAGCAGTGCTGTAAATCTTGCTGAAAGCCTTCACAAACACACCAGATGCAGACTGCTAAATCCTTCCACTTCACGACAGCATCGAACCACTGACGGAATCACGCTTTCCACAGAGAGGATTGAGCAAGTACCAGATATGCAAAGCCTGTATGCATCAGTTATGATCAGCAAGTGAGGCGGATGCCACACTCAAGCAATAATTTCATATTGTATGGCCAGATAAAAATTTCACACCTATACAAGAAAAAACTTGATTCTATGCATTCACACTATTACATTAAATTTTGAGTGCTGTCAGGACTGAGTGTATTACCTAAAAACAGTGCAACATTCAAGCTGTGCATCTAAGTGTTTGTGTATACATGTATACATGCAACAAAATTACCATATCCATAATTATGCACAGAGATAACAATGTTTCCATTACATCTTTCACAGCAACAGTTTGAAAATCAGTAAGTACAGTTTTCTCTTGCTGCAGATGGAAAGTTGGAGGCTGAACTTCAAGCTGAATTTGAAGTTTTGGAAAAGTTGATTAATTCAGAATTTTAAGACAATGCTTTAAAAAGCAAAACATTTTATAGATACATGACTCAGAAAGGGCTGAAATTTAAAGCCTTTAGCTTGACAGGTGCATCTACATAAACACACACACAGAGGTAAAAGGAGGCTTTGTACATTCACAGTGTGAAATTACTGTGAAAACACTGTGAATCTGTACAAAACTGAAATGTCTCCTTATTTTCAGCATAGGACAAAACCTATTCAGCATTCAGGTGATGCATTTAATCGCTTGCGTATCTGTTGCTATTTATTCTTTTTTATATAGCTATGACAAAGAGGAAAAATGTAGTCTTCTAATTCAATATCCCAGATTGCTAAGATATATTCATGAACCATTCCATTGTAATTTTGCCTCACTGGCCTTCTAGTCTGTTCCAACAAACCTTCTTGTTATTTAGCCTATCTTTAGCCTCCAGCATTTGTGATCTTCAGCTTAAAGAAATTAGGGCAATATCCATAAAAGGATGTTTCAATTTAGTTTATCCTGCCTTAGACCCAGAAAACAGACCTATATTAGGTACTAAGAATAGAAATTGGACCTAACCAATATCCTAGCCAATGGGAAATGCTGAAGGGGTGAAATTTCACCTCTCCTAAGTGTTTAATGCACCTAACATTGAGCTGCAGAAACGTCTAGGACAAGACCAACATTCCTAGTTCCTAATATCTTATGGGGGTTTAGAAGTCTAGGTTGTGCATGTTTCAACTGATGTTTAGCTCCCACTTTAATGACTTTCCTTTGGGATAATTATTCAGTGCTGGAAACATGGGAGGTTTATGAGAGCAAAATCCTCCTGACTGAGAGAGCCAAAACCTGAAGTACAGCTGGAGGTGGTGGCTTCACTCTGGCTTCTACTTCCACAAAGGTCCCTCACCATTTTTCTACTGGTGCTGAGAACCAAGTCTCAACTGGATTTTCCTTGGAATTAGGCTTAGTTATCGTGAAAGCTTCAGCCTTCCACAAATTATTCTAAAATTTACTCCTGAGCTTTCACTTAAATCCAAGAGCATTACCTTTAGCTGGAATAAGTCAGTTTCGAAGTCTATTTCTGCAATGTGACCTTTTACAAAAATCTCACATCTAAGCCAAACGTCACTCCGGAGTAACTCAAATTCCTCCTGAAGTACGAAATGCCTGGATCCCGAGAACGCAGGCGAGGGGCAGCACTGGGGCAGGAGGGCCGTGAGAGACCAGAGGTAGAAAACCTTCGGCGCACCAATCCACCTCGGCCGCCGCTGCCCTCGCCTGGCTCTCCGGGCTGTTTCAAACCTTCCCAGCTGCGCAGTTCAGCCCCCTCGTATAAAAAGAAAACATTCTATTCTCGCACCCTCCCGAGGGGCCGCCCCGGGCTGCGCGGCCACGGCCCCGTTCCGGCAGGTCCCCGCACCCGGCGGCACCGGCCCGAGCCCGCCCGGCCCCGGTTTCCGGCGGGACTTTGTGCGGCTGCGCTTCCCTTCCCCCCGCTCGGCCGGGCCGCGGCGGTCCCGGTCTCTGTGCCCGGGCCGTGCCCGTCTCCCCGCGGTCTCCATGCCGTCGCGGTTGCTATGCCTGGGCGGCGGGGCCGGGGGTCCCGCTGCGCGCAGGGTCCGCCTGCTCCTGCGGCAGGTGGTGGGCGGCGGCGCGGCCGCGGCGCGGTACGGCCGCTCCGAGGTCAGGGCGCTGCACAGCTCAGGTAACCCACCCCGGCCCCCGGTGTCTCGGCCCCCGCTGCCTCCCCCGGCTGCCCTTGTTCTGGCCACAGCCCCGGCGCTGCCACCGCGCCGTGGAGAGGCCGGCAGGCAGGTGCCATCCTGGGCTGCGGGCTTGTCCTTGTCCAGGCTGCGCCGCAGCCCCTGTGTCTCGTGTTCGTAGTGCGGGGGCTCCGGAGAGGAGCTGGCCAAAGGTCTGGAGCTCAGGTCCCATCAGGAGCGTCTGAGTGCGCTGGGGCTGTTTAGCCTGGAGAAAAGGAGGCTCAGGGGGGACCTTATCTCTCTCTATAACTCGCTGGAAGAGTGTAGCCAGGTAGGGGTCGGTCTCTTCTCCCAGGTAACAACTGACCGGATAAGAGGGCGTAGCTTCAAGCTGCCGCAGGGGTGATTTAGGTTGGACTTTTCGAAGGGATTTCTTCACAGGAGGTGTGATTAAGTGTTGTAATGGACTTTCCAGCGGCGTGGTGGAGTCACCATCCCTGGAGGTGTTTAAAGAACGACAGCACGTGGCACTCGGTGCCATGGTTTGGTTGGCATGGTGGTGTTTGGTCATGGGTTGGACTCGATGATCTCAGAGGTCTTTTCCAACCTGGCGTGAAGGGAAAGGGCAGAGTTCAGTCACAGGCTTGCAGGGACGCTTACTGTGGCTCGTGATAGCTCCTAGTTCAAGTGCTTCAGCCTCAGTGAGGCCAGGGGCAGCCCTGCAGTGAGAGCCACCCTGCTCTGCTGAGCGTGTGTCGCATCTCGCCGTGCTCTCTGTTCCTGCATCGCACGGCTTCCTCTTCCCGCCGGGGCAGAGCCGCAGTGTGTGTCCGGGGCTGCCGAGGCTGCTGCGTGTCTGAGTGTGCCGGCAGCACATGGTAATGAGATAGAGGCTTGACCTTGAGCCTGCAGTGACCTGAACTGCCCTGGAATATCCTCTGGTGACCTTTGAGACAGGTGATGGGCCTGTGCAGAGTAGGGGCGGTGTCTGGAAAGGGTGACATATGCCCGTGGTAAGTGACACTTCTCAGGATGAATGCCAAAAGCAACAAAGCTCCTAAGTACGGAGTGAGTGATGAGTAGTGACCGGCAAGTGATTCTGATGGGGGAGTACTTGCTCAAGCTCTTAATTACACCCCTTTAATCCCATTTCTCTACATTTTAATATTTTAAAATCTGTTTATTAGTTAACCAGTTAATTTCTTTGTTTAGTTTCTGAAAAGTTACTAAAGAAAGAAGTCTTTGAGGGATGGATAGCGATAAAATTCCTTCAAGAATTTGTGAATAGATAATATCTTATTTGTGAGAAGTACTAAGAAGACTAGAGTTATTTTCCATCAAACAAATTAGCATGAAAGAAAACAAGTTAATAATGTAGAGCAAACACCTGAAGAAGATAGCTCAGCACTTTTCAGCCCTTTGTTGGGATGAGAAACCTTAAGAAGAAAAAGAAATTTAGCAGCGTAAAATGGTAACAAATGCAGCTATCATTTCATCACTTTGATAAATTTCATCGCTTTAAATGTGTTGCGGAATGCAACTGAGTTTAACTCGGTGATATTTATGAAAACACTCTGTATATATGTGAATAATAGGAGTGTTCCCAATTATAATCAATGATGGTAGGGGTTTTGTAGAAAGATTTAAGTCTCAAAGCACTAGAGAATCTTGTCAATAATATTAGGGATATTTGCCCTTCCGACACTTGAGACATCTCATTCTTTGCAGTGTTTCCCATTTTGTCTGTGAATTTGGATCAGAAGCTGATTTTGTTGAGAATATGAAGCATTTATATAGGGTTTACCTGTATGACACTTTTATAGTATTCTATTTTTGGTAACAATTTCACATTTGTAACACATTCTTCATGATCTCAGTTACCTCGTAATCATTATGAAATTTCACAACATGTCTCTTAATCACTTCTGCCCCAGGGAGCAGTTATCTGTGTCTGTTTCTCTGATGTTTCTCCTTGATTACACCAAAGATATCAGGCTCCTTTATCAGATTGTACTCTCTGTCTTACTCTCCATATTTGGGACCTTGATATTTAGAATATTGTGGTTTTTTATTTTGTGGGTGTTTTTAAAATGAATTTTTAAAATGTTTGCATGTCCTCTTGCAGACCCTAGCATTTTTTTGAGGATACTGAAGTTTCAAAGGATGATCTGAAATTTTTTGTGCCATATGTGTTTTTGCTATTTCTGTGCAGCTGCTGTAATTACAGTTCTTGTTCTAAGTGGTGTTGAGGTTGCATAAATAAATAAACTGCAGCACACAAGGGTAATGGGAATGTCTAGGTTTGGGGTTGCACAACTTTATTAACGAGGGAAGCAGTTTGTAGTAGCAAGTGTTGTAGAAAGCTGACTGTCAGAATAATTTTTAATGTGGATTTCATGTTTCCTTCTAAAAGACTAAAAAGTATCAAATTTTTGTGGACTTGTGGTGAATTAGTTTAAATGCACTATGAGCTGGATAAAATGGAGTTCTATGCAACTCAGTTCACATTTATTTAATTATTTTAATCTATGTGTGATATTAATATTTTTGAAAAGTTGACAGAATACACAATATTGAAGTTGCTGTAAGGGATTACAGAGAACAAACGCTGAATTTGATGTAAACTGAAGAGCTGGAAAAATAAAAACCATTGCCAATTTCAGATAGTACATGCAAAAGAAGGTCTCTTGTGTGCTTTTCTGCTGAGTGTACATAAAATAACTTATGCCTTATCACTTGTGTTGACCAAAATAAGTACTAGCTAAATTTGGTGTTTTCTGTAGCACTGCCTGTCACAGTTCACTTCCTCTACTTTCCTTATGTGAAATTTTTGGTCAGTTCCCATTCCTAATCAAACTTGTGTTTAAAGCCTAAAAGATCTCAGTAGTACATACAAGTGTATCTGCTGAGTAAAACACAGTCACTTGTGAAAATTGCATCACACTTCAGAATCTTGTAATGTTCATCATTGGTGTACAGGATCTAAAAGATTGTGGTAAAGATCCATAATCTGAAAAAAGGCTATGAATTTGACTGTGTGTTTGCAAGTGTTTTTTTTGGTTTTTTTTCCAGGTTTATCGTTGTCAAAAGACTTAAGATCTGATTAACGATGGATGTGAATGCTTTCTGGCACATTGCCTTTTCCAGTTTTACCTGTGTCATTATCTTTGTTGATGTTCACATGTTGACAACTGAGAGTGTGTTTCTGACAATATTTTTTTTTGCTGGTAAAACCTATTTTTAGAGAGACTTCATTCTTTCTTCTTTCTCATGACATTCCTATAGTTGTTCATTGCCTCCGTAGTTGTTCTTAGGGGACTGCATTGTGGTGACTGAAACGATTCCAGGGATTTGATTTATGGTGAGCCTTATGTACGGTTGTTGCGTCAGCACGACTCAGAAGGCAGCAAATGGGGATGGGAATTTTCAAAGCCAGTTGTCTGAAAGTTTGCAGAGTTATGCCTGGGTTATTTCAAATTATTCTAACATTTAGAAAAGAAAAGGTTCATGGTAAAAAAATAGTGTGTTTTATTAGGCATGCTGATGTAGCTGGAACAAAGGGGTGAAATGTCAGGTCAACTTCTGTAGGGCTTCACTTTTGGTATATGACTGGATGTCAGTAAATAGTTTCTGAGTGTTAATATTTGCCTGTTGTTTGAAATTTAATTTTTTCTGTTAAACAGCTGTTACAGGCCTGCTATGTGTTGATGTGTTCTATAGGTTGTTCCCAGCTTAATCTGTAAGATTGAAGTTGTAGCTGCTTGGCATACTCAGGGACTCAGGATAGTTGTAGGGAATACCATAGCTAATTTTAAAGCTGTTTTGTCCATTTTGGATAGCTTTTCAGTAAATGGGAAATTTCAAAAATATTTATTTTTATTTTCAGTTGCAGATTCTTTTTGACTGAAATTCATTTTTGAAATTATACTGATGTACTTATTATCTAAGCTCAGTTTAGAGTAGATAGTCTGGTTTTTCTCCACTGAGCAAAATGTACTTCAGAAACCTTTGAACAGTTTGAAAACACTCTGAGCCAATTTGTCACAAAAGTAGTATTGGCTACAGAAGATTTGAAAGGGAGCACTGGTGATGTGGTGGGCATCTGTTACTGTATGACTAAGAGGAGCTGGTGGATATCACTTTCTACAGACAGCCAGCAGTAACCTCCCACTCATGCGCTTTCGTGCTCACAGGGGATTTCAGCCACGCAGACATCAGCTAGGAGGGCAATCTGTTATTGTGTGTGCACTCTTGGTACTTCCTAGGCTGTGTTGGTAAAAATTTTGTAACTCAGATGCCAGGGTTTGGTTTAACTCTTCACTTTGTCGGCTGCTTTCAAGTAGGGACGAGCTGTGACCAGTCTAGTCGCAGGTGACAGCCTGGATCTCAGTGACTGGAACGTGAGTGAGTTGCACATCTGGAGGAAGGCTGGGAAAGTGACTGGCAGAATTAGGATCTTGGACTTGAAGACAGCAAGTTTTCACTTATTCAGGAGATTGGTAGGTGGAATCCTTTGGATAACAAGCATGCAGATGGAAGGTGCGCAGGAGAGCTTGAAAATTTTTAAAGAAAACTTAATGGCAGCTCGGAAATGAACCATTCATCAGTAGCAGTAGGGCTTTTTGGCCAAGCAAAGAACTTCTCAATGACCTAAAACACGAAAGGGAAACTTACGAAAGTGCAAGTAAGGACAGACAGCAGGAGTTTAAAAGTGCAATTTGGTATGTAGGGAAAAAATCCCTACCATCTTGCCAGAGTGCAGACATTTAATCCAGAAGGACCCTGATGAACATGAGAACTGGGACAACAGAAACCTCAGAAAGTTTAAGTATGAAGATCTGCTAGTGGACTAAAGCATTTCTGGGAAGGGTCTGGCTGAGTAACAGCTTTGGTGAAAAGGCTGTGGCGTTGCAGTGATGTCTGTTTGAATGCAGCAGGAGAAGAGGTTGGCTAGAGTGGCTGTGGAACATCTGTCCTTGAAGGTTTTGCGATTCCATCAGACAGAGCCGCAGCTCATCAGGTCTCATCTTGGTGGTAAACTGATGTTGAGGTTGAAGATGACCAGTGTTTCTGCAGTGTTCTGATATTTGATGAAATGGGCAGCTTAACACCTCTCTCACATGGTAAATGTATTAAGAAGGGATATTCTGGAATTTATCAAGTCTGTGTAAGATCATACACAGACCATCATGGTAGTAAACATTTAAAATTGACTTTTCGCCTCATAAGACTTTTGTAATTGAGCAAATCAGACTCCCTACTTTCAGGGTATTGGCCCAAACAAATAATAGCTTTTGCTAAGTAAAGATTGTATGCTTCCTGCATGGCTGGGTTATAGAATCATAGAACATGCTGAGTTGGAAGGGATCCTCAAGGTTCATTGCGTCCAACTCCTGGCCCGGTGCAGGACACCCCAAGAGTCCCACCATGTGCCTGGAAGTGTTTTCCAAATGCTTCTTGAGCTCTGTCAACCTTGGTGCTATGACCACTTCCCTGGCAAGCCTGTTCCAGGATTCAACCACCCTCTGTGTGAAAAACCTTTTCCTAATATCCAGCCTAAATCTCCCTGACGCAGCTTCAGGCTATTTCCCTAAATCTTATCACTAGTCAGAGAGCAGATATCAATGTCAGATAAGATTTCAAATTCACATTGTTTATCTTTTACTAATGCAGAAAAATGAGCAAAAATGTTACCTTTCTCGAGTAAATACCAAGATTTTGGTTTCATGACACCTTGGACTGTAACCAGTAAAGAGACTCATTAGCCAGCCCAAAATAGACATTTGAAAAATCTAATGTTGGCTTCAAACCTGAAAATTAAAAAAAAAAATAGAAGGTTTAAAAAGAAAGCTGAGTAGAGATTGAATAATATTCAAATTTTATGTTTGGAGCAGTTGTTTTGGTTTTTAGAGGGGAAGATTTCCTTTTGCCCATAAAAAACCAGAACTTTAGTGGATTTTTTTTAGGTAGCTCTGCTAGGTCTTGTTGTGTAAACATTTCATCTATTTCAGTCAGCAGCAGCTGTCAGACTGCAGCATCCTGTTGACAGGAGCTGAGCTCCACCTCTACTATGTGTGAAGGCACTGGTGGACAAGGAACAAACTTAAACCTTGAGTGTGAGGGAATAGGTTTCTGTCCCTCATATTCATGTCTTTGAGCTTTGAGAGGTTTCCAGTACTGATGTGAGGCGCGGAATAGGTAACAGTGTTGCTCAATGAATGTAATATTTGCAGCCATAATGACTGCCAATAAGAACTGCTATGAAATGTAAAAAAGAAATAAGTTACAGGGCTGCCTTTTTTTCCCCTCCCCTTAATAGTTTGGCAAAGTTAAGGAAAAAGAATAAACCTGGAAAGTATCATTTCTCTTTCTTCAAAATAAGTCGGCTCTTCAAGGATTAGTAAGAGCTGACACTCTTGTCTGTTTCTTTATGGAAATGTGCCAGATAAATACCAGTTCAAATTTTCCTTTCCTTCACATTAGACTGAAATTACGACCTGGAACTATACATTTGAATATGATATAAATTTCAGACTTTCCTTTAACAGGTGTGGTTTTATCACATGGAAATTATTATCAGCAGAGCTTAGCACCTTCACAGTTTTAATATGTTCTTGCTGTTGCAGGCTCTTGAAACCAGATGGATGGTCTGTGTACAAGTGAATGTGCAATATACTAAGGAGAGTGTGTTAATCTCACCTATTTTCAGGACTAAAGAGGCCAGAAGGCAATAAATTCAGCAACCTAAAAACATAATGTTCCTGAAGCTTCTTTGTAGTGTCTTACAAAAAAGATAATACAGATATGATTTACACATGAGATTGGAACTGTTTGTGTTGTATACTCAAAAACCTAAATACATGTATAGATCTCTTTGGGTTGTTTTCTTTTACAGTAGGATTTCTTAATTTCTTTATTTTAAAATAGCATTTTCAAATGTATTAATTTTATTCTTTTTTTTATTCATGTGTTTTTTTACCAGAAAAATGGCAAGTAGAATAAAACTTCTTTCTACTTTCTAAGTTCTTAATGTGTAGTTGATATGCAGTCTGACCAGTGTTGCTGTAAATAATTTAAACAGCAGTGGCTTCTTCTTTTCAGCATAGAGGAATAAATAGTAGGATTAGGGAATAGTCTCTTCTTGGGAGGTGGAGAGGTGAGGAGGGATAGTTGGTGTGGTACTTACTAGCTGTTAAGATCAGTCAAACCTGCCAAGTGCATAGTGAGACTGCATGTTCAGGAAGCCTTCTCACTGAGATTGGAACATCACATCATCCACAGTGGGTCAGAACAAAGGTCCATCAAACCTACTATTCCATATTGGCCAACAGTGAGTAGGAGATGCTGGGGGAGAATAAAAGCACAGGGTGTTCATGCACGGGTGCCCTGCCAAAGTGCCTTCCCAGCCTCCAGCTGCCTCCTCTGCAGCTCAGGGGCTTGGAGCTGGAGGTGCTGCCTTTCTAGTCAGACTGAGTAGAAGAAATAGGCCTGCTTGTCTGAAGAACTCTTCTCAGTTACTGTAAGAAACAGATACAACAATAACATTGATTAATAATATTGCTTAATAAAATCTAGGTCTAAAGAAGAGAGTGTATCATTCAGTGCTCTGCAATTCCTGGGTAGCTATATGTCCACGTTTGTGTTTCTGTATTGCCAGAGGTGCAATTCACACCTGTCTTTTTCAGATGCAGTAGAAAGAGCTCATTGCATGTATTGGGAGTGTTTTCATATCCCTTTTTTTCCAGACAGTCTCTTCAGGATCGTGTTACTGGTTTCAATCTTTATGTGCTGCCAATTTTTTACCCCTATTGCACAGGCTCTCAAAGACCTCCTGTGTCTGTATCCTTTCTGCCCTGTGAATGGGATGTCTCCTTTACCTTTTGGGTTCTGACCAATGGGTTCTTGTTTTGTTTCAGCAGACATGTTTCTTTGTGTATATTATGCACTGTTTGTACCCCACTGTTTTCCCCAAAGACTGTGGTATCTAAGGTTACTGTTTTCTCTGTGGGAGATGAGAAAGCAGAAGCACATCTTCATTGCTTGCCCAAGCAAGCCTGATACAGCCTACAAAGTCTCCATCACAAAATCCTGTGGATATAGCTCTTGTCCACAATAGTGTGGGAGTAGCTTGTGGAATGGGTTGGAGTATATGTGGGCAGTTCCATAATGTGCCATGTAGTCAAACAATTTGGGATACATGTGCTCAAATTATGGGTTTTGCTGATTTAACATCACCATTTAACCAAGCAGGCTGTTATCAGTTCCTTGCCAGCTGGTGAAACACTAGAAAGAGCGTGTTGAGAATGACATCTCTGTTCAAAGGGTTTGGAAATGCAGTGGAAATGGAGTAACCAAACACAATTTTTTTAAACAACTAAAGAAGAAACAAATTGAGATGAGAAAATGTAGCCCAGGTGGAGGTGTATGATAAGATTAGTGGGCTAATCCTCCCTTGTGCTCGTTTAGCTAGGAAAATGGACTTTGCTATCTCGGTTTATTATTGCTTAAGGTTCTATTAAACTGCTAATATTTTTGCTTTTTGGACAGATGCAAGCTGGAGGCAACATTTGTCTCCAGACAGCAACAAACAACTAAAAGCTGAATACTCTGTGTGCTCAGCTCTCACCACATCTTACATATAGTTCTCTCCCAGTCCATTTTTCATGAAAGGGTCCATTCTTTGTAGGGTCCATTAATATCTGGAATACTTGTGGGATTTTTGAACATGGTTAGATGTGTTGATCAACAGTTAGCGTGATGTGGACTGACATAAACACCACCAGAAGTGATGCATTTTTAATTTTTCACCTAGATGAAACTTGGTTTTGATTTGTTTGATTTTTTTTTTTTTAAGGGAGTGTAGGAAGTCAACAAAGGCTTTTCAGTACTGTGCTAATAAACTAGGTAATTGAAATTCTATCCTGTAGATGATATTATCATCCCAATGTATTGAAAAAGTTTGACATCTTGTTGTTTTGGCATCCTTGGCCCTACTGGGTTTTAGAAGACTCTGTATGCATGGAATGCTATTTACTATTGAGCTGAGGTGATTTTAGCTAGGAGCTAATTAATCATATACTCTTGTCTCATTGCATGTTGGCTGGGGAATTCTGAGAAAATAAACTGTCACTAATTTCTTAGGGATATGTAAGGCGACCTGCTCTTTTTAGAATGCTATATTGTTCCAGGCTGAGCTAATGAGAAAGATGTCAACTTTGGTAGGAAGCAGTGGGCTCCTAGGGTGTTTTCATCAATGTGGAGGTATTTTCATAGAACCATAGATGAATAGAATATACTGAGCTGGAAGGAACCCACAATGATCATCAGCTCCTGGCCCTGCACAGGCACTTGTCCCAAGAATCCCATCATGTGCTTGAGAGCATTATCCAAACACTTCCTGAATTCTGTCAGGCTGTGACCACTTCTCTGGGAAGTCTGTTCCAGTGCCCAATCATACTCTTGGTTGAAGAGCCTTTTCCTAAATGTCCCAACACAGCTTCATGCCTCCCTGGTCACCAGAGAGGAGATCAGTTCTTGACCCTGCCCTTCCCCTCATGAGGAAGCTGCAGACTGTAATGAGGTCTCCTCTCAGTCTCCTCTTCTCCAAGCTGAACAAGCCATGTGACCTCAGGCACTCTTCATATGGCTTCCCCTCATCCCATCACCATGGGTAGCCCAGATTAAAAAGGTGTGATGGCAAAACTGCTTGGTTCTGCTTGCCCTGAGAATCAGGGATGGATCCTTGTCTGCCTTTTATATGGCAGTACTGTGTCCCACTTTCTGGCAAGCTGTTGGAGCACTGTATTGCTCCAACTGTATTGTTGCATGAAATTTGTTATATTGTATTGCATAAAATGTGGGAACAATCACCAGCTTACTACCTTTTGCCAATATTTTAGGGAAGAAGGGAGGGCTGATTATTTAGACTCCAGAAGCAATGTGAAGACCCATGTGCAGGCATGTATGTCAGGCTGTGAATCCCAGTCTCTGAATTCTAGTGAAGCCCTTCAATTTAGCAGGAAACCAGCTATAAGCCTTTCTTCACTGCTTCCTGTTTGTTACTGTAGGTGATTCTATTCTGGCTGTTATAAATCTAGTCATTTCCCATGAATTGTGTGAGCCGTGTCAGAACCTGGGAGTTCTCAGTCCTGTGAGATGAGCAGTAACGTTTCAGTATGCTGGAAGAGTACTGAGTGTAAAACTAGAGTCATGGCTGACTGAAAGGAGCACTGCTGCATATGTGGGAGGAGTTTTAGTTGCCTCTTTTAATTTGGGCAGGCTGCTTCCCCAGCATCTCCCTTTCTGGTTCCAGCATTGGTCTTCCAAACTGTTTGGCTTCTTTCATGGTGCTTGCAATAGGTATCTGTAGATTAGGTCCTCTTGGACAGAAGAAGACGAGGGGCAGATCTACAAGAGGATTGGATCCCTGTTTGATCTTGTTTGTGGGCTCTGTACTTTCTGCATCTCACTCCTGAGAAAAGCATAAACACATGAGACAGTTCCAAAACTTGGCCTCAGTTCATGGAAAGGAGACGTAGTCAGTGTTGTGGCAAAGCTATACCTCTGTGCAGTGGTCTTACTCCAGCAATCCTCTTCATCCTCACACATGCACTACAGTGCAGTGGAGCTGGTGTTATCTTTAGCAACAGTAATGGGAAAAATGCCATTTTGCTGGAGTCACCTTATTTTCATGGTCTTAATACTTCTAAACTCATTTGTAGGACCCAAACTGTTGAAAGAAAATAAACTTTGGTGTTCTTACTAGGCCAAACCTCATTTTCCTGAGTTTTGGGCATTGTGCTGTTTTTCAGTGTGACTGCTGCTGTGTCAGTGCTTGGCCATTTCTATACTGCAAACTAGATTTCACTTTTGATTTCCGTGAGAAAATGCACAGGGCATGCCCTGCAATTTAATTCAAGCCTGTGGTTGCAGAAAGATAGATAAGACAGGCAGATCCTAGTGAAGAGACCATTAAGTAAAATGGCCAGATGCTTTAGGTTTGTTGAAACCTAGAGCAAGAAGTGCTTGAGACCACTCAAACTTTGGAAAGGTGCCAGGTTCTGCAGCCATATAGTCAGGGAATGTGGGAAGGGCCCACTAGCATGACTATGTCACTTTGTACCTCCAACAGATACTGTTCCAGGCTGCTTGAAAACTCAGGAAAATCATCATCCCTACAGGTGTTTGTCACTGATAGCTCTACAGGCAAACATGCTAAAGTTTTAATTTCACTAAGTCAACAATGGTAGCTGGAATTGTGTTCTACACTGGGCTTGATTTCCATAGCTCTCAACAGTTTAAGGTTCTAAGAACAGCAAAAAAAGAAAAAACAGGAAAAGGTAATATTAATTAAATGTAAATTGTCCAGGTACCTGATGTACTGTAGAGCAGCAGAGCCTAATTAGTAAACACAAACACATTAGAGGCTGCTTTGTGAATGCCTAGTCAGCCTTACCACAGCAGGCCTATGATTTAAATTTTAAGGACATTAAATATTTAAAAGTATCTAAGTATGTAAGAACTAAAAGACTTATTTTCTTTATTTTAGGTGATACCGTCACTATTGGAGATGTGTCTTTTAAACTCAAAACACCGAAGAACCCAGAACTTGTTCCACAGAACTACAGTAAGGATCTGCTTTCCTTTTGAAGGAGTTTCAAGGCTTTATTAAAAAAAATTCTACTCACTCAGTCACCTCTCTGACTTTATTGAAATGATCTAAGAAATATATTTTGAAGAAACATGCAATTTGGGGGAGGCTGTCTTTGCTTAGTTCATTACTTTATCTCTGGTTCAGCTGGTTGTATAGGAATCTTAACTTCGAATATAACTTATCCCATTGGTCAATGGGACAGTAAGAAAAACATTTGTGTATGTTTATTTTGTTAAAAAAGGTTCTTATCCAGGAATTACTTCTAAAAATAATCTCAAGTTATTTGGTCATTAAACTGTGGCCATTTAGAATTACCATTCAATTGTGATATGATTATGCATCGTAGCAGTTTGCAGATGTATGGTGTTTTTTTGCTGTGATATTTAGTTTTCCCTGATTATCACATAATTGTTGTCAGCAAACATACAGGTCTTTGTGATCCATCAAGTTAATGAGAAGTCATTTGCATAGTCATGAAAAATGCTGTCAAATGGAAAATTTGCAGACGAGTATGCACATTAACAACATACACACATGTACCTAAAATTGATTCACATTATCTTTTGATACCTTATTACAGACATCACTGTAGCTCCTAATGACTGTCATTGCACAGTTCTACAGGTGGAAAGTGGGTGTAATCAATGACTTCAAGTGAATTTGCTTTCCAGGATCATGTCTAATTTCATTACATGGCATTTTGGATCAAGAAGACTCCTGGGGTACTGGCCTTTTTGTTTGTTTTGTTTATTTTTCAGAAGGATGGCATTGATAATATCAACAATAGACTTTCCATTGCACAGCTGGCAATATAAAAAGTTTATATTGTTGTCTTAGGTAATAGTGCTGCAGTTCATCAGACAGGCTTTAGGTGGTCCTGCTTGAGCAGGAAGGTTGGACAAGCTGACATCAAGAGGTCCCTTCCAACCTCAACTATTCTGTGTTTCTGTAATTCCTGATTTTGTAATAACTGGAATAGTAGCCTGTTAATATCTATATATTTGGATAATTGTTTCTTACCTCTATTTTGTCACACAACGTTTTGTCTGAAATATTTTGCATTGGAGAGGTGTAGCAGAAATACAGAAACACAAAACAGTTTCTGTTGGAAGGGGACCTTTAAAGGTCATTTAGTCCAACCCCCCCTGCAAAGACCAGGGACATCTTCAGCTAGACCAAGTTGTATTGGGGGCAGTGTTAGGGGGAAGATTTTGTTTGGTTTGACTATTTAACTGGTCTGAAATCTGCCAGTAGTCTGGTGGGCCAGATCACTGATCTGCATCTGGACTATGGGCTGATGAAGTCTCATAACTCAGTAGGCATCAGACTGTCACTTTCCTACCAGGTGATCTAAGGTACCAAAAATTTCCAGTGCCCTGTGCCAGCCCTTGTTAAAAGGTAGCCTATGAGGAATGGGTTTTGTGTTTTAGACTGTAATAACACATCCCATTCCTGGTGAGTTCCCTGGGAATGCTGCCAAACAGTTGAGAAATGTTGCACAGTATTATTACTTTTTACAGCTCCTTAAATAATAGGTTTTTGCTTTTCACCGTTTATTTTGTATGCCTTTTCTCTCATTTTGATCATGAAGGACGTCAGTTGTCTATGCTAATCTGTTTCCTTATTTATAATTTTGGTACATTGATTTTCTTTCTCATTTTCTGTGCTGTACCAAATGTCTTAATTATTACAATGCTTTACCACATTTAACAATGCTTTTTCACTATTACACGTTTTGTTCAACCTACACTTTTCAGCAAGTTAAATGTTAACTCTAAGTTACTCTAAAATCTCTTTCAGTTCTTTGGACTGAGAAGGTAAGAGAATTATGAAAGCATTTGGTAGAATCAAAGGAGAGATTTTTCTATTTAATGGCTATAAGAAAAAGTGGTTGAAAACTGATAGTGAAAAAGTTATTAAGCATGGAACTGTACAGAATAATGAGATCTTAGCTAAAATCTGATATCACATAATAATAATAATGTTATTGTTACTAACATAAGTCTGATACCAAGTAACAGTAGCACTTACAGGAACATGTATTACTGTTAGTTTCTCTCTTTAAAAAAAAAAATTTAATAATCATGATGGAAAGGAGCCTGTATCATGATTGGGGTACTGTTGTTAATTAATAGTCATGTACTGTAAGTAGGCTTACTTAAGGTACAAAATTTTGCTTGTAAACCTAAGTATCAAATGAGTTAAAATTAAGTAAGGTGAAATACTAAGGTATTTCATAGCTGAAAATCTATTTCAAATACTTGAGTGCAGTTTCTTTGTATATTTAAACTTGGGAATTTTTTTAACCTGTAGTGTTTAAGTTCTTTGGTTATCTTACTATGGAGAGCAAAGATATTTTCTATAGTGAAGTTAAGTAGATTGTATTGACTTCATGTTGATTATCATCATGTGAGATATTTAGAGAGTGTATGTGCATTACTTAACAGATTCTTTTCTTCTTTTAAGAGTACTACTCTTTTTGCTGTGTGAATGACTGCTGTAGATACAAGTTGTTTTGGTGTAAACCAAATGGAAGTAATTGCGTGTTTATACTAATTTAGAAACTAAAACATCATATATTTAGAAAATTTATTTTAATAGTTAATATTAAATTTAAATTAAAAATGTGCTTACATGATTTCTTTAAAACTAAGACTAGAAATAATTAGATAATTTGCTTAAGTGGGAAGTATCCCTGAGAAGGTCTCTGCCATTGTAATATTTTTAGTGGAGTAAGAACTAGCAGGAAGGAATTGAAGTAATTGCAGTTCATTTGCTAGTGTTGCATATGATATTGTTTCCTAGCTTATCATTTGTGTGAAGTACAGTGTTACTTCTTTTGATCTTCTGCCAGATAAAAGCCTTGTTAAAATGTGGTGATATTGAAAGTGCATATCTATAATTTGCAGCAAATTTTAGGTGTATTGTAATATATGCTAAACTCAGCATTGTTTTCTAGACTCAAAAATAGCCTTGAAATTTTGAAAAAATCATAATGCAGTAAAGAATGTAAATGTATGAAGTACTTACAAAACTTTACATTTGTTATTTTGTCACATAACTGGTACTAAAATATTTCTTTGTGGTACCAAATTAGACTGATTTTTAGCTTCTTTTTTGCACCTTATTGCATTTTGCAGAAATGGATAGGGAAGGTATTGCTGCTTGCCCTATGTTTCCATGTCTTTGCTTTTCAGGTTTTCAGAACTAGCAGGTTCTCTATGAAATGCTCCATTTTGTGTGTTAATGTGAAATATTAATTTGTTTTGCTGTTGTTGGCAAATTGCTTTTTCTTGGAAGACAATAATTAAAGGTACATAAAATCTGAGTTATTTTTGTAAGTGACAAGTAAAAATGAGTCATGCACAGGGGAATTTTATTAATGGGATTTCTGTCATAACTGTGTCTGACATGTTCTAGAAAGAGGGCACTTATTTTTGCACGGCTTGTTCTTTTATCAGTAAAAATGAGCCCTACATTTTAAAAGTCTCACCATGTCTAAAAGCATGATTGTTTCTTTAATTATATTTTAGAGAAACTTTGTATGACTTTCTGTGATAGTTTAAATCTAAAATTGAATTGCAAGAATGCAACTCTTTTTTTTTTTAGGGGGGTGGTTCATGGAAGTGTACTGCTTTCCTTAATGGTTTCTGGAAATGTTATGAAAATGACAATGTACTTGACATTTTAGCTATTTAATAACCTTGACAAAACGATTCCCAACAAAGCTCTTCCAGGACATTTTGTTCAATGGTGGCAAATCCTTGTTAGGGCAGGAAAAGGGATGTTCTTCTTCTGCAACAGGGCTTTGCTGCTCTGTGAAGGTGCAAGTGCATTCGAGAGAGTTTACATGCAACTGCATTGAATTGTGGAAGATTAAGTTCAGTGTCATTTTTGCCAGATGTCCTCAATCTGAGCACCCTCCCCCCTCAGTGTGTGATCAGAAATGATATGTGTGTATACAAGGGATCAAGTTATTAATTTTGTTAGTGATATTTTGAGGAATTCAAATAGGGTGTTTGTGCATGTAATAATCTCTGTCCTCACAGGATCGTATGTGTCACGTATTGAAGCTGGGACTGATGTATGTCCAGTTTTTGCTCTAAGTAGGCTCAGCTTTTCACTGGAATGTGTGCTCACTCTTTTTTGTGTTAACTTTGCATCTGAGTGTCAGAGTGCAACACTTTGTAGAGACAGGTTGTATTGCAGGATGACGGTAATTTCATGCTAACAAACACTTCATTCATTGCATTTCTTCGTTCCTAGCCTCAGGGAAGGTGTCTGCTGTCAGAGATGATGATTATTTCAACAGTTTGAGTTTTCATGTAGGCTTCCAACTGTTCTGCTGTTTGTGTGTTGCCACCCCATCCAGAATCTGAAATAGTGGGCTTTTTCTCTGGACATTTTAGATTATTATCCCTATTCTGTCTGTACTGAGTGAGGCACAGGCAAACATGGGGACATGGAAACCTACAGAGAAGGTCTAGATGGATCTCAGGGAATTGTCTCCACTGTTCCTTGTGCTTCAAAGCTAGGTAAGCTGATTCCGAACCACTCCTGAGAGATATTTGTTCTCCTTGTTCTTAAAATGTGCTCATATGATGTAGATTTCAGAACTTCTCTGCACATTTTGCTCCAGTAATTAAGGATTCTTTTGTGAATAAAGCTTGTTGGAATGCTTCATTTAAGTTTTTTTGGTCACACTTTTAGTTGCCAGGGGTTTATTCTATCTAGCATAGCCTTGATGCAGAGAACTTTTTTCTTCATGATGGTTCTGTCTTGCATATTGGAAAACAGTTATTTCTTTTCTAGACTCAATTCAAATGTCTTATGATAATTTTTCTTGGTTTTTATCCTAGATTCTCTCATACTTTTTGGTGCTGGCCTGAGCTGTTGTGCTCAAAAGCAGACACACTATGTCCCTCCAGTTGGAGTCTGAGCTATGGATAACTGCTCTGACCATGTATTTTTCTGAATAGTACATCCAGCTAGGAATAGTTTCACTTATTCCATGTTTGTGTCATAGGGAGAAACTTAGTCTTCAGAATCCCATTCAGGGTTTCTTCCAGAAAGCTATTTGGTTTTACATGTTTCCTTTATATTATCTTTTAATTTCTACTCATATGGAGAATATGATTTATCTGTGTAGAACTAACACCTTCATGTGAAGTAATCAATTCAGAGGAATTGATAAATGAGTTTATAGTCTCATCCAAGAAGTAACTTCCCCCTTTCTAAGCCCCTGCAAAAACTTGCAACTTGTTTCCCTAACACCGCAAGACCAAAAATTTTTGGAATGAAGAGTGTTCACATGAAAAATTTATGAGGAAAAATAGTATTCCAGTGAAAACTGTCTGTGATGTAACCACATTATGAGACTGAAAACTCTTTGGGTTCTGTGCATCAGCATTAAATGGGAAGAGCAGCAATGTTTTATTTGCTAAATGGCAGCAGCCGAAAGCAGACCACATAGCAATGCCTCCCTCTCTACTTTGGCCATCCTCCCTCTTTCACCCTGTCCTGGCCAACTCACTCTCTTGGCTCGTTGTCTCCCAGCCTGAACAAGCTGTGAAGTAAGTCTCAGTGAGCTCATTTAACAAGTAAAATAAAAATTCCCATTTTGAAAGGTATTTAGGTTTTTAGACAAAGACCTCCTTCCTTGTCCCTTCTCCCTTAGCTGTTTTACAGGTGCTGCTCCCTGTGTTGAATGTACTGCAGACAGCCATGGACAGGTACAGGACCCCTTGGTATTCAGATGAGAGGGATATCTTGTTCCTGTCAATAATTTTTAGCTCTCCTGAAACAAGGAGCCATTTTCAGACTTGGAGCATGCCTTGTTGTGAAAGTTCAGGGTATGCAGAGGTCTTTTTTATTCTGCTGAAATGATGTATATTGATGTTTTATAAGCGTCTGTTGGTTATTACGTGATTGACCAGAGTAATAGGGGGACAGGAGTTCTGCTGTGTTTTGTACCACATCTGGAATAGGTGTTCTTGGGAATCAGTTTATCTAACTGTCTGAATAGTGGGAAGAGTTACACATCTCCTTCATTTATGGGATTTCTTCTGTAGGTAGGACACAAGGACTTGCCAGCAGATTATGTCTGGTATCTCCAACGAATCTTACAGCTTCAGTGAGTGTGCCAAGAATTCAAATATGAGTGGTCTGGAATATTTCTGAGGCTAGCATAGCCATTTCAGTCTTGGCTTTATCAAAAGCTGATTTGTGGATCAAACAAGAGCAGCTGCTGCGTTTGCTTCAAAATCTACCTAAAACATTTTCTACTTTTCTTTTTTGGGGATTTCTCTGTTCAGCTTCAGCTGCTCACTTTACAGAATGCTTGTGCAGATTCTGCTAGGTGCTGTTCTGCTTATCATTTATTACAAATCAATAGAATGCAATTTCTTTTGCTGTCTGTCCTGGTACACAGGAATGGCAAATTGTAGCACCAACTACTCTCCTGCATGTGCCAGATGGTGTCTTAGAGAACACACTGCAGAGGCTTGCTATGCACCATCCTGTGGATTAACAATATAGGGCCTCCTATTTAACTGCTGCAAATAGCAGAGTGCCACTAAACAGATTGTGCAATCCTGATCTGCATTAGATGCTATCTGACTCATCAGGTAATTAATAGAAGTTGTTGTAATATACTTGCTGATGCTTTCCTCAGTGAATTTTGCCCTGTCTTCTAAAAATGTAGAAAATTATTATATGGTACTTGCGGTAAAGTTGATATACAGTTCTTGAATAGTGAGGATTTTTTTTCAAGTCATATTAGAGAAAACCTAAAAGCCTTACAATGCAGAGAACACAGTACTAGTAGTCCAAAATTATATGAATTGTATACAAGATACTGTGTATGTGCATCTGAGGTTGCTTTTGAAAAGAATACTGTGCTTTGGAAACTGCAGCACTGACTGCATGTACAAGAAAATGTTACATTCTTCTAATTTTAAAAAGACAGCTGGGAAGGTGAAGCAAGTTTAGTATCTGAACAATGTACAGATATTACATGTTAGAATTGAAGGAACTGACAAGTGGAAGCTGCTTTGTTGACAGTTCACCATAGAGAATACTAACTTGGAATTGTTGGCATCATTTGTAACAGGCTTTCTTTGAGTGAGTTTGCAGATGTGAGTGTGCTACTTTGTGATGGAAAACATGTATTATAATTGATCTAGCTGTAATCTGTTTGTGAGGAGAATGATGTGAATGGGGAAGCAAGGAAGCCTTTTTCTATGAAATGTATCAATAAAGAATTGTCTTTTGTGACCTTTTCTCAAAAAAAAGCAGGGTATTCTTAATAAGTTGTATTGTTTATATTGCTATTGCAGAGTATTATTTGGACTGTTTAAACACAATGATAAGTGCCCTTAAATTCCTTAAGGTTTTTCATGGGGATTGCATTCTAAAATTTTACGTTTTTTAGAATGTTGTGCACTCATGTTCTCTTTTACATGATAGTTTTTCTTGCAAATGCTGCTGAGCATTCTAAAGTCCTGTTGCTATTTATGGTACTGTTTTGAAGTGTGAGGCAAGTTTTTTTTCTTGAAACCATCCTAAAAATTAAAAAGAGAGCTACACATTAATGAGAATTATGCCAGAGGCATTTGTAGTCAGGCTGTGTCAAAGCTGGTTTTGCTTTGCTTCTAGTGCATAAATTTTGACATGAAAGAGTTCCAAGCTTATTTTTCCACTGGAAGCAAAGTATTTTTCTTCTTTTGAGACCAGCTATTGTAGAAATACACTAGAGGCACGTTGGCTTCATCCAGGTAGAAGTAAAATCAATGTGAGATCTGTCCTAAAATTTTAATCATACCTTTAAGATAATACTTTGTCTTTGTGTGGTGCTTTTCAAATTTCCATACCTGTCCAGTAGAAAAGTTTGGACACAGCAGTTATTCTATTCTGCTGTTATCTATTACCCTTTATTTCCCAAAAAATATACCTAGTAGGAATTTCCCTAATTTCCTTGAAAATCTTATAGAAAGGAACATGTTATTCCCTGGGAGGAACTGATTTGCACTTGCCCAGCTGTGTGTGGTACAATGTGCATTGCTTTTGGAATACAGTACTTCAGCAATGAAGAAGAAAACATTTTGCATTCATATGATCTCACCACAGCATATGTGACAGCTAATCCTGGACACACTAATGACAGTTGTTCAGAAAACAAAACTAGAAGATAAGGCAAACCTGAAATGTTTGTTTAACAATTGATCTGACAATCCTAATGAATAGATTGCCCACCTGCATGTGTATGTTATTTCTGTTCACATTGGTAGTAAGGATATTGTAAATTTCTCTGGAACCAGTAAGGATATTGTAAATTTCTCTGGAAGCAGATGATTTAAAATGGAATCCCTGTGTGCCAGACCAAAACCCAAAACCTTCAGTTAGTTTTTGTTAAAATTTTCCCTAATCTCCCTTATGCTTAAAAAATCTTCCTCAATTCTCACACAGTCATTTAAATGCTGTTTCTATAGTCTTACAAAAATGGATTTTAATTGTGGTTTGCCAAGATTCAGCAGTGAATTGAACTCCTTCAGAAATGATTGGCGCTATTGCCTGCTGTCCTTAACTCTGCCCTGCACATACTGGTTCCCCTGTACCAGATGTAACACCAGGGCTTGTTTTTGTAAATGTTGGCTTCTAATTGCACCCAGTAATCACACTGAAAAAAGCTGAATAATCAAGTATTAGTTTGGAGATTTCATGGCCTCTTGCTCCTTTCTTACTGCATTTCAGCATCCCAGTCACTGCCCTTGAGCCTCCAGCTTCAAACCTCATCATTGGTCTTGTCAGAGTGTTCTGAAAGCAGCCATACACACCCATGCATACAAAAGTCCCCCTCCTGACTTGCTTATGTTCCCCTTCTCTTCCTGCACTAGTGCTTTTTGCTTGTGGCTGAGAAAGAGCCAGGCTTTGCTGGGGGAGTATGTGAAGGACTTTTCTGGGGATAGGGTGATGTGAAGTATGGCAATGAGTGTGATGTATGGCTCCCTCAGTGTGCTGTTTCTGCATGATGCTTTCCAGTGCTGCCAACATTTGTATACATGTGGTAAAAGTTTCAGTTTAATTATCATCAGGTTATTGTTTTTCAAATTAATGCATATGATATTTCTTAATAGAAGTAAATAGATCTGCTTTGATTTTTTTTTTAATTGTGATTTTGGAAGCTGTATGGTATAAATGTAGAGATAGGGCAAAGTTTGGGTTTCCTTGATAATTTAATTCTGTGATTTATTGTGTCAAAATATAAACAAGAATGCAGTTGTCTTTAAAACAAGTAGCAAATTAGGTTTGTCCCTGAACACTAATCTTAGTCTGGTGCAATCAGAGTTTTTTGGGGTTTATTTGAGCTTCACAATTCACAGAAGCATTGGGATATAGTCTGGATAAATATTTTACAAGTTATATTTTGTAAATATATTATGTAACTGTATGATGTATTTATATTATATTAACTGTTGCTGGGGAGTCCACTCAACATTGAGTAATAAAAAACAGTTTTTATGTTGATCAGTTCAATGTGAAATTTAAATCCACAACCTATTTTTCTGGTTTATGTTGGTTGTTGTTTTTTTGAAGGATGAAGTTATGTGGAGAAAAAAGAAATGGGTAAGGTAGATGTATAAACTTTTATATGTAAGTTAAGTGGTCTAATATAAACTCTGTGTGGAATTCTCTGCTTTTCAGCTGTCCAGATTAGGGCAGTACAGCTTTGTGTATTTTCATTTTGGAGATAAGCTCAAAGAAAGTGTTGAATGGCCGGGTATCTAACACTTCAAAATTTAATAACGTGCTCTTATCTTTGTGTTTCAAAGTGACAGAGTCTCTGGCCCAGTCTGTAGTCCACCATTTAAGATGGATAATGCAGAAAGATCTTCTTGGCCAAGATGTCTTTCTTATTGGGCCTCCTGGGCCTCTCCGGAGATCGATTGCCATGCAGTATCTGGTGAGTATGTTGGTTTAAATAGACAAATGGTAAATGGTAGTCCTAGAGAATTTTATAGCAAGCTACTTAGAAGTAAATACATTTTTTCATAAACATGCTTTCCAAAGCTCAGTTTTTGTTACAGACAAATAGAAAGTACGGACATTTTAATACATGTTTTTCTGCTTAAACTCCAGGGGGGAAAAAAAGAGTTGGAAAACTGTGTTACCATATGCTATCACAAATGGAGAAACAGTTTGTTCTCGGCATTATGTATGTTAGAAGATTAAGATATCTGCCTTGTGCTACAGACAACAAATCGTTTTTGCTTCATTACATAAAAAAAGAAATGAAGGAAAGGATTTGGGAGAGAAGTGTTCTGAATAACATTTGGGAACAGTTATTCTGAGTGTTTAGAAAGGGTAGATGCGTGTATGATCCTCTCTTGGAATGTGGGAAGGACTTGCTTACAGCCATCTGCATGAACCTTGGCAGCACCATGTATAAAATTTCGCATTTAAAAAGTCAGTGCCCTTAAATGATCAGGAGGGCGGGTATGTCTGCCCCAAAAAGTGATGTGGGTCGGACTAGGTCTGCCATGAGCTGTATCTGGAATCTGGTTGAGCAGAGAGAACACAAATGGAGATGTATAAACAGTTGTCATAAAGATCAGGCATTCCTTTAAAAATCAAAAGATACTAATTCAAAGGCTAATTCAAAGGCTACCTCCCGGAGGTAAAGTGTAGAGTAGAAAGCTACAAGATTCTGAACTTTGTCAAGGAGAGAAAAGGTTTTTTAATTGAGGAAACAAGATGTGCTACTTGACAGTTTGATGTATTCCTTAAAATAAATGATAAAGAGTTTGGAATACCCTAAAAAGAAGACTTGGAAAAACACCTGATATTCAGGCATAGGATATAGGATGTGCCTTGTTATTTATGCCACAGACTCTATGCACTTGAATATCTATTAGAAAGACTGCAGCTTACTGATTCAATGCCAAGCCAAAAAATTATGTGAAGGCTGGTCTTTCCATGTGAGCGGATACATGCTGTGGTGCCTTTAATGAAAATATATAAGCCTGGAAAACTTCTATTTGCTGTTGCTGAAAGCTTCTATGCATTCCTTCACAGGCCTAATTGCTGAAAAACACTCTTTTCCCCCCCTTTAATTAAAAGAAAGTGCAACTATATCTACCTGCAACATAAAAGAATTGGTGGCTTTGTGACCCAGTAGGTGCTGCAAAAGTAGAAAGAAAATAGTTTTAATTGGGTGTTATATATTTGCTTTATTTTTTTCATACAACTGTAGTTGAAAGCTGTCTGTTAAATCAATGACATCTTTAATTGAGAAATAATGACTAAGAGCATTTTGTTATGTATCTGTTTCCTAAGCAGAATGCATGAAAACCGAGATATGGAAGTAGCAGAAATATGTGTTGTAAATACATGGGGGAATTGGTTTTATTCCTTTAAGATAGCAAATTCTAAGTATATCTGACATTGAATAAAAATAAGAAATACATAACCCAAGAGTTATCCTATTTTAAATAGCCTACAGTTTTACAGATGCAAAGTGCATCTCGTTACAGCCAAGGAAGAGAGGATAAGAGTAATACAGTTCATCAGTGTACTGGCAGAACATGTGCAGGTAATAAACAGAACTGCATCGCACTATATGTGTTACTGACCTGTGAGAGTTGAACATTTCAATCTTTTACAGAAAACGTCTGATTTTTATTTGTGATTTGTAGATGCTGGCTGTTTTTCAGAGTCTGGAACCAGAAGATTAACCTACAGGATGTTACAGATGTTCAATGGAAAGAGTATATAGCTCTTTTAGAATAGGTTTGGGGAAAATAAAAGTTTATTGAGCAGAAATTCAAACCATTTTGTTTGAGGCAGAACATACTGTTAACATTTTAAAAATTGGAGATATTCGATTTTGTTCAAAGTTATTTCAGATCACTGTGCTGCTGCCTAGAGCTTTTTTGTACAATTATACCATTAGGTGTATTCTTAAAGTTCAGTCACTCAGGTTATAGTGTTATTTTTGCAATAACTTTAGGCTGTTGTCCTCAGGAGCTGACAAAGCGGGAGGTTGAATATATCGCACTGTCAAGGGACACCACAGAAACTGACCTCAAACAGCGACGAGAGATCCGGGATGGCAGCGCTTTTTATCTTGACCAGGCAAGTTGCAGTCACACACCACCTAGTCATTATTCACAAGTAGTTTGAAGGAAGTCATGGTTTATATTATGAAAAATGAATGTGTGGATTGTCATGTTTCTAATCCAAGTAGAAAGTCTCTTGCACAATGATCCCATTATTGTCATAAATGTTATCTTTATCCAAATCTAAGACTACTCTGTCTCTTAAGAGTACTGCTGGGTTGATTTAGACAGACTGGTTTTGGTAAGAGTAAGGTCCATTCTGTGCAAGTTTGATAAGCACTGCCCCTTGCTATGTCTCTTCCTCAACATTTGCAGCACATTAGGTGTATCCCTGAAATGCATCTTCTGATCTCGTTTAATTAGGAAAGCATCTAGTGCATGTGTTTTATGACTGCTCTTTGTTGTGAAACTCAAGCACAGTAAAGGGAGACAATTGGGAGATTTGATTTGAAACCTCACTGCTGACCTGGAATAAAATAATGATTTAAACACTCTTGCCATCTGTATTGCCCCAGTAGCTGATTTGGCACAGTGATAGAGTGACTTGGGTTAGGTAAGATTTCTCTTCATATCAGTGGCATGTTTCCTTTCTGATTGTGCAGGTAAAATACACACTTCACGTGAAACATCTGTTTTCATAGATACCTAAAATTTTTACAGAAGTTAGGTTTCTGGTTAGATAGGATGGGTGAGTTCCTGTGATGTAGTATGAACTTAAAGGAGTTATCTAAAAGAGTTTTTGGTTGGTGGTGCTATAGAGGTTAATGATATCACCATCATAAAGGTGTTTCATGAGAGAAAACCAGAAACTTTGTTCTCTCTTTTAAAGAAACATTTTTCTTTTTTTTTTTTTCTTAAATTCCCAATGATCTCTTTTTCAGTTTCCAAATTTTCAAGAAAACTTTAAGTAGATTTTCTTGAAACCACAATAAATGGCTTTGAGCAGTGGACAATCCTCAGAATGAAGAATTAACAAGTAATCTAAATGTATTTTCTTTCAGTTACTTCTAGGACTTCAAATTATTTCATACTTATCTGGAAATGCAAGGATTGCACCATAGGAGATAATTTGAAGCACTGTACTGTGTTTTAGGGCTGTAAATGGCTTCTCATTTACCAGAGGACAAGAACATTTGTGTAGGTTCTGGGATTAACTCATGGACTAATATCACTTCCACACCAGTCTGCTGTTGTGGGCAGCCTTATCCTCACACTTGGTACGGGATAGTCAAGGTAATTGACCCATGGTGTAATGGCATTAGTTAGCTAACATCTGTAAGAGCCACTATGTCAAGGATTGTAAGAAGCTCACTGAGATGTGAGATGGTCTGTTACTGTGAGATTGTCTGTAGACTTTGATCCCAGACTTTGATTTGTACAAAGTGAGGCTGTCTCACTCTGTTTTGAGTCATCTCACTCCAGCATGAGCACTCTGGGAAGATTTGCTGCTTAAGATCAAGGTCTAAGATAACCACCTTCCTCAGTTAGTTAGAAATTTTCAGTTGAAAGGTTTTTGCCAGAATCCAACACAGCAGTACTTCAGACCAAGACTTTGCTTTAGCAAACTACCAAAATACTAAAATCTGTCAGAATTTTGCATCTTTCCTGAGCTCTAGTTTTACTCATCATATTTATAATCAATGTGTGTTTAAGCTTTGAATGGAACTTAGGAAAAGAAATACTTGGTATTTAGATGAACACTTTTAAAATACTGGAAGTATTAAAGATGAATCTCCTAGATAGTGATGTTCCAGCTGAGGTTTTCTTATGCCGCATTTTTGTTAGGTGCATAAAATATGGTACGTAGTCACGTTTAGAACCATCATAGCTCTATTTATTCCATTCTATTACTGAGCTATAATGTTTTACAGATTACACTGGTGCCTGAATTTCAATGAGTTAATTTAATGATTTTGAGGTTTGCTGTACTAATTCAGAGCATTACAGAAACCTGACACTACTCTTCTTTAAACTACAGACCATTAACTGAGATCAGTAGGAAGCCCTAACAAAATATTCCCTAAAGAGCTTGGATTGCTTCAGTTGGCATAGCCAAGACAAAGAAAAGGTGAATTCATGTGAGGAACTGAAGATAGTAGACTCTGCTTTTCAGATTTTTGTACCATTTTCTTTCCTGTAGAATCTCATGCTTGCTCTTCATGTCACCCCAGAGAAGACAGCAGAGCTTGAAAGTCTGGTTTCCAGGACATCCCGTGTCTGAATTCTACAGCTTCAATAAAATTTATCTGTTGTTTAAGATATATGAGGCTCTTTGTAAGCAAGTCATAATATAGTCATGTAGTTATTTTACACTTTGAATAATAATACACTGTAACAAAACTTGGCATCTTGTGACCAGAAAGAACTTTAATTTAGTGGCTCATTGGGTTTGCAGGCACAGAAAGGTTTGTAAAGTTGTCTCTGAGTGACTATTAAGATGTTGTAGTTGTTTATAGCTCCACATTTAATAGTGACAGATTAAGTGCTATAAATTATTATCTCAGAGGTTTCAAAACATCTGCTATATTTTAATATGAAGTTATGGAATATGATTGCAGATAATTAAAATATATTGGAGAGGCAGTCATTTGGAAGCAGTTGTTGAAATTACATATTGAAATATATATTGAAAGGCCAGCATATCAAATATTCTGCATATCAGTATTTCTTAGTACTAGAGTGAATCAAGTGGGAGAGTTGGAGTTATTTAGTTAGAAGAGATATCTGATGAAGGCTGAAGAAAAGGGGTTTATTTACCTCAGAAATAGGTCATTAAAATAAAGGTAAAAGTTGAATTGTCAAAGTCACTGCCAATTAAAATAATGTAAAATAAAGAACCTATGATGAGGTAATGGGGAATTATTTGTTTTCATTCATGTACCGACAGCAGAAAAATGCTGTTTGCTTGTCTTTACTTTGGGCTATTAATTTTTGGCTTTCAGCTGTTAATTCACTGTTAAAAGCCTCAAAATTGTCATTATTGCTGTTACTGAGCTAATTAAGTAACCTATTGGTTTTATTCTCTAATTTATTGCATGGGTTAATTATATTGTATATCAAGTAATTAGTTAGAATTATTTTATATTACATAAGTATTCAAATGGCTCCTTCAGATTTTACTTCTATTGATAGAAGACTTGTCTTGCAAAGTGGTTTTCTGCTTCTATAACTCTGAGAGTTAAGCTTTCAACTTCATTGAACCAGTAAGATGATTCTAATAGCCTATTGTATTTCCAAAAATTAGGGAACTAGATTTGATTTTTTTTCCTCCTCATTTCTATATAGTTTTGCTTTTTATTTTGTGCATACAACTACATAAGTCACATTCCTGGTTTAAATTCTTATTACTGCAGCCTCTTACATTAATAATTACTACAGCTAAGGAAATCCTACATTATTTTAGTGTAGCCGGTGAATTTGGGAGAGCAGCTAATCCACTTTGCTAGTGCTTGAGAGGTGTATTGCTCCAGGATTGTGTTGCATTGTCCAGAATGCCCCTTTTTGTTTACTCTATCTTCCAGCAGTTACATGAAATGAAGGAAGCTTCCCAAACACAAACCATGTAATAAAGTGTACAGTCTCTTCTGTTCAAGACAGTCAACTTAACTGAGGCTGGAATAAGTAGAAAGATGTCATAAGATTATGTGCTGAATAATTGAAAGTATGATGTAATGTTTTTGAAGATTTGCTGATTAAGCTGCATCCACCAAGTGGATATACATGCATTTCACTGTCATTTCTGTCTGTACAAAATTAGACTCTGTTTTGCAGTGTCTTTGAACTATGTGAACATACTCATTTTAGGACAGTACTTTTACATCCCTAACTGCACCAGTATCATAAGTTATACAATGGTAAAATGTAAAATTGATTGTCAAGATACCAGAAGAATAATCTTCTGACATGGCTTGAAACACTTCATGTAGTACACAATTTAACACCTAAAGTAACAAAAATGACTTCTTAAACTATACTGTCTGTAAAATGAACATAACATGAAATCCCCTGGAGTAGCACTACCCAGTCTGGAGTTTGGCTTCTTTTAATCAAAGCAGATTAGAAAGGGAATTATAAAATAAAATGTGAGATTAATTGAATGAAATGATAATCATATTGGAGAGTGAGATTAAAATATTTGAGAGTGTGTGTGTATATATGCATATGTATGTATGTTTGTGTTTTACAAAAGATAAAAAACTTCCTATATTTTCTTAAAGAGATGTGTAGGAATGATTCAGCTTTTAACAAAAATTAACCACTGAGTGAAAATTGTGTGATTCTGTGATTTATTAACTTACTGCCTTGGAGGTGGCAGTGGGTTTTTGATGTGCTGGGAAGTTAGCCACAGCCACATTGTCACAAAGAATAATTTCATGGACTGACTAACACTGCATTGTCTATGTACCTACAACAAGAAGTAAGATAGTGAAGTCTGAAGAAGGAAGAGACAAGCAATGCACTCCAAAAGTGTGAGTGTTCCTATTAATTTTCTTTGTTTCTCCTACAAAGAGGAGACAAAGAGGGAAATATTAGGTAGAAATCAACAGTATTTGGATGAAAATAATCTTTGTTGATGTTGACATAATATATCTTTTATCTATAAGGAAAATGCATGTTAAGGAGCTCTGTATGGTTGCCTTTTAACTCGTAGAAGTGATTTTGGTGTAATCATTTGCAATACTTCATTCATGCTTCTTAAAGTGTCAGCATTCAACTGGATTTGTTAGGCTAGCAGCTCAAACTCTGGTATCTTGTTTTGATGTGCAGGGCATATAGATGAATGTCTGTGATGAAATGTGAGGAATATTAGGATCATATATTTATAATTCCTTATAAAAAGTGTGAGATTATTTTTTCTTATTTTTGTATCTGTTACATGTATATTCCACTTCCTTTTCAGCTGTTATTTCCTACTATGGGGAAAGGCGCAATAGTTTGTAATATATGGGATCATAATATCCATAGGCAATATGGACTTGATGGATGGTACTCTGAGTCAAAGTGATTTAAGAGTGATAACTAACTTCATAATTTTTAGATATCTGTCAATTATTTAATTTTATTTTGCTGCTCATCAGGAAAAACATTTAAATTGCCCTCCTCCCTTATTCCTGTACAGAAGATAAACCTTGCCTAGGTTTATTTCTTTATAGGTTTTTTTACTGATAAATCTGTTAAGAACCTCAGTTTGCCTTCTGCTGGGCCTGCTTTCTGGCCACGAGGCTAAATGTTTCACATACCTGATGTAACTGTGCTCTCATACTAAGATTCTTGGTGTAAAGCAGCTAAAATAGCTGGACCCTGCCAAGGCAGGGACATAATTTCTTGTAAATACAGTTTGCAGGCACTGTTGCAAAAACACCTGACTGTCATGTTAGGGTAAGGGGTAATGGAAGTAAAACCAGATCACTTGGCGTGTGGTACTTCAAAAATGGAAAATAAGATTGGGTGGAGGAAGGTGAAATCAGTGGCTGGGGAAACAAAAATCAATGACTGAAATGAAGGACTGTTCCAGTTCTTGTCACATTTACATATTTATACTCTCATCATATGTTGATTCACTTCCTAGGGTTAACTTTTCTAGCCAAACTTTCTGATTCAAAACTCAAATAAATGGAGGAGTTTATTTCTTTAGCTGCTTTTCATTCTGTGCCGTGGTATTGCATCATGAAACAGATACTCACCAGTTCAGGCCATTCATCCTCACTGAAACACTAACTCACTATCCTCACTGCTACACTATCCTCACTAACTACTGCAGACTGCTGGATTCCATCTTTGGATTCTAGCTAGCCTGGCTGACAGTACTCCCGTGTACTGCAATTTCTCTGTCATTTGTGGGAATTTAAATAAAAAAAGGAGTGGATAACAGTATCTGCTCTGTAATTTTGCTAAACTCACAGAGAAAAATAGCTATAGAACCTACCCAGAAAACTCTTGATTAACTCAGTGGGGAGGTAGGCTGAATAGTGACAATGTATCCCCCTGTTCCATTACAGAGGGTGTTGAATTAGTTGAATTAGTTCTTAAGTTACCTTTTTAATTTGACTAATCATTTTAGTTACTATGACATTGATATTCATTAAATGTGAACATCACATTTGGAATAAGTGTAACTCAGTATATTTGTGGCCTAAGTTCAAAAATGTAAAACTGTAGCTCATCATCGTCTTCAAAGTGAAATTTTTTTTTTACAAAAGATAGAATACACTTTTTTTGATGGATGGTAGGCCTGTTTGTCATCTCATCTTGGAATGACATTATACATTCATGACTTTTTTTTATTAAATAAATTTTATTTTAAAGAACTAGCATAAGATTTTCAAAATATTTAAGGAAAAAGCATTATTTTTTCATAAAAATGTGACATTTTTGATTTTAAAGTGGCTGAATGTGGCTTTAGTAGATTTTTATCTTACTGTGCAGTTTTTGCTGATACTTCTGCTTTGGAGGAAGCCTGTTCTCATATTCAGTGATTTACTGGCAGTCCTTGTCACCTGTGCAAGTCCCAGGTGACTGGAAATCAGCAGCTGTGACACTTATCTCTAAGAACAGTCAGAGCAAATTTGTGATTGTAGGATTCTATTACTTCAGTCCAGTAAGTAGTCATCTATTTTAGTGTGGCTCAACAAGCTTCTAGTTTGCTCAACTGATGGGGGAAAACAATAGCTAGGGAATAAGAGCCTTTAAAGCTGAACAAATACCATACCTTGCAATATAGTCTTTGGTAGAGACATACTTGTGTGTGAATGACATTAGACATGTGTAAAAGACATTAAACATGTTTTTTACACATATCTTGAAAGTCTAACAAATTAGTTTCCTCAGTAAGGGACAGTAAAAGCTCCTAATATTCCATTCTGCTTCTCTGTCTTTTTTTTTTTTGTTATCTTTTACTTGTTGGGTAGTTTTAACAATTTAAATTTTAGAGGTTGGATTAATTGGATTTGACTCATGGAAATGAACTTTGAAGATATCCATTTCCTTTGAGTTTTGTGATATTTGTTAGCATGGTAGGTTACAGGGACTTAAACCTCTCATCTATGGAAGATAGACTGCACCACATATTTAATAGTTCAAGTTTTGTAAGCCTGCTGAAGCCAGTCACCATTTTGTTAGCCCCAAACCAGCCCAGGTTTTGTGTTGTCTTTACCAGATGGTTGTTCAGAATCTCTTTTCATCATAAGTGACATCTGGACATTACATTGTTGTGATGTTTATGAGCTATAGAAATGATTGGAAAGAATTGGGTGGATGAGTTTGTGTGGGATATTTTGTGGGTGGTGGGAACAAGATATTCCATTGGAAGGGACATCTGAAACGTAGGCTGCAGATGTAGAGAATCCTTACCTCATTAGTTCTTGTGTTCACTGAGATGCTTGTACTGTTGTTTTTCTATGTTCTTATGGTTGCTGTGCATGAGATGTCATTACAGGGATCCAGATTTCAGAGCCAGGGGCAAGTCATCATCTAAAAAAACCCTAAAATGTACCTTGAGGTATATTTTACTGGAGCCTTGAGGCTCCTGTAAAATACACAGTTATTGATTACTGTCGAGCAATTTCCAGCCTTTTAATTATAAAACAGTTCTGAAGTGTAGTCTGTCCATCATATTCTGAATGATGCCCAGATTTGAAAAAAGTCCTTTGGAGTTCCCCAAGAACCTTCCTCATGGATTTCAGGACAACCAGAATGTTCTGGTGTGCAATAAGCATTTTTCTGAGAGAAAAGAGTTACCACTTCAGTTCTGGTATCTGAAAACTATACTGTTAAAATTCTTGTGGCTTTTCAAACTATTTTGGTAAGCTATGTAAAAATGTCTTCTTTCTCCAATGTTTTTGCATTTCAATGTGTGCATTGTGGTGAGATTTTTTTTCTGTCCTTCCTGTTCTGACACTATATAACTTCATCCATATGTTTATACACTGTGATTTATGTCAAAATTGGGGTTTACAGCTTCCTGCATTTGTCGTATTTTGCACTGCTCACCATAATTCAGCTGCAAGAAAGTCAATTAAAGGCTGCTTAGGGTTGTCTTGTTCCTAAGGTGTTTTTGCCTTTAAAGGTAATTTTTTTTTGGTAGGTGCAGTGTGAAACCATTGTAAGCATTCTGTGTAATGTATTTGTTGCATAAAGCCACTACAATGAGAGCAGTGCTCTGTGAAGTGTTTCTGCTCCCAGCCTCTGGTAGCTGCAGGTATTCCCTGGAGCAGGTATCCAGGTTACCAGCCTTCCAGAGCTCTGGCAGCACAGGTGGGAGGCAGCAGCATCTGTCCTCTGATGAGCAAAATAGTCCCTTTGCTGCAGTGACAATAAATCTGAAAGTAAGCTTTTAACAAATCCTTCTTGACCTTTTAGCAAGAATTAATGTGTTTAATCTCAGATTTAGCAACAAGGTTGCATGATATAAACCCCCCCATCAAATTTGTGGCTTATGTTAGACATTTAGAGTGAACAAAACTAATGAGAGATGGGGTCAATGCAACTCTCTCTGGGTTCTCATTATAGAGTTATGAAGATTTGTTTCTTGGAAGCATTTTTTAAAATAATTTTCAGTGACAGATTGCAAACTTATTTTCCTTCCTCTGATTTTTTTAAATGCATTTTAGCTCCCATACCAGTCCACCAATACACAGCTAAAACTGATGTTTTCAGAGGTTGCCTTATAGTATGCCTTGTTTATTGGAAAAAATTACTACTCATTACCAACCAGAATGCAGAAATAGTATAAATCAGAGACAGATATTTCAGCTCCTCTGGTCTTAAGTTCAGACTTTATGCTACTTAACAAACGAACTTTAGAGGCAGATGAAGCGTGCACTTACTTCATTGTATTCTAGAGAACAATTTCCAGTATTCAGGTATGCTTTGAAGATGGAAGAAAGCACATCAGAGTAAATTAGTGCCCAGGGGGTGGTGGTGGTATCATTGTTATGAGGTGTCTTTGATTAGGAAATAAAAAACCATGGTTGTGCATTCAACCTTTCCTGAATCTGATTGTAAAAGGTGCATATAGGTAGGCACAGACCATTTGAAATTTTATTTTCCTAAGAAATGGAATTTTGAATAAAAATTTTGAACAGTTTCCAGGTTCTGTTCTGTACTTTTTAAATTTTGATCCTATAAGCTGATGATCAGCAGCCAGCCCAGTGTATGTAGTAAGCTGCTTCTCAGGATTGCAATGCTAATGGAGAGCATTTTCTTTCTCAAAATTAATAATTGTTATACATTTCTTTATATTTGCTGTCTACCCCTACAGCAGATTTTCTTCATATACCAGTTCAAGAGAGAGGTTCTTGTTAGTACTGGAAGCCTGTTACTTCAACACATCCATAGTGTGTGTGTGTCTTAACATGAGTCAATAAGATTCTATGGATACTCAAAATATTTTGAAACCATATGAACAGAATGTGTATTTTCCTCTGGCTAGTAAAAATCAGTCATAAAGTCTTCATAGACTTATAATATGCAGAATCCAACCAGCTTGGCAAATAAATTGTTTGTTAAAACAAGTTCTGGCTATGTCCCCGAGCTACATTTAGACAAAATAGCATTTTGTTCATGCCAGGTACTGGACTGTCTGCTGGAGACTCAGGTTTTCTATTCAAGCAGGTTGGAGCAGATTTTTGACATGACCAATGACCTTCCTAGGGAAGAATGTTAGTAGAAAATTTGTTCTTTGTACACATTTTATGGGATGAGGAGAGAGGTGATTTTATGTTGCCTGTTAGGTAGTGCGTGATGTCCTGAATGAATAAAAAAATTCATTGCTTTTTTTGAACAGTTAGTGGTTCAACAGAAGAGAAATATTCTGAGGTTTAGTCCTTGTTTAATGGGTTTATTCTAGGTTCCTTGGATACTGATTATGAGGCTAAATGTAAAAGTGTTGTCTTTTTAAGAAGGGAACTTGATCTGGAGATCTGTACCAGGATTTACAAGTAGTTTTTTCCAGTAATGTTTGCCTGAGTCCGGATTAGATGCATTAATAATTAGGAATTGTTTCCATCTTAATAGTGATGCGAAAAGTTTAGTCCCTGGCTAATTTGCCAGTTATTAGTTATGCTTCTAAATTGCACAGAATCATCTTGATTAGTCTTACTGTTTAGTGTTGTGGTGGCTTAACACCAGACAGAAATTAAACTGCAAATAAGCCTCTCCCCTTTCCCCCTTCCCCCCTCTGGTGAGAGAGGAACAGAGTCCAAGGTGTGGGTTGAGATAGCAATTTACTGAAGGCAAACAGCAATGGAGTAAGAAATGCTCAGTAAAAGCAGCAATATTAGCAAAAAAGGTATTAAAAAAAAAAAAAGTAGGTGCTTTACACGCCAAAGGTGTTCACCACCTCAGCTTAGTTCTGGCTTCTGCAGACAAAGACAAGATGGCTGGTGCTCCCACAGTCAGTGCTTCCCTTCCCTAGCTCCAAGACAATGAAAAGCAGTGATGGACAACCCCCTGAAAACCAGGTCATATTATGCCATGCCACCTGTTCCCGGACAGTTCTGCTGGGACTCCTGTTCCATGTGGCACTGCTGCTTTTGACCAGTCCCTGCCTCTGGGGTTTGGTTTGGGCTGAGCTCCTCTCGTCTTGGTTTTGCTGCCACTTCATTCCCCACGGCCACTTCCCGCGGTGGCACCGTGCCACACGGGCTCTGCTGAGGTCTGGCTCTGTGCCAGCTCCACTTCCAGACTGCTTTGCCAGGCTCCGCTGCGCTCAGCCGCTTGCATCACCCAGAGCCACGCTCTCCTAAGGGATGGGAAGGGGAGGCCATGGTCCTTATGGCTGGTCCTGGCAACCTCTCCCAGAGAAAGAGTGGAGGCAGTGTCCCACCCATGGTGTGCGCTCACCCTTTGCTTCCTCTGAAGCCGCACCTCGTGATGACCTGTGTGCTACAGAACAGCAGCCGGGCCAGCCCGTGTGGCTCTGAGCTCCCACCCCTCTCCAAAACCAGGGCAGGCGTCTTCTGTGTCTCCTCAGATGGGTGTCTGAGTCAGTTGTGTGCTTTAAACCCATGCAGCAATTAATTTGTTGTGCTGAACTCATCTTTGTTCCTATTTTATCCATATGCCTTTGTCTTTTATACGTCTGCTTTCATATGTAATTTTTTGGCGGGTTATTTTTGTATTCTGGTGCTTCTTCATTATTCTTTTTCATATCTTCCTTCTTTCTCACTGACCTATTTTTTGGCATCTATTGTATTCATCAGCGATTTTCATCTAGCATTATATGACAGGTTCTTCTGTAGGAGTTTATAGGAGACATGCTGGGAAAAGATTTCATTTGTTCTCCCTTTGCAACTGTGCTTGGGTCTGAAATTGTGTTTAGATGTGATAGGAATGCAAAGAAAGACTCTGGTGCCTCTAAATATTGCCTGTGCCCAAACCTGCCACATTATTATCAGCTTAAATTTCTGCAAATCAGTAGAAGACAAGAATGCATTGTAATTCAGAGACTTTTACTGGGTAATAATTATGAATATTAGATATCAAGTGTACTTAATGTACTTGACTTAATGTCATTGTAACAAAGTTGCACAAAATCATCAGCACCAGAGGTTAGTTTTCAATTTTGGCTCCATGTTAAGAAGCAGCCATATAACAGTACTGTTTATAATATAAACAACCAATGAAGTAGAAAATAAACCATTTTCTTACCCTAAGTCTCAAAGGATTATCAAGTTGATGGCTGCATTTTTATTCTGGTTTTGTAGAAGACCATACTCAGTCAGGGAATATAATTTTAAATTAAATGAATCCTTTTAATTTTATCACTCTTTAAAAAATCTAATTATTTGGGGCAGTATTTTGCTTTCATCATCCATGTTTGGTTTCAACACACATTCTAATCAAGCTAAAGTGATGTACTGAGGATTAATTATGCTGATGCATATTCAGAAAAGTATAAAGAATACTGGACTTTTTTCTAAACATCTTAATACGATTGTCAATAGGTAAAACCCCCTTGATTGTATGTTTTCTGTTAAAAATGCTATTCCAGAATTGTTTGGTGGTGTTAAACTACCTGAAAGTAGTACAAAAAATATTATGTTACATCAACTAGAAAGGATGTGACATATAAATATGTATACTGTGTTTGGCCTAAAATTCTGTAAGGCTTTATATCTTATTCTGTTGGTACAAAATACTGGAACTTCTGTCAGTCCCCATAATAGTTAGGCATTAAAACTCCAGCTCATGACTGTGTTAAAGGTGGTCACATGTCACCCTTCCTGATCACTACTGATGAGAGTCATGTTGATTCTTACAGAAATAAATGTTGCTTTGGAAAATTCTTGGACGAACTTGGATGTTCTTTTTCCACAAAAGAACTGTTTGAATTAATTATGCAAAGTTTATTTCTATTAAAATGTTGGGGCCTTTATATTTTTTTTAAAGTGTGCAGTTCGTGCAGCTACTGAAGGCAGAATCCTTGTTCTTGAAGGCTTGGAGAAGGCTGAGCGGAATGTCCTGCCAGTGTTGAACAATTTGCTGGAGAATAGGGAAATGCAGCTTGAAGATGGTCGTTTTCTCATGTCTGCAGATCGTTATGACAAACTTTTGCAGGTATGGAAATGCTATTTGAATTTTCTTTTTTTTTGGTTTTTTCCTCGTCTTCTTGGTAGTGCTGGAATATTGTGAAGGAGAGAGTACTTAGGAGTCAAATGGGGGAAATTTCACCAAGGTTTCAGCATTTTTTTTCTATGCTGTCTACATATGAAAAAGAGTAGTCCATGTTAACCTACATATGAAAAAGAGTAGTCCATGGTTATATAGTCCATATAACCATGTTATATGATGCCTGTATGTTTCTAAAATGTGAAAGCCACAACGTGAGAGCAACTAAAATGTCCTTGTGAAAAGATATTTGAGTTTAAATTGTTGCCATGAAGTTCAGATAATGCTTCAGCATGGCAGTGGCCTTGTTGCTAAGCTTTTAAAATATTAGGATACCGAAAGAATGAGGTCAAGATGAATGTCTCTATATTCAGTCAGTATATTGGTGCTGTTTTGCCTTTAATTTACAAAAGTATATGTAAACAGCAGTGTGAATTATAACAAATGGTTAGAGGCTTTTCCTTTGACTGGAAATGGATTTCAGTGTCTGCTGTCATTATTGCTTTAAACCATTTTCATTTCTTTCATTTCTTCGGGCTTTGAGTCCCACTGCTTGGAGGGATGCTCTTCAGGCTTTTTTTTTTTTTTTTTTTTTTTTTTTTTGACAGTTTCAGTAGTGCTTTGCATCTTAGTTCCATGTACTGTAGTTTCCAGTCACATACCTGTCAGTCTGATACCTGCTTCCTCACCTGCTTCTTCCTGTTTCTATTCTGTCACAGGTGTATGATTCAAACCTATGTGGTGCAGCAAGGAAATTTGCAATAAGCCTTCAGACACTGATGTCCGTTGTATTAGGTTGCCAGCTGTGCTGAAGTACCATAAAAAAATAATTTTAGAAGTATTTAATTAGTAGATGCAATTGCTGGAAGCATTATTACTATATTTCAAAAACAAGCTTTTAAAATGTAATTGTATTTAAAGAATGAAAATGAGAATTCAAACTAAGATTTGGTTGTAAAACATCTCTCTTCCTTTTAAACACTTTTCTGATGATTAAATGTTTCAAAACTACTGCCTCAGGCACACTGATAATAGTATATGAATTAAATAAATCTATTTCTACAATACTAAATCTAATATTGTTGTTTTGTTGTTTGGGGACTATTGTATTATATAAACTAATGTTCAATTTTGCTTCTCCTGGGTAAATAATTACTGAGCATTTAGTTCTGAAGGAAATGTATTCATGTATAGTTTCAGGGAGGACTTAACTGTGATGTGGATAGAGAGCATTTTTTATGTCAAGAATATAACATTTAATGTCCTCATGAAGGAGACGCATTCTGTAATATTTCATGTAATAAAGTATAATTTGTGAATGAAGCTTCGAAAATGGAAATTTTAGTTGCCTTTACACTTAGAAGAGAGGGAAATAAAGAAGAAAAACCTTGCTCATTGTAACACACTTCTGATGTTTTAAAATAAAATATATTTTGTGGTCAGTTTATTTTCTGTTCTTTGTAAAAAGAGTGTTTTATTTGTACATTTTCACAAGGTGTAATGTAAAGCAACATCACAACAGGCACCATCATGTCTAGGGTTTTTAGTCACAATGCTACAGGTCTGAAAGCTATACTTAATTAATCATTTATTCTGTGTTCATTTTGGAAAACCTTGTTTTCATCATCCACAGATTTGACCAGGTCAAATCTTTCTAGTAATTGTGTTAAAGACGAGAACATTCAAGAAATTACCACATTTAGACTGAAGGGCTGGGGCTTCTAGTTGAGCTGGAGCTTAGCCATCATAAGTTATTAATGATGCAACGTGGGTTTTTTTTCTTCCCATTGCTTTATTTTCATTTATTTAGGAGCATACCAAGTCAGAGTTAGATGCATGGAAGATTGTTCGGGTTAGTGAAGATTTTCGAGTGATAGCCTTGGGCCTGCCAGTACCTAAATACTCTGGTAACCCTTTGGATCCACCCCTCCGCTCTCGATTTCAAGCAAGAGATGTTTATCATCTGCCCTTTAAGGTGAGTGTGGTAGACTGGATCATTTGTATTGAGTAGAGATAATATTCTGATGTTATGTTTTACTTACCTCACCTCTGAAAAAAATTCTTGGGTAACAAATTTATCTTAAGGTGCATTTTTCATATTTTTGTGTTGCCTAATAAATTACTGACAGGCAGTGTTAGACTTGCCATGGAATGTTGCAGCAGAAAAGTAGCTTCCATAGCACAGCCCTAAAAGAAAGAATTTGATCTTTTTTTTAATTCTTAAATAAAATTAATTCTGTGTCAAGGGGTGAGTAGAATCCTCATGTCCAAATTAGAGGGAATGATAGAGAATGCTTCATAACATAACCGGTGACCCACAATATGATGCCAAAATTAATTTGCTCTGTGATTTTATGTTCTATTTCCAGGACCATCTTCAGCTGTTATATTCAATTGGATCAAATGTTTCCACAGAGAGGTAATTTTTCATAATTAAAAAAAAAATTGAATGAAGAAGCTATGTCCTTTCAGAATTCCATGCTATTTTTGTGTCTCTATCACTGCATAGAGACCAGAAGTGAAGAAATTTTTAATACGTGTGGGCATATTTTCACACAGCTTTTTGTATGCAGCCTTCATGTAATGAATCCTTAGAGCTTTAGAGCTGTGGTCACACCTTACTTATGTTCACTCAAGAGTAGTTTCAGCATTTTTTACTACAGTTAACTTTTTATGCTTTAGTATTTTAAATGCAGATAGCATGTATAAAATTGTAATTACTTTTTCATATGCAGAATTTCTCAGCTCCTGTCTTTTGCTACAACTCTCTGCTCTCAAGAATCTTCTACATTGGGACTTCCAGATTTTCCTTTAGACAGCTTATCGGCTGCAGTTCAGATTTTGGTATGTGCATACATGTGCTGTGAAACTATGTGGGTTTAAAATTGCTCAGAATTAGATTTGGTTTATTCATGTTGTTAGAAGAAGATTAACATCAATATTTGAAAAAAAACCCTATAAACACTAAGAATAGTTTGAGGGAGAAAAGTCTCAGATATCTCTGGATAATACTTTAACCAAACATATAGCATAATACTGAAGAACAAAGTATGGTATGACATAAGATTTGTGTTGTTATTAAATGTATCTTAGTGCTCAATTTGTTATTTTCCCCCACTCTGGTAAATCACCTTACCAGACTTCAGGGCATCTACAGTTTATCTGATGGCACTGAGGTAGCAAGTGGAAAGAAATAAAAACCACAACCTAAAAGTGCTTTGTATTTAATGTTACACATGTAAATCAGATTCATTGCATTAGAAAGATACCTATTGCTCTCCACTGATACCTTAAAGGACCCAAAACAATTGTGGGCATAGGAAACAGTTAAATTTTATGAAAGAAGGGCTACACTAGGTCTTTGTGCTGGCTGGTGGATGTAAAAGAAACAGAAATGGAGGATTATGTGAAGATGCAGGCTGTGCACTCTCAAAGATGCAGTGCTTCTTGACAGCTAAGTCCAGAGGGAAATAGGAATTGTATATTCACAGAGTTCACAGTGACAGGTCAGGCAGCTCAGGACTAAAGCTGTGTCAGTCTTTCTGCTTTCCTGGATAGTCCTTTGCCCCTTGGACTTTATAATTACATGGTAAAAAGTCAAAGACAACATGGAAGGTCCTCCTGGTGGGAGTCGGGGATGTGAGATCTGTATAAAGAGAGAGTGGCTGGTGCCCTTTTGCATGCAGGAAGTTATGGTCAGCCCAGGGGAGTAAAATGCCAGGAGAGTTTCTCAGACCTGCTCTCCCAGGTGCAGGTATCTGTAGAAGGAACTCTAGATAGTTCTGTTGTCTCTTGTGCAGTCATTTTATCTCTGGTACTGCTCAGCAGCAGATCACTTCCTACATATATGATTGTATTATAAACATTAAGGCATATCAATTACTTGTGTTACTGTGGTGCTCAATCCACTCACTTGAGCTGGATACTTACAGACAGAATTTGTTTTCTGAATTAGGGGTCCTGCATTAGATAAGTGATGAAAATTCAAGTTCAGTGAAATGAAGTTATATTTGAAGGGCTTTGGGAAAAAATATTGTTGGATTTTGAAATAAATTGAAACTTTTTATTCTTTGAGCCGCAATTTATTTTTAAATGAATGCCAGATGGCTTTCAGAGTAACAGAAAGAAAATGAGCCCTAAGCTATTATCTAAACTGTGAAGTGAAGGAAGCATTTTATTTTACATTAGAGAATGTGAACTGCTACCATTGTATGACAGTGTCTTTTTTAGGTAAATGGAAACTGTTTCTTTTAGAATTAGTTCTAATCACTTGGATTTCTAAGCTGTGCTCAGTGATTTGGAGCTACATCATTTTTCCTTTGTATGTTGGGTCAGTGCCATACTCCGCTTCTAGTTTAGTTCGTTTGTTTGAAAGTGTGAAGAGAGTGCATTGTGATGAGTAGTTTCTTATCTTCTGTCATAGAGTCACACAGTCCCAAAACATAATTTCCTAGTTTGAGAACTCCTGCCTGACAAAAGGGAAATTTTTTTCTAGGGTCTTCTCCTGAAGAGGCTTATTTTATACATTCCATTGTAATTATTACTAATTTGAGATAATGTGGAAAAATTACATGGTATGTCTTTATATATAGATGGAGGGCTTTTAAAATGCAAAAAAGGGCTCCCTGATCCTTGAAGCTGTACATTTACTATAGTGCAATAAATGGTTTATTTTTATTGGGTTTTTTAGTGTGGAACATTATAAATAGTGTTACTGCTTATAAATTGAATTACGCATTTCATAAAATATGCATCTCCTGGTTTCATTTCCAAGGAACTCTTCTTTCAGTTGTGTGCTTATGTAAATCCAAGTGTATAACTAAAAATCAGTTAATTTTATTTGAATTGCTTTCTTTGCTTTGATGAAGGCTTAAAAAGATAGTGCCAGTCAAATGACTGTTTTCCACTAATGTTACACACAAATAGTCCTTAAAAATTTGCAATTTAATGTCAAACAATCAGTATTTAATCAATTGAGAGAGAGTTTTAAACACCTTTTTTCCACCAGGAAAGGCTTTATGCATAGTGTCTTCAGCAGTCATAAATGCATTTCTCATTCTTTATTGCTGCAGCAAAATAGTCAAAAGTGTTTCTAGTTCAGGCAGCAATTGACAAAAGATTTAGTACTTAAATCTAACAGGGAGATAGTAAAAAAAATAAAGTTGGGGTTTTTTTTTTCTGTAGGAAGTGCAAGCATAGTTAGTTACTCTTTTCAAAAGAGCACAGTTTTAATTAAACGGTTCAGAAATTTGTATCAGCAGATTTGTTAAGTAGAACTGATACAATATAATAAAATCAAAATTAAATTCTATAAATTGCTGTGAAAGTGTAGATTATTATTGAAATACAGATTTATTGTCATATGTTTCTTTTTCTAGTAGTGCTGTGAAACTCATTTACCTGTGGTGGGATTTGTCTCTCTTGGCCATATTTGTGTTTAGGTATCTGAGCCAGTCACTGTAGCTTTCATTTATAGATAGGAAAGAAAATAATTTTTAGAACACAGTTCTTCTAATGTACTTGGACACTTATTATAATGAATTTTACCTGAGAAGTGCCTGTTTCAACATCTAGTCAAATACTGCTTGTAGTGGTCCTTTGTATATTGCTTTTACAGTTTTATTTTAAGTTCTAACTGTGCAGAATTTTGGGTAAATGGCTGGTGACAGAATGAGCTAATAATTTTTTCAATTTTTTCAAATTTGAATTAGGATTCCTTTCCTATGATGTCAGTCCAGCATGTTATTGACCGGCTTTACCCCTATCATCTTTTCCTTGGAAAGGAAGGCAGGACTGCAGTCAAAGACATGTTAAAAGTAAGTATTGAACAGTATATTTTTATTTTACTTCTAGGGAGTGATGGATTATGGCAGTAGTTCTCCTGGTTAATGGTATGTCCTGGTTTAGAGCAAATTTTGTGAGGAAATTTTGGACGTGGTCTTTTCTAGAAAGCAAATTGAAGTGGCCCCTCCCACAACTGGTTTGGGAAATAAACCTCCTTTGAGAAAAGTGGAAAAAACTGTTTATTTAACCAGGAAAGTACTCACAAACGTGGAAAAACAAATAATATTAAACAATGGAAGCTCTTGCTGTTCTGAAGAGATGGCAAATTCAGAGGGTCCTTGTATGGGCTGCAGCTCAGCTTGCTCAGTCTCTTATCAGTCCCTCCTGCACTGGAAAAAAAACACTGTGTCCTGGGCCCTGGTGTGCCACAGGTGTGAGCTCTTGGTGTTTTTCTGGGTTTTCAGTCCGGAGCGGGGCTGAACAGTTCCAAGAAAACAAAAAAACCAAACACAGTCTGGGGAACTTCTCTGCCTCAACTAGCTAAAACTAACTAAAAGCAAAGGAGAGCCCTTGTCCCGCTGTCTGTGGTGCAGACAGCATGCAGTGAGAGAGTGGGGAATGTAGGGAGAGTGAAAATGTAGCTTCTTTGCACACAAACTGTGTGCCACCCCTTCCCTCTCCCTTTGCTCTTGGATCTGGTTTTAAAGGTTTAGAACTTATTTCTGGGCTAAACAGATGAATGGGGATACAATTCAGCATCATAAAGTCATCCCAGGACATGGTACTTCATCATTAATGTATAAAAACAGAAATCTTAAGTAAATTAAATGGCTACATTATTGCTGGTGCTCAAAACTTTTGTAACAGTATTTAAAAAAGCTCTCATAAACTAGTTAAGTTCATTATAGTGAAAGGTGAAACCTCTAGGATCTTTGGAATATTCAGACCTTAGTTAAAGCCTACAGAAAAGTCCTCATTATAAAATAAGTGGTTAATGAATTTGAAAGTAGTTACTTGTATGGTTAAGGTTGTACAATGCTTAAAAAATACCTCTGGCATTTGACGTTTTAAGAGAAGATTCTAAAATGATTGTAAGTATCACATGTACAAAGTACATTCACTGTTGTATGAGTATAGATTGTATTAGTCTCTGGATTTGGTCTGTGTAACTTTTTGTTGCTTCTTGTTGGTCAGATCTGTTTTGTCGGTTTGTCCATGTTTAACAGTAGCTTACAAAGCCTATAATTATGATGGGTTATTTTATTTATCTTTTAAAACTTAAGCTCAGTGTCATCTTTCTTTAACTTTTATATGTTGTTGCAGTTACATATGTTGCTGGAAATTAGCATTCAAGCATTTTAACCAGCTCTTTCAGTCCTGAACATGAGATATTATTTCTACATTCATATTTATAAATAACCAACTTTGTAGCTAGCGAATATATGATTTCCCTAAAACCAAGCTTATGTGTCAGGGAAATGTTTGACATCCCTGCTGACACATTCTTTCCCCCTTCCCCCCCCCTCCTTTTTGCATTGGAGATCAGTCTTGTATTCCCTATGTAACTGGGCTGCTCTCCTACTTGTCTTCTTCAGTTTTGGGATGGAGAGTCCTTGCATTTGATTAGAAGGTTGTCCTGAATGACTTCGTAGCTTTTCTGAACCATCAAAGCTGATTCCTGTGGGGTCCTACCTATTGGCTACCTACCTATTGAGCTGATTCCTGTGAGGTCCTGCCTATTGAGCTCTCTGAATAAGCCAGTATGGCCTGAAGTCCAGGACCTGAAGTCATTTGTCACTGGCCTTTAACTGCTGCATGGGAACTTCCATCTGAATATGAGGAAGAACTTCTTTACTGTGCGGGTAACCCAGCACTGGAACCCTGAGAGGTCGTGGGATCTCCATCACTGGAGATTTTCAAGAACCATATGGTTCTTGTGCCACGTGCTCTGGGATGATCCTGCTTGAGCAAGGAGGTTGGAGCAGATGACCCCCTGTAGTTCCTTCCAACCTGACCTTTCAGCGGTTCTGTCATGCCTTCCTTCCACCACAGTTTGGGGTGGTTAAAGTTGCTTATAAGAACAATCATCTGTATGTAAATAGACTTTTGTCTTTTAGCACAGCAGTAACTGTCACTTCTATTTTAATATGCCTTTATTTTAAATACTTTGTCATTTTGTTTATTCCCTCAATTACAGATGGCAAATGTCTTTGTGTTCAACACCATCAGCTTAATTTTCTATTTCTTTTCGTTAACTTTGTGTTGTGCATGCTTTTGCTTCTTGTATAAGACAGATTGATTTGGCTCATAAAATTTTCTTTCTAAATAATAATCTGCTTTTAAGTACCTCTTTCATAGATTTTTATGTATTCATTTTCCTCTTTTTAAAGAAAGTCTTCCTCATCACTACCTTCACAAACTTACTATGTCAACAAATACATGTAATCTTATTTGGAATTTAATTCTATTTGCGCACCACAAATCTTGTTAAGCAATGAACCTTAAGAAATACAGAAAATAACTGGTTGTATTGAGGAACATCTGTTTATAATGATGTTATAATAATAGCAGCTCCAGAACTGCTTTTTTTTTGCATTCTATTAGAATGGAGAGGGAGAGCAGTCTAGCAGAAGCAAGATTCCTCTTTTTTATGGGTTTTGTAAGAGTGTCCAGGTAATAACTGCTACTGAATACTTCTTTCTGTTTAAAAGGAAATGCTAATCTTAACTGGGTGGTAACAAGAATTGAAAGAAACCAAAATATACTGGAAGTGTGTCGACATTGATGGATTAATTTGTGTATTCAATCACTTCTTAACCTCAGCTAACATGTAAAGAAAAAAGCCCCAAATTTCAGATAATGGAATGTAAAGTTTAGGTGTCAGGCTCAGAGGCAGATATGGTGATGTAGTAATATAGGATAACGTGCCCTAATTTTAGGATATTTTCCCTTCCAATCAGCTGTTGGAGCTGAGAAGTGAGATAGCCTGTGGTTATGCCAAACAGGTAGTTTTGGCAGCAGTTAGCCACGATGCATGTTTCCTGAAGAGATCAAATTCTTTGAGCGCTGTCTTCCCAAATGTTATCTTCAACTTGGAGAAATCCTTTCCTTATGCACCTTGCTTACTGAGGCAACACCAAGTTCTAGGCATTACTTGTAATTCTTATGCTCAGTAATGAAATAATGTAACATATTGACTTATGCCTTCCCTGGGAGGGAAGGTAGTTCTTGGGAGTGTTTGTGGATGAGAAACTTGATGTGACCCAGCAATGTGAGCTTGGAGCCCAGAAAGCCAGCTGTACCCTTGGCTGCATAAAAAGCAGCTTGGCCAGCAGGCTGAGAGAGGGATTCTGCCCTTCCATTCTCCTCTGGTGAGACCCCACCTGGATTAATGTTAAAGAAAAAAGGATTTCTATCACCCAACTTTTTAATTTGATTCTAATGTAACTCCTTGTTTCAAACTAGTTAGCATAAAAAAATGCATTTAAGGATTGTGCACTAATCCATCATCAGCAGTGGTCTTTAGAGGTGCTTAACATACAAAAGCATTTGTACAAATGCTACAGTTTGTAGCACTCATTAGTTCACTAGCTTGCAACAGTCAGGACAAAAGTATTAAAATAAACCTGCCAGTGATGTGGCTTTGTTTACCCTTATTTGAATTTCTGCACTTTGGCAACTGTATCAATTTGTATTCTTATTCTTAAAGATGATCCTTAACTCAGAAGATCTGACAAAGGAAAATATGAGTTGGTTGTAATTTTGGTCTTCAAAATTATTCTGTACTTTCATGAAATACTAACATGAGAAATTATTTTGACTGACAGATGAATATTTGAAATATATTTGTAAAAATTAAGTTTAAAAGTATTTGTGGTTTTTCTCTGCAAGACTGAGATATGGAGGCATCACTGATTTCAAGGAAAACAGCTTCCAGTTAAACATTGTCAAACAATAAGTTTGAACATGTTTCTCACAGCACTGGAGTTTTCTGTTCTCTGAGAGGCTGAGAGGCTTTTATAAAACTGATTGGCTTCATTTAGCCTAAGCATGGTGGGGAATAAGAGGCTTCATATTTTCTATACTTTTTTCTTCATTGTGCCATAAACTTTAAGTATTTTCCTCCAGATTTATTGGATGTTTTGGGTTTACTCTTTTAATTCTCACAAGCCTTTTGTGCTCCTTTTTTCACAGCATTGGAAACACCCACTGTTTGGTTTTATTGCCTTCTAATCAGGAGAATCTTTCCATGAGATTTTAGAAAAATACAGACAGAACAGATTTGTCTTAATAAATGAGCAAGTCACTTTTAGCCTATATCCTTTTTTAGCTTCATTCTCAAGCCCTAGAATTTTCCTACATTTTTTTCATGCTTTGACTAATTCTGTGTTTACTGTCTTGATCTTATATCAAATAAAAGTTTTTTTGTTGCCATTATTCATTTTTGTATTACTTGCACACCCACTTTAATCTTACCTGACCTTCTCAATGAAAACTGTTTCTCTACCTCACAGTACATAAGAACGCTTGTAAGACTGGAATTCTATTTTATGTCTAGACAAGAAAGAATTCTTCAGAATTCTTTTCTAAGATATTTCTGTTGCAAATTTTGTTCTAAGGAAGGATTTGTTTCTCTATTACTCCTTCCAAAGTATTCTATAATCTTTGGGGTTTTGCATTAATAGATGCTCTTAGTGCCAATACATACCATTGTAGTGGAATCTGTCAGACTTCATATATCAATCCATCCCATTTTGTATTTTCAGTTCCTATTTTGCTTCTTGTGAAGCAGTTCAGTCCTCTAGTTCTTTGGAAAATTGTCTTTCTTTCCCATGCAGAGAATCTTCTAGCCTTTGTATGTCTCTTTTGAATAGCCTAGCTGCCTTGTGAGTTCAGCTGAGTGGTCATCTGCAGCTCTGGCTCATGTTAGCTCTCTCTTCCTTTGATCAGCTGGATTACTGTTGTATTCCTTGCATTTTCCATTTTGAGATATTGCCAATTGTTAGATGCTTCCAAGTGGTCAGAAATCCTCTTCGTTTTTTCCCTAACTTTTACAGTTTGCCTTTTCTCATATGTTCTTAGGCATGCAGAACGTGGCCTGCTGATTATGAGCTGCCAAACCACTTCCCTGGTTTTTGGTGACTGGTCTATTCCTTTTGCTTTCCTCTGAGTCAGTGAGGCTGCCTGCTTCTGGCTTTCCAAGTATCTCTTAAACTTTTTGATACTGAATGTGCTCGGTAGTTGTTCTCTCAAACCACAAATATTTTTTTCCTTTGCATCTATCAGCTCAAACATTTTATAGAGGAAGTTGTTTCTGTCTCAGAAGAAGTGTTTAATGTGTTGTACATCCATTTTATGCCACTCTGATTCTATTTCTGCCTATCATAATTCTAAGTGAAGAACTGAGTCAAAGAGACCTGTCTTGGTCTGAAAGCCACAGGCAGTTTTGTTTGCTGCTCCTGTTCAGGTGTATGTGTGGTATTTACTAGAGGTGTGAGGTTGTTTAATTACTGGAGTATTCAGTTCAGCAACAGCTAAGTAA